>NC_092525.1:8023366-9420449 GCF_037038585.1 Patagioenas fasciata | reverse complement strand
ACCAACTCACTCCATCTCAGAAGCAGGTGAGACAAACAAAAGCCTTTCTGCTTCAAAAATAAGCTCCTTAAGAAATCTTGCAGGACCAGAGACAAAACCCTGAAGCATTCAGACACTTCACTTCCAGCCACGATAACCAAACAAAATAGAGAAATTAACACCGTACCTGCTCCAAAGGCAAAGAAGAAGCTCTTGTCTGTGTTCTCCCTTAGAAGCGCCATCACTCTCTTGCCCATCCTCTCGTTCCTCTTGTAGATCAGCTCCTGTCTGAAGTAGCTGTCTATCTCCTGAGCTGTGACCTGCTCGTGTGGCGGAAGCGTTGTGTTGATGAAGTTAGGGACCTGAAATGGAGAGAAAGGCGGTGGTCAGGTGTCAGTGGTTAAGTAAGTCCCAAAACACAGGTTGTTTTCATCTACCCTTATTTAAACCAGCTGAGCATCATTAGCAAACACCCAAACCATAACACTGGAGTTTGCTGGGATCTCTACAATGAAAAACAAACCAACCCACCCCAGCTAACATAGTTGTTTAGGTTTTTTTTTGAAGTGAAAGTAATATTATACTAAATGAAAATTAAGTCCAATTTGACTTTTCTCTGTTCCTTCAACAGAATGTAGTTTTAGGTGCTACATTTGGGTGAGTTACTAAAGCCCTTATTCTCTGCCTGTTCAACACAGTTCATTAGCTATTTAATACCAGACCAAGTCCTGTAATCTGTTCTCAGCTGAAGTCACCATGAACTTGAGTAAGGACTGCAAGACCTGGCCTGTATATCCACTTTTTAAATAACCCAAACAGTTAAGGACTGTTCTAGTCAGGGCAGCAGAACCAGGAATGAGCCAGGACTTAAGCTGTAAAGGACAGACAAGTCAGAAGTCTCTGCTGATTAGGTCAGGCAGCTTGTTTTGACACGGTGAGGGTCCAAGGTCTATCACGAGAACTGGGGAGCGCTGAAGGTGGGCAGCGTTTGAGGGCTGTTAACAGGACCCAGGTACCCCCTGGTGATTTTCTGTGCCTCGCCAATGGAAAGCAGCTCAAGCTGCAAAACCCAGATTCAGATTTCTGAGTCCCTGGGTACATGTAAAGCTGCCAGGATTTCCAGCGTTAATCTGAGCCAGCGGTAACAGCCCATCAGGGGAACATCCCTCACTCACTGGACAACCTGCTCTTACAGAAAGCAGGAGCAGCAATGCTGGGGGTTGAATAGCTTCGGGCATCCAACTCCAACCAGGTTTGATGCTGGAGGTCTAGACAGCTCAGGGACAGAAGGTGTGTTCAGACCTTAAGCAAGATGATCTTTGTCAAGAAGGCACGCTCCTTCCTTCAGCTTGTGCAACTCCATCACATGCAGCCCTGTGTCCACAGTCAACCCAGTTTGTTCCCCCTCCTAAAATACAGGCCACACAATAGAGCAATACACTTGCCTTTACTTTTTCTCCTTCCTTCCTTCCTTCCTTCCTTCCTTCCTTCCTTCCTTCCTTCCTTCCTTCCTTCCTTCCTTCCTTCCTTCCTTCCTTCCTTCCTTCCTTCCTTCCTTCCTTCCTTCCTTCCTCCCTCCCTCCCTCCCTCCCTCCCTCCCTCCCTCCCTCCCTCCCTCCCCTTCCCTTCCCTTCCCTTCCCTTCCCTTCCCTTCCCTTCCCTTCCCTTCCCTTCCCTTCCCTTCCCGAAAGAGTTTTCCAACAGCAGAGAGATGAATCTAAAACCAGGGAGTGTTTTTGGTCAGCATTTCTCATGCTTGTCCAAAGAAGACAAAGCAAAGCATCGCACTGAGAGGCACATCATCAGCTCCAGGTCCCGCTGCACCTTGTGCACTCCTGTATTTCTAATGACTGCTCCACCACCGGCAAAAGTAAAACACGCCCGCCTGTTTCTGTGTGTGTGTGTGGCAGAGGACAGAAGATAAATGATGGAAGTAAGTATGCCTGTGCACAGTAGTGCAACCACACTCTGAGCCACAACACTGGCCCCATTAATCACCTCCGCTCCCCCCCGTATCGCGGCTCCTTTCCGCAGCCGGTGACACACACCATGCCTGGCTTCACGGAGGTGGCTGCTCCTGATGATTTAAGAAACCCTTTGGATTCCTAACGACCAGGCAGGGATCAGGAAGTCAAGAAACAGTCACAAGCAATTAGGAAGCTGTTAACTGCAACCACGATTTAAGTTTGGCTTTTTTTGTTGTTGTTTTAAAAGGATGAGCTACAGAATGCTCCAGAGGGATGCACCAGAGGGATGCACCTTCCCTCTTCCCCTTCATCAAATATTTTTGCTTCCATTCAATGTAAAAATGAATTTTAACACTTTAACGATAGGTATTTGGTGTTTTGAACTGAGAGTGAACGGATGAGACATTCGCTGTGAGGACTGACCACCTAATAATTGCTGAGCACTGCTACTAGTATTTAAATATATAGTGGGGTGGACAATGTGACTATTGAAAAACTGTAACTACTAATTTTGCTGTTCATCTAAGAGAGGAGCAGTTGGATCATCAGGAGAACACTGTGCTCCCCATCACCTGGGACCTGCTCACTTTATAGCAGACACGTGTGAGAAGAGGGAAATAGATTCTTTCTGTCCAGTGAGCCACGCAGTTTTCTGAGCATCCACCCAACTCATATATATATATATATACACACACATACACTACGTATTTCCCATGGAAACTCAATAATATATTTCATTCAGGGGTGTTCAAAAGAAAGAATATTTTGTTTGACTGAATCAGCCAGAACTCTCTCTTTTTTCTATTCCTATTCACTTTGGGTTACGGCTTTCCTATGGACAGCATAGCTGGACCCCAGACTCAGTCATTAGGTACACCCTGCATCTCTCAGTTGAGCTTTTGAGGTTAAAGGAAGAGAATACGAGTCCCAGTCTTGCAGGAATCTCCTCCCCTCCACACTGCCTGTGTAATTTTGAGTTGGTATCCCTGGTGGAATATTAGTGTGGGTAAAGCTCTGCACACACATCTGAGCTTACGCTGCTGTGGGATGCGGGCCATAATTCTTCACCTTTGAAGTCAGTGGGAGCTTTAGGGAAGAAGAAAGAGGAAGGATTGTGGAGTGGTTATGACACTACCCCGAAAAAATGGTTCTGTTCCCATGGGCGATGCAAATCTCTCGCATGATCACAAGCTTGTCATTTGGGTTTAGACCTTCAAAGGGAACTCAGCACTTAACCTCCACTAAGTATCTTTGAAGCATTTGGCTTTATTCCTCCTGTCTCTCAAAAGTCCATCTGTAGAATGGGGACAGCAAGGCTTTGCGAGTTGAGAACAGATGTGAGACACAAGGCGCTGGCTGAACCTCGCTGCTGAGGGACCCAAAGCAAGATCCAAAGTCCAAGACAACGCTCAGCGGTAACCTCTCCTCCCACAAATACTTTGTGGAAGGAGGCTGGGATTCTGCTTCAATCATCAGCATAAGAGCGAACAATACACTTTAGCTTAGAAAAACACATCAGCCGTATCTCAGGGTCTGTGCTATGCTGTTAGCTTTGTCTATATAGATAGAGAGAACACAATGAAAAAAGAAGATAAAAGCAAAATGTATTGGTGCAAAGTCTCCTATCACATTTAGGGCTTACTGCCAAACTTCTGCTGAAATTTCATAAACACTGGACTACATTTAAGTACATTTTCTTATTTACTATTTTCTAATATTTGGACAAATTTTCTGGGCAGAGGCACATTGCCAAAGATTTATCTGCAAATAATTTTTATTGGACACATATAAGCAACATCAACTTTGGTTAACATTTTGTTTTCCTGCTTTGGATCTATTGGCTCCAGTGGAACTGCTCTAGATTCAGTCCAGTATCAAATCACAATCAGATGTGGAGGAACAATGTTATTGTTTCTACACCTATACACCACATTTCCCAATCTTCTAACAGCCTTTTTTAGTCTCATTTTGTTTCAGTGGTGCTAGCCTATTCTGAAATGTGCATTCAAATTATGTCAATGAAAAGCTGCTACTATCAAGATGAGAATAAAGGGGTGTGAGGCAAAGCTTTCTTGCCTGTGTGCAAGCAGATGTGGTCTTCATCCATATGTCTATCTGTGGATGGAGAAGAGGAAGCTGAGACAGGGAAATGAGAACCCAAACCCCACTGTGGATAATACAGCGAATCTAAAAACCTTTCCTGCCATTATGTTCCTGTGTCTTGCTCAACCCTCTTGTCTTCTCAGACTCTTGTCTCTCCCCATCAGATACCTAATGGCTTTCCAGCCTTGCCTCCTGTGACACGTTGGAACTGCAGATGGTCACAGGTCCAGCATCATCACTGATGCTTGCAGGGGAATCTGTTAACACCACCTTATGTGTCCCTCTCTCCCCAGAGCATCCACAGGTTGAACAGAGAAACAGGAGGCACACCCAGGGCCACAGGGGATGTCTATGGAAAGGCTCAGACCTGAGTTCCAGTCCAACATCTACATACAAACCCATCCATCTCCCGACAGAAAAGCTAAGCCTTCGTTCTGTTAGTCCTTATCTCCAGTTGTTAGCACGGAGTTGTTCCAAGATCACGCTGACTGCATTTATTCTTTTTAAAGCATGATAAAGGTTGGATTTTCTTTATTAGTCTTCTAGTTTATGAGCTTTACGTGGGCAGTGGCCAGAAGACAAGTGAGGGATCGTACTTTGAAGGATTTTGCCTGTACCACGCAGGTCAGGAACTACACAAGATAAGGATCTCAAGAGCTGACAGCGCGGCTTAGGAGGGCGGCCAGGGAGCCGGAGCAGCATCCCGAAACTGCCGCCTCCTCCGACAGGCTCCACAGCCCTAAATTCACACCAGCCCTCCTTGGGTCAGAGGGTGACATCCGAGCTGGAGTTATCATTCGCATATGAAGGGAGGATACCCTCCCGTTAACCAGCCTTGACGGTGCATTGTGGATTTTACTGCTGTGCTGCAAAATATACTGCGCTGGGCTTGGAAAACACCTGTTTCCCTCTGATTTATGGGCCCTTCTGGCATCTGGGAGAGCAATATCCACTTTCTGCAGCCTCTGATAGGGAGGATTCAAACAGCGCAAAGTGAAGGGGCTGCGAGAGCAAGTATGTCCTGGTGGAGGAGGAGGTGGTGCTGGACAGACAGATGTTGTGATCAACTCAGCTGGTTCTCCTCCAGTACTCCTGAGTTTCCACCCTGATGGAGACCTTCATTGGCCAACGAGGAGGCACCTGCATAATCTGATTTAGCCCAAAGTTGGCAGCTGCCAAGAAGATGAACTTCCAGCTTGTTCTGGAAAAGGGAAACCACGAAGGAGCTCTGCCAAATGGTGTCAAGAACGTTGTGATTAACCCTTTACTGCTTTCTTTTAAGCACCAAAATTTAAAATAATACATTAGAAGCCTGAGTGGACTGTAAAAGGAGTCTTTGATCTTCACAGTTAAGTCAGTTTCATCACTTCTTTCCTTTTCCCAGGGCAAACATCTATCCAAGATGGGACTTTAGAATAATTCAGATAGATAGACAGACAGACAGACAGACAGACAGACAGATAGATAGATAAGTTGGTTGGATTCTCAGAAACCTGTATGGCTCACTGGACAGAAAGAATCTATTTCCCTCTTCTCACACATGTCTGCTATAAAGTGAGGAGGTCCCAGGTGATGGGGAGCACAGTGTTCTCCTGATGATCCAACTGCTTCTCTCCTAGATGAACAGCAAAATTAGAATTACAGGCACATCCAGTTCATCGATTTGGTGGATTTTTGGCTGCTAATATGGTTTATTAGAACCATATCCTGACACCAAACTCTGCTACAGACTCAGACTGATTTGAAGTCCTAACGGAGAGGGGCTTAGTAAACCCTGAACTGTTTTCTGGCTCTGATTCACTGCAACTGGGATGTGTTGCTGCAGTTCCCAGCGTTTCCGCACCACTTAGGCATGTGTAATCTTCTCTGAGCTAAAGGCTGGAGGCTCCTTTCTGCACTGATAAGCTCCCTGTTCCCATCCTGCAGGGGATGCTCAGGCTTCTGGGGTGTCCCACACCCCCACCCCACTCTGCTCTTTTCCAACGCGTTCTCCCCTCCACCTGCTGCCCCAGAGGACAGAGGCACAAGGCCAGGAGCCCCAGCAGCTTGGACCCTTTCCCTGGAGCAGCCACGGCAGGACGAGGAGGAAGAGGCTCCTCTCACAAACCCAATACTGCAGGGCACCAGAAACACACACAAAATATATGGATGAGGCTGGAGAGGAAAAAAACAGGGGGGCGGGGGGCAAAAATGCTTTTTGCTTGAAGGAATTTGAGAGAGGAAGGAGAGGAAGGAGAGGAAGGAGAGGAAGGAGAGGAAGGCCAGTGTAAGAGCAAGAACATTTCTTGGGACCAGCTCTGGGGAGCCGCTTCTGGCTGTGAGCGAATCCCTGCCCACACACATCACTGCTCAGGGCCCATATACGTTGCAGATACATTGTGGTTCACGCCAGCATGCTTTCTGTAATTGGCCTGCCCGATGTAAAGCGAGCTTGGGAACTGCTCAGCACGGCATGGCAGCTTGAGTGGGAAAACAGAGGCCTTTGAAACTGAATTTCAAGTTAGCTGGCTCAGATCTGCGAGCAACTGGAGCATCTGAAGTTATAGAGAGGAAAACTACATGTACAGGAGGGGATGGAAAGTGAGGAAAGTAAACCGAAAGCTCAAGAAGTCTCTATGCATGGTGTATGATGGTTTTAAAAAACAACTCTGCAGGTGACACAAAAGCTGTAGGAATCATTGCTCCCGTCCTGGGAGTCCCTAAACCATCCCGACATCGCTGTGCTCCCAGGTGGCACCGGCCAGGTGACAGCCCCATGCCCTGCCTGGCTTGACCTTCTCCTCCCATACATTTGGGTGGAAGGAAAACGTGTTAAAAAACCAAAAATATGCAGAAAGGGCACAGGGATGGGTAAAAAGGCTTTCAACAAATCCCTGAGAAGTCATGTATGTTTTCTATTTGTGCTTTTAGACCAGTTAAACAGTTGCTTTCCAAGCACTTAGTGGGGGGAATAGAAATAAAAAGCAAGCAAGCCCAGCCCCTCGTCCAAGGCCTCCCTCCCCACCCCAACCCCTGCTCCCCTTGGTAGCGATGCCAAAATATGCAGCCGGCCTCTCTATCTGAATGAATGTTTTGATTAAAGAAGTCTTAACAAAACACAGCCAGAACAATGATCCCGGCCCCCTTTCTGCAAGCTTCACCCAGCTATGCAGTGTATATTTAGGGCTAGATTACAGGGACCTGTTCATTAATTGAATGAGGATGACAAGCCTGCAGTGTATGCAAATAAAGGTTTGGGTTTCAGCGGGGAGGGTGAATCTTAACTGCCTAATGATACTCCTGCTGCATTTAAAGCCCCTTTAACATAGTGATTTTTTGAGGCCAGCTTTCACGAGCTTGCAAGCATATGGAAAAGTTCAAGTTTTTCTATTTCCCTTCCAAACGCTTTGTTTCCTTTGACAAACAACATGATTTTTTTTTCTGTTCTCACACTAAAACCATCACCTATTATATTGCCATGACACCCAAGGAAAGATACTGATCAAAGGGCAAAGTGGGGCAATAAAGTGAGAAACCGGGGCCAGCGGGTTTGGTTTTGGGGTTGGTTTATTAAAGTACTGCAATTCTTTTTGCAAAGGTATTTTTCATTTTGCCTTCTGTTGCACAGTGGGAGAACAGCTGGTCAGTGGTGGGTACGAACTCGGGTTTGGTTGTATTGAATATACATTGTATATTCAATGAGTTTCTTCCCACCCCTATTTAGTTAGACGCTACAGAAAGGCTGAACGTTTACGTGAAGTTTGCAATGTGATTTTAGCTCAAGAAAAGTGTGATCTGAAAGGTATGGTTTGCAAAATATCACACAACTTAGCAAGGAGCAAAGAGCGGGATAGAAGGGAATGCTGGTAAGAACACAAGAGCAGCTGGGCTGGACAATTTGCTTGAAGGAAATTCAGAGAGGAAGGAAGGAGAGGGAAGGAAGGGAGGAAGGAGAGGGAGGAAGGGAGGAAGGAGAGGGAGGAAGGGAGGAAGGAGAGGGAGGAAGGGAGGGAGGAAGGAGAGGGAGGAAGGAAGGGAGGAAGGAGAGGGAGGAAGGAGAGGGAGGAAGGAGAGGGAGGAAGGAGAGGGAGGAAGGAGAGGGAGGAAGGAGAGGGAGGAAGGAGAGGGAGGAAGAAGGCAGGAAGGAGAGGGAGGAGGAAGCAGAGGGAGGAAGGGAGGAAGGAGAGGGAGGAAGGGAGGAAGGAGAGGGAGGAAGGAGAGGGAGGAGAGGGAGAAGGGGAGGGAGGAGAGGGAGAAGGGGAGGAAGGAGAGGGAGGAGGGGAGGAAGGAGAGGGAGGAGGGGAGGAAGGAGAGGGAGGAGGGGAGGAAGGAGAGGGAGGAGGGGAGGAAGGAGAGGGAGGAGGGGAGGAAGGAGAGGGAGGAGGGGAGGAAGGAGAGGGAGGAGGGGAGGAAGGCAGGAAAGGAGGAAGGGAGGAAGGAGAGAGAAGGAGGAAGGAGAGAGAAGGAGGAGACGGAGGGAGGAGACAGAGGGAGGAGACAGAGGGAGGAGAGGGAGGAGACCTCCGGAGCTGCCACCACAGGGATGTCCTGTGTGGTGGGACAGCCCTGTCCTGCTGTCCAGCCCCGTCCTCCTGTCCAGCCCCATCCTCCCGTCCAGCCCTACCAAAACTCCAGCCTACTCCCAGTCCAACCAGCCCAGGCACAGATTAGATGATTACCTTTAAACTAGTTTTAATTATTTGTTAAGGCGAGATAGTTTGAAAGGCCTAGTGTAGGAGGTAAAGATGCAGAACATCTCCAAGAAAGCGTTTTGAAATGGAACAGGGACTAATTAGGAGAAAAAGAGGGAATAATTCAGATTAAATCAGTGAAGCAGAGGCAAATCAAGTTATCCTTGAAATGCATCTAAGCTGGTGGAAATGTACAAGGCTTGACTCTGGGTTTATCAGCAATCATCGCTCCCAGAGGAGAGAAGCTCCAAGTCTGAAGTTGCCATCAGGGAGCACAACCACTTTACACTGGAGAACCTTATCTGTGGTGTTCACGTGGTGTACAGCAATAGCGCCAGACCAACAAATGTTGTGTGAAGCAGTACCCAAGAACATGGTCTTCTCGGATAACGGCCGATGCTAAACCTGCCAAGTCAGCCAAGACAACCAAATTGCCCTCTCGCCTCTTTCCCCTCCCTGTCTTAATGAGGTGACAAATACATCTTCTGGATAGAACACAAAGGGAGAAAAAGTATTTTATAGCTTCAGTCCACAAGATATTGTTTAAAAAACCAGCAAGTCTTTCTCAATTCTCTTGAACAAGTCTTTCCAAGAAACACTTCATAAAGCAGCTCTTTAAAAAGTAAATAGTAAATAGTAAATAGTAAATATGCTTTACAGCAATGCATAGAAAACAGCATGCTACTACCTTGAACTCCACATGTTCTTCCCAATCATTCTTTCATACTCTTTTATAGTTTATTCCCTTACTAATAAATACAGGTAGTCAACAATCCTTAAATGTTTTTAATGTAAATCAGCTCTTTTCTGTAGGTGAATATGTTCCTTTTCTAATAACACAGCAGTCTTTGAAAGGAAAGATCTTTGCCTTGAAATGGCTTGTTCTAATTTTTCTCCAACTTTCTCTCCCATTGCTTTCTCCATGGAAATTGGAAAGAGAAGGAAGGAACTTCCAACATAAGGCAACTCTAAATGCAAACACATAATCACAATCTTCAAGCAAGACCCTATTTTCAAAACCTGTAGCATAAAAATTATCTGGGGATGTTCCAGATTATCAATAAAGAAAACAATCTCTGCGGTGTTTTCCCCAGCACTGTCATCAACAAGTAGACTTAACTCTCACAATCGGGATCTGTAACCAATTTTCTGAAATATGTTAGCCAAAATATAATACTGCTCCAATCTCGAATCCTGTTCTGACATTTTGGCTGCGCTTCTGTTTTTTGTTTTTTTTTTTAACTTCCAAATGCTCCCAATATACCAAGATGCGAAGCTGTAACTCAGGTGCAAGCGGAAAGTACGTATGATCCCACCACCGCTCTTCCGAGCTATGGGAAGGCAACACCTCTCCAGCACCACCTTGCACCACAGCCCAAAGAGAGGAGGTTGGAGATTTACTCTTGGGATACAAGTGGCTCTGAGCACACACGTCACCCAACACCGGGCAGCACCAGCAATGTCACGTTAACAAACACCCCTTCAAGCGTCACCAACCCTTCTCCTGGACCCAGAACGAGGAGCTCATGGGATCGGCTCCATTGCCGCCCGGGACAACCTTGCACTCGGTTCACTGGAAAGCCGATAACAACTTTCCCTGGAAGGACGAGAGGCTGTGCCAGCTCGCCTGCACTTTGTTACAGCTGAAAAATGATAAGATGCTTCCAAAGCCTTGCGTTACAATAGCTGTGCCTTCGGCTTAGGGATTTATCTCCCTTTGCCCTAGATAAAACTCCATTCCTTGGACAAATTAGGTCTGCTTGTCATTCAACACTCTACCTAATGGTCTCAGCTGTGTGTTTCTGCAGTTATTGAAGCTGGAGCATTCCACAGATAGTTTTCATTGATTTGAGAAGTGAGCCAGAAACCCAGTTGTATTTCATCCAGAATGAGAATGGAGCAAGTTAATGATGTAATTAGAATTATCAGGACCCTTAAATCTTAAACAACAGGTTTAAATGCAGGATGATAACATTTTTAGAGAAGTGTATAACACAACCTGGTGATTTATGAACACCAAGTGCATTGTGAAGTGATGCACTAAAACCTTTTCTTCTTTACTTTAGGGAGGCTGACTGCTGACATGGTGTTCACCTATGGATATCTACTGTCATGTTATCAGGACCATCATATGCTTTTCAGAAGGCAACAGCCACTGCCCAACCACTGTGTTTCAGCACAAATCCATCGGATTTGAACTGTAGAGGCAACTTGAGGTAAGGTTGACATCATTCTAGTAAGTTATACTAGGGAGGCTGGAGGGGCTCAAGAAACTCATCCATAAAACCTCAAGCCAACAGCATTAACATTTCCACTTGTGGTCCTTCTTTCTGCTCCAGGGTGAGTTTTGCTCTAAAGGCATCTCGGCATCATGGAGATGGATACTGAAGATGCTCTGTCTCCCAAGACTCATCCCAGAGGCATTTAGGAAGTTACTGCACCTGGGTATATACTCCCCAACCACCAGTGTCCCTGCAGCTGTGTTAGACCTCAGCTACCTCCCAGCTCATCACAGTGACCTAAACCAATGGCTCTGAACTGAGGCAACTGATGGACAGGTTCTGCAGCTCCCACTGACCTTCAAGGGACAAGCAGGCACTAGGAACCTTATAAACACCCCCCAAAAGTATCCTCAAAGAGCGAGGGTCACAGCCTTCTGTAGGTCTCCATGTCCCTGCGGAATGGAGCTGAATTCCTGACCTCCACCATCCACATGGGTGTTGAACTTTACGACTCCATTCCTGATCATTTGCTCCTTCCTATGTGACATTTCAAAGCGACATCAATGGTTCCAGCTGCAAGGACTTGCCAGACTTCTGAAGTGCTAGGGCAGCAGCTGGACGTCATGGAAGAACCAGCACACCTAAAAAGAGTGTGACACTTGTGTCCCAACACTAGCACAGGTCCCCACCCTGAAGTTCAGGTGACAATACATCCCACTTGATATATTTATAGTTTTTCTGCACTTGTAGGCCTGTCATTTGTTGTCACCTGATAAGACCTGCAATTCGCTCCCAACCCATGATAAATTCCTGTGCCTACATTTAATGTCTCAAGAGAGAGATCCCACGGGGGATGCTTCCTGTGTAATATTTAAGCCAGACTAATCTAATTGGGTAACCAAATGGCAAAGACTATGGTACAGAGAGTCTATCATCCTTGCAAAACATACATAGAATAAACCTTGGAATTCCTACAATTGGTAAAAGTTGACCTGAATAGGGAGTTTATTTTAGGTTTTAATTTTCTATTTTGTTCTACTTGCAATTAAAAATAAATGGTATGAAGCTGGTTTATAGAAACACCACGAAACAAAAAACCTCTTTACCCAAATTAAAAACAACAACCCGTGAGAGGAAAATACTCCACAACATTTAGAGTTCTGCAGGGACCAGTATACATACAGGGATTTTAATTTTCCACGGCCTCTAAGTGTTATAATCTCTATCAACTGTGTGCACCCTGGGACCATGACTAACACCAGTGCTTGAACCCTGACTCCTTGTTGGCTTCTTTCTTCTTTCTTCACCACTGTTTTTAAACTCACATTTGATCCAAGAATTTGCAGGGATAAAGAAGTTTTTACAGCAAACTGTTCCTCTCAAGTCGAACCCACAGGTCTCTTACAGGACGTTGTGTCAACAAATCGCACATGTCTGAGAGTCAATGCAACCAGTGTGAACGGCCATGACTTGTCTTGGGGACAAAGGCGTTATTGCTGCAGAAACTACCCGGATGGAGATTAAAAGATGACTCGAGACATTCAGATGCCAGGACTGTCTTGATGGTTTTACTGCTAGGAGTCCGTTCTTTGCATCCATGCCAAATACGCCCCCACACCTTGCAAGAGTTATTTCTACATAACCATTATGACTTTATCTCGTGTATTGTGTAAGAATAGTCACAACCACTGACTTCTCCAGGATCCTCTAAAATCATGAGCTCCCTACCTTCTCCAGCTCACAGACCCCATCTTTACAGATATAACCCTGTCTGAGTTGCTTTATCCCTTTTCAGTGCAAGGCTGTTCAGAATGAACAGTTCCGGCAGCTTTGGTACTAACACAGACTTTTGTTTCAATACTGCCCCATTATGTCCTGCTTAGTCACACTAAAACAGCGCTTCACTGTCTAGGACTGGATTAACGGGGACAGCAAAGGGGTTTTAGTCCATTCATCTGCCACTGTTTCTACTACTTGACAATGTTAACTGGATCAGGAAAAAGAGGAGACATGACCATTTGTTGAGAATTTAAGAAGCTCTGGAGCATCTCCTGTGTGAGGAAAGGCTGAGGGAGCTGGGGAAGAGGAGACTGAAGGGGGACTCATTCATGGGGATCAATATGGAAAGGGGGAGTGTCAGGAGGATGGAGCCAGGCTCTTCTGGGTGACAACCAGTGATAGGACAAGGGGTAATGGGTGCAGTCTGGAACACAGGAGGTTCCACTTAAATTTGAAAAGAAACTTCAACCCAGTGAGGGTGGCAGAGCCTGGCCCAGGCTGCCCAGGGGGGTTGTGGAGTCTCCTTCTCTGCAGACATTCAAACCCGCCTGGACACCTTCCTGTGGAACCTCAGCTGGGTGTTCCTGCTCCATGGGGGGATTGCACTGGATGAGCTTTCCAGGGCCCTTCCAACCCCTCACATTCTGTGATGTCTCAGAGATCTCTGCCTCAATCACCAGACTGAGTTTACCCTCTCTCAGTTCTCTCTTGAAGTCACATATCCTTGATTTGCGTTTGCTAATGGTAAACCCATATCATGATTTAATAGACTTTCATTGGCAAAGCATCTATAACATTGTGGCTGCCAAAGTTTATACAGGTCCCCTCCAAGACAGTCACCGCACCTGAGACAGGAACATTTATCAAAAAAGGAGAGGTAGGAGATGACATGCAAAGACCAAGTTTCCACAGAATTAACAGGAAAGGAGAAAGAGAAACCTACATATTAAATGAGAATCTCAGAGTTTGCCATGAACTATCAAACTGGTCTGGAAAGCAGATTTCTGCTCCATTGAGAGTTTTAATAGCATTGGATAACTAAGATAAACAGAGACTGAAGGGCTGCCTGAGACACATACAAAATTATTGAATTATGACATGTTTGAGAAGTTATTTACTTTATAGAGTATTTACATAAGGTTCACTTCCTCTTCCTATATAAGCTCAAATATTACAAAGATGTTTTTCCCCCCTTAATGAGGGGACTACATTCAACAGCCACTGCTTCACTCCCCCCCCAAAAAAGGAAAAATAAATAATCCATAATTAACTATTTTTGAGGTACATTCATAGGAAGGTTTTGCAGGCAGTCCCCTCCCCAGAGCCCTGAGGATACCACGGAAACCCCACTCTCTCACCAGGCAAATGAGGTACGAGTGGGCAGAAAACACAGGGCATCAAAATGAATGGGGGAAAGAGGAGATGGGGTATAAAGTGATGATCCTGAGACCGAAGCCTTACTTATTGCTGTGCTATAGGCACCTGGTAAACTTTATGCCAGGTTCTTAATCCCTCTGGACCTCAACCCACCTCAGTTTTAATGAATACAGATTATTATATCCAGTGTAGAAATTTTAGATGAGGGTTTTGGTAGGAGACACTTCCTGGCTCTGTAGGGGACATCGCTATTAAAGCAGCAGATTTTTCTCCATTAGTTGGCCCACCTGCAACACTTTTGCTTACCTGAGAAGTGTCATGGTTGAATATGACAGCATTCAGGTCTCCACAGTTATAATGCTTGATGAGATCTTCAGTGGTATATGGGGCCTGCAAGCTCCCTGCTCGGAGGCTTTCGTGTTGGAGCAGAGTCTGGTTCAGAGCAAACAGCACCTGTAGGAACACACACAGGTAGAACAGGGAGGGGTTAAAGATGAGGGATCAAAGCCTAAAAGGCAAAACCTTGAAGAACTCTCTTGCACCTGAAGTCAATTGATCCATCCTGGTTGGTCTTCAGGCCCTCGCAGCTCAAAGTGGATCAGATGCAACCAGCAGAAGACCTTGTTGTAAGACCCTTAATATTCCTCATTAAGTATAATTTCACAACACATACACACATTGCCCAGACATCACAGTTTGAGGGCTTTTAGGCTGTCTTTGCTGACTAGTCAGCTACATGAGAGACACTGAAAAGAAGAGGTCCTTAAATTCAGAAGCTTTTATTGCCTCTCTTTCCTGACCACCTGCTTAAATCCAAAGCCCAAACTCAGAGGGTTTTGACAAAAATAGAAATCTATCAAACTCCTCAAGTTCCAGTTGTAGTATTAGGGCTTGCTGCATGCTTCTAGTAGCAAAAACATTAGGAAATTAATTATTAGCCTCCCTCTTTTAGTCTTTCCCCCTTCACCCACTGCTTTGCAAAGCGAACAGGGACACTGAATGGTGACACTGTCCACAGACTAGCAGTGTCCCCATCCCAACCTTGAATATACCAACAAAGCAGAAGCACTATTTACTATGGAATTCAGCTAACAAAACAAACAAAAAAGTCCTTAAAGATGGTATTTATTTCCTTGCATTACAAAAGGCAAATTTCACATTAACTACCACAAACCCTTCCGTATTTGTGATAGACTGTAGGAGTAATTTATACCAGTTACTGAACCACCAAGTCTGGGCTTTTCACATTCCGCCTTCTAAGAACCTTCCAAAGAAACTTGATAGAAAGTAGATGAATAAATCAGAAGAACGGCATTTAAAGACAGTTTCTCGCAAATTATATAAAGAAACCAAAATATTTTTCCTACAATAAAGTGATACGTAGTGACTGCAAATCCAGAGTTCTGAAAAGCTATATTGATGTGTCATTTTTCATGGAAAGGCTCCTGCGTCCCTCAGCCTCATGTTTCACCACATTTTTGGCTTCCCTCATCTATAACAGCAGTGCCATATCCATCCCATGGAATAACCATCATCCCAAAACCTGGGTAAACTAACCCGGTTGAGCCTGTGACCCATATTCTTATTTACTGGGCTTAAGCAGCTGAGCTCACTTTAAGCAGCAAACCTCAGAGTTTAAAATTAACAATGTACACATGTATTTGCAGGACGGAAGTTCTTAATAGATCAAAATTATGATTCCCATTGAAGTTTATAGGAAAGGAAACAGTAAATTTGATTCACTCCTGCAAAACCTCAGGTATCAAATAAATACGATCTGAGACGATAATAATGATAATAATAATGATGATAATTATAATAATGATAACAATAATAATGATGATGATGATGATGATGATCATGATAATAATAATAATTATAAAGTAAAATGTATCTCCAGGGTGTTAATAGCCTCTTAATAGAAAGCTGTGACATGCTAACTAACATGCACAAAATGATTGAGGAACAGCAAATGTTATTTTTTAATGTACTTTTAAAAAGCATAAAGATGCTCTCTGAACTGAACCTGTGACACCTCCATTCAGCAACTGGTTCCCCATTAAGATCTAAGCCTAAAAGATTTCCTTGCCTAGATCTAAGGGTCTCTTCAGGCTTTTGTACAAAGAGAACCGCAGGACCACGGGATGAAGTTAAGCATCTTCCTAATTCATTTCTGCTCTAATTTAAAAAATCTGCAAAAAAAAATACAGTTTGAAAAATTTCAAACCTTTGAAAGGATCTGAGGTTTTTGTTTTTGCCCCAAGGGCTACAGCTCCAAGAGGAAACGGTTCATCCCAGGATTTCCTGGGGATTCTAAACATTTTGGCTAATAAAAATAAAAGCTTAGGAAAAGGTTGATGGGCAAACCGAGTACTGAGGTTTCCCCAAAATGCTTTTAGTCAAATCCTTCGCAGTTTGTATTTTTTAAACAATGGATGTTGCTGGACTTTAATATACAAAAATATGTATACATATAGGCACACACATATACAAACCACCAACAAACCCTGAGGATAACACACTGTGTTTTATAATAAATATAACAAATCTTTACTTTTATTCCCAGTGCCTTTTTTTGGGGTGTGGGTTGTTGTTATTCTGGCTTCCTGGGCATTAATGCTCCAGGTCTGTCTGCCTGACTCATCCTAATATATTTGGAACCTATTTGCTGATTTCAGTCTCATCTGCAGAGGGTTAGAGGCCCTAAAGAAAACTGTCTATACGTTACTCGAATACAAGTGCCAGGCCACAGAAAAGCCCCCAGTGCAAGTAAATTTCTTATAAGACACCAAAGATTCTGTAACCACTTAAAGAGATTTCTAGAGAAGTCTTGCTAAATCAAGCCATAACCACCATGGTTTTGGTCAGGCGCTTCAAAAGGAACGTGAAGAGAAGCAGGGTCTTGTCGCAGCCGTCTGCTCGCTGCCTGGATTTGTAGACCATTTCCTTCCGAGTCAGGTTAAAGCCGTCTTAAAACCTGAATTTATTTGTCCTTACTGTTCTGATAATGCCACAAAAACAACGCCGCTTCCTTTCCTTCTCTCTATCTTAATATCAGTGCCCCCATGACCCCCAGCCTAAGCCCCTATCTGAGCTGAATCTCCCAGAGGTGCCTGAGATTACTGAACAACTGATGACTTCAAAATAAACACACTTAGAGTGACTGCCTATACACAGTCCCACCTAATAAATACAGCAGACAGTATTTGTTCTGGGAAGTGATGGAAAGTTATGACTTCAGCTCTGGGAAAGTGCATTTTTATTCACGCAATTTATGGTCCTCACTTCGGCGCGCTTTGAAAGCCGCTGTCTCTGGCCCCCATTGGCAACCGATCAACCATGGACTACACAAAGGGATTTTCACCTTGCCAGAAGGAAGCCTTTTGATCCAAGTGGTGTCGTTGTCCTGTGCAAAGCAGCAACGCAACACGCAGATTTTATTTGGGTGTTTGGAGACACCAGCTCAGCCCTTAGGGCAGACCTATGGGTCCTGGTTTACTACCTGAGAGAGTTTAACTCGTTAGTGAATCAGACTGGGCCATTTCTTATGTTTCTTATGCCAACTGTTCTCACCATCACCCAAAAGCGTCTGTGCTGCTGCCTCACTTCAACGTTTATTCTTTTGCATCTATGATCCTGGGCACTTCAACCAAATCCACAGTGACCGGTCTTTGCCACCCATGTGGCCTCGATTAGAGACCGAATGAGCCCATTGAAGACCACAGCTAACAGTTTCACTGATTGCCTTGACCCTCAAACAGGATTTCCCCCCTCCCTTTATGTCAGCTGCTTGTAAGGTCTTTTGGTCATAAGGTCCAGAATGGCATGGAAGAAGAAATGAGATGCCTGCTTTTCTAGATGTCACTCAGTACACGGAGTCTTTGCCACGATCACCACTGATTCAGAGTTAGCTGGATCCTTTCAGCTCTACATTTTTAACACTTTTCTATAGGTGAGTTGACTTTGTTTGATTATCCTGGATGCTCACGTGCTTTGTCAGAACCAATTCCTGACAAACGCTGGTGGTGCTTGACTCTCTGCCTACCACCTTGTCTAGCAGGCAGTGCTATGGATTTCTAACCAACTGGAAGGGTTACCAGGGCCACCTCTTCAATTTGTCTGACTCTGGACCCAAATTCTGCTACAATGCAAGAACAGCTTCATGGAGGCATCTGAGAGGCCATTCTGACATGAGACAAGGAAACCTTATTGCCACATAAAATCCTTGAGCAGTCCCAAACTTTCTTATGAACTATATTGCTAATAAAACAGATCACAAATTCAGGAATTGCAACAGAAGAAACAAATTTTATGTCAAGCTGAAGAGAAATAGAGTTGTGTTCCTCTGGAGCATTTGCTGTACAGGAGGCTCGAGAACAAAAGGCAACCCTGAGAAATCTCTCAGCCCAAACTTCACCGTTGGGTGATGGAGGAGAAATGACTTTGCAGCCCTGCAGTGACTAAGGCTGAGGTACAAACATCGCATCCACGGGACTCCAGTAGCTGGGCTTACAGGATGACCCTTGCATAGAACCGCGATTAATAACAATACCACAAAAACAAGTACTTAAATTCCATACTATGATGTCAGCTCTCGAGCAAGCAGCTATTGTTTTCATTTGCTCTCTCTTTTGGACACATGCCACCACAATGCAAATACTAAATAAGCATTACTGGAAGCATTTGAGTGACTATATCCTGTCAGTACTCAAATTGCAATGCCAGAAAATAAATTCCAACTCTCCTGCATCCTTCTAAACAAACTGCAACATGAACATTGAGGTATATTGAGTTCTTCAGGGGTCCTTCTTTTGTTGTTATCCTTCTCTGTACAGTTTCAGCTCAAAATAGTGGCTTGGGAAAACAATAACAGAATTAAAGAAAAACTAAGTCCCTGATTTTCCAGATTAATGCAGAGCAATAAAAGTGTTTGCCCAAATCCGTTCAGTTCCATTGGTTCATAGAAGACGGGTTTCCCCTTTCTTTGAATCTCTTGTGCTGTTGCAAGGAATTAGTGAGCTGTGAAACTCACCTAATGCAGACAGCATCAGGAAATGGCTCCAAAAAACAGCTCCTGAGGGATCTACAACGGAGTCCCCCAGTGTCGAAACGAAACCCGGGATGCATCGGCACATTGTAGAGCCGGGGCCGCGGCAGGAACGCGCCCGACTTTGTTGTTGTTGTTCCTATAAAGGGACAGCTAAGGAAAGTGAAACTATTAACTCATCCACTGGAATTTCTGCTCACAAAACCGTGCCCCCTGTTAAAGCTCCTCATAAAAGCCTCTTGGCTAGTTGGTTCCATATGTTCCCCAAACCCGCGGTTATTGCTTCTGAAAGGCAGGAGTAGTTAACAGTCTGCGGCTTGGCACTGACCAGGGAGACCTGAGGACCTCGCTTTTCCCCCTTCCCTTTCAAACTGCCAATTAACCCATTTAATAAAACAGTTTGAGTCTGACCAAGGTGCTTGAAGAAACCCGTAACCACCACCGATCCTATCGCCTCAGCCACGACAGCCACACGTGGCACGGCCTGGCAACGGCCCTGGGACTGAGAATGGTTTTCTTGATGCTGAAAAAGATGCAGGAGATCAGGGTTGCAGCCTTCACCCCTGCACACCCAAAGCTCCTGCTCAAGGTGACTTCCAGCAGCTTGACATTCAAACCCGGAGCAGCTGAGGTTCCACAGGAAGGTGTCCAGGCGGGTTTGAATGTCTGCAGAGAAGGAGACTCCACAACCTCCCTGGGCAGCCTGGGCCAGGCTCTGACACCCTCACCAGGAAGAAGTTTCTTCTCAAATTTAAGTGGAACCTCCCGTGTTCCAGTTTGAACCCCTTATCCCTTGTCCTACCATTGGTTGTCACTGAGAAGAGCCTGGCTGCATCCTCCTGACACTCCCCCTTTCCATATTGATCCCCATGAATGAGTCCCCCCTCAGTCTCCTCTTGTCCAGCTCCAGAGCCCCAGCTCCCTCAGCCTTTCCTCACACGGGAGATGCTCCACTCCCTTCAGCATCTTGGTGGCTGCGCTGGACTCTCTCCAGCAGTTCCCTGTCCTTCTGGAACTGAGGGGCCACAACTGGACACAATATTCCAGGTGTGGTCTCCCCAGGGCAGAGCAGAGGGGCAGGAGAACCTCTCTGACCTACTGACCACCCCCTTCTAACCCACCCCAGGTACCATTGGCCTTCCTGGCCACAAGGGCCCAGTGCTGGCTCATGCTCACCCTGCTGTCCCCAGGACCTCCAGGTCCCTTTCCCCTATGCTGCTCTCTAATAGGTCATTCCCCAACTTAGACTGGAACCTGGGGTTGTTCCTGCCCAGATTCAAGACTCTACACTTGCCCTTGTTCTATTTCATTACATTTCTCCCCGCCTAGCTCTCCAGCCTGTCCAGGTCTCTGGATGGCAGAATAGCTTCCAGTGTCAGGGGGATTCCCCCATGCAACCCAAGAGTTTTGTGGGCAGTAGAAGTTTGTGAGCAGGTTTGAGAAGAGCAGAGCTCCAGGAGAGGTGGACATGTAGCACATCAATCCGAAGGTGTCACTGAAACAAACGCAGTCATCCCAGATAAGTCTAACACCCCCCAAAAGTGTCCGGTAACAGATACTTTGGGAAAGAATGCAAGAAATGAGTAAGCAGAGGGCGAGCTTTTTTCAGGCAACACTTCCCATCTTTTGGAAATCCGCCAGTTGGGGAGATTGTGGTTGAAAACACCTCTTCTATCGCTCCTTCCCACCCATTTCCCCGCTCCCCCGGCCTTTACCTCAACATTATCACCGTGCTTGGTTGCACGGCTCCATTTAAAAGCAGCCAGCTGCCTGATCCAGGCACAGAGGAGTCACTCCCTCTACTCTCGCTTTCCTCCACCTTAAATGGGCACATTGTCCTCGCCTTCAGAACCATCACCTTCAAAGGGGGCACGGAAAACCCTTCCCAAGAACCTGACACCATGTTTGCGCTCTTGACTCACAAGTCAAATTGTTACCGGGCCCATGTGGGGTTTCGGTTTTAGCTTTTTTGTCTCCACCGTAACAGGAGGAATGTGGGAATGTGCCCCGGGCAGAACGTCCCCCGGGCAGAACGTCCCCAGCCAGCCTTGGTGACGAGGAGCTGCAGTGGAAGGGGCACCCTCATGGAGAAAGCAAAGCTCGGAGGGCTTGGGGAACTCCTGGTTTTAGGCACCCAGCCCAAGGTATTTGTTTTAAAAAGCCCGGTTTCATCCATCCACTGAAAAATGCAACCTGTCCTGGGTGGATTTCGTTTGAGGTTTTATTCATATTACTGCTTTATTTTGAACTGTTTCTTTTTAATTACCAGCTGAAGCTACATAGTAAAATGGACCAGCCCCACAGGCATGTTTTTCTTTCTATTATATTACAGTGAGGCAGCAGATTAACTCCCTCAGCCATCCCAGCTTAACACCTCGCGATGCCAGCTCCTGAAGCAACAACAGCTGAACGGGACATAAAGCTATACATGCTGAATTTCCAACCCCCAGCCCTGGGTTCGAGCACAAACAGAGGCCGATTGCCACGTCCGTCAGTGTGCTGGAGCGTAAATCACAGCCCATCGGCAAGGGCAGAGATTCCAGCGAGGCAGGTGGAGCTACAGCTTCTGGCCAAGGGCAAATGGTTTGGGGCAACAAATGTCTTGGTGTTGCAGTGCCCGCGTGAGCCCGGCGGAGTCAGCAGCGGTAAGGAAGGGAATATTTCCTAAGCCTGAAGGTGACTGCGTCGTCATGAGGGCAGCAGGGAAGGGAAGGAAGGAAGAGAGCAAGAAAAAGAAAGAGAGAAGGAAGGGAGGGAGGGAGGGAGGGAGGGAGGAGGGAAGGAGGGAAGGAGGGAAGGAGGGAAGGAGGGAAGGAGGGAAGGAGGGAAGGAGGGAAGGAAGGAGGGAAGGAAGGAGGGAAGGAAGGAGGGAAGGAAGGAGGGAAGGAAGGAGGGAAGGAAGGAGGGAAGGAAGGAGGGAAGGAAGGAGGGAAGGAAGGAGGGAAGGAAGGAGGGAAGGAAGGAAGGAAGGAAGGAAGGAAGGAAGGAAGGAAGGGAGGGAGGGAGGGAGGGAGGGAGGGAGGGAGAGGAAGGGAGAGGAAGGGAGAGGAAGGGAGAGGAAGGGAGAGGAAGGGAGAGGAAGGGAGAGGAAGGGAGAGGAAGGGAGAGGAAGGGAGAGGAAGGGAGAGGAAGGGAGAGGAAGGGAGAGGAAGGGAGAGGAAGGGAGAGGAAGGGAGAGGAAGGGAGAGAGGAAGGGAGAGAGGAAGGGAGAGAGGAAGGGAGAGAGGAAGGGAGAGAGGAAGGGAGAGAGGAAGGGAGAGAGGAAGGGAGAGAGGAAGGGAGAGAGGAAGGGAGAGAGGAAGGGAGAGAGGGAGAGGAAGGGAGAGAGGGAGAGGAAGGAAGGGAGGGAGAGGAAGGAAGGGAGAGGAAGGAAGGGAGAGGAAGGAAGGGAGAGGAAGGAAGGGAGAGGAAGGAAGGGAGAGGAAGGAAGGGAGAGGAAGGAAGGGAGAGGAAGGAAGGGAGCGAGGGGAAGGAAGGGAGGGAAGGGAGGGAAGGGAAGGAAGGGAGGGAGGGAGGGAGGGAGGGAGGGAAGGAGGGAGGGAGGGAGGAAGGAAGGAAGGAAGGAAGGAAGGAAGGAAGGAAGGAAGGAAGGAAGGAAGGAAGGAAGGAAGGAAGGAAGGAAGGAAGGAAGGAAGGAAGGAAGGAAGGAAGGAAGGAAGGAGAGAGAAATAAAATTGAGAAAAGGAAGCCTTCAAGAGGACACAGGGAGCTGACTCACCAGGGATAAGCTCTTGCGTTGTTTGGGTTTGGGTTTTGTTTGTTTGTTTTTTTCTTAGCTTAGCATTATCTCAAGTTTCAATACATTTTACTATGCAAAAGGGTCCTACCATCGGGGAAATGGTGAACAAGCACGGGGTACCGCGTGTCTATTAATGAACACAGGGCTTGATCTGCAGCCTGCTCACTTCAGCTCTCCCTTGCTCAGAAAAAACCAGCCCATGTCATTAATCAGGACAGCTAATGGGATCCCAGCTGTGCCAGCTGTTACAGGGCACAGCGATCCCTGGGTGGCCTCACCAGGGCAACCCGTCCTTCCTCCCAGAAATTCACAGTTACAACCTCAGGATCAGCTTGAGGGTCGCAATGCAGACCTTATAAAGAACGTAATGCGGGGAGCCCTGGTAGCGACTCCAGCCCTTTGTGTTTGCTGGAGCAGCTCTGGAGAGGCAGCCCGGCCGGGGGTGCGCAGGGCCCTGCCCATCACAGCGGCAGCCGCAGCTCAGGGTTTGTGTCCCTAAATGTCTCAGAGGAAAGAGTTCAACACAAACGCCATGATTCTTGTGAATAAAGATGCCGCGTTGGCCCCCTGTCCCAAAAGGAATCACAGAATGGATTGGGTTGGAAAAGCCCTCAGAGATCATCAAGTCCGACCCTTGGTCCAACTCCAGTCCATTGACCAAATCATGGCACTAAGTGCCATGTCCAATCTCAGTTTACAAACCTCCAGGGTTCACCCCGATCATCCCACTGACAGTGAGAGGGTTTTTGGGTGCAGAAGCGAACAGCCCAAGCGCTGGGCTACCTCCTCCTCCAGCAAAACGCCTGTGCAATCAGTCGGTGACATTACAGTCCTGGGTAACACCAGATGGCCACAAAAATCCCGCAGACAACTGCTCGGAGGCGTATTTTATCACAGTCTGGGAAAGGGCACCGAAGGTGATCAATCATAATTCACTGCAAAGACAAGCAGGCGCATTGCAGGAGGGCAAGACTGGGGCTGCACCCCTCAACTGCTGCCGAAAAGCGACTCTGAAACGCTCTCGCTGAGCCACACACTGTGGCAAATCCACGGGTGTTTCAACACTGAACCCCAACGCTCGCTGCAGGCACCCACTGATCTCACCTGCAGGTCCTGAGCCCAACGGGACAGGTGAGGAAAGCTACACAGTTAAACAAGAAATAAATGCAGCAACTCCTTTGCTTTTCTGTGGGAGACACAGCAAAGGGCAAAGGTAGAGATTAAAAAGAAATAAAATAGTCACTTCAGAGCTCAGGGCATATGGGCAAGACTGGCCAGGCGAAGAGGAGGAGGCAGCAGATCCATACGCTGCTGCCCTTATGGCCCGGGAAGAGCTGTATGCTATACATGGTGCTACTGCCCTGTTGCAGTCTGCAGGGGTTTTGCCTGAGATTGCATAAAAACTCTTAGATATTCAGTTAGCCAGGGAAAGAGGGTGACCTACCCATCAGATCACAGCAGCTTGGATTTCTAATATCATCTACTTGATACCAAGCACTTGCCTTCAAACCAAGCGGAGGCCAAGAATAATTACTTGCTACTCACTGAGTTATTTACATCAATTTTTCAGCAAATATATTCAGCTAACAAATAGCTTAAAGGAAACGGCAATCCATTCACAGTTGAGTTGCCAGGATAGAAGAAATTAATAAAATTAATTATTTGTAACAAACTACTCCATTAGCTTTCAAGGTCAGAATGATATATTCAGGCACTTTATTTTCTACTGTCTATTAGGCTCCCTCAGTGTAATTCTGTTAGCTATAACTTTTATTTGCATTATCATTGGGACTCAATGATTCCCAAATGTGGGATACTCACATATCAAATATCCCCGAATGTGGGATACTTCCCCCCATAAATAATAACAATTAAAATGATAATTAATATCGTTTTCAGGCACCATTCTGGTCCATGCAAGCAAACAGCAGAGAAAATACCTGAAAAATAGATAAAGCCCAGGTTCACCTCCTGTGTGCACTGCCAGAAGTACAGCCAAACAAATCCTTTCCCCTCCCCTCTTGTTCCTTGCCTGATCAATACTGGTGCTCTGCAAATACACCCACATGTAAGTAAGGATGTGCTGCCATCCCCTGAAACACTCCGTAAATATTCAGCATGTTGTGCTTCCCAAGGAAGATTCCCAAATATCCTCCAGCCCTTGCTGATGTGGCAGACGGGGACACGGCTCAGGTGAGCCCTGGAGATCCCAAAATGGAACAAAAGAGCAATTCCCCAAAGCAAATCTCTTTGCTGTTGCCCTGGGGTAATATAGATGAAGAACATTTGCACTATCGTGACTGCGGTGCTGGAGCTCGGAGGCTTCATCCCACTCTTCCACCTTGGGGAGACACCCAACAAGGGACCCCAAAGTGGTGTGGGTACCACACCGCGCACAGAGGGTCACTCCCAGCTTTGGCTTAACTTTGTAAGCCTAACTCTTAGGAGCACAAAGAGTTTCAGAGCCAGTCCCAGCTGGTGTAATTTAGCGTAGTTCTGATGATTTAGAGCCGCTGAAATCCCGCCTGCAGGCCCTGGAGGAGGAGAAGAGGATGATGCCGGGGGTAGGAAATGACATCCTCCCCAAACCGGCGGGGGACCAGCTCAGTTTGAAGATAACATCTGCTCTGCATTTCTTCTCCCTTCATGATCTTTTTACCTTCAAGTAGGTAAGCAATGTAGGCTCAGGTGGTTCTATAGTCCAAGCTCTTTGCAGGTGTACGTTGGTCAGCTCAGTGTCCCCCAACCACGCTTTGCTAATTAACTTGACAGGGAATTTTGCCTCATGCTTATAGTTTGTCCAAGAGCAGCTACATTTGCCATTTAATTGTTCCCCAAAGTGAGAGAAAATTATCAAATTCTGAAATGAAATTATCAAATTCTACGAATCTTAGCTTAGGTTTTGAATACCAAATGCTCAGGACCACTTAGAAATGAGCTCGAATTATTTAGTAAATGATTCCAAACCGTGCATAAATCTCAGACAGTTAATACAGAGAGGCAAAAATTGAATAGATTGCAAAAGAAGTTACCCAGGAAACACCCTCTCCTGAGCTTTGGTAACTAGATGTTACTGGATTCCAAACATTAGGATACAAACATTACTAAGACAAAGACTTCATGGAGTCTTGTTTAAACTGCAAATTCTGACTCTTTTTTTCTCCTCTTTGCTTTTAGGAAGCTAAATTACATTTTAGTTTGCCTGTTTTCATCACATCTCGCTTTGGGCACAAATGACTGAGAGAAAAAGCTCTGCTCTTTCTATGCTGATAGAAATTGAAAACGGATTAACCAAAAAGCAATAAACTATTCCTTCTGAATTGCTAGCCCTAAATTTTCTTATTAGTGTCTACCCACACTAATTTGAAACTTAGCATGCGGGTTTTCTCCAAAGCTGTCAGCTGAAATAAGCTCGTTCTGCTCCTTGCGGGCTGCAAAGGAACTTTCTGCTTTCGAAACACACCCCCTCCCACCAAATATACCAATGCTGGCCTCTTCAGAATTTCCCATAGGTACACGGTGATGCTAAAGAGGGGGTAAAGACAGCAGTTCTACAAAAGATCCGCAAAATCTCTTTCAGTGACAATGGGAGTTGCTCAAGAAGAGCAATCCACAATGTCTTCTCTTTGGGCTTTCTCAATGTCTTCTCTTAGGACTTTTCACTTTGGGCCCCTCAGCTCCAGAAGGACAGGGAACTGCTGGAGAGAGTCCAGCGCAGCCACCAAGATGCTGAAGGGAGTGGAGCATCTCCCGTGTGAGGAAAGGCTGAGGGAGCTGGGGCTCTGGAGCTGGAGAAGAGGAGACTGAGGGGGGACTCATTCATGGGGATCAATATGGAAAGGGGCAGTGTCAGGAGGATGGAGCCAGGCTCTTCTCAGTGACAACCAATGGTAGGACAAGGGGCAATGGGTTCAAACTGGAACACAGGAGGTTCCACTGAAATATGAGAAGAAACTTCTTCATGGTGAGGGTGGCAGAGCCTGGCCCAGGCTGCCCAGGGAGGTTGTGGAGTCTCCTTCTCTGCAGACATTCAAACCCGCCTGGACACCTTCCTGTGGAACCTCAGCTGGGTGTTCCTGCTCCATGGGGGATTGCACTGGATGAGCTTTCCAGGGCCCTTCCAACCCCTGACATTCTGGGATTCTGTGTCACTTGCTGTAAGAGCGTTGCGAATGGCAGAGCACAAGTCCCTGTAGCACTGCATGAAGTCTCCAGTCCATCCCCAGCCATCTTACGGCTCTTTTGCCAGCCTCCTCTCTAATAAATTCAGAAGCTCCAGCACCTATAAGTTTCCAGATGATGTTGCAAGCCACCTATTCAGGACTGACTGGAGTCCCCTTGCCTCAGTTGTGCTGTGTGACCAAGAGCCCAGTTCCCAGCTGGCACTGGCCTCTCTGAGCCAGCCCCACTGCCCACCCTCTGGCCCCGGGCATAGCTTGACCCTTTGTTTTCACAACTAAATGCTACCAGATGGATGCATCAGTTCAAAGGCTGGTGGAAACAATTAAGATTACAGGAAGCCACGTTTATCCTTCCACCTATAGCACTGAATTAATCACAGCTGATAGAGATCTAAACAGAGCAGCGAGGTCTTGCCTTCGTGTCCCACTCAAGCCCCTGATTTATATCACTGCCTGTCAAGAGATGGCAGAAGATTGCCCAGTAGCAGCTGAATGCTTCTCTGTCACCCTCTCCCTCTCCTGGGGAGACAAATATAAGCCAGGACATTCCTGCTCTGCTCAGGATGCCATGAAACCTAAGCTCGTGTTGACACAAGCATTAGGCCCCAGGACTGTATAACAGGTCACTGACAGAAAGATATAAGATAGAGCTTCCAAATTTGGCTGGCCACACACAGGCAGGCACTGGAACACGGTCACTGCTGGCTCCCAGAGCCTGTGATGGACACCCGGGAGCTGATGGGCACCCACGGGCACAGCGTTCCTGCTCGCCAACCCATTCTCCACCTGTGTCTTCTGGTAGCCTCAGCAGTGATGCTGCTTGAGATTTTTATGGGTTTTATATTAGGTATGTCCTTTCTAGGCTTCAAAGGTTGGATTTTGTTCTAAACACAAGTTAAAATCCAGGGGCTGTATGTCCCTATAGTTGCTATTAAAAGAATGACAAAGGATGGAGTGCCGGAACCCATCCATACTGGATGGGACTGGGAGTTTGAATGCCCAGGTGTGCGTTGGAATATCTGTGCTCAAATAAGTTAAACATTTACTGCTCATCTGCCTCTCAGGTGTCCTATGCCAAAGACCCAAAGGGGAGCCTCAGTAACTGGGGGCTCAGTGCTTTTTTTGGCAGCCGATCTACTGACGTATGGTTCCTCCTCTTCCAGCAAACACACTGATGTCCACATTTCACGTCAACCATGGAGTGGGAACAGATCTGCTACCATATGCCGAGCTTTTCTCCACCCGTGGGAGGCCAAGCAAAGACAAACAAGTAGGCTTGAGTCAACGCAAGGGTTAATTTAAGAACTGAGCTCGTTTAAAATAAAAGTTGTCACCAACCAAAAAGAACAAGTAGCCATTGAAGAGAAAAACTGTTGAGATTTATGGACACCGTTCTACAGACATAAAAGGGGAGTCAATCATCATTTGAAGTTTATTTTTTTAATAAGAGCTCCTCAAACATTGCCTCCGCTTTTCATTGCGAGAAATGTAAGCCCATGGCTGTTAAAAGTTAAAAATTAGGGGTTTCCTAAGTGGGAGCAAAATGCATGGTTGCTCTGTATGACCTTGGCTACTCTAACAGCTACTGCTAATTCCCAGTGGAAGCATCAATGGCTTGTGCAATAGACTCCTTTCTTTTCTTGTACAAATTATTCCTTTATATTTCTGAACTTCTGAACCTCTGGGCTTAATAAAAACTCCACAAGAAAAGAAGGAAAATGATGGAGTGTTTATAACAACATGCATCTTTTTTGATTATCATTCCAGGCTGTGGCACTTGCAGTTTAGCGAAGCCTTAGCCACAGCTGCTCTGCACAACCATTCAGAAATGGAGGGAGGAGAGGGACAAAGGGACATCTCCTCCTACATAGCAACTGCGGTCATTGGACATTTCGAAAAATTCCCAAACATTTACTTTTACTGTCTCCCTCCCACTGCCAAAACTATTATATAACCTACCCACTTACTAACTGGGTTATAAACAGAAATTAAACGCTGCCCAGCCTCGTGTGCTCAGGCTCAAGTTGAGCCGCAACCCATCAGAATGTGGGCCATAAAAAGTTACAGAATGAAGCAAGATAAAGACTTTAAAAACCCACCCACGCATGCAAGCACAGAGAGAAACAAATCAAAGGAAAATAATAGGAATAAACAGTCTCTAGCCTCTTTTTTCTTTTCAGTTGTAAATGGAAACCAATGTGACAGTGCTGCAACAGATGACAAAGTCTATTTATCTTTTTCTAAAAGATCTACAGTTATTGGATTCCCCACTGCTTCCCAAAAGGCTTATATGGCTTTCAAATGCAAAAGGCTAACACTAGAAAATGTGTTTCAATAGAAAATGGCAAGGCCAGGCTCAGAAAATGCTCATCTTCCTCCAACAGTCAATTTAACGAGCACTAAATCACTGATTATTACATTATAGATGCCTTGCTGCCCAGTACCATCACTTTGTTGTTTAATGTCATGCTAAGTCACAATAATGATAGGCCAGGCTCTTCTCGGTGACAACCAATGGTAGGACAAGGGGCAATGGGTTCAAACTGGAACACAAGAGGTTCCACTTAAATTTGAGAAGAAACTTGTTCCTGGTGAGGGTGTCAGAGCCTGGCCCAGGCTGCCCAGGGAGGTTGTGGAGTCTCCTTCTCTGCAGACATTCAAACCCGCCTGGACACCTTCCTGTGGAACCTCAGCTGGGTGTTCCTGCTCCATGAGGGGATTGCACTGGATGAGCTTTCCAGGTCCCTTCCGACCCCTGGCACTCTGGGATTCTGCAATTCTGTCTCAGTATTGACTTGCATTGGTGTAAGACAGAAAGAAAGTTTACACCTAATGGTAAAGTCACTAACTCGTGGTCAAAAGATGTGGCTTAGCATTCCTGATACGAGTTTGGATAAATCCCCTTCATTAAGAGAAGACACAATGAGTTTCATCCTTGTGAAGGGGTGAAAGGAAGGCGGAGATGAGTCTCTTGGTACAGCCTGATGAACCCGTGTCCCAAAGGACCGTGGTGGATGGAGGTGGGAAGAACCAGTCAGAGAGAGGAGCTGTCTTCAATTAGCACGGTATTTTGTGCCACGGCATTGCTGCTCTGCAGCCTGAAGCCTCAGACACCGCACAGTAATTGGTCATCAAATGGTGGGCACCTCATTTCTCCTGAGTACTCAAGCAGGGCATCTTTCACACCAACCTCTCCACTTTCAAGTTGAGTGAGAAAACTTCCTTTAGCAAGTATTTGAATAAATTTTCCTCCTTATGTCACAGTAAAACAATTAAAAAAGTGACAGCCATCATTTGTCAGCCAGTAACAGTAAGGAAAGAATATCAAGCAAAAAAATCCAAACATAGAAAAACACAACAAAAGTGGTTTGTTTCTCATGGCATAAATTGTCTTTTTAAATTGAATGGGCAAAAATCCACCAAACCAGGCCAGAGGAATAGGAAACTTTTGCAATTTGGTCCAGTTTCTATCCAAGTACATAACAAGCCTAAGATTGATTTCTATGGATCTTGGACCAGGCCCATACAGAGAGACTTAGCATTTTCCAGGTTAGAACAGAAGCTCTACAAAACCACCTTCCCAATAGTTCATACCAGGTTTTGGTTTCAGAGATGTGATCGAGAAGGTTTTAAACAATGCTGAAATTCCCATCCTGAAGACCAAAGGGGAAAATGAAAAGGGGTCAAAGAATTCCAAACGAAAAAGCTGAATCAGCTCTGCGCCTCTCCCGTGCGCTCCAGCCCAGATTTGTATGATTGTGTCCATAAAACCAAACTCCATTTGCTACAGCCCTGCTGCAGTCAAAGGGTCATTCTTGCAACAGAAACAGAGATCCTTCATTTAATTTCAAAACCGCCTTCCTTCCAGGGTTTGTTCCCGCTAGACCTTGTCTTTCTCTCACACTCTTTTCCAGCTCCCTTTGGGCAACTAAACACAAACCTCATTTTTGTGACTCCTCCCTGGTTGACTCAAGGCCACCTCCTGCCTCCTGAGGCCCCATTCACAGAGCGTTCTCGTTCTTTCAGACCTCACATCTGTGTAAGTTATTACTCCTTTCCTTCTGTGCTGGCTTTGTGGGCCATGACTAAATGTGTCAAGAGATTGACCCACAGACTGTGCAACATTGATTTCTGTCTCTTTGGGTGGGATTTTGGAGGAGCACTCAGAGTTGGCCTCACAGGCAGCTGAAGTCATTGAGAATTCGGTTGAGAAGACCACCAGAGGTCTTTGGGACGCTCTACTCATCCTGCTTCTCAATTCTAAGACGCGCTTGTATAAAAGACACTAGCAAAATACCCTAATAAAACTCATAACCAGTTGGGATTATCGCTGCCACCTCTCCCGAACTGCATGAAGATCAAACTGAAGACAACTTCCAAGAACCATGTTGGCAGCTTTGTACTGCTGTTTCCCTACTTTCAAACTCAACCACACAAAAGCCACGACTGCCAGGTTTTTAAACACCAGAAGACATCCCGTAAGTCCTTAGATTCAATTTATATCATTGAGCCACGGTGTCTGGCTACCAACAGGGCAGTATTAACCAACACATCATGGGCTGCTTGTGAAACCATCCTCTCCCCCCTCCACCTCCTGCTCCTTCCAAGTGCCACTTCTACTTGACCTTATCACAAGTACAGCCGACCAAGCACACCCAGCACAGGGAGACCAGATCCAGCCTGACGTACACATACACAGCAGGGTTTTCCTGACTTCCCGACACTTCTGATCTGATGGATTTGGCTGTGGTCTTGTAAACGGGAATTAGTCACGCCTGGAGGGTCAAGGTTGTCAGACCTCATGCTGAAGTGCACGTGTATTCCTGAAAGGAAAACTAACAAATGCGGATTCCGTGTCAGGTTGGGAGAGGAAGAAGATATCAACAAGTTGACAGAAAACAGCTTCTGTGACTTTTCAGCACAGTGAGGACCAAATGGCAGGGCTGGGAAATATACTGAAAAAAAAAAAGAAGAGGAGGAGATGGAGAAGGAGAAAGGAGGAGAAGGAGAAAGGAGGAGAAGGAGAAAGGAGGAGAAGGAGGAAGGAGGAAGGAGGAGAAGGAGGAAGGAGGAGAAGGAGGAAGGAGGAGAAGGAGGAAGGAGGAGAAGGAGGAAGGAGGAGAAGGAGGAAGGAGGAGAAGGAGGAAGGAGGAGAAGGAGGAAGGAGGAGAAGGAGGAAGGAGGAGAAGGAGGAAGGAGGAGAAGGAGGAAAGAGGAGAAAGAGGAAGGAGAAAGAGAAGGAGAAGCAGAAGGAGAAAGGAGGTAAAAAAATACAAATAATTATTAAAAAAAAAAAAAAAGAAAAAATAGAAGAGGAGGAATTCCTATGCCACAACTGCATAGGAAGGTAACTTGGCTTAATCATCATGTCAGGGTCGCTCTGCAGGCAGGCAGCAACTGTTCCCAAAAGTTCCCAAAGGTCCTGCATACTGCACCTCCTAGGTGTTACTTTTGGGTGGGTTGCCAGTGTTGGAGGGAAAGATTAATATGAGAGATCCTGACCCTGCAATAAACAACAATATTTCTTCCTATTAGGCCTTATTTAAACCCATACTGGTTTAGCTGCCGAGCTATCACATTTGGTGGGTCTCCTCCAAGTGAGAAGATCATATTTGACCATGATAAAAGACATAAGAAGGTTTTCCAGACAGATGCCAATTATTCACTTGTTGACAAGAAGTCTGCTAAAAGTGGAGAGCTGTTCCACCTGGAGTGACAATATTAGGCTGAAAAGCTGATCTGGGGTCCTTTCTCAAAGAAGAGACTTGCTTTAACCCATTTACCCAGAACCACATAGGATGTGCGTGTCAGGAAACCTCTCCTTCAGGAGAGAACCGGCAAATCTTTCTTTCCACAGTACAGCAAATTATGGTCTTGCTGTATCTGATAATTAGTTTACTGTGGGTTTTCCTTGTGCAGGAGGATCTACCAGCTTCATTGTGGGAGAGAGCATCACTGCTCTGTGAGATGCTGCATGTTATCTATATAATGGGAGGATGGGGCCAGACCTCGACTGGTTTTCAAAGAGGAGACAAAGCTATGCACGGACCTGAGGCTCCTGTGATAACAATGGGGTACTCAGCTATCTGACATTGTTTTGAATGCCTTCCCAGTCATGAATCACCCAAAGAGCTGTCAGGAGAAAAACAAGTTGGTGTGTCCTAAGAGAAATCCCAGCCCTCTGACACTTGCTTTCACGCTGATATGAGCCCAAAAAGTTGAAAGAGCAAAATTTTCCACTCCCAGGCGTGAAAAAACAAAGAACATCACCTTCTCTGTTGGCACCAAAAGGGACGTGTCTCAGAATTATGATTCTATGATTCTGTGACAGCTCTCATGTAGACCTGCCTGGAGAAGCACCATCCCTGTGGTCCTGAAGTGTCACTTCTACCCTGGAAAAACCTCAGCCTAATCCAAGATCAGCTCCAACGAGCAGAACACAACGCAATGAAAGAAGGAGACCAAGGTACACAAGGGACACGGGCAACCAGAATAAGAACCAGCTGTTGTCGCAACGCCAGAAAGCACCGAGCTGCCCCGCCGAGATGTCACGCTCCCCGTCCCCCTGCTCACACCCACACCTCAAACCGAGAGGCCTCCTTGAGCCAGGCAATAATCCCAAGCAGAGAGATCCTAAATGCAAGAGGCCCCACCTGTGCCTATAAACTATATTGAGGTAAAGTTGTTTCTGCTTATCAGTGGGGAGAGCCAGAAGTGCAAGCGAGGCCCCTGAATGGCACAAGTGTTCCTGCTTCGGTCACAAAGACATCATTCCCCTGCATTTTATTTTATTTATAGGTATGCTTTTATTTTAATAGCCTTTTTTTAAGACCGTAGACTAAGATGGCCTCGATTCCCCAGGGGTCTCACTAAAAGCCAAACTGCACCCAACTCACCAGTGTAACTTAAAAAGTTAAGCAGTGGTTAGGGACAAGTCACCTCATTCTTTCCAGCCCTGGAATCTTAGTGCATATGAATTTTGGATACTGCTGCAAAAGTGGCACATTACAAATTAGCAACAGTTTAGTTTATTAGTCCCCAAGCGGATTTATTTATGGTACAGAAAATATTGCTATAGGTTCCCTGAGACCAGGAATGTGACGTCACTGAAATTAAAAGGGATTTCATGCAGAAGGCTGTGCCAAAACGGACTTACTCCCGTTGTGCTTTCAACATGTGGTATTGTTTTACCATATACTTCTTCAGCTTGATGCCTTCACACCTTACAAAGGTTTTCTGTTGCAGCAGCTGATGGTGGATTCTGCTGAGGTTGCTGCCATGGGCACGGAGGGAGCTGAATGTACTGAGAACCTGGACTCTTCATCCCTCCTACTTTCCAGGGAATGGGCCAACACATGGTTAAGGCTCTCAGACAAAAATATGGTGGAACCACTTTTCGTTTCATCTAGGTCCTTGAGACAAAAGGAGCAGATTCCTGCCTAAGTCATGTGGAAAACAAAGAAATAACCCCCCACTTGCTTTCTCTCGAGACCTCCATGCTTGCAGAGGCATCAGCACTGTCTGCTCTTCACAGCAAGGATTCAGGGCTTCAGGTGCCCTTGGCTGCTCAGGGACAATAAGGTCGCAAGTGTTTGTTAGTGTTGATGCGCATGGAAAGGAGTTTCCATCCAGGGATTCAGCTTGGGCAACAACCTAAGCTACAGTAACTAATTCCCTCTTGTTAGAGCAATGAAAAGAAACCCCAAAATACCCACAAACCTTCCCTTTCACAGCTTGGAAACTGAGGCACACAACTCTGCATATGCAGCCCTACCCATTATATGAATGAAACCATGTTGTCCATAATTAAGCAGATATTCAGAGGTTGTCTCAACAAACTTTAGTTCCTTGAGTTTCCTAAATGAGGGAGCAGCCAGAATCCGATACCATTTTCCACAACAGCAAAACGAGCAGTTGCAACATCCAACAGTCAGAACGGAGCCCTCAGCATCACAAAACACGTGGCCAGAACAAAACCAGCTCTGGCTTGGTTAGGAGTCCTCCAAGCAGAGCTCCTGAGCATTGTGCAAAGAGGAAGGGGAGCCAAGGAGCTTCATGCCCCTTCGTCCCCATGCTGCATCCCGTTATAAATGCAGCTCTTTTCTCCCAGATCAGTCCCATGCTTGCCCTGAAAGAAATATGTCAATATATGAATTTCTGGTAGCTGGTGCAATATGACGATGCATCTTCTTTTCAAAGAATTGGTGAAGAACGACCCATGAACTCAGCATCTTCATGTTCAAGCTAGAGAGTTACTGCTGCAGGATTCACATGAAACACCCTTGAACGTCTTCCCTCTGCACTGCAGGTATAAGAGCTTACACTAATTAGCAAGACAGTGCTGTTGATCCCAGCTGTGGCTTGGCCCTTCAGCGACACAGGTGTCACCTCCCCACCCAAGAGAAGGAGAAACCGCGGTGCACCGGAGCTAAGAGAGTCTTCCAAGGCCACACACCAAGCACACAGCAGTGCCAGGATGAGAAATCAGGAATCCCAAGTGCCCGACCACAAACACAATCCACTGAGACCACAGCGGCCTGACACGGCCAATGCCCCCTCTCAGGGACTGTAATAAAATGAGCAGAAAAGCAGAGCTTGGGTTTGGCACTGGTCGGCCCTGCTGGACCATCTCCTGGCTCCTGGTGGGGACTGGAGAGGACATCAGTGCTTGTAGGGCAGGCAGGGAAGGTGACATCCCTGGGTGACAGCAGCCTCAGTTTCACAGAATCACAGAATCCCAGAATGTCAGGGGTTGGAAGGGACCTGGAAAGCTCATCCAGTGCAACAACCCCATGGAGCAGGAACACCCAGCTGAGGTTCCACAGGAAGGTGTCCAGGCGGGTTTGAATGTCTGCAGAGAAGGAGACTCCACAGCCTCCCTGGGCAGCCTGGGCCAGGCTCTGCCACCCTCACCAGGAAGAAGTTTCTTCTCAAATTTAAGTGGAATCTCCTGTGTTCAGGTTTGTACCCATTGCCCCTTGTCCTACCATTGGTTGTCACCCAGAAGAGCCTGGTTCCATCCTCCTGACACTCCCCCTTTCCATATTGATCCCCATGAATGAGTCCCCCCTCAGTCTCCTCTTGTCCAGCTCCAGAGCCCCAGCTCCCTCAGGCTTTCCTGACACGGGAGATGCTCCACTCCCTTCAGCATCTTGGTGGCTGCGCTGGACTCTCTGCAGCAGTTCCCTGTCCTTCTGGAGCTGAGGGGCCACAACTGGACACAATATTCCAGGTGTGGTCTCCCCAGGGCAGAGCAGAGGGGCAGGAGAACCTCTCTGACCTACTGACCACCCCCTTCTAACCCACCCCAGGTACCATTGGCCTTCCTGGCCACAAGGGCCCAGTGCTGGCTCATGGCCACCCTGCTGTCCACCAGGACCCCCAGGTCTCTTTCCCCTACACTGCTCTCTAACAGGTCATTCCCCAACTTATACTGGAACCCTTGCAGACTTTCCTGCAGGGCTGACGTGTGGGGCTGGCTGGTGTGAACTGGCACAGCTGGAGATGTTTTGGGTCCCTGTCCTTGGCTTCCCCTCAAGGAGGGGGAAGATACTGACCAGGACGGGAAGGTGGACCTTGTACTCCTTCCTTCACTCTCCCCGGTGAGGGTGAAGTTGATGTCAATCTGGCTTTCTCCTGAGGAAACAAAACTTCCTCAGAGCTTCTTCACCCACTGCTGAACTGCGGAAAAGTTGAAGGAAAAATGACTTTACCAGCTGTGTGTCCCAGGGCTGGGGCGGTGCAGCAAGACTTGGTTCATCTACACCGACAGATTTCAGGGACTTGATCCTTTTATCTCCACCACAAGATGATACTCATAAGATTTCAGGCCAAGTCACGGCAATGGTCACACAAACTGACCTGACTGAAATGTTGGGCTTCACCCCCTCCCACAGGAGTCAACTGGATGCTCCGAATTCAACAGAGCTGCCTGAGTACAGGTCCTCATCTTCACCACTGGCTTCCTCTGGTTTTGAAACAACTGACATTATTTAGTACATCTGTTTCTAGTGCCCGAGGCCAAGACGCTGATTACCAAATTGCTAATTTTAATTACTACCTGGTATGCAGAAAACAAAACCAGCTACGTGTGCCATTACCACAAGGAGAAAAAAATACAAACAAAATTGAGAATGCTGCACTGGAAGATAAATCAAACCTCCCTCTAACAAAACAGTTTTTGCGGCATTACTCCCTTCCTGTGTTTGTGTTTCTCTTTTTCCTAAAGGCTATAAAATGTAGCATATTAGGAATTGTGGGTTGCTTTATGGAGCAAATGGTCTGCTAGAAGGATTTGGCCTTGCAGGGGTACTTCTTTCCGATGGCTACTTAACTGACTATGCTAACTAGCCTGACATCTGCGATTTATTCATCTCTTTCTTCCCAGAACACATGGAGGTTAAAGCACCGATCCTAATTCCTCTGCAAATTTGTGTCTGAACATGCAGTTCTCTCTGTTGAGAGAAACACGAAAATAACCCCCTCCAACCTTCAGCACCTGCCAAGGAACATCAACTCTTGACCTCTTCTGAAGGATTTTGAACCAACGCTCTCCGTCTCCCCCACCTCCAGCCCCGTCTTCTTTGTTGCTGCACAAACTGGAAGCTGCCCCCTTTTCTTTCTAGCTTTTCATCGTCTGAGGAGAAGTTTCTCATGCAAAACCCTGCCATGTCCTATTTTGTCTCGCTGAGGTGGGCAGATTCACACATCCTGGAAAAATCGGAGCTCTCGCAATGAGATAAATGGCACGTTGTCCAGCGTGCCTTCAGCCAACCTGTTCCTAGCCCTCGCACAGCCCTTTCCAGTCCATCCTGATTGTGAACCCCCAAAATCAGTGCTGTCTGCTCCCCCGTTGCTGCAGTTGCCTCCGTGCACCTCTTCCCCTCTTCCATGGCACAGAGCGGAGCCAAAGGGATGAGGAATCTCAGACCATTGCTTCAAACCACTGGGGTTTTTAGTTGTTTTTTTCGCAACCAAACACAGACCAAATGGATTTGAATGATAATTCCCGCTCCAAGCATGTTGCTTTTCTAGCTTTTAAAAATCTGTTCACCTGGAGGGCTTTTTCTGCAGATATGTCAGCATCATTTTATTGTTCCCTCCACAGGGCATTTCTGTTAGCTGGAAACCAAGCACGGAGCCGCTCTCAATTCCAAATTGAGAACAAAAAAGGCCAGTTTTCAAAATTTCTCCTGGGGCAAAACTTGAGGAATAAATAACCACAACAACGAACAATGCACTTTGAACCTGCTAAAGTATTTCATTTCAGTAACAGCAAAATAGTTTCCTTTTCCTTTGATAGACTGACAGCAATTAATCCTAATTCTGGAGTATAATAGACAAAGATATTTTATGTCAAAACAAACAAACAAAAAACAATCAAATCAATAAAGCTAAGCCATTTCAAAGCACTAGCAAAATGACATACAAAGTCATTCATTTGCCATCAAAATCAACACAAGCCAGCGAATCATACTCAATGTCAATGAATGTGCCTTATTTTTCAGAATATCTGTTAAGCCAGAATTTAACTGGTCAGTTCTCCGCACTTTAAGATTCTGCTGGTGTTGATCTAGTTGTGTCTTGTTGGAATAATGTTGGCATTAATCTTCCTTAACACTGCAAAACTACATGAAGGGTTTATAGGCAGGACAAGTTTTGCTGGAAGAGACAATGTCTGTTCACTACAACAGCTGCAGTACTTTATAGAAATAAGCAAAGTATTTGGGCACCCGAGCTCTTCCTTGGCAACCATCCCTCCTTCCTCCCAGAATCACAGATTTAAGGTCAGAGGTGGCTATTAGATTATTTGATCTGGCTTCTCAGACGCTTAAACCTAAAATAACCTAAAGATAAACTATCGCGAGCTCTAAGACTAATTGCACCATTTCAGCTTGGTCCTGAGGCCAACCTCCCACAGAAGATACGCAGGACATCTCTTCCAGGAAGGTGTTGGACTGAACGTGACAAAATCACACTGAAACCCATCAGGAGAATGAGGAGCCGGTCCCGTCTTTGGTGACTTGTCTCAGAGCAGGCAATGACACCGGCTGTCAGAAACGGTGTTCTGTTTGCAGTAAGAGTTTCACCACCGTCCGTTTCCTGCTCCTGGTGCTAATTGTGTTGTTCTTGGTTACGCACCAGCGTCACTTGGTACCCAGTACTTCTACCTGGTCACGGAATCACGGCAACTCCTCACCGCCAGCTCTGCACGCTAAACAAGCGCAGCTCTTCACGTCTCCCAGCGCAAGAAACTTCCCAAGTTTCAGATCACCGGTTTGCATGGCTCCTTTTTGCCATCTTCAATTGTTCTACCTCATTTTTTTCAACAGGGATGAGGGATATGAGAAAATCCTTCAGATGAAATTCAGATCTCCAAGCAAGGCCAACCACCAGTGCATGCGCCTTGTGCCAGACCTCAGCACAAAGGGCAACTTCATCGCTAGAGAAGGACTTCCACAACCCTGGAGCAATAATATCCTATAGGGAATATCCTATAGGGCCCTCTGTGCCTATTCCATAGAGATGATGAATGAATTGGGAAGACAGAATTAATGACACATTAAGCAGCACATAAGTTGTCTGGTCCAAACTTTGCTATTCTAAGCAAGGTAGTGACTGAGGTTCATCACAGCGCAGTCGGTCAACAACACTGCTCATTATCTACAACATTAAGCTTCATTTCCCCTCCTTTCCCAGCCAGGAGTTTCACCAGAGAGCAGACTGGGGATGTTAGCTAAGTACTTGTATTGAGCCGAATGGGTCTACCCAGACGATGGAAGACTGATGGAATCAGTCATCAAACAGGCCAAATTCCCACTGGTGGCATAAAAATGTCAGGACTGTATCATACTGTAAATGTCACTCGTTTCTGCCGACTTATTTTTATTTGCATTGTTTCTAGTATAAATATTCTTTTCTAAAAATGTCAGCGAGAAATGCCAGTTAGTTCTTGACAACGATGACAAAGAGAAGATACATGGGAAGCTGAGTACCAGAGTTTCCCAGAAAATCGAAGGGGATTTTTCTAATGGAAAATATTGCACTTCTGTTGAAAAATCCCTAATCCTTTGGCCACCCACCAAAGTCTCTTGGAATGAACAATATTAGGTTTGGCCAATGGGCTTTCAATACAGATCCAACTTCTCACAGAAAACAGACGCATTTGGGTAAAAGAGAAAAGCCCAGCAAGTTGTGCTGTCAGGAACTCAGCTGTCCAGAGTAAAGGTTTTGATAGCGGTTTTTAATGAGCTGTATTGAACACACCACCGATATTGGCACCAGAGTCAATGAACTCGCTCCACCATAAAGCATCTACCACAGAGAACACCAGGGATCTTCTCTGATCTATAATTCAGCCTGGCATTCTGCTGACGAGGGAAAGCTGTAACCTACGCTGTTTTGCTCCAATGTTGCTGATTTTTATATATATATATATATGTTATGTATATTTTTGAAGCATTTGATCTCCTTGATTTTTTATACAGAGATGTCCCAGGAACTGTTTAGTGTGGTTATAAATTTTCATGGGGGATTTCCCTGAATTTATAGGCAACTACATATGAGATTAGCACATTATAGAATAAAAGGAAGCTTCTATTGGAGAGCTGGATCATCCCCGGTCACTGCAAAGTCTGACCATGAAATTTCCAGTATTTCCTACCTTTGCTAATTAAAATATACAAACCCGGATTGATATAACTTTTAAAAACTAATTTCATTCTTATCTCATATTGTCTTATTTTGACATAAATAAGCATGTTTCTGATGATCTTTAACTGTGAAGTCTGATTTTCTACCTGTATTGGCTACAAATAAGTGCTGCATTGGCCACCTACCCTGGTATTCACACCACTGAAGGTGAGCTATGCTATATTTGTGCTGCTTTACAGTTTTCACACCGCAAGAAGTAAATGTTACATCAAGTTCCACAATGATGCATATCTCATATATGTCTGTGGTCTGTGGTATGCCAACCTAAAAAAAAGTTTACAGAGATCTAATATTGCTTGTGATATCTACGGAAAACCAAATGAGGAGAGCAAATTCTTTAAGACATAACCTCTTTTTTTTTTTTTTATATGTATCTACTCAAAACTGTCTAGAAGGAAAAAATCTGTATTTGCAAAGTACTTGATCTCTAAGATCTTTCTTTTTGCCCTTTTCCAATTAGAGCTGGGACTAAACGACAGTAACATGGCCTAAAGATCAGGTGGGCAGAAGCAGAGTCCAAACAAGCCCTTGATGGTCCCAGAAACCCCATACAGCTCATCCTTATGAGCTGGCACCATGTAAGGAGCTATTCTAGAGACAAGCAAAGACTTGCAAAGTATAATCCAGCGTGTGAATGCATGTGAGGAAAACAACTGCTCCTGGGTTCTACCCAAGCATGATTCTGAAAGGCAACAGACAGGGAATATGCTCAAAACCCTGCTCTGAATCACAGAATCCCAGAATGTCAGGGGTTGGAAGGGCCCTGGAAAGCTCATCCAGTGCAGTCCCCCCATGGAGCAGGAACACCCAGCTGAGGTTCCACAGGAAGGTGTCCAGGGGGGTTTGAATGTCTGCAGAGAAGGAGACTCCACAGCCTCCCTGGGCAGCCTGGGCCAGGCTCTGCCACCCTCACCAGGAAGAAGTTTCTTCTCAAATTTAAGTGGAACCTCCTGTGTTCCAGTTTGAACCCATTGCCCCTTGTCCTACCATCGGTAGTCACCGAGAAGAGCCTGGCTCCATCCTCCTGACACTGCCCCTTTCCACATTGATCCCCATGAATGAGTCCCCCCTCAGTCTCCTCTTCTCCAGCTCCAGAGCCCCAGCTCCCTCAGCCTTTCCTCACACGGGAGATGCTCCACTCCCTTCAGCATCTTGGTGGCTGCGCTGGACTCTCTCCAGCAGTTCCCTGTCCTTCTGGAACTGAGGGGCCACAACTGGACACAATATTCCAGGTGTGGTCTCCCCAGGGCAGAGCAGAGGGGCAGGAGAACCTCTCTGCCTCTGAAAATCCCCGGTGTTCATTGAAATTGCAGCATTTCTTTGCAAACAGGCACACACCTCTGTCCAGCTCAATCTCAGCAGCACCTCCTAAAGTACCCCAGCTCCTAGGAAAAGCACGCCCCGCTTTCCGAAAACACCGTGCCTACTTCATTTCAGCCTTTAAATCTGGTGAAAAGAAAAGATGCCCACGCTTCCTAGGGCAGGGTGGAACCACTGCGTTCTGGCTGCTGGATTGTGGAGCTGACCCCACGTGAAACACAGAGCTGAACGTCCCATCGAGGAAAGGCAACTCTGACAAGGTGAGAGCTTAAATTCCCCCCCCGGCAACACGGGGCTGTCCGCACCTGCCGGTTACACTGGCGGCACGTTGAGGTGCCGCATTCCCTTGGCTTGCACGGCTGCCAGGCTTTGACGGAACCTCGCTCCAACACCAGCTCTTCATCAAAGATGTCTTACACCCAGCTGAAATCAAAGAGCCTCAACAGATGTCTCTAAATGTATTTCCTCCTTGTAACGACGGCAAATAAAAGCCGCGTCCCCTAGCACTTCGTGTACAGCACTGTGTAACGCTAGCACCGCAAAGGGAAATCAAAAGAAATGGGGTAGGATGTTATGTACGCTGCATGCTCGGAGAGTATTTTAAACTCCCTCAGCCTCCGTAATGAAAACCACGCTGTCTGAAAGTGAAACACTGCTGATTGTTAACTGTGGGTCTGTTGGAAATAAAGCGAGGGACACGGGCAAAGGGAATTTCACGTAAATCTAATTTCTTCTGTGTCAAACAGCGCTACTGTATTTCCTCCCATCTGCGAGGATACCCTGCGAGATGTGGACGAATGTTATTACAGTCTGCAATAAGCAGAGTTCAAAGCAGGGGAAATTCGGTTCAGATTTGGATTCGGCTGTTCAGAAGTTTCTTCGCACTTTCTTCAAACGACCCAGGGAAAAAAATATCTCAAGCTTTGAATTGTCAACTTCATATGAAAATTTCGACGTGAATTGAGTTGCTATGCGAAGTAGCTGGATTTAAGCAGATATCTTTAAATTTTGCTTTTTCAGCAGAACTAAACCGGATTATTTTGCGGGTAGGATACTGACCGAGATGAAAGGATCAGCATGAGTGCCCAGCTCTGCCTGTGACTCCCCGGGTGACTTTGCACAAGTCATTGCTCCTCTTTGTGCTCCGTCCCGTTTCTGTATAACAAAGAGCTCACTTTTCTTGTGCTCCTTCCCCTTAACCTGCGAGGAGCAGCCTGTGCTACGTGAGCGAGCAGCAGAAAGCACAGGGGACGGCAGGCTGGGAAGCCCTGATCTCTGCTGGGACCTCTTGGTGCTCTTGTGATGGGCACCAATAACAGAAGCAGCATAAAAACTGCTCCTCATAACAACTTCCACCCAATTCTGACTCTCCCAGGAGATAAGAAAAAGGGAAAGCTAATGTTCACTGTGCCTACATCCAAATTAAAGTTTGTAATGGGCTTCTAGTTCCTGATACATGGGTTTTTCTGCCCATCTCTAACAGATGATGCTCCCATTCATCTGTGATGCTGTCTGATGCTCCAGACAGCAAGGCTGCATCACTCTTGTTCTCCTTGTCTCATGTCCTTCCCAGATGCCCAGCAACAAAGTCTAAACAAACACCCCAAAAGGTGCATTAACACAACTCAAAGCCAAACCCTGACACGTTCTTCCTCTTAACATCTCCATCAGCTTTCCAGACTCCTTCCCCTACACAGTTCTGGCACCAAAAGCACAATATAAGCTGGTAGATGTCTCCCCACCAAGAAGAAACTCCTGGCGCCTCCGTCACCCTGAGCGACCTTGTCTGAAAGAGAGCAGGTTTTGGCGCCAGGCTCCTGTCCTGGGTCCCAAACTGGCAGGTCCCAACAGCCCCATCAGCTGTGGCTCCCCCTGCACCCTAAAACCCTCACTCTGCACCTACTCCCTCCCCAAATTCCCTCCAGGGACCATTTTCTATCAGTTATTACTTTCTTTGTGAGATGGGTAGAATAAAGACCCCCAACACATACGTAGAGCTGCTCAATCCTGAAGGGACTTGGAGCTCCCTGCTCAGCCTTGAAGGGACCAACATCTCCCATTACAAAGCCCCAGATCAAATTCACTCCCAACAAAAAGTCGTCTCCCTTTGGACGGGTAAAGTCTACCTTTTGAAATGTCCACTTGTTGTCTTAGCAACTCTCCTTTACGGCTGTTTGTATTGGAGAAGAAGTGGAACACAAAACAACATTCAGATGAAGAGAGCGCTCAGAAGTAGTGAAATACTGTGTTATCTGTATTTTTTTTGCTGAATAAATTGAGCTTACTTTGCATTATTGCTGGCTGTCTTAACCCAGCTCTGAAAGCGAGAGAGAAAGAGAAAGGGAATCTTTAAAGACAATTCCCAGGAGGACACTAATATTTTTAATAGTTTGTGGGTTATGAAACAAATCTGTGTTAGCAGTATTATATATCTCAGCCTGAACCACTGGGGTGTTTCCAGGCTCTTTAATGAAACTAAAGCACTAACGCAGCATTGCCAAGAAAATAGATTTATTCGCAGAGAAATGTTTGCTAGCAGAAATGAAGGCGTAAGCATGAGCGGGGCTGTAGCATGCTAATGCACAGTCTTGTCACTCGCATTACCCCTTATCACACCAGCTTAACTCCGTTGTCACCGCTGCATCACAGGTCGCACGTTCCCCCCTTTCCCTGCCACTCAATCTTGCCTTTTCCCCGCTTTTTGGAGCCCATAGCACAGCAACGCATCAATACCAGCCGAAACCTGTGCTAACAGCAAAACTTGATCTATAGCCAAGGAGAGACGAACATAAAAAGAAAAAAACACACACAAACACTAGGGACTTTTTTTTTTCATTTTACAGTGTGAAACAGGACCCAAACTAATCAATGGAGCTCAGTGGGAGTGCATAATTATTAATAGGCCCTACACGGGGCCTCAGAAAATATGCAGTTCTCTTGGAAGTTTAAAAGGTCAGTGTGAATAACTAAAACATACTTTTCTTGGTAGTTACTATGCAGTAAAAAAATAATTCATAAGGAAATCAGTTTAGGGGAACAAAAAATTCCCATGTTCTAGCAGGGTGGTTCAGGAGCCGTTCCTATGTCTTCCATGTATCTTTTCTGGCAGGTTAATGGACCATGTTTTATTCTCTGCATTACTTCCTAAAGCTCACAAAGCCTGGTCCTTTTTTGCTGTTTGTTATTACAGAAAGTAGGAACGAGGAACCGTGTGTCCCCGGAACAATCCGCACCGGAGAGGGGGGCCAGACACAACCCCTCAGCACGGTGCCCTCGTTAACCGGCTCACTAATTGCACCGCAGCCCTAGCGCTCGAGTTATGTATGTGCTACTCCCAAGATTGAGTCCTGGCAACTTCTAAACATGATGGGCACCAGCGAGGGCTCAGACCTTTGAAGGGGTTCTACATCATTTCAATGAAAAATGCCGAACAAGCCCCACATCGTCCTCGTAAGAGCCCGGCTGTGTTTAATGCTGAAAGCAAAGCAGCTGTGCTCTGTCAGGAAGCCTTGGGAGGCTGTGATGAGGCAGCAGGACTCCGGCAGCACTCCTGGGTCACACAACAGGTGCACAGGGTGACCGGTTTGAGAAAAACCTCCTGGTGGGACAGGTGGTGACACGTAAGAGGTCCCACACCGATGGTTTAAACCTGCAGCAAGGCAGCAACTGCGGCAAAGAACACGATGGAAGCAAGAGCTGCCTGGCATGATGTGGAGATTAGAAATGACACACAGCGGGATGCAGACAGAGATGCACGCACAGAGATCTTGTTCAGGAAGGAGAGCAGAGCAGTGATCTGAGCCAGCCTGAGACCCTCTTCGTTAGCCATTGACAATGTATAGGATTTACAGATACGGGCCTGGACTAAGATGTTACGTAAGATGTTTTTCCAATAATTGTTATTAAAAACACACCACACTAACGTTATGTTTGTTTCAGTTACGTTCCCACTCATTCACAGCCCAGGCCCAAGGACATTCACACATCCCATGCACTTGGGGGTGGTCATCCAGCCCCAGATACCATTCTCACGAGTCTGCGCTATATCTCTTTACAATTTGAGAAATGTACTTCAGCACAATCTACCCAAGACCCTTTATATTTTGCTCTGATCTAATTATGTTAGTATTATTTCTTTGGCTGTCCAGATGGTCATGTTAGTATTGATCTTCCTTTACCATCCAGGTGGCTGGAACCACACACCTTGCTTTCCCAGAACCCGGGCAAAAGCCGCCTGCAGTCAACCCAATGCTGCACAATGTTCTCCAGGACTATGCAGCCAGGGTGAAAAATCGCCCCTGGAGAAAGATTGGCATGGATCTTACCCCCAGGGCATGGAGGCCAGGTCCAGCCGCAGGACAGGGACAGCTTTCTCCTGATCTCTCTAATGAATCACCTTCAGGAGTCCTCACAACTCTTTTGGGATTCAGTTCCATCATCCACTTGAGTGATGCGGGAATACAGCACACAGAGCTCAGCACAAGTGAATTCTGAATTTGAATTTCAAACAGCAGTGTAGGGGAAAGAGACCTGGGGGTCCTGGGGACAGCAGGGTGACCATGAGCCAGCACTGGGCCCTTGTGGCCAGGAAGGCCAATGGGACCTGGGGTGGGTTAGAAGGGGGTGGTCAGTAGGTCAGAGAGGTTCTCCTGCCCCTCTGCTCTGCCCTGGGGAGACCACACCTGGAATATTGTGTCCAGTTGTGGCCCCTCAGTTCCAGAAGGACAGGGAACTGCTGGAGAGAGTCCAGCGCAGCCACCAAGATGCTGAAGGGAGTGGAGCATCTCCCGTGTGAGGAAAGGCTGAGGGAGCTGGGGCTCTGGAGCTGGAGAAGAGGAGACTGAGGGGGGACTCATTCATGGGGATCAATATGGAAAGGGGCAGTGTCAGGAGGATGGAGCCAGGCTCTTCTCAGTGACAACCAGTGATAGGACAAGGGGCAATGGGTTCAAACTGGAACACAAGAGGCTCCACTTAAATTTGAGAAGAAACTTCTTCCTGGTGAGGGTGGCAGAGCCTGGCCCAGGCTGCCCAGGGAGGTTGTGGAATCTCCTTCTCTGCAGACATTCAAACCCGCCTGGACACCTTCCTGTGGAACCTCAGCTGGGTGTTCCTGCTCCATGGGGGGATTGCACTGGATGAGCTTTCCAGGTCCCTTCCAACCCCTGACATTCTGGGATTCTGTGATCCTGTGAAGAAACTGCATCAGCTCGAGGGGACTGTGGATGACGTTGTGTGAGATGGACAGGACGCTGCGTAAGATGGACAAAAAGGGTTTACCCTTACCTCATCCCAAGCTATGTGATGTGTCACAGGGCTGTCACCACGCGTGGACACGAAATGTGTGGGCAGCTGAAGGCAATGGCCCAGAGCAGTGGTGCAGCACAGTGCTGGGTGGGCTGGGAGGCCGAGCAAACACATCTTAACTCTAGACCTTAGGGAAAAGCCATCAAGCAGTATTTCACACAAGCATTGTCTCCATCTGAGGTGAGCTGCACACCAGCAGAAGGTAGGTGGGGATGGGGACAATGTCTGTGTGTCTGTCTATAAACGTGCTTCTAGCCGCTGGAAGCTGAACTAGCCAGGTCCTTGCCCAAAAAGGGTTTGATAATGTTTATCTCGTATTTACGTCGTCATCTGCTCTGGCGGGCAGTGTCAGGAGGTGCATGCAGCAAACGCTGTGACTCGGTGCAGAAACACCCGCTGACCGGCCACGCTTCAATCTGAGCCCTTTCCTCAGAGTGAAGTCATTTTATTACTGTGCTCTCTACCCAGGCATGTGCAGCATCTGGTTAATATATTCCTGGGTAGCTCCTAGCTCTCTGAACACTCCAGCCCTGCCATATTCAACACACACAATAGGCAAACTTTCCAACACTTCACTTGGGTACCTGTTCCAGGCACTTACAGACCTGGTTCGGAGCATTTTCCAAGGGGCCAGATTGCATGTTCCCATGCTTAATTTAGTGATTGGAATGTCTGCCATTTATGTGTTCTCCTTGGCTCCTGCACAGGTCAGCTACTATAAATCAGCCCGGAATCGCTGACTGTAATGGAGCTACAGTAACTTAGTACAGCTGAGTATCTGGTTTATGAATGCGGTTCCCAGAGCTTCATGTTAAATACAGCCCAAGGCTGGGGCACTTAAACAAAATGAAGAGGTTATGAAAGGTACGTACGCGTCTTCCAGTTCAATATTGTTTGCCCTAGATACTTACTAGGTGATGAAAGGATAAATAAACAGACCCCAGGCACAGTGATGTCAGACAGATATTTTCTGTGTAAAAGCAGTGCACGTGAAACAAATGAAGAAACAGGTGAGAGCGAATGTTTGGCTGCCAAACTTGGCCACGGATAAAACATGATGAAGATATTAACCCTGTGGACTGGAATGTGGGTGGAATAATACCTGGAGAGGGAAAGGAAATCACCGTGGCCATGGTGAGCCCGGCCTAAGTACCTGCTGGCAGCTAATGAGGAGGTGTGCGAGGAAATTCCCTTCTGAAGCCAGATCAGGCATGATCCTTAAGGTCCTAAGCCCATCTGGAGAGGCAAGGAATTTACTTCTCAAGTTCAGTTTGCTATGCTTTTCCCTGATCTTGCTCTTCTCCAACTCTGTGCGGATGCAGAACTGCATCCGAGCCAGGCTGCACACACCTACATTACAGAATCACAGAATCACAGAATCACAGAATTGGCCAGGTTGGAAAAGACCTCAGAGATCATCAAGTCCAACCCTTGGTCCAACTTCAGCCCATTTACTAGATCATGGCACTAAGAGCCATGTCCAATCTCATTTTAAAAACCTCCAGGGACGGTGAGTGCACCACCTCCCTGGGCAGCCATTCCAATGCCTGATCACTCTTTCCGTAAAGAACTTCTTCCTAATATCCAGCCTAAACTTCCCCTGGCAGAGTTTAAGCCCATGTCCCCTTGTCCTAACTGCCTGGGAGAAGAGACCCACAAGGATCATGGAGTCCAACTCCTGTTCCTGCAATGACACCCCACAGGTCACCCCGTGTGTCTGAGGACGTTGTCCAGTCTCTTCTTGAACACTGTCAGGTTGGGGCCGTGACACCTCCCTGGGAGCCTGTTCAGTGTCCAGCACCTCTGGGTGAAGAACCCTTTCCTCATGTCCAACCTGAACCTCCTCTGGTACATCTTCTGCCATTCCCTTGGGATTTCTTGAAACTACATAATTCTGCCCAAACTACAACAGTTTCAGATTTAGGGCAGGAACACCCACCGTACTCGCTGCATCTTTTTACCTCTGCTACAGCCAGAAGCGCGAATGGCTGAAGTTTTCAAACTCGGGGTGACAACAGCAGTACCGTTGCTCTGGTAGCCAGAGCAGGGCTGCTCTCGGCACAGGACGGCAACCGCACCGAGGGCTGGTAAAAGGCTCCACCACGTATTCGTGCGCCGGGTCCCTGCCCCAGGAAAGCCCCCATCATCACCAGGACAGCCCCCATCTGCCAGACGCTCACAAGCCCAACGTGACGGCCCCATCTGGGGAACATTGACCTGAAGACAAGATGTATAAAAGCATAAAACCGCTCTGTGATGGCATGATTAGAAATTACCCGCAGCTAACCCGAGCCGGCAGAGACCCCAGCTGGCAGCCTTGTCCGCAGATTAGAGAGAGAAACCAAACGACCAGCTTAGTCCAGACATCTGAAGGCAGCAAGGATTACAACTCCCACGGAAACTGAAAATACTGCGCTGACTTTCCTCAAACGCAGTGAGAAGCGACTTTCTTCCTGCAGAATTTACTATACATTAGTTGATATATCTCAGTCTAGCTGATGTTAAACTCCTCAAATATTTACCAGGTGAGGTCTAGAGAGACGCGGACCAGTCAAAAAACCCTAAAAGGTTAGAAAATCTTTGGCTAAGTGGAGCTGTGGCAAGCCGCCCTAGCAAGCACAGCTATGTGGATTAGAAGCTCCTTTACCCTCCTTTCCCACCAACAACCAAGCTGCAAAGAGCAAACTGTGCCAACCAATTCCAGCCTAGAATAATGCCAAACATTAAGTTTGAGATCGAGTAGGAAAATGTTGATACTTCCCATCTTGCACCCTTTGGTTATTCTGGTACGTGACATTTTTGGGAGCAAAGGAAGGAAGGAGGACAGTATTTCTCACTGGAATCGAACTGAAACAAAATCAGCTGTTTCTTGCCTATTATAGCAATGTCACCAGTAATTTCACTTTCTAACTGACTATTTCTGTCATTGTCGTAATATACAGAGAGCGTTTGGCAAACTTTGCTTACAAGTTTCCCAGAAAAGAAAACGCTGAAGCTCCTTTGGCAAAAGTAACCAAAAACATTATTCTAGGTTTTAATAAGGATAAATAAAAAAACGTTCTTTTCTGAATCACATGAGTTTGCTTCGAAAGGCAAGTGAGAGACTAATTTAGAGCTACTTATTTTCAGGCAACAAGCAAAACTCCTAAAATAATCTTCTGGTTATTACTTACAGTCTCCTCTCTCTCCCTTCTTTATCTTTCTCATTTTCGAAAAGGGATTTAATGATGGTGGAAAAAATTAGGGTAAGGTCAAGTATAAGTAATACAAGCACAGAAGACGGCTGTCTCTGTACTTAAGCAAAAGAAATTGGGTTTCTGCGTGGCGCAGTGCCTAGGGACACATTTTCTATGGGAGTTCCCATCGCCAGCCGATGTACAGCACAGCCCCAGCGCGATGGGTCGGAGCGATGCTCCCGGGTGCAGATGGACAGGGCAGGGATGTGGGGTCGCAGCCCACCCTCCGTCCTTCCCAGGTGTTCAAAACCTCCGTCCCTTGACGCATTCGAACAGCCACGTGTTATTTTCACAAAGACGATGATAAATTATAAAGCCTGATTTACTACATCAAGGTAGCAGAGATTTCCCCCCGAGCAGCTGCAGGGCCAGAGGCAGGCACGCACCTTAGCGGGCGGCACAGCCTCCTTTCCAGAGCCATTTCGGTCTCCCGATGACCATATAACAGAGGTAGAACCCAAGTCATCTGCTTTCCTATTTTACTCAAGGTGACTAAGAAAGTCTTATTTGGTTTGAATAGATTTCAAAAGTGTGCATATATATATTTATATATATATATGAATAAGCCTCTTTCATAAGAAAGGCTTCATGAATATTTCATGGCTTTCCCCTCGGGTTTGTATGTATCTGGTTTGCCTGCCTTACCGAGTACAATTTACTGCCACCTGGGCTCAGGAACAGAATTCCAGTGGCTTCTGCTGTGTCCATCAGTAGCCACAATGGTAAGGGATATTATGATGCCCACAGTTCCATCATTCTCTCTGATCACATCAAAGCCACCTTCAGATTTCCTTAGAGCAGCCAGGTGACGAGATGACCTCCCAAAATTGCGCAGCCCCATTAGCTACAAGTTGGTGTTGCCCGGTGGGTCTTTCTTTCCCTGGTTTGTCTGTATATAATGTTTTCTTCACCCCTGACGCTTGCAAGATGCTGTTCAAAGGGCAAGAAAAGCACGGGGTGACCCATGGAATTCATCTCTCATCACATCCCACCGCTTGCCACATATTTTCTGAAAACGTAAGCTTGGACAGGCAGGCCAGTTTGCTGTCACATCTCCCCCTTGCAACTGTTGACAGTCAGATGTTCTTGCTTACTTTAGGGTTTGATTTATTGCCTGTAATTAGGGTAAAAATGGATATTTTAAAAAATACAAAGGAAATCTATGATAAGTTGTAAATTACAAGCAAAAATAGAGATGGGAGAAATTATTTCTGTATCCGGCTTACCATGCATGAACTCGTTTGTGTTTTCATCTCCGAACCCATCAGAGGGCTCTCCTTAGTCATGTAAAGGGCACTGTCTCCCTGAGCATCCCATCAAGATGAATGAATTTCAGCTCAAACCGCCACGAACCGGAGTTTCTGCTAATCAGTGCCCACACCAGAAACACCCTCAACTCCAACCACTTCCTTCAAAACGCTGGTGGTTTTGACAGGGCTTGAATTCTGTTGAATTCCAGGTCTGGAGTGCAACCAGACCAGCCCAAGAAGTGTGGTGTGGACCACCATGAAAATGAGAATTCATTGTGACAGAGCCATGTGCTAAGAAATGCTGTGACCAAACAATGCAGCCGGCCCCAGAGGGACAGGAATCCAACCCAAAAGCTGGGATGGGACCACTCCAGCTTCATCAGCTGTATCTCAGCCTCCACCTGAACTACACCACCCCGCTCCGCTCTCTCCCAGAAATATATCCCATGCAAACCAAAAGGGTGGTTTTGTGCAATCAGTGTTTGATTTATTTTGAAGGAGCAGAGGAACCCAATGTAACCACCTCTTTTGGGGGAATTCAGAGCTCATTCCAGCAGAACAACCATGAGTACAAGCACTGTCCCATGTAAAGCAGCCCATGGCCTTAACATGCTCCACCTGCCTAAGTGCTTGGCAAAGGCTGAGGCTGAAATGTGAAAGGGCTTCAGCGCATAAAGGCCTTGTGAAAATGAGGTTGGGTTTAAGTAGCCAGGCAAAACCCTCGCATATAATAAGGGGGCATGAGAAAGGTTATGCCTACTTCACAGAGCAGATTCCAGCACACAGATCCCTTTTCTTGGCCACCAAAGATGCAGAACAGTGCGCAGTTTGGTGTTTATTTATACGAAAATAGCCCTCATTTTTGTTCCATGCCTCGGGGCTGTGCAGACTCCGATAGCAGAGGCATGTTTCCAGCAGTGATAAGCAGCAGACAAGAGGCATTATTCTGCCCAACATCTGTTATCACACCCCTTCCAACCCGAACAGAGCAAATTAAATTTAGCAAGACATTAAAGAATTAACATTATAAGCATTTATGACCAGTGTCAATCATTCACTCTCTCCTGGAGCATGCAGCAGGGTGAACAAGTAATATTGTGCTCCAGAGATTAATGGTACATGACTGAAGTCCTGATTGCTGGGGGCTGTGTGGTGGTGAAGCACATTTGCCATCAGCCAGGCAAAAGGAAGTAATGAGCTGAAATAAAGAAATGGGAAATACGAGTTGGACAGGAGGAGAAAACATCCTAACGAGCTGCCAGGGGAAGTGCTGGTTCACCGCTTGGGTCATTTCAAATTGGGCTGGAGAATGCACGGGAAAGCATCCCTGTTTCTGGGAGGCTGTGCACTGGACGTGAAGGATGAAGCCGGCACACTTTGACTTGGTGTCTTCCACCACCTGCTCTGCAAATAGAACCACACATTCACAGAATAGTTCGGGTTGGAAGGGGCCTCCAAAGCTCAGCTAATCCAACTCTCCTGCCATGAGCAGGGACATCTTCAACCAGATCGGGTTGCTCAGAGCCCCGTCCAGCCTGGCTTTGAATGTCTCCAGGGATGGGGTATCCACCACCTTTCTGGGCAGCCTGGGCCAGGCTCTCACCACCTTCACCGTAAAAAATGTTGTCTTCTATCTAGTCTGGACCTCCTCTATTTTAGTTAAAAAACAATATCCCTTGTCCTATCACAACAGGTCCTGCTAAAAAGTCTGTTCCCATCTTTCTCATACGCTCCCTCTAAGTATTGAAAAGCCACAATAAGGTTTTCCCAGAGCCTTTTCTCCTCCAGGCTCAAAGTAGCTCATGGTTCACACCAAGCCCAGGCTTGTCTTATACCTGCAACATAGAGTAATTACTAATGAAAATAACAAATACACTTGCCATCCATACACGGTATTGACCTCCCCTACCCCACTTTGCTGTGGCATTTCATAGCCCTCCAGTGTGGCTCAAACCAACCCCCTTTATCTGCAGTGCCACGAAATGCTGATAGCAATGAGCAGGAACAAGCTCTCCGTCACCGGTACCCACACAAACACCTTTGAGACAACACAAAACACCTTCTCAAGGCTTCTCCAGAGCCTCAGCTGCCTCTACAATTTTCCTCTCCAAACTGCTCCATCTATTATTTAGGTCAGCAATACCCACATGAGAGCTGGGACCCAACGGAGAGCTAGCGCAGTTATTAATGGTGTTACGAGCCTCGTGGAAATGTAATTCCTTGGATAGGTATTCAGAGATCACACATTTTCTATTTGGAAGTCACCTGGCAATCAGAAAAAGAAGTTGGGGGCCTGCCATTTTATATCCTTCTTTTGCCCCACAGAGAACAAGGAGGCAATATCCAGGCAGGGTAAAGCCCTCCCCGGCCTCCACAGGCAACGAGAACTCATTTATTGCTATGCTGATGGAGGGAACGGTGGTGATTTGGAAATGAAGCTCGGCCAGCCTGTTACATTACATGCCCTTTTCAAACAGGAGCAATACTGCTTTCACATCTGACATGCACCATTAAAAAGCAATCACTGCAAGCAAGGCTCGTTTTATTTATCACAAAAAGAAAAAGAATGGGAAAAAGTGAGAGATAATCATCACTCAACCCTTTCCCTGCTGAAAAGTGAAAGCCTGTATCCGACAAGCAAGACCACCCATCTCGAAAGGGTTTTGTAAGACTTGTACTTGGCCGGCGTTTTAAGCAGCAGCCATCCCCATGCCTTGCACACACATTTAGGTCCTGAGAGCCCGATATCCTATCTCAGAGAGTAATAAAAATCAGATGCTTCTCCATAATAGATAATGATATAAGAGTGTCTACTGAGAGTGCTCTGCCCTACCTGCAGACAGGATTTGGCTTTTATCCTGAACAGTATGTTTACATCACTTACAAACATCTACGCAATGTCACACAGCTATTTAAACGTCCAACTTCTCTCGTTTTTTCTCACCTTCCCGAAATGCACTTATAACAGTACAACCTTGTGGAGATGGGCTGGAAATGCCAAAGCCATCAGCAATGTTCGCCCTCCTGGCAATGCTTTCCAGTTCTGGCAGGAGCAGGAGGTTTGCAATGTGGTGGCGATCCCGGGGGGCAATTCTTGGCTACTTCAGAAGCAATCACGATGTTAATTTGATATGTGAATTGTATTCCCACCCATGTGAAAGGGGTAAGTTAATGTGGTATCAGGGAAAAACTCCCTAATATAAAAGCCAGGTCTAATCTGCCTTTGCAGACTGAGCAGGTATTTTGACAGTAGCTATGAATTGTAAGCATTGCAAATCCGCGTGCAGGGAACAAAAATCACAGAACCCCAGAATGTGAGGGGTTGAAGGGACCTGGAAAGCTCATCCAGTGCAATCCCCCCATGGAGCAGGAACACCCAGCTGAGGTTCCACAGGAAGGTGTCCAGGCGGGTTTGAATGTCTGCAGAGAAGGAGACTCCACAACCTCCCTGGGCAGCCTGGGCCAGGCTCTGCCACCCTCACCAGGAACAAGTTTCTTCTCAAATTTAAATGGAACCTCCTGTGTGGAACCTCCCATTACCCCTTGTCCTACCATTGGTTGTCACCGAGAAGAGCCTGGCTCCATCCTCCTGACACTCCCGCTTTCCATATTGATCCCCAGGAATGAGTCCCCCCTCAGTCTCCTCTTCTCCAGCTCCAGAGCCCCAGCTCTGAAAACATCCTCCTTACATTGCTCCCATGAAAGCTCCCACCCTACCTTGTACATTGAATTAACTCTGAAATACGTCCATCACCTTTGCTGGAGAGGCTCCCAGTCTAAAAGTGAAAGCAAACTCTTGAACAGGAGGGTGATGCTGAGGTCTGGTGCTGCTCTCGGCTATAACAGTAGCTGGGTCCTAAATTCAATGGCTTAGTCTGACCTATTCAAATAGTATTTTCTCTGTCCAAATAACTGATCCTTAATGAAGCTATTTATGTAAGGAAATTAAATTAAAGAGGAATGTTAGTCACCTGGGTGTTGCCACACGGCTGTAATGTGTGTCTGGGAGACCTGAGACTCATAAATTGTGTGTAACACACTGAATGGAGGTCTTTAGCCTGTATAATTAAGTGGCAACTAGTTTCATATTAAAGATATTACACATACACAGGGTCACAAACAAAATGTCATATTCTTCATTTCCTGTGTATAAATCTCTGCTCACAGCAAAGCCAGAGAGCATGGGGTAGGAGCGAGGGGGTTACGATATTGAGGGAGAAGGTTTGGGACTGGGAAGTGACCTACAACTTCGCACCCACAGCTTTCGGGGCTGGAGGTAAAAGGCTCAAGCTGTTGTGGCCAGTTACAGCTCGAGCCTTCAGAGGCTCTGGGAAAAGCAGGATGCTCAACAGCTCCCAAAATCAAACCATCAGTTGCCCGATGCTATGCAGTACAGACTGTCGTGTTAATGGAGAGCGTAGAGTCCCAGGCCAGGGTTTGTCCCCTTTCCAAAACCTGCAGGCACAGACCCTGAGCCGGCTGCTACAAGCAGAGCTCAGGGAATACGTGACTTGCCTGGGAAACACATATTCACACCGATTTCCCTTAAATATAGAAGGCAAATCTGCGGATTGCAGCAGCTCGGATACCCACAAAAAAGCCTGGCTATTTACTGCAGAGTCGCTCTGCCAATGCACCTGGGCTGCAGACCGGAACAGCCACGAGACACATAAACCCAGACAGACAATTCTGAGCACACCTACACTGCCAGGTTCAAGCAGTTTTGAATTCGGGGTAGATGAGCCCAGCTTGGCTCTGCATAAGCACAAGACATGCACATGGGATTAGCCATCCAGGTCCTACTTCCATTCAGCAAATGCAAACACACCTTCAACGCATCCTAGAGATGTGGACTATATGTGTCTCCTCCTCTTCACTGCCCCCCAAGGAAGACATTTTGACTGTATTAGCTCCTAAATGGCTTTAGTCCAGTGAGATCCCTTTCTCCCCACTTTTAAGCCTAAACTACAGCAATGCTTCCAGGCACTTCTGTGAGCAGTAAACTGAGCGCAGGGCTTTCCCCCTGCAGCACATTCGGGGATCTGCCCCTCACCCTTCAAACAGCCACAGCTATTGCTGATCCCACGGAGGACACGGCCCCACCGGGCAGCCCATCACCAGCTTAAAAACACCGCATCTCAACCCCAGCAAACAGCGCCGGGCCGGGCTCCGAGCGCCCCGGGAGCGGCGCTTCTGCTGCAAACAAGGTTTATAAGACACAGGACCGCACCAGCCCGTTCGCCTTCCCCAGCGCTCTGCTGGCACACGCAGCTAATGCTTAATTATCCTGAGTGATTTATTAACTTATAAAGTCAGATTAAATGGGTATTTGGAGCTGAACAGCTGAGAGGCTTTGAAAGGGGAAAGTGATTCATGATATTTATCCAGCTGAGACAAAAGTCACGTGGTGCCAACCCACAATACTCATTTCTCTGCATTAACAGTTATACATTTCTAGGAAAAGGACGTCATTAGCATCTGGCAGGTGTATTGATTAGGAGGAAATCCCCGTGCATACAGTCGAGCTGTCCACATAGATTTCTAAACACAGTAGAAGAGATTACTTAGAGAAAATACAGATTCTTAAGGCAGTTTTGCTCTCACTCACCCATCACACGGGGTCTATAGGGCCCTCAGACCTGTTTGTGCAGAACCAAAGCTCCGGTGGCTTCCAGAGCAGATCATCCTCATTGTGCAACCACATCCAGGCCAGAAATGTGGTTCCTATCAACATGCAATTTCTCCCTAATTGAATAAGTAACCTAATAGCCATCATCTGGATAAAGGTCTACCCGCTTCCAAAAGGAAACTTTGGAAATTAAAAACGGGGAAAGAAATAGGAAGCAATATCTACATGTTCTTATCTGCCACGCTGTTATTTTGTTTTCTGTGATGCTCATTAGCATGGACAACACCTGCATCATCTGATGTGTTAAATGGATGGTTTCTTAACTTCTGCCTGTGACAAGATTGGATTGAAGTAATTGCCAAGACGAACTTTTGATATGGAGTCATGATGTCTTGGGGAGTTGTAGAGAAATAAGTGATGCCCTTCTAATTTTTAACTTTTTTTTAGTTTTATATAGGGAAGTTTATCAAATAAAGAAAGAGAGAAAAAAAGCAAACCCAATCTGACCTTAGGCCTGTGGTGGAAGTGATTCTGCAGAGGTAGGAGGGACACAAAGTGATCCTGCAGAGGTAGGAGGGACACAAAGTGATCCTGCAGAGGTAGGGAGGACACAGCTCAAAGGACCCAGATTTATGAAAGTGGTGTTTCTTACACCAGGTGTCCATCAGCCCCCACCCACCTCTTCCTCCTTCCACTTTATCCCTCAGCATCCTCCTCCACAAGCACAGAGGCACCAACCAAAGCCCTGCATCGATGAACCAAGCACCTGCCCCCAATTAACCCCATCCCAGCTGGGGAAAGAAAACATGGTACTACCAAAGCTCAGAGCTTTGACAGGGGCAGGCCCACGCTCCCAAAGCAAAATGATAATTTTTGATTAAAAGGCCGCTTTTGTGGGATTTTGTTACACTGCACGTGGGGTTGGGTTCCGGGAAAAGAGGCAGCGAGGTGAAGGGGAGGATGCTCACTTGCAACATCTGGAAATCCAGAGGTGCACGGCAAGGATGGTGGGCACACAGCACCACGGCAGGAGCAGCGGCAGAACACGCTGCCATCTATAGATAACGCAGGGGTTTTCAGTTTGCTGATGGAAACGGGTGGAAATTAAGAGAGCGGTTTGGTGCACGCTAGGCTGGCTTTGGAGATTTATGCGGCAGCCCCAATGAAATTAAAACATAAGCAAATTTTCATTTGGGTCACACTACCTTTTTTGTTCAAGCCTAAAATGAAGCACTTTGGTGTTGAAAGCTTTTATTTTCTAAACTTGCTTAAATTAAAACTTCTCCTAAATGATTAATATCTGATTGGAAACAAAAAACAGAAGGATTTAATCTTGAAATATGAAACAAATATTTGGGGTTTTCCCCTTCTTTTCTACTTCTTTTTATCTCCACAGAGCAAAGGACGTCCTTTGGTCACCAGGTGAGCTTTTATATCACAGAATCACAGAATATTAGGGATTGGAAGGGACCTCGAAAGCTCAACCAGTCCAAAACGTCTTGCCTAAAAATGGTGGGGTTTCTATCCACCGACTCCAAGACGCTCACAAAGTGATGCCAAGCACAGAACAGAGTTTGCTGCCCTTAAGTAGGTCCAATCAGCTCCCCGTCCAGCACAATTCACACAATTTGGCTCTTGTATTAACAGCACCCAGCGAAGCGACACAGCAAACAACACACACAACCCCCTTTCCATCCTCAGCTGCTTTTACAGCTTATTTTTATCTTTGACGGGAGACGGAGCCTTGCTTAAGACTAAGGCACGTTCTGGGCTTTCCTAACCACTTCATCAATGCGCCCTCAGATTGGCTTAAACCAGGAGTAAATTTCTATTTCTCCCTGTTGGCCAGTGAATGAGCAGAGGTAGCCAAAGCCAAGCTCCCCTTTTCCTCCGCCGATCCCCATGTTCTTCCTCCCCACCAGCAAACAGCAACGCTGTGAAATGCGGCTGCAAACGCGGGTTGCTGGCTCCTGGCACGGTGCAAAAACCAAGGCACAATCAAACCCATAGAGAGTCACCAGCAAATCGCTCGAGCTGCTTTTTTTATGAGACACGTTAGCCAGCCCTCTTTTCATATCCTTTACGAGGCTGCCTTCAGCCCCAGCCACAGTAAAAGCTCCGAGTTATGGAAATCATAAGAAAGAAATTATGTATGGAAAAATCATTACGTTATAAATTGGTTCCACTGTTCAAAACATGTAGGAAATGGGGCATATAAAACTCAGATGGTGTTGCAGACTTTGATACAAGGTCCATTATGACGCCGTGACAGGAGTGAAATACGTGCTAACACACTGCCAGCTAATTCGCCTCTATTTACAACGCAGACCCATCGCTGGGCAACTCCATAAATTTCATGGACCTGGGTGATTTCTGGGGTTGAACGTGGCAGCCTGCACAGCACCGCGCACAGAACGCTGTGGATCTCACATCTCCAGGCCGCGTGGTTCAGAATGCGTCTCCCCACCTTGTTCGACAATAATAGCGATTCCCTGTTTTCTCCTAATCTTGTTCAGATTCTCACCCCCTGTTCCGTTATACACCTGTTGTCTGTGTTTTCTAAAGAACTAATCGAGGCAGGAAAACTGGATGGGAGTGTTCTCAACAAGATGTCCTTTGTTAGAAAACACCAATATGGTTAAAATGGGAGAAATTCCATGGCAATGCATCAGTTTTCATTAAACTTTCATCACAAAATATTCTGAAGCCAACAAGGGAACTTCCAACAGTCGCAGAGCAACGCATGAAGTTGTCCCCTGGGAACAGGGACACCTAAGGAGATCCGATTAATTATGGTGGCTACACAGAATGTTTCTCTGGGAAAATACAGGAAAACCAAAGGATTAAATTCAGCCATGGTTGTGAATTAGATCCGGTAAGAAGGGGAAAACCTGGCAAGACAAGAAACCAACAGAGTGGACACGAGGTGGCAACTGGATGTCCAGGTTTCCTTAGAAAGCTCTTGTTTTAATTAAACGGTTTAAAAATATAATCACAGTTATTATAAAAATATTCCTTTACTGGAAAAAATCAGGGAAATATTTTTTTTAAGATTCAAATGGTGTGTTTCCACACATCCACTGAGAAATTCGGTTTCTTCCTGCAAAATGACTTTCTTTAAAATAGACTTTACTTTCTATTAAATTATACGGGGTTGAAATCTGAATGAAGTGCCTTGAATACATTGAAAATGTTTCAAAAGCCTCAAAACAATTCTGGTTTTCTGTTCCAACGCGGAACAAAGTTTCTTTTGCTTACTTCCCAAAACCTCGACAAATTGGAAAACGCATTTGCCACGTAGTTGTACTCAGAGCAAGGATGTCTCATTTATTAATGCCCAGGATGCTGTCTGAATCAAAGAAGTGCTCTCAAAACGAACAATATGAACCTTTTCAAATTTGATTTTGCAGAATGAAGGAGCCTGGTTCTTGTTTGTGGCCAAGACCTCCATCATCAGTGAGTGTTCCTATTGATAACAACTTGCACCATCATCCAAACTTCTCTGTGCCTACCAACACAAACCCCTAATTTTGAAGACAGTGAATTTGTCAGTTCTCAGGTTACAATTCTCCTGCCCAGGATAGTCTTTTTCTTTCTTCCCCAGTCATGCTCACACACTGGAGTGCTTTACATCTTGAGTGCGTATCTTCTTGCACATCTTTCACCGTGGTTTTAAATGAAATCACAGATCAAGTGGGAGGGAGGAGGCAAAGGGCAGTTGAGGAAACCCTCACAGCCTCAGAGGACACCTGGGTACACCATAAATCTGTATGTGAAATGACTTTTCACCAAGGTCCTACAGCGAAGGACTGACAAAACCATTACTTACAGCCTGTAAATTGGTGGGGAAAGTCTTTAAGACCAACAGGTTTGCATGAGCTAAAGGGCCTCCATGTCAGATTAATAATATTAAACAAGCAGCTGACGGAAGGTGGGATTAGAGTGTGGGGATTTTTGCTCACTGGAGGTTCTGAGGCCCCACTCGCACTTAAGGAAGTCAAGATGCTTGGCTACTATGGAGGTAAAAATAAAGCATCCTGTATTGCTAACACCAGGTCAAGGACTTGCCTAAAGGAAAGATGCTTCTCAAACCTCTGCTCATCCACTCATTGCCATGCTTGCCATGGCCAGATGTTCGAAGCCGGCTCACTCACCAAACCGGCAACCAGCCCGCTGCAGTCAGCACGGGACAGAGAGCTGGTTGTCAGTCTGTCCTTGTGGGCCACGTTTGTACCTGCACCACCAGCCAGAGGAGACTGAGGGGTGACCTCATTCCTTGGGATCAATATGGAAAGGGGCAGTGTCAGGAGGATGGAGCCAGGCTCTTCTTGATGACAACCAATGGTAGGACAAGGGGCAATGGGTTCAAACTGGAACACAAGAGGTTCCACTTAAATTTGAGAAGAAACTTGTTCATGGTGAGGGTGTCAGAGCCTGGCCCAGGCTGCCCAGGGAGGTTGTGGAGTCTCCTTCTCTGCAGACATTCAAACCTGCCTGGACCCCTTCCTGTGGAACCTCAGCTGGGTGTTCCTGCTCCATGGGGGGATTGCACTGGATGAGCTTTCCAGGTCCCTTCAACCCCTGACATCCTGTGACTCTGTGACTCTGTGATCCGCAGGCAGCCCGGCTGCTCAGCCCCAGCACATCCCCAGCACCACCGCAGCTGATTTTGCAGGCTGATCGCTGCCTTCTTTGCGTTTCAGAACATGAAGTGCATCGTTGGCACCACAGCCACAGCAAACAAAGGTCTCGTGTGCCGCCACCAGCCCATAAACCTTCACTTGGTTGCTTTAGAACAGCACAAGTCTAGCGAGCTTTGCAGTGAGCACATGGCCCTGAATTCATACGATTCCCCTTTATTTTCAACGTAGCTTTTACAGCACCATTTAAATTATAATTTTTTTTCAAATAAGGAAATTGCATCTTTAACGGAAATTAATCTCCCAGTCCCCCTCAATAAAGCTTTTGAAGCGCTGTATGACTATGACAGAGGTAGGTATTTTTAGAAGGACTGTGTGGTAATTTTCTCTGCGGCATTCAATAATTTACAATATCATAGCTGAAGGTAAAGATTTCCCTTAAGTATAATTTGGCATTAATCGGGCTTTCACAGGCATATTCATTGCAGACAGGGCACCAGCCTAGAACACAACTTTACCCTGAGGATCGCAGGGGAACCACTGAGCTGAATAATACAGCCTTATGCAGATCCACAGTGAAGTGAAGCCTGGGCAAAGCCCCTCATGGGGGGCCAGAGAGTCGTGGTCAATGGGGCAGAGTCCAATTGAGGCCTGGATCCAGTGCAGTGCCTCAGGGGTCAGTGTTGGGGCCAATTATTATTCAATGTATTCATCAATTATTTGGATGAGGGAATAGAGTGACTGTCAGCAAGTTTGCTGATGACACCAAGCTGGGAGGAGTGGTGACACTGGAAGCTGTGCTGCCATCAGAGACCTGGACAGGCTGGAGAGTTGGGCAGGAAAAATATAATGAAATAGAACAAGGGCAAGTGTAGAGCCTTGAATCTGGGCAGGAACAACCCCAGGTTCCAGTCTAAGTTGGGGAATGACCTATTAGAGAGCAGTGTAGGGGAAAGGGACCTGGGGGTCCTGGGGACAGCAGGGTGAGCATGAGCCAGCACTGGGCCCTTGTGGCCAGGAAGCCAGTGGGACCTGGGGTGGGTTAGAAGGGGGTGGTCAGTAGGTCAGAGAGGTTCTCCTGCCCCTCTGCTCTGCCCTGGGGAGACCACACCTGGAATATTGTGTCCAGTTGTGGCCCCTCAGTTCCAGAAGGACAGGGAACTGCTGCAGAGAGTCCAGCGCAGCCACCAAGATGCTGAAGGGAGTGGAGCATCTCCCGTGTGAGGAAAGGCTGAGGGAGCTGGGGCTCTGGAGCTGGACAAGAGGAGACTGAGGGGGGACTCATTCATGGGGATCAATATGGAAAGGGGGAGTGTCAGGAGGATGGAGCCAGGTTCTTCTTGGTGACAACCAATGGTAGGACAAGGGGCAATGGGTTCAAACTGGAACACAAGAGGTTCCATTTAAATTGGAGAAGAAACTTCTTACTGGTGAGGGCGGCAGAGCCTGGCCCAGGCTGCCCAGGGAGGCTGTGGAGTCTCCTTCTCTGCAGACATTCAAACCCACCTGGACACCTTCCTGTGGAACCTCAGCTGGGTGTTCCTGCTCCATGGGGGGATTGCACTGGATGAGCTTTCCAGGTCCCTTCCAACCCCTGACATCCTGTGATCTCAGACACATCGAGCTCTCACCATGGGCTCCAGGTGTGCTCAGGCAACTTGGGGAGATGTGTGCAGGCAGGGAAGAGCCGCACACACACCCCAAGCTGACACCGTCACTAAAAGTACATTTTTGGTAGGAAGGTATGGGCAGGAACTGGCGCACAAAGCAGCAAACACATCTGGGGTATAGCGAGACAAAATGACCTGCGATACACAGTCTATGAGGTTCCTTAACGGTGCCTCCTGGACCTTCCCTTCTTTTCCCGTATTATTAAAGGATGATAATTTGCAGGAAGACTGAGTTTAAACAGAACCATTGCAAGGCTGTGTACTGGATAAGAATAGAAGTGTAAATAGGGTATGAAAGAATGCAAGGTAGAAGGCACCCGGTTTACAGAATGATCCTAAAATCTATGTGCTACCCACGATCAAATACACTTCTTTACCAGAATGGCTCTCATGGTGAACACTCTGCAGTTCTTCAAACTAAAAACACCTTAATCACACCACCACACTCACAAGGGAATAACTATTGTATTATCTGGGCATTATGTTGAATTCAATTTAGATGTATATAAGCAATGCACAGAATTAATTTTTTTCTGCAAATCAGTTCTTGGTTATGGTACCTGGAGCTTCTCTTTTGAATTCAAAAGGAATAATTTATTTACATGTTAAAGAATTCATTTTAAATAGCACAAAAGGCCTGACAAAAGGACCAACAAAACTCCTTATTTAAGAAATCGAGGGACATCACTGTAGGGAGAGGAGGGTGAAGCTGCTCTCGCCACCTGATCCCCTATTGCCGTGCACCCCCTTGGCGGCTCCGCACACCCTGTGGTCATCACTGAAACCGCCAGCACAGCGAGCTGTGTGGGAAATGTCAACATTTGGAGGCCGTTCCCAGGAACCAACGTTGCTCAACGCTGGAAATCTCTTCGTTACAAATGTGTATAGAATTACAGGCTGTTACGGTGAAACGCGTAGACAAAACAGCAGAGAAACGCCGATAAAATATACGGAAAATAATTAAATAATCAGTGATTTGTTAAACCTTTCTATTTTAAATTTCCCAAGTGGCTTTTCTCTTTCTGAGAAATCTTGTCAAAAATGGATAGGGTGTGGAGGAATAAACTTGGTTTTGCTTAAACAAACAAAAACAGATAAACACACAAAAATACTTTCCATTTGGCTCAGTCTGAGCTGCTGGAGACGCGTTGTTGTTTATTATGGACACACACAGACCCAAAAAGCCATGATCCCCTGTCTCCCCTGTGCACCCGGCGCTTTTCCGGCCACAGAGAGCATCCTAAACCAGCCAATATCCTCCTGCTTGCATTTTGGGTATGTATAACTTCATATGCGATTACACCAGGGTTTAAACTAACGACTTCTGGACCCAGAAGAGCTTGGACGGTGGAAACGCTCCCTCCTCTCCCGCCTCTCTCCATCTGCTCAGGATCTCGCCACAAAGGCTGTCGGTATAATAACTTTATTATGGAGCTTGTGGGGACAGCGAGCTCCCAGCACGGGGTTTGCTGCAGCAGACAGGAAACTCGTTTGCTCCCCGCTAGAGTAAAGCCCTTTATAATGAATGCGGGGTAAATAAAGCGCTCATCTGTAAACACTGTTAATTAGAAATTGGTTAAAGCTAAACCCCCGTGACCACCTTCTTGGGGGGGATTAGACGCATGTCAAGCTTTGCTCGATCAGCAAATAAGAGGCCCTTTAGTACCCTCAATTCCTGTGCTCTTTCAGCCCCTGTCACACGTCGCAGCGCTGCCCCAGCCTGCTCTCCAGGCTCAACACAGGATCAATATTTGTCTGCACTTTCTGAGCAAAAAGCCTCCTTGACACAGGCAGCATCTGTGTTTGAACAGTGCCTTGCTAACACATAGCAGACTTTCACCAAAGAGATCCCCGGCCGGCAGGTCAAGCCGGAGCGAGGGTCACCCAGCACCGCTGCTCATTTCTGTGTTTGCTGAGTGTGATGTTCTGAGCATGGAGAGCAGGGCTCATGTGAACAATGCTCAGCACCTCCAGGGCACGATACATATTTGAAAATAAAAAACAACAGCACACGGAGAGGAAAAAATAAATAAAATCCCCTAACCACCTACGTTACCATATTCTATCCCTGTAGATGACCCGTGCCTGATGTCTCTAGTCTCCTGATAATATTGAAGGTTTTCTATCAGTGTCCCTGATAAAACGCTATCAGATTTCAAGGAGGAAGGACTTTCTGATTGTGGCCACCCTGCTGAGTCCCAGGTGTCACTTGTGTTTAGGTACAACAGCAGAAATGCGCAGGGACGAGGGAAGAGCTTCCAGCAGAGATCATTCTTGCTCTGATCAGAGGGTCCCAGCCTGACAGAATACGTGTGTTGCAATGGTTTGTCTCTGCTATGGAAATGAAACATGCCGGCTCTGCTGGAAATGGCGCTGGTGGCACAAACTTGCTGTCCCCAAGACAGCCAGCACCAAAAAGACCAGCAGACAAGTGTCCTCTCCACCTGCAGGAACTTGCGTTGTCCCTGCTGCATTTTCTCCCCTCCATGCTCTGCCCGCAGGCCCAAAGTCATTCCTCACGGAGGGAAAGTCCTGTCCATACTGTCCATTCAGCTCTGCTGCTGCTGATCTCTATCTGACAGCTGACCTGCAGCTGTAAGTCAACACCAAGCTTTACCAGATCCTCCCCTTGGCTCTGTTGGCCGGGGCCCGACAGCAGTTTGAACTGCAGGAGAGCCAAGAGGTCCTGAATGTCCCAAAATGTGAGGTCCCAGCACAATGTGAGCGAGCACTGGAATAACACCTGGATGGTACTTTTAGAGATGGGGAAACTGAGGCACGGGAGGTCAGGGCGACATGCCCATGTCCGGCCAGCATCAGAAATCACTTCTGCTGAGTGCCAGCCCGGTGCTGCCCTGGGTAACGCTGTCCCACACCTCCTGTTTTCTTTGTTCAGCCTCATCAGCCTCTTCACAGAATCCCAGAATGTCAGGGGTTGGAAGGGACCTGGAAAGCTCATCCAGTGCAATCCCCCCATGGAGCAGGAACACCCAGCTGAGGTTCCACAGGAAGGGGTCCAGGCGGGTTTGAATGTCTGCAGAGAAGGAGACTCCACAACCTCCCTGGGCAGCCTGGGCCAGGCTCTGACACCCTCACCATGAACAAGTTCCTTCTCAAATTTAAGTGGAATCTCTTGTGTTCCAGTTTGAACCCATTGCCCCTTGTCCTACCATTGGTTGTCACCCAGAAGAGCCTGGCTCCATCCTCCTGACACTGCCCCTTTCTATACTGATCCCCATGAATGAGTCCCCCCTCAGTCTCCTCTTCTCCAGCTCCAGAGCCCCAGCTCCCTCAGCCTTTCCTCACACGGGAGATGCTCCACTCCCTTCAGCATCTTGGTGGCTGCGCTGGACTCTCTCCAGCAGTTCCCTGTCCTTCTGGAACTGAGGGGCCACAACTGGACACAATATTCCAGGTGTGGTCTCCCCAGGGCAGAGCAGAGGGGCAGGAGAACCTCTCTGACCTACTGACCACCCCCTTCTAACCCACCCCTGAAAAAAGGGAAGAACCTTGTAGAGCATAAGATGCGATATCTCCAGCAGAAACGCCTCCTCTTTCCCTGGAGGCCACTGATTGAAGCCATCGAGGTGTGCACTGAAGCACAGCTGGGCATGGAGAAGCAGGACACCAGGGCAGTGCTGATGGAGAAGAGCATGGCCAGAGCACGCCACACCAGAGGCGACCTCACCTACCAGCGTATGATTCCCAAAACCTGGGTTTTTTTCTACTCCCAGCCCTCCCATGGACTTACGTTAACTTGAAACCTCTTTTCCCCTTCCACATTAATGTTGGCAGCTTGACTCCAGCCCCCTGTGGGCAGAGGTGCCCCCGGGGGCTGTGTGCACATATTCCCTACCAGCTGCAGCTGCTCCAGCCCAGAGATGACTTGCAGAGGCCACACTGCTGGATGTGGTGCCGGAGCCGGCCAGCTCAGCTGTGCCTTAGACCCCTCCCGAACCCACCGCTCTGCAATAGCACGGAGCTGGCACACAGCCACTACTTGGAAGATACCACGGGCTGCTTGGACTGAGAAGGACTCGGATGCTCAGGGGATCACGTAGAGGGGTTGTAACTTCAAAGTTGGCCCTGCTTTCACTGACGGATTTGACTGGAGACTTCTGGAGATGCCTTCCAAGCTCAACTCCGCTGCAACGCTGAGGGGATTTCCACCTTTGCCTTATTGATGGATCCTCTCCAGCCAGACTGGCTGCAGCCCAAGCAAGACTCAAGCTTAAACCTTTGCTGCGTTGGTAGCTGAGAAGCAGCTCTCTCCCCTCATAACTACACAGGTCAGAGACACAAGTTGCTCCAAGGGAAGTCTGTCCTGAAATAACTTCTGTCTTGCCACCATCGTCACCTGCATTTTTACTTTCTTCTGGAGGTAAGGTCCAGCTCTAGCAACGGCCAAACTTGTTAATGATGTCTTAGAAAATAAAGCCAAAGCTACTCTATGGATCCCCAGCTGGCTCCTGATCAGAAGGCACTTGGTGGCAGCACATCAAATACACCCACGGACAGTACAGCTGTCTGGACAGACATCCCTCCCACCCAGTGATGCATTAGGAGTCAGGAAGTGGTGTTGGCTACGGGTATCTTGTGGGATGGAAAGATTTTCTGAGCCGTGGAATGTGCCAGTCTTCCATGAGATACCCCATCACCGTTCCCAGGACATTTGCGCAACACAAGAAGCCTGGCTCCCAGTGCACAGGAGCCTGAAATGTCAGTCCCACCTCACTCTCCATCAGCACTAAGGTTACATCTCTCCCTGGGTCTAGGCCTCATCTTTGGGACAACTGAACTTCCTGAAGCGTTAGCATCAGACATTCCCAAATTCAGCCCAACATCATCTGTCCTCCCTAGGTAGCCTGAATGTAACCCACAGCCTGTGGCACGTGGCTGCTGAGCGACTTTCATCTGCGAGCTGCAGCCCAGCACCATGTGTAGGACCACGATGCCCCAGCTCCCATAACACAGGATTTGGCTCTTCATTTGGAAATGCCCTAAAGCGACCTTGTAAGAGGGGGTGGCAGCATGGACACGGCTTTCTCCAGGGATGACTTCAAGTCCTCCTCCCCAAGAGAAATGAGATGTAAGGTTTTAACAACCACCCACCCATTGCTGCAGTAAAGGGAAGGATAGGTCGCTGGGAAGCTTGTGGTTCCTGCTCTTCTCTCTTGTAACAGCAAGTATTTTAATTTTTATTTTAAATGCATAAGCTATCCTCCGATGAGGAAACGCAACAGAGGAATTTTCACATGGTCAAGAGCCCCATTTCAAAGGCATTCGGTCCCTTAATTTATGACATACTCTCCAGTTGTATTATTAGTATGGGTATTATTAGTTCTTTCTAAAATCTTCCTGCCCTCTCAGTCCAGTAAAACAACTGAGCGTCGGCCCCCTCAGGCCTGTTGGTGAACAAAAGGGAACGGTGCCCATGCGGATTACTTAAACCCAGCCAGAAAGCTGGGATTTAACACCAGGCCTGAAGCTCCAGCCGCCGCTCCGCTGCCCTGGGATCCAGTGTCACCGCTGCTTCGCGCAACAGGGATCAGGGGCTTAACGGGATTTAGGGCGGAAAATCCAAGCTCAGCCCGAAGTGTCTGAAACACAGGACTTTGCAGGGGAAGGGGGACAGAGCCAGGTTTCTTCTTTCCATCCCCTTTCATCCGGGACCTGCCTCATTCTCCTGCCCAGGTGTGGGAGGGGAGAAGGCAGTGTTATAGTGTCTGTTATTAATGTAATTATTATCCTAATTGCACAATTATATCTCACACAACGACTTCAAGGATGAGGCCAACGTGGATGGCGATTTCAAGAATTGCTGACTCAACCCTGTAAGCTGCTGAGCCATCACTCCCAGAACTGCTGATCCGCTGCGATGTGACCCAGCAAGTCCTGGTCTCACCACTGTGCAAGTCACAGGTCAGCAGCCATCACTCCACTCACACGGCAGTGAAATCTGGAGGGGAGAAACCCTTCCTTTCACTACTCAGTACTCATGTACTACTCAGTACTCATGCTGTGCCTTGCACAAGGAGCAAAGATTGCAGAGAGCACACCCAACCTTCATTTTTTCCCTACAGTGCTGGTTTCAGTGCTCATCCAAAAGCAAAATCGAATGCTTTTGATCTGACCGTATTTTAACAGCTCTGTGAATACACAGGGATGCTTGTATTAAAATTAATTACCATAACTGGTCTTGTTTTTAACAAAACCAGGACAGAAAGCCACACAAGTTTACAAGATTATTCCCAGGCAAATCTCCTTTATAAAACACACGTTCAGGATGTCAGGCATCCCTCCCAAGGGCTCAGAATAGAAGTTGGGGTGGTAGAGAGATGAAGCTTTAAGACCTCTGCTGGCAACACTTTCATAATTCAGTGATTGCCCTGAGTTGCAGAATCCCATTCCTATTTGTGTTATTCAAGGCAGAAACTCAATGTGCACATGACAGGCACCAAAATCAGGGCCAGATTCTTCAAAGGTGCAATCACAGGAGTGATTTTGGATTGCTCCAAAGACGGAATGACTCATGGACTACACAGGCCAAGGCACTGGGAGAAAACGTCTCGAGTCTGCGTTCTTCATGAAACATGCAGCTAATCTGAACAGCCAGGGAGTTACTGTCTTGTGTATTTAACATCAAAAAGCAAAGCCAGGGAGCAGATATTTTCTCGAGAACGCACATTTTGAACCAGTTTCAGTGCATCAGGCTGGATGATCATCATGGCCCCTCTTGCAACTGAAATGATTGTGCATGTTTTCCTTCTCGTCTTTCACAGGAGGAGAATGGGGTTATTTGGACTCTGATGTATTCTGTCTCAATCCTGGCCCTGCTTGTGGGGAATGGATATATAAATGGATATATAAACTCTTCTGTTTCAGGAGTTCAGATGTCTTCAGGATGGGAAGCATTTCATCCCCCATACACATGCACGTAATTGTCCAGAGATGATTTTTGCTCTAGACTTTCTGTAGAAACACGGGAAGGTACAATGGTGGAAAAGGAGAGTCTGAGCAGCCTAGATCAGTGCTGCAGGCTGGATTAAAGGCCTGATGGGTATGCTTGATCTAAGTGTTCAGATACAATGACCTGCCTTTATCACATCCCAGCCAAACCACCTGGGATGATGGAGAATAGTGTGTCAGGGTTATCTCAGTGTTTGCTCTTGTGGGGAACATCACCACATCTGCCAGCAGCCCACAGTTTAGTGTCCTGGGATCTGCAATGCAGGGATATCTTTAGGTCTAATACAGAATCACGGAAAATAAGCCAGTTCTTGATAGACACAAGCCCAATCTCCCCTGAAAAATCTCTCAGCGTGGAAGCTCAACATCTTGTCCAATACATCTTTCTCCTGATAGAAAAGACCTCACCAACGTCAAATCTGACATCCGACTCTCCTTGGCTGTTCCTAAAGCCCAGTATTTCAAGTCCCGTACAAGCGGCAATAATTTGCCTCCTTTTATTTTTTTTCTGATGTTTTTTTCAGGGACGTCCCCTTTAGAAAACGGATATAGTCAGGAAGAAGTTCACCTGGGCAAAACACCCTAAGAAGCGATTGCTGCTTTCTCCCTGCTCCGTGCTTCTCTCCCCAGCTCAGGACATGGATTGCAGGCTTGCAGAAGCTCATCTGTATAACCACACCTACATGTCTCCATATCCCCCCATGGTATATTGCTCCTGACCTGAAGCATTTCTTGCTTCTCCCAAATTCCCATCCTCTTTTGCGCTTTGCTCCCTGGCCAGACCTGTGCTGCAGCATTACAGGAATAGTGTGATGAGCGGCCAAGAGCAGTAACGAGGGACTCATAAACCTTCCCTCTCAGCCAGGAATAATACTCCAGGACCCAGAGTCCACTTGAATTGCAGACAGAACGAGGGAAGGAATTGGGGAACGTATTCGCTTGTTTTGCTGTTTAAATAAAAACGCGTTCTCCTAGCTATATCCACGCGCTGTTTGGCAAGCACGGGAATATAAACCGACTTCGTTGGAAATGCTGACAGCACAACCCTGCAAGACATTCCTGGGCACTTGAAGTGTGCAAGAGGGGGATCTGGAAATGTGTGTGTGTGTCTTTGTGTCTGTGTGAAGAGATGCCCTTCGGGAACTTTTGTGAAGACACAAGCACAGCTTTGGATTCCCTCCCATTTCCTCTTCGGAACAGCTCAAGGTGAAAGGGGTGGCTTGGCAGCATCCAGAGAGCAAGAGAGGTCCACGCCTCTCTTCCAGTCTTATGGTATTTCCATCTTGCCTTCCCTGCTCGTGTTCACTCCTCTCCTTCGCCTGCCCCCCTCTCCAGGACGGAGCATTTCAGAGGCTCCGTTCCAGCTGGAACAACGTTCATCTGAGCTCTGTGGTTTCTCGACCAGGCAGAAGCGAGGTCCAGGATGACTTAGGGCTTTCCTCTAAGCCATTACCGGAGTGTTAATATTACCACCCAGAAACTCTTAGATCCAGTTTTTGCTGCTGGATGCTCGTTAGGCCTGTAACCTTCTCTCCCTGGGGAAGCAATGGCTTCACACCAGCTGCCCCATTAAGTTCAGGTTCCTCGTGCTCTCTCCCCAGGGAAGATGGGAGGGCATCAGCATCTTGCTCAGGTAGTTCAATGTATCAGCATTTCCTGGTGGTCATGAGAGCAGGGAATCTGCAGGATCATTACTATTCCACAGAGGAAGCCATGTGGAATCAGGGAATCATATAAATACATACAAATAAACATATACATACTCAAACCCCAAATCTCAGGTGTCCGAGAGTCTTGGCATTCCTTTAAAGAGACTTATTTCATCCATAAAATTCCCTGCAAGCTTGTGTTCTTGTAAAGCTCTAACACAGAGTGTCAGGTCCTTCCTGCATGATTAAGGGCAGGAAATCTGCCCGTGTCACCCCAGGGCAGTTGTCACATGCAGGAGGGACCTCCACCTGGCTTTGTCCAAGAGGAGCAGCCTCTGGCAGGGCTGATGGTGCAATGATGCTCCCCCTGGCCACGGCACAGCCTGTCAGGATAGGGAGAGGAAGAGATGTGCTCCCTTCCTTCCTATAAACCACGCTAATCACACCGTGCCACCCCTACGGGAAGTACCAGCGTAACAAGCGTCAGTATTTTGCAACTAGAGTTCTCAATTTACTGAGCAAAAGAAGGGAAAGACCACCAGGCGGGGAAACTGAGGCAGAAATTTGCACAAGGCTTCACAGAAGAAAGCACGAGCTGGGCTTGGCTCTGCGTGTGATGGGGTAAGGATGCTGGGTTGTCACTTTGCCACCCGTTCCCTGTGCGACCTGCTCTCACAACTGCCCGCACAGCCGAGGACGGAAAGCAAGCAATCAGTGCCAATCACGTAGGCGTAGTTTCACGAGGGAGGAAAACAAAGCGATGAGCACAACACCACTCCGTAGCGGAAAAGCCTCATGAAGACCTGCTCTTGATCGCAGCAGGATTTGGCCCAGCCGAGCTGTTATCCAGCTGTGTCCCGATGCTACAGGAGAAGGTGTCAAAGCCTCAATCTGCTGTGAGTGGTGGGATCTCATCCTGACCCCAACCATTGTGAGATTACGCCTGAAGCACGGGAACCGATGGCCCGTGTGATTTTATTTTCACTACCGTAACTGCAGATGGTATTCGCCTTGCTAAAGAATAATTGACCACAATACGTGAGACGTGTTGAAAGCCAAAGGTTAGCATGGCTAAAATGTGTCAAATTCAATTACCTGGGACAGAAAGAACTATTGCTGCAGGAAGGAAAGGTGAGTTGCTTATGAAAGCGATGGATAGTGGTTTTCTGCTCTCTCTCTGTTCTTTCCTCTTGGGTTTCATTGCTTTCAGGTGGTGTAATTTGACAAGTAGCCGCTGGGAAAGCCAACCTGAGCTACTCGAAAACCCTTCAGGATGAAGTTGTCTAATATTTTTTAGTGCTGGGGGTGGTCTGCCCATCTGTTGCAGATGTAGCCTCCAACTCGGGAAGTTTTCAAAATACCTGTTGCCCCGAATCAGCCAGAAATGTGGGAAACGATCACCGCACTCACACGCTGAACATGGACCAGGAGCCCGGGTGGGATCTGACCCAGTCCTTCCAAACACCACGATGGTGGGAACATCTCCGAGGAGCAGCTTCGGATTGATGGGTTTGCTCGAGGGGCACGGTGGGTGCAGGATGTGCCCAGGGCTAGAGAAGGTGTGGGGCTGAATAATGAATGTGCATAGCACAGCGCTTGTGTTTTGGGGTGGTTACAGCTGCTTGGCTCCTGGAGCTCAGAAGGGTGCTCTGAGAACACAGAACCTCAGAAAGAGCATCACGCTCATCGGGACAGGCTGCCCCTTGCCCCAGAGTAGTTCTTGAGGTGATGAATGTTAAGAGGCAACAAGGAATGATTCAGGACCTGACCATGGAAATAAAGGAATTACAGGGGGGAAAAGCTCAGATAGGAAAACACACTCCACGCAAACTTCAGAGCGTTCTATAATGCACTCTCTAAGCCAAATTCAGCCTGGGCTGGTTCATTGCCATTGAGGATTTGTTCGGCCAAATAACAGCGCCTGTAGTCAATCCATCTCACCATAAAATCCATCCTGAACGCTGCAAAATACCTTGTGTCGTTCCCTTATCTGTCACTTCATCATTTCCCCGGCTCGCAGAGGAACAGGGCTCCCCTTCATACCCAGCAGCCATGTGGCGAGGGTGCCTGGGCTGCGTCTGCGCCGCGGCGGTTCTGTGTGCATTGGCTGACGTGGAGGGGCTGTATTTCTGTTCCTTCAGCTACATGAACCATAAGCAGAAGCAAATGCTCCATCAAAATCCTGAATTCACTTCGAACCATTAGGAAATTTCTATCCAGGCCTTGTTAGTGGTGGCCTTGTTTCAACCCAAAAAGCAGATTTTCTGATTGAAACAAAGACGGCACTTATGCAATTTCAGCATTGTGGGGAGCATGTGGGGAGCGTTTCTCCATAAACACCAGGGCTCTTTCCTTTTTTTTCTGATTTCGTTTTCATTTCCAATGTGTCTTACTCCTCCTTTCCCACTTCACACAGGAGAGGCTCACAGGCTCTGTGGAGATGTACCAAGCTGGAAACCACGGCAGCCCCCCGGTTACAAAACAACAATAACAATAAACCTTCATAAAATAAACCCTATAATGGCTGTGGCTAACCAGCAGTTGAAACCTGAGGCTGTGCTTGAGTGAGCCATGATAGGATAAAGACCCCCAGCTACCGAGCTGCCTTTCCCCAGCATCCTTGTCCCACAGCCCCATTCACAAAAAGCAGCAGCTGTTTGTTTTCATTGGGGTTTTCTTCTGCTTGTAAAGCCCCAGCCCACAGCGTTACGAGGTTCTCGGTGGCGTTGTGGTTGCTCCCCTCGCAGCCATCTGTGGATGCAGCGATGCTCTTGCAGCCAGCGTGCACACACGGAGCGGCAGCGCGCTCCCATCCTGGCTGTAGGCGATGGTCACAAACCATCAGCTTCAAGCTGAAAGGAAAGTCTGTCTGAAACCAAGGGATGCACTGGGTATGGACACATATTGTCCAAAGGGGTACCCCAGTGATTCTGTACCTGGAGGGATAAATCCTCTATAGACAACTATAGTGCGTCCCCAGCCAGGATCTAAATACAAACACTTTGTCTTGTGGAGTAGCAACTCCTTGGCTCCAGTTAAATTGCAAGCAATTAAAGTGCAATTAAGGGTAGCTGAAAGCACTCATGTCAGGAGAGGGAAGCAACCAGGATTACCAGGCTGGAGTCTCATCTCCCAGAGGCATTCGAACATGCTCGCCTCCCACAGACCTGCTGCACAAGTCAATCTTACAGCCTCACAACGGGGCTCAGGGAAAGTTCATCACACAAACAGCCTTGGCTGGGCATTTGTACGTATGACCAGGATCTCTCCGGTGGAAGATGGGCTGGGGCTTTTATTGGAGTCACCAGAATGATGTGTGTGAGAAGAAAATATCGCTCCATCAGCAGCCATGCTACGTGCACGACGCCGTCCAGGTACCACCCGCTTCTCCATTTCACTTGGGCTTCATGAGCCTTTGCACCGCTTCCATTGGCTATGAACATCCGCAGTTCCCCTGGGGAGACTTCAGTAATCCACACTCCCTGGCTTTAAGATCTGTTCCCACAGACAGCAAAGCACTGATCCTGCCACAGTGATGAGATTCATCTTGAGACCCAGCGCAATTCCCACCAGCACACAAGAGACCTCTCAGCACCTTTCAGCAGACCTCCAACAAGTCCATCTTTCCACACAATGGCCCGCAGCTCCCATGCTGGTTTGTTTTGGGTACAGATCTCCAGTTATACCCTCTCTTGCCCATATCGTTGTACACTGGGATACAGACTACAGCAGCAGCCTTTTCCTCTCTACCCAAGATGGATTTCATTAGAGTCCTCCTACTGGCCACGGGTCTTGCAAGTCCCTCTGAATTATAAAAAAGAGATGTTTCAACAGACAGTAAGTGGAAGTGAATCGGATTTGGAGAGGAAAATGCATTCTTCGAGAGTGTAATAAAACAGATACTGCCTCGGGATTTCATTTATAAAGGGAACTATTGTGCCTTGGGTTGGAACCCTTGTGAACGCTTACTACAGCCTACAGGCCATCGCCTACATATCATAAACCTCAGCGCTTCCCAACAAATAGCGCACACACATGTGTAACCATGTAAATAATCGTATGCAAAACTGCATACAGAATGTAGGTTAGATACTTAAATACAGTCTTAGAAGTCCTTAGAACAATAGGCTGAAGCAGATGGCGGTGAAGTCCCACAGGAGAACCTAATGCAGTAATGCTGAACTTCTGGCAGAAGGAGCACAGTTCTGAGAGGAGGATAAATCTCTTATATTTAGGCATGATGCCTAGGTCTTAACTTTCCCTTCTTAAGTGAATAGCTTAAGCAATATTTATTTTGTGAGGTAATCTTCTTGTTTCCTCTCACAAGCCTAGGTCTAGCGCTGCTATTATCATTACATTCTCCCATACAGCCTTCTCCATGTGCTGTCCTCCTCCATTCAGAGGCTCTGGGCATGGTGGTGGCTTCTACAGCCCTATAATCACCCACAGAACTGGCATCGTTTGGCCTCGCAGAGGCTGAAAACGTCCATTCCAACCATACCGTGGATTTCTCTTCTTGCTCAATCCTGTTGAGACCTTGTGAGGGGCAGCCCAGGTTCCTTTCTACCTTTCTCAGTTCGAGAAGCAGCTCAGGTCCCCTTCCACCCAACTTCAGATGGTGAAATATCTCAGGAACATTTCCTTCTGTATTGGATCAGAATGTCAAACCTTCAGCTTATTTTTGCCTTTCTTTGGCCAGTGGGACATGGTGCACAACGTATTGGTGGCGGCTGGTTTCCACGTCACAGTCTCTGAGCCATTCAGAGGTACACGGGTCTTATCAACACCTATTTTGTGTCAATTCCCACCCAAACCTACTCAATGAATTACACCGTTCTAAGGAAAAATGACAAATAACACGTCACAAGGGGTGTTTGTAACTGCAATCTCTTGATCTAAGCTTTCCTATAGTTTCTAGTAAATAAGAAACAATTTCACGCTTCTGTGTCTGCTGTCTAGATATTTGAGAAACTGTGAATATGGCACATGTTGTATTGGTCTATTTAAATTATCTTTAAATTCAGAACACCTCAAAAATAAGATTAAAAGATTCACTGAAATGTTTAAATGGAAAAAGTGAAATAATTTTACCATAAAGGGTTCAGAAGAAATGATTATAAATTCTTATTTTTCAGACTGACACATCTTAATACCATGTTGAGTTTCAACAATTGTTTTTGTCGAAAGTCAAAGAAAACCTTGTGTTCTGAAAATCATGTTTGAATTAAAGCTGTTCTTGGTTAATTTCACCCAGAAGATGAAAAAAAAAAACCTTTTCCTTTGGAGTTTACCCCCAAATTATTTGATTTTCAGTGCTGGTAGCAATTCAACAAGAATTTATTTGCCTTAGTTCCAGCTAACTCAACTCACAGAAAGCAATACTTAACGGATCAAATTCTAGTTCTAAATCCAGGACTAACACTGACTTACTCCAAAACTTCAAAGGTCCCAGTGTAAAAACCATTATTATAATTTAGATTTGTAAATATAAAGAATTTCTAAGGACTAAAAATGCCATTTTCGACATCGAGTATTATACCTGCCATCACCCCCTGTGCAGTAAACTGGACTTGGAGATGCTCAGAGGATCTCAGCATCCATTTAACAGTCACAAAGCACAAGCAATGGAAAAACCCACTGTATTTTTATCCTCTTGTGCATATGTGTAGCCACACTATGGAGTCTGCTGCACGCCCTTGAAGCTAATTATTGCTAATATTATTGCTAATAATATTGCTAGTATTATTGCTAATACTAATCACACCCAACGCCGGTGGATCACAAATTAGCAACAGACGTGGTACAAGGAAGGTGTTGCATATACATTAAATTTGCCAAATCTCCCCAAAGTATTTTATTAAGCAGATTCTCTAACACAATTGGTGCCACGTGGCAAGTTCTGGACAGAGTTCTAGACAAGACGCGTTTGGTAGTGAAGGATGCTCTACGAGGACGATCGTGGTGCAACTGCAGCCTCTCCAAGCTCAGTTCCTAAGGTCCGCAATATTATTTTACTGGGTTTTAGCACGGACTTACACCCACCAAACTGAACTCTGTAAACTTCCCTTCTGGTGCAGCTCAGTGCAACAGGAAAATTAATGCCGTATTCTTTGATAAATGGCTACTGGGAGGTATTTCAGCGTTGGTAAAGTTTGGAAACACATGTGCCCTAATAGACTCTCTGCGGCCCTGTTCGGCAGCCACAAAGCTGCTGAATTTCACATCACATTATTTGCAAACACGGAAAAAGGGTTTCCTGCCAACCTTCCCAGTGTTCCCTGTAAAACACGTCTGATTTTCACTTAGGGCACAGCAGCCTGCTGACAATAATCAACACCTCCGCCGCAGGGCGAGGGAGCGCTCGTGTAAACGTGTGCCGGGCCCCCAGGCTTTGCTAAACCCAACCGAGAAGCCGTCCTGTCCTTCCAGACCTCCTCTTGCCATAAGTCCCCTCCCAGCAGCAAACTGTGCCTGGACTTAGTCCAGCCCTGCAGAACCGCACAAGACCCTTAGCTCATTCTTTGCCGCTTAAAACATCTAAATCCATTGCAATTCCTTAACCAAAATTAATTGTAGGTTTCCAGTTCTTAAATCCTTGGAACCTCCAGACTGTCCCACACCTTTTCCCAGTGCTGTATTGAAATAAGTAATAAACTAAACACATCCATGCAGAAAGAAACTAAGCAAGGAAAGTTCACAATGCAGGCAAACCCTGGGACGTCTCTTATTGTGCCTGTTTAGATCGCTTTCCCAGTTTGGTGCACACAAGTAACTCCTGATATATGCCTGGTATATATGCCATAATCAATCTCATACCACTCATTAGATTAGTCACCTAAACAGCATCTTTTCACAGACAACCTAGTAAAATTTAACAAGCTCTGTGTCTTCATTTTGTCTCTGAATGCGAGTGCAATTCATAATGCCCATGCACACTTCAGGCTTTGTTTAGGCCATTGACATCTGCTTGCTCAAAAATAGCTTTGGCACAGATTTCCTCAACAGCAAATCTACTTGGACTTAAGAAAACATGTTGTTTGTTGTTATGGTACATTACAAGTATAATTCAGAAATACTAACAGAGAAAAAAGAGAATGATTTAGTTCTGGTTTTCTGGCATTTAGTCTCTTTCTCCCTATTTTGTTTTTTACCGCAATATTTTTCTAAGCAGGTTTATCTTGATGGAAAACCTACCCACACATACGGAGCCTGCAGACTGCAGACATGCAAAAATAGTTAACAATTATAGCATCATTTTTTTCAGAAGAGTTGTTTTCTTTAACCTCTGCACAAAAAGCACAAATCAGCAAACAGGGAAAGCTGACATCAAGGAGTAAAACAAGAAAGGCCAGAGAAACTCTGCACTAATTTTCCTTTGACATTTATGCTTTAATAGATTCCAGAGGCTCATAATTTCTAGGCAGTCTGAAATGTCCATTTGACAGATTCTTCACCCTGATGAAAAAGTCATATACTTCAGAGAAAAATGCAAAATACAAACAAACAGCTTTCCCCCCACACACAACAGAGTGGCCCTGAAGCATGCAAAATAACGACTGAACACACCAAATCCAACTCACAACCACCTACAGCTCTCCCCGGGCTACAGGCTTGTTAGGTGAAGAGAAGAATGCTCTTAATAGCATTAATTCCTTGACTCCCTGTGGCTGGAGGTGAGGGGCTCGGTTGTGTTGCCCGTGCATCCCGTCCGTGCTGGCACAGGTGCCAAGACATCACCTGGCTGGTGCTGGACCAAAGCAATGGCACCCACCAGCATCCGGGGAGATGCAGGGCACCTGCAGAATGCATTAATCCCCACGCTGCAAGCCAGGCCTAAACCTCAGTGCCTGGTGGGTGTACTCCAAGTCCCATCTGATGTACTCCAAGCCTCATCCAACGTACTCGTGCTGTACTCCTGCATTAGGTTGTGCTGCCTTGCTACCAAACAGTGAAACCTCTCATCTGTGTTAATTGGTGCTAGCCAGCTCCTAACTAAAGAGGTGCTGAGCCCCAGAGCCTGAAAGTGGAGATTTCCAAACTTCTCAGGCTTTCAGGTCAAAACTCAGCTTCTTCCTGCTCAAGGCAGGATCGTCTCTCCAGAAACAAGAAGTGATGCTGACCCTCTCCCGACAGTTTCACTCTGGATCCCCATCTATTTCTGTCACAGTGAATTGCTGACAGCTGGTTTGGTGACTTATGGCCAAGTGTAGAGTCTTGAATCTGGGCAGGAACAACCCCAGGTTCCAGTATAGGTTGGGGAATGACCTATTAGAGAGCAGGGTAGGGGAAAGGGACCTGGGGGTCCTGGGGACAGCAGGGTGACCATGAGCCAGCACTGGGCCCTCGTGGCCAGGAAGGCCAATGGTACCTGGGGTGGGTTAGAAGGGGGTGGTCAGTAGGTCAGAGAGGTTCTCCTGCCCCTCTGCTCTGCCCTGGGGAGACCACACCTGGAATATTGTGTCCAGTTGTGGCCCCTCAGTTCCAGAAGGACAGGGAACTGCTGGAGAGAGTCCAGCGCAGCCACCAAGATGCTGAAGGGAGTGGAGCATCTCCCGTGTGAGGAAAGGCTGAGGGAGCTGGGGCTCTGGAGCTGGACAAGAGGAGACTGAGGGGGGACTCATTCATGGGGATCAATATGGAAAGGGGCAGTGTCAGGAGGATGGAGCCAGGCTCTTCTCAGTGACAACCAATGGTAGGACAAGGGGCAATGGGTGCAAACTGGAACACAAGAGGTTCCACTTAAATTTGAGAAGAAACTTCTTCCTGGTGAGGGTGGCAGAGCCTGGCCCAGGCTGCCCAGGGAGGTTGTGGAGTCTCCTTCTCTGCAGACATTCAAACCCGCCTGGACACCTTCCTGTGGAACCTCAGCTGGGTGTTCCTGCTCCATGGGGGGGTTGCACTGGATGAGCTTTCCAGGGCCCTTCCAACCCCTCACATTCTGTGATTCTGTGAAATGACTTATTAATGAGCACAGAAGTCCCCATTTTGGTATTCTACCCCTTGCCCTTACTCCAGGTGCCCCTTGGCAGGGCAGCTCAGCAACAAGAGTGGCACAGAGAAACTCTAAGGCACGGGTGACTCTTCAGCACTGGCTGGCACTTGTGTCCCCTGAAGACCCCTGGCTGAGTAGCTGGGCACAGACGACTTGCAATGGTTCTTTTGGATCTCAGGGAAGCACTTTGCACCCATCCCAACCGTGCCACAGCTGCACTCTGGATTAACAGAGGCTTTTATTTTCCAGAGCTGTCAATCTGGTATTTTTCCTTGCTCTAATAAATTCACTTTTTCTACAAACAAAAAAATAACAAAGAAAGAAGATGACAAACTACAAGACGATTTAGTCCTGAAATTTCTGGCTGCTTTTCCTTTCCTATTGAGAGATCAAGACATACTGCTACAGCTTCATTCAGCGGGGTCTTATGGAAATCTCATTTTGATACTAAAATGATGTTTCCAAATGTATGTTTTGCTCATTGAAGAATTCACCCTCATTTATCTCTCCTATTGGACAGAAAAGGAAGAATAAATTATTCCAGCCCAGAGAGCAAATAGCCAGTGACAAAAAAATAAAAGGAGCAGATTGCCGCTTGTTTTTCACTTATCTGTCTAAACACTTCAAAATATCTTCTTATTCTGTAGAATATGTCTGGCTCAGCTTTGGATGGGGGCCTAGTGTGCCTGCATCTCCATGGTAATAGCAGTGAGAGAAGGCAGCCAGAACTGCACAGCCTCAAACCACCCTTTTCTCATGATTTCACTGAAAAGATGTGGGGTTTTCCTGCCACAAGACTTGATAACCCATTCTGGTTTTCAAGTGTTGGTTAAAGCTGGAGTTGTCTTTTCTTTGAATGAAGCTGGTGATTCAAATAAAAACCCGGGAAGTACTTCAAAACTTCACTTCAAGTAAAGCCGGTATGAGCAACGCCAGCTGGGGGCTAAATAAGCTTTTTCAGGCTGTCGTCCAGACAAAGGGACTTGGAGAAGGGGTGTGAGCACCACAAAAAGCAAACCCCATGCTTTTTGTTTTCCAAGTTATGATTTCAGCAAGCAGAGAGGATACTCTTGGTGTAGGTGCACCGGCTGCCATAGGCTGCGAGGGGGTATGCTGCGATTTGGCAGTGCAGATGAAAAAAGACACCAGCAGAAGGGAAATCAGGACAAGGGATTTGTAATGGAGACTGGCAAGCTCCAGCGACTCGATTTTTAATGACATAATTTTAAGGAAATTCCACACTGGATATCATAAGATCACAGAAATGCTGGTTGGAAGCGATCTCTAAAAGTCTTCAGTCCAACCTTGCACTCATAGCAAGACCATTGCTGCCAGCAGGTGGGGTCAGCCAACGCTCTGTCTAGCCAAGCCTTGAACGCCTCCGAGGACAGAGACACCGCGATGGCTTGGGCAACCAGCCCTGCTTCCAGCGCCGCCCCACCCTCCGCACCAAAAATCTTCCCTTATGTCTAATTTAAACATCCCAAGCTGCAATTCGTTATTGCTCACTGTTTTATCATCTAGAATTCCTTAGAGTTTGACACTGACATCTTTGTAACTGCCCTTCGAACAGCTGTAGGAGGCTGTTCCATCACTCCCGCACCTCCTCTTCACCAGCCTAAACCAGACTGCATCCTTCACCCCCCTCCATAAAACCTGCTCAAGGGTCTTGAATTTGTCTGCAAACACAGAGGACTCCGAGCTGAACCCCAACGTGACAGGGTGGAGCTCGGTATGGCCACACCGACCTTCTCTTCCACCCCCTTCCAACCCACCTAACTTCATGTCCCAGATACCCTCCTACAGCAATGAGCTCTACTGCTTAATGAATGACATCTTACATGGAAAAGGCAACTCTCTTTATCATTTTTCAATCCAGAGAGATAAGGCACAGCCCAAGCAGTAACAGGTCAGGGAGAAGCCACACGTGCTGGCAAAACCGACTCAAGGGGTTGCGAGAGGAAAGAAAGAGAAGCAGAATGAGTTATTCCTTAAGAACAGCACAAGTGCCTATTGCAAACACAAGATTCCTCCTTAAAAGTGTGTAATGAAGAGGACATCCCTTACCATGTGTGTATATTGTACCCTCTGCAGTGAGCCCTGATCTCATTTCAGAACTTGACACCACTGCTAATCAAAGCACCTCTCAGGATGGCGGCATTTTCATACTATTTGTAAATGCTGAAGATTTGTCCATGTCCTCTCCTCCTCCTTATGCATTTTGGACTAACTTCTTTTTGGATTAAAAGACAAGGTACTGCATTCATTATTTTTTTCTATTAAGCTTGTAAATGTTCAAACTGAAGTTCAATTGTCTATGATATTCTTAATGATCTTCACATGCCAAGTAATTCAAGCACTAAGAACACCCTGAGTTAGCTGCACTGGGATCAACAGAGGTGGGACTGGTTTTACCTGATTTCAGCTATTGGATATTCAGCTGCCTCATCTCTCCAGTGTGGTTCTTCCCATCACCCAGACCCAGGAGAGATAGGAGCATGTGGAGAAGGACAGACGGACCCGGCAGCCAGACACACCTGAGCTGAGCTACCCTGCAGTGTGGCCGTGTTGTCCTCTGATCAGTGATGAGGTACCAGATCCTGAGGTTGTTAACGCTGGATGAGATGAACATCACCACGTGGGTCTGATTCAAAGCATAACGAAATAAATGAGTAAATTCCTGCCAAACGCCGGAATCGGGTTCCGCCCTGCAGGAGGATTATTCGCAACTACATGAAACTGTCTCTGGTTCTGCTCCAGAGCCCACTGGACTCAACAGCGTCTCTCTAACCAGTGTTAACAGGCTCTGGATTAGGGCTTTCCTGGCGTATCAACAGCATACGAGTGCAATATCTTTTACATTAAACACGTCTGGGTTTGTTTGTTCCAAGCCCAAGATACAGTGAATAAAATAACTTTACCCTTTAGAAAATGAACCCGAAGTCCCATTGCCTGAGCAGGGAATGGCTCTTTTTTCCTTTTCTCTTTTACCAAATAACCACTACCAGCGCTGTGGAATGGAATTTACTTGAAAGGCAACTGCTCAAAATCACATGAATTATTCCTACTGTCTTTACTTATAAATGCATATGCTTAAAAGTAATTCCAAGCAGTTTGGATTTCAGTAGTGATGGAGAGGCACTGGGAAGTGAGGACTCTCTTCTCGTATATTGTTACATAGCAAATGTGATTTAAGCCTTTGCCATCATTTCATATTTTAATGTAATAGTATTTTTCTTAGGAAGACATCTTTCTCTTTTCATCAACAGATAATAAAGAGAAAACCACTGTGTTTAATGTGGTATAGAATTGTTTGATTTAAACAATAGGCTCTTTTCCCAGTTCCACATTCAGAAAATATTTATTGGGAAAATGACAGTAGCTAAGTGAGTTACAGAAGCCATAGCTGAGCTGAAGATGAGTTGATTGCTTTTCCTATTGGCTAAAACCAAGCGTATAATGTCGCTCTTGTTAGGCTGCTTTCCCAGCCCCCATGTTTATCTTACACACGGTCCCACATTCAGAAACAAATGGGCTTTCACAGCTCAAGCAATCACGGGCTGTGGGCTGCGCTGCCGCGGGGCTGCATGCCCCGGGCACCATCGGGAAGCAGGGTGCGCTGGTTCAAAACCATTTCTGGGCGTCAGACCTTCTGGTGGTAACGTGGGCACCACAGCTCAGGGTACTGCTGGCTCCTGGGTCCTTTTCACTGCCTATGTGGTCTGCTGGGCTCCTCCAAAGGCAGCCCAGTGCCTCCTACTATTTTGTGTTGCATGACATACCCACCAAGACCTTCATAACTCTTAGCTTTCCATCAGTCAGATGAATCCGTCAACTATCACAGAATCCCAGAATGTCAGGGGTTGAAGGGCCCTGGAAAGCTCATCCAGTGCAATCCCCCCATGGAGCAGGAACACCCAGCTGAGGTTCCACAGGAAGGTGTCCGGGCGGGTTTGAATGTCTGCAGAGAAGGAGACTCCACAACCTCCCTGGGCAGCCTGGGCCAGGCTCTGCCACCCTCACCATGAAGAAGTTTCTTCTCAAACTTAAGTGGAACCTCCTCTGTTCCAGTTTGAACCCATTGCCCCTTGTCCTACCATTGGTTGTCACTGAGAAGAGCCTGGCTCCATCCTCCTGACACTGCCCCTTTCCATATTGATCCCCATGAATGAGGTCACACCTCAGTCTCCTCCTCTGGCTGGTGGTCCAGGTACAAACCTGGTCCACAGGACCATAAGGACCACAAGGACTCACTACCCCTTGTCATGGTACAGCAATATAAGCCTGCCGTGGTCCTTCCCATCCCCAGGAACCAGGAGATGCTGGTGATGGAGGAGAGGTGACCGACAAGCTGGGTTTTCTGCAGCTCCGGTCACCCCGGGCGCCCTTCCTCACTGTGTCCAGCAGAAGATGTGCAGACAAAACCACCACCTCTCCCACACGGAGGGATGTGGTGGAATTTAGTGGCTGTTACTGGTTGATCAAAGGCTCCCAGTGAAAATGACTCAGCGCCGAGTGAAGTCAATGGAAAGCCCTCCCATAAGCTTCAGCGGGCTGTGGATGAGACACTATATTCATAGGCTATTACTATTATAATTGATTTATATGAATGCCATGTGTGCTAAAACAATACAAAAGAGCAGAGCATTAAAACAAACGAAAAAAAATCTTAATTACATCTTTTCCAAGGAACATGTCACGAATTTCTGGTAATCCGAAAAACGGCTGGGCCAGATGTCTGCTCTCCCTGTGTCAGCCTGGCTCCACGCAATGGTTGGGGTGCAACTAGAGGGAAACCATTGCGTTATTCACTGTCCCTCTCCACAAATGCATCTTCTTTGCTTTACCTCTCTTTTCTCACTGTGCTATTTATTTTTCCCCTGAATCACTGGAATAATTTAATAAAGACAGCAAAGAAGCCAGATGTTTCTGTTGTAAAGACAAGCTCGGTACCTGTAAGTCATGGACGGGGCTTAATAAACTTGAAGTGCCTAATCTTTAAAACGTTCCAGAGTTTTGCATTGAATTTTCATTTCGAAATCCACCAGAGCTCTTCAAAGATTTTCTTACTTTTCAACATCATAATGTTCCTATCAAAGCAGGAACTCATCAAATCCATTCAATAACTAATCCCAACCTTTTCTTCCAAGTCTTTGCTTCTTTTCCGTGTAATTTCATAGCATCAGGATGTCCTGCCACAGCTTAAGAAAGCGAGCCAAAAATTCCATGGCACACAGCTTTTTCTAAGTATGTTTTACCCCGGCTTGCCAGTTACAGAAGATCAATTGATTTCTAGCCATTGAAAAATAAAATAAAATTAAAAAGTAAAAAAAAAAAAATAAAATAAGAAAATAAGAAACCAGAAACAACACATAATTCTAAAACCAGTCACCTTTTAGGGATTTGTAAGAACTTTGCCAGACCAGCATACTCGTAGAATAGCAAAAACACATGGAACTTTAGTATAATAAAGACGAATAAATAGCAGCTTCATGACAGATACTGTTGTACGGCTTGAACCTTCCCCTGCATCGCTGGCCAGCCAGCAGATACTAAGGATATTTTGCTGTCTGCTTTGCTCTGGATGTGTGTTGCCCAACTAAAGAATCCCATTGCTGCTCCCAAATCAAGTCGTGTTTCCTAGGACAAATAACCATTTTCATTGCAGGCACCGCGAGGTCTGTAACTGAGCTTATCACACGTCCCTACATATAGGATGAAAGTTCACAAAGAAAGCCTTCAGAAGGTTTAACTTCATAGACCTGCGCATTATAAGCCCACCACAAGTCAGGCCTAAGCAGCCTGCTGCCCAGGACATCACCACCTTCAGTTTTCTGTCGTTTAATACAAAATTGACCCTGTACCACCACCCTCATTAAATTCCTGAACAACAGCCTGCGCTAAGACACCTGCAATTGATGCTACTCAACCTACAGACACCATTTCCATCACCGCCCTTCAGGGAGACACCCTGGGTCTTTAGGTGAGAGTAATGCTCCTGCCCATCCCTCAGGACCACAGCACGGGTGGGTGTCCTCACCTATAGGACTTCCCTGTAGGTCTTACAGGTCTTCACATCCAGCTTAGCCCAAATTCTTCCGCACTCTTCCAGCAACGTATCCTTTAAGACATGGTCTTCCTTTCCATCCAGACCTGTCTCTCTTCACCTGTTTGATCCTCATGCCACCTTTTTTTTTCTGAGCTTGAGATCCACAGTGGTTTTGGGCACAAACCCCTCCAGACCATTCCTACAAACCCCATAATTTTGATTATATCACTCGCACCTCTGTTTTCCTCTCTTTTTCTCTTTGGCCACCAAACCAGAACCATCCATCTTCGCCTCTTCAAGAACAACCTCCTCCTACTGAGGATCTCTCATTTGGTATCAAAGGGTTGATTTGCATTCCCAGTTGTCCCATGATGCCACATTTTCAAAGAAATCCACTCACTCAGTGTCTCCTGTTTTCTTCCCCACCTCATTGCCTTGGGTGATTCTCTTACAACTCTTATTCACCTCAAATACAACCGGGAGGAGGTTTTGCTGTGGGGACACCAGGAGCACCACAGTGGCAAAGTCCACTCTGCTGATATTCCCTGTGTGGATCCACCACCTGGGTGGATGCTCAGCTGAAGACCTTCGGGTGACGCTGCTTTTCTCATGGACAAATGCTTCTGTGTGTTCGTGATGGATGCTGCTGCATTACAAATCTGAATTTACAATTCCTTCTTCTCCCATCCATCACACTTGCATTGTCCAATCAAACAAACAGAGTCAATAACAGATGATTCAAGCAATCAATCACGAACTAATAAATAACGAAAAGTGTGTGCTAGCAGTTTATAAATCAACCTGTGGCATGGCCTGCATCCCCATAAATTGTCCACTGAGCGGTTATGAGGAGAATTAATGTCATTGCAAAACAATATGTTTTGTAATTAATAATTTGACCAGCTTAAAAAAAACCAGTTACATCTGGGCTTATATTACATCAAATACACTAATTCAGAAAACAGACATCCGAAACCACTTCAGAATTTGCAATAAGGCAGAGAGGAGTTAGTGGTTACCCATCCAAACAAATGAATTCCTTTTAGCAAAAGAGGGAATTTATTAGAAAGGAGAACTTGGAGAGCTCTTCTGCATTGATAACATATATTAGTTTCATGTTTCCTAAATGCAAAAGTGAAAAAGTATGATCATGTACTAAAAAAATTCAGCCCTATGCAGTAAATTTCAGAAAATGAGGCATCTGGTTTTAAAAGACACATCCCAGATATTTGAGGATTTTGTTAACTTAGACTGTCAACTCTAATGCTCGATTATGGACAAGACAAGTTTTACAGGTCCACCGCCTATTTGCAAATTTCAATATATTCTTTACTTCTTTTTTTTATGTCCATAAAGAATCTTTAAGCGTATTGCGATGATTTCAAGTGGATTTGAACAATAAAAGAAGGATGTTTACTGCCTGCCCGGGGAAGCCAACCGTTGTGTCTTCAAAAGGAAAACCACAAAACGTTGAACAAAAAGCAGATAAGAAACTACAAGCAGAGAGTGATAAATGCCTGGTACTTTAACTCCCTTGGCTGTGAGGGCAACTGAACACAGGAACATAACAGCAAGAGGGGACCAGGCGGAAACAAGCACTGAAATGCCAGTAGAATGAAATTGAAGGAGATAGAGGAGAAATAGGCTTGATTTGAGAAATACTGCATGGGCTAGAATATTAATTTAATATACTGTATGTTGTTGCATTTTTTAAGAACAGGTGTTATCAGTCCTAAGAAACCAGGGTCAATCTTTCCGGTGCAGAAAATGTTTGCTTAATCTAGGAATTTTTAAAACCCGAAATTTTGAAGCAACTTTGCTAGAAAGGAAGGAAAGAGGCCACTCAGTAGCTCTTCAGGGAATCATCCCTCCATATTCCCAGTTTGCCATAAAATGAGAAACTGTGTCCTGAATTTTTGGGTGGATCTACGTGGTGACATGAAGGGCGAGCTCCATCAATGGGAATACACGCTTAGGATCCCAAGCTGTTCATATCTTAACTTCTAACCCAAAGCTTCCCTGCCAATGTTGGCCATGAGGTTGTCCTACCCGCATGGTGACTGCAGTGAACCACCATGCAGGATGGGACGGTGCCTGTGGGCAACGGTGGTGGGCAAACCTTGCTCAGAGACCATGTAGGGCATATTTTGGGGGTCCTAGCTTGTGTGCCAGCTAAGCCATTTGGATCTCAGCCCATGACTGCCTCGGCAATTCATTAACACAAATAAATAGTAATAGTGAGGTACGCAGCAATGATTTCAGCCAGCACCTTGTCAGCTTGGTAGCAACACCCCAGATTTTGGAAATATTGGTGATGCTGCTTTGTCGATGCAGAAGTCACGGACTAGTCACACATCAATATGATCAGAGAGTAGTCACTTAATTAGCAGAATCATCAGACTTATATATGCTATTGGTTTCCTTATCATGCCATAGCTAAAACCTGACTGGTTGCATGCACTTGTTAATGAGATGTTCACGCGTCCTTAAACCGCTTCTGCTAGCTCAGTCCCCTCTGTCTGTGAGCACCAGCTTCCCCATGGCATCCTGCTTTTCAGACTGGATTCAGACACGTACACTGGCCTTTCTTCCTCATTTTTCTGCTGCATAAGCTTGTATCAGCATTTCTTCAACCGTGATTCACCTTGCTGCAGCCTTGAGACCTGCACTTCACAGGCTAATCAAGTTCATATCTAAAGTGTCTGGATTGCTCACTGCATGTCCTTGATGTTCTAAAAGCCCCACATTGCTTCCTACTGGGTGTAGTATCTACAAGTGCAGCAACCTCCCCTCCTCTTCTTTCAAACACACACCCTCCTTAGACCTTCAGCCTCGTGGAAGTCCAGGGGATTTCCTTCCCTTTATGTGACTGAGGCCTCAGCTTGGCCAGAGAAACCCTCAGAGCACGCACCAAAAATGTGCATTTCGGAAGAATCTTGATTTGTCTTCCTAAAGAAGAAAATTCTGCAGAGCACAGGGCAGGAAGCAACGTGCTCATGGGTGGTTTCCTCCTCCAAAGCAGCTCATACCCTGCAGCTGAGACAACACACACGGCAGAATCGGAGTGGAGTTTCCCCACATCCCTCAAACGGGGTTTAATGGCACTAAGATGCAGCTGCAGGAAAAGACAGCGTGTGTGCTGGAGGTGGAAGAGTTCAGGACTCTATAAGCTGGAGCTGGGTTTCTCGATGGGATGCGCTACTGCTTGCTCTCTGCCTCGAGAGGCGATGAGTCTGCCTCTCAGTAGGCTACTTGATATCTTCTCATTCTCTGCGGTTTCCTCGCAGGAGCCAGGCACGAAGCCGGTGATGGATCAGTGGCCACACGGCCATTCCAGCTGCCTACGTGGCACTGCAGCACAGCGCCGAGGACGCGAAGTCAAACACAGCGCGCAAGATTGATCTCTTCTGGAATTCCTGCCTGATGCACTGACCATTAAGTTATGCAAACATGCTAATTCGCAACGTGGAATAAAGCAACTGCCTCCTGCCTTTCCAGGAATGTTTAATTTGGGGCCCAGCAGGGAGAAGGCTTTCTGTTAACATGAACATTTTGTTAGTTTTAGCAACAGGGAATGTAAACTACAATGGAAAAAGTAATGAATGAATATTGAGAAGGAAGCTCAAGGTTAAAATTTGTGTCCTCCAATAAATCAAGATGTGTCCAAGGGGTTAGAAACACAGGCAGATGGACTTTAAAGGTAAGAATTATTTTATTCTTTTGCAAAAGCCTGAAGTGTGCCAGGGGGATTACTTGTGGGCCACTGGGCTCTAAGCCCAGATCTCCAGAGTAAGCAGGAGCTCCTACTGAACAGGCATCAGGCACCGAAGTATCTCAGAAGATCTGAGCCGCTATGGCGTTGTACCTATTGGCAGGTACCGTACAAACCCAGACAGAAAACAATGCCTGCTCAGAAGATCTGATAATTTCAATAAAGAGTGGATGAAAGGACACGTCTGCAGTTCCTCGGGGCCGCACTCAGGCTGCTGAAGGTGGGCCAGGGTGACGCAGGAATTTCCAAAGGTCATATGGAGAGACTCCGGCAGACCTTGGAAAAACTCCTAGATGCTTAATCACCATTTTCCTTACACTCATTCTTTTCCTTGGCTCAATATCTTCAGCACTCTGTCCACTGAGAAAGGTCTTGTCCCTAAAAACAGGGGGTGTATCATATGATCACAGGTGCCAGCTATCGCAGGTGTCACCTACTTGTGCAAGAGCACCCGCCATCCCTGACATGCACCAAACAGCCTGGACACAGAGGCCCCTCCAGCCTGGCGCTGTCATCTCTGGAGCAGAAAAGCCACAGAAGACACAATACCCCAACACCACATTAGTTGGCTGGGCCATGGAGAGCACACAGCAGTCACCAGTGGGTGCCCAGCACAGCTTGGACACCTTGTGCTGCAGCAACATGGGCAGAAAGCACCGCAGCTCAATGTCATTATACCATGTATTCGCTGTGTTGGGCAACTTTCCTGAATGTGTTTGGCATCCTTGCCCCTTTTCCCATCATATCTGGACTTCTGGCTTTATTGGGAGCGATGACAACCAGTCTGTCATCTGGGGCAGGTGACCCGGGCACTGCTTCGTGGCCACGTACCAGCCAAGGTGTGAGTTCCACACCCTCTTGCCCTCCCCTTGCCTCCTTCGAAAGCTCCACAGGCTTGATGATTTGGTTTTGCTTAAACTTTAGAAATCACGTTGTTGTTTCTCTCCCATGTGTGTGAACACAGAAACAAAGTGATGCGAGGGGCAGGAAATTCTTCTGGTTTACATCTTTGGTGTTTGGCTGGGTGTGCAAAGTGGGTCAGGAGGAGCTTAATCATGGTGGTTTTGAGGTTTTGAGACTATGAGGAACAGACTAAACTGCTTTCTGACCCTGACTTGCATCAAGAGTTGAATCTAATGGTACAAACATCTCTGTAGTGACGAACCACCTCTGCAGCTACACCAACAATCAATCTGACATCTTCTCCTCTCCTTTCCCCCACCACTTTTATAACAAAGTCACAGTAACAAAACAGACATCTTTTTTTAATAAACAGAGCTAACTCTTTGTTATTTCATGATAACCAGCCCCAGGGCGTTATGAAAACAGAGCAAGACGTGTTGCCAGCAGCAGCCACAGCACCTTCAGTGCTGTCAAACACCCTTCTTTGGAGGTAGCAAAGAGCACAAACCCACTCCTGACCGTGTCCCCAGCTCACACCGGAGTGCCTAAAATTAAACATGTTGCAGCCTGATGAGGAATTACATCTTGCTGGCGCCCAGCACTGTTCTCGCAGGGCAGAGGCAGGAGGCCACGGTGAGGGGCTCTGCGACCCGTCCATCCCCACCCCACGCTGTGCCAAAGCTGAGCAGTCGTTCTTAGCTCTCTGCTTGCACTCAGCGTGAGTTAAAACAACTCCTTGTTATCTTGAAGAGCAGCGCTGTTGCGCTGAAATGTGCGCTTTGGTGAGGATCTGTCCCCGCTCATCCCACCTTTCAGGGGACTCAGTGAGGGTGGCAGAGCCTGGCCCAGGCTGCCCAGGGGGGTTGTGGAGTCTCCTTCTCTGCAGACATTCAAACCCGCCTGGACACCTTCCTGTGGAACCTCAGCTGGGTGTTCCTGCTCCATGGGGGGATTGCACTGGATGAGCTTTCAAAGTCCCTTCGAATCCCTAGCATTCTATGACTCTATGACTTAGAGACCAGCTCACGGTGCCTGGAACATTAGGTATGTGAGAAAAATACCCCCCTCTGGCCGCCGGCTCTTTTAGGAGCGGTTGAGGCTGAGGGATGCTCGGGTGGCTGCTCTGCGGGACGGCACAGGTGCCGGAGTTTGTGTCCCAAGAGCGGAGCTGCATAAAGAATTACAAGTCTGCAAACCAGCCTGTGCTGCACGACACCCATTTCCCTCGGCCAAGAGTTACTGTGAGTGGAAAGCTCAAGTGGAGTTCGGTTCAAGCTTAATGAATTATGTTCATTTTCCAGAACATTGTTTTAGCTGATAAATCACAGTTTCATGCGCCATTAGCATGTAATGACTGGAATATTTAATCAAAGGCCAGCTCTTCGCATTGTTTACCTTTGAGAAACCAGATTTGCTCGCTGGAACAGTTTTGAACCATTATGCACGTTTATCAGCAAAGATCTTTGCTTTATGTCAAGTGTTGCAATATTTAAAGCCCTTACAGCTGAGCGAGGTTTGGGAAGAACGAGTGGCTCACTTAGCTTGACAAATGCAAAACGCCTGTGATGTTATTTGAAAGGATTGCAGGGAAATCAAAGAAAAAATCAGAAGGACAACAAACAATTCCTTATTTACAAACTATTATTATAAACGCTTATTTTTGTTTTGAGTTTGGATCTCCAAGTAAAATCAAGCCCCTTTTATTCTGGGTGCTGTACGACACTGTTTTGAAGGCGGAGGATATTCTGTTGTTGGATTTTTGGTGGCTGGTTGGTGTTTTTCTCAGAGGTTCTGTGCACTTGAACCTCCCTCTTGTCCATATTTACACTTGAAAAACGCGAGAAAAAATTCTCACTTGTTTCTGCCTCGTTCTCTCAGAACCTGGAGCAAAAACTGTTTGGAAATGGTTTGTCAACAGAATACAGAGCTATCAAAGGCTAAAAATGAAGAACACCTCCTACAGAAGGGTGAATCAAAGGTATGTAAAGCTGAATACAAATCTGAACTTAAACAGGGTTTCATAACTCCCTCCTGAGTACAATTTGTGCTCCTGGATAGGAATTAAGTCTCGTATTTCCAGAGCAGTGGGTGCTTTTGTTTGCTTCTTGAAATGCTTGGTTGAACAGCAGTGCAGAGCTGTAAAAACAGGTTTATTTTAATGTGCTTTATGGGTCTGATTGTTAACAGAAAAGGCCCAAGGGCTGTGTGAGTCTGTGCTTGTGCACTTCTGCACTCAACTTTTATGTGTGTGCTCCCCCACACTGTGTAAACGGTGGATGTGGCCACAGGAACCACTTGTTGTGCCCCAAACGAGCTGCTGTTCAGGCACAGTGACAACGACCGCGGTGACAGTGTGGTGGTCATTGGCACCCATGTGCTAGTGGATCTCCACCTTCCAAAAGCCAGGCAAGAGCCACCTGGAAGCACAGGTAAGGTTTACACCATATATAGGCACAACTGCAACAACACTGGGCAATGAAGGTGTAAATGTCGCTACCTCTTGTTCCCCTTGTAAGTTGCGTTTTCCTTGATCTCATCTTCCCTCGATTGCTGAACGGCCCCGTTCTCTCCATTTTTTCCTGCCTTTAAATCTACGGTGAGAACCCCAGATGTGAACTGCCAAACTTTGGGGGTTTCCAAACCCATGTACGGATCCAGTCTGGATCTAATTAAGTCAGATCTTCTGCTGTGAGTCAAAACAAAAGAGACAGTACTCAGCCTTCTGATGACAGCAGCACTGTTCATCTGGCCCTGGGACTGATTCCCCTGCTCAGTCCACTCTGCTCATGAACGTTCGCCTTCCAAGGCCGATGCAAAGAGATTTCTTCCCAAATTAAGCAAAGGAGACTGAGGCCACTTGGAAGAGCAAAATGGTGATACCAGACCATACACCTTCAGCCAACAGCTGCGTGTTGTGACTTGCAGATGTGCCACTAAAGTGTTGCCATGCCCAACAGGTCTGTAGGTCTCCACGGGTCTCCAAATCACTGCACATGGCTCCAGAGACACCAACGGGATGGTCAAAAGCCAGCAACCACGGTATGCTTTCTCGAAACTTTGCACCAAAGTTACTGTGCTTAGCGCAGGAAACAGATTTGTTTGAAACGAATGGTGCTTGGCACACAGAGGAGAAATAAAAATGCATTCATTTCCATGGTGGCAGTTGTTCAGCTCACACAAGTTGAGTTTTCCAGAAAGCTTAGTACTTCCTACTGTAACTGTTCTTGTTGGTCTAGAACATGGCACCATCCTTCTTTTCTTATTCAAAGAAAAAGGAATACAATCGCTTTGCTAAAAGGTTTGCAGGGCCTAGAGGGCGAGCATGCCGATAAGCTTTCCAGGCCTACGCTGGAAAGTGTTCTCACCCTGACCAAATCTCCTGGTTTTGAACCCTTGTGGCAGAAGCCACCAACAGACAAGAGACCTCTGACTTGTGCTCCGTGCTCAAAGAGATGTGGAAATCCACAAACATCCATGTCCTGCGTCTCCAGAGTTTCTGATCACACTCTCTAAATTGTCTTCCCTGTCCTCTTGAGGGGCCAATGCTCATCTTTGTTTATCAGTTCGTTCTTTCTTCCAAGGACCCTATCAAGGATGACACAGGCAGGAGCTAGACATAAAGCTGATGAAGACACAGCCTCATGTTTAAGATACTCAATGATAGGAAAATGAGGTTCACATTTTACTGAAACTGGCAATCTCTCTCTCTATTGGTTTTGACAACACTTTTACTGGGAAAGCTCCTCAGGGCCAGGATAAAGGTGTTCTTCACAGTCAGAAATAGGGGACCCCATCCCTCAGGACGCCCAGGGAATCAGAGACTCCAGTTCAAATCTGCTTGGCTCAAAGGAGGGATCGGAAAAGCCCTACGAGTCGTGTGTTCCCCTCTGAACTTGCACAGGATGGGCAGATCTCTCCTTAAAACTGATCAAAAATGTCATTCCGAACCTGGGCAGTTTTCCCAAAGCGTTCTGAAAACCAATACGCTTCTCCCAAAAGCTCCCATGTCAAAGAATGAGCATTTTCCAACAACACCAACTAAAGCATTTTTGAGCAAGTTCCCTCCCATCTCTCAGACATTACATGCATTTCACTCCCATATTCCTACGAGAAACTCAACGAGGTTTGTATCTCATTTTGTGGGCGCACCGAGGAGCTCAGGCGGATTGTCTGGTGACCTGCTTGGTGGCAACGGCACAGAATTTGTGTTCGGACCTCACACCACTCGCTCCGAGTCCTTAGATGTACTCGTTCTCTAGGGGACTTCAGCCTGAAATGTCAAACCACAGACCTGGAAATGATTTTAACTACAATAAATGTTAATCACACCCACTCTCTTATAGCGTGGCCTGTAAAACGAGTATAGAGAGTGAAGAGCACTTCCACCTCCCATGTCCTGGCAGCAAACGCATTTCCTGTGCTGCAGCCATACGTTTCCCTGGGAAGGGAAGGGATGGGATGCTCTCTAGCGGTTACAGCATGAGATGGGAAAATTGATATCTCCAGGTCTCCACTTCCCGCCCTGCACATGAGGAGGCCGCTCGTCCCACCTCGCTGGGCCCGACTTCCCCTGCACACCCCCGGATCCCCCTGCTACACAGGGAAAGCCTAAATACCCTTTGCAAAGGTGCCAAGGGGAGGGTTTAGGTTAAAGCTGAGCGCTACCGCCGAGTTGCATTAGGTCAGAGTGAAGATGGGAAAAGGTGAAAACGGGTATGAATAGAGAGGAGGGTCTGAAATGCTCCCGTCAGATCTTCCCCCGCTCTTTAAGGCATAGAAACCACTCTTTAACTTGATTGCTCCTTATCTTTACCCTTGCCATCCGGGGTTTTTATATAATTAAAATTGCCTTGACAATCGCCAAGGATTTACAACGTGAAACGGTTCAATTTTTCTTAAGTTATGTCTTGGCATCAAAGAATCTGCACTCGTTTCCTAAGTATGGGATAAAGATGATTTCTAGTGGGAGACAAATGAATCAAGACCTTGACACCCCTATTTTTTTTCTTTCTCTCTCTTTTTCTTTCCCTTTCCTTCTTTTTTTTTAATACATCTGGTTATTATTGAACAGAGGCTTTCATGTTTTAATGATAAATTGTCTTCTCCCGCTGTAACAATGTCCCCAGACGGCTTGTCTTGGCTGAAATGTCTTCTAAGAGCATCTGCTTTTGATCTATAGGGGTTTTAAATCTTTGGATCTAATCTCTAGCCTGACTGACTTGAAAGCTGATTTCCACAAAAGCAGAGTGCGAAACTTGTACAACCCCTTTAGTGGAATTACTTGAAATTGTTTAAAAGACTGTATTGACAACACTCAGTGTGTCCTCATGGCTTTTTTCTGCATATTTACATATATACACATGTATATAAAAATATAAGAGAGAGACATAAGAAAGGAATTCTTTTAACAAATGCTCCAGTGGTATTTCCATGTAATCTGCATATGTTGTGGCTTAATACTCTAATAAAGAAGGATTGGAAGCTTTCCAGAGCACAGTATTTATGCCATGTATATCAATTAAGATAATTGCCAATTATATTGATATGTCAATTAAAGTCAAGTGACTTTTAAAAGAGTTATGCCTGCTATTAATTTAGTTATATGCATACACTGTAAGTGCGTTTATAAGGGTTGATCTTAAATTTCTCAATATTGTTCGCATCCAGTACATCCGGCACATAATCACCATGTTTGTTGCGCTGTTTCAGGTCCGCTGTGGGTTGTGCTCCCCAAGCACTATAGAAAGAGGACAGATCTCCCTTGGTGGCGCACTGTCTGCCTCCATTTGAAGCCTGACGAGTCGATTTTGATTTCACCCCAGCACAAATGAAAATAGGGGCTGGTGAGTATGTGCACGAGATTGCTGTGGCTGAGTAGAAACCACTGTGGTCAAATGAAAGAGAAGCTCGTAATACTGCAATATATATATACACATACATACATCTGTGTGTGTTTGTATGCGTGCATGATAAATATCCTCCAAGAGTTCATTTGTCTATCAAACCCGACGCGGTATTTTGTAACGCATTAACAGCACTGACAGACAGACCTTAAAGGGCTGAGAGTTTTGGTTTTGCTGGGATTAAACCAAAGTTAGGACAAATTCAGGGTTATTTTGAGCAGAAAAGCTCTTCTGCATGAACCTTCTGGTTAGAATATAATGGAAGCCAGACCCCAACCTCCCTGGCTTGAGGTTTGCAAAACCAAATCATAACAACCGATGTGGTTTTGCTAGACCAAAGCACCCCGTTTTCTCATCACAAAGACGGGGTAAAAGGGGAACCTTTATTCAACCTTTTACTCCTTGCAGCTTACCAGCGGTGCTGAAATAGAGCCAAATGAAGATATACCTCCATTATCTCCCATTTAGAGTCTGCACTTCCAAAGCAATAATCTTGCTAGTCGGTTCTGGCAGCCCCAGATGCAGCCTCTCCCAGGCCATCCGCAGCTTTCCCCAAAGTTCATGGCTCAAAATGAACTTTCAGAGGCTCCACCAAAACTTCGAACTATTTCTGTGGCCGACTGGGCCAGAGACACGACGGAAACAACCGTTTCACAACCTTTCAGCACTTCCCTTCTATCCAAACCCAAACTCCAGTGCGGCGATGGGGTGTGAGGAGCGATCAAAACCAACACTGGAAAAACACAGATCCATCCTAGCAGTGAGGCTCAGCTTGGCTTTGGGTTTGGTCCCAGGCATGAGGAAATATTCAGGGAAAGTGGAGTTATTTCCTCAGATTCATTTGCCCACTTCTCATTAGCAAAGCATTCTGATACTCTGCAATCCAATGCCTAGCTATGGTTTCTGACTCTCTGAAAGAAAATCGAGTGAACTGTTTCTAGGATGTTATAAAACTGGGCTGATAGAATAAATATGTGGAATGGAAACGGGCAAGAAGCCTTAAACTGAAGCCAAGAGGCTCACTTGCTCCGTGCACTGCGTAGCACAGAATTTCTCCCTCTCTTGCAAGATAATCACCAAGTGATAAGATTCTCCCTGGACTTGAGTGCTAACTGAAGCATCTTGCATTAAGTGACTATTTTATGGGGAACTTACCAAACTGAGCGTTATCTACAAGTTGTTCTGTTGTTGCAGTTGTTATTGCTTTCACCCAAGAAAGGGAATGTCTGAGCTAAGGGGGGAGCCAAGCGCTCTACTCAGGATCCCCTCCCCAGGATCGTTTTCGCTACAGCTGCTGCTGAATGGTTTGGTTTGTGGGTGATGAAGGAACCAATATGAAGAAACTCCAGCCACCAGACAGCAACAGCAATGCAACCCAGCTTTCCTGAGCTGGGCTCTGGCAGAATTAGGAGCTGCTCCTTGCTCTTGCCGTGTTCCAGCCAGCCCTAATCAAAGGGGAGATTCAACTGCATGCGACCCGAAACTTCCCCCGAAATTAAAATCTGAGCCACTGAGTTGTCAGTTTAATTGCTTTGCTGTGGATGCCACTGCTTTTATCTGATGGTAAATCTCCGCGTCACTCAGGGTATCATGTAGAACAATTTTGGTGGTGCGTGCAGAGTGTTTGCTCTTAAATAGTGTCTAAAATTACCCTGGTGACAGACAGCGCACACAGAGACAAAGAATGAGGAGAGAGGATGGAAGGGGCTCCTTGGGCTGCAGGGACAGCAGAGGATGAGACAAGTGGTGTTTCCCCAGAATGAAACCATTGCAAGGAAATGTCAGGAAAGTCTGTCCACGGCAGGGAGGAGGATCCTGGTGCCCTCCTTGCCCTGTCAGATGAGTTTGGGACCATCTCCAGACCTTCTCACCCTTTCCATATTGATCCCCATGAATGAGTCCCCCCTCAGTCTCCTCTTGTCCAGCTCCAGAGCCCCAGCTCCCTCAGCCTTTCCTCACACGGGAGATGCTCCACTCCCTTCAGCATCTTGGTGGCTGCGCTGGACTCTCTGCAGCAGTTCCCTGTCCTTCTGGAGCTGAGGGGCCACAACTGGACACAATATTCCAGGTGTGGTCTCCCCAGGGCAGAGCAGAGGGGCAGGAGAACCTCTCTGACCTACTGACCACCCCCTTCTAACCCACTCCAGGTACCATTGGCCTTCCTGGCCACAAGGGCCCAGTGCTGGCTCATGCTCACCCTGCTGTCCCCAGGACCCCCAGGTCCCTTTCCCCTACGTCGCTCTCTAACGGATCATCCAGCCCCACATCCAGCAGCTGCTGGCAGGGCGCTGGTCCCTCGGGGCTGCCCTATCACTGCAGATTTGCTGACTCTCCTGTTGAGTGCAGCCACGCATTAGAACTGCTAATACGCAGCGATTTTGCCTTAAGCTCGAAAGCACCAGAGGTTAAACAGATTTTGATATAAGAGCCTACAAGGAACACTCTATTTAAAAAGCCTATGCATCACTGGCTACAACTGAAAGGATGATGAGTGGTAGGAGGAGATGAAAGGTGGTTCAGACATGGGTATGATGACAACAGTAAAGGGAAATTAAATACACTGCAGGGAAATAGAAGTCATAATCATCTTGGGTTTGCAGCTCATGAACACTGAAAAGCTTATGTGATGAAACAGCAGGTAGAAGTGCCTTGAGACTCGAGTTTTAAGGCCCCAAGAGTTTAAACTTGACATTCAAGCCTTTTAAAGTTTTATGAGGGCATCCAATAATTCCTCCTGCTCAGCCCCCAGCCCCCCGCCTGATGTGCTGCTCGTTTGATTTACACACCTTCCACAACCTGCAATGAATTCCAGGGAAAGCAGCACGCAGAAACCTTTGTAGCTCTGTAATTAAATAGCCTTCACGCAGCTTAACCTCTCCCATAATGAATGTCCAGCCGCAACCCAAAAGGCCGCTACACCTTAGGCTGGTGAAAGCTGACACAGCCCTGCCAAAGCCTACAGGATCCAGGACAGGTTTGATCCGGAGAAGTACAACAACGTGGCCATTCCCAAAACGGATGCAGGCAGGAAAATCTTGTTAATCCACATAAGGATAATTTACACGCTTGAGCATCCTCCCATGAAAGTCATTAGCCCGACAACACACTCTCCACCAGCAGAAACTTCACGGCAGAGAAGCACAGCCGTGCCACCCCACACTGGTTCCTCTGCCACCCAAGTGCGTGACGTACCCACCAGAAGCCACCTGAGACGCACAACAACACCAGCAGCCTTACTGACCACACCAGATTAACCAACCCTATACTTAAAATACCTTTGTGCTAATTTATGCGTGTTCTAATTATACAAACAGCTCTTCTAATTACAGCATGCTAATTACACTGGAATTAGACATGGTTATGTTAATTATCTAGCTCTGCACTAATGCCACTTTTATTAGATACAAATCTCTTTTTTTCAGTCTTAAATAAAACTGATGATTCTTTAAAAATTACTGAGAGCAATGAGTGGTCCTTCTTTCCTTTTCCCACCTCAACCATAGTTTCCTGTTTTGTAAGTTTGGAAAATACAGATGGTCAGTGCTTCCAGTCATGGCCATTAACTCAAGATCCTCAGTCTGATGAGCACAGTTTGAGAGACCTAGAAGCTACATCTAGAACACTTCCAGCAGTTTCAGGACTGGACACCCATCTGCTGGGTTTATTGCCTTGTTCCTGGTGTGTTAAAGGATAGTCCAGGACTAAACATCCCTTGGAGCACACTTGACATTTGATGAACGGGAACATGGGCAGCAGATCTCTCCTGTTATAGGTTACGGGTTATTAGCACCTGGGGTCAGGGAGAGAAATCCGGGCTCTGCAAGTGGACAAAGAAGCAAAGAAGATCACATTTGAAAAATGGGACCATTAGGTAGAAAGAGAAGTGAAGTGCACATTGGACCCCAATTCCTCACGCGCTCCCACAGATGTTGCATCAGCCGACAGTCACCAGTGGGCATCGCCAGACCCTGATCGAGTTTTGGCAACATTTTGCCAATTTTTAACAGCTCACGCTGGGTTTTTTTGGTGCAAGTGTTCTTCCCAGACAACTTGAACTTCTCATTCAACGCTCTTTATAGCCTAATTTCCTTTGCTCTATCTAACTGTGCTCCCTTTGGATCTTCCTGTCTCAGCAGCTCTCTGGTGACTTTTAACTCCTTAGGCCAAAATGATGGGAGAGCAAGGCCACGAGCTCCTACATCTTTCATGGAGAGAAATAACAAAATGAGAGAGAAAAAAGCTCTGCTAAAAGTCACTAAAGAAATAAATCAACCCTTACTAGACACTGAGAATCCAGCCAAAAATAACTTCCAGTGGAAATCTGGTCACAGTGGGTCAAACCTTCAAAGAACAACAACAACTCGATACAGAACAAAAAGGTGATATGATAAGGATTCTGCTCAGCATCCACAAACCTAATCCTGTATGGTTGTGTATAGACACACCAGGCCCAGGGGAGAGATCTCAACAATCTGTAACAGCCATATGGCTCCGAATATCGGGTCTGACTCTGCACCATCCGTTGAAACTACGCTTTTATTTTGCAGATGTATCCTTGTCACGGCTTCAGGCGCTCAGGATGCCCTTATAAACCTATTTTGTGATATCTCAGCTGCACAACAGCCTCGCTGCACCCACGAGACGCGGGTTTTGCCTTCCAGTGTCAACACACCCTTAACATGCTCATGAGCTCAAGCGCTCCAAGCACGCCAACGGGGAGAAAGTCAACAAACAACCAGGGCCACGCTTCTGCTCTCCAAAGCCTGAGCTAACTCTGCCTTTGATGCTGCACACCAAGTTTCCTCGCTCTTGTTTTTCTAATCCTCGCACATCTGATTGCGACACATGGCCAGTTCCAGCAATCGACCAAATATTTCCTTTCCTATGGTATTTGCGTCACTGCTTTCTGGAGCCACAGAGCCCTTGGACCCAGCGAGCGACAGCTGAGAGGCAGTGACGTTGTCCCCCGCGCTCAAAACCAAAGCACAACGGCGGCAGCAGAAACTCGGCTTCTCTCACCCTCAAATTTCCATCGCTTCGTGCTGGACGGCTGCTGTGTTGTTTTATTCTGGTTTTGATGATCCCCTTTTCGCTCATGATCTGGCCAAGATGTAGACAGACAGATCCTGGGAGCATCTGAAAGAGATTACCACCGTCTGCTGCGCTACGAGAGGCTCCAGAAAACCGGCAGACAGGGCAGAGGAAAGGAGCTGAAGAGATACACCGCTCATTAACAGCTTGAATAGCCTGCATATTTGAATGGGTTGTATATTTAAAGCAAATGCTGTTATAATTTGTTTTTCAGAGGTCCAAACCCAGGTCCAAACCCAATGAGCATCTCGTGGGACGCTCATTAAACACGACGTGGGACATCTCACATACTGAGAATGAGATTCGCTAACTGGCTACCACCTCCTACAAGACCATAAGTACATGTTTGTAGACACACACACATGTTGGTGGGATCACCAGCAGCATCAAGGGATGCTCTGCAGGAGCCAAGTCATGGAGAATAAACTGGAGACTTGATGGAACTTCATTATGTCAAATTCGAACAATTTGCAAGTGTGGGATGGGAACACTTTTCCCATTAGAAACCAACGTGATCCCATTGATGTAATCATGTATTTCATGTCCCTCCAAATACGAGGAGAAATGCGGTTGTAGTTGCTTGGAGATCAAACGGAGAATGTTAATCACATATAGAGTTAATTGGAAAATAGTCTCTTAAAAGAAAAATGAAAACCATCTAACTGCAGTGATTGCTTGGGAGTGCTGTGCTCCCTTTTACTCCAGAGTCCAAATTCCCTGCTTCAATCTTCCACAAATCACCAGGATGGTGGTTGTTTCGTGAGGCTCTCAGGCCTGAGGAGAGGTTTCTGTAGTTCAACACACAGGGGTTAACCAAACTACAGCTCCAAATGTACCCAAATTGAAACGTTACCCTTTATTTTTTCCCCTTTTTCCTGAAACATCCTCCTTTTCAGGATTTTTAAGACAAACTTCCCCCTCTTCCTTCAAGAAGCACCAACGTGGACTCTCAGCATCAACGCTCAGCTTCAAGAAGCATCAACATGGTGCTGCCCTTGGCACATCATTCGGGCAGCAACTTGCACATCAACCCTTCTTTTTGTTCTCATAATTCATGTAAAAACATAGAAAATTGTATTTGTCAGAGAAGCAAGTTTTAACATCACAGGAGCTTTATCTTTTCTTGCTCCCATAACCTTCCCTGCTGCGATGGTAGGGGGGGAAAGTTACTTCTCCAATTGTGAGATCTTTCCAGATTCCATCACTCCATTTATCCCTTTGGCATCCTGAAAATAAGACAGCGTATGGAGGGTTTGCCTTGCAGGAAGGATTTCAATCGGATTTGCTAATAAAAATCCATGGAAGTTTCCCAGATGGAGATAAAAAGTGATTTTTCAATTGTCCTTGACCTGGTTTTTTTTCTGTTTAAGCTGGAATAGGAAAACCTCACTCATTCTCAAGAAATTCACTGGGACTCGCTGAGATATAAGACTGTATATAAGATTGAGATATAAGACTGTATAATAAGACCGCATATAAGACTGAGATATAAGACTGTATAATAAGCATTAGGCCTCTGTTCACTGAGAGAGAAATAAACAGCAATTCACTTCTTTTCTCCCACTATTTTTTCTTGTCACCTAAAAGACAGACACGTTCTTCTCACAATGTTTTATTCGAAACCTCTTGCTCTCTCCTGAAGAAACAGCAACGGTCTGAATTTCTCTACCAGCTGTAATAAGATTAGCCCACAGCAAACTTCCCGAGTTCAAATATCAGCTGCCATCGCTGAAATCCAAGGCCATTTTTCATCGGGATAAATCTTTGCTGATTTCAGATGTGCAACAATAAGTCAGATACAAAAACCTATCAAAAACCTTCACCTTGGACAACGTTGTGTTTTGGTCAAGACTCACCCCAGGTAACTATTGCTGCCTAGGACGTACGTCTTAAATCTAAGTGGGACATCTACGTTCTTTCCAGGTTCACTGGAGAACGACAGACCTTGCCAGGAATTATTCAGGCCAAGGGTGTTCTCGGCCACCTGTATTTGGATGGAAAAAGCTCCACCAGGAGCAATGCACTTCTCTACCCTTTCTTCTTTCTCTCTTATCTCTCTTCTTTCTCTATACAGAAGAAAGAAAATATTACTAACTGGGACTAGAGAGACTCCACCTTTCTACAGCTCAGGTTAAGACAGATGTACCGAGACATGTCGCTCTTACTGAAGTTGCTGGAAGGTCCCAATGGGCAGAGAAGCAGGATTTTGGGAGCTGAGCCGACCCGACGCTGAAGTCAGCCCAGCCTGGAGTGGGGTGTTGGATCTGCAGAGCTCCCTGCCAACCTAAATTATTCCACGCATTTATGAAAGAAGCTTTATAGGAGCTGGCGTTACGGCGAGATGTGCACAAAGTGCCCCATCGAAACGTGTTCCAAGCCACATAAAACAGGTACCATTACAGAATTCACAGAAGAGCGCAGGAGCTGGCAGAGCAGGCCCTGCCGGGGAGTCAATCACATCCATTATCCTCTTCTTGCCAGTGGTCAGGGGCAGAGGCTTCAGAGAGAAGTGTGTGGAGCCCCACAATAAATGGCTTTAGAGCAACACAACCAAAGGAGAAATTCCTTCCTAATCCCAGGCAGCCAGTAATGGGTTGATGCCCTGAAGCATATGGGTTATTATCCTCATTAGATTTACACCTAGGCAGCGTCGCTAGGGATGTTCTCATTGCCCATGCCAAGGACATGTATTCTTGGCACACATCTGAGGTGATACAGAGCTTGCTCAGGCCTCTGCTACTCAAACTAAGTTACTACATGCCAATAAAATCTTTACACCACACCATCTTGCGTTAGGCAACATATATTTATACAGTCTGTGTGGTAACAGTAAGGGTTGTTTTTTTATTTAAAGGCAGAAGTATGTAATAAATGACATCCCTTCAAATACACACAGACTTTACATTTCAGCACCTTCTGCCTTACACTCCTCCTCCAACCTCAGCTCCCATATTTTGTTATGAAATTTATGGGCTTGCGCATACCAAAATTGTGTGTGTGGACTGTTACCGCCAGGGTGGTCTTGGAGAAAAGAAGCAAATAAGATGCTCAAATTTGATTACAGGATATAATAAAAGTCGAGACTTCTTCCAGCTCATTCTCGTATAGTCCCTTGGAAGAAGGACTATAAAGGAACTGCTTTCTCCCCACCCAACAGAGCTGGCACTGATAGCCAATTTTCCTGCGTTTGAACCGTTGAGTATGCACTTCAGAACCTCACGTGGTGAAAACCAACCCCGGAATGCCCAGGAGACAGCTGAAAAACCCATTTCAAGGGCAACGCTTTGATTTCTTCACATACACAAAATTGGACTCCTTTTTCTTTTTTTTTTTTCAGTTAGGGAAAACCTCCCGTCTCTGAGTGAAGGGAAAACTGCAGCGATTACTTCTGCCTTCAGATGGCTGGATAAATATTTACCCTATAAGACCATATATTAAGGAATGAGCAAAATAGTGTTTCAGTGTCTCGGCAATGTGAATGGCGCTGGTGTCTCTCCCAGTGTGGGCGAGCATTTTGCTGATGCATCATCTCGCCTTTGCTGGAAAGGGATTAGAGACCGACACCATTAGCATCGGTGGCAAAACTCCCAGGCGTTGCTTCACCATGCCCTACATCTCGTGTTGTCACTCACGGCTGAATAAAATAAACACAGAGCGGTCAAAATATGCCACAGGGGCAAAATTAGAGCTTTTTTCACCCACCTTACCCTTATTTTTCACAGTTATAAATGACCAGCCAAGGGCCCAGGCTGTGATGGCTCCGAATTGACCCAACAAGCTTTCCAGACCAACTACTGTGCCACCCACCGCCCTCCCTCCTTCACATCAGCTTCGGAGTTAGTCCAGGAAACTCCACTCCCCATGCAAAACAACTATATGTACATATATATATATATAGGAAAACGCATTCCAAAGCTGTTATTTAGCAGATTTTCTAATGTGCTTAGTCCCTGGAGGAGCAGGCTTTTAATATAGGGAGGGCCAAACCGCCATAACTTCGCTGATGTTATGTAGTATTTTACCCCACAAGAAGTCCCATTGGAACCAGAGAGTAAGGAACCCACACAGTCCAAGGAGCACAAAAGCAACGTGAATGGAGCTGCCAAGTCACACTGGTGTCCTCCATCCTGACAAAAGCCTTTGCGATAGGATTGTCTGGCTGCTGCTGAGACAAATAACGAGATAGAATATGTGCAACATCTATAAGAAGAATGCAAAGCGGTGAATTAAGAGTTGCTTTCTTGGGGAAGATTGCTGTGTGGAAAAAAAGATCATGAATCTCTATGTATTGGTGACAGTCTGAACTGATTTGAATAAAAATACAAACTTTTGCGAAGCAAAATCCAAAGAGGAAATAAGAACATATACAGTAGATGCTGCCATTTGTGTGAGCTTTTGAAAAGGAAACTGAAGTTTAACTGAAGTGTTGTACAACTAATTTAGTGGTATTTATTTCTTTCATAAGGAATTCCCTGACGCTAGTGGATACAACATCATACAACGCTGTTCCGAGAGGTCATTTCTACCGCAATCTTTACTGGTAAGGACTATTGCTGGTACAGAATATACGATGAATCATGTAAAAAAACCCCAAACTGAAAGAAATAACAGGTTGTTTTAGCACATAAGTGTTACTACAATGCTAAAGTAGTGCCAACAACAGCATTTGCCGATGATGAAATTATTATTTCTATTACAAGAGACGTTACACATTCTACATGAAAAAACAAATCCTTCCATTTCTGGGCTATTTATCTTGGGAATTAAATTATGTTTTCCTGTACCATAAGCTTTATTTTTGGCCAACAAAGTGCCTGCAATACATGTTGTCCTCAGCATAACATCTCTTGCCCATTAAGGAAACCTGGGAATTTTGCTTCTCTCGTTGCTTCCAGCCCCACCACCCACCTCAACCCCAGGTTCATTCATCAAATGAGGGAGAAACGAAGCAACTTGGGTTCACCATTAAGTGCCGCAGGTCTCCGGTAAGAGCATAGTATAGCTACTATGTTCGGTGGGAGGGAGGGAGACGACGGAGCGATCCAGCCCCGTCCAAGCACAACAAACGCGGCGTTGAGCAATGCGGGTGGAATAACTCTGGATAAGCCTCACCTCTGCTCGCCAGCCAGCTCCCCGTAATTTCTGGATAACAAATAGAGCATTAGATTAACAGATAAGGCAGGAGGTTTCTCATCCCTTTCGTCTGAACTCTTCCCTCCAGCTGCTAAGCCAGCGTTTTAGCCCCTAGACCTTGCACCAGAGGTAGTCGTCCATCAGCCCTCAGTACACGTAGCATCCAAAAATGATTAAATCAAGACACCGATTGTGCCCATCTTGAAAAGGCGCAGTCACTCACAACACACTGGGGGCACAACGTCTTCAAAACGAGGGAATCTAAAATAGGAATTTGGGGAGAAATCCACCATCTCGGAGTCCTACGGGCTTGGGACAGAGCGGGAGACAAATTGCTGATTGAAACAAGACCCGCAGAAGCCCATGAACCTGCGCTCTGTTACGCCAACAGAGACGCTATTCCCATAAACTCGCCGTGTCTAAGCTGGTGCTGAGCCCCTCACACCTCGCCTGATGCCAATGCGCTGCAAGTTCACCACAAATGTATATAGAGAAGGTTATATACTGACCTAGAGACCCCTTTCCACTTGCTATCAGCACCCTGTGCCTAACACCGTGCTTCTCCCTGCACTCTATGCCACTCATGCATGGTATTTTAAACTAAAATAAAATTATTAGGTGGTTCCAGTTACAGCACAGAATAAGTTTTCAGAGAGGGCATCGACAGCCCCATGCACCATAATGCAGGGAACACAGAAAAGCTTTATGGGCCTTCCCCTGCCCCACAGGAGCGTCCCAGCATCTGTCAAGTGTGGTGTTTATTTCCTCCGTGGAACAAGCTATCTTTATGAAATGAAATGACTGCCCTTCATATATTAAAATAACACCTCCTTAGGAGAGGCTTCCATGGGCACTGGCTATAGCCCACTCCATAAAGGGAACATTTACACAGCAGAAAACTTAAAACTCTGCTCAGGATTGGAGCGAGACCAATTGGGAAACATGGGACCGGGGCGTTTTGGCTTTGCTATGAAATTACGTACCAAGAAACGGCTGGGGTTTGGTTGTTATTGTCGGGGTTTTTTTACCCGACTTTTCCATGTTTCAAAACCTCGTTGCTAGAAATAAAGCAAGCTTAAATGTGGATTTTTAATAGTACCATTAAATTTAACAGACATTTTGTGCAGCTTTGTGCTGAATTGTTTAATGGTTTATATACACGGCTGGCTTCGTACCCCGGTGCTCTTACTTCATGCTAAAGTATGCAAACCCTCTGCTGGAAACACAGCTTTTGTATCCAGGAAGGAGGGCTTTGAAGCGTAATGTGTAAAAGTAAGTGGGATTTCTACACACGGTACTTAAATGCCATTCTTCACCCATATGGACAATGTATTTGTCAGTGCAATGAGGCTTGCAGAGAAAATAAGCAGAAAACATCTTGAGGTATTAGTCAGGTAGTAAAAGCGTGAGGTTCAGAGCGCTGCACAGGTAACCAGCTGTGTGAAACCAAACACACTGGGTGTCCTTCCTAAAGCTTCAGTGTACATCATAAATGCTCCCCCAATGCATTCAGAGTGAAACACCTATTTTTTCATAGTCCTCTTCTATACTGGTCTCTCTTCCGACTTGCTGTCCTACCACCCGACGCTGCCTTTGCCCGTATATAGTTCACTCTACCAACTCGTAAACTACACTAGATTGGTCTGATTTTCTAAATCTTTTTTTTCAACCACTTACAAAATGTGGGTTAGAGTATAATTGAGGGGCTCCACATCAGGATACAAGAAACTTCAGTTTAACTCTTGGCTTTGCCAAAGAACATGTTGGTAACGCGAGCAACCTCAGCTTCAACGCTGAACTTAATTTTGACGCAGTCCTTGAGTTGTAAATTGGACTAGATGACCTCCAGAGGTGCCTTCCAACCTACATTCTTCTATCATTTTATGATTAGATGGTGCCTATGGTTATACCATGAGGATTACACTTCCCTGCCACCATGAGCATTGATAAGAAGAAATCATAGAGTGCCTGAGAGAAGTTTATCCTTCATGGTGATGGAAGCGATAGATGTCCACATTTCTCACATTTCTCATTTTGCCCTTCTTGACTTTCATGCAACTGAACCTTTAAACACCACAGCACTTTTGCTGAAGTATTTTTGACCTTAGTGAAGCACCAAAACCTTAGTATCTCATGAGCGATATATAGTGAAGGGAAGCAGTATCCTCTGAGTATCTGAACTTTTTTAGTTTCAAAATAGGGCCTAAAAGCACTGATCAATTCTGGAAACACTTGACTGACATAAAGATGTGTTCCTCAAGACTCTCCCATCCCCTTCTGCAGACTCAAGAGCTTTGAACCAGGGCTGAGTTATGGTCCCACCAACGTCCCTCTTTGCTGCTTGTAAATGTTTGCCAGGATGGAATTGGAATACATATCCATTAGGAATGCAAAAACACAGGAGTGAATTGTGAATTTCATCAGTGCAGCGCTAAGCAGCGTGCCAGCAAAAGAGTATGGTAATGATCCATTCGAGACCTATTACCCAATGCACAGCACGTAATCTCTTCCAAAGATGAGAGCCTCCATCGTTAGTGAAGAACTGGGGACTGGTAAGCTACGGGCATGGATGCATAAAGTTGAGATAAGGAGTCATAAAGCCCCTAAATTGACATTGCTTCCTCAAAGGTTATTTGCACGTACAGACAGAATAAAAACCCATGGCACAAGATGAAGACGGGTAAACATCCTCATGTCTCATACCAATTATCAACTTGAGAAGCATCCTCAAGATATGAGGAGGGAGTTGCGCTCTACACACGCTGCTGGGATTGCCCACACTGTTTCTACAGTATCTGTTATTAAATCACTCTTATTACTCTTAATGTCACGATAGCATCTAAGAAATCTTTCCCCACTTCAACCAAGTGACAAGACCCTTAGCCCTGGTAAGTCACTGCTCCTTCCCTTGCTGAATGGGCCAGTCGTTTTAGAAATGATATCTTGTAAGATACTTCATTTCCCAGTATGAAACGTTGAAAATAAATATACAGTATTAAAATGCTGTAGCTTAAAAAGAACATTTTACCAAAGAAAGCCAGAGAGCACTGAACTTGCAGACCTATAGATCAGGACTTTTTTGTTCATGAGTTCCCAGAAATTCCAAAAGCAAGTGAAGGATAAAAAGAAAGAGTATGTATATGGATCTCCAAGAAGGGAGACATGGAAGGGTCTTAGATGTTCTTCAGGGAACAGACCTGTAGTTGCAGGAGTTGGGGAAGGACCTCGATGAAGACACTCAATAGCTCATCCCAAGGGGGTTGAATTGTCAGCTTTATATTTTTAACCTCATTGCCAGCAGAAATGGGAAATATTGCTTTAAGTTGCCTTGAGAAGACTTTCGTTTCTTCCTTCCAGTTTTCTTGGTTTTAGTAAAGTAACAGTTTTTGTTTCAGGATTCTCAAACTCAAGCATCTCGCTTTATCTCACAGAGATTCTCCATTCCCTAAACAAACCCCTCTTAAAGACATGCAGGTATATAGGACTTTTCAAAAGAAATTCAAAATTAATTTCATGTTGAAGTACAAAATCTAAATGTTTCCTGTGTCTTGCCTCGCAACTTCGGCATCCCCGCACCGAAAAGAATCAGCCCATTCCCTCGAGATTCCTGTCTTACATTCCTATCTCACACCTCGATGTCCACCTGCTTCCATCCATCACACAGCGTACACCATTCCTCCTCTAATTCAGTACTGGAAATCTGATTTCTCTTTGAAACCCATTACAGCCAGCTTGGCAAGGAGAATCGAAGCTACATTTCACAGGCTGACCGTGTGCATTCAGGGGTTTCAAAGCTTCAGTTTCCTGCTCATAAAAGAAACATTTTCTTTGTAACTCGCTCTCAAGAATGCTGGAGAAAACCAGGGCTATCTGACATATTTTGGCTTGCTGTAACTAATACTTCATGGTCTGACGATAAACATAATAGGCCGTAAGCTGGGCATTGTGCAGAAATGGTGTGTAAGGCATTAATTGTTGGGAGCTGGAATTGAAATCAGATGGCCCGCTTCAGATTGACATAATCCAACCGGTTGTTCTTCACACCTGAGTGGCAAATAAATCAGCGTCAACCTGAGAGCACAAGACATTGTGCCGCTCATTGCAGCACGGGCACAAACGAGTTGGAATAAAAATACACACACGTGCGGGCACGCACACGTACAGAAATACATGGAAATTATTCAGGCTCCGTGTTGCTGCAGCAAATGCATGGAAATTATTCAGGCTCCGTGTTGCTGCAGCTGCTAAGCTTTTACATTAGGGACTATCTTAAAGCTCTTTAAAATGAAACATTTTGCCTCAGCTTTAACATGACCGAGCATTGCGCTTTTCCTTGCGTGCCAACTCACCCTTCCTTTTTCAGGATGTCTCCCAGGGCTAAGAAGAGCATTTCCAAGCCCTGTTGTACACCACGGAGGCTTTGCTAACCCCACCAGGACACCACCACCCCACCACACGTCCCAGTCTTTGTGCACGGGCTTCACCAGGACACCGAGGGGCAGAGAACTGCTGTTGAAATCACTTTGGGTAGAAACAGGATTGCTACAACAGACTCCCAGTGTTAGAAAAGGCATCGCTCGGTGGAATGCGCTTTTGAAAGCGAAGGAACTTGGGCAATTAAGGTGGTTGTATTAGTTCAAGTCGGTGTGTGGGAGGAGGTATCGCTGGATTGACGTTAATTGCTCCTATTAGGGCTGTGTGTACTATGCTCCAGCCAGGCACCAATAGAGACGTACAATCCACGGATTAAGCAGAGGACAGTGGCTCTTTTGTAGCTCTTGGAGTGCATTTGGAGCTGAATGACAGTCCATGGAGCACGGAGCTGGGTTGCGAAGAAATCCCAACAGAGCTTTAACATCGCAGGTGGAAACATTCTCCTGAACGATCCTGCCACCTGCTCTAATTCCTGAGTTTAAACGTTTCAAGGCTTTTGCATCTGTAAGCAAGCTCTCTCTTAGATGTAATCATAAAGAAAGGTCCATCCGAGCCCCTCTGGACTGTTGGTCACCTTAGCAAATGTCTCGCAGCCAAAGATTCCAGAAGACAGTACCTGGTTGGCCTCCCTCGCAGCACTCCTGACTCCCAGCCCCATTGACCAGCATCCACTAAGAGCAGATGGCCTGGGAGCAGCATTTCTCACAGCTGCAGCGCAAACTCCAAATTCACATCTCAGAAGACACCTGGAGCACAGAAATCCCCTAAAGGCAGAAACAGCCTCCCTGCCCACATCCACAACCCCGATGAGACCGAACAATGATCTATCCCTGATCTAACAGCGGGGCAAAAGCAGCTACAATGTGGCTTTAGACAAGCAGCTTTGACAAGATGTCTGTTTTTTAGATAACTAAAGTTAGATGAGATAAATCAGTCCCTCACCATTTTCCCATCAAAACAGTAGAGGTTTGAGCACTTCCCTATGAGCACGTTCTGGTGAAAACATTGTGAAAGGCTCAGTATCGTCATAATGAGACATGGAAGGGTCTTAGATGTTCTTCAGGGAACAGACCTGTAGTTGCAGGAGTTGGGGAAGGACCTTGATGAAGACACTCAATAGCTCATCCCAAGGGGGTTGAATTGTCAGCTTTATATTTTTAACCTCATTGCCAGCAGAAATGGGAAATATTGCTTTAAGTTGCCTTGAGAAGATTTTTATTTCTTCCTTTCAGTTTTCTTGGTTTTAGTCAAGTAACAGTTTTTGTTTCAGGATTCTCAAACTCAAGCGTCTCGCTTTATCTCGCAGAGACTTTTCCATTCCCTAAACAAACCCCTCTTAAAGACGTGCAGGTATATATGACCTTCCAAAAAAACCTCAAAATTAATTTCATGTTGAAGTAAGAAATCTGAACATTTCTTTCCAAAAAGATGAAAAAGGGCAGCTTTTGCCAGGAGCGGATCATGGAGGGGAGGGCAGGGACGTCACCACCCGGCACTTCCAAACACTCTCACTTAACCCAACAACGCCTTTTCCCAGGAAACAATCGATTTGCCCCACACATCTGTTGGGGGGCAGGGGGACCCCAGGGCTGATCGTCTTATGGGGGGGACAGCCCTGTGCTGGATGCACCGTCCCTCCAACATGGAATTGGTTTAAATAGCCTGTCCCATAACAGACAACCATTAAAAGGGTAGTGTAATTCTTCCAAGTACATTTGAGGAGCAGCTTTAATGAATATTAGACAGTTTTAAACATCAAAGTATTGACTGAAGCGGAAAAACGGCGTCTTTACTACCAGCCCTTTCCCCTTGCTAAAAGAAGACGCAGGGAGGAAGGGAGAGCACGGGTTTTATCGGGGATGTCAGCAACAATTTATAGGAGCTCAGTGACCTGCACTTTGAACTGGGTTCTCCACCTACAGTCTGTAGCATCCTATAAAAAGATCGGGCGTTATCTGCAGGGCTGCAGGCAGCCATCCCGGCAGGAAGGGCAGCCTGCTGCAACGCCCGAGGAAACACTCCGACTATTACAGGCAGACAAAGGCCCTGCTTTTTATTTCTTGTTTTATGTGCACTTCGCTGCACTGGATTTCTTTATGGTATCTCAGGAATAGCAATTCGGGCCTTTTGAAAGTCAACTCTAGCTGTAAAAGCTATCCAGAGGAAAACCTGAAAAGGACTGTCAGCACTGATGCAATGATTTATTTTGGTCCAGTATAAGTTAGGGAATGACCTAACAGAGAGCAGTGTTGGGGAAAGGGAGTTGGAGGTCCTGGGGACAGCAGGGTGACCATGAGCCAGCACTGGGCCCTTGTGGCCAGGAAGCCAATGGGACCTGGGGTGGGTTAGAAGGGGGTGGTCAGTAGGTCAGAGAGGTTCTCCTGCCCCTCTGCTCTGCCCTGGGGAGACCACACCTGGAATATTGTGTCCAGTTGTGGCCCCTCAGCTCCAGAAGGACAGGGAACTGCTGCAGAGAGTCCAGCGCAGCCACCAAGATGCTGAAGGGAGTGGAGCATCTCCCGTGTGAGGAAAGGCTGAGGGAGCTGGGGCTCTGGAGCTGGACAAGAGGAGACTGAGGGGGGACTCATTCATGGGGATCAATATGGAAAGGGGCAGTGTCAGGAGGATGGAGCCAGGCTCTTCTCGGTGACAACCAATGGTAGGACAAGGGGTAATGGGTTCAAACTGGAACACAAGAGGTTCCAATTAAATTTGAGAAGAAACTTCTTCCTGGTGAGGGTGGCAGAGCCTGGCCCAGGCTGCCCAGGGAGGTTGTGGAGTCTCCTTCTGTGCAGACATTCAAAGCCGCCTGGACACCTTCCTGTGGAACCTCAGCTGGGTGTTCCTGCTCCATGGGGGATTGCACTGGGTGAGCTTTCCAGGTCCCTTCAACCCCTGACATTCTGGGATTCTGTGAGAGTGCAAAAATGCCCTGGTCAGCCTACTCAGCCGTAACCTGCTTGAGGTCCTGAACCACAGACAGCATCAAATCCACGTCTCCCATCATCCCCACAGCCGCCCGTTCCCTCCGCTCCCTGAGATACACTGCGAGTCTCGTAGGAAATTTGGGGATCCTGCAGGGAGGCTGGGCCACTCGCATTGCTCACCCCCACATGCAATCGGTAACAGGGTCACCGGTTCAGCTGGCAATCCATCATCATCGTGGCGAGATCGTGACACACCCTTGCAAGATCAAGACTCCTTCTGTACATGATTACAATTTATTTATGGCATGCAATAAAAGTTTACAGTAACACAGGGAGGCTGGAGCTGAGACCAGGATAGGAACTGTAAAAAGATCTTATCACTGAGTGTAGTCAGTCTTGCATAAGCAATAGTTTTTTATGAGAAAATACTGACACAAGAACGTTTCTTGGAAGTATGCTGATACTGGCAAAATTTCTAGCAGGGAAAATGATGAAAATCTTAGATTTCAGCAAAGCCAAAGTGTTTTATTTCAGATGCCTTACGGACCAGAAATGAGTGCGACAGTGCAAGGGGCAAGTCAGCCTTCTACAATCTGACATCACGGAAATGGACCTGACAAGTTCACTTCTCAGTTTCCTGAACAAATCCTTCCAATTTTTTGTTTCACTGGAAATTTAGACATTTCAGTTTTACTCTGACCAGTGAGGAAAAGCCCGGCTGCACCACCCTCCCAGGGGAAGAGTGGACAGACCCTTGACAAGCTCCATCTGCAACGTCCATACGTGAGTTGGACCAACATCAGGAGCAGATTGAAGCGGTTTGCCCCTGAGAGTCCAACTTTCCTCCCAGAGCATCCCCAGCCTCTCCCCAGGGAATAATGGCAACCTCCGAATTAAGAGAACGCACCAGGTGAGCTCAGCAACCATCCCGCCCCTCTCTGCAGCCTGACCGTAGGAGATGAAGCACTGGCCACCGTATGGATGCCTCACGCTCACACCAGCATCTCTTTGCCCATAGTAAATGTACGTGTGGCTCATTCAGCATGTTTCATATGGGTTTTGCTGTTGAGTTCCCCATTCCCGCTATAAATTCCATGATAAAAGAACATAAATAACCAAACTGGAAACAGCTTCTCTAGAAATCGTCCGGAATATTTCTGAGCCATAAATATTCTGTCGCTGCTGATTTAATTTCTAGTACTCAGGAAAACGCAATTACGAGAGACAAATGATGATGAATGCTGAAACCAAGGGCATGTTTCCGACAACGAGAGACAGGACTGGCCCTCTGTGGGCTGGCGTCAGCCACACACCAGTAGCCATCCATGGTCTAGCACCTCCAGCTTCCAAGTGCCACGACTACACTGAGTGCTACAACTGCCTACAAGAAATAAATGAATGCAAACACCCTACTCAGCCACTGCATTGCGCACTTGAAAGAGAAGACGCCAGAAGGTCACATTCTGGGACAACACTTACAAAGAATCTCATCAATTAATTTGGTAAGAATAAAAGTAGGCAGGATAGTCCTGATTCATAAAAGCATCCAAGTTTGGGTTTCCCTTTGAACTCGGCACACGCTTAAACACTACAGTGAATGGAGAAGATCATCTCACACAACATGAACAGCTCACAGGATCTCAGACATGCAGTGCAGACAGACCATCATTCACTTGCCACACATGAGAGCTGGTGGCCACGAGGACCTCCACACTGTCCTCCTCCTCCTCAGCCGCAGGAACACCCTCTGCACACTGAGGGATGCTCGGTGAGACCAGAGGGATTTACCACAGCCGTACCCACGGCACAGCAACCCCACTGCCCACCGGTGGGACAGACCGTTCAACTCGCGTGGCACTGTATTTTGGCTTGTAGGTCAGCAAACTGACTCCTAATGAAAGCACGAAAGGATGGGGGAAAAAAGCTGGTGACGTTTCAAACCATCTCTTTAAGTTAAAAGCTTTCTCTTAGGATTTTTCCTTGGGAGATGCCTCACAGAGTATTTATCACGCTGCTTCCTTCCTGTCGGATACCTGCACCTGTGTATTTAGGCCACGCAAAACACTTATTACATTAAATGGGAACTCAGGGCTCTGTGTCCGCCCAGGGATCGCATTCCTTGCCTGTATCCAGCCAAGCACACTGAAAATGAACCGCACGGTAAACAGTCATTAACGGTGCACAGGGCTGATAAAATCCCTCCTTCCCGCACCACCTGGCTGCTGCACGGTAGCTGCGGGGGAATGTCAGGCATTTTGGTTACAGACTCATCCCAGCACTGATTTATCTCCCCTTAGGGGGAGCTGCTAATTATTGAGCAAATAACCAGACTGCTCTTTTGTGTTCCTGTGCGCTGAAATGCAACGCAAACCCCTTACGGGGTCTGGTCCAAAACCAATCTCATTTTGTGGGCTGTGAATCAGGCCCATCGCAAACAACTCCCCACACACCTCCAAGAGGACAACAGCACAAAGGGCACGTAACCGCAGGGAGAGCCTCTGTGTGCCGCTTCCGAGGTGGGAACCTGGGGAGAAACCATCCACGTGCAGGTTTGACGCCTTGCAGGTGTCTCCTGGGAACAAGCCAGTGTCCCCGTGGCTGAGGACCTGCCTGGGGCACCACAAGGAGGGACAACGAGGGGCACGGGCTACTCTTGCAGAATGCGGTTTTCACCCATCTTCTTCTGAGCGGTGTCCTGGTTTTGTTAAAAACAAGTTTCTCTTTTGGTGAATTTGCCTGTCAGCTAAAGCCACCTCATTAGCTCCATTTTCCTGAAAGCCATGTTTTGGTAGACATAGCAACAGTATGCGAGGTCACTTATAAGAATGGATGCACACCTCACGAGAGGGGCAACAAGAAACAGTTGACCAAAAACTGACCAACTGAGCATAACATCCCATTCACGTGATATTTCATATAAAGATGGGATATCACGAGATCTCGTCCCTTTTCATTATGGCCGACATTAGGAGAGGACCTTGCGAGTTGTCCCTGCGAACTGAGACCAGTGAGAGACTGAATCTGGGAGGCCAGAGGACCTCGGGAAACTTGGGGGAAAATGTTCTGCTGGGACCCCACACACTCTGTCTTTCCCCTAGATTAATTCAATCTGCCTCAGCTTCCAGCCAAATCAAGATATGGGCTCATCTTGCTAAATATAGCTCTCCAGTAATTTCCTGCATATTGGGACCGAGTCACTTGGCAACTGCGAGATAATGTGCAAGGAAAACACGGGCAGCGGTGGACGCCTGTGGCTGCCCATAAACCATTAGCGGCAAGGTCAGCAGCCTCCGACCCTGATTGTGTAACCCTGAGCATTACCATTCCTCGGTTTATTTTCTCTTCCTCTCATGAGGATGGTAGAAGTTTTAGGAACAGGGAAAGGGCATCCAGCACGATCCGCCTGCCATTTCCCAGCAATCTTCTTAATCCTCCTCCTTTCCATAAGGCTGCTCTTTTCCCAAGCCCCTCCTCAAGAGAGAGACAGAGGTGTTCCTTGAACTTAGAAAGTATCGCCTTAAAGTATCATCTTAAAGTCTTAGTATAATGTCTTCACATTGCTTGCCATTCCCCAGTAACTTATTCCATATGCTTAAGTACTCTTTGAGCATAATACGTCTGTCTTATTCCCATCTAGCTTCCCAGGGTTTTCAGACTATCCTCCGATTTCTGAACCCCTTGCCAATGTGAGTCATCTGCCCTTCAGGAATTTCTAAGTCCTCTTAAGTATATAAAGATAAAAAACAAGAGAAGAATCGGAGCCTGCATCCCTCTAGTTAACTATTCTGTCTTCCACGGTGACTGAAAGGGAAAGAGCATAGGAAAAGTCACGCAGAAGATGGTGGCTTTCCATGGCACGTCCTTCTGGAGTCTGGAAGCCATCCCTTCAAGGACCGCCTGAACTGGAGGTCGCATCAGGACCAGGAGCTACCCACGGCCTCACCTTCCACAAATGTGCCTACTCCCCTCCCAAACCCATCTGTGCTCCTGGCCTCCACAATATCCTGTAGCAATGAGCTATTTAATGACGTGATACGTGCCACGGTTCTGCAGTCCCTTCTCACTAGGTGAGATTAACATCCTCTAAGCGTTCCTCCCGGAGACTGCCTATCACCTCATTATCCCAGACAACCGCTTCCAAAAGCAATAATGTCTGTCTGTGGTCCAGCGGCCCCCGGTCGGAACAATGTTCCTTACGAGGACAGACCGAGAGCCAGACACCTGAAAAGCATCACCCAGGGATACTCCATCACATCAGCAGTCGGTTTGGTCCCTGTTTGGTCCCTCGCTCCGGGTGATGCCAGCACTCGCAGAGAAAAACTACGAGCAGGGAGCAGTTCCAGCATCCTCCTTGGGGGAACAGAGCATTAACCCTGGCGAGTCACAGGCGAATTTATGCAGTGAAGTCGAACTGTTGACAAAACTGGATATTCTTGTTATCCATGGAAATATCACAGGTTTCGGGGGGTTGTGTTTATTTTTAATTCCTGCTAAGTTCCTGATCTCAAAGACACCTTGAAGCAATGAGCTCCCCTTTTTAATTACACACCCTGTGAAGAAGTACTCTTTTATTAGCATTTCTTTCACCACCTCTCTATTTTAATCAAATGCCCCTTTTCTCCTTGCACTAGGAGGCAGAGCAGATACGATTTTCTGATCTCCGAACTATGTATTTTCTTCTGCTTACTCATTCCATCTCTCACAACCTACCCTGGGAGGTCAGCGGCCATTTCTGCTCCGCAGCTTTGCCCTGGGCTATTTCAACAACAATTTCCAGATTCATTTCCTGACGACTGTTGCCTTTAGCCCACGTTTCCTATGCTGGCTCCCACGTAGCTTTAGCGCTGCCTCCATCGCACTGCATATTTGCCACCGGCAGCTTCACTTATCTCACTTTAAACACAGTCAAACTTACTATATCTGCTCTCTCTCCAGCTGAAGATGTGGATGGGCTTGAGTTCCATTTACAGACAGTGCAGATACTCATATGAATATTATACATGGGACCAGAAGGGATCCAGTGATGCAACCCAGTATAAACATACATCTACTGATTCCACATTCAGATTTACCCACTTTCAGCTTCCCAAGCTGGGGAACTCTACATATGGGATCACCTGTTCTTCTGATTTATCATTGTAACCCTCACAGGAGGTTCGCTCTGGTTAAATTCAGCCACATTAATCAAATTGGCTTATACCAGCTGAAATTGTATCAAGCGGCGTCAAACTGAATCTCTGTTCTTCACCAAGGTCACTAATTTACTGAATTAAGAGCTGTTATGACTCAACAGCGATGGATGAGCTTTAAGAAGCACTGGAAGATGGTTTAGAGGAAACATTCACATCTTTGGTTGCTGCTTTCAGCACAGACAGTCCTGCTGGGATTAGGGTCATATTCTAGATATTCTAGATATGAAACCATCACACTTTGCATGGTTTCCAGCTGGAGATGTAACTCGTTCCAGGCCAACTTCAGGTCAAGCTCATTCCAGCATTTGTGTGTCCAACAGGACTCGGTTTGCTGAGAGGTTCACGGGACCCTGAGGAAGCTCGCCTGAGATTCATGTTTGCAAGAGGATTTCCCTGCTAGAATGCACCTAAAATATCCCTATTAGTTAGTGCAGTGAGAAGTGAATTTCTCCTCATTTCCTGACCAAGCAGATCTTTCTTTTCCTACAGTTGTTTTGGCTATTCTTGTCTAATTTTGGACTGAGGAGCCCTCTTTATGCAACACAAGTACCTTTCCAGTAGATGTAAATCCCCCCACCAAGTTTCAAACTCAAATACGGGGAAACTGTTGCTTGTGTTTTCCAAAATCTACATTTTTCTCATTACTTTCACAGAGTTGAGTAACAAACTCCCTTAGTAGCTTTAAAAAATCACATCCCACTTAGCTATCTAGCAACCTCGTGGTCATTAAATTACACCTGGCACCAACACAGATGAGCCAAGGAGGAGCCAGGCAATGTATTTGCACTGAAATAGCTCAAGGAAAAGGGGCGTTTCTCAACAAAAACTTGTGAAAAAGTTACTGACGACTAAAATCAGTAATAGAAATATATTTTCTAGAAAAAAAGGTTCATGTTTTCACCTTTGGAAATCAAATTATTTTAAAAGACAGTAGAAGGCCCTTTTTTTAGCTGAAGAGATAAAGTGAAAATCCAAACAAGTCATCAATCTAAATTTTAGAGTAAATAAAAATGGTACAATGTCTTCCGCAGTAAGTAAATGAGCAGTTTTTGGCCATCTGTACTCCCAGTAAAGAAGGCATCGGCTTTTGCCATTTTCAATATAGAAGTGCTCCCTTGTGCTGCCCTCCCATCGCTTCTTCACGCATACAAGATCCATTCTTCACGCGCAATCTTCAGCCAAGGCTTTCCCCATAATATGGGATAACAGCAATAAAAATGTTGCCCTTCAACTGACTGTGATACCATTTTAAGGCACTTTGAGATTTTTAATAGATAACACATACCTCTGAAAAACCCTAACCTAACACCAAACTGTTTGCCATTTTCGCCCATGAGATGCTGAGCTCTGTACTGATCTCGGGGAGTTACGCTCCTCCAACGCACTGCTGGGTTTATTGCATTTGACTATGATGTGTGAGCTACCACTGGGTAAAAACACACCCCATTATGCCAGCGAAGACACAGCAAAGAATACTGTCCTACTACTTCTAGTGTGAGAAATTAGTCTGAGAAGACTGACTTTGCAACCCCACCCTCAAAAACTTGGACGGAGCTCAGATACTACAAAGATGGGGACAGACAGACTTTCCTTCCATGCTTCAATAAACAAACTTCCCAGGCCAAATCCCCGGTCTTAAACAAATGAAAGAGAATAGAAGTGTTTTGGTGGAACATTGTTTTTTCAATGAACGCTGTGCTTTCAGCGAATGGCAAAACTGCTTCAGTAAATTTGGAGCGATTCCTCTTCACATGCACAGTCCAAGAGCTTGGACCGAAATACTTCTTCTAGTCTCCCTGCAGACAGGGACTTTGGACCAGGTCTGAGGAGCTTGAGGACATGAAGACCACCTTAAGCAGAAAAGGGCTTTGGAAAGGTATTGCTAAACCGTTTTGGGGTATTATAAAACTTCCCATACGAATTCAACAGAGATTACTCATCAGGCTTCTCTGCTGAATTCCTTTCTGTTGCTTAAGCCGACGTGAAGCTACCAGGCACCGTTTTCCACCTCCAGCAGCACCGCAAACCTCTCCCTCCACAGCCCTTGGTAGGCTTGCTCCTCAGGAGCTTCTGCTGCTGTTGCAGAGTGTTTGTTAATGGTTTGAGAAAGGAGATGGCAAGACACAACCGCCAAAGGAAAAAGGGCCGGGGCAAGGCGACGGCTGCAAACTGAACAGTGGCAGCTAAGCCATGAAGGCAGAGCAGGTGGATGTTGCTCACACAGAATGTCCCAGGGGAAGCTGCAGAGCTGGTCCTCCAGGATCCCCTTGGGATGTCGAAAATAAATGCCCAGCTCATGGAACTGTTGGTCCAGCTCCCCCGGTGCAGGGACTACGTGACAGCCCGTGGATCTGCCCTGAATGACTGGCAGAGACCCATCGGAGGCAGCAGAAGTCAATTAAATCTCTGCTTACACACAGCCTTTCTGAGCCAAGCTAAATTTTCATAGCCCCAAACTGTTCTGTTTCAAATTCTAAACTCACACTTTCACATCCCTTCCAGTAGAAAATATGTGAATTAAACACATGTGTAAGACAGACAGACACACACACTCGCTCAGAGCACCTTAGGAGACCCGCACAGTTACCAGAGGGGGACAGGGACGTTGTTTTCTGGCTGGAAAGGAGGCGTGTTTGTTATTTTCAATGAGCAAGTCAAAGGACTCGATGTCATGGGATTGTGTTGCGTTGCTGAAAGCCCAATGGGAAAGGAAAGGCCCTTTAAAAAAGCCAGAGGTGAAATCAATGCAAGGACTCTCCTCATCCCCAGGAGTTAAGCGGGGTTCCAACCAAGGCCCCATCCTGAGCAACTGCCTTAGCTCACGTTTCACCTTCTCTAGGCACCGCTTCACATTTCTTCCTATTAACTACTTGTGGTTGGCCCCAGCCTAGAAATGTGGGGATCCACCTGGTAACAGCCATCCTCCGAAAAGTTCAGGCTTTGGGCTCTTTTTCCGTAAGCAGGCAAATGTTCAAATACTTATCCAAAAATACAGGTCACAGGAAACATCCCTCACAGGGGAGTTCCAGCACTCGCTGCTTCTAGAGGTGCCAGAAATATTAGGGGCAGAGGGAGCGCTTTTCTAATAGCATTTGGAATACTTCTCACATCATTACGAATGTAGCTGGGAGAATAATTTCTAATGAATCATTTTGTTCTGATTAATTTTCCTGTTTATTGTTTGGGTGACTAACACACACCCTCAACTGCCTTATGTGTACTTCACATTTCTTCCTTAGCAATCGGGGCAAGGAATAATGGGGAGGAGGTTTGATTACAGGCAGGTCTGGGGGTTCAATTCATCATTGCAAGTTGAGGTTGTTCAAGGGGTGCATCTCATGCCTCACATACTGTAATTCTGTACCGTGATGATCGTCACATTTGGGCTCAAATTTCAACAGAGGCAGGTGTCACTCCAAATCTGGAAGTGGTTATCCACAAGCGCCTTGCAACGGTCACAGACTTTGCTATCTGAGCAAAGATCTGGTGGCAATCGCAGCGAGCCTAGAAGTGGTTCGCACACTCAGAAGAGTGAACCAACCTTCAGCCGCAACCAGAGCACACATTGCAAAAGCAATGAGTAAAAGCAAAAAGGATTTCCTCATAGATGTGGTTTGTTTTGCTGTGTGTGTTTATGAAAGAGGCAGCTTCACATCGAGGAACGGGGATCTGAAGACATCCCAAGAAAGCTCTTCATGAAACTCGGAGATGACAGGCAGATTTCAATAAGTTGAAATACCTGCCCTATATCTATGCAATATAAGGACAAATCCTTTATGGGTGAGGGGTTCAAGGCCTCTAGTTACAAAAAAAGAGAGAATCGGCTCTATTCATGTGTTGTCATCGGAGCGCTTGGCTCTTCTTTCTGCTTCAAGAGAACAGGCTCGGCCTTCTGAATGCTCCACCGGGGTGGTGACAAGGCTTTGTCTGCCTCCTCAGAAGAGGACCAGGATACTTGAACCATATGTCATCACTCGAAGCCCACATGAGTTGTAGGACTTCCTCTCCGCGCCAAGTGGAAGATATATTCTTCAGCAAAGTCTTTTATCTGCCTGAATGCAATGCAGCCAGCCTGAATTTCTCCTAAACGCCTCCCATCTGCTTTCGATTTGACTCTAGCGGGCTTTCAAGGTAGATATATTCCTCTGATTTGTTTAATTATTTCACGCAACCTTGCTCTGTCAGGTTTGCTCTGTCTGCTCTTCATTTCGGGTACAAGCTGAGCACCCGCTTTTTGAGCTGGATGAATTTGGTTAGTCCCTACCCATCTCACTGTGTCCAGCAGATGCTCATGTGCAGCGCATTCCTGGGCTGTGTGGGGCTGACTCCCAGCAAACCGCACTTGAGCAAGATACAAAGAACAACCTGGAGGCACCACAATTTGATGGAAGGTAATTATTTCTGAGCCTGCACACGCTGTAGGAGAGCGCTGTGGTTTTATTCTAACCTGTGGAAACACGGGAACTCACAGATTAATCCACAACAGCGGCGCCTCTAAATCCAATATATTGTCACGGGCAGTATCAGCTGTGGATTTCTATAGTGCTTGGTTAAGTATGATCTGCAACAGAACTATAATTCTCCAACAGTGCACTGCTTGTCTTCCTCCAGCTCACAAATGTGATGCCACAAAGCTGATGGATGTTCTAATCTACCAGAAGGGAGATATATAGATATAGATATATAGATATATAGATATATAGATATATAGATATATAGATATATAGATATATAGATATATAGATATATAGATATATAGATATATAGATATATAGATATAGATAGATAGATAGAGATAGAGACAGAGACAGAGATAGAGATAGAGATAGAGATAGAGATAGAGATAGAGAGATATAGAGATAGAGAGAGATATAGATATAGATATAGATATATAGATGATATAGATATAGATATAGATATAGATTAGATATAGATATAGATATAGATTTTTCCCCCAAAAAAAATTACATCAAAGTTTGGTGACTTGATCTCATCCTTCAAATCCCATCCCAGAACCATGGATTTAAAGGTCTTCCATGAAGTAAGACACTATTTTTGCTCAAGCTGTCTTCATGTGTCCCATATGCAACAAATCCATCGCTCTTTTCCATCGTGTCAGTCCTACCTATGACAGTTCGCTGTGCTGGGCGTTCAGCTCCATTTCTCATGTTTTCAGCTCACTAAATGAGACCTGCTAGCTGGTATAAATGCAAAACACACTGGAACCCTTGGATCTTGTGGTCAAGAAATGTCCCACGGAATAAAAAGGTTCTTGTGAGGCCAAGACGCAAGACAGACAGAGAACAGTTGTAACGGATGAAGAGTCATTGCTAAAGAAAAATACACCTGGCCCATAGGTGTTCATGGGCAACTTGTGTTCATAAGCATCCAAGGACACATGGCCTAAAGACAGCTATAGCCAAAGATAATCCCTAATCAACATATGCATCAGAAACCCAGCCTGGCAAATAAAGTTAGTCTCAACACATTCTTCCCACTCCACAAAATGTAAGCCAATCTATCTAGTTAGAAAAACATGCCTTATTGCAATCTAAGTCATTTTTATTTCTTTATATACCACAAGATGTGAACTAATCTAGTTAGAGAAATATGGTTTCATTGAGTTCTGAGTAACAGCTCCTGCTTTTCTTCACTCCGTTATGTTTTTGTGATGCTTTTGCCACTTTCTCTGCAAGTCTAATGGGCTTCACATCGCCTCAAAACCTCTTGGTGGCCACTTCTGGAGAACACTTGGATTTCACAGCATATGTTGAGGGTGGCACGGAAAAACCTCAACGTACTGCAGTGGAAAAACAATTTGTAACAACATTTCCTGAAGCAATAGGTTCCAACCCATTGAAACTCTATTTACCATACGCTTGAAAGGCTCCAGGAACAACAGAAAGTCGTGCATGGATGGCTCTGCGCAAACGCGAGTCGAGTATAAATAGATCCATCTGACCACCATCCAGCTGCACTTGAGGAGGCCAGTTTTAGCTTTTCTGAGTAGCTAAGCACTCCTCAACGCTCATAACTTCATACCTAGGAAAGAATTGCTCTTACTCCATGGAAAGACAATGGAAAATATGAGGGCCAGTTCCCATGTCCTCGCAGGCACATCCACCAGCACAGGAGCTGCTCCCCAGAGCTTCCGCGAGGTTGGTCCCAGAAGAAGGGGAAGGTTGGCTTCCAAAAGCTCCCATTCTGGTGTCATTCGTAAGACACCAACAACTCAGACGAGCATCCCTGACAGAGACCTGGCCAGTGTCTGCAGGGCCAATGGACCACAAACGTTGAGCAACGCCCAGCACCTCTGGTCAGGCGGTTTTGTTTTGCAGAGACCACAGCTTAGAGAGGTCAGAATATCTGTTTGGTCAGGATGAGCATTAGGCAGCATTCAAGCTTTATTTTTGGTTTGGAAAGCGCATTAAAAACATGAAGGAATGGACTCGTGAAAGGATTGACTATTGGGCTAACACTGTTCTCCTGGCAACTACTGATAAAGCTGCCAGTGCTGTTTGATAAGTTGTGTTTGGTTTGGGTTGCTGTTTTTTTATTAAAAAAACCCACAACACAATACACTTCAGTGAGATTTTTAAAAATATTACTTAATTGAGCACCCAGAAGCAAAGGCAAAGGAGAGCGCGAACCACTGCCTAGAAAGGGGTAAGAGAGAAGTATAAGTTGGGGAATGACCTGTTGGAGAGCAGTATAAGGGAAAGGGACCTGGGGGTCCTGGGGACAGCAGGGTGAGCATGAGCCAGCACTGGGCCCTTGTGGCCAGGAAGCCAATGGTACCCGGGGTGGGTTAGAAGGGGGTGGTCAGTAGGTCAGAGAGGTTCTCCTGCCCCTCTGCTCTGCCCTGGGGAGACCACACCTGGAATATTGTGTCCAGTTGTGGCCCCTCAGCTCCAGAAGGACAGGGAACTGCTGGAGAGAGTCCAGCGCAGCCACCAAGATGCTGAAGGGAGTGGAGCATCTCCCGTGTGAGGAAAGGCTGAGGGAGCTGGGGCTCTGGAGCTGGAGAAGAGGAGACTGAGGGGGGACTCATTCATGGGGATCAATATGGAAAGGGTGAGTGTCAGGAGGATGGAGCCAGGCTCTTCTCGGTGACAACCAATGGTAGGACAAGGGGTAATGGGCTCAAACTGGAACACAGGAGGTTCCACTTGAATTTGAGAAGAAACTTCTTCATGGTGAGGGTGGCAGAGCCTGGCCCAGGCTGCCCAGGGAGGTTGTGGAGTCTCCTTCTCTGCAGACATTCAAACCCGCCTGGACACCTTCCTGTGGAACCTCAGCTGGGTGTTCCTGCTCCATGGGGGGATTGCACTGGATGAGCTTTCCAGGTCCCTTCCAGCCCCTGACATTCTGGGATTCTGTGGTTCTGTGAAGACGGAGTTGAGGTCTTTTCAGACTGTATTTTTAATATGTATGTCCAATATTTTAATATTCATGTGTATTTCAGCACATTCTGCCAGTGAGAGTTTTCATTTACTCAGGAAACCGTTTCCATATTTTAAAAGCAAACAGAGCCCAACTTGCATGGCTCGCAGGACACGGGCCCCATGGTTGGAGACGCCGTGGTTGAACGCAGGTCACACCACTGGTGCTCCAAGGTTTCTCCACCTGATGCCCATTCAGAGGATTCCAGGAAATAGGCTGCTGTGCGTACACATTTGTGCCACAATTTATACCAATTAGCGCCTGTGACCGGAGTCTTGACAGTAGGGACGGCTGGAATGTTTTCAATCCAAATACGTTTGATGAAAAGTGGGGGTTTTGTCTAAAATTAACACTTCGTGGGGTTCAAATAAATGGTTTGCATCAGAATTGTCCAATCCATCAAAAAAAGGACTGAAACTAGAATATTTATTGTAAAGAAGAAGAGGGGAGGAGGGTGTTGAATGGGGACTTTTCAGCCTTTATCATGTAATATGTAGACACATAACACATCCGATATATTTTTTTACTTCTTAATAAACAAACCTATCTTTTTCTACAAGTATAATTACTTGTATTTCAGTTTTCTGTGCAAAAGAGAAGTGTTCTTAGTGCAGAAAGGCTGAGGGGGAGATAGGCTGGGAAAGAAAGGCCTCTTTTCAGAGCTGACCTTTCAGGTAAGAACTGAAGCTTCTTATATCGTTGCCAATGAGCTGCTTGATCTATGAATAACAAATGAGAGAACATGAATGTCTAAGGCTGCCTGGTGAGTTAGCACCTCCGGATAGGTTCAGTTCCCCATAAATATAAAGATTACGGCGGTTTTTGAAAGAAAGTGCAGTAACTTTTACTTGTGTGTGCCCAAATGAATGGAGAAGCCAAAGAACCCACAGAGTCAAGCACAGCAATCTCCTGGTTCATCACACGCAGCCCTTCGCAGCCGATGTATAACACATTTATTCAGCAAGGTCCACCAGACTTGACTCCACATAACTCCACACACCACAAGCCACAAAACACTTCCACGTAATCTATAACAACTTAAAATCTTTAATTTGAAAAACCAAAAGCCACAAAAAAATACAATGCGCTACAGGCAGAAAGAAGAAACCCTAAGTCCCTGCAAGAACAGGTAATTTGTTAGGCGATAATGCCCGGCGGTCAGAGAAAGCAGCCCATTCCCCACGCTACTTAGGAAACACACAAAAACAGCAGGAAAAGAATGGCTTCTGTCAGTATAACTTAGCCAAAAATCCTTCCTAACTGAGTCAAATGATGGTTTTACCCTGAGCACATGAGCAAGACGCAGCCACGAAGCATCTGAGCGTGTTTATCACACCAAAGGGGGCAAAGGATGGGGTGAATTATCTCCAAGGACTCGAGAGAAAACAGTGAAAAACACTCAACACCAACCAACTATTCCCAGTTAGAAGGGAGGAATACAAATAATATTAAAAGTAAAGAAAATCCTCCCCTTTGTAGAACCAAGAGGCATCAGACGTGCGGTAGGGTGGGTACCATGAGCCTACAGACCCGTCCCCAAGAGGAACCTGATGCTGATGGGAGTGAGACCCACATACATTGAATTTGTGATTTCTCAGGCAGTGACTACAATGAGAAATGAACACATAACCAGAGCCTTTTCCGAAAAAGCAAGAAGAAAGGTGTGGGAACCTAAAAGCCTGAAGTGTTTTACTTGTCTTCAAGTAGGTTCTTGCTCCTCCGCTGGAAGAGAAGGAGAAAATAGTGGGTGTAATCTCTCTTGCTAAGGGCAATGTGCAGTCAAGGTGGATAAATGTTGAAAGGTTTGGTTTGGACCAGCACTCAGGAGCGGGGATGGTTATCTACATCTTAGCTTATCTGGAGCACTTTGATCAGCAGCACTGAGCCAGGAATCATGCCATGGTGTGATCTTTGGGCTCGTCCCAGAAAGTTCCCGGCACCGACTCTTGGCCAAGCCAGGGATGTCCAGAGATGGGAAAAGCAACCTCAGGCTCTGCATCCTCATCCCTGTGCGAACCAAGGAGAAGAAGGCTCCTTGTGTGGCAGAACATGAGATATACATATATATAGTTCGGAGAGTGAATGGGTTTTTCATCAAATCCAAGCGAAGATTCTGTTCAAGTTTGGGCAGGAGATTCAGAAATGTTCAGATTTTTATCTAATTGATTTGCATGTCCCTGTTTATAAGGAGATTCCAGACATGAAGCTACAGACTGTTTATTATTGATTGCACAACTGTCATTTTCAGACAGCTTAAATTCCACCCAAAGTTCCTGGGGGAGAAATTCACCTCCCATACCTTTAGCTGCCTAAAACTTAGGCGCCTAGTCGAAACTCTTTGGCTGGGCTCCATTGACAGCCAGTGGAGGGAGGCTGGCACATCCCAAGTAACACAGACACCCATCTTCCATGGACATGAATCACCCACCAGAAGGGCCTGTCCCTCCCCGGCGACCACAGAGGGAAGCTGGATGCTTGCTAAAACCAGTTCTTCTGTCTGGAGCCCCAGACAAATGCCCTTGTGCTCCCACCAGAGCAGGCAAGCGCCGCACTCAGCTTCCCAACACACCAGGGAAAGAACAAAGTGGGAAGTGCTCGGTCATAAAGACCTTTGGGTGATTGATGCCCAAGGGAAAGCCGGGAGCCTAAGGAGGAACAAGACGTTTCAATCAACTTGTGGATTTGGGCCTAGGTGACTTCCTCCAAGCTTTCATACTCATTTAAACCACCACTTTTCCACTCATGATTCTCCCATTTGAATCTGGTCTCATGAATCTTCTACTGAAAACATCTCTGAACTCCTGGATAACCAGAAGCAGAAATTCTGCACATTTTTCCAAGCAAACAAAAGCTGTGAGGCCTTTTCTCAGCCACAAGCTGGAGCAGCAACTGCTCACCCCAACCGTGTGTCTGCTGCCCATGAGTCCCACCTGGTGACCCCGGGGGAGAAAACCACCCTGTCCTCTGTGCCAAGTCCCCCCATCACATCCTATTTAACCCAGCACAGTAGCCCTTCAGAATTGCTGGGTTTATTCTTATGTTCCTTGCTGAGAGTGAAACATTTTTATTGACATGGAAAGATTGCGCCATGTGCATAATTGCTGCATACAACAAGATGGAAACCACAAGCAATAAAATACTCCATGGGCGATGACTCGTGTTTACAGTAAATCGGAACGATGCTGCCAGATGTCAGCAGCACCAAATCATGTGTTGCTGATCCCAGGTCTCCAGAAGAAGGAAATAAAACCCCACCATGGATATTTTTCTTTCTGGCGAGGGAATGACTGCTGGGTTGATTGCATCTCTGAAGCTCCGGGTAAGTGGTAGAGACAAGAACTTATTTTTGTTTCAAGAATCCTTGTATATTACAGTGGGAAAGTGACTTTAATAGTTTTTCAGATCTCGAAATTTAGAAATACCATGTTCCTTTGCCTAGATCTGCTAGTGTGCTGAGCCTGCACTGAAGCCCAGGGGAGCAAGTGAATGCAGAACATTTGTTCCATACGCCACCCCTCCCATCGGCCACAAAACAGCTCCCAAAAACCTATAGATTGAGATTCTGATGAGACACCAAATGTCACAACTGCAGCTTGCCAGGACAAGGAAAGGTGCCACTGCTGTCCCTGAACCAGGGTACGTCCTCCTTCTAGCACAGTCTTTCAAAACAAGGCTGATGTCTTTCCAAACACTCTGCTATAGCTCGAAAAGAAGGGACGGGCTTAATTCCTGAGTAAGGCTCAACCAGAAAGCTCTTTGTGGATTATAAAACTTGTGAATTTGTGCAGCTCCAGCCACTCATTTAAGACCCACCAGGTGGATTTAGGGCTACATTCCTGAAAAGAGTTTAGCTGTTTTGAAGAGCTCCCTTTAGGATGACTCAGAAGTCCTGATTTGAAAGAAATGTTGGGAATCAGCCTAAAAAACAATATCAGAACTTGTCTGAGAAGGATTCACATTGTCCATTAGAGCTGAAACAGGCAGTTCAACCGGACATTTCTGGCAGGTTTTTCTTCAACTGTTTAAGCTTGGGCATCCAATTTTCAGTCTCCCTGCTCTGGTCTGCAATCCTTTGCATGCCTGACGTGAAGAATAAATCCCAAAGCCCACTTTCCAGACTGCGGTGTCCTAACCTATGAAATACAGTTGTCTCTGGGTATGACTGGATGGAATGTGTCAGCAGAGGTGGTCTTGCACTTCCTTCATGCCCCAAATTGGCTAGAAATGACCCAGCTCCAAAACAAACGCTGGCTGTGAGCGTATAGCTGGGTGTACCATGCTACAAGCCATCACGTATTGTCTCGAGTTCACCATGGAGTTGACACGCCTGTACAATGTCTGTTTGGGATGATTGCAAGCAGAAGAGCCTGCATCTGTTGAGCAGAGCGACAAAGCCATTTTCTCCGCATCTCGACATACCCGGTGACGCCAAACATCCCAGCGAACATTTTAAACCCTGAAATTCTCGCAGGACCAAAATTATTTGTCTTAAATGAACAGCATCCGATCGAACCAGTTGGATTTGATCCTTAATGTCAGTATCGGAGACAGCTGCATTTGGAAATGGGGCAATTAAGGGAAGAAAAAGATGTAGCAAATACAGCAGAAATGGGATGTCTGTAGACCATCATTTTTTAACCAGACTGATAGGCTGCAAAATCTATGCCTGTCCATCACAGGGTTCAAGCTGTCCTCTGAGCCTTCCCTGTCAACTCACATCACTCCTGGTAATGGTCTCTTGGCAGCTTCACCCTGGAAACTAATAAGCAGGGAAATTACATGGTCTTGGACCTATTTCAGAAACACAAGTACCTGATCTCATTCAATAAGGCACGATGCTAACAGTCCTTCTCGCAGATGTGATTATCGCGGTAATGATGTATTGTGGAGACCAGAATCTGGCATATGACCTCATCCTTATCTGCAGCTGCAAAGCACTACTGGATTCAGGCTTCAGACTGCAAGTGGCCTCAATTCAAATACGTCCAGCACCCTGAGACTCTCAGTCCTAAACCCCCCATAAGACCAGACGGTCTGTCTGAGCCAGATTCTCACCTAGTGTAAGTAAGCAGGAAAAACACACATTTCCAAATTGCTCCATTTTTTTTTAAATCTATTTTTCCTACCCACATCACTGAAACTGAAGTAGTTCCGTATCTACTAGTCCCAGCAGACCGGCGCGGCTCATTAGGAGTTGTTGTCCGTATAAAAAATAACGTTGTCCTGTCAAATCTAAATGTTCTGCTTAAGCTGGATACACCGAGTGCAACTTCGCTAACTCAAAACTCTCCTGAAATTTTCATTTCACTGCATCTTCCACCTACTTGGCAAGCATTTTGATTTCCTGTTCTTATTAGGAAAGTTACTTACAAACACTGATACTCCCTGTGCAAGGAAAAAGCCCAGTTGTGAAGTGGTGCAGCACAAAGCACCCGTAACCAGCCAAAATCTGCTTGGTGGGCAGGACACAGTGCACTGCAAGAGTCATGACCCTGATGCTCACACCCAGAGAAGCCCTTCTAAAAAATCCTTGCTCTGCAGCTTGTTTTTTGGCTTAATCATGTCCATTAAACACCACCCTCCATGCACGTGTTGCCACTGCACAAGCCCTGGTTGTCCCGGGTAAATATCCCACATCGCATAGCTCAAATCTTCTGTTATTCCAGCGCAGCGTCCTGTTCTCCTGCTGCTTCCTACAGACCTTGAAAGTTGTCTTCTGTTAGTTCGGAGTGTTCAAAATACAAACAACAAACAGAAAAGTCCTCGCGGTTGCCGCTTTCTTTGCCCAAGTCCGAGGAGCACCTGCTATACATCAGAAAGCTGCTCCGATCGCTGGCAGCATTTCCCTGTTTGCAAATGGCCCTCTCCATAAACAAACACCCTGGCCTCAGCTTCACGGTGCCAGAAAACATGTTTATTTTCCCCCTGAACACACTATTTGCCTTGTGTTCCACTGACCTTCGCTGACTGTCCTGTCTAACCGCTATTTGGATACAATGGGGTTTTCTCCACATGTCTGTGGCTTGGGGGTGACGTTTTAGCAAACTCGTGAGCTCCAAGTTGGTTAAAGCAAAACCTCAGTCACTCCGGACTTCAAATATCCAGAGCTCTCCGCTACTCTAAAGGGACTTGTGTTCCCTCAGGGTCAGCTAACAACACTGGGCATTCCCCCAGTCAGCCCAGACCTTGGCAGAGCAACGTATTTATTGCTCCTAACTCACACAGCTGAAGTTCACAGCGGTGGCAGCACCCGAGTTCACCTCTAATAAAGGAATATTTCTCCTTGGAAGTCAGCCGCCTGTATTTTTCCACTTTCAAGGAAAGCCTCCATGCCATCCGTTCCCATCCTGCCTTTGCGTGCCTGAAGAAGCCACCCCATCGCTTCCAATGCCTACAAAGGTTGGGCAAACATCATAGGTGAAACTTTGACAAGCGCCATTAACCATTCAGTTCCCAAAAGAACAGGTGGATCTTCTTTTCAGCTCTTCAAAATCAAGTCTGGCCACCTCTGGATAAAAGCTTTGGCCACCCGACCACTATGAGTTTCTCCACTGCAATAATGAGCTGCCGTTCTCAACAACCTGTGATAAACAAGGGACTGGGCTTGTTGACTAATGGTCCTTTGAACTGAATCTAAAAACCTTCCTATGCGCAAAGACCTGTAACAAGAGCTCCTCACCTTTCCCAATATCCCTGCCCAGCCAGGAGAGTCCCATTCTTAATGGCAAAATCCTTCCTGCAAGTTCCAACTGATCTACATCTCATTACCCTGCATCCCCATCCCTTTTCAGCACTAGCTGATCGATACAGTTCTCAACACCAGTCAGTGCCCCAGCAAGTGCTTTCTCCCACTTTTTTGCCCCTGTCCCTTAATTTCTTTAGCTCCCTATCCTTCTCCGTCTCATTACATACTTTATGACTGCTCATCCTTATATAAATGCTCCCTTTTATTTCCCCTTTTTCCCGTGGAGATATATGCGCATCCAGAGCCAAACCAGTCCAATTTGGTCTCCTTCAGCAGAAGCCATTTACTCCAGGGGAACTCCTGGGATAATGCAAGAGCCAACTCCTGTAGTGCTTTGATGTCTCTGCCTTAGCCAACCGCAGTAAGGTTTTCATACCCCCTCCTCAATCTATAACGGCATGTTTATTGTTCACAATGGGAAAGATAAATTGCCAGGGCACACAGGCCTCTTCTGGGGGCTTTTCCAAAAATAAAAATATAAATCCTTACCTAAACTACAATTAAATGAACAACAGCACTCTCTGGCTGTATTTCCGGGGCACAGCATGCACCGGGGATGTGCTGCATCCAGGGCTCCGGTCCCCAGCACAGGCTCAGCCCTCGCAGCCTGCGCGGGTGCCGTGGTGTCTTCCCAAAGATCCGGATCCTCGGCAGCTCCCCCCTGCTGCTCTATCAGCTGCACCGGGCTCCGTCTCCACAGCTCCTCTTTGGTTGTCACAGCTTCACCGCTGTCTCTTCTTCATGCAGGATCACGTCGGGGTCACCATATGTCGCGGTTGAGACGGACAAACGACACAGACCAGGTTCTTCCAGGATGAAGGCAGTAGATGCCATTTATTGCCGCAAGTGCATTTTTATACAGTTGTACCAATTCATGTGTCTCTTCGCTATTGATTACAAGTTACAGCAGTAACATCTCATCGGCTAATTTTGCTGTCATCAATGCTACTCTTCTGCTCCCTTCTCTCTCATGGGTACAACTTAATATCTCCAGATACTCCTTTACTCCCATCCTTCTCACAGGTAGGCCTTAGTATCTTCAAGGCTAATTTCTGTTCCCATGTCAGGGAATCCACGGACCCACTGTAGTCCCATCACACAGGACCAGTTTGAACATCAAACCGGCACATTGGGGCTGAGCCGCTTTTGCTTTGTCTCCGAGTGGCTCTGCTTGGAAACCCACTCCTGTCACCCCTAAGCAGGAACAGCATCAGCCAAGAGGAACCAGCTGGGACACTGGTCATGGATGTGAGCTTGAGAATGGATGTGTCCCATTTGGCCATCCCGGAGAGAAGCAACTCTTGAGCGCCGCAACGGCTGGCTTGGAGAATTCAAAGGTGGCTCCTTGGGAAAGATGCTCCTAATTTAATAATTGTAGCCTTTTTGAAACATCTGTCCCCCAAAGCCAGACTGCCAGCCAGAGGATCCGTGTTTCTGTCCTCTCACCAGCTCCAGGAGGACCCGTCCCTCCATGAGAAGATCCCACTGAACAAGATGGTGGCTTGCGCTGCCCCGCTCTGCCCGTCACCCGCACCCGGCCGGGAAGCCGGAGTCAGCGCCGAGCCTTGTGTCAATAAGCACCGGCAGAACATCCTCTCTGTTTCCCTTTAGCACAATAAACCATGTCTTCCCCCTTCCCTCATCTCTTTCCTCTGTACCCAGACACACGCAGCGCAGGGATGGACCCCTGCTCCCTCTCACCACCCCCATTTTCCTGTCTCCGCTCCTAAGGAAGAGTCTCTCATATACAAGGGCAGTACGCAAAGAACTTCGATTTAATTTTTCGCAGGCAACAGAGCGGTATGAAATTCCAGCAGTATCCTGGCCAGGGCCAGCAAAAGCCCCCTGACAGTGCTGAAGACGTTATAAGCCTTGCTTACAGCCCCCAAGGCTCGTTAACGCAGAAATACTGATTTCACATCTAGGAAAATAGGATAGATATTAACCATCTTAGTCTAGAAGTAAGGATTTGCAAAGCACTAAGAAGAAGTCTAGGTTTTAGAGCAGGATATCAAAAAGACATCGGTCCCAAACTAGATTTTACAGCAAACCCTCTCTTTACACCACTCAAACCATGTCCTGTCACCTACAGAGCTCACGCACACGTATCTGCTCCTCTGTCTAGTGCATCCCTTCTGGACCTATCCCCCATTACCAGGATAAACCTGTGAGGCTGCGGCCTTGCTAGTGACCTCGGATAATCTGTTCTAAAGGGGTTTTTATACACCTTTACAAGCTATATAAACCTTATACCTTTGATACAATAGCAAGTCTCCTGAACATAATAATATTCTGCAGCTGATCTCAAGTGTCAGCTTGAGATTCAGCAGGATTGAGACTTGCGCCTTCTTATTTGGTGCCTTCCTTACAGGATTTTTCAGTGAGCTAGTGAAGCCTGTAACAAAAACAGACTTTAAAGAAGAAGGATCTGAAGCTACTTCCAAATTTGAGCTGAGTAATGAGCACAGGGATAATTTAGTTCTCCAAAGCCAAGAGAGATGTAATGTAAATCTTGAAATACCAAACATGGAAGCCAAGGGTACTGGACAATGGATGGCTAACACTAACCAACTCTAACAAACTCAAAGGAGCGTTTTGCCAGTAATTATAAACTAGAAGTAATATGAAGATAGCTGTGGAAATAAGAACACATATGAAGCTTAAAAACAAAACTAGATTTTAGTTGGGATGTCCAAAACTTGCACTTGCTTTCTCAAGTGAAACCTTATGCCCACTGGATGTTTTATAACCCTCTACAGTGAGAAATAAAAGGAGATACTTTGATTTGTGACACAGTGTCTGGAACTAAAATCTCAAGTAACAGCCCCGACCATTTATAGTGCATTTTTTTCAAATCCATGGATCACAAAGCATTTTAATATCCCTAACTAACACCACGTGCATCAACACAACCCGCCTCTGATGTCCAGGGTATTATTCCCATCAGACAGGTGAGTAAACAAAGTCACAAAGAGTGAAGTGTTAGGGTCCGAGAGGAAGTCTGGGGCTGAGCTGGGAACAGAACCTGTCCCTTGACACAATCCTCTTCCTCAACCGCAGGGCAATCCCTCCCTGACCTATGCATGCAACAGTAGATCACAACTGGGATATTTTTTCCTATGCAAAACATGAGGGTTTTCAATTTTCCTCTCTTATCCCACGTCTCCCCAGGATGTCAGGTTGAGCCTCTTCCTTCAACGGGTGACTGTCTCGTGGTGCATGGATAAAGCCTGATGGGGTGAAAAGGGAAACCCAGTACAACTGGCCAAAGCGACACGGTCTATTCATGGCAGAGCAGCTGGATTTCTTCTCTCAGAACAATATTTCACCCACTGGATTGCACATCCCAAGACAGATGGGCTTGGATAGTCCCTCACTGCAACAGGAATCTAGTGCTCTATAATGGTATAGCTCTGCATCATGCAAGGAAAACCTCAACTGTCTAAATAATCCCAGTTCTAATAAGCCTAAGGAAGAGCAGCATGAGGTGCTCCCTTCAGCTTACGTGTGATACCTCCTTTTAGTTCTCGCAGCTTCATCTCTGGGAAGTAGAAGCATCATCTGTGACACCAACACATGTGAGAAATCGAGCTCTAATCGCTGATGAAGCTCAGTCAATCTCCAGTTTTATTGTAGATTACCCAGAGAACAAGACCCGTCCTATTGTTTTTGGCAGTCGCTATGCATGGTTGTGACCTGCATACCACATTGCAGGTTGTTTTTCTCTTTCCCACCACTCCAACCTCCAAAACGACTTGACCCATGGTACAAAATATTCTACATCAGATTCCCTCGATAGTCCCTGACACTATGGGAGAAGAGGAAGGACCAGTTGTACTTACCTGGACTAATTGCTCCCCCTGATCCTTTCCCAACCAGAGGCAGTGCAGCCCTGACAATATCAAGAAGGGGATGCTAAACCACGGTCAGTCTAATGGGAGATGGAAGGTTGGAGGCTTCTAGCGCTCTAGTAAAGCCGTGTCTGCACCCAGCTCTGCTATGCAGGCTGATTCTCAGCTTGAGCCAAGTCATCGCTGGCAGATACGGGGTACTGGATTTACAGGGATAAGTGATCTGATCCATTACGACAAACCTCTATGTTCTTTGGCAAATCTTGCGAAAAGACTTTCTTAAAAGAAAAAAAAAAAAGTCATAAATGTGGGTATTAAAAAACAAACCCCAGTAAATTGTACATAAGAGCGATTCTCAGCTATGAAGCTTGTTCATCCCTCAGATTACTGGGAGATTTAAGAAAGTGAAACAGTTGTTATCACTTGGGCTGTGGGATTTTGTTGGCTTTTGCCGGCTGATCGCTGTATTTAAGGTGGAGCTGCTGTGTCAGACTCCCCGTGGGCCAAGAACAATATATACCAATTATTGACATCCTAAGTGTATCTTTTTTGAGGGATAGGATATCTTGATGAGCTTTAGAGGGAGAAGAAGCCTGGTACGCTGAAGAGCTCAGCAAATCTGGCAGGCACTGCACTCCAGAGGCACTTGGGTGGAAGTGACTGAAGGCTATGATCTCCCTGCCCACAATCTCCCCACGTAGTGGGGCTATAAATACCGTCCATCACAATTCAGAGTGTTCACCAGCGGGCAAACAAAGTCTGGAAGAGTTGAAATGGCTTGTCCTGGGTCAGCCAGCGCACCAAGGACAACAACGAACCACTGATGAAGTGGTGAAGTCCAAAGGCAGCACTTGATCCAGCAGACACACACTCAACACCTCCATCCAACGCAGCATTACACACCAAGTAAGGTCCACCTTGTTTCAGTGTTGGGACCTCTGAAAAAAAACTAAGGTTATGTCACCAAAATCAAACTTAATGGAGCTTATTTCCATTTTGCATGAGACCTTGATTCAGCAGAAACTTATTTTGATAAGGTTTGGGAAAGACTTTATTCTTGTTTCTCTTCCCTCGGTGCGGATTGCACTCATTCTTTTATGGGAGATGTTTTCATCTCAGCTCATCCTGAGGACCAGGCTGTTCACGTCCCACAGACATTTATTAAGCTTATTGAACGATTCACAGCTTCTTGAATGCTGATGCATTCTGAGCCATCTCAGCGGATAACCAGCAGATCTTTTTAACTGTTTCTCCCAGGTTTAGTGTACTCACCGCCTCTTTGGAGGCTTCTCTCCAAACTGGAGTAATATCCCAAATGCTTACAGGAATTATCTGTGATAACGAAACAGCTCCCAACTTCATCCTGTTTTATAAACTACCCTTCAACAACTGGCTTGCTTAACAGGCTCCTTGCAACAATTGCTCTTCCTCAATGCTTAACAGCTGGCAGTGACCTTTCTTCTTAATGGAGAAACATTAAGCACCAAAATACTTCAGAAAACAAACATCGGCCCCAAACCCATCCTAGTAATGCCCAGAAGCTCCTGAAATACATCTCAGAACACGAAGCCAAGCCAAATACTGGGCTCCCCATCCTGAATGTGCTTTTAAGTTGCACAGAACAAAAGCCTTTAATTTATATTTGATTTTAAAAGTCTAAGAGCAACAATAAATTAGGAAAATAAACCTGTTGCGCAGGATCAAATAAGCTCTGAGAGTGCCTAACTGGGAACATGACCAGCAGTTAATCTTCTAACCATCAGCAGAGAATAGGGCACTGAAACTCCCCCTCTGAGAAGAGGCTTTGCTTTAGCTTCTTCTGCCGTTTTTCTGAGCCAAATCACTCACTGAGCCTCGTTTTTCATGTTGTGAGGTCAGCCCAGCTCTGCTTCTCACACAGAGTCACCTCCACATGTGTGTTTCTGTGTGCACACATGATCGAGATGTTGGGAACTGACTTCTGCATTTCATATCATCCAAAGTCAACACCTGGCAGAGCCTGACGTACCTTAGCGATGCGAAATACAGAACGCTGAAAGAACCTGCAGATTTGAAGCAACCCGTGGGCTATTTTTTAAATATACCACACGCCAACCCTAAGCCAAGATTATACTTTTACTCGCATACCTGTAATAACATTGTCTTAAAAGTAGAATCTAACCAAAGTAGAATCTAAAAGCATCAATGCAACACTGCCCGTGTCATGGAGCCCAGTTATTCTTTAGTCTTATACAGCAACTGCTATCCATGGATAAACCTGCTCTTACAAAGAGCCCTTAGTCTAAATTCTAGGGCAAAATTAAAAGTACTAGTAAATGCTGTAACATATGGGAGAACTGAGGGTGGCCTCTCGTTGTCCACGTTGTCTGAAGCCCTTTGGAGCTCAGCATCGGGGAGGTGGGTTCACAAAAGCGGGAGTGCAAGGAAAGCTATTTCTGTACAGGGCACATGGAGAAACCAGTTCAGCCCACACACCAAGGAAATTCCTCCCTGAAGCATTTGTGCCTTGTAATTAGTTCCCCTGATTAATTTTGCAATGGCCTGGTCAAGCACTGCCGGCACTCGGGAAGAAAGGGCAGGTTCCTCTGGTCTAAGCGATGCCATTTAAACCCGTGGTAGCGCCTGTGGACACGTAGGATGGGGACAGACAGGAGTTGAAATGCAGAGAAGCATCTGGTCAGTGCCATAACCAGCTTTGTTTTCAAAGGGGAGATATCTTGAAATGTATGGTAAAAAGAAAAAAAAGAGGAAAAGCCAATCCAAGCCAAAGCAAGCAGGTTTTCTGTGGAAAAACATTGAGTAACTGGTAACTGTATTTTCACACACAGATGCTGATCTGAGCTTACCTCTGAGGTTAAGAGGGTACCAATGAGACCTGAAAGCAGCACTGTCCCCAGCCCACAGAAGAACTTAGATAGTAGAAGCACTGTTCAACACATGCAAAAACTATCTGTCCTTCATCGCTGGTCTTTCTGTCCCCTTTTAGGAAGGGCTCACTAATCAGATTAGGTGTTCCCACTGCGATTGGTTGCCAATTACACACCACTAATGAGGGGAGAAATTAAACATTTCCTGAATGAGCTCCAAATGCAGAAACTGGTCTCCCAAACGTAGCTCACAAGTCACAGAAACCAGATTTACTCTTCTTTTAGATCTCAAGCAGGGCAGGAAAACAGAGCTGAAGCTCCCCATAAACATCATTTCCAACCAGCGGTTGACCCAGAAGACCCTACTAGGGATATCTAAGTGCTGGGTAAGGACAGCCCAGTTCCAATCACATACAAACTCACCTCAGCTAGTGCTCCAAGTGCTGGAAGAAGGCAGAAATCCACTTAATTCCCCTCCTCCTGACAGTAGCGGTGAGTACCTGAATTCTATAGACCAGGGCTATGTTTTCTTAGCCTTTTTAAGCACAGCAATGGCCCAGTTCAGGCTGAGCCCATCTCCTAGAGCTTTGGCAGTACTTCCCAGGGGGTTTCTCTGATCCCAAAGGCTTGAATCCCAAACCGCACACTTGTAGCTATAAACCTCTCACTGGCACGAAATCCCTCTGCGCCTCTGCCATACAGTCGCCACTAAAACCTACCAGCTCGACCAAAGAGATTAAAGCTACTACCTGTCTAGACATGGTTTGTTTTCCTCCTCTTCAGGCATAGCTGAACCCAAAATCCCACAACAGTCTTGGGAAAGTGCAGAGGCCACTAGTTTAGGAAAGTACAACTCTTAAAACAACCAGTTTCCCAGTTATACATTGTTGGTGTCTTTTGTAGACTGTGACAGCTCCTGGGATGTGTTTAGGCTTTGGCTGTTATTTCCTTATCACACTGATTTGTAGATTTTGTAGGAATGCCCAAATCCCCCATTACCCCCATGGGATGACAAGGTGCTGCAGAAGGGATAATCAAGAAGCATCTCAGGTCACTGGGTGCCTCCTCTGTCAGTTCCACTGTGTCTACAGCTCCAGGAGCATCCAGTGATCCAGTCTGCCTGCCGCTTACCTCCAGCCCCAGTCAGAATACATGCAAACACAGGCAGGAGCTTTTAAGGTCATCCTCCAGCTTGTCTTTTGGGAGGCATTGATACCTTCTGGTTTTTGGAAGGCTGAGCGACTTGAAAAGTTCAGCCCAGGTGCAGACAGCAAAATGCCAACAGGGTTTAGGTTTTGTTTTGCTTTCCAAGCCTAGATGCCTCTCCCTGAATGATTAAATGGAATAATCCCGTCTCAGTTTTGCGAGCACTGTCTGGGTGAGAGGGGAGCCAGGAGCGCATTTCAGGAGGGTATTAATCTTTACCTGCTCACTGAAAGCTACAAACCAAGACGCTCGGAGAAAACCGCTGTTCTCTAACGGCTGTTGAGGGACACACCAAGCTCGGCCTCCATCCCTCGTGTCTCCTCTCCTGATGATCGGGAAAATGCAAACCTAGAGCGGGTCTGCGTGCTGCTGAGAGGGTGCGGAGGCCCGGGGAGAGCGGATGCTCCGCACAGAGCGGCCGCTGTTCGCAGGAGAACGGCTGCGTTCAGGGGCTTATCTGGGCAACGACTTTCCCCCGTGAGCCCAACACATCGTAAGTTTTCTCCTAAAGCTGCCAACATGAAGCCAAGAGAGTGCTGAGCTCTATTTCCCCTGTCCTGAAAGACAAAGAAAATAACCCAGACGTTAAATTTGTCCTAGTCTCTGATGGACTAGAGAACTGGTCCTCGCTGTCCCAAGTCCCGGGTTAAAGCCCTGTCCACTCCACCACTCTCTGCCTCTGGTGTGCCTGCCTTTCAGCTAGCGGGAAGAAGGGGATTTTTGTCTTGCACAACTCCAAGAAGCCCCTCTGAGCCCTTGCTCACCCTCCCCGTGTGCAGCCAGTGTACTCAGCCTTGCAGGTCTGCTCCTGAATTTGGCCCTTGATGAATAGATCACTATGCTGGCTGCTCCCAGGCGTACACAGCCAGTTGTATGTGGGGCAGAATCCTAAGCCAGGGCAGGAATGCTTGTCTGGCGGCCCTTCCTGGCCTCCAAGTGTCTGCCGACTTCTCTTTTTTCTCTCTTTTTTTTTTTATTTTTGTCTCTGCCACCTCATTTTTAAGCTGGGTCTCGATCTTCTCTGCCAGTGTAAATCAGCAGCATCGCTCCAGACTGACATCAAGTGGGCACGCGTGGGCTTCGAGCGCTGCCGTCTTAACCCTCCGGGCATCCTGCAGCAGACGGGACCTGGGATACGTGACAGCACATTTCTACCCGCTATCCTACCCCCTCTCTCTTATCCTACTCACCCATTTGGTGTCTCTTTATTCAGCTGAAAGAAGACAGGTCAATAGTGAAGAAAAGAAACAGCTAAGAGGCCCTCCTATTTATATACGATCTTCATGCTCTCACCCACTCTTTCCATATATATTATATCTTGCTTCTGCAATTAAAACGCATTACTTAAGGAGAAGATAATATTTCAAGCTGAAGCATAAGCTGGAAAGCTGTGTTTTTCATTTACATGGGTTAAACACACAAGGGACAGCTGGAATGGCAGTTACAATTAGACTGCCCATTAGGACGCATTAGATGACATTAACCCAAGACCTCTCAGGTCCACCGCAAAGCTGTCGGGCTGCAAAGCACTTTGAAGAGCAACCTAGAGCTTTAAAGCGACACTCACGTTCAGTGCAAACACTGAAAGGGACGTTTCTCCTCCTCGTGACACAGCACACGCTCAGTGTTGCTGCTTCCAAACTTGGCACTTCTTTTAAAGCCTTTGTAAGGTCGAAATCAAATGCTGCAATAACCTCGCCACCGCTACAAAAGCATTCCAGCAATGCTATGCAAAATGCACCAGCGAGCACAGCCAGATGAGGGTGTGACCAGCCAGACACCCTTCCCAAATGCTGCTTATTCATCTTCCCCATGCGTGGTCGTTAAGACTGGAAATTATCCACCTTCCTGGCAAAGAAAGAGAAAAACACTGATGCATCAAGCTACTGAAGAGCTCCATAGGCGCTACCACTTTCGCAACATCCACCATGGCCACTTATCCGGGCTGTGATTTTCCTCCTGGGATTGAACTTCATGACAGAGCATGAAACACTTTTCAAACATTTAAGAGACTCAGAAGAAGCCTGAAATGAACTTAAACACCAGAGCGCCTGCAGCTCTGGGCACCTCCCGAGATTTCACTTGCATAATAACTGAATTATTAACTAAAAAAAGAGTGGTGTGTGGAAAAATGAAGCCACTAGCTTGCATGTGGCTAGAGATCCACAGGGATTAAGAAGACGTTTAAAAATACCAACCTTTTTCCAAATATCTCCTCAGTTACCAGAGGAGAGTTGCCAATGGGGATCATGAATGTTTTAAGGGAAAACAATCATTGACGACCAGATGCGCCGCTGAGATGTTTGAAGTCCCAGAGACCCTGCCCGGTCTCCCCTGCATCGAACTACCTGATCCTCTCGAAATCACCAGTGAGCTCCTGTTTGTAAAGCTGCAGAAAATCAGTTATAGCTTTCCGCAAAAATGCCGAGTTGTCCATGTCAAGAAAATTATAGAAAGTCAGGCTATGGGCAGGAGGGGGAGAGGGTTAGAAAAAGAGAGCATTGTTTATGGAACATGAAAAGCTCCAGCAACACAATATATGGAATTCGGAGGGAAACAGGCCCTCCTTTCTTTCTGTACAATTCAAATAATTCCAATGGCAGACTGGATATTCCCCGAAACGAGTTAGAAAAGCACAGGGCTGTCAAAGCAATTTAGAAGGGAAAGTTGAAGTAAACATGGTGACCTTTTTTTTCTTAAGCCTAGAAGACCTGAATGGTACTTTATAGAGCGTATGCTTTTCATAGAAGAGAAGAAATTATATAGCTGGACATCCAGCCCAAGGCGAGGAGCCTGCATGGACATTCAACGAGAACGAGTGGAAGTACCCCTAGATATGGCCTCAGCTCAGGCGTGATATCAACATGCACACCCAGCTCTAACCTTCTCCTGGAGGTCTTAGGTTCTGATTAAGGGAAAGAAGAAGTCCTTATGAAGTCCCATTCGGAGTTGTCATCTTTAAACGCATTCTCCTACTCCCCCAAGATGCTCTAGAGATCAGAAAGACAGACAGACATTTTATACTGCTCTGACAGTTCATTAAGATGGAGATCGACCATTAAGAGCAAAATAACCTAAATTCATACTTTCCCTAACCCTCTTCTCCTTACCAGTGTCTTGCTTCCTTACTCCAGCTCTAAATAGGAACAAACCCCTGAATTTGAGGGACTTTTTGAGCTTTTGACTAATTTCTCCAGGAAAAGCCTCCTTCAGCCTTGTGCAAAGCACACAAAGGATTTTATCCTCCTTTGTTATGGAAAGACAGTTTCCAGCAGTTCGCATGATTCAGTTTTCATCAATAAAAGGAGAGGTAACAGCAAAGATGTGAACAGAAAATGTCCATGACTATTTTCACTTCCCTACCTGTCCTTATGATTTTTATATATATATATAATTATTATTTGATTATGATAGGATATGATTTTGAATAATTTGATCTAAATATATAAGGTTAATGAAATCACAAGGCCTCTATTCAGCCAGGTCTAGAGCAATTATATCCAGTATAACTGCTTGGTTATATACTTTATTCCTCTAGGGACTTGTGTTCTTTAATACACCACTTTCATGCAAGAGTTTCTATCAAACAGAAGAAAAGCTGCACACTCTGCCAATTCAGGGAGATAGTGGATTCAGTCTCACTCACTTATCATTGGAAAGACTTATTGCCTGGTGAGCAATCTTACCAGGACTCACTTGTTTAAATTATCTACATTAATGGATGACCTGAAACGTAAAGAAGTCAGTCTGGCTTTCTCCTGCATGAAGCTCACTGTCTAATTCGCTCTGACTTGTGCATTTGAAGGGAACAGGGCTTGTTTTTTTCTCTTCTGATGCTATTTGGGGTTTTGAGTGCAAAGCGAAGCAAACAGCTTCACTTTGGTGAACAAACAGCGTCCATGCGGTCTGAGCTGCCTGCATCGCTGCTGCAGAACGGGGGGCTGGGGGTGTCAACTGGAGTGTGGGAATCTAGGAACCAAGCCGAATTGTTCCATCTTTAAATAGAAAACTTCCTTTGATAGTTTTAATTACACTCAGGCAGACAACACGCTGCTGTTGTTTGGTGGGTTTTTTTGGGGGGGGGCGGTAATTCTGCATTTCTAGCTTTTAATTAGCAGGTTGGCAGCCTCCCCTGTAGCTCCCTCCCAAATGACTCTGGATGTTACGGCTTCACGTAAATTGCTCTGACATGACCGCGATGTGCTCTGTAGAGCTCCCAACAGCCACGAGGTGTCTCTACGAACTGTCCTGCTTAAAAACCAGGACAGAACTGAGTTCAATCTCTGCAGAAGCCTGTTTGTTTGCCTCCCGTTGTCAAAACCTTCCTTAATAAATGGCTCCTAAAAGAGAGAGCGCGATCTTGCGTATCATGACAGCTCTATCCAAATAACCAAGCAGTACTAATACCAGAGAAAAATCTATATTTACAGAGTCAAAGGATGGTAAAACAAGGGGCTACATCTGGAAGTAGTAAAGGGAAAACCTTAAATATGTTAGGAAAAAGTTCCAACAGTGGAAGTCACTTAGACAAAGGAATACGTTGCTAGTAGAGAATGCATGAGGCAACGCTAGAAAGAGGTGCTTCAGAGATGAATTTTGAATTTTATCATAACAACACTATTTGGCTGTGTCATCAAGAGCATTAAAACCCATGCTGATCCTCAGGACTTGAAATCTCATAATCCGAAACCTACATCTGCATCTGGGCATCAGCAAAGCACACAGTAAATGCTTTCTGCACAGAGCAACTGATTAGGACCTAGAATATAATTGAAATATAGGAAACAGAGCTTGTGTCAGGGAGACGTCATTGTCCCAATAGTCACTGTCCAAGGAATCGGCCAACAGGGACTTCTGGCTCTTTTAAACCTCACTCTCACTTACTACTGAAATAAAACTATGCATAACTGGAATAAAACAGGGAGCAGATACAGAAATTGCTTTAAAACCAAGCAGCAAAGACGAACAAGCATTGCAAGCAGAAGGTTCAACTTTTGACTCAAAAACTTAACTAGGTAGCTTATCTCCCTAGTGACACAAAGAAAACACCTCCTGGGGGCAAAGAGAAAGATGAGGGACTCAAAGTCCAAACCATGGTCACCTCTTCAAGTGAAAGGGTCTGTAGTCAAAGTGTAAGAGATCTGGGTCATCTGAGCTACAAGGAGCAACGTCCTGGAGCTGCAAGAGCTGCCAGAACTGTACTTGTAATTCAGCCTATGTGGCTTCCATGTACGTGATTTTTGTTTCTGAAATGAACTTCAAGCTAAGACAATATAGATCCAAAACTACTTCATGAACAACGACTGCTCACAGCACGGCACTACTAAATGCGCACAGAGATCTGACCCATTGCGAATCAGATGAAAATACACATGAAGTCTCCTATAGGCAAGAATAACTGGTAAGTTGCAAAGCTCTATAAGTTTTCTGGTGTCTATAAAGAACATATTCTATAGAAGTCAAGTCACCCTATCTCAGACAGCCCACCCGTCAGGCATCCTGGAGCTGTGTTAGGGAGCTCCCATCAACAAAGCACCCGGGACCTTCTCCTCCGTTAACATGTGCATCCAAAGCTAAGAGACTTCCACCTCTATCGCTTTCCACAGTTCAGCAGGAACAACAATTGCATCTCAAGAAAAAAAGGTTAAGAATTCAGTCTTTTCCCTCTTTAATGTGCTGTTACGAACTAACAGCACAAAAATGTCCATTTGGGTCAGTCGTCGGGCTTTTGTTTTGGTGACGAGACTCCTGGGTTTTTCTAAATTCACTTTAAATCTGAAATTGAGACATTTCAAGGAACCTTTTTTTTTTTCCTCAAATACAGATAATTACATGAGCACTGTTTCTGTTTTTTAAAAAGCATTTTCCAAAAATAAATAGCTCTGATATCTTGCCCATCTTGCATGCAGAGAACCGAAATACAAACGGCCACGTTGGGATTGTTGGAGGCCCCAGACTACTCTTGTCCCCGCTGACACAGCTCGTCTGCAAGCACAGCCCTTGAGAAGCCTGGAGTAGTGGGGTTGTCAATGCAAGGACAGGAGTTGGACTCAATGACCCTTGTGGGTCCCTTCCAACTCAGGACATTCTATGATTCTGCGTAAAGCTCATGGGACCCAGGTGGCCCAGCATGTTCATGGATCACGTGAGGTATATCCCACATCTGGAGAACGAGCAGGAGAAGAAAAAGCGACAGACCACTGCTCTTTCAGAGCCTCATGTACTCACCAAGTCTTTGACTCATCCCACAAAATCGTTAAGACACCTCAAGTTTAATGTTCCTGGACTCCACACACAGTCACTGGTCATCTGTTCTGCAGACCACATCCAGCTGCTGGTGCTTTGCAGCTGGTCTGCTGCCCACCGGGCACAGCAAACGCAGGAGGTGACAGCGGTCTGGTGTCACTGTCCCTGTTACTGATCCAGTATCAGCTGGGGAATGACCTATTAGAGAGCAGTGTAGGGGAAAGGGGCCTGGGGGTCCTGGGGACAGCAGGGTGACCATGAGCCAGCACTGGGCCCTTGTGGCCAGGAAGCCAATGGTACCTGGGGTGGGTTAGAAGGGGGTGGTCAGTAGGTCAGAGATACCAGCCCTGTGTCGGGGCCAGGTCACAGCCCAGAAGGGACCCACAGAGCCTCAGTGGGACCCATTGGCCATGCCCAACACTAAGTTCCCTGCAGCGCTGAAGGCTCCCAAGGCTGAAGTTTGAAGCAAACAACTTTTCTTTACAAGACTAAGGGGCTAGTTTGGCTTTATGTTGTCTAGAACTGGCATGGTCTCACCTTCCAGGGTTGGAAATGGCTTAGATACCAAGAACTCGCACTCCAAAGTGAGCTTCAAATCTAATAATGGCCAACTCAGGAGATTAAAAAGTGACAACAGGTAAACTGAATCACTGCTAATTCTTTACAGCCTGCGGCCTGAGCCAAGTGTGAATCTATGGCACCTCTTGCATTTGGACACGCTGAGGTAACCCACGTTAGCTTAAAAGACCTCATTCGCTTCAATCCTTTCTTACCCTTGGACAACCCCTTCCTCTTCACAGACTCCTCACACAGTGCCATGACTCACAGTACAAACACACAAGGCAGATGGGGGTCAGCGTCATCCTTACAAACCAGGGGTCCTGTTCGGGGGTGCTTGTCGAACTGGGGGGTGAACCCGGGAGATGAGCTCTCGTGAGGAGGAATAGAACAAGGCAAACAAGACCAAGGACACGCTCTTCCATTGATCCCAAATATCACAGGGAATTCAGAGGGCTTCCAAAAAGAGGAAAGGCACATTTGCTGAAATAAAACCAGTATTTTTACTCTTTTGATAAGCACAATGGATGATAAGAGGTCTTGGAAGGCATTTATTCTACTTCACACTGGAGTGCTGCTAAAGCCAGCATGGCAAGAGACTATAACCCTGTAAACATATGTTGTGTATTAGATTCCAATCTGGCAGCTTGCCTTAATTTTGTTTTTCTAAGGCTCCAGCAAGTTCCAAATACACTTCCATGTTTGTCTTCCAGCAAATGAGCAAAAGGCAGAACGCTTGAGTGACGGGGACCCTGGAATGCACCGGACTTCGAATTAGCAGAAGAAAAAGCCTCCATTAGTGTTGGCGCATCAAGCAGAGGATGACAGAAATATCACAAATTCTTGTTTCTGTCCCTTTCTCCCAGCTTTTTCTTTTTCCAGAGTGCACTCCACAGCTGCCCAGAACTATGGCAACTTTAGTGCCCTCTGTTTTAACTGTCAGCATGGGCAGGGGTGACAAGGGAACACCTTGTTACACCCAATTCCCCACCAAAAAAGCACCCACAGAGCACCCTCTCAGCAGCAATTATTGTGGGTCCCTATAGGCACAGATGAAGAAATTAGTTTGAGAGGAGTTTTAGACTGCTCAGGCCTGAGAGTTCCGCCTCATACAAACAAATACTGTTACAAGAGGTAAAGTTGATATGGATTTATCCAAGGAATGTACAGACTGAATAAGCAATTCGATAATTAATGGAGTTGACAGGCCCTTTCTAATAGTACACAAGTATGTGCAGGCTGAATGGTTTCATATACATGCTGAACCAAAGACAGTATGAATTTTTACCCAATTTTATATCTCATCACTCAGATGAAGGAAACGTGTTTTTTTCCTCTTGGGTATTAATCCTGACCTCCTAGAGCCCGATTATTAGGAAATAAATCCTTAGCACTTAGTCCCGTTGCAGACAATAAACCCACAGATGTCTTGTACAGGATGACTTTTTTTCTGAAAGATTGTCTGAAGAATGAACTTTTGATTACTTTCTAGGCATTGATTACTTCTTTTATGTCCCGAAGCTTAAATGCAGCAGTTTTGCTCTTAATAAAGAACTGCGAGGTCAGTCGCATGAGTTTGGGGAATTTCTGAGGAGACCCACTTAGCTAATACTGAGTTTCTTTTCTTATTGCCTTCCAAGCAAGTCAAACCACGGCTCCTACAGGGCCAGCTGCAGAACCTAAAGACACTTCGTAAGCTCCTGAGCAAAGCACTGTCCCACCTGGCAGGACATCATGGTAATTCATTGTGCGTGGAAGGTATCGTGGCACTTTGGACCGCATGGGGAGAAAGAAGTGGTATCGTAACTGCTCCCACATGGGAATGAGACACCGGAGAAGGTTGAGAGATGAAGCCTTTACACGCTTCACAACTTCACCCCTCTCGCAATCACAAAACAGGCATCTAAAACATTCGTTTCATGGCCTTGTACCCTAGACAATATAAAAATATTCTAAAGCTTGCCCCCACAGTAACCACCTATGGAAATCACATCAGGTCAGTGTTTCTTGACCCACACCCCACTCCTTCAGTGAGGAAATCAAAAGCCTGTGTCCTCCATAAAGGCTTTGAGAGAACAGAAGGGGCTATATGGAAGCGTGTTGGCTCCAGTCATGTTCGAGCTGTATGTAATTGCAAAATACCTATTAAATGACCTCAGTTCTCCAGCAAGAGGTAGATGAACAGCCATATGGAGTTAGATCTGAGGTGTTGCAGGCCCATTACTCTGTCCAGTCAAGAGCCAAAAGGAGATGCCCAGGGAGGAATATATTAAATACAACCCCCATTAAAAGCCTTGTAGATGGGGCGCAACTCTGCCAACCTGTTGGGAACCCAGCAGCAGGTCAACTTGCTCCTCTAATCAAACTAATCAAACATCAAATGACACACTGCTGTGTGCTAACGGCCTCCCACCACAGCCCAGCTGCAGCTGCCTTTGAAGAAAGGTGCAATGCCTTCTGCATGGATGTACACGCCGAATAAAGCCTTTTAACGCACGTGAGAAGGAAAGCTGTCATCAGAATGTACTGGGCAATTACGGGTTGAAGGTTGAACTATTATTACTTCGTGGCCTCCCATTCCCCTCCCCTCCAGGGTGGGAAGAAGGGGGAAGGTTTATTCATTTGTATTCAAGCACTTCATTAATGTTTATAAGAGAATCCAAACACGCAAGCAAAACAAGGACGAAACACTCGCGCCAGACGTGTGATGCGATAAATGTCACTGGAGCAAATATTTAGATCTGTTTACAGAGAGGCCTATTAAGTCCTTTTTGAAAAGCTGTGCAGTGTTGTGGCTTGGTCTTTGCCTAGCAGCTCCGGCATAAACACATGGAAGATGGCTAAGTCTCTCTCTCTCACTTTGTTATGACATCTGGAAACCTAAGGAGGTTGGGAGAAGCCAACTGGCTGCCCTACTGCAACGTCTAGCAACGGGGCCTGCTTGTTGAACGATGGCAGGACACGCAAAGTGGAACTACTGAGTTCTTCAGGCTGTGCCAAAGTCATTGGATTTTCAACACAATGATCCCCCAACAAAAGTTATTGCAACACAAAAGCCTTTGGTTCATTGCTAATGATGCAATTCTATGCTCTCTGCCATTTTTAAAGTTCATTTGTGTTTAAGAAAAATCAGTTTCATTAGGGAATAAATGAGGGTGCGAAGACGGGTGGAGCTGCTCTGTTCGCCAATGATGGAGCCTCATCATCCCTGGCCTGAGCAGCTGTATATTCTGGAGCTTGGAATCAGCCTGGACTTCTGTAGATGTCCCCCCCATGTCACCATCTCATTGACTCTGGTCCCTCCACATACAAGTATTTATTTTTCCAAGAGAAGTAAATAAATTGAAAGGGATAAGAGAAATCTCTAGATGGATAAATCACAGTCTTGGCTCCAGATGTAATGACATACTCAGGATATTTCAGCTTCTGCAGTCATGCCTCAGTTTCTAATGTGTTATGTAAGGCCTACAGATATAAAATTGTCCTATATGTACATCTTAAGGATCAAGGTTCCTTATCCAGATGCCCAGCTTGCTTCCTTTCTGTTTGGAAGGATACAGGTGTACAGATCTTGATCTGCTTTTTAAGTCTATTGAAATCACAAAGAACATTCACTAACTTTTTTTCTTCCTACTTCTCTTAGTGAATTATTTGGCTACACAAAACTCCTTTCCACATAAACCAGTGAGAGAGATACCTTGCCAAATTTCAAGGACCACAGCGATACAGCTCTGGGTTCCAGGTTCAAGGGCTGCAGACTTGTTTAATTTGTTTTAATGGGAACTACACCATTTTCTTTACCCCAGAAAACTGAAGAATGGGTGCCAAGTCTTCTGGGCTTCTCCCATCGGTATCTTCAAAGCTATACTCTCAGGTCTAAGCAATCTCAGCAAAACACAGCCCTTCCTTCCCCAACTGATAGGGAGGATGGATTACCAGACCTGACAGCTGCTGCGCTTGTTATTCTCCTAAAACCTGGGAGAAGGCTCTGATACTTTGGTGTGCTGGAAGAACAGCAAAATGGAACCACGCAATCGAATGGTAAATAAATGTTGGTTGTCCCTACTGTATAATAGGGATCAATCTTTTCAGGCTTAACCTTCCAAGAGTAAAACTCTCCCTGGCTGACTTTCCCTTTGTATTTAGCCTCCCAGGCTAATTCGTACAGCTCAGCGGCTCGGTCTCAAACCACAGTCCCTTCCGTGATGCTACGTTCAGCCATCCTGCTCGAGGTGTGTTTTACTACCCTTAATGTACCATCATCAGGAGGGCCAGGCCTTCAAAACTTGTCTGCAGCGTGTCGAACACCCACGGGGGAGAGAGAGGAATCCCTTCCCCTATTTTTGTTTAGCTACCTCCCGCTTCTCCGCTCCAGAGCTAACCCTCGGGGTTATTTATGCTGCGTGACCTTGAGATAAATGGCATCTGGCAGGCTGCCGGATGACTTGGTGTTTCCAATCCAACATTCTCAGTTTCTCCCACTAACAATGGGAATCATTCCTGGACGCCTTTTTGGAGGTGTTCCTTCCCATCTCATGGCCTGCCATGGAGTTCTTCGCTAACTACGTCAGGGCTGGTGAACTTTAGCTTGACTTTCTTGTAAGATGCAACAAGCAAGTGGTGTATGTGGTTTTCTTCTGTGGTTTGGTGTGTGTCTGTGTGTTTTCTCTTTGTCCCAGAGTGTCTGCACTGCTGGTATTAGAGCTACAATTGTTCTATATAAAGCAAAGATCCCTTGAACGATCTGCCAAGGGCTTTATCTCTGAAAAATCTTTGTCTGTACTTGCTTTGCCGTTAACCAGTTTTGACTCCGTTCCGTAATGGCTGGAGTTGCTTTGCCTTAACTGATATATATCAAAGAGAACTGCTAAAATTAACTGCTCATGAACTGTGTCCAGGATGTTAGATTAACTCATCTAGAATCCTTCCGTGAACAAACTGATTTACGATGTGTTATGACATTGTTACTTGATGTGTTGCACAACAACTCAATTTTAAAAAATGAAGAGTGTTCCATTAATAAGAGATAAATCTTTCCAGTGTAATTCAAATGAATCTGCAACAGCTTTAGAGAAAGCATGATAAGGGATCTTGTGTGGGTTTTGGTGATTGTGTTTTGCATTCCTAGGGGTATCTTCCTCCGGGATCTCTTTGTCAGTAATGACAAAAAACATCCAAAATATGCCAAAATATGACACCTTTTGAGAGATTATAGCTCTTTGTACTTCCCAAGAGACAAAAAGACACTACTACGAGTGATTCTTAACAATTAATGCTTTCAGATTTGAGGATGTACACCAAGCACGCCAACCGTGCTGTCTTTTAACTTCAGAGCCGTAACTTGCTGCAGTGTCTATATGGCACATCCCTTCCACACTCACCCGTTCCTGGTTAACACACAGCGGGTGCTCAAAGCAGCCAGTTTCCTTCTCAGAAACAAACACACCTTTACACATTCAGATATAAGTAGAGTATTTTTATAAAGCAAGCGCTATTCCATTACGGGAAAACGAACCAGTGTAATCGCTGACCTTAAACTATGAAGCTTCTAGAGCGTGTTTCAGATGACTACACATTAGAGGCTCAGGTCTCTCTGGACACCTTGAAAGTAAGATCTGGATTATTTCAGGGTGGTACAACCTGGTCTCAAGGGCTGATGCTCACACCAGGGAGAAAACACCTTCCTGGGGTTCTGCAAATGGGAAGGAGAAATGCTGGAGGAACTGAGCTTCAGTTTGCTTGGAACTGCCTACAAACAGAGCATCCCAGCTGCTTGAAGGCCAGGTCAAATTAGAACTTCTGTGGCCATCACTTCATATTAGAAACCTGTTAGTGACTTATCTTCTTCAGCAAGTAAATAATGAGATGTTTTGAGAACGCTCTTCCTAGGGTTACCCTGTATTAATCAGGAAAGCAAGTATTTTTGAAAAAGAAGGACTTTCTGTACAATGGACTCTTATAAAAACAATAACTTTGAGACCACCTGGCATACTCACGCCCCTCTTGCTCCTGCGATATCCCAAAAATAAATAATTACCTTAGTTTGAAAGCAAACTACGAGTTAGCATCCCAGTTGGATCCCAGTAGGTCAGGACCAGCTCTTCGCTATTTTGCAATTAATAGTGCATTATGAGTGCATTAGAACACGTTGGGACGTGTCCCATCACACTGCACCACTGCAGTAACCGCCATCTCAATGAGTATTTCTGAAGTTGTAAATCAATCACACACCAGAAATACAAAGACCTTCCAAAAGTCAGGCGTGTTTCTCCGATCACCCCTTTGCCCTCATCCCCTCTGCTGACTCTGCGAACTCCTATACGGGGGGCGCTTTGTCTCACATTTAAATAAATATTCCCCATCACTATTATGCTGTCACCTGTAATAGGAAAAGCCTGCAAGAAATCAAAGGCAAGCAGAATTTGCGCGGTGGCAGAAAGCGTACAGAGAATAATCAGTCTTCATTGTGATTGTTGACAAAAGCGAGGGAGCCTAATGGAGACCTTGGATTTAATACAGTCTCTAAAATATTGAGGAGACACTTTCAAGACATAGAATCTCCCGCTTTAAAGAAATATTTTCCCTGTGTTCCTCATAAGTTGACTTTTATTAAAATGGAAAGAGGTTTGAAAATAACTTGAAGATTTGTTTCCTTTTTCTCATTCCTTGGCTCCCGAAGGGAGTCTGATGAATATCGCTGTGCTCGATGAAGGCAGCTCCTCTGGTTTATGTATTGGGGATATCTGTGTCTCCCAACAGCTGCCCCGGTACAGGAGTTGGGTAGAAGAAGCAAGTCTGATGCAATCTGGGGAAAACACAAAGCGTTTCGTCTTGTCCCTTAATTGCGTTGATCCAGCAAACGTGTCGGCTGTGACCGGATCACCAGCTTTTCTCCATGCCCACCTCCATGGACTCTGGGATTTTGCAGGGATACCTGAGCATGGAGAACTTCTGGCGTGGAACTAATTTGGAAGGTTTCGTAACTTCCACACTAACTGAGCCTAGGAAAGGAAGAAATGAGAACACTTTCTTTTTCCCTATTTTTACAATCCTTTCTCTATTTGCCATTAGGGGTTTCTGGGAATGGTTCAGTGTTATCCCTGGCTTCGAGGGACACTCTGGAATGAGTACAACATATAGGATTTGATTCATACCAATGGTGCTTTCCATCTAACACTGCTACCCACTGGTACAGGCTGCAATCCTGATTTTGAAGGGGTCAGTAATAAAACTCCCTCTTGACATCTGCAAGACTCTTCAGCTCTCAGCACTGCTGAACAGAGGTGATCAGCACTGGTCCACTGATAATAAATCTACTTACAATATTTCAGGGATGATGATTTCTTCAGGCATAACTGGCCTATGGGATTCTATGGATGATGAGAAATGGGGTGCCTAGGCCTATGTTAAATGACTCTCAGAGTGGAAAATCTCAGGTCTTTGATCTCATTCAAACTAAAAATACTTTTGCTAATGAGCCTCCTCAAGTCATACAACATCCATCCCAAAATGCTGAACACATGGTTTTAATTTACAGTTTTTAGCAACTTTCATTTATATTGTGCTACAAGTCCTGAAATGACTTGGAGCAGAACCTCTAAAAAGTGGAAACGCAAATGGTAAAGGGCTTCGGTTGGAATAACCACTGATAAAAGCAGCAGTCACCTGTGCTAATCCCTGCTCGTGCTCCTGACACGGGTATTAACCACGTCACTTCCAATTCCATTTGCATTTACATGACAACTAGATCCAATAAACAATAACACAAGGCAGATATATTGTTCTCTTGAACACCAGAAAAGGCAAATCCATGGAGATGAATGAGACACCGTCGCTATTGCCTGTTGTGATGGATACAACCGGTCGTGCACTTCAGTTGCACGTCTGTTCCCACTCTGCAGAGCACAGCCCTGTTCCAATTCCAGTCCAAGAACGGAGATATTAAGTTCAAACACTGATATCTGCAGTTTTAAGCTCTGTAGGCACCAGTTTAATTTCTGGTGTCTCAAGCAAGCTGGAAACTGTAATGCTTTATGTGTTACAGGAAGAGTATTAGGTTCACAAATCGTTGCAATGTTCAGAAAAATGTCTTAGTGAGTGCAAGATATAAATAACCTGCGAGGTTCAGACAGACACTGAAGCTTTGCGATCACCCCGCAGTGCTTTCTGCAGATTTTAAGTCTGGTAGCATCTAGGATCTGAATTGCTTGTCAGCTTGAAAGAGCGGTTTGGGAAAGCGTGTGGACACAAGGCAGATGTTCCCCTGCACAACTGGGCTCCTCTAACACTGACTCTCGAAAGCTAAAAAATGAAGTTCACGAAACACTGGTCATTGCTGAAAATCGCCGTATTTTTTATCCTGAACACCGCACCCTGAGGAAATCACTTCACAGTCCCTCATCCAAGCATGCAGGGAACCCCTCTAATAGGACCAAAAGATGAAACAAATCACACCAACTTCATGTGGCTCGAGCAGTAACTCTGTGATTTCTTCTGCCTTTTACCTGTCTCATCGACTCCTAATGACAGCGAAGAGATTAATAAGGGTTTGCGGTGTGAAGCCCAGCACAAGGGAAACCTGTTCTTTCACAGTACGTGCCTCTGAAGTTCCCATATATGCTCTGCCAGGAGCTCAGCCACCGGTCTTGGTCTCCGCAGGAGTGCAAGGTGAATGAGTGCCCTTGCTTAAGATCTTTTCTGGCCTTTTCAATACAGGAACCTCTGCCCGGCGTGAATGATGTGGGCTGGCTTTATAACGTGGATTGCTACTCACTAGGGAGCTGAGGGGAGGCTGTTAAAGACTTTCTGAGGACTGTAGGTTGCACTATACTTGAAGTTGAGGTTTTCAAGGTCAATGGTTCGTTCTGTTTATAAGCAAAGTGCTCTGGGCCTGGGGCAGGATCCTGGCTGCTGCTGCAACAGCATCAGAAACTGACAGGAGACAACAAACAGAGAAAATCATCGCTGTGAAATATCGTTTATGGAGGAGATGGGAAAAAACGGCACAGTTCTGCTGTTCCACTCCTATACATCGGTAATGTTCAGTTGCCTCAAACGCCATAGGGACTCCGCTGAGTGCCAGGCTGGTTCACCACTGGTTTTGCGGTGTCTGTTCCTTTCAAAGCTCGCCTTACAAAGGTGGAATTCCTTCCTAAGAGCGATCACAGGCAGCAGACATAATTTTGCAAGCTCCTGGAAGGCACGCACACCTGTCCTGGGCTTGGATCTACCAAGGGAGGTGCGAGCGATCAGAGGGAAAGGAAGAGCTCATATCTAACCTGTTCTACAAAGCTTCTCACCCTTACACACACAATAAATACAACAGATGAATTGCCAGCTGTGCCTCAAGCCGTCATTAACTGGTTTGCCTTTTTCTTAAGAGGTATCAAATGCCAGGGTGGGCCTTGCCAGGGGGCTGGAAAGAGCAACACCCAGAGTCAGTTACCGCTACCAGCCCTCAGCGCTGGTCCCTGCAGCAGTTACTGCGACTCCTGCCCTTTCAATACCTGCGCAGCTTCACCCTCAGCACTTCCCTTGGTAAAGCCGTGAAGCAGCTCCACTAGCACTCAGAGTTAAATAGAAGGATTTCTATTTCTGCCGTATTAATTTCTACCCTAAGTTTGATTTTACTGGGGGAATTTTTTCACCCTGGGGTGCGGGGGAGCGTGGGGGGGTGATAATTAAAGCCAGCAAGCTGAAAACTATGCGCACTACGTACAGCTATGCATAATCGAACCTTTTAACAACATTTCTTTCAACAATATTCAGCAACCAAAACAGATGATACTAATCTATTTTTGATGACTCTTGCCCTTTCCTGAAGCCTTTTAGAAGCAAAAAAGAAGCACAATTTCTATTAGGCAAAACACATCTTAAAAATAAAAATAAATAAATAAAAACAAAAAATACTCTCTCAAATAAACTATATGGGCTGTCAAAAATCTAGCTCTGAAACTGAGTCCTTCAGTCCGGTTCAGAAGGCTCTGAGCCTGGATCTTTCATTAGGACAAGCAGGCGAATTTCCCTTGAAGTCAGTTCTACCAGTCCCTGCCAGCTCTGAGAGCCCAGCTTTGTGATCACAGCAATGTTTAAGGTTCCAAGGGGACGGGGGAGATGGCACAGCCAGTCCGGGCAGCCCTGTCTCTATTACTGTGTCATGCTGTTCTGCTTCTGAAGGTCCAGCTCCAAGACTGCAGATCTGTCAATGACCAAATGTGATGGACCACCCATCGGCCTTTTATTAAACAGCACTTGTTCCCCCTCTAATCCTATCACCAGAGTAATCAAAGCTGCCATGTCCCAGGGTTTGATGGAACAGCAGGACCTGGGAAATGAAGACTGATTTTGTTAACAAAGTCATTCCTGCCCCTTGAATGATGTCTCATTGGTAGAAAGCGGGGAGACGAGGTTTATTTGTGCAGAGAATGAGGCGGCAAAGAAATGAAAGGGGAAGAATGGTGAAGTGTGAAGTTTAATCTGGCACGGTCTAAGGTTTCTTTCTTTGAGGCCGTCCCTGATCCAATCAACACCGGTTTGATATTTAACATCTCCCCCTGCAGTTGGAAATGATGCAGGCTGGAGAAGACCGGAGTCAGGGCTTCGCAAGCCCAAATTAGTGGAGGGAGAGACGAGGGGGTGCTGGTGGCTCCTGCCAGCCTGACGGCCCCCCCACCAACACACTGGCATGAAGTCAGGCCTGACACAAAATCATCCCCACGTACCCTGGGATTTGGGGCATCTGGCAGGGGTTGAACGCAGATTCTCCCTGAGGAGAGCAAGGCCAGGATGGGATGGGAGAGGGATTTTGTTTTTAACTTGGAGGAAGCGATATCAACACTGACTCGGTCTGGGGATCCCGGATCAACCACAAGTGAGAGCTACCATCCGCCTCCCTGGAGCAGAATGTTTTGGGGAGAGGAGCAAGACCTTTCCCTTGCTGCCCACACGGGCTTTTAGAGGGGACACGATGCTGCCCAATGGTGCTCAGCCCTGGGCAGTCAGGGTGGATGCAGACAGACTGAGCAGCCGTCGCAGTCACCATCACCACCCCCTTCAGTCCAACAACAGTATTTGTCAGCCTGGGGACAGCTTTCCAGCACAGACCCCCATGAGCATCCCAAAGAGGAGGGCAAGCTGACCCCTCTCCCAGGCCAGTCCTCATGGTCCTTCATGCAGCGTCTCTGCTGGGAGCCCAGCAAGAGAAGGCCCTGAATGCCATCCATCCCTCACCAGCTCTTCTCAGGGCTGGCCCACTTATTTTGCACTTTTCTGGCCACTCTGTCAATAAATATTTATCCAGTCAGACAGAAAATGGTCTGTTTCCTCTTCTTCGCATGCCACTTGCCAGCTTCTGTCCCACCTTCAGTGAAAACCCTGAAACTTTGTATACCAAGGAGCGCTGTAATTTCAACCTGATTCAAACTTCATCTGAATTCCCCTGTTGCCAGATCCCAACCCAGACTTTTGCAGCGGTTCAGACACCTTGCCACCAGCTGTACAACACACAGGGCCTGGACTTGGTGTGACCAGCAGCTGCCAAGTCCCAGGGGTAGCGAGGATGCTCCCCAGGGGTAGTGAGGATGCAGCCCAGGGGTAGCGAGGATGCAACCCAGGGGTAGCGAGAATGCTGCCCAGGGGTAGCGAGGATGCTGCCCAGGGGTAGCGAGGATGCAGCCCAGGGGTAGCGAGGATGCAGCCCAGGGGTAGCGAGGGTGCAGCCCAGGGGTAGCGAGGGTGCAGCCCAGGGGTAGCGAGGATGCTCCCCAAGGGTAGCGAGGATGCTCCCCAAGGGTAGTGAGGATGCTCCCCAGGGGTAGCGAGGGTGCAACCCAGGGGTAGCGAGGATGCAGCTCAGGGGTAGTGAGGATGCTCCCCAAGGGTAGTGAAGATGCAGCCCAGGGGTAGTGAGGATGCAGCCCAGGGGTAGCGAGGATGCTCCCCAAGGGTAGCGAGGATGCAACCCAGGGGTAGCGAGGATGCAGCCCAGGGGTAACGAGGATGCTCCCTCCACAAAAGCAGCTGCTCAGCGGGAGGGCGGTGCCATCAGAGCGGTGCCAGTTTGGGAAAGTGGCACAAAACACTGAGCCAAGATTTCAGGGGGAACCAAGCATCGAACTACAAAGTTTCTGGGCTTGCAACAGAAGACAACGCGCCATGCTCTACCTGCAAGAGCTGGCTCTCCAGGAAGCAGCTAATTACATGAGCCACCTTAATCTTTTCATCCGGCTAAGACAATCAACATTTCAAAGCCACGCACAGGACGTTTCAAAGATCGTACTTGGTCAAAAATGCAAGTGTATCCACTTTCTTTCAGGGCAGATCAAACCCAAGCACCACACCGGGACCACTCCTAGATCTCCTCACAGTATCAGATTAACAGATTTGGTGCGTGCAGTCAGATTAAATATTTGCAGGAGCACAAAGCTGCCTTTGAGGGCAAGAAGTAAAGAAAACACCACAAGTTTTTTCTTTTTTAATTTGCTAAGGGCAAAAATTACTGGACTTTGGGGATGGAGGAAACAAAAGCATTGACATGATTCAGCAAGGCATGGTTTCCAAACCTGGATTCTGAATGCAGAAATTATGTGCAATATCCCCGTAACAGTAATGCTGAAAACAGGTAAAAACTGCTGATGCCCTTAGCAGATTTGGAGCTGTAATTTATCACATATGTTCCCATCAAACTGCGCAAACACCTTAAAAGACAAAAGCTGCTCAATTTCTGATTGCCAGCTTAGTGTGTTTTAATTATGTGTTGCTTATTCCAAGACCTGGAATTGGGAGGCTAAACCTAGCAAGAATAATCCACTCCACTAAATTAGCACAGTAATACATGGAGCAGTAGGACTGCCAGACGGTGTGATAACATTACAAATCACTATTGTTAAACAACCAGCCAGGTGTCAGGATGCATGAAACCTAGAGGAAGCAAGAAAATAAATCTCTGGGTTGTTTTGTTTAATTTTTGTCTCCTGTTGTTCTGGTGGCCTTGTTCCCAGAAAAAGCTTCAGTCTAGGAAAAATCCTCCCGACACTGATCTATTTTAGCAGCAGTGTCAACTCTCTGTAATAATTAAAATGCAATGTACTTTCGTAATCAGCGCAAACTTTTTGCATAAATTAGATTACTGTAGCAAAACAAAGGGGAAGTTTTTGTTTCTATTTAAAATGCAGCGAACGAGAGAAAAGGAGAAGTATGGTAAGAGCAGCAGAGAGCTTTGTACTCTGTCCTTTCTCCTTTCTCTGTCGCTCACGCTGTATAAAGAAGAAAATGTAATATGATTCACATTTAAAAGGCTTCCAAGTGGTACATTTTTAACCAAGTGCTTTCACGTGCCTGATTCTAACTGCCATTTTTGACCTAATACAACCAAACGCTACTGGATGTCTGGAACGGTTAATGATTTTTTACCACACCTTAAAGAAGGGGTTCAACGGAGAGGAGAGGCACTTAAACCTTTCAAACAGAAAACGAATTCCTTCTTTTGCATGTGTGTTAATTCATGCAAAGGTCCTGAGGGGCTTCAGTTATTTTTGTTGATAAACAAGAAAACCCCTCCGAAAGTACAAGTAACCAACCTTCTCCTGTGACAGCTGTATGCAGAGTTAGACTTCGAGTATTGAACAAACCAAATGTTAGCGAAAGCGAGACTTTTTCCCCCTAAAACAGTTCCCACTGGACTTCAGAGAAGGGGGTGAAGGCGCTCTGAGGACATTTTAACCACACCAAACATCAGTCCTGTGATCCTTATTGCTACATCACCAAGAATTCTTCTACTCAAATCAGGATGGTAAGATAAAGCTGGAAAGAGACTGATCCAAAACTAACGACAAAAAGCAGGTTAAGAACGAAATAACACAGCAGTAACCGACACCATCTTCAATTTCCCCTGGATTATTTGTTTTCTTCCACACACATTCATTTCCTGAATTTCTAGTAAACCTGATTTCGTATAAACAGTTTCACAAAGCAAAGTCAATAGCTGTGACTGTGCTCCTGATTAATCCGCCGAAATGAAATAGATCGCATAGCTTAGCGTTTGGTTGTTTAAAGCTAAATCCACTGAAGGAATTCTGGAGTCCAGTTACACCAATAACGTTTGTTTCTTAATCTACATCCGTTCCTTTTTGCTGAACTTTACCTGTTTTAAAATGAAAAAATCCAGGCAGATCGCACACTTAATTTCCCCATTAGGAGGGCGATGTGAGCCAGTCTGTTGTGACCCGGAGTGACCACTCAGAAGACGCCTGACAGTTTGCACATACTTAAAACCCATTTGAACAATGTCAAAATTTCTTTCTTCATTGTTCGTGCTTCATCCTCCTCCTGACAAGTACCACAGAGCTGCTTTATTTAAAACCAAACAAACAAGATCGCTTTTTACCCAGCTCAGGGACAGGATGGGAGGCGTGGAAGTTCTCCCCACAAGCGGCAGGCCGGCGGACACACAGATTCACACCCCGGGACATTTGCCTCTCAAATAAATCAAACACATGATAAACTCGCTGTGCACATTGCAGGATTTCTGCAGGCAGCACGGGTCGGTGCGACGGAGAACGCGCAGCCCCACGCAAAGGCTGCTGAGGCCCACGGGTGACCCGTCCCGCCGCAACAGTGTTGGGGTTGACCCCGTAAACACAAGGAGAACGGCCCCCACCTCCTGGGATAAGCCACGAGGCCCAGGAGCCTCCTTACCTGGGAGAAGTTGAGCCCGTTCAGCGGGTGACACTGCTCTTCCACCCTCTCCACCGCACCCGTCGTCTTCTTCATCCTCTCGGCCTCCTGGGCGAGGTAGAGATCGAGCACCGGCACCCCTCTGGAGCGGATGTCCGTCTCCGTCAAGGAGTTCACCATGAGCATCACCCAGACGGGCCTCTTGCGCTCCCAGTTGCCGGCGATGGCGTTGAAGAGGTAGTCGGCGTAGAGCCCCTTGCCCCGCTGGTCCGGGGTCATCCAGTGGGGCAGCATCAGCTTGATGTAGTCCAGGTGGCGCTTGAGGCGGCGGTAGAGCTCCCGGGGCAGCACGTCCTGCAGGTTCTCCCCGTGGGGCAGCATCTGGCAGCTGGCCAGCCCCGAGATGGTGTAGGGGTCGGTGAGGTCCAGCTCGAAGTAGACGCTGGAGCTGGCGTGGAAGGCGGCCTTGGAGTTGTCAGGGATGAAGTCCCACACGCGCGTGTAGGGCACGTGGATGGTGCCGAAGAGATAGGCAGGGGGGTCGCGGCGGATGGTCCAGAGGAAGGAGTTGAGCTCTCCTTGCTGTGGGGAGGACAACGGGGGCCGGTCAGCGGTGGAGGGGCAAGACACAGCACGTGGGGGGAGCGCCACCCCCGTGGGCTCCCTCTCCCCATCTCCCCGCACAAGCCCCGTCCGGGGTCAAAGCGAAGCCCAGGGGCGCCAAGGGGCCCGCGTGGGGCAGAGCCCCCCGGTGACCCCCGTCCCCCCGCACCGCGCGGCGGCCACGCGGGCAGCGCCACACCTGCGGGGCCACGCGCGCACGAACGGCGCGGGACGGGGGCTCCCTCCGCCCGCACCCCCCCCCCGCTCCCCGCCACCTCCGCGCCCGGCGGCTCCCGCGGAGCGCCCGCGGCCAAGCCGCGCATCCCCGAGCGGCCGCGCCCCCCAGCCCAGCCCGGCCCGGCCCGGCCCGGCTCACCGAGCGGGGCAGGTCGCACTGCCCCGTGTCCATCTGCTCCCGCCGGGCCGCGGCGTCGGGCAGGAACCCCCCGAAGACGAAGCAGATCAGCGTCAGGTTGAGTTGCATCCCGCTTCCTCTCGCTCTCCTCTCTCTCCTTCCCAGATGAGCCTTTTTGGATTTCTAGGATCTTTTTTTTTTTTTTCCTTCCCCCTCCTCCTGCTCTTCCCCCTTTTTTTTTTTTTTGGCCTTTTTTTTTTTATTCAAACAAACTTTGCCAGTCCCATCTGCATCTGACAAGTGCAGGGGGAAGGACTGGCCGCCCCCTCCCTCCCATGCTCTCCCCCCTCCCGCCCTTTCCCACCCCCACCCCCTCTGGCTCCGGGCTTGTCAGAGGCGCTGGATGCTTTGGGGAGGACGGTTCTCATCGCCAGCCTCCGCCATGCTTTGATTTTGCAGACCGGAGAAGCTCCCTTCCCGCCCCCCCTCCTCCCCGGTCCGGGAGGCGGTTGGGGCGGGCGGAGGAGGGAAGAGCCAGAAAATAAAAAAGTTTTTAAAAAAAGAAAAGTTTGGGGTTTTGGGCTTTTTTTTCCCCCCAATTGAGCGGCGAATGGAAGCTCCGGCGGCGCCCCGGGAAGGGCGGGCGCTGCTCCGCGGGCCGGCGGCGCAACCCGCGCCGGGAGAGGCCGGACCCGGGCTCCGCCGGAAAGTTCGCGCAGCCGCCCCGGCCCGCTCGCGCCTCCCGCCGCCTCCCGCCGCCGCCAGGGGGCGCTCGCGCCCCAGTGCAGCCGCGCGGCGCCCCCTGCTGTGGGGCGGCGGGGCGCTCCCGCCTCGCCCGCCAAGCGCCGCCGCTCCACCTGCGCCTCCCCGGCTCGGGCGGAAAAGGCAGCGGGGTCCGCTCCCCCGCGCTCAAGAAACCTCGCGAAATCGGTCAGGCAGCGCTTGTCCCGGCGCGGGGGGGGGGGAACTGGGAGCGGCCGGCTCCTGCGGGATGCCCCGCGGCGCCCCCCGCCCCGCAGCGCTCCGCCCGGACACACTCGGCTCCCTCCCCAGCGCCTCCGAGCGGGGCTGCGGGGGTGCAGGGCGGGTCAAGGCTGGGAGCCGCGCATGGCCCCGGGGCGCCCCCCACCCCCCAGCCTGGCGAGAGGATGGGGGGAGATAGCCCGTGTGCTCTCGCAGCGTCCTGCTGTCGCGGTCGGATGTCCAGCTTCCCCTTGGACTAAAAAAGCACCTTCCCGCAACAAGACCTGAGCTGGTTCTTGCTGCCAGGAGCACATCCTGGACCCCTGGGCGTCTGGAGCTTTGTCTGGACGTTGTTGCAGCAGGTGCTCCACTCCAGCAGCTGCAACTCAAGCCTCGTCCCACGTGTGCACCTCTGTTAAAGCTGCATGGTTTTGGAGGAGAGGGCAGGCTGACAGTGCCTCTTGCTGCTGCTTGCAGGAGCTCTGTGGTCAGGGTGTCAGACATAGCCCCTTCTCCCTGCAGGACACCGCGTTTGGTGGCCCTGGGTGTCTGCAGCACCCAGCCCTCTGTATGCAGCGTACAGAGCAGAACAGGTCTGGGCCCTGACCTTCCCACCACTTCCACGACTGTGAAGCCTTTCCAGAATTACCAAGTTCCTCGCTGTGTTGCAAAGAGTCAGAACTATCGATGTTTGTTTGATGAAATACATCAATTACCAGTATGCAGCAGGGTCCTTCCGCTAGAGCGGAGCCAGCAGAGGTTTTGCCAAGGACGGTGGCAGACTCAGCCTATCTGGCAATGAGCGTGGCTTTGTGACAGCCCTGCGAAGGCTGACAGGGACACCACTCGCTGAGGTTACTGATGAACAGATGCAGCTCTGCAGGCTGCGGAAGGGGCTTTCAGACCACCGTGTGCGCATCCCATGGACTCCGCTCCTGGCCCTTGGAGGCTGGAGAGCATCCTCCTAACTGCAGCGTCAGGACCAGCAGCTCCTTGCTGAGGACTCTCATCCTGCCCTCCCACATCTTCCAGCCAGGTAAAAATCATGCAGAGGAGCAAGGGATTGGTTTTCCTCGTGGTCTTTCCAGTTCCTGCAAGGAACACCCAAACAACTCCCAGAAGCATGTGGGGTGTTGGGCGGTCACCATAGGTTGCTCTGCCCCCACCTGAAATGAAGTCCAGAGGAGGAAGGGTTGTGCAGCCCATGTCCCAGCAGATGTGGTACCACAAGGGTTAATTCCAGTCGGAAGGTGTCCTGTTGTCTTTCCCGAAGCTGCCACAAGCCAGTTAAAAGTTACAGGCTTGGTGCTGCCATGACTCTCTAGTGTGAGGGCTACTGCAGTTGTTCTCAGCTGGACCAGACTGTGTCCCTGCATTCAGCAAGTGCCACTTCCAAAGTGACGTGGCTGCACTTGCCTGGCTGAGTGGCTTTGACTTGGTCAACCCTTTTTCTAGCTCCTTCCTAAATCTCTTCCAAAGTAGTGAAGGAACAGAGTGGCCTCATCAGAAGGCTGGCGGGGACACCTTAAGTGATGTGACCCAACGCCTCACATGCTGGAGAAGATGCTTGGGAGGTCTGTATGGTGATGTGAGGCCCTATTCAGTCGTGGGTGCTGTGCTGTGAGGAAGGGTGATTAACCTTATGGATGGCATACATATCAAAGCACCCAGGGCAAGAATAAACAAACATCTTTGGCACCGTGCTCGTCCTCCACGAGCCAAAAGGCAGGTGTGTGTGTGTGGGTATAGCAACTTTTCCAGCCGTTCCCCTGAACTCAGCCCCGATGTTGCAAGAGCTGCCTAGCTGTGAAAACACGGCCTCGCCTTGATTTATGCCGTTTGTGGGTAAGATGACTAAGAACAGAAACCCCGGTGGGAGCGCTGTGCGGGTGTGCACCGAGCTGGTGGGACGGGCAGGTTGGGGAAGCTGCAGCCGGAGCTTCAGGCGGTGGGAAGCAGAGACCACAAACCACATGATACGTATCGCCATGTGCCACCTAAGATACAAAAGCATGCCCACAAGCTTTTTGGGAAGATAACTCATTGGTAACAGCACGGGAAATTAATTCTTTTGTGTAATTGGAACATTTTTTTCTCCTTCAGATGAGTTCCATATGTCCTTGTGATTTTTTTTTTCCTTTAAACACAGCAGTTTAGAACCAATCTTAAGTAACGTTTAGCCTGCTTCTAAAGTAAATATTTACAAAAACATTAAATAATGGTTCTGATCTTTGGAAAATGTATATTTCTCCCTACCTGCTACTGTTTTGTGCTTATCTGGAGTAATGGAGAAGCTTAGTAATAAACCCCAAGGCTGTAAAACAGTATAACAATGTGATTAGCAGTAATCAGATGGGAAATACTGACTATTAAAAGCTGTGAAGAGATAAGAGGGATAAACTGGAAAGGGGAGGTTATGTTATTTTGCTTTAACAAATTTTAAGAAATCTAATGGGAGAAGAGGCTTTTAATCTTATAAAAGCCGTATTGGTTTTTGGAAGCATAATAGTGTTGGCTGATATTTATGTCATGTATCATCTTCAAAGAGCTTTAGTAAATACGTATTAATCATTTCACCAACCACTTAAAGGCAACCACTTCAGGGGTGCGGTGAGGCAAGGGCTGTACAAGCACGTTGTGCCGAGGCAGGAAGCGAAGACAGCCAGATTCAATACGGGCTCCGCGTGGGTACGAGAAACACTTGGGGAGGCTTTAACAATATCTTTAATCAGGCAAAACAAAACCCCGTGGAACAGAGGGCAGGTTTCTTTGTTAACGAGAAGCTGGCGTTGGGAGTTGCACTTACAGCGTGTTTCCAACAGGTGAAGAAGATTGTTAGATCTGAGAGGAAGGAGCTTGTGAGGGGTCAGTGTTTGCATGCGGGGAAGTGTAAGTTTTTCATCAGAACATGCTCCTCACAGGGCTCAGGAAAAATATATCATTGGCCTGTGCCGCACCAGAATTTGTCTGTATCTGCCATGGGGTGCTTTCCTTTGAAGAATTTCAGAGCATCCACTGGATTTGAGTCTCTGCATTTCTTACACCTTTCCTGTAACAACTCCAGCTCTCCCAAAAGCTGCCCTGTGTCAAAAGTGGAAGAGTCAGAACCCAGCTTTTCCTTTTCCATGGGTGAAGCTGAAGGCGTCTTCTGCTCCTGCCAGAGGCGGCAGATGAAATCCAGTCTTTTTGTACACTACAGATCCTAGGATAATTCAGGTTGGAAGGGACTTTGTGAGGTCTCTGGTCCAACCACCCTCACTTTGAGCAGGGTTAACTTCAATGTTAGATCAGGTCCAATTAAGGATCCTAATTGGATTCCTCTCTTATGCACAGGTGGCATTATATGTAGCTGTCCTGGACTCAAAATGTAATAAGCCTCAAGCAGTTGCACTGCTAGCTATCATGACAGGGCTTGTTATTTGCCATGATGTGTTTAGCAAATAGATTTTCCTGCAGAAGACTGATTTTGCTGTTAGCAGTTGTATTCACCTGTAGCATCATTGTTCAGTTATGCAATGCATGATTTGAAACATGCAATTGTCAGAGGAACAAGCCTCTACTACTTGAGACTGTCACACTGAAATGCCGAATTATCACACCCATTTAAATGTTTTGCATCTTCTTTCCCTGTGTATTGCAACCAACACGATGCAGTCACTGTGGTCAGTCTTCTATTTCCGTGCCATTTGGTCCTCCTGTGTCCAATTCAGCGTCTTTTGCCTCAGCGTTCCGAAAAACAACCACTCTAGTTCTTGAAGAAAATCCCCTCTCGATGCTAACATCCTCCCTTCCAAGGACGAGGTATGAATTTTGCAGACCAACCAGCATTAATAGCTTGTATTACATTTTGCAAAGTCTCACCTGGCGCTGTGGGCTCTGCAATGACAGACCACATCCTGCCCCAGCCTCGGCGTGTAAATACACCGAAGAAAACTATTCCCAGTGTCAGGCTCTGCTATGCGTTCTCCCTCTGTATAAAGTTTAGTCTGCGCTTGTGTATGTATATAATATTACATATGCACACACCTAGGAAGGTGTATGTATCTATGTGTGTGTGTGTTTATATATTTTAGTGTGTTTATATATACATATGTATGTATATACATGCCCAGACACACACAAAACGGTGGGACAGGGGAGCACTATTAGCGCTCCATCATATGCTTTTCACTTCTTTTTCCCATCCTCTCAAAGATATCCTGGATTTGAGCCCATGGAGGCAGAAGCCTGTCCTTCTCTTACAAACATGGTGGATCCTGTCTTCTCCGCATCTCCTGTCTGCAATTTACACAGAACATTACTGTTCCATTCCTCAATCAGAGAGATGATGACAAAAAGGTCCACCTGAACAGGAGTAATCGTCCTGCTTCATAGCAAAGGCTGTAGCGGTTTCCTTAGCACAATAGATTATCTCCTTGAGGACTAATAAGCAAAGAGGTTTCTTCCTGCTCAGCATAGTTCAGTGTTTCCAGGAGCTCCACTTGATTTCATAAACAGTTCAAACTTCTTTCATATTTGGTGAGTTCAGCTGCTTGAGAGTCCTCTGAATGTTCCGCTCTTTATTGTCGTTCACTATGTTTTCTTTTCTTGATTTCTAGATTGCCATTTTTTTCTACAGCCTTGGTATCACATTATCTTTTGAAAGAGGACTCTGTGCCTGACTGTCCTTCTAACCCAGAGCAGAATATTACGAGCAAATACAATAACTGGGTGCATATGACTGAAGTAGCTGATTTACCAACAGCATTCCTGTTCCAGGGGCTTTGAACACTCATAACGGACACACAAAATGTGCCAATACTGTGGTAATTTCATTTAAAAACTGCTCCTTTTTATATTTTGGAGCTGGTAGAGTATGGCTCACATTTGCCGCCTGTGTATGGGCTTGCTCCTTATTAAACTCATGGTCCTTTTTTCCAGTAACCACTTCAGTGCTGTGAGTCAACAGAACTGGTTTAGAAAAACACCATCTGTCGATTGGATAAACAAAAGTCTAGTTAGCTGGAAGTTTAATAGATCACAAAATCTCACCAAGTCCATTTTTATGTTAATAAATTCCACCACGGAATTTTTTCTGATGTCACATGGCAAAACTGCTGTAAATAAATAGCAGCTGAAGCATTTGCCGTTATTTATCGTAGTGTTTTGTGAGCTTAACAATAGAAATAGGCTAGGATCTGAACTTTCCTGATCGTGAAGTGCCATCTGGGTCTGTATGTTGGGTTTCATGGATCTTAAACATGTAGGTTTAGAAGGGATCTCATCTAACCTGACCAGAGCGGGTCAGATGGAGCTCCATTATGCCAACCAGATGTCCTCCACTTCGGAGTGGGGCTGGGGTCAGTGCTCACTGATAGCCACTCACCTAATTTCATCCATCCTGTGCCCAAATTATAGTTTTCCATGTTATTCCTGGATGGCGCTAAGGTGTGAGATGTCTCCTCTGCCACCTGCACTTGGAAACAGCTCCTCTGAAAATCAGCTATTTCTTCCCCTACCAATCTAGTCTGGTTTTAAAAGTTTCCCATGGTGGAGATGTAATGCATCAGCAAGTATAGCTCAGGTGGCTCCTTCATGTCCTGTCCCCATTTTGCCGAGGAAAAGACTGGGCCTATGGGTAGGCTCTAGAAAAGCTCTTCCAACAATAGCCATTTTACCTTTCTGAGCTATGGAGTTGGTCAGAGACGGTCTAGATGAGCTCCCCATGAAAATAATTACTCTTCAGCTGCCAGGTTTCAGCAGGAACCTTTCATGTCTTCAAAGGAGAGTCATTCAGACTCCCTGTTGTTTCAAATCAAGCACATAAAACACTTCCAACAATATATTCAAGTCCACAATTCTTCCTGAGTGCGACCATGGTCAAGACTGTACCAGTTCACGGGTTGGTATAGGAAGGAGTGGTATTGCCTGGCTGCCTTTTGTGTGGCCACCAGATGCCTTTTTAGTTCTGGTCACCTGCAGATCGTTTTCAATAACAGCCCAGGACAAAACGTGCTCTTGTTCTCTGGACCTGTTCGCAAACACTTGATGAGACCTTCCAAGCCATCCTTCGCCCATTAAAAAAACTGATGAGCAGATTTGCCTAAGAAGTTAGAGGAGAAACCTGGACTCTGCTTTAGGCAAAACTGCTGGTGGTGCTGAGGGTCCCCGAAGCTGGAAGTTTATGGTGGTACTGCAGCAATTCTTTTGCATCACAGGGATGGTATTGGCTCTCCATATCCACACAGCCTGTGGCAATGTTTCCTGGTAAATGGGCAGCCTGTGCTACCCTCTCTTCTAGGGCATCTGCTGCAGCAGAAATCTGGCTGCCTCCCTCTAGGAGAAAACCTCATGGTTATGAGAAGGGAACCCTACTCCTGTCCATGCTGTATCTCATGTCCTTTCCCACAGAAGGAAGATGACAGGGAGCTTTTTCAATACCTGACATTTTCTGGTAACGCTGCCGGTTCTCTGTCCAAATCCCCAAACATGCTTCTGCCCTATCTTTAGGAAGCAGGACATACGTATGTTGTAGACGCACACACAGTGTGGCAAAATAGTCTTACTTGTTTCTTTCTGTTCCCTGGAAACAACTTCTGGTTTGAGTAGAACACGTAAATGTACTTAATCGTAAGAAGCTTTAACTTTCCAGGTCACAGTAATCTTCCCCTTTCCCTCCTCCTGTGTAACTCAGAGTGTTTTATATATTTGAGATCCAGCTGTGCATGCTTGGATCTTTGATACTCAGATTGTACTTTGAAGCTACTTCTGCCCTGAAATCACACTGTGTATATCCATTACAAGCTGTAGGGAAGAGTTAATCAAATAAAACCTGATGCTACGCTATGCTAAAGCACATCACAACTTACCTAGCTCTTCTTACATATCTTCTGATTATCGCAGAACTGGAAAGCTCTTGTTTTGTTTCTTTGAAGCAAATTTACAATAGCCCCGGTAATCCCTTTGCACTTGAGAAAAAGGAAACCATTCACACTATTTCAAGTCCCTAAAATGCCTACAAGGGCTCCTCTGCTGAGCTCTGTCCTTCAGATGTTAACCGTGAACTGGAAGACTTTGTGACCGGGTCGTCTTTTATCTACATGGCACGATCCCCCACATCACCTTGTCACAAAAGTGAAGATTTCCAGGGTTTCTTTCAGTGCGCTGATTTTTCAAAGCGTTTTCAGCAGACAAAGAGAAGATACCGTATTCATTTTAGAAGTGTGTTTATAATGCACCATTCATCCCAATGGGTGTCTAATCACTTTCGGTCTGCCTGCAGGAGGAGTTAGGCCGGGGTTGACATTGCTCATGTGGAAAGCACCGAGAAAGCAGGAAAAAAGAACAGAATGAGAGAAATGTCATAATTTGGCAAGAAGAATGAGGTCTCCCAACTCTTTGGGAAAGTAGCCTTGCTTTCATAGGGAAGCAGATCTTGCAGGCAATGTAAAATCTGAGCCGTGCTTTCTGAGCACATCCTTCTGTTGAATCTCTATCTATATACGCCTGGTCCCATGATGATAGCTATTTCATAAACATGAAACAAAAGGATGGATTATGCATGTATTTTTGTCAAGAGCGGAGAAATATAGCCACAATAAACTCAGGAGTTTGCAGAGTGAAGTAAAAAAGAGACTTTCTTTTCAGAAGCAAAAAGTTATGACTATTGGAATCTCACTGGGCTGATGTTCATTGGGATCATCACTCATACGTTTTGTTGTTCTTGCTGACTTACACACGCACACAGAAACTGCCTTTCACGAATGAAAAATGTCTTGCTTATTCACAATCCCTGTAGAAATAAACATTATTTTATATATATATATATATGTACTGCTGGCAGTGAGGATTTTGTTTTTCATGCCGTGTGCCAAGCTTTCATTAGTCAAAGTGTGAAAAATCCCATTTGCTGTGTTTTGGAGAGTTTGTGTTGGAAGCATTTGGAGAGCAATTCAGTGATCCTTCAATCACTGGAGAAGGGATCCCCTGGGACCTGGCCAGCCCATAGGACACAGGGGTTGTGCTTTAATCCTCAGCTTTGTAACCCATCCTTTTCTTGACTTGGGGTGAATTGCTTCATCTGTCCACATCTTGGATCCCAAGTGACAAGGATCAGGCTTTCAAGTCATAAATTTATTCGGTAGTATAAACTTAGTATATCTCAGATACTAGTATGGTGGTAGCCACATGGTCAGACTCTTCAAGCTAAATCTGCTTGATAAATGGAGGCAAATCAAGATCTGAACGTAAGTTTTGGAAAAGTTCCAGAGCGCAAGCAACACGAATCCTTAATTTCACTCTACACCGTGACACAAAACCAAGCACAATTTTCTGCGCACGTGAATCTCATCCTGCTGGAATCCAGGTCCTGGTCTCCATCCCAAGCCTACCTCATTTTGGGGCTGATACAGGGAGATAAGGTCCTTGCAGTGTCCTCTCTAAATTAAGTCACTTTGGAGACAGTAAAGGATCCAGGAATAAGTTGAGCTGCCCTGGAATGGCTTTAGTTTGATGGACTGAACTCCATGAAGCTGTGTATGTATCCATGGGGATGTGAAGTGACCATGATTTTGAGGTCCTGTTCCTACCTGTGCTGGTGAACTTCTTCTGTTCCTGTTCCTCTGTGTAAAACAAGAAGAGCATAAGAGCCAACATGAGTAAGATCAAACTCTCTGCTTATTCAGATGGAAATTATTGCTAAGTCCCCAGGGTTCCATGAACTAAACCTGGGAGTTTGCTTGCTTTCTTAAAAGTGGTGTTGCCAAGTTCTGGACAGAATTTACAGAACAAATCTCTCGGCATTGTAATTCATAGCAAAGGAGACCTAAGTTTATCAACTGAATTATAGATGATTGAGCCTTTTATAAATTCTTTAAGTGTCCTTTTTGTCTTCTTTTTGTGTTCCTCCTCTGCCCTTATCAAGATGCCCAATGAAAGACTTAAATCCATTTTCACCCTCTTTAGAGGCATCGACGATAAAGCAAATGAAATATTATTCTTTCTGAGCCGTAGATTTATAGCAGGCAATAACAAATCCATGAGAATTTATATGGCCTTTTGCCAAAGAAACCAAGGGTTTGAATCCATATACTGAAAAATATACTCATATCTATTCCGGTGTTTAAGAAGCTGTGGGAAATCCATTTTTTGTAAGTGAAATGAGAGAAAAGTACCCCAAATCACCTATGACCCTCCTTTTAAAGCCTGGGTGTCATCAGGAGGTTAAAGCTTTATTAAGACTTTCTCAAGCCTTTAGCTCCCTGACATATCTAAGGGGATGAAGGTATGAGAAGAATGAAGGCTTCGTACCATCAACAGCCGAGCTTCCCGCTGCCCGTGCATGGGACGATGTGACCGGAGGCTGTGTCGGTGTCCACCCGCGGTGCTAAGGACTGGAAGCCTCACCAGACCCTCCCCTGAAGGAGCCATGAAGATGGTGAGACAGTCCCTGTCAACTGAAGCAACGTACATCAGCATTCCTAAAACCGAACTGCTCCTGGTCTCCCGCAACCGCAGTTCGTTATCTGTTGGTAATTGTCAGCATGCTGCCCATCTCTTAGCTCACTCCCCACAAATGGCAAAGTGTGACCCTTCCAGTAAGCTCCATGTTCACCAGCTAACCATTCTGCTGGCTGGCTTTTCCTCCTCCCGTTCTCCTCACTTGCTTCTCTCGTGCTTTGGTCATGTTGGTAGGGGGATAAATGAGACATCAATATCAAACCAACCCAGAGACCACTGATATTGCCTCCTCCGATCTGGGATTTGGACCTCTGAGAAACCTCTTGAGGTTGACTGGCCAACACGGCGTCTTTTTCCCTTGCATTGCTCAGGTCTCCATGGCTGAGCGCTGAAGGGAACCCACCAGATCTCCAGATGGGCATTTCCCATGTTGCTTACCACCAGTGTACAGTCGTGGATCATGTCACCATGGCTGAGCGGTGAAGGGAACCCACCAGATCTCCAGATGGGCATTTCCCATGTTGCTAACCACCAGTGTACAGTCGTGGATCATGTCACCATGGCTGAACAGTGAAGGGAACCCACCAGATCTCCAGATGGGCATTTCCCATGTTGCTCACCACCAGTGTACAGTCGTGGATCATGTCTCCTGCAGAGCTTTCTTTAATCCTTCTGGCAAATCCCACTGTGTCCTCACCAGTCCTCATTTGGCTACGCATGTGGAAGTCTTCAGACGTGTCTGCAGTGGGATGCTAGCCGTGTTTTCAATCAACATGATTTGTTTTAAATTAGAGCTGTAAGGGCTTTACAGGCTGTGCTGACAAGCCTGGTCCTTAAAATATATATATATATAAAAAAATATCTCCAAAGCAATGTGCTTTAGGGACAAGAAGGGAGGGAAAGTGACATCCATTCTGGGAAGGAAGAACAAGAATAACAAAATCTGGCACCCCGGTCTGTGTTTGCTCTAATGCTCCATCTCCATGTGCTGTGTGTCCTTTGGTGACACTGCCCTTTCCGTGCCACGCCGTGCATCGTCAGATGGGGAAGCCTGGCCCAAAATAAACGCCAGGCTGCTTTTCATCTCGGGGATTTGTTTGTGCCAAGTGAACAAAGTGACTTCTTTGTGGCTGTTTGCATTTGTCGTTCCAAGTTGTCTGAGCACTGAGTTATAAATACACACCACCGATTGATAGCCTCAATATGTCCAGTCCGACACGCTTTGCCTGCTGGCAAGAAAAGGATTTGGCTTGCCTTAATTATTTTTGTTTTAATACTTTTTAAAATGTTTTCTATAAATCAAAGACACTGTAAATACAACTCAGAAGGAGGGGGCTCCTTCTTTACCCATTTTGTAGCCTGGGTTTCTGACTAATAATTTTAGGTAGGTCTTCTGTTTCACGCTTGTATTCTTTACAGTCATGTATGTAAAGGGACGCAGCCAAGTTAGGTATGGAATTTAACGTCATCGACATTTTTAGATTGTTTTGATGCCAAAATAAAGTCGGAATTTTATCAACTCACCTCCTCTTAGAGGAGACGCAAGGTACGGACGTGAAGGGCTGGGTTGTGCTGAGCTCTGCTTGAGGAGTGCTGATGGTAAGCCAAGACTGGGCCCGCGACAAGACGGCCCGTTAATCAGCGGCAGCTCTGAGCAGTCTGCGCTAAACCCCGAGTTTTGGGGACTGTTGGCCAAATCCTTCTCGATTATTTTCTGCAACCGCCCCCAGCCCCGCCCCCACTGGAAAACAATGCTGGTGAAAAATGCCTCTTTGGGAATTTCATTTGCATGGAAAACATTTTGTATCCAAATCTTCCAGTCTGTGTAGGGTTTTCCATTTGCTTTCAGCAAAGACTATTTTTCACCATTTGCCTCATCCAAAATTCTTATTAAGAAACTGAATGCTTTTACCAAAAATGGGTATCTTTTCCTTCCCCTTCACCCACTTCTCCATTCACAACATCCCCCAGACCCCTGAAAACAAGATCATTGAAAGCAAGCACATTTCTTTTCAACATTTCCCATGGCAATGGTTTTGTTGTGGTTAATGTCTGCTCTGTGTCTCTTCTGTCTGGGGCTGGAAGAAAATTCCCTGAAAACACAATCAGCCAGTGCATCTCCACAGCCCAAATGAGGTTCTGAACATCTCATTAATTCATTTAGACGATAATCCAGCGACCGTAATTGTGGTCACCGGCTTGCTTGCAATTTGTACGCTGAAATAGTTGTGCACAGCCATTAGAAAACTGGATCCCTGTTCAAAGATCTCGTAGCTTCAGACACATTTCGGGAAGAACGTCGCGATGTGCTGCGCTTTGTATGTCTACATGCATACTTATTTTTAAACAAATATGCATATATATAAATGTAAACATATGATTGGAAGTGAAAGATAATGAGATGACCTTTTTGTGGCTGATTTTGGCTTCGCTTTGAAACAAGCTTTCCCAGGGTGACTTGGAAACGGTGCCCATCCATGGAAGCAAATGGACCCGGATCAGTTTTAGGCTGTAGTTAATCAGCTTCTCGTGGTGCAAAAAGAGACTATAGTGCCCTGTACACACACGACAGCATGGGGAGCTGCACGTGGGCTGACCTGGCCAGCCTCAGTCTGCTCTGGCCATTCCAATCTGGAGTGAATCTGGATCTGGATCTTCATGGGGTCTGGCCCACGAGTCAAAAACGTGAAAGAAACAGCGTGTGGACCCTTTGTAAGTCCCGTTTGCAGAGGAACGGGCTCCTTACTCACTCTTATTCCTGTGTGTGTAAGTTAGGAGGCATGTAATATAAATTGAAGCCTAATTTTTTCTTTGAAGCTATTAACACCCACCCACAAGCAACAGGAAACTGACTTCAACTTTAATTAGTACCAACACATTCAACATTCACCCTATATTTGCCTTCAAGTGCAGCAAAGCAGCTTCAAAGCTAAAAGCTTCTTCACTTTCTAAGTAATAATGAGGTATTAATGAGGCAATTAGGGGCTTGTAAACATGGTGTCAAAGAGATATGAACTAATCAGCAGCAACAGGAAAGAGGCAGATCCCTCTGACTCGAGTGCCTGTGCTCCCCGTAGCCCCCTGAGGCATTCTGTACTTGTAAACTAATCCGCAAAAATGTTCTAGATTAATTCAAAACACTATCCTCTCTTTAATTCCCTGACTGTCTTCGGGCTTGTTTCTGAATAGATGCTCTGTGTGAAGGCTTTTAAATACGCACTTTTGTTATTGCAATAAAACCCAGATTGAAGTTCTCTTGCGCTAAGCTGTCAATTTATATTTGGCTCCTTTCTTAGATGCATATGAAATACTTCTAAATCATTTGTTAAATTATTACTTCCAGTTTATTTCCTTTTAGGCTATTTATTTAAAAAATAAAGCATGTAATTTAATTACAACTGATGAACACCACTTTTTTTTTCTTTTTTTGAATGTAAAATGTTAGTGTTGAAATCGAAGGATTAAATACACCAGTTAAATCTTGGGAGTGATGCAGATAGGGCAGGGACAAATGTGTCCCCTCCTGGATTTGTAACCTAGAGTGTTGGACTGCAGTCTGATTGCACTAATTTGCCGCATGGTTTTATGAGGGTTGCTTTTATGATTCTCGTTTCCTTGTAGCAACACAGTTCTCACAGAATGTCAGGGGTTGGAAGGGACCTGGAAAGCTCATCCAGTGCAATCCCCCCATGGAGCAGGAACACCCAGCTGAGGTTCCACAGGAAGGTGTCCAGGCGGGTTTGAATGTCTGCAGAGAAGGAGACTCCACAACCTCCCTGGGCAGCCTGGGCCAGGCTCTGACACCCTCACCAGGAAGAAGTTTCTTCTCAAATTTAAGTGGAACCTCCTGTGTTCCAGTTTGAACCCATTACCCCTTGTCCTATCATTGGTTGTCACCCAGAAGAGCCTGGCTCCATCCTCCTGACACTGCCCCTTTCCACATTGATCCCCATGAATGAGTCCCCCCTCAGTCTCCTCCAGCTCCAGAGCCCCAGCTCCCTCAGCCTTTCCTCACACGGGAGATGCTCCACTCCCTTCAGCATCTTGGTGGCTGCGCTGGACTCTCTCCAGCAGTTCCCTGTCCTTCTGGAACTGAGGGGCCACAACTGGACACAATATTCCAGGTGTGGTCTCCCCAGGGCAGAGCAGAGGGGCAGGAGAACCTCTCTGACCTACTGACCACCCCCTTCTAACCCACCCCAGGTACCATTGGCCTTCCTGGCCACAAGGGCCCAGTGCTGGCTCATGCTCACCCTGCTGTCCCCAGGACCCCCTGATCTAATCTGATCTGATCTAGGTGGGAGCAAACGTATCTTCACAGCATCCCTGATACGTACACTCCAAATCTTCAGTGACAGTCGAAATTCTGACCTTGCTCCTTCCCTCGAGTTATGTCCACAGATGACATTGCTCCTCAACTGAGAGTACGACTGATGAGAGAGAGGGGTTTGGATAGGACCTGTTGTTTCCCAGAGATCAGGGTGAAACTCCATACCCTTTCTCTGCATGATCTCATTACCGGCAGCTCTCTAGGGGTGAAAAGCGAGTTCACTAAACCAACTTATTGTGAAAAAATATTTTGAAACGTAACACATTGTGGTTTGATCCTGCATTCTCACAGGTATACGTTGGAAATCACTTGGTTGAAGTCAGTAACATGCGTGTTAAGCTCTCGGAGGTGAAAACAGAACGGAGGCTCTAATAGTTTTTCCTACATCAGGAATTTGATCTGATCCACAGGAAAATTGTACGTGAGTTCAACAGTCCAGCACTGTGCAGTTGATTGTAACTCTGGAATCACCCCTCAACAGACCACTTAAAAGTGGTCTCCAAACATTTCTGAGAAGAATTCTTATAGATGTGGTGGTGGCAAATCGTGTCTGCAGATGTGAAAAACAGCACTGGCCTCTCCAGAAATTCAGCTTGTTGTTTGAATTGTCATTACTGTTTTATTCTGGACATGAAATAGCTCTCATAGCAGTTGGTTATGCAGGTTGTACATGAACTTTATGTGTCGCAGTAGAGATTCGTGAGCGTTCCAGACTGAAGATGTTGGTGGGCGGTTGGACGGCCAGCAAGGTTGACACTGGGTGAAGATTTCACTGGCTCTCATTAACCAAACACTCTCGTTAAGCCAGTGTCACGATCTTCCCAGTATTTCTTTCCCCAAGACAGTATCTCTGTTCGTGTTAGGAGGAGACCACAGCTACAGGCATCAGCTGCAAATACATCTTGGGTGGTTCCTTCCAGGCAGACAAAGTGCCTGAAACCTCTGACTCCTACTGGGAGTTTAAAGGAGTTTGGGACTGGTGACCCTAAATGCAGCTGGTCAATAAACCACAGGTGTGGCCCACGGAGTCCCAGGGAGGAGGGAGCTCTGGTGTCCTGCCCTGAGTGCCTGGAGCAGGAACGGGGGTGTGGGGGAGCAGCCAGAGCATCCCCATTTCAACGTGTGAGACGCAACAGACCTGCCTTGTTCGCTCAGAGCTCACTGGCACTGGGGACATTGCCTCTGCTTCACCCCTTTCCTTCCTCTCCCCTCGCGTTAATCCCACATAACCCTCCCTGCTCTTTCCATCTGGGTGGGGATCTTAAGACCCCTACAGTTCTGCTGGGCCTCTCCTGTTTGTGTGCAATAATACAGGATGGCTGGACCATTAACACCTTCTCTGAGCACAGCATGCTAGAGTTGCAACACTTTCCGGGCCTGGGCTCCTTTGCCAAAGGGTATTGTGTGTGCATGCTCAACTCTTCTCTTAAAATCCCAAATAGGATTTGCTTTTCTCTTTCGTTACAGTTTGCGTGTTTTTTGCTATCGGTATCCACGGGGCTTTTCCTCTTGTGGTTCCTCTTGAGGTAACAGGCTGGGGATGGTTTTGTTTGTTGTTCTCCTCTCCTCTTCCCCACCATACCGCGGTTCCTGGGTGACCAAGGAGAGGCCAAATGAGTCTGCAGACTCGTAGGAAAAGATGGAGTCCTTTGCTTTGAGGTTGTTAGTTCAAATAGAGCTGAACTAAGTGACATCTGCAGGGTTTTGCCATCTGAGTGCTGGCAAAACCAAAAACATGATGAAGGCAGGTTATTGGGGGTTATGACTGAGTTGGATTCTCTGGGATAGAATAGGGTGAATTGACACTAAAACTTTTCCCAAGATTAGACATTCCTACTGTCTGTCATGCACACACCTTTGGGGACAAGGGCCAGCTGAAATCACAGCTGGATATTATCCTGCAGCTGCCATTGGAAACTCTCAAGGTCCAAGAGCTTTGCAGAGAAGGCCTGAGACGAGTAAAGAAAATGCTATTTTGTCTGTTTTCCCCCAAGAACACAGCTTCGTGCATTTACACTTAGGTATTGTAAACATATAAACCAAACTGATGAAGATCTGTGATGTTATGGAGATAGACACCCAGAGATAGATGGCAAAGAATGATCTGTAAGTGCACATGAGGCTGCTCTGAAATCCAGGTAAACTGAGCAAAAAGCCTTCTGAGGAGGAGGCATCTCTACAGCAGCAGAGGTGTCTGCTCCCTCCCTTCATGTTCATCCATCCCCTGCTGGTTGGTCGCAGCAAGACAAGGGAGCAACTTCAGATTGGCAAGGATGTGGGTTTTGGCTTTGTTTCTAAGTACATGGGCACATCTCTGTAAGAACCAAAATTTGACTGCACGCCTGTGGTTTTCCAAGGTGAAGTCTTGCTCCATCAAAGCTTAGAGTTCTCCTCTCCACCTGAGTGGGTACAGGAGTTCTGCCTCCTCCCTTAAATAAGGAAGGTGATACAAGTCACTGTCTGGGATAGACCAAGAGCATCTGTATATTACACTGGCAAGACAGAGCCATTGCCATGAGTGATCGTGCACTGCAGGGTGATGGAGACGATGCGCCCAGAAAGAGGTTAATGTTTTATTAGCGACTCCGGGGCAGCACCACCGCATTCTGTTGGAAAGCAGCATGTGGCAGGATGGTCACCTGAAACACAGAGAAATGACCAGGCTGTTCTCTGTAGCATCACTTCAGAGCTTTGCTCCCCTCTGACCTGGGCTCCCACAGTCGCTCCCGTTCCCGGCCATGGGAATGGGTTAACAGCCTGTTCAGCTGGTCTTTCTAGACTAGGAGCTCTGTGTGTGCCTGTGCTGTGAGAGCTTTGTCATTCCTTTCCTGCAATGGGGTGCTGATTAGCCAGGGCCTCTTGAGAACTTGTAATAGTAATCAATAAAATGATTGTAATAACTAATGATAACAAAGTCAAGAGCGGCAACAAAAAGCTTCAGAGTGCAGCGTCCTTTGATTTTGAGGCTGTTGAAGGGGAGCAGAAAAGAATGATTTGGGGACATAATAAAGGAACCTTCTTCTTTGCACAGATTTTCTCCTGGGAAAAATATTTTCTTGAGAGAGTGTACGTTAGCCAAAGCAAGACGTAAATATTTTACTTATTAGAGCACAGGCTGTTTCTTTTCTCGTTGGCTCCATTTCCAAGGCTGGCCTCAGACAGATTTGCAGTGTCCATTTCTGTACTGTGGGGTGGGGGAGCCCTTCTTACAGCAATTGTCTTGTTCATAAAATGTGACATTTGCATGGCAGCCGCCAAGTCCCTGGTTTTGTCTTCCTAAACAGAGCTTTGGAGCGAAGATGTGGAAAGCCCAGTGTGGATTGAATTGGGCAAATGGACCAGGTCTCAGGAGCCAGCTTGATAATAAAACCAATTAACTCTGTGGTGGCAGAACACATAGTGCCACCTTTCCAATACACACCGCTCTGTGTGAGCTCTCTGATGTCTAATACGGCTTAGGCTGAGCATGAACTCTCACCATGGGAGAGCTAAAAAGATTTCATTCCTCTCTACCTGACTGTTTGCACCAGATGTGGGGAAAAGTAGCATCACTGAGCTCTCCATCTCCATCGTGCTTCATTGAATCAGCCAATGCTTCAGCAAGGAGATAGACAGGAAGGCAGAGATGCTCAGGCAACTGATGTAAAGACCGAAATCACGGGTGGATTTCCCTCCAATTAGAGTTGTTCAATCACTTTTAAAATCTGCCAAGGTAAATAAACATCCATATTCAGTCCCTGGCTCAGAATGTCCTCACACGGCGATTGTGAGAACCCGAGTGGCAGGGGGCGGTTGCTGAGAGAAGCAGGGCTGTATTTCATATGCTCCCTGCTTTAGCGTGAGCAAGGGTCTGGTTCTGAGCACAGATGGATGTTAGACCTGACCCAGAGTGATAGCTCTTCAGTTCTTATACCCTGTTTCTTAAGGATCCTGTCTGCACTGGTACTTCATAGCAGATGTCCAGGGAAAAGTATAAAGACGAGGCAGATGATATCAATACTTCCCCAAGGTGCTCTCTCTCAGCCTCTGGAAAATTATGGCTCAGAGACCTTGAGCCAAAAGTGCTATCTCTTGTGTTTTAATACCTCAGCAACTGATTTTTCTTCCCTGCTCCCTGTAGTTTTACACAAGGTGAGCGTATCCATCCTCTTTTCTACCTTCAGGCACCTTAGTGTGTTCTCACACAGTTCTCCAGCCATTCTCTTCCGTACCTATTCCAGTTTTACTGTATCCTTTGATGTTCACTGAAAAGCTGGATGAAAACCACCTGTTTCCCAGGGCCAAGCCAAGGATTGTTTGGCTTGTAACATCACTTAGAGCAATTTAGGGTTTGCTCCATGCTTAAATTCCTGCTGGTGAGCTGCAAGAGGGCAAGAAAAGGTGATCTAGAATGAGATGTGGCTGGTTCCAGCTCTGTTATATCAGGTTAACGCTCCCGCTGCACTCTCTGGAATGAGAGCAGCTTCAATTGAATTAGAAGTGGAGCTGGCAGATGAATTTTGCTTTACACCATGAAAACGGATATGGTAGAAGAAATCACTGCCAGTCAGCGTGCATTCTCTCTGGATCTATTTGCCAACGAGAAGACACAGCAAAAGCCAACTTTGTTCTTGCCTGGTATCGGATTATGAATCTGCTTAACCACGTATTCATACCCTGATCTCTGCTTTTCAAATTGAATATCTGCTGAAAGTAGTTCAGAGCTGACTGCTTTCTTTTTAACCCCTGCAAACTGCTTTCAAAAAGCCTTTTGAAAATACTGCATTTGTAGCCTCCTTTCTTCCCACCCAACGCATTCAATCTGGGCACAAGGGTGTCTGGCAGGGGCTTGCAAAGGGTTGTGGTCCAAAGCTGAGCGTGTGTTTTTATGAAATGCATGAATAGCTCTGACCACACTGGGGGAAAATGCACTCTGTACAACTTAAGCCATTGCAGGGCAAGCTGCAAAGCTGGAAATGTGCTGTCAAGGAAGGGCAGTTCCTTCAGTCTTCCAAGCTGAAATCCTAGCCCTCATCTGACTGTATGAAACTGGTGGCACATTTCCCAGATTTTAACAGGCCAGGGTTTTGCCTACAGCTGTTAAGGACTGCAGGGGCTGTAATGGACCAGACAGAGTTAACACTGATGTCACCAAGGCAGTGGGATTTTTCCCAGTGTTTTCTGCATGTGGGTCCAGGAACTCGCTATTGAATTAGGATCTGTCTAGGAGCAGCGCTGGTAATTGCAGAAACAAATCCTAGGGGTTCCCATTTCATCTACAAGCTTGGTTTTGTTTCAATTAGCTGTAAAGTTGGCAGTGAGCGCAAATGGGGACCCATGAAATTAAAGCTGCTCCAGTGAACACTATGTCCACTGACTCTTCAAATCGCTGACTCTCATTAGAGAGCCAACGGAGGGGAGAAAATAAAACCACAAACAGTGAGATCCAATTATGATCTTTGTCCTTTGTTCTCCCACCATCTGGAAATGGCTGATTTATGTTCTAGAAAAGGGGCACATTCTAGACCTGGTTGTACAGTTGCTCTGCGGAGATGTCATCTGTGTGGATTGAGAGAGCGCTAAGGTTTCATTTACACGGGACAGAGGTGCTCTCCCGTTTCTTTGCCCAGGATTGCTGTGCCCTCTCAGGCACAATGACAGATCGTGCTGTTTCCACGTGTAGAGTCCGCTTCAAAACAGAACTGAAGCCGGTTAATATTGTGGCCAGATTCCTCCAAAGAGCAGAGCCTAACCTCAACATATTTGAAGATGCAGGGTCTGAGAGCTTCTCCCCGGTGGCATTTACTTGTTGAGCCAGGCTGAATATTTAATATAAATGGAAACTTACCACCTGGTTTCTCTGCTTATAACTCCTCCTGGGCTGTCACATGCTGCTCGTCTCTAATATCAATGTGGGCCTGTCAGACAGCACAGATTGTGCTTGGGAGCCTGTGTGTGAGCATCCTCACATAGTCCAGCTTTCCAGTACGTTTGTTTTCAAAAGCTCACCTCACCAAGCCCTGCACTTGGGCTTCATTAAACCCAGAACTTCGCAAGTCAAGTGGGATTCAGGTAGACACCTACTGAAAGCTAAAAATGCCGCTTCTCCAGCAGCTTTCAGCTGACTTCGTTTCGAGAAAACGTTATGTTTTCCAGAGGTTTTGTATCAAGCATCCAGTCATCGAAGCGAGACTAAATGTGCTCCCAATTAATATAATAACTTGTATTTTCTGAGTTCTCGCATAGAGATTTTAATCGGTGCATCTCAGAGGATGTTTTGCGGATGAGGGGAAGAAGAGGACACGGAACTGAAGTGAATTGTCTGAGGTGCCAGAGCAAGGCAGTGTCAGAGCTGGAATCAGGATTCCTGGCTCCTGGGAGGTGTTTTATCCACTAGACAAGACTCTGTTACTGCTGCTGAGGATGATGAGAGCATTTTCATTAGGCAATTCAAAGAGAACAATTGTGCTATTCAGCTTTATACAGCAAGAGAACGTATATTCCAAACAGAGCCAAGGTCTGGCTGTTAATTCCTTGTTCCCAACCCACTGGATGTTGCTGCCTTATGAAGACACCTTTATTAATTTCCCTAACGGGAAAAGCAATAAACCCATTGTAATTATTAAAGATTATTACTATTACCATTCCCAAAGCTATCTCCATCATATTAGTGTTCCTCTTCCAGCAGACAGATCCTGGTGGAACCTATAGAAATCCTCCATGATTTAGACCAGAGACCTCCAAAAGTGCCATTCAGCCAAAATTGTTCTATTTTATAAGCTATAGGTTATCAAATCAGCCTCTGTGAGAAAGGTCCTGTGCCAGAAAATACTTGTTTGGAATACAAAAATCCGCAGGGGCCATGTTCCTGCCAGAAACTTGGATAGAAATAGTTCGTGACTATGGCTTTTTTAAGGTTCTTCCCAGGATCCTTTGCAATCATAAGCACTCTTTTATTATTATATATATTTTTTAATTCCATTTGCAGGCTGTTTACCAAGTGCAAAGGTGGTGGATGAGCCGCTGTCCTTCCCACACCAGGGTTTCAGAGTGAAAAGCTGTGTGTTCCCTCATGTTCTTTGAGCGAAGCAGCAGTTTCTGGCAGACGTTACCTCAGAGATCACAGGGTACAGAATGACTAAAAAGCGTGCTTTGGGGTACATTTACTGTGTAATATCTCAGATGCAGCAATAAGACTTAGGGGGCAGAGAACAAGTGGTGGAAGTTGAGAGGCTGTTAAAAAGCAGTGCACCTTTCACATGCTCCCACCTATTAAGGCAGATAATGCTGAGGGAGAAATAAAGAAACACAGAGAATTCCCAGAGCTTTGTTTCAGTTTATTAGAAGCTCTCATGGCTTCCATGGTATCTTATCTCCACCAGTATATTAAAGAAAGGCATCTTAGCATCCAGCACTTTCTCCGTGCCGCATTCCTGTGCAGGACGCTGTGATACGCTACCCGTTTTACAAATGAAACACCGCGGGGTTGAGGGGCTGCCTGGGGGTCACGCAGGAACTGGTCTTAGAGCAGAGTTAAACCAGGGTCTCCCAAATCCTGCTCAGCGCCTCTGCCGCTTTCACCTCTCTGCCTGGCATGCTTCAGCGTACAAGGCAAAGTTTAATTTGATGCTGAGATAGATGAATGCACCTCAGGCACTGTATGAAGTGAAGCACAGAGAAGTCTTTCTCTGGTGAGTAGTTACTCTTTCAACCCCATTGACTTTGGTGTGAAGAGTGGCTCAGCATTGGCCTCTCTCCATAAGGAGTCTCATCGGCCAAGGGGACTATTGAAGTCAAAGTGCTCTGGAGAGTGAGTCACAGGATCAGAATCTGGCCCAAGAAGAGACAAAGAGTGTCAGTGCTTGCCAGGGCAACTCACCTGGACACCTATAGCAATTTAACAAGAGTCCTACAGACACACCAGCAAAACGTTTTGCTGGTTTCCATTAAACATTTATCACAGATCCTACTTGCAAGCAGATCCATGTATTAATACATAAAGCAGTTTAGCCACAGCCATAATGTATTTAAAAAAAAATCTCTGAGTTCAGGAGCACTTGAGCAAAGCAATAAATTCTCCTTCGAACCATTAACATTTCTTTTAGGCAACATCATAGTGCGAACATCGCTCTGTCTTCCGACAGTGGATTAATCCTCAGAGCCCTCCTATGCTCTTCAGGTCACTAATGAGCTATTCAGCCCTCAGTAAATAAACTGTGCGGCAGTGCTCACCCAGGAACCGCAGTGCCCCTTTCAGACACAGAAATACCTTCATTCCCGTTTTATAAGTGTGATAACACAGGTCAAGCTGGAAATAGGATTCTAGTTTCATTAATCTAATTGGACAGCAAGGTGGATTAAAGGATTAAACTAATAAATGGAGATAACAGATTTTTCAGCTGTTTTGGATTGGCAGAGCAAGTTCATTCTAACACGGCTTAACCCTCTAAGCCACATTTTTACCACCTTGCACCCCTCTGAGTTGATGGTTCTCTGACGTCCCGCAATGCCATCTCGGGACAGCTCTGCTAATTCCCATGCCAAAATATTAGCTGCCATCCTTTACCCTCTGCAAGTTCCTGGGTCTGAGCCAAGAATCTGTCAGCGTAAGCGAAACAAAATGAGATGGTGCGAGCCCGATTACCGTCCGCTGCGGTCTCACCCAGCCCTTCCACCGGTTGCTTCTCAGCAGACTCGTTGCCCCGCCAGATTGTTCTCCTGCCAGTGCATCAATCGACAGCATTAATAAATGGTTATAAAGATAAGTTCCATCTTATCCCCAAGGCCTGCAGGTGATGGTAAAGATCCCTGCAAAAAGAAAGAGATGCAAGAGGTGGTCTCTGCTCGGGGCTCTTTTGGTGAAGCAAAGGTAGGCGAGATCTCCCTGGGAGCAGTGTGCGCTGCAGCGCTGGAAGCAGCGAGGGAGGCTGTGGCGTGTGAGCTCAGTAAAACCCCTCCAGCTCTGATTTTCCTCTGATCCCGGTACCTGCGCCCAGCCAGACTGTCATACCCTGCAGAGCTCCCCATCTCCCTCCTGAGGTCTTTGCTGCAGCAGAAAACGGGGTCTAGAGCACACTCAAGTACCTTTTTTACATTGACATATAGAAGTGCCTTTGGTAAACAAAGCTTGGGCAAAACCTAACCGAAGTTATTTCCATACCATCACATTTACATAGGATTTTAAGGTCTTCATCCTTGAGTGTGCTCACCATGTGTTAAAGTTTCTGAGATGCTCCCAGGCTAAAAGGTAATGGGGTCCTTGAATTAAACAAGCATCATCACACAGTTCCCCTCTAAACCAGGACTCTGCTCACCTGGCTTTTTCTCACAAGCTTTTCAGTGTATGGATGGTCTCTGCATAGGACAGAGGTTGCAGTAAGTTAACTATACCACCTCTAATTTGTTCTGGATAAAATTAATTCCATCCCACATTGGCCTTTCCTGTTCATAGGAGGACTCCTAGGCTCACACTGCCCTTCCTGACTCAATGTTATGCATAAAAGTCAACATTTTGGCCTATGGACCAATTTCATCTGGGCTTCTGGACCAAAGAATGCACCTTGCAGCATTCTCCCTTGTGAGAGGAAAGATGGTGTTCCTGCATCACAGGATATGCAGCTCCGCATTCCCTCTGCTCTTCTGTTGGGCCAGTGGCCAATCCTCCTCATAACTGCCTGCTCTTGTGAGCCAAAGAGTCTTGGATCTGCCCCATTTCTGGGTGGGACCAGATATTGAAGATACCAGCCAAGGTGTCATGTCCTAATGCCAGACCACAGGCATAGAGTAGGGCTTAAATTAGTCCGATTGTCATCTCAGAGCTGACAGACCAGGAATAACTCTGCTTACAGGCAACACATGGGAAGCTTCCTTTGGATCCCCATGGGAAATATTCTCCCATTTTTATGTGAGTGCCTCAGGACAAGGCTGTGGTCAAAGGGAGACCCTCCCCTAGCTCACCATGGGACTGGGGAGGTCTATGCAGAGACAGCAGAACGGCTTTTCCTCCCAGCTGGCAATAAAAAGCACCACAAATTTCCCTTCAGCTCCTGGAGCAGGGTTAAGAATGGGAGCCAGCATATGGCGAACGTGAATTCTGGCAGAAGAGACGTGCTACTTTGTCAAATTATCAGAATTTGTGGTGGAAATGACCTAGTAAACCTCTTTGCTCTTCCCACTGTCGTCGCCCTGGATTCTTCCTTTCAGTAGATCTGTTAATGCTTTGTCAAAAGGCAGAAACACAGCTTTGACATAAAAAGCTGCTGTTTACAGTTGACGGAAAGCTTACATTAGACTGGGCCACCTGAACCCCCTCACCCAACATAAACAGAATCTATCAACACTGCTTAAGCCATTAACCTTGACAACTGAGGCTTTCCAGGGAAAGCCCTTATCAAAAGGGGGCTGCGAATGAAACCCGATGAGAAAAATCCTCGTTGCCCCAAATGTACTCAAATAACTTCCATGAGAAGATGCGGATGAGCCTTGTTAGGCTCACCCTAATCCCTTTGACAAGCAAAGAATCCTTCAGGTTGGAACACAAATTCTCCAGGAATTTGCGTCTTCAGCTTCCTCTGCTCCCCATTGCAGTTATAATTTTTCAAAGATCATTATCTGATCAACGTGGGATGGGAATGTTTGGAGTTGAGCGTCTGAGTCATTAGTGGAGAGAGGCCCTTCCATAGCCATGAAGTCTGTTCAGAGAAAGCTTCCCTTGAGAGATCCCCCCAAGGTTTGTGACCCTTCTCTTGTGTGTGCCCGGACATCAATAATTTTGGGGAGATGGCTTGAGAAGGGGTTGTCTGGGGGAACCCACATGGACCGTATCTCCTGGAACTCTTCTTCTCACGAGTGTTTAGAGCAGAGAGGGAGGTGAAGGGCAGAAGCCAGTAAAGAAAGCTTCACTTGGGCTTTCCAGATAGGATCAGCTCTTATTACCTCTGACATTTGGCCCTTGTTTGTAAGACAGAAGACTTCTGGAAAAAAGCACAATGCTGATTTTCCATTTCCAAATTGAGACTCCGTAAAAAGCTGAAAGTTAGAGACAACAAATACAGGGTAACAGGAATTTTCTCACCTTTGTGATGCATTTTTATTTATATCAACACAGGGTTTCCCAGGGATTCAAGGGAGACGAGGTATTTTCCCATTCCAAATCTTTTTTCTCTTCATTCCCTCAACTATGTTGAGAAGGAAACAAAAGCGAGTAATGAATAAAGCAACACATAGATCACATAGCTTATTGCAAAGTGCCTGAGGCACTCATATAGTAACTCGTATCACATAGATATTGCAAACAGTTATCTAGATACATGTAGTATCGCTTTCTGAGCTCTGTATCGCCTTGTTTTCCCAAAGGGAATCTAGCACACATCTACCTCCACCTGCTGGAAGAAGATTAAAAATGTTAAATTGTTATGATTTTCAGATTGCAGACTAAAGATCTTTTACATATTTTATGAAGGGGAGGAAAGATAACTTCTTATAGTGAAGAGAAAATATACCAAGGCCGTGGTTTCTGGATGTAGCAAGTCTTCGGTACATGGTAATAATTAAATGTTGAACATTGTAGAGAAGAGGCAGGCTTGGTTTTGTTCTGAGCACATTTTTGACTGACTTTTCCCCACGTTGGATGGATATTCAGGGAACAGCGTTGGCCGCAGTGGACGGTGCTGGAAGCCCAGTGGAATGTAGCTGAAGGCAGAACCGGCCATTGGTATGTGAGCACTGCGAGGCAACTCAGCCTCTTCCTCTGCAGATGGCAAATTCACAGAGGCAGGACGGAAATATTCTCATGTCAATGCTTTCTCTGCTGGCTGCAAAAATGCAATATGTTTAAATCACAGGGTTATCTTCTTAATCTAGACCTCGAAACCAAAAAAAAAAATTGCCTTTTTTAATTTTAAAGAAGGTTGGAATTTTCCTTCAGTTTTTCTAACTTTTATGGTCGTTGTAAAGAAGATGAGATTGGTCATGTGGAAGGATTCTTCATGACAATATGCTAGCCTGGACTTCGTAAGGCTCGGTTTTGAGTCTGTTTCCCCACTGATTTCCCTTGTGGTGACAGTGACTCCGAGCATTTTGTGACATCAGTGACACTCTTAGCAGAAATACATTCTTCTCCCAAATTTTCCACAGGCGTTTGAGTTAAAGATGCAGAATGGCAAAGAGAGATCATCCAGATGACGACTGAAACAGTCTCAAAAGAGATTTGCTAGTGCTGTCCCCCACATTAGGATTTTACAACTCCAAGAACATGTTTTCCACCTTCTGGGTTTGTTTGGAACCAGGTGAGAAGGGTGGGCAGATTGAAATCCCTATATTGCTCATTATGGGGACTATCACTGGATTCTTTGACTTCATGTCTTTTGTATTGACAATAACCCTTTGTTGGTAACTCCAGCACTAAGGAAATACGGACCCCGAGGGAGAAGGAGAAGGAGGTGTCAGTATAGCAGAGCTGCCAAGCATCAGTTTCAGTTCTTATCTCTGCCCTCAGCAGACTTTTCCATGCGCATTACCGATGGAATGCTACATTTCTGCACAAACCATCCATGGGTCGTTCACATCTTCTTTCCCCACCCCAGGAGGACACATGGAGAAACCAGAAAGCTGTTCCAGCAGATGGCTGGTCCCCAAAGCGCGGTGTCCCACCACAGACGCTGAGCAATTCGGAAGGCGTGACAATGGAATGCCGATATTTTAGTGCTGCCACATCCTGCCCTGCTATTTTCCTCCCAATCAGTTAAACATCGCATCTGTCAAAGCTCAGCTTAGGTGACCTTGAGCATCCATCTGAAACCAAGGCTTAAAAATAGTAGAAAGTATGCATACTTCTTATTTTCCTTTTTGGTTTTTTTTTTCCCTTGCAAGTCTCCAGAGAATCTTCCACAAACTGCAGTGTGTTTTCTATTACAGTTTACATCAACAGGCTGATCTTGGGGGCTTCTGTCTGTGTGCGTCTGTTGCTGATTTGTGTGTGTGTGTGTGTGTTTGTGTGTTTGTCTATCGTGGCCCTTCTTTCCTCTGGAGAAAGGAGACAGTAAAACCCACTTGCAAATTTATACACACAGTGTCAGGAGCCCAGTTCATTCATCTGAAGACGCTCCTGCTGTGTTGGGTAAAATGCCCAGAAATATTCGGAGCTGTGTTAACCACAATTCTCCGCTTCCACGTTGCGTCTGGTGCCATATTTGGAAGCTGTGATTCCTTTGCTCCATGAGGGCTGACTCAGAATTTGCATTCGCTTGATACCAGCGTTGATTTCCCGTCCCTTTGGGCAGCCGTAATGCATGGAGCGGCCACAAAAAGTTCAGCAGGACAAGTAGGGAGAGTTAGTGAGCTCAGTGGAGCAATATCGAATGTCAGCCAGTGGCTGCTCGGATGTCAGGGATGCAGATTTAAATGCTGCAGTCTGGCAGACGCATGACCCGCGGGTTGCAATGCGTTGTTAAAGAAATGAAACCTACCCAAGTTATTCATACTTACTGTGACATATTGCTATTGGCAGCCTCATGCTGGGTCTACCCTAATCACTTGCCAGCATAAGTTAAGAATGTGATTTCACTTTAATGATACTTCTAGACGAGCAAAAGGCTTCTTTGAGGGAGTGGCCTGCTTTCCCAAACCTCTCTGCCTCAAAGCAAAATCTTCCCGTAGCCAAGAGCTACAAGACTCCAAGTAGATCTCTCAGAACACAGGGTTGCTTCTCAGCAAGAGACAGTGGCTCCCTTCAGCACCCGCTGGGAAGCGTCCGAAGCAGCCCATCTTTGCCAGGCCCCGCTGGCTCATTTCCTGCCGCAGCCGGGAATCCGGGTTGCCCAGCACTCTCACCCGGAATGCCGCACTCGGACTGCTCACCCCCGGCAAGCATCTTGAGTCACGGGATGCCACCCTTGTCCCGAGACAGGACTAGCACAGCGCCTTTACCCATTTTGAGCAGGGACTGTTTGATTCAGGGTAGAAGTTATATAAGGCATTCTGATGCTGGAAATAGTTTACCATCGTGGTAATACTTGTAAGTACATCAGAAATGTTTTCCAAGGTAGGCTAAGCGAATAACAGAGATTAAATCTGTGACTTTGGCTGCCATTGAAGGACTGGTGCTTGCCAGCAGCTGCCATATAGCTCAGCATATAGGACAGCAGGGTGAGCATGAGCCAGCACTGGGCCCTTGTGGCCAGGAAGGCCAATGGTACCTGGGGTGGGTTAGAAGGGGGTGGTCAGTAGGTCAGAGAGGTTCTCCTGCCCCTCTGCTCTGCCCTGGGGAGACCACACCTGGAATATTGTGTCCAGTTGTGGCCCCTCAGCTCCAGAAGGACAGGGAACTGCTGCAGAGAGTCCAGCGCAGCCACCAAGATGCTGAAGGGAGTGGAGCATCTCCTGTGTGAGGAAAGGCTGAGGGAGCTGGGGCTCTGGAGCTGGACAAGAGGAGACTGAGGGGGGACTCATTCATGGGGATCAATATGGAAAGGGGGAGTGTCAGGAGGATGGAGCCAGGCTCTTCTCAGTGACAACCAATGGTAGGACAAGGGGCAATGGGTTCAAACTGGAACACAAGAGGTTCCACTTCAATTTGAGAAGAAACTTCTTCCTGGTGAGGGTGTCAGAGCCTGGCCCAGGCTGCCCAGGGAGGTTGTGGAGTCTCCTTCTCTGCAGACATTCAAACCCGCCTGGACACCTTCCTGTGGAACCTCAGCTGGGTGTTCCTGCTCCATGGGGGGATTGCACTGGATGAGCTTTCCAGGTCCCTTCCAACCCCTGACATCCTGTGACTCTGTGATTCTGTATTCTCTGTGGCTGATTTGCTCCCATACCTTAAGCTGCACGAGGAAGCGCTATGGACAGAAGAGCTGCTTTCTGAGTCGTGCCCCAGGAGGGAAAGCCTGGGTGATCCTTTCCAGAGAGCAGCTGGGGAGGCAGGGCCAGGAAACGGTTCCCTGTAGCTGAGAGCAGGGCTTGTCCTGTCCGGCTCCTTCACTCCGGTCTGTAACACTACAGAGAAACGTCTTATTCCAGAAGCTGTTCGTGCATTTAATGAGAGGCAACCACAGTCCCAGTAGCCAGGGCTGCTTTTCTTGAGGTGATACCCTGGCAGATTTCCCACGGTAGTTCAGTAGCTTGGCTATTTCTTTTCTAAATTTACAAGCAATCTCCTGTTACATGGTGGGGCCGGCTTCTGGGATATCAAGTGGTTTTTCAGGTGTTGCATTACAGTGGGCTGGAAGCTTTTATTCACCGGGCTATGCGTGTAACCAGTGTATGTTCAAATGACTGTGTCTCCAGTGTTCCTGCTCTAATTCATTGCACAGTTTTGCATCTTCCATTGCCACTGTCTCTACTTCAGGTTCCCATATATTAAAACAAAATTAAATATAAGAAAACTGTGTAGAGGGGAATAAGGCTCAGCTCAGAGAAGCGATGTCTCAATCGCAAGTCCCGTGAGCTTCTCAAAGGGACAGTGTTGTAGAATGTTTTAAAACTGGTGGCAATTTATGACAAGGAAACTCAAAGTGTAAATATAGTTCACAGGACTGCAGATCAGTAACTGGTCCAGGGTGATGAAGAGATTCTGACTCTAAAATGTTTAGGACTGTTCTCATGTTGTTATTATCTGTCTAAATGCTTAGTTGAATTAAACAAAGCATCTGAAAATTGTCAGTTCCCCCCCCATAAACATCAGTGTTTTGCAAAAGAAGACACTGACTTACCAAAGATTATAATATATACACATGTTTTATCTCTGCAAGATGTTTTCAAGAGGTTGAATAAGCCAGTCCATGTGCTGACGTGAACTGTAAGCAGAAGATCAGCTTGAAATATTAGGCCAATAATATGGATAATATACATCCAGTTGCGCTGCAATCCATCTCACTAGGTGACTCGGGTCGGGGTTTTGCCAACTGAAGTTAAAGTGCACCATCTGCGATAATCCCACATTTCACGTGTTCTCGCTTTGTTTCCTCAGCGCTTCGGAGTTCTTGTGTAACCCCGAGCGCTGTCTTTGGGAGGAAGACATTAACTGGGCTTAATCCCAGCTTGGTCATCCCAGGGCTATCTCAGGGTCAAGAGCAGCCGTGGAAATCAAGCTCTCCCTCTCCACGGGTGGCAGAGATTCCTCAGCTGGCTATCGCAGTGTGTAGTTTGTATTTACCAAGCCATCCTTTAGAAGAAGTGGATTCATTTCAAAGGCCAGCTGGTTTAAGACACGCGGAGCTGCACTCCGCAGGTACCGTTCCCCGTTCTGTCACCCGCGCTTGTGCTGCCGCGATCACACAGGGCGGACACTGTGCCCCCTCGCTCTCCACGTTCTGGTTTACAAGAAGGATCAGATAAATCAGTGCAGACTGGGCTTCATCCCTGGGAACTCTTGAAGATAAGGCTAATTGTGCATTCCATTTTTGGGGTTTTTTCACATGAGTTCATGACAGCGGGCCTGTGAAACAGTTCATGGTCTGGCATCCACTTCCAGTCTATCTGTGGCACAGAGAAAAATGAAGTGTTACACCCGTGACCTCTAACATGGTAGATAATTCAGATCAAACTTGTAGAGAGTAGAAAAATCTCATTTGTTAGAATTCTGGCACAGACTCCATAGCAGCAGAGAGGCTGATGGGTACAACACGAACACATTTAAAATCTAATCAATTATAGCAAGGAAATAGTTGAGTCATGTGTAATTTGCCCCCCCTTTACTGTCAGGAACAGTCTTTATGTTTTAAATGTATCTTGTTAATGTGATGTTCAGCAATCAGCTGCAGAAGGGACTTTTGGTTTGACTGGCAAAGCAGGAAGGGTTGTAGCATCTCCCCTTGGGTTACCTTTCAAACTACTCCTGTCTTCTAGCAAAGCCCATACAGAACTGGGCAAGGCATTTTTGACAAAACTATAGGCTATTTGCAGCCACTTAATGGTAATTGGTCTGCAATCAACACCAAGCTGATTGAATTAAAGGAATGCTTACTCTCCTAATGGATTTAGTGTAAAGCTTTTGTGGACAGTCTTACATAAATACATTTCCAGTAATACCAATTTAAAATGGTTAGGAAAAGGTTTAAGATAGACTTCTAATTGAACTAAGTAACTAAGTAACTTCTAATTCAACTGAGTATTCATTATGTGTGTTTTTTCTGCTTATTTAATAAGTCAGATTAAGAACTCAAAGGAAACTCAAGAGATTTCTATGTGGACAGGTTCCATTAAAGGCAGGAAGGGAGCATTAGCTGCTGGATGATCCACAAAACCACTTGGATTTTGATGTCCCCACAGAGGAGAGGTTTGGAAAAGGCAAGACACCTTTTAGCATCGTCAGTGTAAAGTATTTCTCTCGTTTAACACACTGTTGAGATTTCTGCCCAGGCTGTTTCGGGACACGTGCGATAGAGCGGCTCATTGGAAAGTCACTGCAGTAACTCAACAAGCTGCTCCAGCTTCCCACTCGGGACTTTTCCTGCATTGTTTGTCCATGGAAAGGTCTGACAGTCAAACTAAGAGGTGATCTCCTTCAGCTTGGAGTATGTAATCTGTTCTTTAGTGAGCATCCTTAGAGAAGCGGAATCCTTTCCTTGCTGAGATGTTTGTATTTCAGTGTTTTACACTGATGGAGTGGGAAGCAAAACAGCTCTCCCGCCTTCCCCGGTGCCGCTGGCAGGTCCAGCTGGAACTTCATGGGAGAACAGTGTACTCAAAGGAGTTTCTAGCTCCATTTTGGAAACTCAGGTGAAACTACAGCTTGAATCTTACCAGTTGTGTAACTTAATGGGGTGAAGAATAACCACTGATGCTAACTATGTTACTGAGGACCAGGAGGACTTGGCCCACAGCAAGTGTTTATTGTACTACGCGTTATGTGCAGTGACTGAACACAGACCGTGATCAGCCCCTTCTTTTCAGGTACCTTGATAATGGGGGACATGCCTGAGTAAACCAGACAGACACAAGTATGGGAAGAAAATAAACCTATCCAAAGTCACAGAAGAGGCCGATTACAGAAGTAATGTCAGAGCTGTAAGTCACCTCAGTGGCATCGTCCCCAGGACTGACCCCGTCATTCCCAGCCAGCACGAAACAGCACAGACCTTTTGTGACCTGTGGTAGGCAGACAGGGATAACAAACTCACCAGGGATTCCTCTGTGTTAACATTGACCTAGGAGACCATGTTAAAAGGGTTGTGTGCTACTTATGTTGATACATTTCAGCACTGGTGTCATGCATGGATTGATTGGCGGGAGGAAGCTTTTTTTCCCTAGGACACAGTAATATTTGGGAGTCTTCTATGGGCATGAAGCAGCCACCAGTGCTACTGTCCAAAGTAGAAGAAAACTGAAATAGGTTGTTACTTGTGTGGCTCAAAGAGGATGTTCTGTAGGAGATGCTAATGAAGCCCTATTGGCAATGGTGAAGGGGGAGAGCCCTAAGCCTCTTCATCTCCCCGTTACCCAGAGTTAATGGTGATGCAGACAGCTGACCGCACGCAATGCTTCCCCTTGCAGACCCTTTCAGCAGTGGGCTGAGAGCAGAGCTCACTTCAATCGCTGCAGCATGAATTGGTCCCATCCCTTCCCCAACCCGTCTGTGTTCAGGTCAGACCCCATCTGCTCCAGTCTGGGCTTCTGTCCTGGCCCCCATGGTGAATTTTCTGGTGCTGCCTCACTCTGCTCCTCTGCAGGGACACAAAGTTCCATTTCCCAGAGCAGTATTAGCCTCGAAGGAAAAGAAAACATTTTTTAAAAGGGAGGAGGAAGAGAAAGAAATGCGAACTGGAGAAACAATGAGACGATTTAACCACCAGCAGCTTTCTCCTATTTGATGTCCCAAAATGTTAGGAGTAGATGAAAACCACAGCATGCAGGTGATCAAATGGAGCACTTTGCCTCCTAAATGAGCGCGGGGGAGAGGGACTAGCTGGCATTTGTCACGCCCGCCAATTTGGTTGAGGTGGAATTTGAACCACGCTGCTGGAGATATTAGACGATGTCCTTTCATCTGGTGGCGGTGTCACATGCTGGCCATATGTGTCGCTCCCGCACGCACCCACACACCTCTGGCTCCCGCAGCTGTCAAAACAAACATCAGCTGCCTTTCTTCAGCCCACAAGAGTCGCGGCTCTGGAAGCGCTGGAGACCCGTAGGCTTTTCTAACAGGATTTCACATTGCAGATTATCTTTAATCCAATTCGTTCCCTGCCTGATAACGGTTTCTGGAAGCCTGTGGCCCATCTGCAGTTTGCTGGATGGAAACTCGTGTCAGCTGTGCTGCAATCGCTTTCTCTGCTGGGCTGCAGTAACAAGGAAAATCCTGTAATGATCTTCCTCAGCCCTCAAAGGGCTTTGTTGTGGGCATGAACAAATCTGAACTTACAGCAAGAACACCAGATTGTATACAAGGAGTAGATTTTACTTGACCTCTTGAAGTCTTGCATATTAAATTGGGCTCTTCTAGAAATGAATGGCAGAAAAATACTTTTTGGGGTTATTTTTGAAGTAGTGCTTAGCCTTAGGATTGCACCAAAGGCCCGGAAAGCCCAAGGCAAAGTGTTCTGTTGCAATGCAAAACCAAAAAAGAGATCTTTCTGGTCCCTCAGGACAGAAGAGCTGGTCACAAACCGCGGTCTTGTCCTAAGAACCCCAGGAAAGGGACCAGCGCCACAGCACAGCACTGAGGAAAGGGCTGGGATGCTGGAGGATGCTGCTCTCATTCAGGCCGCTAATGCTTCCCCACACACCTTTTCTTTTCTTCTTTTCTTTTCTTTTCTTTTCTTTTCTTTTCTTTTCTTTTCTTTTCTTTTCTTTTCTTTTCTTTTCTTTTCTTTTCTTTTCTTTTCTTTTCTTTTCTTTTCTCTCCTCTCCTCTCCTCTCCTCTCCTCTCCTCTCCTCTCCTCTCCTCTCCTCTCCTCTCCTCTCCTCTCCTCTCCCTTCCCTTCCCTTCCCTTCCCTTCCCTTCCCTTCCCTTCCCTTCCCTTCCCTTCCCTTCCCTTCCCTTCCCTTCCCTTCCCTTCCCTTCCCTTCCCTTCCCTTCCCTTCCCTTCCCTTCCCTTCCCTTCCCTTCCCTCTCTCTTCCTTTGAGGTAACATCCAGCTACCTCAAAAACATCTGTGACCCACAAATTACAAATACTCTGTCTGGAGGTTTCAATTCATTTTGCAGTCAAAGTAAGGGCTGCAGTCGGTAGCCCGACCTGACGAGCAGGGTAAGGTGCTGCTGGGCCAGAACAGAGTGATCCGTGCTTTAGCGCGGTGGCCAACGCGGCTCTGTTCTCAGTCCTAGCGCACTGGCTGAGTTTAGGACCAGGGTTTCCTTGGGGCTTGGTTCATTCCTCACTGATGTTTCCAGACCGGTTATGAGCCTATGGGGAAACACACAGAGGTATCAGGAGTGCCAGGGGAAGGGGATTTAAGCAGTGCCAGTAAATGACACATTCCTCTCTGCCTGAAACCCCAGCTCCTGTTCTTCAGCAGGGTGTTCATGGAGGAGGCAGGGAGGACAGAAGCATTTGTCCTGAGACACTACAACCTCTTTCAGACCCTCTAAAGGCCTGAACTTCCCTTATGTTTTTTATGTCTGTTGCCATTTAATGTTGTCTGGTCCTTCTTTAGCCACAATCCCCATGAAAGCACCCATGCTTCTTGTTCCTTTATAGCCATGTTTTCATGCCACCCTTACCGCCACAAAGCTTTAAACCACTGGTACTAGAGGTGACTTGTGTCTATGGCACTGTTCGTTCCCTTCTTCATCTTATGGGGGCAAGTTACGTGAAAGCAGTGGACTGCTTGTTTTGATAGGGTTTTATCATCCAAATGATGTATGTGGTTTGTGTGCGTGTGGGAGGGTGTAATGTATGTGCTGAGCTGTGTTTGTTTTAGAAGAGGCCCCCAGTTCAAAACGGCTCAAAACTGTTGACCTCCAAGATACAGCGTCTAATCGATGGGTTTCCTCGTGGTTCGGAGGGATGAGGAGTCGCTGGTCTAACGAAGCTTTTTCCTTGGCAGCAGAACTGAACTCATATTGTTGGATCTTGTATTACTACTGCTGTTGTCTAAAAGTGAAGCCCACAAACCTCAGATAAGTCCTAGTACTAGTGTAGCGCTTAGACAAGCTCTAATACTGTGCAAGGTGCTGTGCAAAGAAGAGATAACTGTGTAAATTAGCTGGAAAAATGATAGTGACATCTGCTTTTTTATTAGTTCATCTACCTTTTTATTAGTTCATTGCATTTTGACCTCAGAGGTTTTCCTGCCAGCCATGATCGTATTTCTACTTTAATCTTGGTTTTCACCGTAACAGTCACAAGATAAGGAGAGAATAATGGCATAACTGAATTCAGTACTTTATTACCGAACTGTGCTAGCAAGGTAAGAATTCAATTTCTAACAATATCACAACATTTACACTGCAAGAGAGACTCTCGGTGTGATTATTCATCCTGCTCCTCGCAATCCCAGGCGCTATGGGCGCCTTCAGAGGGTAAAAGTTTTCCCTATAGAGTGAATCACAGACAAAGCAGGCGATTGCAGGAGGAGCAGAAGCTCAGAGACATTAAAGGTGAGACATCTGAAAGAGCTCCAACAATGCCCCCTTTGAAACATTCTTTGACACCATCAGAGTTAGGACAAGTAACATACCCTTTGAAGATACCACTTAAAAAGCTTTCCAAAAACCCGTCAGTAATTTGAACCTCTTCTGCCCTATCTCAGGCCACACAATCCACTCGCTCCCTCTCTGGCGGTGTCCGAGCTACTTTCTCTGTCCCATCCGCATGCCCGTGACCCACAGCACGATGGTCAGCGTGCAGTTACTGCCCTGTAACAAGCCCGTTAAGTGCTTTTCAGAGCAGGGTTTAGGATTCTCAGCATGGGCCAGGAGACCTTTCATCCCTTTGGCAGCACCAGGAGAGTCCAGGGTGGTGGATGGAGGGTGGTGGGGTGACACCCGCTCAGAACCAGCACCGCTGGCTTTTGTGCAATTACCCCTTCATTCAGTGGTATCTCCAGGACTGACATGGCAAGCTGCCCTCCCCCAGCCCATCCGAGGAGGGTTCCACATTCCTTCGTTGCTAAAGTAGCATGGGTATGTGTGTGTATTCCTGTGCTAACAGATATGTTGGGAAAGGAACCTCCTGTTCAGTTAATATGCAACTGAAAGAAGCTTCCCTGCAAGATCGCATCTGCTTTCCTTAAGATAAGACTTTAGAAGGATAATATCATTCCCCACAAAAAGATTTTTCAGCTCCCATGACACCTGAAGCAAACAAACGTCTTGTGGTCCAGCATTGATAGACGCAACGTTAAAAGCAACTTGATATCCTCTTCAAGGCTAAAAGGAAAGAGCCTTCTCACATGCCGTACCAGGGGACTCGAGATGAGGGAGTTTTCTTTTTCCAGCCCTGGAATTCATTCTGCTCTCTTCCATTAATGTAAGTCTGTTGATGTGAAGGGAGTTGCATCACTGAGAATATGAAGAGAATGAAGCTTTCTGTTGTGACAAGACCTGGAGGAATGGGAGATGAAAAATGTTCTCTGAAAGAATTGAAAATCTCCTTCAGACATAGAGAAATCACTTCCATATCAGCCTTCTGCTCCTTTCCCTTCATTGAATGATATTACTTCCCCACATCCATTTATCTCGTGGCTTCATCTCAGCCTTTCAGCCACTCCAGGCTCCCAAACTTCACTCGTTGCTCTTCTGTGGGAGAATCACCTCAGGCACAGATTCTTCTCCAGCCTCAGCCCATACCCCTAACACATTTATAAATGTGGTCTCATGCCAATTTACCTGTTTCCTTCTATATATGATGTGCCTGAAAGTGGCCTTCAACTTCTAGAACATTGCTTGTGTGCTCTGCTGCCATCACCACAAAGACCTTGTGTTCTGCATCCCTGAGCCTTCCAACCCGTGAAGGCTCTGTGGCCCCGTTTATCGGTTACCCAGACACCAGGGTACTCTCAGACATTGCCACAGCTCTTCCTGCATTGCAGGGGCTGTTCGAAGCACCATTCTGGTGAAGCAATACCCCTCTGAAAGGGTTGCGTGTTGTATATTTAGTTAAATCATGGAACTCTTTGCGTGTGAAGCAATAGAAGTGAAAAGTTTGGATGAGGGTCAAAAAAGTTAGGCTTATTAATGGAAGCAAAATCTTTTTAAATCCAAAGACAGTATCACTGGCTCCAGAATTGCCTGAACTTATGATTTCTGGAATTTGGAGAGATGTTCTAGAGAGGCAGGATTGTCACTGCTTTGGTCCCAGACCTCGTAGCAATCAGCCCTGGGTGCCCTGGGGAGGGCACACGCTGGCACATCAGCGTTAAATCCACCCGGGGCTTCCTTTGCGTGACCCTGCCCAAATCCAGCCCTTGCTCTCTTCACCCCACCGACTTTCAGCCTCTTCTGTTGAAAGGATCTTCTTCCCCATATCCTCCTCCCAGCTTTCTGCTCTCCTTCTCACTCAGAGATCTCCCCCACATCGTGCTTGATAGCTGGGGGAGAAAACAATTACTTATCATGTAAATCTGCAAAACCTCTTCGGGTTCAAGACGATTTACACAACAGAGGCCGCTCACCCTAAAGCGCCAGCGGTCCCCCCGGGGGGCGCACGGAGGAAGTTACTCATTTCGTGGCTCGCTCGATTATTTCACATTGCAATCCACAGTTTACTAACCCACCCGCGGGAAATGCTGATGAGAATCTCGCGGAGCTCGGATGAAGGTTTCTGGATTGTTAGGTGCAGGTGACTTTTACTTTCCAGCCCGTTTGGCCGCTCCTTTCCCCGGGGGGTGTACCCCCCTCCCCACCAACCGCTTGGCTGCGGTGATTCACCGGCTCCCCGTGCCCCGGCTCCCTGGGGCTGCGCTGGGGCTGAGGTGCGGGACACTCCGCTCTGCCCCCCCGTGCTGCTGGTGCGATACTGATAAAATCACTGCATTGTTCTCCCCTGGCATCTCTAGGGGTGTGTTTTGGGGAGGTGCCTTTTACTAGTGAGCAAAGCCACTTAAATAGAAGAGCCAGGGAAGCTTCTGCTTAAAACTCAAATTCAAGCTTGCTTTACCTCCTGCGTTATTTTGGAGACAATTAAATATTTGTTCTTGGTTTCTTGCTCTTCATGGTGCTGGGGGATAAGAAAGGGGTCGATCAATTAAATGTGCACTTGGGACAGGAGCTTTCCAGAAATGATTTCTCCTCTTGTTTTCCTCGTTGTACAGACTGGACCTCTATAGTTTTCTCAGAGGTGTATATTCAACCCTACAAACTCGTACAAGTTCACCAGTTCTTAGTGGCTATTCAACTGTATTTCTTCTTACAAATACAGCTCATTTCCCTTCAGAAGATTAAAAATAAATCATACTAATACTGTTTTCAGTAACTACATTTCGCCTGAAAAATCTTGCAGCCAGAGTACAGTATACAGGTATCTGCACACATTAAAGTCTACCAGAAATTCAACTGCTATAATGATGCTAAACATTTAAAAAAGTGTAATATGGCATTAGGTGGTCATTTTGACAGTAGTGAGTTCATAGTGAAGACCTGAACAACTTGCTGGGGGACGTTATGGCCGCTAAACACCTACCGGGGTTCAAAGGAGGGCTGGAGAAGTCTATGGGGAAAAAAACCCTATTAAAGCGTATTAAATACAAAGCAACCAAGTCCAGCTCAGGAAGCCCTTGGAAGCTGGGGGTTGTTCAGAAGCGTTGCTGTATATTTTCTCTGTTCTTCTTATTTTCTCAGGACATCCATTGTTTCCATTTGTCTTCCCCTTAGAAGTGTCACTGGGCCATGCCTAAAAAGGACTAAGAGTAATACTTTACAAAGGGAATTTAAGGAACAAGGAACTGAGGACAAACCAAGCAATTATTGAGATAATAAGTAAAGACTGGGCCTTTTTTTAAAAAGAAGCCTAAGAGCAGGGATGCAGAGAGGGACACGGAAGGGACACTGCTTGTACAGCATGAGCCATTCCCTGAAGGTGTCTAAGAAGCCAGGGCAGTGATTTGGGGCTGGGGACGGGTGGGACTTGCCAGAAAACACTGGTCTGACAGGGCAGCTCTTCTTGTGACCATCCCGCTGAGCTCGTCTTCCCGAATGCTTCAGGAGATTCCAAACTTCAGACCCATCTCACCGCAGGGGAAATGGGACTGCAGGACATTGTGATCGAATAACCTACTTCAACCTCATGACTCATAGGTTGTTTTTATGGTATTTTTTTTTTCCCCTTCTGCTTTTCCTAGAAGACCAGCTTTGTGGAAAACAGCTTTGCATCTGACACAAGTTCAAATGTCATTAAATTTCAGTTTTGTTAAGACTGACCTCATCCCATGCTTGTCCAGCACTCCTTGCTGATTTAAAGCCCTATTATCCCAAACACATTCGTACGTGATTTGCACCACAGACGTTTTTTAGCCGAAGAGCAGGAACCTCATTAATGGCAGGAAAAGCTTCCAGGGAGCCATGTTCACAAGAAATGTTTGGCTAAAACTTATTATCTGCTTAATGTCTTTTTTGTCCATCTGTCCGTGTCCTGTGTTTGAAAGCATAGCCCTGAATGTACATCTTTATGTGGTCCTTTTGATGTGCTGGTGACCTGTGAGTGTCCATGTCCCAGTACTCACTTCCTATCTGGGCACCCAAGCGCAACCGTAAGAAGAGGGTGTAGTGCCAATTTAGGACTATTTTAAAAGTAGGATTCCTGTGCTGTTTCCCGTTGTTGCCAGCAAACCCTCTAAGCAACAAAAATTGAGCTATTGGAGGGGACAGCCTAACTGGAAAAGAAGTTGAGGAAGCCAAATGACAAATGGAGATCTTTGAAAATTCAGCCAAGTTCCAGAGAGATCCCTGGCAGAAAATGGGATATTGGCTCTGTTGGAAATGTCTGAACATCCTGAAACTGGAGAGTCTGAAAAAGTAATCCAGAATATCTGGGTGTAGAGCAAGGTGGCAGAATGAAGGATGCATCGCTCTGTGGCCTTAGTTGCACTGGTCAGACCCAAAGGAGAGATTAGGACATCTGTATATTTGGAGTTTATGTGCGACAGGGAGAGTTTCTGCCCTCTGGATCCACTTTTTGAAGACTGAACTTTTCTGTGAGGGCTGAGGAAAGATCAGAGCGATGCCAGGAAAGGCTCCTCCAGCAGTGGGAGCAGAATCAAGGCCTCTCCTGGGTTAAGCCAGGTTACGCAACAGGGACCTCGGAGAAGATCTTGAAACTGAATCCCAGGGGCTTTTACTCATCAGCCTTAGCAAAAACACTTGTGTTGGAAGGCTCCGCATTCAATTGCTGGGGAAACTTGATCAGAGCAGAAAGGAGATTCCCAGCCTCTGGCTAAGCTGTTGGCTTTACTCAGTGGTTTCTATCAACCATGTGCTTCTCAGAAAGTTCCTTTCAGGTGCATCTTTCCTGAAAGATTAAATGCCTCTGTGCAGATTACGGTGCTGGGGATTAATTGCCCCCTGAGGCTGAACAATTAACTGATCTCTTAGGCCATGTGCACAGGATGCAAACCCTGTACAAAGCAGGAAGCAGAGAGGGTTTGCCACACAAAACACTTGGGAAACATATTATTTAGGGATAATCTATTCTCTTATTTAAGGAGGAGAAATGAGGGAGGAGTGCAGAGCAAAGTCTGTCCTAGGCAGGAAGAAATATTTGATCCTGGAAAGACACCCAAATTCTTATTGCTGCAAGAATCTCGCGCTTATTCCAGCTCCACTAGAGCTGATGAAAAACTTGGAAAGTTGCATCCTCCATGCTGCAAGAAGCAGTGGGACATCTGAAAGATGGGAGACAAGGGGGAGTAAAGGCTGCGGAAAGTAAGAGAGAAGCCTGAACAGAGAAATTCACAGGAGTGAGCAGTTTTCAGACCCGGGGAGATTTGGAAGGTCTGGAATTGAGGACAGTAGTTTGGACAGTTACCAAGAGAGACGAACTGAATATTTCGATCATAATCTTGCTTCCGAGTCTGGTGTTCCTGCCCTCCTTTTCCTGAATTTATTTAGATTCTCTGAGAGCGACTTCCTAGACCCTACCTGTTTAACCAGCGCCATCCGTGTTTGTGTAAGGAGAAGTCCTTATGCAGCCCTCTGTCAGACTGCAGCCTCGGTGGCACTTGAGATGCCCAGTGCCATGGGGTGCTGCCCTGGGACCCCATCAGATGTGGAAATGAGCTTTGAAAAGGCTCTGCCTGCAGGACAGAGATCTGCGGGCTGCAGGACGGGAGCAGATGTGTCAGATGATATCTCGAGTTCACTCCCAGATTAAATAAACCATTGTGATAATGCACCGGGACTTGTGGTTATGGCAGACAGCACACTTCTCACATGAGACTGAGTCACGTCGCGGGGTTGATTCCCCACCCCTGTTCATTTACCTCTCATTTATCACCACTGGTGGGTAAATAGTGAAATGACTTTCTCAGAGTGTGATCTTCACAAAGGCCACTCAAACACTTCCTCTGGAGAACACTGCTTTGAGATAATGAGAATTGGGGCTAGAGGGGGAAGAAATGTCCCGTTTTAACTTCTTTTTTTTGTGTGTGTGAAAAATGCAGATTCAGTGACACCAAACTGTAAATTAATTTCATTTTCAGGCGCAGAACTGGGGGGAAAAACCAAACAAACATTAAAAAGAAAAGAGCAGTTCTTTTTGATGTTTTCCAAATAACATGTAATACTACCTTTGGAAGTGGCAGGAGATTAAAATCCCCATCATTCCAGAAGCTGGATTAGAACTCCAATTTTCTGTTTCCCATGTCTCATCGCAGGAGTCCCCAGGCCTGTGTGCGGTTACTGGGGAGGACAGAACGAGCCCCTGGCCAGTGCACTGAAAAATGGGTGTCTGGTGCCCTCTATGGGTCCACACAAAACCATGGGCCTGAGTCTGACCCCTGTGCTTCAGTTTCATGCCTAAAACTGTATTTAGGAGATTGAGACAAGAGCAGGTTATTCCTCTGACCGAGACAACGTTCATAACTTGAAAGTTCTTTTTGAGACGAAATTTGAAATCGTGCTTCAAAAATATGTCCTTTGCCCCTGAAAGCAGGAGCATAAGTTTTCTTGGAAGAGCTGAAATTAAAACAAAACAAAACAGTTCTTAATCAGGTCTAATATGGGATGAATGAAAGGCGACAGATCGCGCCCAGGAAAGCGAGGCAGCAGGGTCTTGCTCGGGGCCTTTCCTTTAAACTGAACCTGTTGTGCAGCTGAAGGTGCAAAGTGTCTCTATCTCCATACCTAAACTGGCTTAATTTACTCAGGTGGGGCAGCACTAGTGACAAAGCTGAGTTTTTGATCAACCTTTCTTATTTAGCAACCGGAGTCGCTGTGTCTAAGCTGGCTGCCCTGGCACTGTCCCCAGGGGATGCTCCAACCTGGCAGTTTAGGAGCAGCCCTGATTTTCAATGTGGAGGGAGCTGGGAGGTGCTGAGGGACTCCTAGGGGGTTTTTGCAAACCAGTTTCCGAAGGTGCCAGGAATAACATGGAGCGCTGGCTGGGATGAGAGCAATTTTTGGTACTGAGACTTCCCGTGCAGCGCTGATAAAATAAACTCTACTTACTTTTCCCCGCTTCTCTACACTGATGTGGCTTGTTATAGCGTTCATCTCTCCCACCCCTTCTTTCTCATTTATTTCCTCCTGTGAATATGAAGCTGGCATGGGAAACTGGATTGACAGACCTGAAAACTGAGGGTCTCTGTGCTCAGACCTGGCAAAGCCCAACTTACGAGCCAGTCTAAAATCTCTCTTTGGCTTTTGAGTTGTGCTCAGAGAAGTCTCTCAAAGGAGATCTAAGACCTGTGCATCTCACTGGCATCCGGCCTCGCTCAGGGTGTGCGGGGCAATCAGGCTCTTCCAAAATGTGGATTGTGACACAGAATCCCAGGATGTCAGGGGTTGAAGGGACCTGGAAAGCTCATCCAGGGCAATCCCCCCATGGAGCAGGAACACCCAGCTGAGGTTCCACAGGAAGGGGTCCAGGCGGGTTTGAATGTCTGCAGAGAAGGAGACTCCACAACCTCCCTGGGCAGCCTGGGCCAGGCTCTGACACCCTCACCATGAAGAAGTTTCTTCTCAAACTTAAGTGGAACCTCTTGTGTTCCAGTTTGCACCCATTGCCCCTTGTCCTGTCACTGGTTGTCACCGAGAAGAGCCTGGCTCCATCCTCCTGACACTCCCCCTTTCCATATTGATCCCCATGAATGAGTCCCCCCTCAGTCTCCTCTTGTCCAGCTCCAGAGCCCCAGCTCCCTCAGCCTTTCCTCACACGGGAGATGCTCCACTCCCTTCAGCATCTTGGTGGCTGCGCTGGACTCTCTGCAGCAGTTCCCTGTCCTTCTGGAACTGAGGGGCCACAACTGGACACAATATTCCAGGTGTGGTCTCCCCAGGGCAGAGCAGAGGGGCAGGAGAACCTCTCTGACCTACTGACCACCCCCTTCAACCCCACCCCAGGAACCATTGGCCTTCCTGGCCACGAGGGCCCAGTGCTGGCTCATGGTCACCCTGCTGTCCCCAGGACCCCCAGGTCCCTTTCCCCTACGCTGCTCTCCAACAGCTCGCTCTCCAGCTGATACTGGAACTGATGAACAGGATGCTGAGGGCGCAGTGTGAACCTGCAGCAGAAGGAGGGACAGGGCAGCGATGCTGGTGGGACCGGTGGCAGACAGGTGGTCTCCATGGTGGCTGCTGCTTCCTGAGTGAGCTGTAACAAAACCGCTGCACCCAGCGACCCCAGTCCCCAAACTCTTGATGGCGTCCAAGCTCCGGCAGCACGTGGCAGTCCCGTTGAATTTCTGTGGTGACAGCCCATCTCCATGTTGCCAGCAGTAACTTCCCATCATCCTGTGCTTTGCCAGCACCAGTCTTGAATGGAAGAGATTGTATATTCACCTAGAATTGAATTTTTTTCGTTGACAGAAAGCGAGAGAAGTGCGCATGGAGTCAAACTTACAGGGCCTGATTGATTTGAAAAGAGAGGGAAGGAAAAAAAAGTCTTAGGTGTGGTTTACCTTGTAAAGTATGCGTTTCCCTGCTGGTAAGGTATGTATATGAGCTTCCCTCCAATTCAAAGCAAGCTCTGTTCTTCTCTTAAGCTCCGGTGTTGGCAGGATGGGCACTTTACGAGGCAGCAATCCATTCTGCGAGTGGGAGCAAGAAGAGTGAGGCTGCAATGTGCAGATGACATTTTCCTGCGCGGGCCGTTGGGTCAGATGGGCTGGCTTAGTGCTGCCTTTCTGGAGCGACCAGAGACCTTAATGCCGCAAATGGTTTGCAGATGATTTAATCAGATCCCTCGTGTGTCACTGACGGATGGATCCCACCTTGTGCTGACCTGAATCATAGGAGAATTCACCACTTCCCCTGGCAGTTTATCCTAAAATTAATCATCCTCTCTGTTCAAAATGTGTCTTTTATTCCTGAGTTTCTGGGTCTGCCTTTCGGGCACAGACTGTACCTTTGCCTTTCTCTGCGGCTGAAAGAGCCCATTCACCTCTGCTGTTTCCACTGGCTGAAGATATTTTTAGTTCTTCTAATCAACCTATCTCTACTGATTTTGATAACCAATCAAGCTCTAAATTAATTATTAAAAAGTGTTTTGTCTGTCCGTTTGCTTCTGGTATTGTGTTCCCCCTCCCCAAAACCAAACTGAACCAAACCAAACCAAACCAAACCAAACCAAACCAAACCAAACCAAACCAGACCAAACCAAACCAAACCAAACCAGACCAAACCAAACCAAACCAAACAAAACCAAACCAAACTCTCCAAACTTTAGTATGTATTTTAATTATACACACAAGAACTGGTCATGGTATTGTACCAAGACTACACACAGAGAGAAGCACCTGCCTGTATGGCCGGCTGTTCCTCTGTTGACCTTGTCAATTAAAACCCATATATTTAGTTCCTTTCCTTTTGGTCATTGTGCTCTCTCCAGAGTCTTCTGCAGATCTCAAATAACTAAGCTGTGCCTAAAACCTCTCTTTATCAATATGTTATAATGCCGGTTTGTATGCGGAATGTTGTATTGTATGCAGTCAAATACATATCCAGATTTCACTCGTTACATTTACCAAACATCTATCCAACTGGTATCAGGTTTGCGTATCAAACTCTCATTTTTTGTAAAACTTGTTTGACTGGCATTGGTTTTATTTTCAGCCCTCCATTCTTTCTTTGCCTTTCAACTGAATCATCTATCAATTTTTCCACTTTTTCCCCTGTGCTGTCTTCTTCCTAAACTCACCCTGTGTTTACCATTTGTTGGTCCTCTTGAATTTCTCAGCTTTTTAGGACTTGCGGATCATTTACAGACATTTGGCTGGGAGTTCGCACGTGCACACAGACCGGACTGGCCAAGGTGAAACGTCCCTCTCCATATTGCTGTTGTTCTTGATAGGTGTTCCAAACCCAGAGCTAAACCACTTGCTGAGTATTTTTCCTTTTCTCAGTTGTCTCTTATCAGCAATTTTACATTCTCCCATTAGATAACAGACAACTGTATTTGTTAGCATTTCTGTGACTACATTCTCTCTTAAGCACTTGTCTTTGGCTTTCACTCTGCCAGCAATAATTTTCCTGCTATCTTTTGCCTCCTTTTTCGGTTACCTGCAGTTCATAGCTTCTATGACCTTTAATACCATCTGTTCCTTCTTCTAAAAATGGCTCAATGTGGCTTTTTCTATTACCGTTATCTTTGTGCTTGAGTTCAGCTTTCAGCCAAAGCCGTCCTTGTTCCTTAATTGGGAAATTAGTGACTTACTAACATATAAATAAATAAAGAGGAGGAGGCAGTTAATGATGCAAAAGTTGGCTGAAACAGTGATCCCCTTGAAAAATAAACCTTATTCCAAGAAAAATATGTGAAGTCAGGTCAGAAAGACCCAACCTCAATAACTGTGTTAGGGGATCGTGTGAACATCCAGAGATAAGGAGTTATTGTGCATCCTGGGATGTTTAGGGAAGAGCTTAATAAACTTAACCCTTGGATGGAAGCAGTGAAAGAACAGAGGAGAGCAGAACAGCCCATCTTCACATTCAGACAATCAATTGTTAATGTTGCAATTGCTTTTCCAGTGATCTGTTCTGGGGCTGCCATACCCAAAGTGGATCTTCTTGTCAGGTTGGATTTTTACTTTTAATCATGAAAATCAGAAGTATAGGTTTATAAAAAGTTTATCTTGTCTGGCAAACCTGTATTTTTTAACGGATTATTTGGATTTTAGGGAAATATATAATCACAGTGTCTTGGAATGAAACCTACTTGGGTAATCAGTCCAAAGTTGGCTTGGAGAGGGATAATGCTGGGGTGAAAATGTTCTCCAAGAGAGTAATGAAAAGAGACAGATTTAAGACACAGGGAGGGCTTATTTGGTGGACCACTGAGGAGAACAGTATGGATCTAGGTTCTTGACTTGCAAAGCTGATTTTAAATGAAGCTAAACTAATTTTCAAGAACATTATGTTCTTGGTCCTGAAATCTGCTGCCATCTTTAAGTGGGAGATGGGATAACGGCTAATAAAGACAGAGATGGGTTGCTAAAAAGAAAGATATCACAAGAGGGAGAGAAGCCAACGAGCAAAAAGGTTGTGGAGAAAATAAACCTGAAACCAATGTATTTACTGGGAGAAGGATGCTTATGCAGCAACAAGACTGGCAGAAACATCGTGGTGTTTCTGGAGAGATCATTCTGGCACTTAAAATGATTTGATGAGATTCAAAAAAACCCCCACAACTGAAGTTTTGAGGCTGCATATGCAAAAGGCATCATCTTACACAGCAAGGAAGCAGCAGCTCCTGTGTTGTGGTTGTACCTGGCACGTGGGGCCGAACACTCAATTCCTAATACTCACAAACTGGAGACAGTTCAAAGAAGAGCTAGAAAAATAATAATAAAAAAAAAGATTAAAGGAGCTAACTTTGTTGTTTTACATGACTAATATCTTGTGCTGAGTCCAGCGGAGTTACTGTGCGCTCTCATCAGTGAGTGGGACCAGATTGTGGGGCTCTCCTCCCGCAGGAACCTTCTTTAGTTCCATGCACAGAACCCATTTGTGGGCCCACTTGGCTATTCCTGGCCAGTCAGTCCTGCATTGCCAACTGCCTTTACATGCTTAACATCAAGGCATTTTCAGTGCTAATGCTGCCATTCGGCCTACCTAAGCAACTAGTAATGATCAGAATATTTCTGAGTGTGCGTACAACCAACAGATGATTGTTAGAAAACAGCAGATCACAGGCCAGCAGCTCTGCATTTTGTTGTTTGGTGGGTTTTTTGCCATGAAAAGTCTGTTGAGAATGGCTGTAATGGACCAGACCACAGTTCCATCAGACTCAGGATCCTATTTCCAGTTGTGGCTGAGAGCAGGGAATTAGCAAAGTATTTAAGAACAGAGCAAGTGCACATTATAGCTCCCATAATGCATTCCCAACCTCTAACTGTCATCACTTTGAACTGAACCTCGGCGGATTTCTCTTCCATGAACCTGTTCACTCTGCCCTGAGTCTGTGTGAATTCCTAATGTCCACAATGCCCAATCATTTGGTTACTTTTTGTCTTTGCTTCTAATAATGTCATTTACTGTCCTTTAGTGTTCGTAGTGGGTAGCGGGTCGGACCGGCACAGCAATGATGCAGAAATCCATTGTGGGGTATCAGTGTTTGCCTTCCAGCTCATCCACCCAGTAGAAAACATTACTGACTTCACATTTGCTAACTGAGGTTTGCCAGCTATAATAGATCTACAAGAAACGTGTGTAGCACTGTTCTAGTGACCACAGTCATGAGGCAGAAGGCATCTAATTCTCAAGTCTGAGATACTCCTCAGATATTCACATTTACCTTCATGACTGATTCTCTCTGCAGCCTGTAAATCATCATTCTGCAAGGGCATAAATCTGAAGTGTTCCTTGGGGTTGTGCTGCAACACCAGAACGACAACTGTGCAGGGCATTGCCTTTTTATTTGTTTGGTTTTGTTTTGGCATAATCTTGAGAACACCTTGTAATTCTCTTTGAAGTAAACAAGGGCAAATGAATGGGAGATTGTGCATATTGTGTTAAATATTTCCCTCGTTGAAGCATTGATGGCAGGAGATGGGAGTTATAAGTACCATGCTGGTTTTAGAAGACAATTTTCACTAGCAGTTCTCTGAATCCTTTTCCTGGCTTAAAGAACCCAGAGAGCAGCAGATCTGTACCTCAGCTGTGTGAACACTGGTGAACCTCTGCCAAGCTCTATCAGCTGGGAATCTAGGCCAACTCTTTTTATCTTTAGCTATCACTTACTTATGTCCCTGAATGAACAGGTCAATCTAGAAGCTGATCTTTTTCAAGAAGAAAACGTGAGTTTTCGTTCTGTAGCCTGTCGAGGTGATCCATTGTCCATTTGCTGAGTCTTCACAAATAGCGTGAAGAAGTACAGGACAACACAAGCAATAGAAGCAGTAGGAAGACTGACATTTATCTCCAAATTCTATCAAATGACAATAAATATATGTCTGTATGGGGGTCATGGAAATATAGCTTGTTCCAGTCTAGCTAAACATGTCTGCTGATAATTTAGTTGTGGACTATGGAGCTCAGTCCAAGGTGCATTAACTGTCCTACTGACTTCCACAATCCCAGTGTATCTGTACCCTCTGTGCATGTGTGTGCAACGTCTCTTTATATTTTTTCTACAACAAAATAGTTCATTTAATGGAAGCCGTCATCTTCTTCATGGGCAGAATCCTCATGGTTTGCTCAGATGTCATCTTCAGTGCTGAGGATTTGATTTGTTCACTCAGCTGGATTGCTCCAGCAGTGCAATATTTGAAATTCGAGCTGTGATAAGCACATGAAGTCACTTCTTTTCTCTGATTAAAGGAGTGTAATTCTCGAGATTTGATTTCTGCAGCGCATAATACATTTAAAATTTACTTTTAGGGTCAAGGTCTTAGCTGGTATAAATTGATGAGGCTATGTTATCTTAAGTATATAATAGACAGACAGGATATACCAGATAAATACAGCACTGTCAACTAAAATAACAATAGTTCTGTGAGTTTTAGGCCTCCTTGTAATCCACAACACCAGTCCAACATTTTGCGGTGATTTTTTCAGAACCATATGGGTCTCATTTTCTCCTCCCATGCACTGCGTACGTACAGACGCGGCACCGCGGAGCTCAGCGGAGTTATGTTTTGATTTAAACAGGTGTCAGGTCTCAGTCGAGCAAAGCACTTAAGCACGTGCTGAACTTGAAAGCAGGAATGTGCTAATACATCTCCCCGTTCTGACCTTGAAAACTTGCACTATCTGCTCGAATGCTTAATATCATAAATATCAGGAAAAGAACTACTTTATTTCAGCCACTCAAGAAATAAAATAATTGCTCTAAAATCATTGCCATTGATCCACCAGGAAAGATGTTTTGTAAAACAATATTAATATTTGGGATTAATATAGATGGGTTTATATCAATTTTCTTTTAAAATATTATCTTCAGGAAGGAAGAAATGGACTCAACCTGGACAATTTTTTGAATGGCATGTTTTACCTTTTTTGATCTTTTGGAAATGACATCTTAGTTTGAATTTTAGTGAACGTTATAACTTTTCAATTGTGTTTCTCTCCCTCACTGGCAAATCAATTTACTGTGTGCTCTCAGAAAGGACAGATTGTAATGGTGAGATTTTAAATGTGGCTGGGTAGTGCAGTATGGCCCAGCTGGAATAGACTACAAATAATACAGAATCTGTACTGAGCATCTTCAGAAAATTCAGCAATACCTACCCAAAACCTGCATTTTGTTGGGAATTTATAAATTACCTATGCAAATTATGTCTTCCTTTCAGTTAATTCAAGAGTTTCCTATGTGTAGGGTGCAGGCTGGAAGTATTTGGTGATTCAGTCTCCACATAACTTCTGTGCCAATATAAATGTAAAATATTGAATAAATCTAAAATACAGTAAATGCACCAATCCATAACACATAGTTACATTCCAATGTAAAATTTAGAACTGAGGTGTATCTTCTTGGCGTATCAGGCAGAAGATCTATTAGACAGACACAAGGTGGGATGGACTTGGGTTTTCATAATGCAGTCCTTGCTTCCATCTCTTCTAATCCAAATGAGACAACACCAGGAATATTGACAGGGGTGTTTTGATGCTGTTAGCACCTTTGGGACCTTCTGGTTGGTTTCTGCAACCCTTGACTTGCTGGCAAGCCCGTGGTGTCTGCTCTTTACCTTTGCTCTCCCCGCCAGGAAAGGCAAGAAGGCAGCTCCATGTGCCGGGCATTAACCTGGAAACCTGACCTGAGGAAAACATGTCCCATTTGTGCAGTTCAGTGTAACAGGAAAACATCTGTCCGTCATGTCACGCAAGATAAGGTGATTTGTGAGCCTGTTTACCTCAGGTGGATTCAATTTTTGATCTTGGAAGCAGCCCAAGGCAGGGGAAGCCGCTGTGCGTGCTGTGCTGTCCGGCCTGCCGAGCACGCACCGAGCAGCCGCTGCCGCAGCGCCCTCCTCGCAGCACTAACGATAACCAGATACCCCCGTTCGCCTGCTGTATCTAAAATAAGAGACCTCAATTAAACAGAATGTTTCCCATTATTTAGGCTGATCACAGAATCGCACAGAATCCCAGAATGTGAGGGGTTGGAAGGGCCCTGGAAAGCTCATCCAGTGCAATCCCCCCATGGAGCAGGAACACCCAGCTGAGGTTCCACAGGAAGGTGTCCAGGCAGGCCTTGGATATGGAGGTTTCTGTTGTTTCGACCTCATTGCGACTCATCTGTGAGATATTTTGTTTGGGTTTGCTTGTGTGCATTTTTTGTTTTTTCAGTCTGCAAAACTTTTGTTAATTCCATAGTAGTACTCTGTTTTAAGGGAAGCTATATGGAAAAAGTGACTCAAAGTGAAACCAGTTCCAACCCCAGCCTCATACACGGCAATCAGACAGGGATGAAGTGCTGCCATGTACTGTTGATGGCTAGAAGGCCTTGCAGGTGAAATCCTCCTTGCTCCCTGCTTGGGCCTGACTTAGCTCCTGTGCAAGCCAAGGATAGTTTTAGCACTGACTTCAAGCCAGCAGAGTTAGGCAGCTCTGCAGAATTAGCACAGGCTCGTATTCCCAAAATGTGAGTTTCTGGACTGCGGTTGACAGTGAAGCACTTGGGTTCTTTCAAGTTCTGACCCAGGGTTTCTTGAAGAGCAACAGAAATAGGAGGGGAGAAAGGGAACAACCAAACCCTCGTCTGGAGGATGCACGTGAGGTCTGAGGTGTGCTGGGGGCTCATTGTGAAGGGCTAATGAGGTTGAGAATAAACGTGCCTGTGGCTGTATGTAAAATCTGAATGCCTTTACCACAAAGGAGTTCTTAAACACAAGCCTTTAACTCTCAGCACCATAATTCACCGAGGGATAGCTTTCCTTCAACTGCCTGGCTTGCCATGGTGGAAGGAGATCAGTGAAAGAGGAATACAGAATGTGATATGTAAGATATTAGAAATTTTAAATGTCAAGATGCTTAGGAAATTTAGGCAATCAACAAGAAGCAATGATATGGGAAGAAATGTACCCAACGACTGTTCCTGTTGATATGTCTCCAAAGACAAACAAGAAATAGCCAATTCTGAATTTTGACTGGTGCTCTAATTTAGTGCAGCCTTCCCCGGGCACAGCCAGGTAGTAAAAAGGGACAGGCTACACTTTCTGAGGAATAAAATCCTCTATTTAATGAATCCTCTTTAGTAAGAGTGTACGTTCAAGCCCTCAGCCTGCCTTACATGCTGGGGTGCTCAAGCCGTCCTTGCTCATTCACAGTTGGCATCAGAAGGAGTTGGGAATAAAGCAAGAAAGCACAACTGAGGGGGAAGGAGAGGCAGAATCTGGAAATGAAGAAAAGCAGGAGTTCTGCACCTCTGCCAAGAGGCTGGAAAAATAGGAAATCTGGGAAAACACCACCAGTAGCAGGATCTTTGAGGCCAAAGAAAGAGCAAGAACAACCTCTCTCCACTTTCCATCCACATATATTGAGTTCCTTGCAGGAGTTGCTGAGCAACCTGCGTACATTTCTTCCTCTGGGGTCAAGGAACTTCTGTCCAGCCAGATGTCTCTCTCTTTCTATCACCAGGAGCGAATTTTATGGAGATCTAGGGTACGCTTGCTTTGTGTCTCACTGTCTGAAACGCCATGAAAGATCCCATTTCGCACCTGCTGGCACACAGGAGCAGATTGTAGTCTATGTTCAAGAAATGATTCACCAAGCATGTTCTAATGGGAATGAACCGAAGACCTGGGACACCATACTCTAGACCTTCAGACCTCCACCAAAGTCCCTGGAAATCATCGATAACTGTGGCTTTGAAGCAAAATATCTAACAGACTGTCTGCCCTAATGCTACAGCCTTGTCTGCCCCTTCCCCCTTTCTGTCAACAGAACCGAATTTGCTTTCTTACAAGAACTGAGCCCAAACTGAGTTCTGGTGAAGACTCAGTGCAGCCAGGAATAACAGTGGAAAAAAGGACTCTAGCTTCCCACTGTCCATCTCTTAATGTGTAGAGAGCCTTATAAGAGCCTGGAAGCTCTTGTTCTTTGGTGCCCGGACTTTTCTTGGCCAAGAAGGAGTATTTTCCTCTTTAAATGCACTTCTTCCCCTGTACCCTCAAACACACTGGACGATGGAGAAATTGGAATTTAACAATAACTGGAGATCATCCTGCATTTTGATGTCTTCCTCACTGAAGTACATTGTGCTGGTCTCCCTGGCTCTCTGTGAGCAGAACAGTAGGAAATTCAGCCAGTACAGCAGAAAATGTGGTGCAGTGCATAGGCCTGGTGTGTTGAGTGTTATCTGCATGTGAACTCGTATGTGGTGGGGCCTTCCATTCCCTGTTACAAACTTCAGCCTCTCCTAATCATGCCCAGCTCGTGTGCCATAGCTCTGCACTGTGATCTTGGTATTCTTATACACCATAAGCTACTTGGCATGTAATCCTCAGGGCTGGATATCTCGCAAAGAAGGGGGTGTTTGCTCATTCAACCATAGGGAGATGATCTCTCTAAGAAGAGGGGGAGACTTTAGTGAAAACTGGGAATAGGCCCCATCTCTTTAGAACAGGAACCATCTCTTTGGATGCACCTAGGACAACAGGACCCCAAGTTGGTTACTGGGACCACAGTAAGTCAGTGATGTTAACGCAGGTGTTCAGGATATGTAGGTACCATGATTTTTTAGCCCCACTCAGTTATGTTGGCAATTGTAATCATCGTTGCTCCTTTGCAAATTGGTGTTGACAGTTTTTAATTAGAGCAGATTTTTCTGGCAAATCTCAGTCATATTGTTAATTAATCAGTCTTCAGTATCTGCTCCAATGCCAGTGCATTGGACCATGGCTGTTGTGCTTCCTTGATGGGCGAGAAAGGGAGATTTGGTTTTGTCTCACTGTCTGCAGGTGACAGGATTTCCCAGAAAGAAGATGTTTCTGACCTGGAAGGAGAAAAACAAATACAAACCCCCCAGTATCTTCAGCTACTGACAGCTGTCTTCCCTATGATGCTCCCACCCAACACAACAATACAGGAATAACCACTGATAAGGGTTGAATTGCTTTTGCACCCTCCAGGTTTTGGGCTGGTCTGGAGGTCTGGAGTGCTTTTTGGCACAGTTTTCACTCATCAAAGCAAAGCTCAGTCCACTTCCAGCACTAGAAATTGATATCTTGGCATTACGCTCCATAACGTGGTGCGGCCTTGAGCTCTGGAGGCTCGTGCATGGAAAGATGTGGGGGACACCGGGAAGGTCAGTGATGTTCAGGCTGTCAAGCAGGCTTCTAAAAATGGGGCAAAATCAAGCTGTACCATGTGATACAGGATCCCACATGTGGATTTTCTAACTGTTCTTCAGCCTTACTGGAAAATGTTTCAGGGTCCTCCAAGAGAAGAAGGTGGAAAGCTTCTATTCTAATATGATAGAAACAATACCTGTCCCTGTACCACAGCAGAACAGAGCTTTTTCTACAGCAATAATAATTTAAATTACATTTGATCATGGCGATGCTTTAGTCTAGATAATGGATAAAGATCTGTGATTATTTTGAATCCGCATTGTTAATCATAGTAAGATGCTATGGTGCCAATGAGACATTTTACCACAGCGCCTTTTAAGTCTTTCTTTTTATTGCACAGAGGAAAAGGAAAGACCTTTTTATAGCTTCGGGAACAGAGAGGTAGAAAGAAGGGTTAGCGAAAGACATGTGAAAATTTATTTCAAATGCAAGTTCAGTTATTATCTTTCCATCAAAGGATCTCAGAACTTCTTTAAACTGCTGGCAACTACCCCACAAGTTACCTTTGCTCCAGGCATTATTAAGCCCTCGAGAAGCTGAGGTGCAGGCAGTGGGTGAATTTTCAGGAGCAGGGATGGACTGTCCTGTACATTCTATGTGCTTTGGAGAAGCATCGGGCTACCCCGGGAATGCATGGGAGGAGACAGAGGCAGAACATCTGTGCACTCCATCACAAGGAAGGATCCCAGTAGTCTGGGACCCCAGACAACACACAACAAATTCCAGATCCAACACACAAAATTAGAAATCACAGTGTTAACATAGTGTTGTTGCCTCCCGTGTGTTCTCTCCTTGTATCATTAACTCTGATCCGTCTGAGCTTACACATAATAATTTGGGTTTGATTTTTAATGAATTTTTTTTCCCCTGTATCTCTCTTCCAAACATGATCAAGCATATTTTGCAACGATAATATGAGTTACAACGGGGAAACAATATTGTCCCAGTGGTGCTATAATAAATGGGCAAGTTCGGGGGACATCTTATAAAGTGGGCTTTGATTTCAGAGCATTAACATCAGCCCTACTGATGTTTCTGAAGCTGGGCAACCTGCAAATCAGTCACCTCAGCTTCTAGTGCCTCAGAAATTTACTTGGCATTTACTTTTTATGAGAAAGCATGAGAAAATGTTCATTTCTGTCCAAACCCCTTGTAAAAATCTCAGAGGTAAAAGAAGCGGTGCCAGTGCTGAAACATCTTCAAAGCTGAAATGTATGTTTGAAGTTCTGAAAAAATGACAAAACCCTAAATTCATCCACTGGTTTTCAATAAAAATACTTACTCATATTTTTTTTTTTCAAGTATTTAAAGAAAAGCCATGGTTTTGTAGTGAAAAATGACAGCAAGCTCTAGGCAGAATTAGAAGCCACTTCTGTTAGCTGGGAGATGAGAGTCAAGGTCAACAGAGGATGGTGTGGCCACTGCTGGAAGAGATTCTGGGTACCCAAGGTCCCAGACACACAATCAGAACAGGGGATTTGTCACAGTGCAAGAGGAAGGGGGAGTCTCCATTGCACCAGCATGTTCTCTCCCCTTCCCCAAGGATTTATTGTTTCACTAATTACATGACTGCAATTAACGTTTTCAATTCAGAAAGTGAGTGTATGTGTATCCGACCTAACAAAAGCAGCTTTTCTGCATATTTTTAGAAGGGCTTCACATTTTGGGTTACACATGTAACCTGCATTAAAAAAACCCAAACCACTCACATATGCAGAAAACAACTGCTTTGTGACCCTCTGCTGCATCTGCATTGCCCAGAGAACACCCCCTGTTGGGAGTCGTGCAAGTGATTCGGCACTCGGGGCCGCAGAACAAACCCAGGGGTGATGTGGTTTCTGTTCATCAGGGAACAACGTGTACTTCTGGTTGGGGGTACCAAACCCCTGAAGAATGGCTTTTGCTCAGCACAGAATCAATCACAGAATGTCAGGGGTTGAAGGGACCTGGAAAGCTCATCCAGTGCAATCCCCCCATGGAGCAGGAACACCCAGCTGAGGTTCCACAGGAAGGTGTCCAGGCGGGTTTGAATGTCTGCAGAGAAGGAGACTCCACAACCTCCCTGGGCACCCTGGGCCAGGCTCTGCCACCCTCACCAGGAACAAGTTTCTTCTCCAATTTAAGTGGAACCTCCTGTGTTCCAGTTTGCACCCATTGCCCCTTGTCCTGTCACTGGTTGTCACCGAGAAGAGCCTGGCTCCATCCTCCTGACACTCCCCCTTCCCATATTGATCCCCATGAATGAGTCCCCCCTCAGTCTCCTCTCCTCCAGCTCCAGAGCCCCAGCTCCCTCAGCCTTTCCTCACACGGGAGATGCTCCACTCCCTTCAGCATCTTGGTGGCTGCGCTGGACTCTCTGCAGCAGTTCCCTGTCCTTCTGGAACTGAAGCACACGATGATGCTGCTGAATGGCAAAAGCTGAGACCTGCCCACAGTATGTGGAGGGTGAAGCCAGTTGTCCCAGAGTCATTGGGATCTCTGGCTGCCTTCGGGGGGTGTTGGGAAAGGGAATTTTTCTCGCCTTTCCTCCAGATGGGCTCCCCACCCATGCTCCTCACTGACAGCTCAACTTGAAAGAGTTCACCAGCAGGAAACTATTAAACTGATGATAATTCTTGTGGTTTATGCATCGATACAAAAATGTTTCATTTCAAAAAGAAAAAAAAAATGCTGTGGTAATTTTCATAATAATTTTTCATCCTCTTAAATAAACTTGGGCAGGAGCCCAATGAAGGTGGTTGAGTGTGTTGGGTAATTAAAGGATAGATCGTTTTCAGCATAACAGATTTGTGAACATTGTGTAAATATTCATTTAGGCAATTGAAGGATTGTGCTTCACAGCACAGTCAAATTCGCGGGCAGCTGCTTTAGAATAAGGCCTAGCTCAGCCAAAACAAGTGTTAGAAGTCAATGCAGAGCGCTTTCTGCCGGGCTTTACAGATGTCAAACACAGCTGTGGCATTTTGTTGAAATCTCCCTGGAACCACAGTTATCTCACCTCATCAGAAGGCTGCTTTCTGCTTCCCAAGTTCTTTCCAGGGCAATAGGAAAACAGCAAAGCCAATCTGAACAATCGGGAACTTCTCCCAAGGGGAAAGGAGATGGGAGAACATTTGGTAATGCCTTGGATTCTGTTTGAAGTGTGACAGTGGCACGGAGCCAGGAGCAGGATGCTCTGCAAGGGGGAAAATACGGTCCTTTCACCAAGTACATTTAGCTTTAAAAAAGGCTGATTCCAAATTGGACCTTTTTGGTCTAAGAAACGAGCTGGGCAGCTCCCAGGAATTTCCCTGGAAGACTCAGAGGTCAGAGAGCCAAGGTCTTCCCTTATCAGTCAGTACTGCACTCTCACTCCTGTTTCCTCCATCTGCCCGTAGTTATTTTGGTCTTTTCTTTCTGTTAGGGAGTGAATTGACTCTGAGAATGGGCCCAGACCGGTTCAGATGACAGCCGAAAAGGCGTTTAACAGCATCAGACTGACAGGTACAACAATCAGACAGAGTGAACATCGCTGACTTGACCAACAAGTTTTCAGAAGCTTCCCATTGCCTCATTTTCCCCTGTGTTTTTTCCTGTTGGTTGTCTCTTTTCCTCTGCAAAAATAGGGCTTTGCCCATTTATGTCTGAATTATTCCCTAACGGTTTTCATGTGGTTAATGCTCGGGAGTGATGTTAGACTGGAAAAAGTGTGCAACACACAGACTCCGAATATGGTCCACATGTTGGCCGTTGACTTTAATGCTGATCTTTGCTTTCCTTCTGCTCCTCTTGACGTACAGACCCTGGGGGCGCTGGCACCAAGATGCCATTGGCATGAGGGGTGTCCTGCTGACCTCGAACAGCAGCAGTGGTACCACAGGTACCAGCTGGCGACACGGGAGCTGGAGATGGGGGTTTCTATGGAAATCAAACCTCCCGGCAGGACTCTGTTATTCCCACAGAGGCTGAGCAAAGCCTCGTTTGGGTGATAAATAATAAAAGCAGGAGCACATTTGCCTTGCTACCAGCCCTGTGCCCTTGCACGCTGGCCAACTCTTGCAAGGATTTTCAATAAAGGGTGAAACAGTGTGGTCATTTGTCTTTTTAGTAATATATGGATGGAGTCAGGCTCTTCTCAGTGGCAACAATGATAGGACAAGGGGTAATGGGATCAAGCTGGAACACAAGAGGTTCCACTTAAATTTGAGAAAGAACTTCTTCTCAGTGAGGGTGACAGAGCACTGGCCCAGGCTGCCCAGGGAGGTTGCGGAGTCTCCTTCCCTGGAGACATTCAAACCAGCCTGGACACCTTCCTGTGCGACCTCTCCTAGGCGTTCCTGCTCCAACAGGGGGATTGGACTAGATGATCTTTTGAGGTCCCTTCCAATCCCAAACATACTGTGATACTGTGATATAATCTTATTTACATTTTGAGGTGCAGTGCTGGTGCGTAGAAAGTCATAGAGTCATGGAATCATTTTGGTTGGAAGAGACCCTCAGGATCATCGAGTCCAACCATAACTCAACTCCAGCACTAACCCATGTCCCTGAGAACGTCCATGTGAAACCTCTCTGTGTTGGTTTCTCTTGTCAGTGCCAAGCATCCTCCTTTGGTGGGGGAAAGAAAACGCTTAAGACGTTTCAGGGTCAGGACTGACCTTGGGATGAGCAGTTGAGCCTCAAGAAGGTAGAGCAGGACAAGCACATCTGCATCGTACGAGTGCTCCAAAGAGGCCCTGGGGTTCCATGGCTCGCTCAGACTGGAGGCATAAAAGAAAAAAGACTTAAAAACCAGACAGAACCCTACAGCAAGGTCTCCTAAATGTCATGTGAATGTCCAGCAGTCACAGGTGGATACTATGAAATGTTAAAACAAAGAAATAAATGCCATCAAAGCGATTATGGAGCCATTGTTGCGCTTGACCAATTTAGACTTAGCAATCCACAACCTGCATAAAACTTACAAGTGTTTTGCAATGTTGGGAATAATTTGTTGCTCGTAATGTGGTTTTGTTGACTTGTTGGTTTGTTTTGCTTTAGTTGAGGAGATTTACTCCTTGAAATATGTATGAAAATTGAGCCTGGTCTGTAAGTCGCACCCTAATTTCACTGAGCCAGTTTACGAACTTCTAATATGTAACTTACTGTTAACTTCTTGATAAAAATCTTGCTGTTTGAGGGTGTGTGCGGGTTTGGTTTTATGATTTTCTCTTCAAACCGAAGTGCTCTCTCAGAAAGTGTTGCCAGGTAAATTACTGCTGTGTGTCTTGAGGTGACAATTTCAAGAATGTTCCAACTCCTGTCTTCCTCTTGTGTACTTTCAGTACGTTCGTGGAAAGATGACTCGAGGAGGTGGAGTCTAAAATAAAAGAGAACATAAATCAGATTACAAAAGTATATGCAGGGGCCTTTCCTTAGCTGTTCCAATTCTCTAATATGTTTAACCCCAGGAAGTAACTTGATGGGTAAACCTTAAATCATACTCAGAATCACTAATTTTGCCTGAATCTGGTGTTGAAAAGGGGAATTATCCACTTTAAAACTTTATCCTCATCATCTGACTTGCATTTTAAGAAGCAATACATCTTTTTCTTATTCTACCTCCAACAAAGGTGTTAGTTGGTGTGTAGTTTAAGGGGCTGGGTAGAGATGACTCATAAAAGAGCAATAAGCTCCTTTTCTTCCTTTTCTTTAGTAAGGGGATTTTCTTGACATCCAGCTCAGCAATTAAAGCTCCACTCCAGCAGAATGTGGTAGGGCTTTGCCTTTATCTTTCAAGATTGGTTTCCAAAGGAAGTGAGAAACACGCCTTTCCTGCTCCAGTCTCTGTTTCTCTGTCATCCCCTCACCCGCCCCAATCGTGTTCAAATCTGCTGATTTATTTTAACCACAAGTACAACAGAGGAGTGCAGCTTCCAAAATATAAAGCTGCTAGAAATGTCATGGGAAACAGAGGCTGGGTAATGTGAGACAATTTACAGCACAAGCTTACTCTTGTTAGACAGCAAATACATGGTATCCTTAGACATTCACCTGCAGGAAACCAAGCTTCACTAGTTCTGCTATTTCTAGAAATATGTATGTTTCTTTTTATTCTGAAGAACAGTTATGTCCAGAGATCATATTTTCATATCAAGCGTATGTTTAAATTGAGCTCAAACCATTAAAAGACCAGAAATGCTGAGGCCTCCTCTGAACAGCAATCTGCCCAAATTCCTGGTGTGTGTTTCTATAGCTTTTGTCACTCACAACCTTGTACTAGTTCTGGAAGAGCCATTTTGCCTTGTCGCCCTCTGCTTTGGATAACTAACTTGCCCAAGGGAGGTTTTCAAAGCCTTCGCAATAAGGGCAGAGAATTACACACATTGTATTTAGCTATTTGGCTCATTGGTCCTAGAAAAGCTGCAGAAAAGCTGAGGCTTCTGTTGCTCAAATACTTGAGCTGAATTCCAAGTTTTAAAATGAAGTTCAGCCACGTCTCAGAAAGACAATTAAGGTGGCTTTTGAACGCTTAGTTCAAGATCAGAAACATCCTGGGCTTTTCCTGTCGAGTACTGAAATGATTCACATTCTTTCTGTTAATTCAAAGAAATGCAGAGAAGGGATTTTGTCTGGGCAGATACTATGATGCAATGGAGCAGACAGATCATGTTAGACCCTATCCGACATTATTCTGATTCAGGCTTTGTCTTCTTGCAGCTGGTGTCCTGCCAGGCTGAACATCATCTCACATGCCCATGCAACAATGAACTTGGATCTATTCTCCATCAGAAGTGTCATTTTGGGGAGATCTAGTAGTGGACACCAAGGCTGGTCCCTTCTCAGGCTTATGTAGCATCTGTATGGCTTTAAGGTACATGAAGAATTTATTCATATGCTTATTTCATGTAGGTTTGCATGGAAAAAGCCACAGACTGTGTCATACCCTCTAACAGTAGCCACGTTTTTGCATTAAGGGTACGTTTCACATCTTGGGGCTTAAAATGAGTGATATGTTTCATTGTGGTGGTGTTCAGGAGCTGAACAGTGTGCTCCTGCCTTCTTAATGGCAGGGTTGCTGGAACAAGAGATACACTGAGGTTCTCTGAAGGAGTTAGCCAGTCCCTTCCTAAAGGGATCCCAAGGGAAAGCAGCACAGACAATTGAAGAAGCAGGATCTGACAGTGAACCAGAGAGCTCAGCTCTTTGGCAGTGTAGATGTTCTCACTGCTGTTATTCTCAAACCAAATCTGTTCTTTGTTGTGAAGCAGTGGGGGTTGATTCTGGGCACGCTGCTCCTGTTCACAGCGGGGCTGTCTCGTAAGTGCAGTGAGAGGAATTTTAAGTGATCTCCTGCCGGATCATTCAGTTAATTGTCGGTGAGGACAGCTGGGTGACTTAGGTCCCCTCAGCAGGGAGCGATGTATGGTTTCGCTGTGCTAGTCAGCCAGGCACTGCGCTGCCCTCGTGGCTCACCATGAGACTGCAGGGATGCTGTTTCCCAAGGGAATGCAGAAAATGGTAGGAAATAAGAGATTTCCTGCAATAATGCAGGTGATGTACAGATGGGACCTTTAGTGGGATCAGGGCAAAACCTAAACCCAAATCAGATGCCGTGATGGAGAGGTCTTGATCTAAACTTCAGCCTTGAACTGAAGTAGTTATTAGGTCCACAGTGCACTGGTTGACCAAGGAATCGTACAGGGAGTGTCTTAACCACAATCAGGTGGTTGTCACTCAGAGCCACAGTAGGTTGATGTCAATCCCACAGACTCCTCAGCCTCTCATGCAATGACCTGTCCCCTCCACCCAGTCTTAGAGGAGCTTGATCCTGGCAACTGAATTCCCTTTCGATTGCATGTGTAAAGTACCAAACAACTATTATAAAGCTAAGGCTAGAGTTAGGATTCAGGACATGAAGATGCTTAGAACCAGCATGACCTGGGGGCAGATTCAAATGCAGCTTCACGCCAAACAATTCAAACCTGCTCCCTCAGTCCAACTCGAGTCATTTCATAACATAGGGCATGCCCTTATCTTTTATTTGGAGGGGTGGGGGTGAAAAAACATACCCTGCTGTCTGAAACGGCAATATGATTGCCATGAAAGCTTGCTGAACCCTGATGCTATACATTAAAGCCAGCATAAACCTCACAGAGGAATTCCAGCCTCATGGGAAATATTATATACAAGGATGTTTGAGAACTAGGGCTGAAGGGTTTAGTTTGATGTCTTAATTGGGACCTGATGCACAGCTGCCACTGGGTTTCTTGGCTCCCTAATCTTCATTTCTTTTGCTTGGCAGACACCCTGCAGACAAATAAGGCTTCAAAAGCTGGAGAAACGTGTTCTAGGTGAGGGTCTAACAGGTTATATCCCAGGAACCTCTGCAGGATGCACACAATTCAGCAGACGTTCCCACTGAACTATTAGCAGTGCAAAGCCGGGCAGTTTTCTTTGGATGAGGCATGAATTTCTGTCCCTTTCCTGATCTCCAGGCCAACAACACTTGTTTGTTCTTGTTTTGTTATGTTTTGGTTGGTTGGTTGGTTTGGGTTTGGTTTGGTGTCCTATGACCTGCAGGAGATTTACAGCTACTGCAGAGAAACAGGTGTCAGAATGACCATGGTATATTGGGATATTCCATTCCAGCGAGGGAGTCCAGATCCAGGAGATGGTCAGAGCTGGTTCTGGACTTTGAAGGGAGCACAGTTGACCTGAAAACTTGAATGTTAGTTTCTTTTATATATATATGTATATTTATTTCTTTTCCAGAAACTCTAGGAGTTGATTTGCAGAGTTCCTTACATCTAACTGGTGATGATACAGGAAGGAATACAGGGCACCCCTTGTTTTTGCCAATAGTGAAAAATTATTTGCATCATGAATGATCAATAGCTGTCTTGTAAGAGGTTTTTCCAAAACCGGTTTTCAGCCTTCCTTCCAAATGCTTGTCCTTGGGGATTCACCACTGAGCCTGGCACCGCCTGTGTGTCTGAATGATGAACATGGATGGTGGAACTCACCTGTTCCAAAGTCTCTGTGTCTCGGTGCTGCTACGTAAGTGGAAAGAGAGAGGTTGTCAGACATTAAACCTCCAAAACAGAAGAGCAAACAAGAAGTTTAGAGGAAAGATTCTCTGCCTGTGAGCTACACTTATCCTAGGGAGATTTTCTTCTTGCACATTCAACATCTGGCTGGTCTAAAATGTTGGGTTTGGGACATTTTAGAAGTCGTCGTCCTCACATTGTGTACGCCTAATTTTTCCCAGGAACATTCTTCTGCCTCGACTGGTTTGGTTTTACCACTTCCCGGGGTCATATTTTCCCAAATGACTTGTGGCCTCGTCTCCTCCTTGTTCCTCAGTGTCAAAAAGGAGATCAGAAGCTTGGGCATACACCATCTCCCCACAGTCCTCTCGGCTCCGTGTCCCCTGGAGCTGCTTAATTCATCCAAGAGGTAGTGAGATTTGCGTCGCCTTTCCTGCCACAAAAAATGACCACCCCGGAGCCAGCTGCTTCTCCAAACCAACCAGACGGCTTTACGGAGTCCTGGAAATCTGGGCCAGGAAATGCCAGCTGGCTCAGTCATCTGGGGTGTTCTCTAAATCTAATTTGTTCTTCTATACCATACTTACAGCAATGTGTCTGCCCTCAGCTCTCTATTCGTTGGCCTCCTGTTACACTGGGAAAACGAAGTTTAACAGAACACACTCTCTGATGGATTGAACTTCTTTTATATTTATTCTTTTAATGGAGTTGCAAATGAAAATTTGGGGAAACAATGGTGAAACATGTCCAAGATGTCAAACTATGGAGCAGAATGAGCTGCTGAGATCCAGCTGTGAAATTCCACAATGGATCTCCTCTTAGAGATCTGCCAGAGAGGAGCTGGGCTGTGCTACTTGCAGCTTCAAGTTAACTCTGCATTGGAAATTGGCACTTGTAGCCACTTCTTTCTTGCACTTCTAGCATTTCCCAGCAGGGACCAGTGGCCAGCAGCCAGGTTTCAAAGAGAACTGTGATTGATGGGTGAATACGTAATGGGGGAAGCATCTCACTGCTTCCTCACATCTAATTCCCACTGCTTTTGCAGACTGTATACCAAAGCACCGCTGGGAATAAACACAGGAGTTTTCTTTCTTGGACGTCTTGATGCTTATAAGATGGACAGTTCAATGTGGAATCCGTTCGTGCTCAATGAGTGATGATTTGTTGTTTGTATTCAAAGGTACATAAGCAGAGCTTCCCAAGTAATCAGAACTACTAAAAACTCATTGTTAATGGAGGAAAATACCGTTTACAGGCACCAGATCTACTGTGGGTGGAGACTGATATGTCCTATACAGTTCTCTTAATGTGAGTGAAAGTGGGTCTTGCTTCATCCCTGTTCTGGATGGCTCCACAATGAGCTCACCAACATCCTCCTTGCAGAATGCCAGGTCAGTATTTAAAGAGTTTTTGCCAATGACAGAAAGTCATTGAGATGTGAAGGACAGTTACAGTGCATTTAGCATTTTTTTGTGTGTGGTTAAGCCTTCTGTCATGCTGGACAGTATTTCCTACATTGGGTTTTGGGAAAACCTACTCTGAATTGTAGGAGTGGGTATTTCAGGACCAAAAGGGCTGCTTGCAATACACGGTGAATGCAGACTGCTTTGGACTTGGAAGAGTGCTTTTTGCATGTATTTGCATGGTGTCTGTCCCAAGGGAAGACACGTTTCTGTGCATCTTCTACAGGGGATGGCATCAGAATGGATGAGAAAAACATCTGAGTAGCTGAATGAGTGGTAAAAGATGGAGCCCAAAAGTGCAGGCATCACACAAATGAAAACTTTCTGGATGTTCATCTAGAATACTTCGTTGGGTATTTTTTGAGGGTGGTTGGTTGATCAGTTCTTTCTTGCAAAAAGGAACAAATATTTGTGAACTCCCCCCAAACAATGACATCCTCCATTACTGGAAAAGAAAAGTCAAAACCCTATGAATAAGTGAAAAAATATACCACGAAGGACTTATTAAGGGTTTTCCACCCCCACACTCTGATTTCGCTGCTTCTACAGTGATTATGTGGCCATGAAATTTCTTTTTAACCTTCAGATTCATTGAGTGCCAATGATGAGTTGTAAAGGGAAGAAATCTTCAGATGCCTAGATAGTGTTGTGCAGATGTTATCCATTGTAGGCGATTCTGTCTTGAGGTTAACTACAAAACAGTAAAAAACCCAATGTCAGGGAGCCAAGGAGCTCTTGGGAGTGGTAACGCAGCACAGAGCCTTTCACCCCGAGGTCAGCGGGTCAGACCCATTCCCCATCAGGAGTGACCAGCAGTGATTGCATGGCTGCTTTCAGATTGCAGGCAGGACTTGCGAAGTGTTGCCTTTATTGGTGCTACTGGAAAGCTGTTCATGCACCTATATTGCAAAACCTGCTGATTTATTTCGTTCTATATAGACAACATGGGAATGAATACTTAAATCTCCAGAAATATAGCCTTATTTACAGTACAAAAATCATCATTTGCACTGTTGTGGGCCAGTACAGTAGAAAGATGAAAGATGCGATTGACCACAATGAAGGACTTTATTCTCTTACCTCTACATGTGGCCTGTGGGGTCAAACTCAGAACACTAACAACTCCCGCCACAAAACTAAGTCGTTCTTCCCGGGTGTTTTACTAGAGATATTTATCATCAAGAAGTGTCCAAGAATCTTAAATCAGTGCAAATAACACTGTGCGCAGATTGAAAGAGCAAATGCAGGAAGTGGGTTGAAAGAGAAAAGCAAGAAATAGAAATTTTAAAAGAAGAAAAAGCCGAGAAGGTAATTAAAACTCGTCATTGTGTGTAAGTGTGTTAGGGGCAGTGCTGACACACTCACCTTCCACGAGAGCCGCCGCTGCAGGCGGTACATCAGACATGTGCAAGGAGTAACTGCGTGAAGTCAAAGAACATCTAAGCTGCTTTTCCTCTGCCATAAATCACAGCGCGTGGTTTTTTATCCCAAGGCAAGGTGAAAGATTGATTTTTGCACAGTGTAGGGCTGCATATATTAGCTTCTGATTTTCAAGGAAATGGCACAATTTCTGAATTACGTGACATGCATTATGTTGTCAGATTCAGTAGTAATTCAGTAGTAATACCTAAACCTACTCCATCCTGTAGCCCTGTTCGCTTCTCGTGTGCACCACCCCTTCTCCCTGATTGCTGCTTCTCAAGCAATTTCTCTTAACCAGCTTTTCTTCTTGCTTTTCAACTGAAATTTGAGGCTGTGAGAGATATTAACTTCTCAGGGTCGGCAGATGAATGAAACCCATCCCTACCTCCACCACAGATTTAGGAGGCCAAATGCTTTGACTGAAGGAGTCAGAGTCTGTCCACACCATACAAAGCACCACTGTACAGATGTACTCAGGATGGCACCAGCATTCTAATAGGCAGTGTAACTGGGTCAGAGTAATTAATCCATCTGGAAGCTAAGCGTGATGTCCACTTTGCATCACAGCTAAATCTGGTTTGGGGGCTTGTGCATTGCTCATCACCTATGGTAGAAAACACAGAAGGATAAGGGAGAAATGAGTCTGGAAGAACGAAAAATAAAAGGAATAACTGTAGAGGTGAGGATGTGAGTTTTAGGAGGGAAAGCAATGGGACTGAAGAGCGCAGAGGACATGGAAATCCTGGGCTTCATTAAACCCCCAACAGGGAAGTCCACTGGGCTTTCTGCCATAAAACCAGTGATGCCGATGTGCCACACTTTGTGGTCAATTCCCTCTTTGGCGATATTACCATAGGGACCCAGTGCTGTTGGCAGATTTATAACAACTTATACAGTGGTGTTTGTGAGCTCTTTGTATGGCATATCTTGCCCGAATATCGAGCACAAACTTACATTTGTTACAGCAGGAGAACAATGATGGAATTGCTTTCTGATGTAATTTTCATTGGAAAGTAAATAGAAACCATCTTTCTCCATCTTGAGGGTTAAAGTTATTCCCTTGAAGTCAGTGGTGCTCTAACAGTAGAGACCTTGAGTCTGTGCCTAAACCACGTGCCTTTATTAATTATTATAATCTATCACATTTATGAGGATAGTCTCTATAAGCAAACTTTTTGTGTTGGGTACAAACTGATATGATTAATAGGAATCTCCAGTGCAAGTGGTGGAACTCTCCCAAGTTAATTTCATCCATTTCTCCATAAACCCTGCTTTAAGCCAAGCTTTGCTGTTGCCTGTACATGCACGAGGGAATGGTCTGAAACATTTAGAGACCTTCAGGCGGTTTCATTCCAAGTTGGCTTTCTCTGAATCCACATCAGTTGGGAGCTGACAGAGATGGTGTAAAAAGCATCGCTTAACAGTAATCTGTTTTCCTAACTGATCTGAAGTGAATCGTGGTTCTTTAACTCTGTTATTTCTCCAGATTAGTGGATCAGTGCCTAGCACAAAACTGGGCAAAATCCAGGGTACAGTGTCATAATGGTTGTGCAGCAGGAAAACCTGACCTGCTTGGGTGACAATCCCATGAGAACATTTCAATTTACACAAAACGGGGGGCCAATGGTAAGCCTTAATTTGTATTTTGGCTAATGATGAAATTCATCTGAACTGAGAATTACATCTTAAGTGGCAACTAACTGCTGTGGTGACTTTCTCCACAGTAGTAAATGCTCCCCTAACTACCCATTGGATTAAATTCTTCACAAGGAGAATAGTTTAATTGGGAGAACTGCAATCCTTCAAGAAACTGAGGTCATATTTTCCTTTGAGGAGTCATGAGATCTGCAAAAAAAAGTCCCTCAGAGCCCAACAAGGAGAAGATATCATTTGAGAAATTAAAATTAGGAGGAGTGCCACACTAAAACCACATTGCGTGGAGACAGACTACAAAGCTGCCGCGTCTGTTGAGAGGCTTTCCCTCTGTCCTAGCACTCTTTAAAAGGGAAGATATTCAATTAAATGAAGGTTACTGCCGTTATTCCAGTTATGCATTACTCTCCTCACTCTGATTGCATTAATCTTACTTCGGAAGGGGGTTAGCGAAATAGATTCTTGGTATAGTGTAAGAGAGGAAATCTCATGCTGTAGTTGAGGGCAAGGTGACCTGCACAATTCCTCCCCACACCCAACAAACAAGCTCCTTATGGTCAAAGGGAGCTGAGTCTTGGGTGGATCGCAAACACGCACATGTCAAACAGACTCCCCCACCTCCTCAGAATGGGCCCTCGGGAGTCTTTTGTGCTTTAAAAACAACAGGACTTTCCTCCCCACGTCTGTTTGTGGTGGGTTTCTCTGGGCAACCCGACATCTCTACAACTTCATTTCTGTTCATGGGTGGAAAAAGCTGGCACCTCTTAGTGTATTTCAAGACTGATTTCAACTATTTCGCTGATACAGGTGTCCTTTCCACTTGTTTAAAAGACTTTCTTGGCTGTGGGCTCGAGTAGGCAATATTATATCCTTCTCATCTGTTCTAGTTTGGTAGTGGCAGCTCCATTCCTCCTGACTGCAAATTGCTGTATGTCCTCTCCTTTGCAAGGAAACTCTCTTGTTGTGTCTGTGGGTGATCAGCTCTCCATCCTTCTCCCTTTTCCCAAACAAATATATATTTTTTAATATATTTAACCTTGTTGTTTATTTCTTCTTCTTGTTTCTCTACACCGATATTGAGGGACAAGGCTTTTCAGCTTGTAAGTATTTCCATCTTTCCCCTCTCCCCCCAAATAATTGGACCAGAAATTATTCTCCCTTTGCTTCTTCATGTTCCAGAAGTTCCTCAGACCATGCAAGTGCTCTAGGGAAATAGAATGTTGTTGGTTTCTGAGTGAATGGCAGCAGCACAGTTGGGAAGAGATCGTTTTACAGAACAGCTTCTTCGGGGCTTCCCTGGTCCGCTGTCTGCAGGACGGACCCATCAACACGAGCGCTGCAGCCAAGGATCTGCGCATCGAGGTCTCCAGCCTCAGCAGAGACCTCCAGGAATCCGGGCACATTTCCACGGGAAGCTAGCCTTGGAGTCAATAAAATTTCATTAAACCCTTGCTGTGCCAAATGTAGCATATAAGGCTCAATGAAAAAAAACTTCGCTGGCTCTCCTCATTTTCCCAATACAATTCTCTGGCCCATGCTTTGTGTTTCTACCGCCTTCTCGCCCTTCATGGTAAAATTAGCTATTGCAGACAACAGCCGTAAACAAAGGGACAGCTAAACTGTTAGCCAAGGGCCACTAACTGCTGCAGTGAACCGAAGTAATTCACAAGTGACTCTGAAAAATTTATAGCTCAACTAGATTTTACCATTGTTGTCAGCTATCTGCTGGGGACTGCTCTGGACTGCATTTATCAGCCTATACCAGTTTTCCTTTTGTGAATTGTAGTGCTAGAAGGGCTTGTGGAACACGATGTCTTCAAAATACGGCCACTACTTTGGGAGCTAACATCACAGTCCCTATTTTTGTCAGCGAACTTGGCCAAACTAATGAAGCCACCAATATTAATAGCAGAAATACATCTATAGAAAGTTGGAAAAGACATGAGAAAGAGCAACGTTGGACTGGATTTAGAGAACATGCTTTGCAAAGGGGAGAGATAGGGTCGGCTCTTCTCTGCAATCCTTTCCCGAAATAGATGGGTTTATCCATAAGCTATCTAAACTTTGGTTTCTTATGAACTACATGGAATAGCTGCTTTATTCCACAACAACAGCAACAAAAATCCTCGCTAGATCCCGTGATTGGGAGCTGCCGCTTGTCAAATTCGGTCTGAAAATAAAATGCAGCACTTAAATTTTGCAGGTAACTGCAGAACTGGAATAATATGCTCGAAAGCGTTGGGAATTGTGTCTGATTTGCTGTCTGGATGTCAGGATTTTTTACCTTGCAAGATTCTTTTTCAAGCTTAGGCAGAAGTTGTAACTGCAGTGCAAGAATTCTGGAGTGACGCAGGGTTTTGTTCACCTGGTGCTTTGTAGAGGGGACAGATTAGAACAGTCTCTTCTAAATTAAAGATGTAAAGTGTATGAAATGCTTGCAGCACCCATGCTATGCAAGCTATTTCATGTTTACATATGCCAGAGCCCTGGGGAAATTCAGTCCTGACATTTCCTTACCTATTTACTTAGAGGAACACCATGATCACTCCAAGGGAGGTGTACAGGAATAAAATAATACAGAAAGCACAATGCATAAAAATGAGCTGTAATATTTCCCTTTGAGTTTAACCAAATAAAAGCAGAGAGCAATTTTATTTTTACCAGTAGATTTTTTACATTTAAACTTTAAATATTCCTCCTCAGATTTGTGGTTCCAGCAGCTGCAGCTGAAACCAGCAATCAGCAAAGCCCCTTGTTTTTATTGGAGCTGAAGTGGCTTGTTGAAAATGGATTGGATTACAGGGATCAATCAGCAGCAGGTCGAGGACGCAGGGGGAACTCTGCCAATGGGGTGGGCTGCCAGGAGCAGGGAAAACCCTTGGGCTAGGGGAAAATCCATTGTTTTATGAAGAGTTTTGGAGATAGGAAGGAGATCGAGCTGCCGGAGAATGCAAAAATAACAGTAATTATCTCCCAAACTCTGCGGAGATGCTGCCTGAGTGTTTGTGCGGCCGGTGCCAGGAGATGGTCAGAAATAGGGCAGATGCTAAAGTGCGATCTCCCTGAGTCAGAATGTAGGAAATGGAACATTTCTGAGTTTCAATAGCAGTCATATCAGAAATTTGAAAGCTGCCATATGGTTCTGCCCGGTGCGGTCCTGGATTCCCCCAGAATGGTGATGATTGCTGTTGCTTTCTATTAATTAAGCTTGAATAATCTTGTCATTGTTCTGGAGATGGTCAGTTCTCAAAGTATTAAGCCTTGGTTAATGTCAGAATGAACTGACACCCTTTGTGTCCGCAGTTACACAGCAGATTCATTACACAACTTGCTGGGAATATTACTAAAAAGACTAAAACCAGAGTAATTAATAACTTCTGTGTTAACTCAGACTTCAGTGATGGTTCTCTACTCGCCATTTATGAATTAGCCCCCTCATTCAGTCTGAGATTTCTCAGAGCCTTTGGAAGTCTGAAACCTGTTCGAAAAGCGACTGCAGACGGCAGAGAGATGGTCGTGCATCCTGCCTCGCCTTGTTGACACAGGAATCAGCGTTTCCAGATGAAAAACAAGTGCCAAATAGAACAGTAGTTCGCAATTCCAATAAAGGTTTGCACCGTGTGGCTCGTTCTCCTGAACTCCAGTCACAAGGCAAGGCTGCACAGATGTTTTCTCAGATATCGCCATTATTAGAAACAGGTAGCCCTGCTAGAAGCACAGAGGAATGGATCCATCTGATGACAACGTGTGTCCCTGTGTCAGTGGCCGGGTATGGTTCCCGTGAGACCGCATGTCAGGTATTAAACCGACGCTACGCTTGAACTGAGCCAAATATCTGGCATGAAAGGGTTAGAAAATCCACTTCGTGAACAGAGTTTATAACAATAATAAAACTTCTCCAAACTTGGGAGCCTGGTTGAAAACCCACAGAGCAATCCAAGAAAAGCTGAACAGTGGAAAAAGTGAGGCGTTTGAATATTGTCCCTCTGTGCATTGGGCTCTGGTACCCTTGGGACGGACTTTCAGGTGCTGAAGAGCTGTGGTTTCCCTGGGAGGAATATTCTCATCTGCTTGCAAGAGGCCAGATTTTAGGTCATAACATCAGCCAGAGAAGAGAAAGTTTCAGAGATTGATTAATTCTGATTTGAAATAGCAAATTGTCTGTGAAAGAATTTGGGGAGCAAGCTTTTTCAGGACAAACAGAAGCATTTCATTTGAGCAAATCAGCAAGTCTGATTTCAGTGCTGACCCTTAAAAGCTTGTGGGATATGGTGGAATACAAGATTTAAAACATGTCAGAACAGCATGGTGCTTTGAAAGGAAGGTGTGAAATGTTTCTTTCTCTAATTTGATGGCTTCTGAACATATCCCTCTGCAGAATAAAGTGCCAGCAAAATGGAAGACAATTTTTCCTTCTTCTCCTTATTTTTTCCCCCACATTTCTCTACTGCTTGTTACTCTATATTTGGAGAACTGGTGTTAGAATATTTGGGAAAGGAACATCTATTTCTACTTGCTCAGAATGTCTGAAACACACAATAACATTTTTGGACAGTACAATAATATAATGAATTTCAGAGACCTTGGGATACAAGGTTGAAAGTGGAAGGGGTTATTTCTGTTTCATGTAATGTCAGTTTTCCAGGATTGTGATATCAGTGTCTCTCCCAAAGCACAAAATATACATGAACAGGTAAGAGAGTTATGTTCTGTTACTTGTTAAGCTGAGGATAACCAGAAAATTGTTCTTTTCCAAAGTTTTGTGGTAATGCTGCCAGGAGGAAGGGCTAAATTGTTATCCTTAAGTAGGCTGTGGAAGAAGGAGTCAGGGATACAAATCATACTCTATTTTAGATGAGCCATCTATAAGTATGCATGTAAACTGATGAGCCCTCTTTACATCTGCTGATGCAAAACATCATGTACCCGTAGCCCATTTAGAAAGCTGTAACCAGTGTAGACTTCATCAGTTAATATTCCATTTGCATTTCAGACCTAAACAGCTGAACAGCAGAGTGATTTAACCATCCTTCTGCAAGTCTCTGAACATGTAAAATACATATACATATTCCTTTAATTTTGCAAAAAAAAAAGCCCACTTAGTGTTGGAAGATTTAATTTGTGCAGCAAGGCTTCGAATGGAAACGTAGCATGCCTACGTGCGGTAGGATGGATAGCATTCTAAGTGACTCTTCAACGGCTCCCATGACATCCTCTTAAACAATCAGAGGCACAATAAACTGTGATTTAGATGAAGAAGCTTCTTGGTGGAGAAATAGATCAATAGAATTTAATGGAAGAAGTCACTAATTTTTACTCCAGAGTAAACACTGATGATGTGACTGGAAACGGGAGAGTTCCTAGGCTGGATTCTCAAACATCTGACATGTTCACGTGCAAGATATTATTCATCTTTGCTCTGACAAGAATCTTCCTTCCTACATTCCCACATCTCTCCTAGGAAGCAGATTTGGCTCGCCCGCATCTACCTCACTTATATTTCATATTTATCTTGCTCCAAAGCAAGACTCGGCTTTGTTTACAGTGGTCAATTGATAAAACATGTTTACGAGTGCCTATGCCAAAGAATAAAGACCCTGGAGATCTCACAATGGTGGAGAGTTTGTGCGATAACTAGGGATCTGCCCACCTTTTTCCACATCTTTCCTTTGGCAATGGAAACATCTGAGTTTTCAAATGTAAATCCTTCCTGCTGTTGCCTGGACAGCAATGTTCTTTGCAGCTGCTTCAAACAGCAAAGCAGCAGCAACACAGGCGAAGCATCCACAGCCCCAGCCGCCTGTGCCAGACCTGGAGAGCTGGCTTGTGCATCCATGCGGTTGTGCTGGTGCACTCGGGGCTTTACTGAGCCTGAGACTCCTCCGTCCCCTTCCCATGCTCTACCCAGCATCAGTAAGGTGGGTCCTTCTCCTTGGGATCGCCTCCTTCTTGCAGCAAACCTATGTGCTAGATGGTAGAGGTCCTTGTGTCTCAAAGGACATGGTGCTGGGCTTCCTGCAACAGTTGCTAGAGGGGGGAACAGTCTCTGCTCTTCCCCTGTGGGATTTTACAGATGTATCAGCCAATCTATTTATGTTTTTAGGAGTTCAGCCTAGCAACAGTTTGGCTGCTAAATTTCCATAGGAGCCATGAACAAGCACACAGGCAACATGCGTGTTGCTCTGGATCTGGGTGATATTCCACATCTGTGGGGAGCTCAGAGGCCTCGTGTCCTTAGCAGGATTTACTACATGAGAGGCTGAAACACTGGAAGAGTCGATGGTCCGTGTCAGCTCCATGGGGCTGAAGGAGAGCTCGAGAGGGTGAGGGCACGCTGGGCTGTGGTGTGTGTGCTCTCCATCGCACTGAGCACCGCTCGAGTCTCTTCTGCAGAGCTCTGCAGCGTCACATAGAGGGTGTGAAAAAGCCTCAGTGTTCCTGTGTGGGCTACCCTCGACATTTTTTATATTAAGAGAAAGCGGAGATCCACAGTCCTTGCGGTGCAGTCCTGGGCAATGTGTACTGAAAGCTGTTGGGAAGCCAGTGCAGGAAGCTAGAGGTGATGGTAATAGAAGCTGGAAAACGGCACTGCAGCACAGAAGAGATGTGAGAGAAAAGGGTGACACACGAGTACCCAGATCTCTCCAGGTAGCAGGGCTGTGTGTTCAGCCAGACATCAACCTGCAGCTAAGCAGCATTTGCTAAATTGCTCCCATTTTATGGCATGAAAAACAAGCTAGTGACACAGACAGCAGGATGAGCATGAGCCAGCACTGGGCCCTTGTGGCCAGGAAGGCCAATGGTACCTGGGGTGGGTTAGAAGGGGGTGGTCAGTAGGTCAGAGAGGTTCTCCTGCCCCTCTGCTCTGCCCTGGGGAGACCACACCTGGAATATTGTGTCCAGTTGTGGCCCCTCAGCTCCAGAAGGACAGGGAACTGCTGGAGAGAGTCCAGTGCAGCCACCAAGATGCTGAAGGGAGTGGAGCATCTCCCGTGTGAGGAAAGGCTGAGGGAGCTGGGGCTCTGGAGCTGGAGAAGAGGAGACTGAGGGGTGACTCCTTCATGGGGATCAATATGGAAAGGGGCAGTGTCAGGAGGATGGAGCCAGGTTCTTCTCGGTGACAACCAGTGACAGGACAAGGGGCAATGGGTGCAAACTGGAACACAGGAGGTTCCACTTAAATTGGAGAAGAAACTTGTTCCTGGTGAGGGTGGCAGAGCCTGGCCCAGGCTGCCCAGGGAGGTTGTGGAGTCTCCTTCTCTGCAGACATTCAAACCCACCTGGACACCTTCCTGTGGAACCTCAGCTGGGTGTTCCTGCTCCATGGGGGATTGCACTGGATGAGCTTTCCAGGTCCCTTCCAACCCCTGACATTCTGGGATTCTGTGAGACAAGACATAAAACTGGATCTGGTTAAAAGTTCAGTCCTTTCCCATTTTTTTTTTTCCCCTTGAAAAATTAAAGGCATTGAGTTAACGAGGTCAGTGTTGGGATGCTCAGACAGGGGCTGAGTGTTTTGCAGTCCAACCCTGACGTGAGCATCTCCAGCAGGAACAACGAGACTTCGGTTGCTGTTCCCTGCAAAGGAGCTTTGCTGGTTCTTTTTCACTCAGCAGCTAAGGGACCTCTGAGATTCCAGCATTGTACATTTTAAGATGTGTGTTTTAACTGCTTGCTCATATAAAGCACAAACCTGTCTGGAAAGAAAAACATTACAATCTATTATTTGTTTTGTTAATTGATTCAGACAGCCAGCAGAGAACTCTTGTATGGGGAGAACCAATCTAAATCACTTTTATGAGCAGAGATAGTCGGTAGGGAATTTTGGTTTTACTGTGCTGCAGTTGGATATTTGGTATCAGGCTTCCTAAATGGACTTAATCTCAAGATTATAGTTCTCCATGGAGCCATTTGGGTCACCCTGTGTAATAACCCAGCTTTCCACACTTTAGGTGACGAGAAGGACGTGCATGGGTATGGCGTTCCTGTACTCATTTCATTATGGGGGAACCTGTCCAGAAATGGAGGAGGTGCCAGTTTGCAAGGACAGGGGTGAGGAAGAGAAACCAAACCTCACACATCCCCACATTTTAGAAGTCGTAATAATTAACCCTGGGAACAGTAGTTGTGCAATCTGGAATGATTTTTCTTGTGGATGTATCACTGTGCTCTGGTTGGATTGATTACAACCATGACTTCCTCATTTAAAACCATCACCACTAAGCCATGGACAGGAGGCCTTCAACAGATAGTGAATTTTTAGCTGACTGTGATCAAAATTTATCCTTGGGAAAGGCTACCACAAGTTAGACTGCACCCAGAAGGAACATCTACACATCTTTGCAATTTAGCGTTATTTCTATATCCTGAAGTAGTCTTTGGGAAAACACACAAGCAAACCAACCCAGAAAAGCAAAATACAAACCTGAAGTAACAGTGGAAAAAACAAAGCAGAGTTTGGATCTTGGTTTCCAGTAAAACACGCAAACAACATTGAAGTTCAGCGATACGGGCAGAAGTTAACAGGAGATAAACCCTTTCGGCCCCACAAGTCAGATGGAAACTGCATATGGAGTCATTTTAAGGATCTAGCTCTCTAAAGGCTCAGTTGCCTGTTCCTTTTCCTTTTCCTTTCCTTTTTTTTCCTTTCCTTCTCCTTCTCCTTCTCCTTCTCCTTCTCCTTCTCCTTCTCCTTCTCCTTCTCCTTCTCCTTCTCCTTCTCCTTCTCCTTCTCCTTCTCCTTCTCCTTCTCCTTCTCCTTCTCCTTCTCCTTCTCCTTCTCCTTCTCCTTCTCCTTCTCCTTCTCCTTCTCCTCCTCCTCCTCCTCCTCCTCCTCCTCCTCCTCCTCCTCCTCCTCCTCCTCCTCTTCCTCCTCCTCCTCCTTCTCCTTCTCCTTCTCCTTCTTCTTCTCCTTCTCCTTCTCCTTCTCCTTCTCCTTCTCCTTCTCCTTCTCCTTCTCCTTCTCCTTCTCCTTCTCCTTCTCCTTCTCCTTCTCCTTTTCCTCCTCCTCCTCCTCCTCCTCCTCCTTCTCCTCCTCCTCTTCCTTCTCCTTCTCCTTTCCCCTTTCCCTTTCCCTTTCCCTTTCCCTTTTCCCGGGTCCTATGATGTCCCTGAATGTGACCAGTGGTTAGGGAGGCTGTAAATTGCAGCGCCAGTGATTTGTTTTCACATGGACTGAAACAGACCAAGGGAAAGAACTAAACAAACTTGCCCCTTCCAGAAGCAGGGAGGCTCCTTCTCTCCCTGTTTAGAGTTTCATCGGATGAGGAAAAGCCCCCAGGAACCGAAGGCAGAGGGTGATGTACCAACCTCCTTCTGCCCCTGTACACACATCCTCAGGGATAAACATCTCAAAAAGGGTTTGGGGACATCAGCAGAGGAGAAGTTCAGCACAAACTGTTAAAAATGAAGTGTCCAAAGGCAACTCTTGCCTAAGAAGACTGTGCACATTGCCTTTCTCTGCTTTCTTTGCACACTGGCTACTGGCTGCTATAAAAAAGCCGTGGACTGGACCAAAATGCCTGTTTTTGTGACTCAGTGTAGCTGCTCATGTCCTCTGTATTTGGCTTCCATAGTGTTTTCTGGCAGACTTCGGAGGTTGATCTTTTGAGGAAGGCAGCGTATGGGGGTACGTGTCTGCTTGTTTAACAAGGTATTCGTATCAGGAGGAAAAAAACTTCTCCATTAATTTCATGGTCATGTTTTCTAAATAAAGCTTTTGTTGACCATGAATACCTTCAAAATAAATTTGTCTGAGCTGGATATTAGAAAAAATAATATAGAAGAAAACTGATATCTGAGGTGCATTAAATACATTGTTCATTGTAAGTCTTCTCAACAAAATTTAAAAGAGAAGTTAGCACTCTTTCCCCCCCTATGTGCATCTGTAATAATTAGGTAGCATATGTAATATAATTAAACATAATCATAGAAGTTAATGTGTTAATACAAATTAAAACATATTACGTGTGTTAAAAATACATGTATTTCCATGGTTAGGCAAATCAGAATGTTAACGGCGTGGTTTAGTCCTGCATAAAGGGTGCCCTTGAACTATATGGAACTTCAGACTCTGCAAGTACATGGGACTGTGTAGCTCTCTCTGGTGTTACGCTGCAGGTGTCACTGTGCTGAAACACAAATAACCAAAGGAGATGGAAGATGCCTTTGCAGGTTTTCAGAGGGACGTCACTTAAGTTGATGTGTTCCCATTGAGCTCCACAAAAGGTTGTTAAACTCACTGGTTAAGGCACAGCCCCTCCAGTTGCAACTTGTGCTAGATGGACCTTTGGTTTGACTTGGTGTGGTCGTCTCCGTGTTCTGCCACAATCTATGAAAAGCGCGATTACAAGTGAGGTCGTGTTGTTACCGAACAGTTCGTGGAAAGGCAAGCCTGTCAGCAAGTCTTAGAGCAAAATCTTTGCAGAAACCTTTTGAGTTTTGCTCTGTTCTGGAAGAAAATGAGTCCCCAGGTCAGTCAGTGAGGTCACCCCATCACTCGGCACGTGGGTGCAGATAGCCCTCCAGAACACACTGCCAAAAGCACTAGCAGAAAGCTGGCTATTTGTTCATGTTTCACGCCTCCTTAATTACCCACCTGTGTTCCCTTTATTATCAAAACTTGAACAGGATCACTAATAAAATGGAGACCGAAAGGAAATTGCTGGTTTGCTCAGATTGCATCAGCAGTGTAAAATAGCATCATCTAATATCTGAACGCTCTGTCCCTTTTTTCATTTTCATTTTCTTTTGTTCCTTCCATGCCACTGGGAATCTTTCCCACCCAACCCCTACGATACACGGAGCAGAACACACCTGTTACCAAGAGGGGGATGTAATTTTACAGTTGTATACCCTCTTTTTGCCAGTCCAACACCTGGATTTTATAGAAACCACCATTTCAGTCCAATGAGTTACTGGAAAAGTAGTGTCAGGTCTCCTCAGCTCTCGGGAGCTGCTCTCACATCCATTTCCAGTCAAGCTGCTCTATGGTATTTGAACCAGCCAACATCCTGATTGGGAGCTGTGTAGAGTGTTCGGTCTGTTGTGGTAACAAGTGTCTTGATCTTCCTGGTTCATTTCTAAAAGCAGAAGAGTTTGTAAGACACGTAGAGTTTTTGACCAGCGTGTAGTGTATCTGTAAGCTGGGGCTGTGAATTCACGCCATCCAACCCTGTGTGGCTTCTTACCTTACAAGTCCTGGTGCAGTTTTATGATCCAGTTATGTAGGAATGAAATGGTGGCTGTTTTCCCACTGCGCACGGTTTGCTCAGTTCTGGGGGTTATATACTTGTCTTCCTGATCTCAAATACTTTGTGTTACTTTCACTCATCACGTTGTTCATTTGCATTTATCTGGAACTGGCTTTGGCTATTCTGCCCTTTTGGTGTCTTCACTGAGGGCAAAACCATGACATTATCGAGAACTCCTTTCATTATCTGTGTTAGTTTAAACCAGATTGTGCCATGAGCATCGCTTCCAGTGCAATTCTATTAATTTGGGCTTCAAGGGTGGCACACTAATGTGGATTTTCCAGTGGTGAATGTGGAAACATCCGTGCAGTCCTTCTGTGAGTGATTTGCCCCTACCCAGTGACCTCTGTTCGAGAAATAGGCAAGAAGATAAGTTTTTATTCTTCCAGAGTTGTGCTAAACTTGGTTGAATGAAGCAGACAGACTTAAAAATTATTGGGAAACAGTATCATGTGTTTCATGTCATATACAGGAACGCAAACGGGACAGGCTCACAAGTTTCAATTCCTTGAGAAACGAATCTGAAAGTAATTCCTCCTGACATTTTTGTGGGGTTTCCCTACGCCCAGCTCCCCTGCTTTGGTTATTCCATGTTAGTTTGGAAGTGCAGTCAGTGATGCCTTTTTGTTTCCTGGCTCAGGTTTCACCAAAGCGATCTCCTAGTTGTGTGAGAGCTGTATGTTGGGTACACGCTTGACCTCCCTCATCCAGACCCTTTTATCATGCTGTTCTCCTTCCTCACACCACAATGTGGCCCTCATTCCCATTTTCCACAGGTGCTACAGGTCCTAACTTCCACATTTCTTCTAAGTAGAACATAGCATGGTTTCTACGTGTGATGGAGAGAGACACAAAAATTCTAGAGATATAAAAATATCTTTTTAAATGTTTCTTAATCCACACCTCTGCCAAACGTAGCGCAGCAGAAACAGCAGCATGATCTCACCATCTGTGTGTATGACAGGACAGCAAGCGATGCCTTTAGGGCAGAGATGTTCATGAGTCTGGCTCCGGATGTTAAGTCAGGGTCAACTTCAATGCCAAATAGTTCCTCTCGCAATGGCTTCTCCAACAATGGGCTTTGAAGAAATTTCCCCCAGAGGGACAGGAAATGGGTGGTTTTCTTTAAAAAAAAAGACAAACCATGCTTTACTGGCACAGTAACTGGTGAGAATGAAGCTGGTCTGTGGCAGTGACCCTAGGGTTTCGCCTGGTTCACTCTTTGCTCCTGTTCTTCTTGCCCATTGCATCTGGTGGTAGGTCAGGAGGGGAACGTAAAGGTTCAGGCTGTGCCTCCGCTACCAGAAATCACAGCGTTCCTCCTTGGGGTTCGTGTCACGAGCACCTGGCCTGAGGTGAGAATCTAGTGGAGACAGGTTCGCTGTGTGAACAAGTGTGAGCAGGCTACAGTGAAGGCTGTGGGGAGAAGCCAACATTCACCTCTCACCACATACTTTTACAACTGCTGCTCCGTCTTCACTGGCTTTGTCATTTTACTTCCCATACTGGCAAACTCAAAAAGACATATGTCTCTTCCCTTAGTGAAAAAAAAAACCTCTGTGGCTTTGAGAAAAAGCTTGTGTAACATAAATCCTTGCAGTTCTGCCCTTTGGTGTCACTTTTGCTGTGGGTAAAGCCAACGCTTTCTCTTCTCAGCTGCGGGCCTCGCAGAATCACTTGAGGTGCAGCCTCAGAGCCAAAAATGACGACTGTTTCCCAGCACAATGACATCAATGACAAATTCCATCAGTCCATGTGGCAGCAGGTCCCAAAGAGGTCTCTGAACCCTCCTTTCAGGTACCAGAGCGAAGGGGTGAAAGTCGGAGCACCGCGTCTGGCAGACCGCGAAGGACAGGCTCTGGTAACAGAGGGTGGAGATAAGAATCTCGCTCTGCGCGGGTTTTGGCAGCTTTGTGTCATTTTATCCATGCAGGGCAAAGCAAGAAAATCACAAAGGGGACATGCAGCAACAGGGAAAGACTGTTTTCTCTTTCAGGCTCTTCCTGTGCTATTCTTGTCCATTTTAACCTCCCACTTTCGTGAAACGAAAACGATGGAAGCAGATAAGAAGTGATTTGAATTAAGGCTGATTCTTTCTTCCCCTTACAGAGGAATCCAGGAAGCTCTCCACAGCCTTGTTTCTCTCTTTGAAGTGTTGACTTATCATCCTCCTCCGATTAAAATATAATGGGCTGGTGGTGGGTGTGCTGGGATTTGACACCCAGTGGGGAACCGCGCCTAATCTTACACCATCGCCTGAGCCGGTTTGGCTTATTTTCACAAGTCGCTGACCCCATCTTCACCATCCAAAGCAGAAGAGGGGGAGGACCACAGAGTTATTGTGGAGGACTTAGTCCAAGCCAGCTGGTCTCCTTATAGGTGTTGCAGAAGAGAGTTTCAAACACGGCCACGCAAACAGGCGTCTGTAGACAGACCCGCCGTGAGGAGGAGAGAGGGAGGGAGGATTTTATCAGGTGTCTGGGTGCATTTGATCACACGGAGCTCTGGATTCTGCCTTTATCTTCCCAACGCAGTGGGTTGCAGTGACTCACCAATCACTTAGCGGAGTGGAAACAGCTTATGGGTCACGGTGACAAACAAACAAGGAAGGGAGCCAGGGAGATGGAACACATCTGTTCTAACACCAGCAGCCTTATCGCTGTCGCTGGGCTGCAATCACCGCGCCTTGGGTCTGGCCGAGTGAGCCCTGTGGGGAGCAGAGATTTGGCAGAGCTGCCATGAAGCTGGGGGTGCGGGAGGGAAGGGTTTGGAGGGGAGATGGGCTTTATGCTTTCACGAATGGCTGCGGCTTGTGTAGCAAACAGACAGCAGATGCTGCCTCCAGAAACCTTCCTGTCTCCCAAACAGAGTGTCTCGAATGATCTTGTCTGATTGTTTTTCCATCTGAGCTATGAACAACACCTGAGCGGGGATTCACCTTCAGTTTCCGACTTCTCTTTCTTCACCAGCGAAAGGCAACACGGACTGGGGTGGTCATACCATGCACAGGTGCATCTCCTTCCTGGCATGGCAAAACTAACCCCGTCACAGTGCGCACAAAGGACAGGTTTAGAAGCATCTCCTGTAGAAAGGAAGGCTAATCCTCTTTTTCACCTGCTATGTGGTGAGCAGCGTGTTTTACAGCCCCATCTAGGGGAGCAAATCTCAAATATTATTATACACAGGAGACACATCTGCTTCACTGATCCTGACCCACTGGCTGCCTTGTCACATCACCCAGACACTTGTTCTGGTGGCTGCAAAAGGCTCAGATAGGGCTGGGATTTAAGCTGTTCCCTGGAAGGGTGAGAATAAGCATGAAGAAGACAGGAGGATTTTTGGAGCAATGTGATTCTGTGATTCTGTAATGGCTCGTCCTTCTTCTCCTGATTTTGCTTAACTTTGCTGGCCTAGCCCTGGATGTTTGGGAACATTTTTTCCAGCTAAAATGGCATTAATTCATCTGAGCTGTAGAATTAATAACTGCAGTCATTACAGTCACTCGTCACTACTTGTTCGCAGATGGCGAAAGGAAGGGCAGAGGCAGGTAATTGCAGGCATTTGGCATACCTGGGCTGTTCCCAGGCCTATTTCTTCCCTCTTCTTCTCTCCCTTTGTCCAGTCAAAAACAAGGCTGTGCTGTTCACTCAACACGGCCTCGATTTTATGATTATGGAAAGAGCAGCAGGCAGGAGGTTTCCAAGAGGAGCACGGTCGCGTGCACGCCTGTCTCATACGTGAGATAATCTGTAATGATTTTGGCTCCTGACAGTGGCTGTCTGCAGTTGCGGAGATCAAAGTCCATAAAGAAACTGTACCTAAGTACACAAGACGGACTGGTAAGTAACACCAACACCTCATGAAAATCAAAGGAAAATGTTTGAATTCTTCGTTGTATTTTTTTGTACAGGGCTTTTCATTTCAAAGTCAAGCTAAGAAAACCAGAAGACAAAACGTAACGTGTACTTTGTGTGGGATCATGAGACTTGGTCAAAAAATGTAACTGAATTGAGGGGAGAAATTCCAACTGGTTCTAGTTAGCATGATTAAGCTGCACCGGCCCTAAATGAGGCATGACCAGCATTTGTACCGGGGTCCCAACAGGAATGACCTGATACCAGCTCTGTTAGCAGGGGACAGCTTTTCATAGCAATCCAGAGCAAGACTCAAGCTCATCTCTCTCGAGATACAGCAGACATTGGGATGACTCTTTCTCAGCCGCGTTTTGGCTCCGTGTCTGGGCTCTACCGTCGCTGCTCACCTCACTGTCTGGAACGCAGCATCCCAAGCTCCTCTTTAGCTTTTCTTTTAGCCAAAACTGAGAGCAACTCAAGCCCAAGCACAGTAACTTATGCACATCGGCAGCCAGAGCTGAGTTTGAAAAACAGATCTCAATACAATTTCTGTCTTCATTATGTTTTGGTGGTTTCAGGGAAGTACTTGCCACCTACAGGTTGTCTCTTGGTTGTTTATTAGTTGTGTTTTCCCCTTAATGACAAAAACATTCACCAAAGTTTTCTAAACAGAAGACTGACTACAAGTGACCATGAAATTTCATGACAAGTTTTTACCAAGTAACCATTTAGGCTTCTGTCCTTAAAACTTTTAGGAACGATTACCATTTACACAAATATTGGTGGATTTCCTAATAACGTTGGCTAACACGCTGAATAACAGGGAACTGAAATCATCAAGGATTGTTCTGAATTCGAACCAGTCCTTGTTTTTGGTTGAGTTCTGGTCCAGCTACAGAGGAAGTTTTAGTCTGTTGGGTGGGGATTTTTGAGTCCCACGTAGTCTTCAAAGTGAGAGCGTAGGTTCACTTCTGGGTCTGAAAAGAAATAACAACTCAAATCAGTTTTCAGCTGGGGTTTGGGTTCGATTCAAAGCTGTCGAGTATATTCACAGAGTGATTAAAACCGTTCCAACAGCTCTGGCCATGAGGAAGCTGAGGCAAACCCAGAGGACATGCAGATCTGGACAAGTACTCTTGTTATTAGCTACATTTTTCTGTTAACTAAATGTTCACACAGACCAAAGCCCCATTGTTTCAGGCAGGGCGAGAAACAGGTAGTGAGAAATTACCCTGGCCTGAAAAACCTTCCGGTCTGTAGACACAAAGCTGGTACGAGATGAAAAAAGGAGCGATATCCTCTTTCTCAGATGAGGGACCGAGGTGTGCAGAGGGACAGCGCAAAAAGGCTGCAGCGGAGCTGGGAGGCATCCCCGCGTGTCCGTCTGTCCTTCCCACCTCCAGGGCCACCCGTTCAGATCTCCGTAAAACGAGATAGAACGGTGACCCAAGCGGCGGGGAAGGAGAGGAGAACGAAAGCCGGTTTATTTTTCTTTCTGCTACTTTATCTCACTTCAATGGGAGCAGCTGAAAATGTCGAGGATAAATGAAAACAACTGTTGGGCGTCAGTCCAAGTGGTTAACAAAGAACCCCAAACCCTTTTAAGTCCTACAACTAAAAGGTGCTGGCATAATAAGAATAGCATTTTTCTTCGTAGAAATCATTTGTTGAACTGCTCTAGTTTTGAATATGACTCCTTGCCTTCTTCCCCTTTGCTTCCCCCATTCTTTAAAAGCGAATCACACAAGAAAAGTGTCACCCCCTCCATGCTATATTAGATGTTTCCTGAGATGTGTGGATGTGTTGTCATCCACGTGACATCAGTCTGAGGTTCTGCCTGAGATGGCATTTGTTAAAAATCCAGTATGACAGTCCTTCCCCTCCCAAAATCGTGTGTGTCTGGAGTCGGGGTCAAATGCCAGGGCAGGTAACTGGTTTCATCCTCGGCTGGACAGAGGATTTCCTGCTCTTCGTGGGTCTGCAGTGTGTCCGAGAGCACCTGTCCGCCCCGACAGGTAGGAATGCAGCACCAGAACGGGAAGACGGGTGGGTTCAGTTTGAAGTTTATCCCGACAGCGTGGTGAAAACGCTTTGGAAAATTAAACGAGAAGCCAAGGGAAAACGTCGGGCTTTCGAAATGGAATTGCCAATGCAATAAAGCAGAACAGGCGACCAGAAGAGGTTTAGTAACCCGATGAAGAGGCTGACCTGTGTAACGTGGGCTGTGGAAGGGGTTTGCTCAGTGAGGGAGACTGTGCTCTCTGCACCACTTAGGGCACATTGGTGCCAGGGTGGATGGACACAGGGAAAATTTGGCCTTCAGGCTTTGGTGGATGCACTGGGGACATTTTTAAAACGAGAAGATCAAGGGGAGGAACACAGCTGTGTTATTAGGGTGGGCCAGACCTTGTCATTACAAACCTCTGTTTTCACCTGTTTGTAATGCAGTTGAACTTTGGGTTAAAATCTAACAAGTAGGGTGCCAACATTGACCTTATTACACTAAAAAAGGCCAAGAAAAAAATCCAGAATGTGTGTAGAGGGGAAGAATACATTATTTAGCTTGTGTAGAACTCACAAATGTTCATCTCAAATAATCTGAAAAGCATAAACTTGAAGGCCGTTATTTGGAGCTGGCCCATCATGGGCTGGGAATATCTCTGCCATCTCCTCTCTCCTCCTAAAGCTTTCCCCTTCTAGTTACAGCATGGGGAAAGAAATAGCTAATGGACATTTTCAATTCCTCTTTTGTTCTGAGTATCTATTGGGGGAACAGAATGAGGAAAATTGAGATCTCTGGGAAGAATGGGAAGAAGACACTGCTTGCAACACCTTGCTCCTATCCAAGCTTAGAACAGAGCCTGTAGTACCAGGGTTTTCCTGTTCCTCAGCTGTCGGCAGAGACCTGGGGTCCCAGGGACAAGCTGCCTTTGGTGATGTGCTCTGCTGAGACGGCAGCTTGTGGAGCTGCCTGATCTGGCCTTTGTTCGCACGGCTGAAGACTGTCCCATCCAGATAATGCTGTCTCTGTATTTCTTTTGTCAGCTCTTTAATAAGGAAGCCAAAAGCCCCTGAAAACATTAATTCACCCTCTTTTTATTACAGTCTTTACTGTCTCAGATGATTATAGGCATGATCCTCCCAACCTCCAAATCTTTAACACACAGGAACGTCTCACTCTGCAGACTGAAACACGTTATCATCTTCTGAACACATCTGCTTTAGCTGCCAAGGTCAAAAAACCCTCCAAAACTACAGTTTTGTTCCCTACATGGTGCCAGGCACCACTTGCATTAGAAAGAAGAGGTAGTGAAAGAGAAAACAAGCTCTTAAAGTGTTAATGAGGGCAGAGATTCTGAATGGCTTTCCATTGTATGGGATTGTGGACCACATCCTGTCCTCCCTAGGAGGCTCCAGGGAACTAGGAGATGCCACCCGTAAAGCGGGTGACCTGGCTCCGTGCAAGTCTTTAAATCGGTTTCTCATAAGGAGTTATTTAGGCGAATCCTGGCTTTACAAAGCTTGGGTTTATGAAAGTCCTGAGCTGTGACAGTTTTATCTGTGGTAAAGGTAGAACAAACGCGATGAGCCAGGATATGCTATCAGCTGAAAAATCAAACCACAGGGCATTTGAATTTCTCAGGCTTAGGGGGAACATGGATCTTAATACATCTGTGCATCCATTACCCATCCATAAAGCAGCGGTGACACCAGCCAAACTAACTCCTCACCAGCAAGCTGTGAAAATAAACCCGTTATCATCATCATTTATGAAATGCTTGGATTTCTTTGTGATAAATGACGTCGAAGAGGCCACAAGGAAATGAATAATCCCAACTTCAGAGCAGAGTTTGAGTAGTGTGCTGAAAAGAGATGACCTGGGACCACATGTTGATCATAGACGTTAAAGTAAGATATTCAGCGTCTGCACATTAAGCCAGTACTCCTTGAAAGATGTTAAATGAGGAGAAAATGCTACCGAAACCAAACCAAAGCAAAACCAAATAAATAAGGATCTCTCTCAACCACTAGCAATTCCATAGCTGCAAGAATATCCTTCTTCGGTCTCTGGACAGGCATATGTCTAAGCAGGGAATATCTAATGGCGACAGAAAGCTGAGGTTGAGGAAACAGACCCAAACAAGGATTTACAAGATAATAGTGTCGGGGTAGTAAAGCCCACAGATCCAGTAGCATCTCCATTTCTCCCTTCTGCCTCCAGACACAGGGTATCTCACCCCTTCATTGGCCGGGGTGGTTCTTTTCACCCCGCTGTGCAGGAGGAAGGGGAAGACGCAGCAGCCAAATCATCCGGCTTGATTGCCCCTCCTGGTTTCTCTGATATCTCAGACCAGGGTAATTCCACCAGAGCAAAATGAATTTAGAAAAACAGTGAGCCAGATCAGAATTAGTCTCTAAACATTTATTTAGAATTCCCTGAGGATGACAGAAGGAAAGAGCTGGGGCTGTGCTGAAACATTGCCCCAGGCAAATTCAGCAGTTATTAAAAAGAATTCACTTCCATGCAAATTATATTTCATCAGCTAATTAAGAAGGTATTTATCCTCTGCTTTAATTAATATCTTGTCTCTTCCTTCCAAAAATCCTTAATCATGGAATGAAATCATCATAGAAATATTGCCCTGAAGTTAGCATCGGCATTTTATATCTTGGCAAATCTCATGTGTGTGTGTAGGCATACATACACATATATATATATGTGTATATTTTAATAGCAGCAATTATAAACTACTCTGCCAACTTACAGGGCTGCTTTCCATTTCTGGCTTGCTGCCAGGCGTTTTTCCCCAGCGCCTGATGAATAGCAACTGTTGTGTGCGCTCGATCTGTGCTCCGTTCAGGCAATATCCCCAAAGAGCTCGGGCTTCCCAGCCGTTAAGCGCAACTTTGTTAGGCAGCGCCTGGGGCAACGCACAAAACCCATTTGTTAACTAGAAACTGTAATCAGTGGTTTGTATATCAGCAGCGTATACTCTCAATAAGGCCACATTATAATAGATGGAAAATTGGTTATTTCCTGAGCATCAACAACCAATTTTCCAACAGTTAGGCTAGAGATGTGTATCCCAGAGGTATGTAGGAAACAGAATTAACTGGTATCAGCTTAAGCATGGGAAAGATAGCAGCAAAAGACACGATAGTAAACTTTCTAAACAAACTAAATAAACCATGCTGGAATATCATTATTGCCACCCATGAATCGAGCAAGAGTTGCAAATCTTGCTAGACTGTTAACATTGCATTGAAATAATTTTCTGGGAGAAGGTGAGATCTCTTCTGTTTGGAATATCACAATCTAGAGAGTCCAGAAGTTACAGGCTTGAGGCAGGTGCTGCTGAAAACCTTTGCCATACAGGAGACCAGCCTGAGGATAATAATCCCATCTGGGCTTAAAAATAAATCTATTAAATCTAATAAATCTAAATTTATGAGATGAAGCCTCACTTCCTTAAGCAAGCCTTACTCTTGCCGTTAAATCAATAGGCAACATTCAGTCTGTTCTGCCAGTGGAGCATCGCTCACATGAGTCCTGTCTTCCCATTCGTCTTGGAGACATTCTGCCCAGAATCCTCGATTCAGCTCAGCTAATCCATTAAAATGAATTAAAAACCCCACCAGCAGGATGTAGCTTATCAGTTATTTCTGAAATGTTCTTATCTCTTCTAGAATTTCTCATTGGGAAATAATGTGCAGACTTTTTTTTCCCCTCTTTCCCTTTCTGTCAAATGTATGGCTGGAATCTGCTGTAGCTGGTAAACTGCAAACCAAATAAGCCGAATTGGAACGGTTCACTCACTTGAGTAGTCGTGGGGATTTTGGGGGGTTTGGAGTTTCCCTTTTGAGTAAAGAGCTGGAAAATGAGATCCCAGATGGGAGCGATTACACGTGTCACCAGCCAACGACACAGACGGGTCGCAGGACCCAAGTTTCAAACCTTTAAGTCTGTGTGGGAAGTCTCACTGTGTTAACAATTCCCTTCTTTATTTATCTTCCTAACATGATAAATTATTAGAACATTATTGAGTCAAGCTTTTGTTAGAGAGCATGACAAATCCCCAAGTAAGTGAAAGCGGGATGCCATCGGACTGAATGGCCTGTGGAACTCGCTGCTGTAAAAAGAATGATGGCAATTCCTTGTGATGTTTTACACTGAAAAGATGGATTAGTGAGTAGGCATGTGCTGGAGCTCTAAGTTACAACTTATCTCAGAAAGCTTTAACGTCATGCGTTTGCATGCCTAAGAAGTCATTTTTAAAGGCAGCTTTAGCCTTTATGAGTCCCTGTGGATCACTGCACAAATCTACGGCTGCAAAGACTGTCCGGGCTCTTTGATGAGGGTTTGGGAGTTCAGACAGGACAAGAGGAGTCATGACTCAAGTTTCTGTTCCTCAGAGTGTCACCGACTGGCTGTGCCACTAAAGATCTCCAGATTTCCATATAAAGCAGGCATAGTAAGATCTGGAGTCTTTTAATGTTTTGTTAATACCTATAGAAAGGGTTGGCTAAATGGCATCATTGAGAGGCATGAAGAAGTGTCTCAGGTCAGTGCTGAGTTACAGGATGCCCCATGTCCACACCTTCGTCTTTCCCCTGAACTTGTTGCTGAAAACAACACTGTAAAGGGTTCAAAGTCCTGGAGGGCTTGGTGTGAGGTTTGATGCAAGGAAATGTAGAGTCCCACTCTCTAATCCCCCCATGTCCATGCCTTGTTCCTCTTCTTCCTTCGCTTCAGAGCTCAGTCCTTTATGTCCTCTGATCAGTGCGTCCAACATCTCTCATGCGAACTAAACAGTTAAGAAATACATGCCTCTAATTCTGTGCCCATTAGTGCCATTTCCAGTCGATATGATCAGGTTTACTTTAATTCCCGTATCTAGGAATTGCTATTTATTACACAAGAAGACCCTGAACAGCCAAAGGTTCATCTTCTTGTCTAGCAAAGATGGGAACTATCCAAACATTTTCTTCTGCCAAACACAGGAAAAAAAATAATGAGAATAAGACCAAAATTGAGAATTCTTGGGCTTTGTCCTGGGGACAGACGTATTGACAGACCACCAGGACAAACCCACCGCCTCGCAGCCCTGGGACAGTAAGAGTGCATTCGACATTTTAAAGGCTTTCTTGATTTGTGCAGGAGCCTTCTCAGATTTGTCTCAGCTCTCCTATGATCTGTTTGCTTTACCCGAGCAGTTCCTTCATTAAGCAGTGGAGATGGATACCGCTGGGAATTTTAGTAGGAACTCAGCATGTGGCAGACACTGATTGTTTTGCTTTTCCTTTTTCAGTCACAAAAATGACCAAGGAAGAAAAAACACGGACAATCATCCACGTGATTAGAAGGGCTGAGGCAGAATATGCATGTGTATACAGAATATATCTGCAAACCAGGCTGTGATTTACTGCTAGGCTTAAAAATGCTTTAAAGACTTCTAAGCACAGGAAGAAATATGCTGTTAGTAAAGCTTCCGTGTTATCAGCCCAGCTAAATAATGATGTGCAATGTGTCATGTGTAAAGAATATATTAATGCTTGGATAAATATTTTCCTAATGTCTGCTTGGTTGATATCTCCTTGGCATATAACCAGCAGATAGTAAATAACACTCATGGCTGTTTACTTAAGGTCTATTTTCTTTCTTGTCTTTTACATTGGCAATAATTTGGGGGGCTACAGGGAAGGAAAAGGCAGAGGGAACTGGAGCCTTAGAAAATGTTTGTTTTCCTTACAAATTTCATGAGAAATAAACTGTTTATGCTTTGGCGTTTCACTGCCATAGAAATGTTAGATATTTTGGTGTGACCGTCAAAGTGTTTAATGCGTAGCCAAGCAGTAGCATTATAGAGAGTGGGAGGGAAGGAAAACGAGAAACTGAAGGAACACAAGGGAAAAACAAATGAGTCCACTTTACCTCGTAGCTCCTAGCACGTTATTTTTCCTTGCTTGTGGGCATGACTTAATGCTGGTTACTCCCCTTGGCTTCAAACCGCATTCATTCTAAGCATCTGCTTTGACAACCTCTTCCCCCCTCAGGCTCATCTCTAATTGAATTTGTCATGCAATCCTCACCTCCCCTGGAATCCTTTGGATGGCAGGGAGACCGCGAGGCAGCTGGACCCAGGTTGGTTTATGTCGCGTTACCTCCAGAAATCACCCCATTCCAGTCCTACCTTAACTTGGCGTTGAGTCCCGTATCCCACAAACGTGGCTCTCGTACTTCTAGGTCCGATACCTTCACACAGGGCTCGGTGGACCGAGTTCAGATCCTTACCCACTCCTTCTTTGCTGTCTTCCGTGTCACAGGATAGACACGCTCTTAAAGACCCATTTATTTTGAGGTTAAATTTCTCCCCTTGCTCACAGAAATGCAGCTTTCCAGCCAAATTCTCTTCTTTATGACTTCCTCGTACATCAAAGGATGTCAGTAGGGTGTGCAGAGTGGACTTTGGAGTCCCCCGGGCAAGGATTCAGAGCTGAAACACTGCAGTTTCACTACCACGTGTGTCGGGTATACGGGCATGGCAGGGTCTGGCATGCGATGTTTAGTGAGGCCCAGCTGTGGTTTGTGTTAGTGGCCAAGGTGGAACTTAGGAACGACATTTCTTAATGTTTCTCACTCCAGTTGTCCTCAGACCTGTCAGTCCCAAATACTGTGCTTCGATTCTTAACAAGGGAAAAGAACGTTGTTTAAAAAATGACCTGAAGGCAAGTTCCCATGCAGTAACACATTCCTTTGCATAAAAGAACTACCTGCCTTTCTCTCTCTAATTCCACAATAACAAAATGAAATCCTTCTCGTAGCCAAAGTAAGGTTTGTTTGGTTTTCAACATTTCTATTGCTGTATTCATCTGAGCAGTTCCATCTTGCAAGCTCGCGCTGATAGCGTTGGGTATGGGAGGGGATTAACATAAGAACACTCATCTTGTTCCTTAGCATAAGTGGAGCCATCATGTTGTCTTCATCTACTCAAAAGCGCTGTGTCAACATGTCCCTGCAACCAAAGTGTTCGTGGCGTGGAGATAACAGGCGTCACGTGTTTGACACACCACCGCGTTATCTCATCTGGCCGGCCACTAAAGATAAACAGGGCCATGGAAGTGCACACGTGCTTTAGACAAGCTCTGTGATCAGCTCCGATTTACAACCTTCATATCTGACTGCAGCATAAACAAAAATATGACAGACTTATATTGTCTACATTTGAAAGATAACCTGTAGGAAAAGTTGCATTATGAAAGCAGAAGTGTTACACTTAGGAAGTCAGGACATTTCCCAGCAGAATCTACAAAATTTCCTACCTCTCCCTACTGAGTGCTGAAGTACAAAAGAGATACTTACTAGTATTTTAACCAAATGCTAGTTATGTATTTGTTTTGCTTTCTACAGGCAGATACTTTGTAAAGTGCGTGTCTAAAAATCATCAATTTATTCCATTGTTTTCAATAGATTGTTTGCTTTGAACAGCAAATCTCTCCCTCCCTGCTTTGGCCCCTCCTCAGAAACAACTCCTTTTCCTCCGTATTGCCAGACTAGAAAGGAAATACTTTGAAGGTCCAAAACCCTGTTGTTTCACTGATGAATCACAGAATTCACTGGTGGGCTAAAGAGGTTGCTTTTCCTCCAGCGCTGCAATCTGGAGTAGATGAGAAATCAAACTACTTATGGTAATGCCATTGTAAGTGGATACATATTTCCAGATAGTGGATTCCAGTTTGATATCTTATTTTCTTTCCCTTTCTCATATGCAGATGATGTGAGGGCCTTGTAAATGAAGGATGTAAAGTCAAGGGGGTGGAGGTAGGAAATGGAGCTTAGTTTCCTTTTCTTCTGTCTTCACCTCCCAGGGAGAAGTGAATTTTGGCTGTGTTCAGTCTGAGTTCATAGAAGAAAAAACACTAAAAAGCTTACTTCTTGTAGAAGTCCATTGCCAAATGAAATGGAAAGAAGCAGCAAAAATAATAATAATAAAGACCAAATTTAAACTGGGGGGTGGGGGGAAAGCTGATATCCTCTCCAGACTTCAGGTCTCACCCCTTTGGCATCTTTATTTGCCAGCTCATTAGGAAACATCTTCTCAATACTTTGCTCTAATTTAAGTGGACAGATGCTGTTTCTCCAGAAAAGAAGTGGTATGAAGAAAGCCTGTCAGAGTTAGTTTGGCATTTTCTTTAGTTGCATTTTATGTTTATTGAACTTTTTTCCTTCCCACAAATAAACTCAATAAGATGGACATGAGTGCCTCTGCAAGAAGGAAACAGAAATCAGCCTTGTAGTCATATACCCTGGTCTACAGTCTCAGAAAGCTTGCCAGGGATCAAGGTTACATATATATTTAACATGCTGGCTACAGTTCTTTTTATTTAGGATAAACTGAATACTAACTAGGCAGAAATATTTGGGCTTAGCCAAGATACAGCATGGAAAGGTATAGCCAAATGATATCATATATATGTATCGTGGTGCAAAACATCTGAAGCCCGTGGGGTCCCGTGGTTGTAACGGGCAGGGAGTCCAGCAGAAAGGCAGCCAGGGCTGCTCCGAAGGCCCAGCCTCATTCCCCTCGTCCTCTTGGACCACTGGCAGAAAGCTCTTGGAGACATTTATGGGCTCAGTTTTGCAGGAGGTCAGCTGAGAGGCTTGTAAATCCCTAATGGCCTCAGAATCCAGCAGAGCAGGACTGGATCTGCTTCGCACGGCTCTGCTTACTGGCTGGTCTGAAAATACAGTCCAGAAGCTTCCAGAGCAGTGTAAGCAATAGATGTCTTTTTAGCTTGCATAAATATCCACTCAGAGGCTTGCATTGACCACAGCCCCAGCTCCGGAGCCTGCACACACCTGCATCTGGGTGGAAACCAAACAGGATTTCCCCGTGCAGAGGAGCAAGGGGGGTCTGCAGCGCACGCTGAGTATGGCTCTGAATCCCACATCACTGATGTGTGTCATTACCCCCAAAGTCACTCTTCGTCTATCTATTCCTTGTCACTTTGATCTGAGCTCTTCACTAACACTGCCTCATGTGCCTGAGCACGGCCTCGCTGGAATTGCTGTTACGCATTAGCAGGCTGCTGGACCATAACAGTCCGGTCTAAAGCCCATCAAAATCAACATACGGATTCCCCTGGGGCCTTGCAGTGACTCCTAAACACATGGCCCGCTTCTGCCTCTGCAGCGAGCTCGTGCAGTAAAGCAGCACGATGGAGCTGGTTTGGAAACTGCAGCTAGCAACGACTGACGTGAGCTCACCTTAGAGATCAAGGCAATGTTCAGAATCACTGCAGCAAACTTCGCTGACTGATTCCTGTCAAGGCAAGCTAAGCTGTTAACCCAAAACATCCCCCCGCGCCTTCATGCACACTGTTTTATTGTGTTATGTAAAACAGTGGTTAAATAAACAGCCCTCATCTGCTCTGTGTAAAGGCTTTTCGGGGGAGGAGAGGCATGGATTTGCTCCTTACAAGGTTATGCTTGCTGTCAGAAACGTGCGCACGTGTTCTGGCAAAACACAGCCCGGAAAGGCTGCAGGGGGAAGCAGCGGAGCCGGGCGTTGCTTTCCAAGGCCCAGGTGATGCTCCGATGTCCACGAGCCCTGGCCGCGGGGGTGAGGAGCGGAGCCCACTGGGCACACACAGCACCCTCACCGCGGCTCCGTGCCCACGCTGGGCGTGCGCAGCCACAGTTAACGGCGCACGCGGTGCGGGGTGCGATGAGGTGACTCAGAGCAAATAAAGCTTAGTTAGTGCACAGTGACCCCTACCAGTAATTTCCTGTGTGACGAAATACCCACCACCAGTGATCAAAACTCACCACTTAATCACACAGCATTTTTCTTGGAAATAGACGTTCACTTTGAGCTTTCATGTTTTCCTCTTTTTCCTCAGGGAAAGGGTAAAATGTACCTCTAACACAAACTTGAAGCTGTAGTTCTCCTCTCTGCTCTTAATTCTCATGGCCAGCGCTGGTTTTTCACCTCTGATTTGTAGGCTTAGCCCTGTGGAGTTTTCCAGTGCTGGGGGGAGGGAGAAGAACCCAGCTCTGGTTCAACTGCCTCATTGATAGGGACTGTTTGGGCATCAATAAAGGGTGCTGTGCTCTTCAGTGGATCTGTCTGAGGGGCCGTGGGGGACTCCTCTAGCCCCCCAAAGCCATGGATCTGGGTGAGCCATTCCCAAAGAAAGGGGCACCCCACAGTGGAGATCACAAACCAGGCATCGGAGTAGCACAAGGGAATTGCTTCCACCCTTTTTGTCTTTCCGTCTCCACTTTCCAGCTTCGTAACGCTCCGAGCTGACAGGCCAAGGGTCTGTGGTGCAGAACACGTGGGGGTGGACCAAAAACGTGGCTGTGTCTCCCTTTCCATCCCCACTGTGAATTCCCATCAGAAAAGGGAAAGGACAAAATGTGTCAGTGCTGCTGGTTCACAAGGGAAAGCAAGTCACTGGTTAAAGGAAGACCACAGAGCTCAGTGACGGGGGGAAGAGGAGGCATCTCTGTGTGGGTGTCAGGAGGATAAAGGGTTTTGAGAGCAGGCCTTGGTGACATCTGGCGTGCAGAAGCTTCTGGAGGAGGGACTCAATTAAGGAGCGCACTGAGGTCCACCAGGCAGCGTGGTCAGACAAGGATTTCTTTCCTGGAGATAAGATATCAGGGTTGGGGTGGAGAGAGTTAGCTGGAGAAGACTGGGTCTGGTGGGAGAAGGAGGATGATGCTTGGTATGGATCCTTATATTCCGTAGGACCTCATGTTTAATTGGTGAGGCAGATATTTGGAGTCAGGTAATGGAGTTGTGCCTGGGTATGGGATTGGCCACGGACTATTGAGAAAATGAAGTGAGCAGATAACTCAACCACAGCATTTTTAAGTGCTTCTGTGTTGGATCATCCCAGAGCAAACCTGCATGCTTACAGTCTTGTCCAACACAGCATCTTCTTTCTTGTCCAGAATCACTAGGGCTGATTAATGAAACACAAATATCCTCTCAGCAATGGCCTCAGCCGTTTTCACTTCCCCGTCAGTTGCTGGTGTGCCCTGGCCCACATCTCTGTTCAGATTGTAACTCTGTGGAGCAGAGACTGTTTTTCAGTGCAGAGACTCCTGTGGTGGGTCTGGGTTCAGCCCCAAGCCTTAGTCCAACGCAAAACCACAGCAGTCCTGGCGTGCCGGGAGCCTGGGACTCTGGGTCCTGATGCTGCGTTCTCTGGTGCCTCTAAGATGCGAACTTGAGGATTTTGGAATCAGAACACTTGGACTCCTCTCAGGAGGTGGATGTTGTCTGAGGTACATGAGAGCCAAGACTGCACTGGAAATACTCTCACAGAAGGAACATTAAGCACCCCCTCTTCTATCTGTCCGTCCTGTGTTTGTGAGATGTAGGAACATAATATGCATGAGACTTCTCCCATGTGTCCGGTTTTGTTGAAACTGGCCAATGTTCTCAGAATTTGTAAGGGATGGGATGGAGTAGCAGAAGAAGAAAGACAGGCTGTATGGATTTGTTAAAAATCGAGCTTCAGAATAATGCTAATTGCACAGTCCCTTGCTGCCGTAAGAACTGGGGCTTCCGTTAGCAGATCAAACCCACTCCCAGATGAGATGCACCGCAGATGAGATTCAGCCGCAGCTCTGCTCTCCCTCTTGAAAGCTTTCTGAATATTGCTCTTTTCATTTCCCTTGCTGACAGGGCCTCAAAGGACAAGGGCCGCAATTGCAGAAGACGCTGCAAGAGCCCGTTGACAGGTGATTAACAGCTCCTGGATGCTGTGAGCCTGACCACACTTCTGACCACGGGAGCAGTTAAACAAATTATCGGCAGAGCAGTTTTGTGCTTAACTAACCCTTTTCTCTAAACAAGTCTGCTAATGACGTTCCCAGGCCTGCGGGCCAGGCGCGCTGTGCCGGGATGTACAGTTACTCGTATCTAACTAACTCCTTTATAACACAACAAAAACATAACAAAGGTCGAACTGGAAGGCAGAAAGAAATCTGGACTCACAGTAACATGTGCAGCAAAGCTGAATAAAAGAGTATGTTTTAATAGACTGGCTCTTTAGGGAGTCTTTCAGCCAGGTGAGGAAGCTCGATATTTTCTGGCACCGTTTACTTCAGGTCGGCCTTTAACCAGAGCTTTGTCAGAGCCAATGCTCCTCTCTCCATCCTAGCCAGGGCCTGAGAGAGCACTGCAAACACCTGGAATTTTGGAAGATTCAGGACTCAGAATCTGAGAAGTTGGTTGAGATCCTAACCAGGGGCAGCACATGAGCAAACCATTCCCCTTGCTCCATGTCCAAAGGCCTTGTTGGAACTGATCCAAGGGGTGAAGGGACAGTGGGGTCACAGCGTGGGAGGAGAGGGAGAGGAATTCCCTGTCAGCACTGGCCCTTCTGGCTTAAATCTTTTAGTAAGAGTGTGTTGTGAAGTTTTGGGAGAGTCCTGTCATACGCTGTGTCCTAAGAGCAAGGGAAGCTGTAGTGATCCAAGGTATAGAAACGGCTGAAGACTCAGGTAGATGAAGCCAGGAGCTCCAGGACTGCCTCTCATTGAACTCCTCCCCGTGTGTCCCGAGCCTGTTCCTGAGGCTGCTGGGGGAAGAGGGCGTTCTAGAGACCCCAGATCCTGTCATAAGGGCAGTGAGGAACATACCGAGTGCCACCGTGATTGTTTCAGTTTGACAAGACAGGAGTTACCAGGAGAGATGCAAAGTTGTAATAACCCAGGTAGTGTGTCCATTTTAAACGTAGCCTCTCCTCTTTTGTCTTTCCTCCTCTTTTGTTACAACCTAGGTGAGGAATCTTTGACGTGACAATGGATTCAATAGCTCTCCAAGGAATAAAAGCAGATGGTTTCACACCCTTACACAGTGAATTGTGGGAGAGAAGAGTCATTAAGTGCAATCACTGACGAGATGTTTTCAGTTCCACTAATTCATTGAGGTGTGTGCGGAGAGTGCAGAGAGCACTTGCCGTATTTAGGTGGATAGCGTTTGCAGTGAAAAACATTATGTGAACCTGGTTTTTGTTTCCTGATCACTAACAGAAGCAGGTGGCTGTGCAAAGTTCAAGCCTGAAGTGCTTCTTCGCTTCGAAGGCTTCGGGATGCAATGCATCCTTTTTTCCCTTGATGCATGAATGAGAAGTTGGGTCTGCTTATAACCCGGCCTAGCATCTGCATCCTTAACCCTGTTGAAAACACCTGGCTGTATTTGTTCAGAATGGAGAGGAAGGAAGAAAGCAAAGCTGATGTTATATTCAGGCTTTTCTGAGTCTCTTCTGCTCTGTCCTGCCATTTTCATTTAAGAGACAGACTATTATGCCTTCAAATAAGGCAAATAATGTGATTTTGAAATGATGCGATTTTGAAATGATGCGATTTTGAAATCATGCAGGGGTCATGCAATTTACAACAGCTCAAATAGCTTTCTCTTTAAACAACAGCTATTAATATTTGTGTAAGTAGCTTTTTTGTTCTGGAAAAAAATAAGATGAAGAGTAAGAAAACTGATTTTGGAGAGAAGCAGCATAGCAAGTAACGTCTGCTACTTTACTTCAAACAGTAGCTGATCTTAGTTCAGGAGTAATGCCACTTCTTGATGTGATTTTTTGCTTCAAAAAAGGCCTTCCTGGTGTTCTGGAGTGCTTTCCAAAGGATGCTCTCTAAGGTCATGCCCGTTTTCCAGTTCTTTTACTCACACACCAAACCAACCAGACTTTGTGTTTGGTTTGATTTGGGGTTTTTTTGTTTGTTTGGTGATTTTTTTTGTTTGGTTTGGGTTTTTTGTTTTGTTTTGTTTTTCTGGACTGCTGCATCCTTATGACAGGAGGCCCTGCATTGCAATACCAACGCAGAACGTATAGGAGCTACAGCAGGGGAGTTCGCTTCCCCCGCCCAATTCAGGCTCATCCATATTGACGTGCTCATGCCCATCTTACACACAACAAGACCATGGGCAACACTTGATCCGTTTGGCCGCTCTCTCTGTCCAGCAAGCCACAGCCCTGGGAACCCACACATTTACGCTTGACTCCAGCAGATGAAGCTCTTGTTACAAGTCAACTGCCAGTCTGTTTTCCCACATATGTTTTCTAGGAATTCTCTTCCCCTCCCCAGTCCCAACACCCCTGAAGCCTTTGCAAAATACACCTTTTTGGCTCTTGAAAATCTTGGTTTCGGATTCCTTTTGCCGGCTAAAGGATTTCTGGGCAGGTTGACAGATATAACATCTCCTTCTTTATAGAACAGTCCATATACGGGAGCAATGGGCTGGGAGCTGTGTTTATCTTAGCTCTAATTGCAGAGCTATCACTCAAGCTGGGAAGATCTCCCTCTCTCAGCTCTTTTGGAAATTAAAGACCACCTGCCTTCATCTATGTCCAGGTTACTTTGAAGTCACTTCTGCATTTGTCAGGAGCTCATTTGAATGTATAAGAGAGACTTACCATGAAAAGTGTTTTTTATAAAACATACTGATGGCAAAGGAGTAAAAAAATCACTGCAAGAGAATCTTTATAGGCCTTGAGTCAGGCGTGTCACCTTTCTGGGTGACTTTATCTGAGCTAATGCATGTTATTTCACAACTGCAAAGAGATTATTTTTACTTTCTGGGCAGGTCAAAGCAGCTGAAAAGGCCTGGTAGATACTTGTGTGCTATTGCCCATAAAGCGTTTCATAGGAGCCTCAGTGCTTTAAGCAAAATAGCTAGCACCAGGGATGGAATACCAGAAGCGTTTTGTTTCCACTTACTGTAAATGATCATAAATTCTACTGCTACTTTATTGTGGTGGCTGTAGTTCTTGGAAGAGTAAAAGGGGTGGGGAACCAATTCCCCGTCCGTTTTATAAAGTACAAGGTTGCTTGTATTGGTACCAAGTCCAAAGTGCAATATTTCAGCTGTGAATGATTGGACATATTCCCAGATTCCCATAAAGTCATTAAACACAACGTAAAGGGTCACCCCTAACATAACCAAAAGATCAGTGCACGTCGAACTGGAGCAGATTGTCAAGACAGGCTGGTTTTCGAGGAGGTGAAGACATGCTTTCAAATGCATAGCCTTGGAGGTGGCCCTCATGAAAATGGGTCTCGTAAAGCATTCTCTGGTAAGGTCTCTTTTACAGCTCACTGTGGTCTGTGCAGATACATCTCATAAAAGGAGCAGCCAGGAGCCAAGAGCTCTTCCACCCTTGGGGAACTTGTCTCATGTGGGACTTCCCTTTGGAGAAGGCTTCCCTGAAGTAATATCCAATCTTGGACCAATTCCCAGTCATCTTCCAAAACTGAGAAAACAGCAACATTGCTGCTTGTTGTTTTGAGTGCTTTTGTGGCAAAGTATCATCTAAAAGAATAAGGATGATGCCCAGAGGATCTGTATATGTTATTTTAGGCCTCTTCATAGAAGTACCAGGGAACTGGTTTAATTTGATAGCTGTAATGTTATTTTTTTCTATTAAACTGTGACTGCTCAGCAAACCAGTGAGGAAGTCATTATGTTCTAGCCCACTGTGGTAGGAGGTGAGCACCTACCATTAACAACAGCTGGAGGTGTTCTGCCTACAAAAACACAACCCCTGCAGAAGGAACCCTCCATGAAAAACTGCAGAGACATCCTCAACCAGAGAGGACACTGTAAGCATTGGAATGTGCACAGCAGCTCAGCGTGTAATTGAAGTTACATCTTTCCCATCAGCTTCACCAGTGGAGGTTCTCCCTCAATGCCCAGCAGGTGCAAGCAGAAAATATCAGTCCATCTGTGGTCCGCAAAAAGCCTAGGTAGCCCATTTCATGCCTCCTTAGGACAGCAGCAGACGTGGAAGCAGAGACTGGATGCAGGGTTGAACTTTCCCCAATCGTGGGGGCGTTTGGTAAAGGCTTTGGCTCAGTTTGTTGCACCAAAATACAACCAGGCCATGAATCTCAAGTTTCCCAAAGTTCAAATGCAGCTGAATTCAGACTCCTCAGACCCCTGTTTATTTGACATGTTGTGACATTTACACACACACACAGGGACTCATTTAAACCATCCAACTAAAGTCCTCCTACAGCCACAAACACATAAAATTTGATTGCTTTTTTTTTTTTCAGACAGTTTGGCTGCAATGAAGCTTTTTCACAGTAATAAATAACAGAATAATTATTTTTACTTCCTACACAGGAATTCAAATGTTTGATTGATTTTGCTCTTTTTGGCGGAGCTGATAGGTCTGAAATACTTTTCCCTGGCATCTCAGCAATAACGGTTCCCATTAACCCTGAAGATTCCTGGTGACCTAAACTCAACTTCAGGATATTTGATTTCTCCTTCTTCCTCCTACCCACATGGGAATGTGAGAGGAAGCATAACACAGCATAATGGTGATTAGAACCTAACTTTTCTTATTGCTGTCCCTGGCGTCTGTGCAGCAGCTTAAGGTAACTTCTCATCTGTCTTTTCAAAGCCATATGCTTTTTTCCGTTTGGCAATCATTTCTGGTGGAACCTGAGGAGTTTTGATATTTGTCTAGTATTTCCTTATCCAACAGGAAGAGCAGAGAGCTACTGTGCAGTGCTTATGGGAAATCAACCGATTGTATGTCCATTACACCCGAAAATCCCAACTGTTTCTGGTGCCCAGAGCTCAGTACTTCTTGGAAGCTCCGAACTGATGGTGCACACAAGACTCTCCAGTGTGCGGTGAGCCATCTGCACACCAAAGATGTTGATCTTAAGCATCTGCTCTGAGTAGCTGTATGGCTTGATGCTTCCCAGAAACCTCAGGCTGAGTGTGTGTGTGCGCTACACCCTGTCTGCACACATACTTTTGTCTGGGAAATGCCAGGTTCCACTCACCATTGGCAAATGCTTACGTTTAATGAGAGCTACTGTGCTGACAGATCTTTGGCTGCTTCGGTTGCATGTGAACGGTAAAGACATTATTGTTCTCACTCGTGTGACTAGACCCACATGCTTGCCTGGCCTGGGTTGCTCCAAGACACTCAAGTTTTGGTGGCCTGTGTGGGACGCATTTGTCCCATCGTTCATCTGAGGTGATTCAGCTACCACCAAACAAGCCCAGCCCATGGCCAGCTTTATTGTTCGTGCACCCAAAATGATATGGAAATCTCCTTTAACCACCTGGCTATATTTATATATGGGAGGAAGAAGTAGAAGACTTTTATTAATTTAACCTAATTTAAAGAATTTGTGAGGAGCTCAGAAATCAGGGAGCTCCGTGTGGAAGAGACAGTGGGGTGAAGCACAGCACTGGAGGGTTTTCCCAATGAGCACCGTTGTGACTACACCAGGTTGAACTGCAGAAGATAACAAGGAGAAGACTGATATGCTGGGACAATGTTTGGAATACATTTGGTGTCTCTGCATTGCTCATGGAAGACTCTTGAGTCCGTTTGACCATTATTCTACCAGCAACTTGTTCTGGTTTCCATGGTCTGGAATAGCTAAGCAGCAAAGGATCTCCTTTGCATTGGAGAACATCCCTCTTCCCACTGCACTGAAATGTACGGCAGGATAGGTATTTAGCTCAATTATTGTTCCACCACCACCAGTTCTGTTTTCCGGCCCACATCCTGTCAGCCAACACAGTCCCTTTCCTACCATGATCTTTCCAGTTTAAACTAATTTTTTCAAACTGTAGACACCTTTCACTTGTCTTCTCACTTCTCTAGAAAAGTTCTATGAAATGAGGCAGTAGCAGGTGTATGTTCCCTGATACAAACCAAACCTGAAAATGGAGATCCTTGTGGAGAAGACAAAGACACAAGGAATTCTGGGAAAAAAAAAAAATCACTTACAAAGCTGACTTTAACTTTATCTGGGCATAGATAGGCTGACATCAGCTGCTGAAACTTTTGTGCTTTACTGGTTCTGCAGGGAATCAGCGAATCCCAGAATGTCATGGGTTGAAGGGCCCTGGAAAGCTCATCCAGTGCAATCCCCCCATGGAGCAGGAACACCCAGCTGAGGTTCCACAGGAAGGTGTCCAGGCGGGTTTGAATGTCTGCAGAGAAGGAGACTCCACAACCTCCCTGGGCAGCCTGGGCCAGGCTCTGCCACCCTCACCAGGAAGAAGTTTCTTCTCAAATTTAAGTGGAATCTCCTGTGTTCCAGTTTGAACCCATTGCCCCTTGTCCTACCATTGGTTGTCACCGAGAAGAGCCTGGCTCCATCCTCCTGACACTCACCCTTTATATATTTATAAACATTATAAGGTCAGAACCAGTAAAGACTCCTGGAAGGGTCTGCCTTCCACTGGCAGTTCAGGTATTTGATGAGCTTAGACACCGTCTGGACCAGTTTGCCTTCACTACCCACAGGGACCCCAGGGAGCCACCCAACAGCAGGCACCGTCTGCATCTAGGCCAGCGTGTCTGTGTATCTGTCTGTCAAGGGGAGAGTGTCACTGATTTACCCATGTGGTGGCTGTGAGGATAAATGTGTTATTGGAGATACGTAGAAGTGCAGGGCTGGAGAAGCACACATGATAGAGTGACTGTTGTGTACGAGTAAGAGATTGTGTCTGTGTGTGCGCATAATCTCCTTCAAATTATACAGGCAGAATCCAGCATCTGAGAATCATTTTCTCGAAGGATCATAATTGTAAAGTTTAACCAAATAAATATTGAAAGACATTATATAAAACTCCCACACAGGGCCCTGCAACCTGAAACATAAAATATACATACAGCAGATTCTGCTTACCACAAAACTATTCCAGGAATAGAAAAGTATCTTTTTATACAGATTGGCTTACCTCCCATTCCAGGGTCAGAGAGATGACGTCCCAATAAACATTCGTGGACCGCTTGGAAATCGCAGGCATCTCTGAGCTGTCTTGCCTGCCCCCCTATCTTCAGCTGAACATCTAGTGCTGAGTTGATAAAGCCCCTCACTCCTTCCTCATCATTCTCATCTCTTTAATTCTACCAAGTAATTCTTATGGCGCAGTTTCACCAGCTAAATCATTTTTAAATATTTAAGCTCCTTTTGGGGGTTTTAAACCAGCAGGCTGCAGGACTGCCTCGAAGTCTGATCTCTATCTCTCCTGAGAGGATATTTTTTTCTGCATTCTGCTTTCTTGATGACTACAGAACCCAATAAATACAACACTTTCTAATGTTGTAGTTGCTTGCTTGCCTTCCTTGTCACAGAGGGAGCCACTACGCTGAGAAAACAGCAATAAGAAAACTCTATAAATTCAGTCTTATACTTTCAGAGCCTTGTAAAACTGACCAAGGCACAAATTCCCACAGGCATTGTGTGCCTCTGTAGCAGTGTGCAGAATAAAGCCCCCGCCATCTGAACCCTCACACCATGTAATGTGTGCTGGCAGGCTCCTCATCGCACCCAGAAGTAACTTTGGCCTTTTATGGTTTGGAAATCAGTGTGAATTTCTATTTCGTGCCAGCTAGTGCACACAGAGTTCGTGATGGTAGCTGGTTGGCGCTTGCAAAGGCTGGGCTTTAGACTGCAGTTGCACAGTCCTCAGGTCTGCTGTCTGCAGGGCAGCTGGTGATCTTTCTGCTTCACAACATATAAGTGCGTATTTCTCTGTCAAGTTTCTCTCACTTGTGTCTCCCGTGAATAGAGAAACCTAGGGATGCTTCGTTGATACATCTCCAATAAGGGGAGATTGCTGTTTATCATGGAGATGACAAGGTCTAAACACTAAGCTAGTGCTAAAAGACAGAGATTCAAACTCTTCTATCTAATGCCCTTGTTCCACCTTGGTTAGTTAACAAAAATGCTGTTCATCCTCAGTTCCCTCCGTGCATTATGGACACATGAATAGGCTCTTTCAAGCTACAGTAACACACACAAATAAAAATAATACCACTTCTCACTGAGGAAGGAAAATGGGAGTATTATGAGAACGGGTGATCCGAGACAAAACTTGGACGGGGTAGATCTGGAAGAGTAGATGACGTTTGATTCATCCCACTGTGTGACTTCAGCAGGGTTCACCAGCTTACAAATGGGGACAGGTGTCCAAGCAGCTGCTGTGGAAGTGATGAACCTGCATGAATAGAGACTTGCACTCACCTGAGATCATGGTTGTGCACTATTTCAGTACTTTTTTGTTGGAAGAATATTAGGAAATGCAGAACTGTTATATCAGTGCCTACGTCTGGTGGTTCTGCTGGTATGAAACCATCCGTCCTTCTTACAGGCGAGTCTTTCATTCGAAGAGGGCAGATCATACAAAGTGTGGGGACATCTCCTTTCTGTAGTGGCCCACACAAAACCTGGGGGCACCAGCAGGGTGTGCTGAGGAGAAGAGATGAGAAAGGCATCTGTAGTCAGTCTGTGTGGATGGGCATGAGCTGTCTTCATTCACGTCTCTGAGAATGAGAACAGTTTCAAATCTTTAAAAAGTGCTCTGCAATTTGAGTATAAAACACAGGGGTAGGCAGGTCAGTCAGTTGTGTTGGGCATTATCCTAAGAGCTTTTGAGACAGATGGGCTATCCCTGAGGATAGCAACTGAACCCTGAATTCAGTGTAGGTTGTCAGATTTTGTTAAAGATACCTAATGTGCTTAGATCTGCCTTCTCCTGCCTTAAGCATGTGCAGATCTGGGCCTGTCTTTTGGAGCACTTGGAGACCAGTCCTGGGAGAACATGGTTATGCAAAGGCAGCAGCAGCCCAAGCAGAGCAGAGCGGTGGGATGAGTCACAGGCTTTGCGGCACACAGAGGCTGCAGATGGAGATTCGTGTTCGCACCAAGAACCGCGGCTTCATTCTGTACTCACTGCCATCTACAGACGGAGAAATCAAACACAACTGGCATGTGTTAAGGCCCCTTTTGTATGGTTTAACCTTGCAAATTGCGTTTGTTTAGCAGAGGAAAAATGCTTTAATTGTTCTGCAAGTGTGACTAATAGTGGTTAGTCCCATTCTGCTGTCAGGAAAAGGGCCACAGCTGACTGCTTTTAACTCCTGCTTCAAGCTGCGTTGTTTCATGCGAAGTTTTCAGACTTTTGCCCACTTCAAAGCTAGGATTGCCCATCCAAAGCACCCGGGGGTAGCAGGAAGACCTGTTGACACATTCTGCAGCAGACTCAAGTTCAGGATCTCTAGAACCTGGAGGAACTCAGGAGGTCTGAACACAAAGCAGTTCCCTTCTAACCAGAAGTACCTGTGCTTCTCATCCCAGCCTGTTGAGGCAGATTGCCGACTCCTCTAGCATTATAGCCTTCAATGAATAGAGTCTTCGTAATTTCTAGATTGAGTGACAGCAATATGGCCTTTATATCCAATCTGAACCTGACAAACAGTGCCACATTTTGTTCCTTAAGCATGATAACACATGACATATTTGTGGCTTAGAGGTTTCAGAGCTGAATGTCTGATCTGTACAAATTATGTTGGGATCCCCCTCATTGGTCAAACTATTCCCCTTTCGATGCAGGGAATTTGGAAAAGGCATTTTCTACACTGCTGGAAATGTACAAATAATAAATGTGTCTGCTGAGGGATAAGGAAATGTTGGGATGTCAAATCTCTCTACAGTTCCATTTCACATTTATTTTTTCAATCCTCCTGCTTCCATCTCTGTCTATGTCTTATAATGCACTCACCACCACAGTTGCGTGGTGTGTGGCCAAGACCACATAAATGTGGCTAAGAAATGCCACATAGAAATACAACATTATCAACATTATTGTCCTCTGGGTACATCCAAAAATACACCCCACAGAACGAAGATGGAACAATGCGTGCATGCAACTCCTTCTCCTCCTTATACGAGAGGTAAAATAAAAATCCTATGCCAAAGAAATGCTTTCACGCTGTCTGAGAAGACAGGATCGGTGTAGTTAAGGAAGGGAAGCTCTGGGGACACAGAGTAGCTTATCGGAGAGAGCTGTCAGCGGGAAGGTCTCAGAGAAGTGGAAGACTTCGCTCTGCAGCCTTTGAACCGAGATCATTGAAGAATATTCACCAAGGCACAAACATCTGTGATGGGAACAGGGGAAGAAAGAGCTCTTTCCCCAGCAGCCTTTGTACGGAAAGGTGGATGAACAGCAATTCCTTCTTTTTCTAGCAATTCCTCTCCTGAGAAGCCAGACTACTGTATGTGGAACATGATCCCATCCTAAAGCCACACTCAGCCTCACTGAACTGATGCTGCTACCTTATTGCTGCTCCCTTTGCTTTTGGATTGAACTGAGAGCACAGCACTGGTAAATCAGAATGGACACCCTAGGAAGCTGAGTAGTCGTATTTCAGCATTGATCAAATGCTTTCTTAGGGAAGAATTTTCAAAGTAACAAGTTCCACATCTTTTTTTGGCATAGTCCGGGAGGAATAAACAAACTAAAGGAGCAGCGTGTCTTCTGTCTGCTGCGCAGCAACTTACGGATCTTCTCAGTATCTTTTAATGCAAAGAAAGCTGCTGAGATGGAAGGAAAATAAAAAACTGAAACAAATTTTGGCATTCTTTATCAATGCCGTGGAACTTAGGATCTCTTTGCAACTCCCCTCTCAGGACTGCCTGAGATATGAATAACTCTGTTTCTGCTCAGAGTCCTAGGCAGGGCTGTGACCCTTCTGGATATGCCCCCAGCCTGCCTTTATTTTCTCCTCAGTTTGCCAGGCTCTGCTTTTGTACCACACGGACTCGAGCTACAAAGACAGCTCCAAACGATGCATCTCAAGGGTGCGGCTTCTTTGCCTTGGGCGACAGAAGCACATTGCCGACTTCACTGCCTTTTCCAGTGGTCGTGTTTAGAAACAGCAAATTAGGGACTGGTGTGAGTCAAATCAGATCCTTGCATTACCTTCGATCTTGTGTTCCTCCTACCATTTTAAACCCTGTTCCCTACACACTAAGGAGTGAGTTCAGACCTGCTTGTATTTTGTTAGCCTTGAGTCTAGTCCAGGCCTGACCAGAATCAACTGCTCTTTGTCTCACCTTCATGACCATCCCTCTGTGGACCCTGCCATTCACTCATTCTGTATTTTCTCTTACAAAATTAGGGGAGAAGTGATTAGAAACAGAAGGGAAATTGGCTTCAATGATCTGTACTTTGTTCACAAAATAACTCACAAACCATTCGCTGATACCTTTTGATTTGCAGACCTTCCTTGCAGTCTCTGAGTCAAATCAGTGATCCAGAAGAGCCCAAAAAGGAGACATTTTCCCCCCTCAAAGCAGTGATATTGGAAAAAGATGTGGTCCTCTGCAGCTGTCATGGCCTTTGATATCCAACTACATGTTGTTCCCATATTGCATAGTGAACTGTGAGACCAGATGATCTCCATAAATAATGCAGTCTTGTGATTTCCTCAATTACTGTTCCAACAGAAACTTCCACAGGGTCGATGCACCAGGGAGCACTCATGAGCACATGGGGCCACCTAAACTTTTGGAGTACTTCTGAGCAGGGATGAGAGACGTCCCCATGCGAGCGGCAATCTGGACGTAAGTATCCAGTCCTGTAGAGGGCTTTGACACTTGGACATAAACCTAGAACAGTTTGCATTATGGAAGAGTATAGTGCTGGGTATTGAGAGTTCCTGATGACTAGTGTTGTTAAGACAGATTATTTTTCTCATCTGAGGCTGTTTTACATAGGAGATTTCATTCTCAGCATCATAAACTGTGGACATTTACTATGAATATTCCTTTATCACTTCCGTCTAGAAAGTCCTTCAAACCTCTGTACAGAAAACTCCCAGGTGGAGCTTTTTTCTACCCTGATGTCTTTGCAGTTGTAACAGAAACTTGTTAGACATTTTTCCACTCCATAAGAAAGCCCCTGAGAAGTCCCTTTCCTCTTCCCCCACCAAGACAGTGAATTAAATAGAATAAATTTCCTTTTCCCCATCACAAGTTAACACCTTGGTGCCTCCTCTACCAGCAGCTGTAAATTAATTTCCATCAGGCAAACTTGTCTAGTCTCCAACATTTCTTCTTCTTTCCAACAAAAGACTGCATCATCTCCAAAGAGAGTTTTTACCAGGGTAACTGAAGGCATCCGTGAATGACTGAGCCTTCTGAAGGGACCTAACAGGGTCTGTTGAATGGTGCTGAGCAGGATGTCAAGGCAGGCAGCACCGGCAGAGGTGAGGAGATGGGGAGGTGAGCTGGAACACACCGGTTATTCACTCAGGCCCCAGCTGAAAGCTGATTATACGAAAAGTTGTGTGTAAAGTACTTATAGTCCAGCCTCAACATTCAAAATCTATTCCAAGTGGGACTGTTTACATAGTCAAACATATTCCCATTAATTACCTGTATCTTTATACTAAGACGCTTTGATTAGGTTTCGGGGGGATGCATTGGATTTTTTAAAAACATCTGCTAATTACTATTAAACAATATCACCCTATGAAATATTCTTACTGAAAGATTCCAATAGACTAGGGGCAATGAGAATTCCCACCTAACTGGGAACAGATTTATGTTGGTGCCTGAATTCAGCCCCCAGTCTTGCCTCCCACGGGCAGTTCCCAGCAGAAGAAGTGGATGTGTTTCCATCCTTTCCTTTCTGAACCCTAGATGCCACACACACATGGGTGCTTGGTAGTACTTCTGCCTTTAATTCAATGCGTGGCATGAGAGCATATGGTACCATAAAACCTACCAAAAATAGCAACCCCAGTATTGGCTGCAAAAATCACAAGGGACCTGGAAAGTCCAGTGATGATGGTTGTGAGAACCTGTGCGACATCTCACTGAAGGGCAGGTAGGTCTTCTCAGAACCAGGTACAGATTCATCGACACGCTTCCCAAGGTTTATATGTACATGCTTGTGCTCAAAATAGACACGACATTCAAAATCGCCTTTTCTAGTCTGGGATTACAGCTGCATTTAAAGCAGCCTGGGAACATGATAAAAGGGTGACATGTCAGATCCCCTTTCTGCAGGGTTTTCACTATGATACTTTTCAGTCGTGTTTTGGCTGTTATGCCTGTATATTCACACATGTAGGCATGTCTGTGCGTGCACACAAATATTTCTTTAAAAGGGATATGTTCCTTCTATATTTGTTTCTCTCTAACATTGTGATATCCAGAGTCCTGGGTCGTACCTTCCCATATTTGGTTCTTGTATACAGATAAACCCATTGTAATAATTCCTCTAATTTCCCACATGCCTAGAGGCTAATTTATAATAGCTTAAAATGAAGGAGTGTATCTTTTTCTTAGAGTGGGTTTTATTGAACTTTCAGGAGGAACTTTGCTGCCATGTGACCTGAGACACAGAAAATGTTGATACCAATAAAATCTCAGCAGAGCATGCCAAGAAAATCAGCATTTAGTTTACCTAGGATATCCCAAAGGAAACATACAGTTAATACTGAAGTTTAAAATATCTTAGCCTTGGAATCTTAAAACTCCATCAGCACTTGGAAGAGGGGGAAGAAAGTGTAACAAAAATCCCGTAGCAACAAGGAGGTTAAATACACACATATGCAAAATGCACTACAACTCAATGGATCACTTTGAGCAGCTATGGATTTTGTCTGACATGGTTTTTGCTCTTGATCTCCTTATATTTGTAGCATTGCAGAGAAAAAGAAATAATAAAACCTTCCCCTTTCTGAGAGTGCCCTATAATGAAAACAAGAATATTTTTAAAGGAAAGAATAGGAAATGTTGACTGGGATGTCCTGCTGCTTTCTAAGTAGTCCAGCTCCCAAGATTTATGTCAAAAGCAACAGAAGGTTGGAAATGAAGGAATGCCCTTGAAGTTACGCTCTGTAACTCAGCCAAGCGCGATGGCTTTTTCATTTGCCTTGTCGAAAACCCAACATGAAAAAAAAGGTTGGCGATAAAAATCTTACACCGTTACTGGAGATTTACAAATGATGTGACAAAGTAAACATGTGTTCTGTGCATGAGAAAAAGTGCTCCATTCAATGATATAACAACTCCCGTGCTCAAGACAGGTGGTACTTGGTTTTTAATCTGCAGAGTATTGGTTTGAGTTGCTGAAGTTGCACCTTTTTGGTCTGGATCAATCCTTGGCCATGGGCTCTCAATAAGGCCACGGAACTGGCACAGTCCTGCCAGCCCACAGAAACAAGAGAGCTCTTCCCAAAAGTCATCGTGCTGAGGTGTTAATGATATCTTTTTATCCACAAAGCCACTAAAACCTGGAAGCACCTTTCTTTCCTTGGGAACCCAGGTCTCCAAGCCTTGATCAGGCCTGCAAGGAAACCCACATTTCTGATGCAGTTTGAGGCACGTTCTGCTAATACCTGAAATAAGAAGCACGTGCTCTGAATGGATTGATAATTAGTTTGGAAGCAATTATTAAGTGAAGGCTGTGCCACATGTACAATATGGGCACTTTCAGTAGTGTATAATTCAACCTACCTGTCCTCAAACTGATGATTATTTTTGCTCTTTCTTAACGCATCTGTTTCTCAGCCTACAAGTGTATGATGAAGATACCTAGATAGTAACAGCAGAAAGGGCTGCCATGATTGTACAGACTTTTGGCAGAGCACTGGTGAGGGGATGGTACGTGGTTTCTACCTTTAACTTCAGTTTGAGCTGCACCATGTGTGAGCGCTCACTTTGGTCTGCAAGAAGTACCATACTGACTTACTTAACACAAATGCAATTCACTATAGAATATTATATACTTATTAATTCAGGACAATATCCAGTGTATCTAATTTAGACAACTAGAGCTTAACATTTCAGCTATATTGAAACTTTCATCTGTTTGTAATGTAATTCAAACCTTGGGAGTGAAACACTCAAGAGTCTTTTGTCATCGTAAGGTGACAGATCCCTCCGTGTGGCTGCAAATATTCATCCACCAACACTGAGTGTCCATCGCCCTCCTTGCAGGTTCTTACACAGCAGGAGACCAATATGCTACTAAGACATATGTCCATTCAGGATACAGTTTGTTAAGTCTTCTTTCCACAAAGATTCCCAAACAGGGCTGGTTCTGTTAAAACAACAAAGCAGTGGTAACAGTCTTGAGGCCAGAATGTTTGTCCCAGGGGATGGATACAGGTTCTAGGGTTACCTTCAGGAAATCAGAACTACCACTGCAGGAAAGGTCTTTAACCAACACACAACATCATATTAAAATGAGTTTGCTGTGTGTAAGATTGGTATTAATGGTTCAGGAGTCTCCAAGGCTTTAGGTAGGTGTGGCTGCCAGATCACACTGGGGTTCTAGATGGAAGAAAGGGATATGTCCGTAGACAAAATAATTCTGAGCTATGTTGTCATCTAATTCCAGAGTCTGAAAAATTTTCAGGCCAGTGAAGAAGGTAATTAAAGGCTAAACACTGATAGATTTGCTGGCTCTGAAAAGCAGGTGAATTACACAGTGGATTTGACTGTGTACACTTCACGTAGCCAAATCCCCGTTTTAAAGGACTTGAGACTTAATTGTTCCTAGCCTTGTATCTTTCTTCCCAGCTGACTGTTCAGAAGTTTGTGGTCTTCAGTGTCACAGAATCTAAATACCTGGTGCTTTAAACATAGTCAATCAATGTAGCTGTTGTACCCGTAATGTGGCTTCACTGCTTCATAAAAATAGAGAAATGAGAACAGGCTAAACAGTGCCCCGAAAACACAGGCAAACCCATAAAAGGCAGAGAACACATCTGAACTCCAGTTTACTTCCTCACTTCTCCCTCTGTAATGGACCAAGTCAAAAGCCTTCAATCCAAATAGCCCTGAACTACAAGGAAGTTGAGATCCAAACTCTAACAAGCCAGGCCATTTCTAATTATTTTTATAGCCTCATTAAATTTATTATGTTGTGCCATTGCTAGTGACCTCATTAACTCTCTGCAAAGCGTTTGTCACGTACAATCCTTAACAGATGTCTGATTTTAGGCATTGCGAAGTTAGTCATCCGGCCATTTCCCCAGCATGCACAGACCCTTAGCTCTCCAATCCTGTGCTGTGGTCTCTTTCAAGAAGGATTTCATTTTGATGATGCTGTATTTTACTGGGAAATTTGCTGCGGTCCTGCTTGGGCCAGTTTTTATGCCTTCATCCTCTAGCTGTGTCCCACATATTTCTCCTCATCTGCCTTGTTTCCTTCTGCATTGATCCAGATGGGTTGTGTACAAGAATTGCACTCTCTCCCGTGGAGAATATCTCTGGCTTCTTGAGTCAATGTGGGTTTGCAATGCCCCATTGGGGTTAGGCTGTAAAAAACCTCTATTATGTGTGCAGCTGGGCTCAGAGAGCAGATTTCACTTTGTTCTTTCTTTATCCATGATTTAAATGGCTTGGATAGCGTGATTATTAAATGCTGGGGTTCTGGACCACAGCCTTGAAGGATTGTCAAAAGGATTTTGAGTCACTCTGCAGCTGAGAGCAGGATGTGGGACTGACAGATCGACAAGGAAGGAAGGAAGCTACCATGTGAACCTGAGACTCAGCCAGGTCTCCTACAACTGCCTTGCCGGGTGATGAACGTGCAATGCCAGACATCTGGGGATGAACACAAGTCAAGAGTCAGTTTTGGAGGAACGTGTGGATTCTACAGCCTTACCCATTCCCAGATCAAGACATGCAGACATTGCCCCAGCAGGTTGCATCCTATGCATTAACATAAGGTCCACCCCTCTGTTCAAAGTCAACATACATTGACTGTCCAGGATAATGGTCCATATGTAGGGGTATTTCCATGGAACACCCCTCAGGCTTTGGCATGATATGGTTCAGGTGACTTTCTGTGTAGGATTATTTAAGATTCCTTGATAGATTTGGGCTTTTTTCCCAAAAAAGCTTTCGAGATCTACAAAGAGCCTTTTTTTTCCTTTTTTTAAACTTTGTCTTCAACTTCAGTTTATTCTTTCTTGTTCTTGCATTGGAAAAGAGTGAATAATTATTCTGTTTTCATCTTCTGCAGGCCACTCATGATTTTACAGACATGTATTCCTCTCCTTCTCCGTCATCTCTTTTCATGATGTTCCTGTATCGATTTGACATCTTTCTTCTGGCAGGTTAAGGATTGTAACAGGCCGAGGATCAGACAGATATTTGTGTAGTTTATGAGGGAACTGGAAACAAGTTGAGGAGGAACCTGGACGGCAGTGATTAGGCTACATGTTTCATTGGGAAGGTGGTATGTCTTTTTCCTGAAAGAATTATCTGGTTTTGTAACTTAGATTTGCTAAGTTTCAGTAGCTGTTAAGGATATAAAAAGGGGAGGACAAGAATTTACGCAAACCTTCAATTTCCACGCAAAACGTAAGCCCATTTCTCCTCTTGCCTTTCATAAAAGTTGCTCTGTAACGTGATGTTAACTTGAATTATTACAGGGATTAGAAGGTGAGATGGGTTTGGTTCCTAGTTCTTCTCACTTCTCAGTTTTATAGAGGTACAGCTCTCCTGGATTTATATCTGATTTACACCAGGACAGATGGGAGGGAAGTGAGGCCTATTGTTTTCACACTATGCTTTTGACAGTGCTGAGAATCTTCATGCTATAAAAGTGTCCGCGCTGTGCTGTCTTCCATCTGTATTGCATATATTGTATCTTTCATGCTGGTTAGGAAGAGCTGATATTTTTGGCAAGTTTTCCTTCTTGTACAGCTCCACTTATAGCATCACAGCATAAAAACCAGCATTGGATGGGAAAAAAATATCCGACTCATGGGAAATTCACATACTTGTTTTATCCTGTGTCAGAAGCACAAGAGGAGAGTACTAAGTTTTTTTCCAGTGGAATGAAAGGTGTTACCAGATTTCAATTAGTTCCCGTCCAAATGTCAGGAGTATCCTAAGGCACTGGGAGATTTCAGTCATAGGAAGCTCAGATTCATTTCCTATAGCTGCAGTTATATAAAAGTTGCCTTCTGGAATGAGTAAAAGAGAGGGGTGAATCACAGAATCATAGAATCCTTAAAGATCATCTAGTTCCAACCCCCTGCCCTCAATGGGGTCACCTTCTACTAGACCTGGCTGCTCAAAGCCCCATCCAACCAGGTCTTGAACGCTGCCAGGAGAACCGTTCCTAGGGAAGACTTTTGAATGAGGTGACACCCTGCCTTCTCATGGGAAAACTTTTCTCTCAGGAGCTAAGGAACAGCTTCAAGAAGTTAAAGCAAGAGTAGAAAGTTGTTTGCTAATGAAGCACACAGGTGGCAGCGGCTAGATTGAAAGCCATAATATCCTCAGCTTCCATAGCCCAGGTGAAGGCCTTGTCTTTCACACTGGCACTGACTTTACCATGCAAAATGTAGACATCCAATCTAAGAAATGTTTGAGCTCATTCCATGCTCAATGTAGAGACACTGGTACCACTAGAAAGAGACTTATGTCATTGGTTTTATAACTGTGTTAAAATCTGAGAAATTCATGTGGCTGTGAGTAAGGAAGGTCCATCTCACCATGTATTTTCACCATCTTAACTCCACTAAACTACTTGTGTCCTTCTCACCATCAGTTTATAAAGATGGTATGAATGGATAAGCTATCCAGCACAAGAGGTTTTTCCCCCTGCTAGAAGAAGAAGGGAACAGTTCTTTATCCCTAAAGACTTTCCAACAAATGAAGAGACCTGGGCAGGAGGAGTTGACTCCTTTGTCGACCCATTTGCAGTGAGGCAATGAGGAGCAGTCACGTAGTTGCCCCAAAATAGTGTGCCCGTTTCGTGGTGTCAGTAATAGAAACAGATAAACACAGATCCCTGGATCACTGTTGATCCTTAAAAGGGGTCATTGTGCCACACCGTGTGCCCCCATTTTATTAGCACGCCAAGGAGGGACATGTGGGAGCTCATGTCCTTGCAAGATGAGTTTTCGGTAAGCACTGATTGCCACCCTGTGACTGAGATTAAGAGCTGCCATCCTCAGCGACCCACAAGCACATGCCCTGGGACCTTTCCCCAGAGAATTTCAAATGGCTTTACCAACCTAACTTAAGTAAAAAAGCAAAGAAGCCTTATGCCTTCACAGCCTGTGAATATATTTTCTATGGAAAGCAGAAAGTTCAGGCACTGTTTATCCTGTTCTGCCCAGGTCTTGCTCTTTTTGTTTTGCACTGGATTTCTTTCCTGTTAGACAGTGTTCATGAGCCAAAGTTTTCTTTGGAACGGCAAATGGGAAAGGACCACCTGGGTTAGAAATTCCTGTCTTCTGGAATTGCAGGCTGCTCTGCCAGTTTCATCATGTTTTTTTTTTTCTCAGAAAATAAGAATGTGGTGCTGGCTGGGAATGTGTAAAGATGCGCTTTCCTTTTGCTACTAGTTGTGGATGGACACAGAAGGTAACCTTCCAAAACAAGATGTCCTGTACTATAATGGGCAAGGTGTCTTCCTCTTCCTACCAGTATCAGGAGGTGGCAAAAAGTAAGGTAACAGTAGATGAACCTAATCATGGTGAGGCTAGGAGGTACGTCCTACCAAAGCAACAGGGTCTGTCTAGTACTCAACCACAGTCTTCTGTAATCCCAAGGAAAGAAGGCTGGTTTGAAAGAGGAGCAGGACTAGGTCCATGGCACCGCATTAGGTCTATGGGCCACTCTTGTAGGGTGTGTGGAGAGGGAGCAAGGTGCCCACGCGAGCTGCCATGGTCACGTCTGTGCCTTGTCAGAGCCAAGGAATGAGGCCACAGCACAGGCATGTCAAACACATTGTCAGAAGGCGCTGAAGTGGCTGGGTTTATTTTAATCTGGAAATGTGGCCCTTGCTGCCTTTTATGACGTGCCAGTCTAAGCTGCCTCTGGCAGCTGTGAGAATATTGGTTTTGGCAGACAGCTGCGAGGAGCAGCAGACTAGAAGGAGTCAGCAGCAAATGTGATAAAAGGGGAAAGTTGCTGATGCCAGGAGGAAAAGCACAAGGTTCTGCTGATTACCAGAAAGCTTTTAGGAGCTGTGAGGAAGAGGAGGTCTCCTCTCACACTAGGATGGATGGACAGAAAATGAATTCCTTGACTGAAGTGGAATTGCCCCACTGCACATAGAGGATGCCCCATTGGCTTGGAGGGGAAGGATGTTCTGAAGGAGAAGAGACCGAACTGATGGGAGATGTCAGGGGAAGTTTTCTCTCTACCTGGAATTTGGCTGAATCGATCCTCTTTGACAAAAAGGACTGGATCCTGGCCACCAATAAAATGTATGGATCTGTGGGAGCTGAAGATGTCCAAACTAAAGGCTAAAACCATGTGTGTAACCTAATCAGTGCTATATTAACAGGTCTAGTGTTTCCCAGCACCAGAGTTTTATTGCAGTTCCCCCCCATCTCTTACAGTTACAACCCTCCTCCTCTGTGGCTTTGGGGATGGGCTTATTTTGTGAACTAGATAACAAGCTCTTTGGGACCATGATTTTTTTTCATGTGTTTTGTGCTCACAAAGAGGGTGGAATCTGCAAAAGGTCCCAAACCCTTGTAAATGTTAAACAGTGATGATAACGATATGAATGTCAGTGAAATTCCCACAGTTCCCTCTCTAACCAGCTGGCTGTAACAACAAGACTTACCAGGGATGATCTCTGAGTGTGGATCCCTGGAAGAAGGAGCAGTTTAGATGCCAACTTGAGGATCTAACCTGCTTTTTTACCGTTGCGGTTTCCAGTTATATCCAGAAATGAAAGGACCTGATTTTTCAGTCAACCTGCATCTCAGATCAGCTCAGGACAGGAGGTTTTGATGCCGCAGGTACAGCGCACAGGGCTGCCGACTGAAAAGGGGTATTCCCGGGCAATATTGCCAAAGATGCAGTGAAAGGGATCACAACATCCATGAGCAGGACAGGATTATTCAGAAGGAAAAAAAAGGTGAAGGGCTGGATTGGTTTATTTGTTTGACTTTTTCCAAAGGCCTGAGATGCTCTTTTGCAACAGGATTTATTATTACTATAAACACGGAAGACTTGTGTTTAGGAAAGCCAGCAAAACAGGATGCTGAGCCAAAGGAGTGCCTACCCTGCAGCTGCCGGGGTTGTGCCCGAGTGCTCAGCGAACCCAGTGAACCCACAGCCTGCCCTGGGCACACCGCTGCTCTGCCCTTTTGTGACCCATAGTCATCAGTGGGAAAGGTGAGCTGGTCAATAGTTTAGCTTCATTCAAAAATAAACGAAGGGCAGAATCTGCTTTGCCATCGGCGTTCCCTGCAGAGGGGCCAGAGAATGCAGAGATTGTCACTGTGACCCTGCTGCCCATGAGCTCCTGCACAACAAGGACTGAGACTTCCATCAAGTTTCTACTGGATGGACCCCAGTCGCTTGTGTTTGATTAAACTGGGTCCACTGGGATACTTTTCCCATAATTCCATGAATACACGGTGGATTAATTCTGCTTTCTGTTGCATTTTCTATTCCTTCTTAGGGCCAGCAAGGGAGTGCACTGGAGGAATAATCTGAAATGCCACTCTTCTAATTTCAGTGCAAGGAAAAGCAGAAAAAAATAAAGTATAGGAACTTTTTGTCAGGATACTTGTAGCTCAACATTGCAATCTGAAGGCCTTTAGGGGACAGCCAGATAAGTCTCTGAAGCATATATAGCTTATCTGGAACAAAAGCTCACACTGAACCTGTCTGAGATATGACTGTGAGTAGCTTTCAGAGAGGAATTTACAAGCCTGGAACAGTTTATAGCCAAGACAGCTTTCCAAGAAATAAATGTAGGAATAAATATTTACCTCCTTTCTCCAAATCTCCATATTAAGACTTGTGCTGAAATAATTATCTTCCCTTTTAAGCTGTATTTATTTGGAGATCTATGTGGCATGGAAAAGCAGCCCAGATTTATATAACAGACACCTTGTGTTGCTGCGTGCAGAGGAGCAGCACAAACATTGGTCACCCTGCTGTGTTAGATCTGGCACTTCGTGGCGACTCTGGGGAGTATATTTAGGAATATAATAGATGTGGTAAAGTTTGTTGCTTGTGATACTAAATCAGAGTAGTTTGGAGTTTTGTATTGCTGAAATGTTTGCTAATGACACAATGGAAATAGCATTCATGCCGCAAGTTAAAGACCTGGTGGGTGGTTTTCACAGAGTTCGGCACACTCGCCAGGCATCTTTTCTTCCCAGCAATTCCAGATTTTTGAACAGTTGATTTGAATAAAATAAAAATCACTGTTTTGACCTGACAAGAAAATTCTGCCCCTCCGTATTTTTCAAAGGCAACCAACTTCCTGGGAATTTTTCTACATCCCAGTGATGTTTTGCTTATAGACCTCATTCTAACATTTTCTTCATTAGAAATCTTATTTCAAAATAAAAGAAAAAAGGGCAGAAAATTCCAACAAAGCTGAACAAGAAAAGAAAAACCTTTCATGCCAAGGATTAGCTTGAGCTGACTTTTGATACTTAACCTCTCTGTATTTCAACATAGAGCCCTGATGTGTATGGTTGGGTTGATGGTGTGTCAGTAGCTTCTGGTGATGGGGTTCATGGCATGCGGGAGTTATTGACTGACCTTGAAGGATTGTCAAAAGGATTTTGAGTCTGCAACTGAGAGCAGGATGTGGGACTGACAGATCGACAAGGAGGGAAGGAAGCTACCATGTGAACCTGAGACTCAGCCAGGTCTCCTACAACTGCCTTGCCGGGTGATGAACATGCAATGCCAGACATCTGGGATGAACACAAGTCAAGAGTCAGTTCTGGAGGAACGTGTGGATTCTACAGCCTCACCCATTCTCAGATCAAGACATGCAGACATTGCCCCAGCAGGTTGCATCCCATGCATTAACATAAGGTCCATCCCTCTGTTCAAAGTCAACATACATTGACTGTCCAGGATAATGGTCCATATGTAGGGGTATTTTCATGGAACACAGCAATGACACAGCACCACAAGCTGGAGTTCCAACAAAACCATGAAGGTGGCAGAAGGAAGACAGCGTGATGGTGGCGGCGTAAAAGAGAATCCAGCAGAAAATGGCAAAGAAGGGCTGAAAACAGAACTTCTGTGCAAAAGATTGACAGAACTTGGATTGTTTAGTCTAGAAAATAAAGACGACTGTGAGACAGTTGTGATAACAGTCTTCAAATATGTTAAAGACTGCCACAAAGAGAGAGGTGATGAACTCTTCTCTGTATCCACTGGGGATAAGGCAAGAAGTGTTGGAATTAAATTGCAGTGGTGGTGGTTTGGTTTAGAGAGAAGGAAAATCTTTCTAAAGAGAAGGAAAAGACCACAGAGGTAGATAGATTGCCTGGGAAGGGCTTGGGGTCTCTACCACTGTAGGTGGAGCAAGATGTGGTTGGTAATATCTCTCAGGGTCTTTAGCTCTATAGCAGTATTTATGATTTTCCCAGTGGAGAATGTAAGCACAGAAAACTGAAGTGGTTTGATGGCAGCACAAGGGGTAGAATAGGAGGAGAAATCAAATAGTCCAAGTTTATCAGCTTACCGAGACAAAAAAGAGCTATGTCAGGGAATAATACTGAAAAGAAATAATTACTCAACTACATGATGCCCGTTAAAAAGCAAACCAGAATTGATCCGCATATTTACATTTTGAAGATCTAGGAATTTTGCTCTTATGTGCTCTTAATGCAAACTGACCAAACCCCCAAAATTTCCAGTCTGCAAAAAGTCCAGTATTTTGTCATGTCTTTATTCAGAATCGACTTCAAGATAATGTGTTCCATTCAATGCTGAAACATAAAGTTAAGTATAAAAGGATGCACACATTAACATGCTGATGTGCACTATATGTTCAAACAGTGAATCAGGACATTAACACCGACACATAACATTTTAGCATTTACAGAACAAAAGCAAGGAAATCAAAATGATCAGTTGTTATCCCTCTCGTGCCAAAAATGTAGTTGTCAGTATCCAAATGCTTTGCTGAGCCAAGCTGGATTCAAATTTGCCTGTTTCAAACCAGAAACTCTGCACTGACATTTTTTGAGCAGCTCTGTTCATGTATTTTCCATTGCTCTGATTTTCTTTCTCTTCATGAACAAAATCAGAAGGGCCAGAAAAAAATACAAGGCATAGCTGCTTCAACTGGAAGCCAGGTTACCTGATATAACCCCAACAGGCCTGCTCCCTCCACATTTCCAGTCAGTGAAATTACTGACTTGTCATCTGTTTATTTTTGTATCAACATGTTCAACACAACGAAGTCAGCTTAATCCTCTGAAAAGGCCAAGGGCTGTGGTGGTATCCACTAAACATTCTCTTCTTAAAACACATGCGGGAAACACGATAATATGAGCAGAAATGTCTGCATGTGAATGGTTTGCTCGCATTTATCTGGGTGGGTGTCACACTGTCCATGGCTGCAGTATCTTGCCCTTCACAGACAATCACAGAGAAGCTAATGCACTGTAGGGGTGGCATTTTATCTTAATGTCTCTTATCTGTGCACCTCCTCAACCAGATGCGACAGCACACCATTAAAAGCCCCATTTAAGAGAGATGCTTTGAGCCATGTACCAAGGAGTGATAAATACTGGCATGAGTAAAAAAGATCCAGAGGTTCCAATGTGTGCAGGGCCAAGCAACTCTAGTGTGGAGTGTCAGAGCAGGAGAGCCTGAGGACCAAAAGTAGAGATGTCCTGCATAGATAGTGTGTGGAGAAATCCTCCACTGGCTTTGCTATGCAGTAGATGCTTTGCAAAATAATGTACTTGCTCAACTGACACCTTCCTCAGCCATGAAATCCACTTACATCCCCCGCATGTGGCACAAAAAGCACAACATGCACAAGTCCTGCGTTGCTATTATTGCTTCAAGGGCCTGACTGGCATATTGTCAAACACTTTACAGTCTAACAAGTTGCCAAATACCTTCTAATTAAACGAACCTTTCCTTACATAATGCCAAAAAAATAAAACAGGTTTGTATTTTTTTTAATCTAACACTGCATCTGTTTTAAAGGTCTGTTTAAAGTATTGAAGTCTTCTGATCATCCAATGGCAGCTGATGATGGGGCATTTCACCCATCCATACTGCAGTGTCTACAGAATTCTTGTTTCTGCCGTATTTTCCTCCCTCAGTGAGTTCATGACAAGTTCTGCGCAGAACATTTTATCACCATGGCTTGGTTTGGGAAGCACCTCTGATACCCAAGATAGATTCAAGGTCTTTCACTACTTTCTGGAGAGCTTCCCTCCAGGATTGGGTGAGTCACTCATTTGAACAAGAGAAGGCACGCATGGCCAGTGTAAGGACCAGTTAGGTCCTAGCTAGGCTAGGTTTAACAGGGCTTTCAGAGTCCAGGGTGATCCATCTGAATGTCCAAGGTGGTCCCTCTCATTCCCAGACTTTACCATGTCACTGTTTGCAATATCTGGGCCAGACCCCATCAGAGGGGTCACTGAGGCTTTCTGGAGAGCTGATGTGAGGAGGGAGAGCGCCTCAAAAGTGATGCTGGATGGGCTTGCACCTCAACTATGAATTGAGGTGTTCGGCCAGAGCTCAAACCCACAGCAATCAGTGGAATCTGAAGCCTGTTGACACTGGCACCATAATTCATAGCAAATTTCCCCACATCCAGTGAAGGAGCCGAAACAAGTTGCTTTTCACCTATATGGCAACCAAAGAGTCAGATTCAGCAGCATTTTAATTTGGTGAAACTTTGCTGTACTAAAGATCTCCAGCAAAGTCCTCGTAGCACGTTGTTGCTTTCTATTGTTACTTGTCTGTCTCTTCACAAAAATAACTGCTCAGGTAGAAGGTTTACGTCAACGTGGAAGGCAAGTCAGCACACCAAACCCTAAAGAAAACAATGGGTGGTGGAACAGCTGGGCACGTAACTGGAAGAGACAATGTCTCCACAACCAGCCAGGCCCGGCTCTATTTATGCAGGTGTAAAAGGGCTTTTGCCATTGGAAATAGTGTGTGCTCATTGTATTACACATTCTTTCCTCTGTCGGCATCCTGTTTAAACAGGCTGAGTGCAAAGGGGTGTCTGCTATTCATTTGCGGATGCCTTGTGATGATATGAAACATAATTGTATAATTTATGCCGAATAAACCAAGAAATGGCTGCTGTTCAAGGGAACTAGCAAGGCCCCAAAGTGCTTGAAATATTGGAGCAGGCAGAAAAGATAACAAAGCTTGATCTTTCTGCTGCTCCTTTCATTAGGGCTGCTCTCGTAGAGGGGGAGAGGAAATGGTTAGCAAAAGAATGCGATTCAGATGTGCTTGGGTATTGCTGGAAGTGAGAGGAGCACAATGGCTCTGCAAACCTATTGAGTAACTCCACCAAAGCCCATGTACTTGGCCCCTGGTCTCTGCTCTCCGTGCAGCGCAGCACTCGGGATGGTTGTCAAAACGAATGTGCAATTGTTTGTTTGTGCAGAGTCAACAATGACAGGCGGAACACGATGGCCCTGCTGTGTTTGGCTTGTTCATGACTTCTCTGCCTGAAATCATTTTGGTTTTATTTAGCTGGAGGAGGACGCTGGGGACTTCGTTTTATCTTGTAACACACGATTCAAGCCTCGGATGTGAAATTTGGGGCTTGGCTCTGAGGCAGGTCAAAAGAGAATGACTTGGACTAAACTACTGATGTGGAGGCTTGCTTTCTATGTAACGGCAGGATGTTTTCATGCTATGAAGCTATGAACAAGTCCTCTACAATTACTACAATCTTAACTTCCAAAGAGATTTTCTGGCTTAAAACTATGACCTCCTGGTTTTGACTTCCTGAGCAGGAATGCTATCACTGCATCGAGGTAATAACCCCCCGGGATTTGTATGTCAGGATTCTGATTCAGTTTACGAGAAATTTTAAGTTGGAGGAAAATAGTCAGAAATGAACATGGAGAAAGCAAAGTGTTTCAAACCGCACTTGACATGGCTCAGTTCTCACTCTTTGGCTCTGTTTTTGTGAGGCAAAATTTGCTTTTTATTATTGTTCAGCAGCTTCTTTTGTTAATCCATTTCAACATAATCATTGTTCAGTTTTCGTAACAACATAACATTTGTTCAAGGCAGAACTCCAAGCTGGGCAGAACGTGATGCTCAAGAAAGGTGCAGCTGGCATCTCTGCTAACGAAGGGGGCGAGAATGCACCCAAACCCACCGTTTGCTCAGCTGCTTCACCAGGCGTCCAACCCGCTCCCATTTTCTGCTCGAAGTTGAGTTTGAAGGAGATTCTGATGATCTTCACTGGGTCAAAGTGAACCTTTGGTTTTCTGTCCTGAAATGTGTGGGTATTTTTCAGGTGGAGATAAATGGCTGCTTTTTAACTAACTTCTTTGATGCTTTCTAGGAAATCCAAACTCAGGCCCTTGTCCCAGTCAGTCTGTCTTTTCCCGAATGTGCAGCTCTGTAGCACTATAGGATTTTTTCTGATTTATGAGTAATTTTGGGGTTTTTTTTTTTGAGTATTTATATCCTATAAGAGTTTAGGTATTTTCTTTCTTTGACCCTAGTTGAGACCAAACTCAGGGACAGGGACAGAAATGGCCTTTTCCAATCAGCTGTATTAATGAACCTCCTTAGAATGTGGTGTTACTTGGCACAACAAAACCCCACGTACTTGCTTTGAGAAATATATACATGTCGAGGCATAATTAAAAGCTGAGCACCATACAAAGGCCATTTGGGCTGTTCTGCAATCCTGAGGAATACTAACACTAAAAATGCCCCAAGATTTTATTATGGAAATATGGTCACCCTAAATAATAATGTTCTTTTGGCCGTTGTCTCAGAAGGGCCTTCAAACAGTGATTACTAAACCTCTCAACATCCCAGCGAGGTGGAAAAATGTCTCGTTAGGGTGAAATCCATTGCGTTAGCGACATTCCCAGACATGCCCACAGGCACACAGTGTCCTGAGGATGGACCAGTGTGCACGCTATGGATTTGTTTGCCCTGACTGGTCGTATCCTGATCTAAATATATATTTATATATATGCATGTCCGAAGAGTCTGTCTCTGTCTTCCCTATAGATTAAGCAGTAGGTGGTTGAAGACAGGAAGAAGTTCCCCTATAGCTTACTCTTCCTGAGACTGCACCAATCAATCTCCAAAGTTTTCTGGGAGAATTTCACTAAACCCTTGCCCTGCTTTTATTTTCTTTCCCAGAGACCTCATGTCAGGTCACCTGGGAAATGAGTGCCAGTCGATGCGCGGCATTGGCCTTACCCGCTAATTGTATTTATGTCTCCTTAGGAAGGACGTAAATACCTTGACTCAACCCCCTGAATCGTTTCTGTGAGCCACAAGGTTGTGATTGCAAGTGAGCAAGAAGATTTACCTTCTAATGGTTATTTTAGGTGTTTAAAATTTCCCGATGGTTGAAAGCCAGTGCAGTACAGATGCTTTTAGGATCAGGTTCCTTGCAGATTGAATTGCCCTGACATCTGCAAAGTGATTTGCTTCTCGCTGCCTGTTTCAAATTCAATAAAATTTACAGTAGCCATATCTGACCACAAAGTGCTTCTATCAACTGCTGTGCAGTCCTGAAGCAAAACCCACCTGTCCATACTTCTATTTTCACACAAAGGCGTTCAGTGCATGACACAAGGTTATAAGATTACAGAAAACAAATGCAATGGAAAGGGAGAGAAAACTCATGGCATGCTTTTTCTGTTACCAACTTCTTCCACTCTGCTGGTGAGATAAGCATTGTAAAGAGGTCTTAATTGTAGTGTTTCTGTTGATATTCTGGTGGGGTTTGAAAACAGAAGTGTCACAATGGTGGCAGGAAGAAGGAAAGCAAGAGGGACATGGTTACAAGGATATGAGTTGTTCGATCATGTTGCCCATTGGACAGCAAAAGTTGGAGCCGTTTCTGGAAAAATTTTTGGCAAAGACATGAAGAAATTTGCAGCGCTGTTGTGAAACACCACGTGCAGTTTTTATCTCGGTATCCACGTATATGTGTATGCGTGCTTATGAAACATCTATTGTCAGGTAGTGTTTCTCCTGAGCTGTGTCACCAAACCAGGGCTCCAGGGATCTGGCCACGTGCCATGGGTTTACTGGGTGGTGCTGGGCAAGCCTCTGCCTTTCCCGTCCTTTCCTTCCCTCCGGAGAAAAATACCGCTTTTCTTTGCAATACACAGATAGGAATTACTGCTTATCAGTCTGCTGCTTATTACCAACTAGAAATAAGAAATTATATCAGACAGCGAAACAGGGAAAGCGGAGATGTCCCAAATAATTTCCACCGATGACTGCTCCCACCAAGCCTGGGAGAGGGTGTTGCTCTCCATGTCCCTCCGTGATACCGGTGCCAATAAGCAGGTGCTTCTGTGGTATCAGCCCTGAAACTGGAGGAGGAAAGTGATTGTTGTTACCTCCATATCATGCTCAGGCTGAAAACCCCTGCCTGTAACAGGAAAGGTTTGATCAAAGGTGTCCAACTTTGTGACTTCACCTCCAAACCCCTCGATAATCATGCAGGAAACCAGAGAACATGTTATTGCAGTCGAATTTCTGCCTGATCACCAAACAGCCCAGCAATTTGGTGAAAATTGCCCAGCCCTCCCACAAGGAAAGAAAAAAATCCTCTCTCAGCATTACCAATTGTAAAGGGGCAGCAGTTTTTAATATCCGGTAATGCCTTTGCTCTTTCTGCACTTTTCTCTCTGCACCGCGCATCTCTTTGCACATTGCGGGGCCAGACTGGAGCAGGGATGGATGCTGAGGACACTGTGTAACTCACCCAGAACAGAAGGAAAAGACAGCAAGGGAAGGCCAGGAGCTGCAGAAAAGCCCTTTTTGGAGAACTGCTCAAACACTTAACACTGTCTTCTCCTGGGGGAGGAGGAAGTGGGGAAGGGAGAAGGAAAATCCTCCTCATTCTGGGCTCTCACACATGAATTTTGTGACAGAGATGAACAGAAAGCAGGTGAAGGAATAGATGTAGTGAGAACAGAAAGCATATGGGTGGAGAGCTCAGCACCTTTCTCGCAAATCTTTTTCCCAGGGGAACGAGCTGGTGCTGATTTTGGCTGTCAGCAGTGCTGGGATTTACAAGGTGCTGCTGCGCCTTCCCATCCTGAGCCGAAGTGCGGGAGGCAACAGCACAGCATCGTCCTTGTCGTGGCTTAATGAAAGGACCAGCTAATTGCCTGATGCAGGTATTTGTGAAAAAAAGTGCTTGCCTGCTGTATGTTTTTCATTCTTTAAAGAAGCAAAATGCTCACCTGATTTTCTTAGTGGTGGAGGGTGGAGAAACTTATATTAAACCTCTTTTTCTTTGAAAAAACCTGCTAGACAGAGCTGGGCCAGATGTGTTTGGGTTTCCCTGCGCTTCCTTCTGAGCCTAATTCAGCAGTGACATTTCTGTTCCTTTCAGACTTGACTCGTTAGCAAAATGTCCGCAGGGTTATTTTCCCTGGCAAGAAGTGGGTGCTATGTATGTTTATTCGCGAGGGATGTCTGCATTGCTGTTTTCCCAAGCAGAGCTGAAAACAAGCAGATGAAAACGAGCAGTTGGTTTCTGTGCACATGGAGCTGAGCCACTTTCTGCCTGCGAAGCCTCTGCTTGTTTTTCCCCCAGAATGATGCTACTAACTCTCCCCTGACAGTCTCTGGTGCTTTTCTTGTGTCTGCTCTGAGAGGTCCTGGGTCTGTTCTGCCACTTCACTACCAAATCAAACTTCCTGCCCTTGTACCAACCATCGCCTTCCTTGGAAATGCCCCCTGTCCCACAAGCAGCCGAGTGCTTGGGAGGTGCTTTTCCCTTGTCTCAGTTATCACGAAGCACAGACAGTTGAAGACTGATGACTTTTAGCCAAGATGGATGATGGTTTTCATGTCTCACTCAGGTGATAGGCGGCAGGAAGCAGACACATGAGGTTCATCTCTGTTGAGAGATTTTTTTGGAGCTGAAAATGGGAAGTGCGGCTCCACGTGGCAAAATACACAGAATTTCCACCGCCTCCTGTGTTGTCATGGCCAGCGTAGTCCCCTGGCTAACACTGACCTGAACTGAATGGCATGTGGTGTCCTCACTCACAAGCCCAACCCCACAGCAAGAACTTCTGTCCCACTCACATGAAGTGACGTGGACAGTGATGCAGACTTAGGCTGAGCAGGTTGGCTCTGTAAGCAGGGATCAGGAGCTGGAGATCAGCCACGCAGCCTCAGCCTATGCTCCTGGACACCTTCATCTAGCACAACCAAGGTCCCCTTTTCCAGTTCCTTGCTTCAGTCCATTGCACCAGGTTTCTCAGGGGTGGAGGACCCAGCCGTGCCTTCCATGCCGACTCTGTTGTACCTCGTGTTATGTGTCAGTATTTTCTGTTTTCACACCCTTTCTTGTCCTGTAGCTGCACCAAGAGTCCAATCCTGTGTGCTTAAGTCCACTGCAGAGGAACAAAGACAAGTGGAAAAGGGCAGAGGAGACATCAATGATAGGAGACATCGGGGGGGTGGGCTGCAAGGAGAGACAAAGCAGTTCAAAGAGCTCTAGGGCACTGAGGTGCCATGGAGAGGAGAGAGTAGGAGGTGACACACCAGACTCCAACAGAAAGGCCGTGAAGTGTTTTGAGTGCGTTGGAGCAGAAATGATGTGCCAGTTGTTTTCAGTTCCCCAGATGTGAGAGGCTTCGTGAATTAATTCAGAGAATATACAAGCAAAAGACGTGAGCGTACCCTTGTGCTTTTGACCAAGTCGTGCCCCTTCTCTCTTCCTGCCTTTGTTCAGGTGAATCCTGAACTTGTTGTGCTGCTTTTCACTGTGTGCACAACCTCCAGCTCACACCGCAGATCCTCCGCAGGGTGCTGGTGAGAGAAATAACAGCTTGTGTTAAAGGGAGAATGGTCTGGGAATGGCTGGGGCACAGCTGTGGTGTCCAGCGAGGGACACAGCAATATGCCCCAACTCCTTCACTGCCTCCGTTTCCCTGAAAATGAGAGGAAAAAAAGCCCCCCAGGACACGTGAGGCACAAATGTGTTATTTTTCCTTTTTTTGAAAACAAACGGACTTTTCAATTAGACTGATTTATCCCCGAGACAATCAATCTGAGGTTTATAAAAGCAAACACTTGAGTAATTAGTTCTATCCAGGAAGAATATTAACTCTGTTTATCTTTGCGTAATTAATCACTGACCCTGCCACCCCAACAAAGCCTCCTTTGCAGAGATGGGGCAGTGAAGGAGGTGAGCGGGGGGCAGGAGCCAGGCGAGGAACATGTGCTATACAATGCGGGGGTGTCAGGATGCTGTGCCATACATCTTCCCACACACACCTAAACAAGCGCCCACATGAGTTCTGTGAAACCCTATCCCAGCCACGGAGTCGCGGGGCTGTGAAGGGCTGCTACTTGAAGAAACAATAAATAACAGGTTTTAATATAATTATTTACATTAACCTTTAAGCTGTGGGGATGTTCAGCTCCTCACCATGGTTCATTTCCCTGGCTGACAGAGCCATTGCAGAGTTTTCCATGCAGCCAGGGCCCCAGCAGGTGACCTGGAACTCAGATCCTTCAGCCCCTGGTCTGGCTGGGCTCAGCATCACCAAGTGCCACCCCAGAGCTGTCACTGTGTCCGTGGCCGGTGTCACCAGCTAGCTGTGGTTTTCTCTGATCTCAGTCGGGAATGAAGCAACTTGGAGTCTCTTCCTTTAGCCCTGATCTCCAGTTTAACTTTGAGGCAATGTTTGGATTTAGTCAGGTGTTTTTCAGCAGCATCAAACAAGATCAAACCTGTTCGCCTCTTCTCTTAGACCTGGTGTGATTATACAGACCATCTCTCCTACGCTGCTTCAGTGAGATTTCTTGTTGATTTCACAGTAGCAGCTGAAAGCACGAGAATGATGTAAAAAGTGGCAAACATGAAACGTTGTGTAAATATATAATAGAGAAAAGTCAAGCAAAATGCAGCAGGTGCATGCAGCAGGCAGATGGGAAGATTAGCAATAAGATGACCAGAACTGATGGGCATCGTCTTGACCCAGGTGAGAGAAGACCGAACTCCTCCCTGGGAGAAACAGTCCCAATTTCTGCCCACAGTCCCTTAGCACTTGTGTGTGTCCTGGATATAAAACCAGAAGATCAGATGCAGCTCTCAGGCTCTCAACAGAGCCCAGGGTGATGGGGACTGGCTTTGTCTGCCAAGACCTTGGTGGTCCTGCTCGTGGCCACTGCTGTGGCTGATCACTGGTGTAAAGCACATCTGCAAGGCTGGAGGGTGAGAGTGGAGGCTCTTGCACCTTCACACCTCCGAAATGGTCTCACATGGGTGGACTTATACTGGATTGTGACAGAGAATCACAGAACATCAGGAATTGGAAGGGACCTGTGAAGCTCATCCAGTGCAATCCCCCCATGGAGCAGGAACACCCAGCTGAGGTTCCACAGGAAGGTGTCCAGGCGGGTTTGAATGTCTGCAGAGAAGGAGACTCCACAACCCCACACTAGCTTGAACTTGCCAAAGGGCAGAAAGAGCTCATCCAAGAGGGCTGGTTTCAAAAGAAATTAAGTCTTCTGGGCAAAACAGCGTTTAAGCCACTGTTTCCGTGAGTGTGAAACCTTTTTTGGCCCGTTTTCCTCTCTGCAAGGTCCTAGGGCTTGTCTTGTTGGCCCTGTGTGTGTGCTGATGTGACTCTCTCTGTGTGTCCACGTGTGTGGAAGCAGGGGACATTTCTGCACTGATCCAGTAGGATTTTGCTGTGACGTGCAAAACACACCATTTTGCATGCGGGTCGTTCTGCTGCTGGCAGCTCATGAACAGCTCCACGCCAAGTTCTTCCAATAAGGAAGAAAAAAGGGTCCCCCCTTTTCTCACCCTTTTTATGCTGAGCTACTTTGCTATCTCAGCCGCTCTTGGTTGCATCCGAAGAAGTTGAACTCCAGGTCAGCGGAAATCTGATCATCCTCTCCCACCTCCTACCCCGAGTTGCTGTTCATTAAGGTGAGGTATAGCTTTACCTTCACGGGACACTCCTTTTGCTCTTTATCAGCCCCGCCGAACACTAAGCAGGTCACATATGGCCTCTGTCAGCTACACTGCAAATCTTTTGTACCTTTTAATGAAAACATTGCCAGTGTTTTCCTTCTGTCGCTGTTGGAGCCCAGCCGCATCTCGGTGATAAATGGTGCCTATTGATGAAGGAATGCTTCAGCCAGACTCGCGGCTCTGCAAGGACACCGTCCCCATCCCAAACTGCTGCCAGGGCTCGTTTCCACTGGCTTCAGCCCCTCCCTGCAGGTGGGACAATAAAAAACCCCTCTGCCACTTCATTTTCCACTGGGCGTCAGGAAGGCTGAATTTATGTATTAACTCACTTTGTTGTGATAGCTACTAAATTATGAGATTGTCTATCATCAACTTCAAAACACTAGCCAGACGATTTTTCTTTTTGTCCAGAATTCTCTCAATTTTCAAATGCCGGAGAGCTTGTTTCAGTTTGATAACGGGTTGCACTTCAAAGACTCACTGAAGAAGGAGGGTTTATGGAAATCCAGTGAATGGCACTGCACCCATGTTCTGTGCAACCAGAGGCCAGGAGGTGAAAGCAAGGGAAGAGAAAGAGACTTAAGAACTGGGGAGGCAGCTTTTGTATCTTCTTTCACATGAACCAGCTGTTGAGGAGACAAACCTGAGCTCCTTCTGCTGCTCCTTTTGAGCTATTCCTTTGTTTGGCAGTTTCTGTACAGTGTAGGTACTGACCTGATTTGAGACTAACAGCTCAACCTCCACCCCTGGGGTCCATGAGGAGACACTGGTTCTCCCATAGTTCACCAGGACAGAGCTGGCATTTACTCCTATGTCCTTCTTGTGGTGACATCCATGGTTGTGAAAGACTCAGACCTCTTCTTTGATCCAGCTGACAACCATCCTAAAAAGAAGACATTTGTGGTGTTTTTTCCAGATCACCAGATTCAACCCCCTGTGTGATTGTTGATGTCAAGGCAGAAGGGGGAGCGGGTTCATACGGCCAGGAGCTGGAGAAAGACGAGTGCTTGTGGCTTCCTTCAATGATCTTAGATCACTTCAAAGCAGCCATTAATCCTTTCCCTTTAAAGAGTCATGATTTCGGTGTTGGATAATCTCAGGTCAAGCCCAAGCGGCTGTCAAGATGGGTGGTCATCACAATAAAATATAGGATATCAGGATGCAACTCAATTTAGCAAGTAATCTGCCAAAGTCAGTGACCCTGTAATTAATGTCTTAAGGGAAGGAAAAGAGAATCTTTTCTTACAGGAAGGGAAAGACATTTTAATGTCTTCAGGGGGTTACACAAGTGAGCAGTGTTGTCTAAGAATGGGAGTTGGGGAAAGGAATCGCTCTCAACTTCCGATTTCAATACTTCACTCACAGATGCATGAGATTTGAGAAGTGAATGAGTATTTCCTCCAAGTCAGTCTAACTATCATGGCTTCAAGCATGTATTTTTTTCTATTCAACCTGCATAAGCTTCTCTGACCCTTACTGAGAATTTATCATGGCAACTGTATGGAGATACATCATCAAGCCTTGTTATTTTCCTTTTCTGTTTCCTTCTTTTGTTTCAAAAATCCGATGACTTTTCCAAAGCCACTGTGGCTGTAAATCAAAATTCCACTTGAACGCTACCTTGGACACCCAGAGCTTCAGTGCTTGTGTCTGCAGCCTTCAATGTAAAGAGTTTCCCTGCTCAGTTGCAGTCAGAGTTTCCTCATACCTGACGCCACCGATGGGGCAGAGCACGCACAAGGATTCTATACAACCTACTCATGTCCAGTAGGTGCAAAACACCAGTTTTGGAAACTTCTGCATTTTTTAAGCTTTTTCACAAGACTGAGGAGGAACTTCCATGGTTCTTTGACCTCTCCTGCACACAACTGATGCAGGACCAGGTATGAGTTGTTGACCAGTCCTTGAATTTCCAGTGTAGAAATACAGTAGAGGTCTTCTTCAGGTGTCCAACCATATCACCTGTCCGGCACGTAATCTCTACAAATTATGGGAAGACTTCCTAGCACTTTGGCAGTCCTGGCAAGACACAACTGCAAGAGCAGAAAACATCCAGGAGCAGGGCTGGATGATTATTCAGTCCTGGCCTTTGAGACCACAGTGACACCGTGCAAAGGAACGAGCTCTTTCTCTTTGCTAAGGAATTTTGGAGGATGACTAAAAAGGGGATTTATCAAGTAATAACTTCCTGAAGGACAGTTCTAGCCAGGTGGGGATTGGGCTCTTCTCCCAGGCAGTCAGCAATAGGACAAGGGGGCATGGGCTTCAACTCTGCCAGGGGAAATTGAGGCTGGAGATTAGAAAGCAATTCTGTGCAGAGAGAGTGGTCAGCATTGGAATGGCTGCCCAGGGAGGTGCTGGACTCACCGGCCCTGGAGGTTTTTAAATTGAGATTGGACATGGCACTTAGTGCCATGATCTGGTCAATGGACTGGAGTTGGACCAAGGGTTGGACTGGATGATCTCTGAGGGCTTTTCCAACCCAGTTGATTCTGTGATTCTGTGTAATTTAAAGAGATCAGGAGTCCACGCTGAGGGAAGGGAGTGCACGCTTATGTGAGGAGCCATGGCTGTTCCCACAGACCAGACATGAGAAAACCACTTCTTTCCCCGAGCTGTCCCATTACCCGTCTGCCTTTGCACGAACCGCCGTGGGACTGAAATGAACCTGACCTTCAGAAAGAATAAGCAAAATGTTACTTCTTATTCTAACCACAGCCCTTGGGTAAACGCCTTGGTGGTCCGATACACCCTGGCACAAAGGAGCCATTAATGGCACGGGGCGTCCCTCGAAGTCGCGGTGCCACCGAGGAAGGCACTGCTGTCATAGTTCTCCCTGAGGCTTTTTGCTTTCTTTTCCACCTGCCCCAGATCAAAGGGCTCAAGGAAAATGGATTTTCGGGGGTGGAGGGGTTAGCTGTTGTGAGCATACACTTGTGTGTTTTACTGCCGTACCCCAGCTCTGGCGAAAACCAGGGCTCTATTATTAATTCTCTTGTATCAGTAGAAAGGAGCAGGGCAGCGGGGTCAAGGGAACTGAAAGAGGCCTTGCAAGGCAAGCAAAAGAAAGCATTGAGGGGAAAGTAGCGCTATCAACGCTTGTGATGTGATAGCAACTTTCACCATCCTTGACCTCTGCTTGAAAAACTGTGGCTATCAGAGACAAATGACTGTGCTGGGAAAGCCTAGAAATTGGATTGGAGAGCAATTCAAAAGGTTTTCTAAAAGCACTGGGGAGTGAAAGAGTGACTACGTGTTTTATATGAAAAGGATAAATAGAATAGAATGTCAGTTATATTTTTGAAAAGAGAAATTAGACTTATGGTCATTAATGATATTAAGATGAAATTATACAAAGTGATCACAGGTTGAAATAGAACAGTCTAAGGAGTCACAAAAATAACCAAAGATGTTTGTGAACATATGCTCTCATGAGAAATTCTATATTACTTATGTAGAACTATTGTCTGTAGAATTATTTAGGTTCTGTCTTAGATATACATGATATATAACCTAAGATGAAGTGTAATCTTTGGTAAAACATACTGTTTAAGTCCAGTTCCCTGGCCGTGAGACAGACAGATGAGTTCTGATGGGGACTGACGGACAGCATCGGCTCTGCCGCCTGTGGCGTGAAGCGCGTGGACCAACAGAGCTTTTGGGACACATCGCCTTATTTTCTCCGTTAAATGCTACAGGAAGGGAAACGATGGCTCAAAGTCATGATTGCAGTGGTCTTACTTGTGCAGCCACTTGAGCAAACGCTGAAATCTTCGTAATAAAAGGTCACCTGTGCAGGTACTTTCCAGCTGTGAAATGCTTCGTTCCCTACACAGGTTTTTAGGGTTTCTGTTGGGTTTTCTCCAGGGGAGGAAGGCAGAGAGGAAGCTGTGTGTTCATCCAGGTTTCCGGGACAGTTTTAACCTGTGACACGATGCAAGGCTTGCTGGCTCTACCTGCTGGCTGGAGGGGAAACCACACTTCCCTCGCTAGGATGTCCTTAAAGCATTAACAAACCGTTTCGTGAGGCAGTGGATTAGAGATAATAGAAGAAATCAAAAAGCAGCTGCTACCTGATCATTTTCAAGCTGTCAGGTATGCCGGCAGAGCAAGACTGATGCTCTGGAGCAGTGGGAATTGATAACATTTCTCTGCTTCCCGCCAGGCTCTCAATAACTGAGCGATGAGAAACATCAGCCCAGAAACCAGTCCCACAGCAGCAGTTTCATCTGCATGAAGATTAAAGCTCAGACCATCGTGTGTCCCGCTGCAGTTCAGAGAACTGGGGACCGACTTCGTTTCACCTCAATCTCATTCTGTTCTAGGGCACTGCAAAGCCACGGGCTGCAAGGAAGGTTTTCATTACTGACTTTTAGCTCCGTGGTGTGAGCTCTGATGGAAAAAATGAACAGCTACAAAAGCAAAAAGGGGCTTGTCTGTGGTTTAGCTGATCCCTTTTTATTTGGCGTATCAGCAGGAATGAAGTGAATGCTTCTTCTCTCAGCTTTTGCTGCAAATAATGATTGCCTCCGAACAGCGGCTCTTACGCAACCAGTATTACAATCTTGACATTGTAATCCTTTCCTGTACACATTTTCAAAGCTGACAGTAAAAAATAGAGTGTTTTTTCCTTCTTAACTGCCATCCCAGCCTGGCTCTTCATGTCAGCTCGAGCTCTCCCGTTCATATCTTGTCACAGGCAATCCAAGGTATGCCTCTCCAGGAGCCTTAGGGAGCTTGGATGCCAAACCCAGAGATGGAAATCAGTGGGTTTCCTGTGGAAAAAAAATGCTCAGAAATCTTATCAGCCCAGTAATGTTCGTTTCCAGACATGTCTAATCCTGAGGGACTTGCCACTGGATTTACATCTGGATTGTATAAGTTTCACTAAAACACCTGCACCAAGGCTCCCTCTCCAGTCAGCGGAAAAGAGCCCTCCTGGAGCTGCTCTGCTCTGCTGGAGGATACACAGGAGCTTAGGGTGATGGGTCTGCTAGCTTGGACACCTCAAGGAAATGCAGAAAATGGCAAGGATACATGGGAGGCATAGCTGATACCTTTGAGTTATCAGACTGGAACCCAGCTCCAGTCTTTGGGTAGCGAACCCCGCGTAGTCTGGTTTTATCACGCAGAGGAGTGGCTGAGCATCAACACACAAAAGGCCTGTGTCTCTGGAGAAAGGAGAAGTCATTTCTAAAGCAGAACCGCTCAGCAAAGAAAGAATTTTCCCCGATCCCTGCCCCATATTTGCCCAACTTTGCTCCCACTGGGGTCAGGACTCAGCAGTCAGATCGCGCTGGGCGGCCTTTGGAAACTTGCGCTATTCAGGAGATGTACCTATGGGATTTGCCTAGCGCAGATGGCAAAGTTTTCCTTTCTCACTTAATCCCTCAAACTTTTATCCCATGCAAACTGACAGCAACTTGGAGAGTGAATGTCCTCCCTGCGAGACGAGCTCTTCTCCCGTAAGCAAGAAAGCAGAAGTGGGAGTGCTCGGCTGGGCGTTTCTGGTTCCCTCTGGGTACAAACTGTATAGAGATATTGCATCTGTGCTGCCCGACTACAAAGAGTTTGGATCCCAAACTTCTTGCCCAGAATTTACTACCACCACTGAGCGCAAAAAGCAAGCACGTCAAAACCTCACAGCCTGAGAATGATCCGTCCATTGTTCTGGAGGAGCTAAAACATGACATGGCCATTTTGTTGTTATGTAGGGTGAATTCTGAGCAGCTTCCTACCAGGCGATAAAAACTTTCTGTGGGGTTTCCAAAAGATGCAATAAAATTTGGCTTTTCAACTTTGCGAAAAAGCAACTGAGATGACGAGGAAGGGTTGTAGCCTCTTTAGGACATGCCTGCCATACCGATTGCGTGCTATGTGGCTAGAAATGTGGCAAAATACCCCTAGGATCTCTGAATAGTCTGATTATATGCAGGACCAAAAAAAGTACCTTCCAAAAGCTGCTTTGGACAAAGTGATGTCAAAATACATAAATACTATGTTCACATTAGTACTGTAACGGCAAGGATCCCATTGTGCCTGGTACTGTCACAACACAAGCTAAGATTACCCTTGCTCCAAAGAATTGTGTTATGTTCTTAAGCTGAGAAAATAGGAAAATTCATTTTCTTCACTTTACAGGTGGAAAACAGTAAATGACGCGCCCGAGGTCACACAGGAAACCCATAAAAGAGGCAGAAACGTGACCCGGTTTTGCTGAGCTCTGTTCTGGAGCTGTAACCGCAAGGTTATTCCTCCTCTCCCAAAGCCCAAATTGGTTGTGGCTGCAACAATTTCTCAACGAGGGGATTTAACCACCATTTCTGTCGGAGGAAACCTCACCATTAAACCCACGGTGGTACTCGCAGAATTGAGTGTGCGGGTGTCCCCGATGCCCAGAAGAGATTCATTATGCAAACGACCCTCCAAACCAGCCCATCATTTCAAGCTGCTAATGGAAAACAACTTTCCCTAAACTGCGTATCCGAAACATTTCCTCCAAACAGCAGGCTTTAAAATACATATATGCACATATACATTTTGTATTTAATTGGTGGTGTATTTCTCTGTCGGATTGGTCCAGAATGCAGAGGGAAGGGAGAAGCCACTGGAATGTGGTCTAAATTAATAGTGAATTGTGACACAATCCAGAGCACTCATAATAATCAAGTTAGTATGTTTTACATTTTGTCTCAATGTGTTTTGCGTTTTTGCTGCATTGGGAAGGAGGCTTTAGATATTGAAACAACATAAAAAAATGACAATTCAGACACCGGCTGCTTTAAATAGTGTATACCTTGAGAGTCCAATGCTCCGCTCAATGCACACATGGCTTTGTTAGGGACCCCTCGAATAAATATAGATTATTTATGGTTAATGGATGAGTGCTATTACAGATTGAAGGAACTACTGGCTGCTGCCTGGCTAGCCACTCAGCAATGCTTTTTTCACATGTGGGCAGTAACCAAACTGTAGTTAGGAAATGAATGAGCGTCTTCTTCTATTGTTCCTGACCTTCACCTGGGACTTCTCCCAAGGCATGGAGAATGTCTCCATGGTCCACGCAATTCTGTTTAGCGGTACCAGAGAGATATTGTTTCTGCCTTTCCCAGCACCACATCCCACCTCCTTCTGTTTTCTCTTCCCATCTACGTTAAACATTACCCTTCATTCATTTTACGACCTTGAGGAAAGGCTGTCACAGGGGCTTAGGCAGCAACGTTATCCAGTAGGTCTCTTTTAGGAGTCAGGTAATTTGACTTTTAATTCTGCAGTGAAAGGGTGAAATTCATTTCCTGTAACTTCAGTCTTTTAAACAACAGCTATCTCATTTAAGGTCATTGCACAATATCTCTTCCATTCATAACAGCTGTCTTGGACACAATAGGTGAATCACGACTGAAGATGCCATTCTGTTCCTGCAATGGGATTCTCCATAAATGGTGTAGTCCAGAAATCAAAAATGACTACAATTAGATGAGAGGAGTCCTGCCATGACCTGTCCCATAATGAGAGTCACATTTTAGGCATCATGGCTCGCATAACTGCGAAGCGAAGCTCAACAACAGGTAATTCAGGCTGACAGAGGTGGGGGTCCCCGGCAGGAATTGGGGAGCAGCAGCCATGGTCCTAAAGGTAACAAACCAGAGCAAAGCATTAGCACAGAACTCGAGGTCACTTCTCTGCTTTGCTTTGATAATTCCTGCTGTTTGTCTTCTTTCCTGTGTTCAGTTTGGAAGTCCCCCATGGCATCAGGATCCTCCTGCTCCAGGTTTGTACAGTTATTTGGATCACAGACTCACTTTGACTTTAATAAGGGCAGTTTCCCCTGGGCTGAATTTCATCTCCTTAGTCCACATTCATATATCCACAAGCAGGCAAATGCAGCATAGGAGACAGAACAGCTTGCTTTCTGGTCTCATTATGCAGCAAGAGGTACATAACATCTAATGAAGTCAGTTTGTCTATTCATTGACATAAAAAGTTCTTGGGAAGCTAATACCTACTTTTACTCTTCTCCTTTTGTACAGATAAAACAGTGTTGTACCTCACGACAGCGGTGTCTTGAGAGCAACATGGTAAGGGTGTAAATTGTTATTTTATTTAGGCAAAACAGCATTTAAAAGTCTTCTAAAGGAGTTCCATCCTCTGTGCCGTTCTGTAATATGTTGTACTGTTTTCAGGACTGATAATTAACAAGTGATTCCTGTTGGGCTGATGATTAATTGCGCATTTTAATGGTAATACCAGAAGGCACGTTTTAGTATTCTTTGTATGTGTATTGCTGGCTGATTAATCAGGTTAGGCTTGTCTAATCATTGGCAATAGGTATATTAATTATGTCTCATATTATATTGATTTCTAAGTCAGAATTCAAGATCACATTGATTGTCTAAATGACAGATGACTTGAGTCAATACATAGTTCTTGGAGAAAGGAAGAATATTGAAAGAAATTGACACAGAAAAATGTCAAAATATGTGCACAACTAGGACTAAAAGAATTAAAAATCATTTAACCTGTGTATTCTTTCCTTAATTTTTGAAAGACTATTTACATCCTGTGGTGATGGCTTTGTTGACTAAATGAGATTCTCAGAATGAAATTGACACGGTTAATGTGGTCCATCATGTGCAATGAACAGTCTTATTGTAAATGTGGGGTGTTTTTTTAACCAGAATTGTGTAGTTTGAGGCCCCCCATCCCTGTGCTGAGTGCTAGCTATGGCTACAACCAGACACAAACCTCCATGCCAAAGAACTTCTAGCTAAACAGAGCAGGTTGGAAGGGCAAGAAGAGTTGCCCAACGCCGTGCAGAAGGTCCGTGGAGGAGCAGAGAACAGAGCAGTTGACAGTGGGTGCTCATTTGATGATGACAAGCTAATCAAACCATCACCCAACCACATTCACACCCTAATTAACACACAACTCAGAGACTTGAGGAGAACATTTAAGGCAACCCAGTTTGTCAATGTGCCTTGTTAGATTAGCTCAAATGATGCAACATGTTAACAGGAAGGAAAGAAAATGTGAAAAATACAAGAAGATACAAGTTGTGGCCATGATTCCCATCATCTTCTCTAAAGTGCCAAAGAAGAAAAATATATACAAGGATTGTTACAAACATGCAGCGTTTGTAACTCAAACTATCACATGCCTTCCAGATGCAGCTCTGTTTATCTATGATGCACATCAAACAACTCAACCTTCTTGAATCCCAGTGAGCTGTTTTACAGTCCGGACTTAATCTCTTTAAGCATGTATTTGTGAGAGGTTCAGCATATACAAAAAGCTTGGCTGTCCACAGCCTAGCAGCAGATCGCTACCAAGAACAAGAAGTGGGTTATTGTGATGAGAAAGAATTTTTGAGACATACAAATCCATCTCCATTAGCTTTGCAGCTCACAGAACTACTTGTTTCTTATTGAACACTCCCACAAAGTCATGTCTTACATCTAGTCACCAGATACTAATTTTTAACAATATTTGTTACCTTCAAGCTGATCATACCAGCTATTCACTGATCTTTGTATATGATTGATTGTGTATGTTGCACAGTATACCTTTCTGTTTCCTTATTCAATTCCTAATGCTTTCTGACTTCATAATGACATAATATGACTCATAAGAAGCAAATAATGAAGAACAATTAACTCTTGAAGCCTAGCAACACAGTCATTACCTAAAGTCTGGGCTTCATGGTCCATCAATAAGTCTCCAGACACTTTCAGCAAACAAGTAACATGATGTCACTCCTCAGAAGAAATACATTTGCCACTTGTATTCACAAAATACTGTCCCCTAATCAAAATATTATGTTAGAATATTTTGGAGCCTTTTTTCCAGCATTAACATTGAATTTGCTGGCCGATAATGTGTTAGCAAAAGAGATGGATGCAGCTTTGTAAATAGGTGTGTGCTGCTGATGCTGCTTCAGGATATGTGCTGTTATAAGATCAGTCCAAGTTATATTATGTGACAAATGGTTTTCCTTGTTTGATATGAAGCACTGAAGTTTGAGAGAAGATACTGTTGACTGATATGAACCAAAATGACAAGGTTTTTGTCTGGAGAAAGTAGAATACAAATCATGCAAGTTCTGGATCACACCATGGTATGGGGGTTATGTGCTCTGTGGTCTAAGACTTCATAAAGACTCAAGGTAGAAGTGGTAAATATACATTGGGGACAAAAGCTGTTTAAACCAAAGGACATGAAGAATAGGATAGAATCTGTCTGTAAATATAAACAAAGCAAACATCAGATCTTTCCTCCTTGGTACCCAGTGACAGGACATGTGCAAACTGTTCAAAGCCGCACCAGGAGAGGCTTTGACATTAGGAAGCATTTCTTTACTGGGAGGGTGGCCGAACAGGCTTGCTACAGAGCTGCTTGATGCCCCGAGCCTGTCAGTGTTTAAGAGGTGTTCGAACAATGCCCTTAATAACACGCTGCAACTTTTGGTCAGCCCTGAAGTGGTCAGGCAGTTGAACTAAATGGTCATTGTAGGTCCCCTCCAACTGAAATCTGTTCTTTTCTGTTCTGTTCTGTTCTGTTCTATTCTATTCTATTCTATTCTATTCTATTCTATTCTATTCTATTCTATTCTATTCTATTCTATTCTATTCTATTCTTCCATTCCATTCTCTAAAAAAGGATCCGTCGCAAGTTTCAAGATGGCACTTGATGAAGTCGTGTTTTGGATGTAGTTCCAGGAGGTCCTTCCAGACCTTTGTCACCTCCCAAAGGACTAAACCAGCATGAAGAGGTTGATAATACGACACTGACCTCAAACTAGAGAAATCTGGGGAACATACAAAGCCAATCTCTCTCAGTTTATGGTGCTGTGCTTCTGGTATCTGTCATTATCACATTAAAATCATGGTCTACTTTCTGTTAGAGCATATGTATGGAAGCTATCTTGATGCAAAAACAGTCCCAGCAGCAGATCTGGACAGTGGCAAGTTACTCCCATGTATGTAAAATGTGGCTGGAAAACTGTATGTACACTCTGTTACTTGTCATGGTAGTTTATTTCTTTTATTTCTTTTTAAAATTAATCATTTGCCTCCCCCCTAATACCAGCCTTTAGATGCAGAAGGCATTTATGCAGGCAGGCTATTACTACATCCACCCAGACCTCCACGCTGATTGTGCAGATTATATAAACCTTTTGGTTACATTAGCACCTGAATATGATTTATGAGGGCAGACGGGAGATGGTGATTGACTTGCTTTCATGAAAGCAGCCTGTTTGCTGTGAAACAGCTTCCGGCATAAATCATTTTAGACATGCTTTTACACCAGGACTAAATAAACACTCACTTACCCCTGGTACCTGCTAATATGTTAACAAGTAATGTCCTCAAACAGCCTCATTATTTGATTACATCCGAGATTGGGGACTCTGTGCTGTTGCTTTCTCCGCCTGCCAGGATCTCACGAGCCCAGACACATTAGCTCACTTGAATACAGAGAGAAAGTGGGAGTTTTATCAGCCTCCATTATCAACTCAGCATAACAAAATAGAGCATAAGAGCATTTATGATCTCATGGCTGAGGCATTATAATGCAAATGTCTTAATCCCTGCAGTTCTCAGCAGTGCTGTTGCCGTGTCTTTGGGTCAGTAACATGGTGCAGGGTTAATTATGACAGAGAAACGCAATAGAAACAAGGGATGCTGCCTGCGCTTGTGCCAGTGTGCTCCTGGCCTGTGCAAGGTGTGCTCTGTGCTGCAATCGGCACAGCACACCCTTCTTCAGCAACGGGTACCAAAGTGACCTGTGGCTGAGGCTGATCCCGCATCCCTCAACACAGAGCAAGGTGACCGGCCAGCATGGAGGGGAAGCAAAGACACACACATGACAGTTTTAATCTCAGGTGCAGGCTTTACTTCCCAGTTTTAATCCCAAAGTAATGGCTCAGGATGAATTGACACAAACCACTGTGTACCTGCAGGTGACCACCTCCGTGTGTAACGCAGATACAAAGCCAGACACAGCACAAACCGCAGTTATCCCAAGTTGTATTGGTTTTCTCCTTCCACGGCTCATGGGTGTCAATGTCAACAGCTGGACTAATTTATTCTATGCAATATCATTATTTTAGTATGTCTCTGACATGTTAACAGGCCTCACTAGCCACTTTGGGACCGACCTTTTGTTAGCATGAGGCTCTTTCCAGCCTCAGCATTTCTAGTTGTTTTTCTAGGCACTGAAGGATGTTGCAGAAGGCCCAGGAACTCGGCTTATATAGAGCAGAAGAAAAAAGAAGATGCATGAAATAAGAGAGGGAAACAGCACTCTGGGAGGTACATGAGCTTTGTATCCAAAATGTGGTGGCAACCACTTGTTGTTAGCATCAGCCACCAGAAGCACCTCCAGTGATTTCCACACTAAATGGCTCGCCCCTGAGGTTCTTTGTCAGCTCTCCACCACAGCAGCTGTGACATTACAAGGAGTCATTCACTACCCTTTCAGGGAAATCAGTACAGTTTTTGTAGTCCATTTAACTGCACTTGTGTTTTCTTGGGCAAGGGAGAACACAGGTCTCCACATGGCACATTTGGGAGCCCTCGGCGGAGGGGAGAGGGTGATCGAGTGGGTGCCTCCATGTCATTCACATGTGCAAGTGAGAAGCCAGGCTTCACCTGCAAGCTGTATCGCCCACATGGACCTGAATCTGTCCTTGTGTAGAACACCTCACCTCCAGCTTTTAGCACAGCTGGTACCACAGCTCTGACCCTTCTTAAAACACACGGCAGACTCCATCTTGACATTGATGTCTGGGCAGATATCAATGAGGATTAACTCAGGTTGATAGACACAGAAAGATGCGGGGTTGCTACAAGAAGAAAACCAGGCCTGCAATGCCAAGAAATTGTCTCCATTTTTGGCATAGTTATCCGAGCTAAGAAGTTTAAAAAATCCATTTAAATTATCAATAACCAAAAGCTTTAGACCTTTGTTTCCTCAGCTCTGATGGAGCCGTGCCATGCTTTACAATACCATGTGGTTATCCCTTGCAAAACCTGCTGTAGATTTAACAGAATTCAGAGCCCGGCCCAGGAAAGCTTCCACGACAGGAAAATGTCAGAGGGACCTGTGAGCCCCACCATAGTGGAAGGGACACAAACACATCTTAGAAGTTGAACACAGATTTCTGAATCCAGCCCCAAAGGCAAGCTTCATGGCTGCGTTGAACTCCGGATACTCCTTTACCTCTGACTACATTTTTCCTCCATCTTTACTAAGAAAGATTAGCAAAACTGATAAAGGTGAACACTGAACAGAGGCTATTTTTATTTTATTAGATTTACTTTGCACCTCACATTTATCATGGCTGTCCTAGCAGTGATGCTGTCCTGGCCATGATGTAATCTGCAATTAACTAGTCTCCTTTTGTCAGCCTGCATCATCAAAGCCTGTTTTTATGGAGTGTTAAGTCTAATATTTACAGTGTTAAATACTTGGACAATATTTAAATTGGTTTCATCACATACTATATTTAGTTGGAGTGATATTGTCTGGTTAACAGCAATGAAAACAATTCTGTTCTTTTGGGTTTTATATTTTGAGTGGGTATTAGGTAACTGGAAAATATGGTCATTATATTTGTCTAACATTTCTACAAGTTGTAACATGGCATTTCAATTGGGGCTCTAACTCATGAATTATCCGTACGCAAAACTTTTGAGAAGTTTCCAGATTCAACATCCAAACAAGCGCGGGGTTCAGTGCTGTGTCTGAAAGGAAGGCAGCTTAATATTTATACACATATATAGAAAAGTATGAAGCCATTTTTCAGGACCTTTTCTTTCCAGCAATGCTGCTGTTACACAAAGCCTGCTCCAAAGGTACTTTTAATGTCAAACAAAAATCACAATTAAAGGGTGATCTAATCCCAGTCTCGCGGAGACAGACATGGCTAAATTTCTGGGTACTGCTGCTTGGAGTTTTTATTTGTCTGTGTGGTTCATGTTTGTCTCCACTTGTAGCTGATGTGGCCAGTCTTGCCCATACTCTCCTCTGTAATTTTGTCCTTCCAACCAACAGCCATTGCATCCGTGCTGATTCCTCATCTCCAGCAGCATGGGAGGCCTTCTTCAAATGATGATGATGTCTCCCTTCTTCAAAGCAGAGATCTCTCCTAGAGGGGTTTTTAATGTTTATGCACCGCATCAACTGCTGTAAGAACCTTTTTCTCTTCCTTTTACCTCCTTTCTTACCCTTAGCTTTTCTTTCTTTTCCCAGGGTTGGTGTTAAGACATCTTCCCATCTCAGCTGTGTAATTTCCAGCTGTCCCACTGGGTCATTCCTCCCCTCCACGGTCACAGCCGTGGTCCCCGGGCTGGAACAATACCTGCTCCACATCTTGGCTCTTGTCCACCAGAAATTTCTGCTCCAGAGACTTTCGTCTATAGTTCTACACAAGGATCAGAACCATGAAGGAGCACAACACGCACAAGGATTTTCTCCTGACTCTTAGAAAGGGCTGCTCACAAAACCATGACCGACTCGGTTTTGTTGAGCTAGGTCTCTATGCAGACGATCACGCTAACAAGAAAGAGCTGTAATCCCTTCAGACAACCTTTTGAACTGCCCAGGAGCTCTTTGAAAAAGCGCGATATAACTTCGGAAACACTGGGAACTTTTGATCACACATTTAATTTGTGTGTAGCAGATAGAAAGAAGAGATTCTGTAGAAATCTGGACTCAGGCTACGGAAAACTAAGCACAAACCAAGAGATACATAGTGGTTTTGTTAGTGTATGAAATGAGAATGAGTGCATTTCTTCTTTTGATAAGTCACAGGCCTTTGAGATTTGAAACCTGCCTGGTTTTAGAATTTTGAAGAAACATGGTAAAGTCCATTTCTCTCCATGGATTGCAGTTTCTCTTTGGCACTGCAATGTGTGTGTGTGTTAATTGGATTTAGAATAAATTCGAGATATGGAAGGCATTCTACTTTGTCTTTTGCTGAACTTGTACCAGAGCCTCGTGAAATTGTTGCTCACACATAGTTGGTCAGAAGAGGAGCGGGGATGAGGAACAAAGACCCCATCTTTGTGTGGCATTGCCATGATTTGGTGACCAAAGTCTCCAGTGTGTGTTTTTAAAACTGGCTGGGGTGTTACCAGCTGAGTCTTTGGCTTTCAGACTGTCTAACTGGAAGGAAAACTTGCTCTTCCAATAACTGAGTAAAACCATCAATAACCAAATAAAATATGTTTGCGTTCAGCATCTCTGGTAGATCACTTGGGTAAGGCTGCAGTCTGCCTTGGGCTCCCTCCTATTCCCTTCCTGCATAAGTATTCCCAAAGGAAGCACATCAACTAGGCATTGAATGCCAATGCCAAATTGTCAATACGACAAACTGGGGAGGATCAGGGCCCCTGAACTGTCACTTCCAAAATGTGGAAAACCTGGACAGTATTTATCTGTTGGGTTTTAGTGGGTTTGGTTTGGTTTTTATATGGGTTGCACATTAGGAACAATTTCTTCCCCAACGGGCTATGGGGCATTGGAATAGGGTGCCCAGGGCAGTGGTGCAGTCACTGTCCCTGGAGGGGTTTAAAAGACGTGTAGATGAGTTTCTTAGGGACACAGTTTAGTGGTAGAGTTATGTTATGGTTGGACTTGATGATCTTGAGGGTCTTTTCCAACCAAAATAATTCCATGATTCTGTGATTCTATGCCTATGGACCATCCACTCTTACAGAGATGAACATTTCCATTTCTATGCAGGGAATAGGGTGCTAAGCACTTCCACAAACGCTGATCTTATTGTTTTAAACATGCTTGAGACTCTTAGAAAAGTTTTGACTGGTCAAAACTGATCTTTTAAAATCATTTTTCATTCTATCCTTGCTTTTGCAGGTTGGACCTCAGTAATCAGTGCCTCGGTATTCAGTGCCTCAGCATTCAATGTCTTTTCAACTGCAGTTTGGTAATCCCTGGAAATAAAATCACAGAATGCTGTAGATGTGGGAAGGATAAAGACCTCAGAACCAATGTCTTTGCATCTTATGTCCTATTTTCCACACGGTCCCATGTGATTTTTGCATAAATTATATCAAATACAGTATTTTGCAGTTTTCATTTAGTAAGACAGCCTTTTACTCCCCAACAATCTCCAAGGCAATCTGTGAAACTTTCAAGATATTGTTGTCTATACAAAACCAGAGCTTATTTCAGGCTTTTCTGAAGTATTTGGATCGTTTGGGAAAAATGAAAGGGAAAGGTTTAGTCATATTCCTTCATTAAACTATGTTTTAATTTAAAAATGTCATGAATTTTATGGCAGTCTTTATTTACTTTCACTTAGCCCCCCCAAAACAAGTATGACTTCCAGATTTGCTACAAAGCAAGGGAAAGAAAAAGCAGGAAATGTAAAACAAACTTTGATTAAGAGCTTGATTCTGCTGATTAAAATCAGTGGCCAAACACTGACTCCAGAGATCAGATCTGAACCTTCGCTGTGCTGGACCTGCTCCAAAACCCACCAAAGTCAATAGGAGTTTCTCTTTTGAGCCCAGGCACTGGGCGTCTGCCCGCCTTTCTCTCTCTTAAATTAGAGCTCACCAGGAGGAGTTTAATCTTGCAGTTTTCAGTGCCAGTGTGACATTTATTTTAACTTTGGCTGTTGACAAAGCGCCCTGCATCCTGCATTTCCCCGCTGGCAATCGCGGGGCTATTCTAACTCACATGTTACTTTCTGTCACTGGTTTTGTTGTATTTGTTCTCGTCCGCTCCTCCAGCCCTCCCTTTTCATCTGTCCATCACGTTTGGCAGCAAGAAAAATGGATCCATTTTGCAATACCAATTTCGGTGCCACTTGCCAGTCCAAATAAGAGTTGTGTATCTAACGCGCCATACAGGGTCTCCGTTTCTGGATTTTGTCACAAGAGCTGTGTTTTCTCAGCAGCTTATTAACAGCGTGTGTTTGGGGTGAAAATTAAGCAGATGGAAAAAGGATGTCACAGCAAGGAGCTGTGTTGCAACACTTAGGTTATTATATTGCATTAAGTTAAACAAAGAGTGTTTAGCCGTGTTATGACTATGATCCTCATTCATTCCAGTCCCTTAAGAAAATGTATTTGAAAAAGAGGCAGCTTTGCTCACTCAATTTCCCTTTGGTCAAAATGCTCCCAGGTGCCACTCTCGTGAATTTGACAGGAAAAAAAGGCTGTAAAGGGGGGGTAGAATTGGGGGAAAATTGCCATAACTCTGCTGATGCCAAGAATAAGAAGAATAATGGGAACTGCTACAGATGGGAAACTTTCTTTTGGTCATTTATCAAGCCCATATTATTTTCTCATCTTTCACTGTCTTTGGAGCGCGTGTGTCAGGTGAATTAAAAAGCTACAAGAAATCTTGAGTTGCGTGTACTTTCCCAGAAAAATGTGCTGACCATCTCTTGTGTGCCTGAGGTCAACCATGCAGCCTTTAAACCGGCTCTGGAGCCATAAATAGCGCTTGGACAAGGGTGCCAGCCAGCTCGGAAGTCTTTGGATTTCTCATTCAAGGAAGAGGCAACACAGGATTGCTCAGCACCAACCCTTCGACTGGCTCGTTCCCACACCTGGCCAATGACTTTGTTGCCTAAATAGGAGCTGAGCGATTCTGGAAAGCAGACTCTAGGTAGATAACATTCCCACTTCTGCTCCATTGGTCGTGTTAGTGGGGAAGTAAAATACTGTGGTACTTTTACCATATGCAGATTTCAGAATGATTTCTCAATCCTCCAGGCCTGAGCCATAGCTTGCTGAACGATTCCCATCAACCACTGTTCCTGATTAGGGTGGAAGTCATGCAGGTGTCTTTGATAAGATTAATTTCTTGGGCCACCTGGTTTAAACACAGCTGTTCTACCTTGCAAATGCCCAACCACTTGGTGCAATTTGGGTGAAAACCTATCAGTTTTCAAAGGAAAGGGAAACCAGCTCTCCTCGTGTGCCACAGCCGTGGGTGCTGGATCCTTCTCCCTGCAGGACTTTCCACTTTAAGGTCTCACTTCCAAGTCTTCCCATACAAAACGCTGCCTGTAACTCTGCTTATCCGAACTGGGCATAAAGCCGAACAATTTCCACTTTCCTGATGAGGGATGCTGCCTTCAGTCGCGCTGTTCTCTATGCCCTGACACACGTGTTTTCTCCCATGCTGTCCTTCATTCACTACACAGATTGCGTCCATCTTCTCCTGTTCCTGTTTACTCTTGAAAACTCACTTTTTTTTTCCATAGTGCAAACAGCAACGTGTGGGTTGTTAACACCCAGGCAGGTGAGGAGCTGTGTCTTGGCTCCTAAAACACATCCTGCTTGCAGCCTCCTGACAACTGCCCATCTGAGCACCACAGATGCAACATTTCAGACGCCATCCACCCATCCATCCACTTCTTGTGTGTGACCTGGATTCAGGGCTAATCCTGAGTGGCATCCAACATAGGAAACTCACCCAGCCTCGGGATATGAAAAAACGGGCAACACTGAACAATACGTGTTGTTAAACTGTGAAACTGCTTGCCACAGGAAACTATGGATACAAAGAGATTTAGAAGTAGCTGAATAAATTCCTGGAAGCAAAATTCACCAGGGGCTATTAAATACAAAGACACTATGTCTGGCTCCGGAAATCCCAGCACCGCAAATCACCGGCCCTGAGCCACGATCTGTGTGCCCTGTTCCGATATCCTTCCTTAAATACCTACTGCGACTGGCTGCCCTAGACAGGGTGTTGGGCTGGATGGACCTTTGGTCCTAAGCACTTTGGCCGTTGCCATGTTTTTGTATTAATAGATGAGCTGGGAATGAATATCACATTTGGCACTAATGTCTCCGCATTCACCCAGCAGAATTTCTATCACCAGCACTCTCCACGCTGCTTCTGGCACAACATCTGGACATCAGGTAGCACCTGAAGCACATTAAGCTTTTTCAGCAGGTAATAAACCCCTGGATAGTGTATGGCAGGCGAGCCTTGGTCTCTAAATACCCACCACGGACATTGCTTTCTCCAGCAATTGCCGAAGCCTGGTTTAGATTAAACTACTGCAGACCAGCCACTGCAGAAGGGCAAGGCTGCAAGCGGAAGTCTCGCTTGTTTTGTTTGGGCTCCTTTTTTTCCTGCTGATTTGTTGTTTTGGGCTTGTTTGTTTTTTGGCAAGTTATTTAAAGGACAAATATAAGGCTAGACAGCTGAACGTATCAAGGCCAGCCAATTTCTCAGGCTACTGTCTTTTTACAGCTGTTCCAGAAGAGAAAAAAGGACCAGATGAAGCTGCCCTGATTGCTTCCCACAGTGTAAGGTAGACTTCTTTGATATAAAGCAAGGGTTCAGAGATGTTAGAGGGTGCTGGGGTGGTGATGCCATACTGGACACCAGCAAGACCCCGTCCCTTTCTTTCCAGAGACATTCCCAATGTCATATATCCAGGACCACTATCTGTCCAAGCCCTGAAACAGAGCTGTGCTGTTGAGCTCTGAGTCTGGGAACGATATGGACCAGGAGTCTTCCTTCAGTATCTGCTTCCCAGACCCCACATTGTATAGGGAGATCTGGGCCACAGCCATGGCGAACGTCTTGTGAGACATGGGTTGTATCAGACTGTCCCCTGCAGGGCTCTCCCCGGAGGGAACCGCGCACAGGCTGCCCAAAGCACCGGTGTGCCACCCGCTACATGAGCGCAAATGCACCCGAGCACCGCGGGCAGGGCGGGCGGAGCACAGCGCCCTTTCACACAGCGCACGCAGGATGGGCCTCAGAGCAAGGGGACACCTCTGCCTCAGCCCATCAGGGCTCCCGGGAATCACTGCCCTTCTGCACTGTTTCTTGTCTGGAAGTGGGGAGGAAAAGGAAGGAAAGATGGAGAAGAAGAAGACGAAGAAGACAAAGAAGAAGAAGACAAAGGAAGGAAAAGAAGAAAAAAGGAAAAGAGAAAAAGAAAAAGAAAAAGAAAAAGAAAAAGAAAAAGAAAAAGAAAAAGAAAAAGAAAAAGAAAAAGAAAAAGAAAAAGAAAGAGAAAAAGAAAGAGAAAAAGAAGGAAAAGGAGAAGAAGAAGAAAAAGCAAAAAAAGAAGAAAGAAGAAGAATAAGAAGAAAAAGAAGGGAAAGAAAAAGAAGCAAAAGAAAAAGAAGGAAAAGGAGAAGAAGAAGAAAAAGAAGAAGGGAAAGAAGAAGAAGGAAAAGAAGACGGAAAAGAAGAAAGAAAAGAAGGAAATGAAAAAGGAAAAGAAGAAGAAGAAGAAAAAGAAGGAAAAGGAGAAGAAGAAGGAAAAGAAGAAGGAAAATAATAAGAAGGAAAAGCGAAAGAAAAACAGAGGAAAAGGAAAAGCAAGTATGCATTTCTGATGACAGCTGCACAAATGTGCTTTATTCTGCCAGATCTCTCAATTAAAATCAAGCCACCCTAATTTAAGGGGAAAATAAACACAGGCCTGATGCTCTGTGCTTTGCTTTCAAAAGGAATCAGGCTGAGGAGACGCAGCCGGGCCCTCAGCCGGGCTGGGTTGTGGGGAGGCAGATGTTGCTGCGGGTGCTGGGCCAGGCTGAGCAGCAGCTCCCGACCCCAGCACGCAGGGCTGGGGCAGAAGAGCCCCCTTCAGTGGCCCTGGGGCCGCTCTCAGGTCTGTACCCAGAAAACTGTGGCACAAAGCTCAGCACAGTGACTCAATGCTCCTTTTGACCAGGTGGGTGTCAGCCAGGGGCCACCCGGGAGACCTTGGACAGTCTCTGCCCTGACACTGTCCCTTACACTGTAGAACTGGGAGCTTCAAAGCACAACCGTATTTTCTCATGTTTTCCTTCTCCCACATTCTTAATTAAAAACCAGGATGCTTTCTGTGCAGGTAGCTTTTCTAAAACTTCTGGCAAACAACACGAGGGGCTGGTTTTGATAGGAGTGCCGTTCAGGTGGAATCCACATGGCTACTGCGATGCTCTGGCTCCCCCGTAGTGCTCCTGCACTCTCCAGGATGGCAAAGACACGATGGGTGCATCCCTACCTGGGACTGGCAAAGCTTTCTTAAAAGCCCCTGTCCATCCTGTGCCCTTGTGGCCAGGAAGGCCAATGGCATCCTTGGGTGTATTACAAGGGGGGTGGTCAGTAGATCGAGAGAGGTCCTCCTTCCCCTCTACTCCGCCCTGGTGAGACCCCATCTGGAATATTGTGTCCAGTTCTGGGCCCCTCAGTTCAAGAAGGACAGGGAACTGCTGGAGAGGGTCCAGCGTAGGGCAACAAAGATGCTGAAGGGAGTGGAGCATCTCCCTTATGAAGAAAGGCTGAGGGAGCTGGGGCTCTTTAGTTTGGAGAAGAGGAGACTGAGGGGTGACCTTATTAATGTTTATAAATATATAAAGGGTGAGTGCCACGAGGATGGAGTCAGGCTCTTCTCAGTGGCAAACAATGATAGGACAAGGGGCAATGGGGTCAAGCTGGAACACAAGAGGTTCCACTTAAATTTGAGGAAGAACTTCTTCTCAGTGAGGGTGACAGAGCACTGGAACAGGCTGCCCAGGGAGGTTGTGGAGTCTCCTTCCCTGGAGACATTCAAACCCGCCTGGACACCTTCCTGTGCGACCTCTCCTAGGCTCCAGCAGGGGGATTGGACTGGATGATCTTTTGAGGTCCCTTCCAATCCCAAACATACTGTGATACTGTGATACTGTGATCCTCCCACTGTTGTCTTTTTTCTTCTTCGCACTGTACTCATGGTGGAATAAAGAATCACCGTCTACCTTCTCATAAGAAAAGAGCTGAGATCGGATGAGTTTGCTCACAGAGTTCCCGCTGTGACTCGCGTGCTTGTCCGATGAAACTCTTCATGGAGCAGTACACGCTCTCTGTGCCACTTCTGGACCAGATAATATGACACAGGCAAACCTCTATGATTAATCCTGGGGCTCTTGCAGATCTCCATGGGGCAGGCACAGCCCTTCACCTGCGCAGTGCAAACTGCTGCTGTGTTATGATGGAAGAAACTGAACCCAGCAGCATAGGGGTGCAAAAGTCCAAGGGTCTAGGGAACCATAAAAGGTTCAGTTGCCCAGGCTTAGGCATCTAAAATGGCCTTTTGCTGCACAGAAGGAATCTGCCTGAAGCTTCAGAGGCGAAAAACAGAAAGAATTTAAAGAGAGTAACAAAAGGAAAAACACGCAAGCTCCTCAGCATAAGCTATCATGGATTCGGCTCTGGATTACAGAGGTTCAAGAGATCAAAGCAGTAGCAACCAGAAGGGGCAAACCAGAGACAGCACGCAGATAAAAGAAGAGATGAAAGCCAAAGAAAGCTTGGACAGGAGGCTGACATTGGTAAATGAGGAACTGGGGTTGGATCAAACTGGTAGTGCTGGATGTGTTATCTAGTCCCTTTTCTTGGCCCCATTGGTTTCTGCAGAACTGAAGCTTTGGGGGCTGGGGAGAGGTGGGTGAGGAAAAATGGTATTTCCATTTTTTTTTGTCCTTGCCAAGAAAAGCTTCTGTGTGTGAGTCATCTCTGTGCTGCCTGTGGGATGGCTGCAAGGAGCCAGGACAGAAGGGATCCTCCTGGGGACAAAACACTGCTCAGGGGGACAGTGGACCCAGATTCAGCTCTGCTGCAGGGTCCCCAGACGTCACCCCAGGGGGACACACCATCTACGCTTTGTTCTTATGTGTTTGTGCAGGGGGCCGAGCTGATGCTCAGTGCTTCCTTAACACCTTGTGAGCAAATGTGGATCTGGCCCTCAGACAACAGGGAACTTCTGTAAGCTGAGGGGGTATCTCTGGGAATTTCCTATATTTTCATATAAAGCATTCTTACTGCCTGTTCTGAGAGGGTAACCCAAGCAGTTGCATTAGCAGAGCACATCATGGCCTCTTGACAAAGGATCAATTAATCAGTCGGTGCATCAGGGAATGGGCAGATCCTCTCGTTTCTGTAGCTCCTCAAAACAAATCCCTCTGGGTGAGCAGGTGGGACTGATCACATCCCACAGCTGCTTTGTGTGAGCTGGGGTTTGTATCTCTCTGTTCTCCAGGCAGCCCACCTGGCCATCAGCTGGGAGGAGGAGGAGGAAAAGAGGGACGAGAATAAGAAGGGCAAGAACATCACAGGAGATGCTGTGGAGCTGTTGCATGGTACAGTGGGGTATTTCTGTTGTGGGACTGACTGGGGTGGAGGGAGGGACCTTTCTGAGCTCTGGGGCCTTAAAATAAAGGAGCAAGTGATAATAACAGACTAATGCTCACTTCTAGTCCTGGTGCTGTAGGGAGCTGTTGCAGCCCAGCAGTGTGATGTGTTGTGGGTGAAGCTTTGGTGCAGAGGGGGAGCAGGGATTCCTCCTGTTCTCTGAGCAAATCTGCCCAAAATGCATTTGGGGGCTGGCTGGGACCTGCGTGAGCGAGTCTGAGGAGAGATCAGGTTAAAAGTGAGATCTAAATGGCTCTGTGGTTTGAAAGGCTGAGCTTGGGGTGAAAAGGGGAGAGATGTGGCCTGCGAATTGGTAAAGGTGGTGGTGTGTTTTGTTTTCCTTCCTATGTATAGAAGGATAAACACTGTGTCCTTCCCAGCCTTTTCTGTCTGTCCTTGCTGGGGTTCCTAGTGCATTCACCCCTACTCAGGGTGCAAAGCGGGATGGTCACATCCCCGCTCGGTGGAGAGGCCGTGCTGAGAGCACCCAGGATTCCTCAACTGCACTTGTAAAGGCCGGAGAGCCCCCAAATTTCCCCGTGTGCCGCTGTGGAGCCGGCACCTCCGCGATCTCCAGCTGCCATCTGCTGGTCATCGTCCCTGGGACAGCCCGAGCATCCCCTCCGGGACCGGGACCTGCGGCTGGAGCCACCCGGGGCAAAGCAGCGCAGGAGAGGTGGCAAAGAGCTGCCCCAAACAAAGGGACCTTGTTTCAAGGCGTGTGTGGGTGAATCAATCCTCTTATGGTAGAGAGCTGAAGGACAAGCAGGGTTTAAGTGCTGCAGTAAACCTGATGATTTATTGGAGGCTTATTTTTTTTCCTTGGAGAGATATTAAACTTGCCTTGGGGAGGTGGGGAAGAGGTGGGAAACGGTCTGTTAATGTTTCTGCTGTTTTCTGGTCACTTAGGCACAGAAAAGCAAGATAGCGAAAAGTGAAGTGGTTATCGATAGCTTAGGACTTCACATAGTGGTGTGGTGGTGTTTGGTTGTGGGGTTTGTTGGTTTGCTTGTTTTTTAATTCAATTATGCAACTTCAGAGCTGCTCTGCTGCATGTTTGCCAAAAAAGATATGAGGCCGATGGGTCTAAGGGCTGCTGCACAAATACTCCCTGTCCCTCACAGCATGAACAGTAGGTTTATGGTGCTATTTGTGCCTCTGGCTGGCCTGGAAACACCCTCGCCCTGAGCTGCGGCTGCCCCCTTATCTCAGACCTTGTCAGGTGTGTCACGTAACACGGTGGCCAGATGTGGCCAGTTGTGTGACCTGCCAGGAGGCATCTGTCCCCTCTGCATGCAGCCCCACACATCACCCCTTCTGTTTTGGGTTATGGGGTGAAGCTAAGAAGTGTGAGAACGTCCCAGGCAGCGCCAGGCCCGGTGCCGCCACCCCTGCCTTCCCTGCGTGCAGGACTCTCATAGGTGAGAGGCGAAAAGCCACAGATACTGCCAGAGGTCATCTGAGTAATCCATTTCCCCACATTTTGAAGGGGGATTTCCAATGGTGATCATAGGGAGGAGGTAGCAGAGGTGTATTGGTCCTTGTGAGCATCGCATCCTTGTAGCTGCATTGGTTAATGCCAACAGAACGTGGCAGAGAAGTAGTGGTTTTGAGTATATGCAGTATATTTGTGAAAATAAATGATGGAGCCGGAGAAGCAAGACGCTGTCAGTCATACTGGCAAAGGACAAATGTAAGTGTGAGCTCTACCCCGTATTAGCCATGAGAGAATCCACAGCAGCAGTACGCCCTGGCCACCAGAACAGCTGTGCAAGGCCTCGCACCTTCCTCCAACACCAGAGCATCCTATCCTAGCATGTACACCCAAAGGAAAGCGGGTTTCATCCGTTTAATTGCTCACATAACAGCTTGGCTTTTGGGTTCCTCTTAGAGACCTGCAGCTTGGAAAGCTGCACATGGAAGAGCAGAGACTGTGCTGGGGAGTGTGGCAGCGTGAGTGGGGCCTCAGCTGAGCACCAGCACTGGCAATTCTCCTGTTTTTATTGTTTTTCCCTAAAGTCCCGGTTTCTAGACTCATGAGACTGCAGTGAGCATCCCAAATTTTGTGCAAATATGAGACTCATTGCTAGAACTTCTTGTGGTGGAGAAAAGTTTAAAAATGTACCCTCCAGAAACCAAAAGGAACAAAAAAACTTGACTGCTTAAAAAAAAATCCTCATGATGTCTAAGCCAATATCATTCAATTTTGGCCCCTAACTCAATAATCTTTAGGGTTTGGGGTGACAAGGCTCCCCTGATGCTTTGGCCAAGAATAAGGGCATTATTTCTTGTGTCCTGGCCAGTGTCCCAAACCGGATGGCTCCCTTCCCATGTGCTCAGGACCGTCCCCTGGCAATCCAGCTCTGCACGGGGCTCTTGGTCACGTTTTGTCCTCGGCTCTCCAGGGCACCACGAAGCAGCAGCGTCCTCCCACGCTGAGTCTCATCACACCCTGCCAGTCGACGGCAGGATTTGATGAAGTCTGTTGTGTTCCTCGCAATGCAAGCTGCTTGACTAAGGTATAGGAGTCATACAAGTCATTGTTATTATCGCTGTGAAATATTAGCATTGGGGGAATGTCATAGCCTATCTCATTCTGGTATTTTTTTTTTTGTAGAGCAGCTGGATTTGAAACCAGACCAAAGAGCCGTTTTAGTTTTGCTTTAAGAAAGCTCAGCGCTGGAGGGAGCTGTCATTTTGGGATGCTGATTAGCTTTCGCGAGCTGACAGGGAGCAAGGCGGCTTTCTCTGTAGCGATCCCGAGTTGTTTTGCCTAATCAAGTTGGCACTGCGGGCTCCGTGTGGAGGACGTGTAACCCTATCTCACCGCCTGACAACTCCTTTGGTTCCAGACTTTGTTTCCTCAGTCCCCACAAACTGTAACAAACCATTAAGTTTGATATTTTCTTTTTTTAAAAATATATATTTTTTTTGTTGCCTTCCTCCCTCCCCCTTCCTTCTTTCAGCAACAATTTTTGGCTCAGCCTTCCTTCCTGGTTCTTTTCCTTAGGGACAGTAACTCTGAAGACTGCACTCACTTCATATATATCCCTCATCCCTAGAGCTTTTTGACATCTATTTATTGACTAGTCAAAGGAAATGCAGCATCCTTCAAAAGTTCTCCTTTCTATAAAAAAACCCAAAGTATCTGTCCAGTTTACTTTGAAAAGTGTTCCAACCAGAAATGAATCGACAGGCTTTGTAGACAGCTCTTGCTGAAGCTAAAAAGAAGGTCTTGCAGGTATAGAGTTTTGAGTCAAAAGATGTGGATTTCATTTCCAGTTCCATGAGAGTCCGTAACACGTGTGGGGAAGAGACAATGAAATACAATTATCTTTCCTTGGATGTGAAAAGGAATTAGGGGTGTTTATGGATGGCTCACTGGAGGAAGAGGAGCTGCTGCCCCAGCCTTCGAGGCTGCGTTGGAGGGGGAGGCAGCAGCCAAGCCGTGCAGGCAGAGATGTGTTCATGGCGTCTCAATGCAGACGTGGGGAGCACACACGGAGGGAGGGAAAGACCATGGGGAAGACAATGAGACCTTGATGAAAGCCCTGCAGAGCTCTGGGACAAAGTGCCAGCTGGGGGAAACCTTTCCTTGATTCCTTGGGCATCAATATTTCTAGACAAGCAGGTTTTTACCGGACTTCACCTCCTGGTGAGAACAACCACCAAACCCCCAAACATTGACTAATGTGTCAAAAGGGAGAATGCCCTTATCCCGCCTCCAAACTCTAAAATGAAGGATCTCATTCTTCCTTGCCATTTTTACCCTGACTCGAAGAAGAAGGGTTTTCTAAATAGTCATCAAATGGCGATGGATCAAAGCTGCTGATACCTGAATCCACGGTCCCAAAACACTCAGGCTGTTGACATCTGTGGTGTTGTTGTGGAGCCTTTTCTCTTGAAATGGGCCACACAGTCAAAATTTAAATGCATTGAATCACTCTCTTAGTTATGTGTAGGAAGTGGTTTGTTTGTTTGTTTGTTTTCATAAAGTGCATATCAAAATTGTTCAGCAAAGACTGTGTGATCTGTAAAAGGATTGTGCAAGGTTCTACCAGGAAAATGAGGCAGGTATCCTATTCCCCTGACCCACAGGAGCGTCGCAGGTGATCATGCACCACCTCGAGTGTTACCAGTCTTGGTGTAAGTTCCTTGTGATCCTCAGACGATGAATTGCAGGAGAACGCCAAAGGAAACTGGTTGTTCCTGCAGTACCTACCACACATGCCCTTGAAGCTCTACCGTCACTGCCGTGCTGCGAGCGTTGCTGTCCCAGGCAGGGTCACTCACCCCTTCCTTGACCGGTTGGCATCCGGGGAGGATGAAACGAGGTGGACGTGTCCTTACCGCACCTCCTCCATCTCTTTTGCTTGTTGATTCATTATTATTGAGGTTTCATCTTGCTGGTGGTAGCTGATGGTCACAGCAGCCTCATTGTGCAGCATCGCCACGAATGGAGTAATTCTTGGCTTGGATCATAGGGCTTATGTGGCTTTTAGCTCCTTGGTGTTTCTCAGACTATCTTTTCATTTGTACTCCAAACCTGAACCATCTTTCCAGAAAAGCAATACCCAGAGTCCTAATACGAACTACAAACAAATCTCTTCATGCCTTAAATTCATTAAAAATGTTCTTATAAAAAGATTTATTCCCAGGGCTTTTACCCAAACTTCTGCACAGACATTATGTAATAGCTAAATCTTCATTAGTTATGTCTGTTTTCTTTGTGCCTTCGTGACAATGATGGAAGCTGTAAATAAGTATATTGTCCCGTCTTAACAAGGATAGCATATCCATCAATAAGGACACTTACTCTGCTGAGATCTTTGCAAGGCTGTACAGGGGAGTAAATTAAAGGGAGAGCAGCATCCTTCATCTAAAGTGTCCTTGTTCTGTCACTTAATGTTTTACCCTTGCTAATATCTTTCAAAGTCTGGCTATTAGTCAGAAAAGTCACTCAGTATGTGTGACATATTTTATCCAGCCTAAGTCTACTTGGTCCCAGAATGATTTTTCTAGGCAGCCAAGGCTGGAAGTGTGACTTGTACCTCCTCCTGTAGCTTCTCACCTTGGTTTCCCAGCACTCTCAGTGGGATGTATGAGGATGGAAGGGGTGACCAGAGGGGTCACAGCAGCTCAGCTGAACTGGGAGGTGCAAACCCTTGTCTGTGGTGGCAGGTGAGTTGTCTGGATAAAGGCAGATGGGATGAGACCCCACTCTCAGTAGTGTTCACGTCAGCCTAGACTGGTTGGTAACGCCACGCTTAGCCCAAGGCATCCCCTCTCACCACCTGTCCCAATTTAGTGTAGCAAAAAACTTGAAATTGCCCTTTCTGTCAAGGTGATCTTTAATCTACACACAGCTGGCAGGGTCACAGGTCCACGGTGCTAAGGCAGGAGCTACAGGTGATTTTCGGGACAGAGCGAGGAGGGGATACGTGGTCAGTGCCGCTTGCTGGGAGAGGTCTGTGCTCGGAGCTCCTGGCCAAGAGGAATGGCCAAACCAAGCACATCCCATGTGAGCCCTCCTGCCCCTGCACCAGCATGGCCGAGCAAAGACAAAACACAGGGCTCTCCCCTGCCCTGAGAGAAGGCAGGAGCAGCCTCCAGCGCACAGAGCTGCGAGCTTTCTCCCTGGGGTGCTGGGTGCACAAAGGAGCCTGCCAGGGTGCTGAGATTCCCACCCAAACCAGCACCTTCTCCACCTCTCTGCACTGTGTTTATACCCTTGCCCCAGCCCAGCTCTCCCTGAGCCACCCTAGGGTTAAAAACCAAAACACAAAGCAAGGAGACTGGAAGCGTTGGACTTGCTCCAGGTTTATTAGACAGTCCGGGAGTGAAAATCAGAATGTGGCCTGCAGAGGGAAGAAAAGAGCTGTGGTAGCACCGCCACGGCTTCCCAGGGGTCCGCTCCTCTCCCGCTGCCCCTGCCAGCTCCCCACCGCGCTGCTGCTCCGCAGCGGGCTCTGAGCCCAATGCCTTTAAACATTAAATACATTTAAAGCCCATTCATATCAAACTGAAATTAAACTGCTGGATTTTATTCAAGAGTCATTCCCTCGGAGAAAAGGCTGAGAAGAAAATAATGGTTCGCTGAATGCCTCACCCATCCAGCACACCAAAAAAAAGAACCCCAGGGGGTAAGGTGAGAAGTGAGGCTTGGCTATCGCCTTGCCTCCTTGCATTGTTATCTGTGTATGAGCTGATTTCTCAATCCATTTAGAAATTCACTAATTGTCATTGGAGCTATTTGCTGATAACTGTGAAGTAGCTTTGTAATGAAGAGGAAGTCCATTTATTCGTTAACGTTTGTGAAAATAATTGCCTGTCACTTAGACCAAACATCCTCTGCCCCAGAAACACTTGCTCTTTGGCACCTTTTTTTTTTCAGCTGCACACTTTGAAACGCCACTTATAATTTCCAGTCCCTGAAGGGCTCATTCTCAGCTGCTGTGACACGAATGAGGGAGCACGCTCCACGGGAGGACACTGAATGTCCTGTCGCTGTTGCTGCAAGGAGAGGGGAGCGTATTAATGGTGCTGCAGGAGGCCTCCAGCAGGCAGGTTACAGCTCCAAGGTACGGCTTACGCTGTCAATGTTTATGGGACTGCTGCTCTGCAGCCTGTCCTGCACCTCTGAACCCATCAGAGATGAGACAACTGAGGTAGCCCCAGCCCCACCATGAGCTCCAGGGGTTGTCTTCTGCCCCGTTTGCCAGCCCTGCTCTCAGCCCTCATGAAGGGACAAGAAAGATGGCCAGGTGTGCACCAGGGAGTGAGTCCTGGAGGGAGGAGTTTTTGGGAGGTAGAGGAGCAATATCTCAGGAGGGGAATGGGGAGAGCATGGAGGTGTGTATTCCTCAGCCCAGCCATCTGTCCCCGTTACCCCACAAGTACAGCCAATGGCTCCACTGGTGCCTGCTCATGCCACGGGTGACACCCCACAGCAGCTTTGTCCCCCATGCTGGTTCACCCCTCCCCACCGCCCCCAGCGCGTCCTACCAGCACAGATAACATAAGCCCACCTTCCCCCTAGCTTTGAGGAAGCAAAATTCAGCTTTGCTTACATGACCGAGAGGCTTTGGGGTGCTCTGGCTGCTGGGAAGAGGGGTTTGCTGTAGCAGTTAACCAGAGCATCTGTGGTGCCTTGCCAGGTCCCCTGGAGATAAGCGGGAGCAGAGGAGTGTCCCCCCGCCAAGAATCAACGGAGACCTGCCAGCTTGCACCTGCTGGGCTTATGCTGCTGCAATATCTTTCACTCCGATGGCTGCTCATTTGTTTGTCAGCTGTGTTGAATTTTTATTGTTTCCTGGGAACACAAATTCCCCCGTCCGTTCCCAGGGCAAGGAGCGCCACGTCTCCTGGGGGTGGATAGGCGCCAGTGTTGACTTAAGAGTGTGTGGAGCAGGAGATAAGCGCTGCCCTGCTGCTGGGGCCGGCACAGCTGTGCACCTCGTACCCTGCACCACGGTTCTCGCCCTGGGGCTCTGCTGCGGGGCCGGGAGGGTGACGAACGTCACGCACCACCGGCACGTGTCACCCCCTCCACTGTGGGTAGGGACGGTGGCCACATCCCAGGGGAGCGCAGGAGGAGCGCACCCCATGGCCAGCCCCGCGGAGCGGTGAGCGGAGCAGCTCCTGCCTGAACGGGACCGAAGGGAGAAGGGCCAAGGGATTGCTGAGCAGCGAGGGAAGGCAGCGCTGCAGTCACGCTCCAGGTATTGTCCCCATTCGAGGTGCAGCCACTGCAATCCCACCATTGCACCATGTTGGCCACTGTGGCTTGGGGTTGAACAGTTGGTGTAATAACACTTGACAGAGTCCTGCTACCATAAGCCAGTGTCATTTTAGTGGGTGCAAGGGGCTTGTGATAGCTCACAGCTGCTAGGAATGGCTTATTGGATGTATTTACTCTGCAGGGGTGTAAGCTTTCTAGTGTTTGCAAGTGTTAATTGCTGCTGGTACAGCGCCTTGGGAAGGTGGGGTGAAGGGCTGGGTTGGGCTCCTCATGGGGAGCAGGATTCCTGGTTCAGGAAGACCAGAGATACTGGCTCTGTTTTCTTCTTGGGCAGGAATTAGATGCATTTCAAGATTAGGTGACTGTGGTTTTGCTTTCAGGTGCTGTGGTGTTAAGAGGGAAAAATACGTGAGTGAGAGTAAATCAGCTCTGCGCAGGGAGAGCTGCCTGTTTACAGCAGGGAATTTAGGCTTCCAGATATCTAATTTCTATTAACTGTACTTCAGCCTGGTGAAACATTTCGGTCTTGAAAAGCCTCTTGTGGATAATGGGAGGCAGCGCTCCCAGAGACCCCCAGACTGGGGAGCAGGGCTGGACGGGGGCTTTGCCTTAGTGGTGCAGTAACGAGTGAGCAGGTAGCCTGTATTTGCAAGAAAATACTGGGAGAGAGGGGGATAAAACAAAATGAGAGAGAGGTTTTGTTGCCTACCTTGAAGCCAAGAACAAGCAAAGCTCACCTAATTTTAAAATGCCCTACCTATTATGTCATGGGGTGAGGGACGACATGGGGGAGGCAGAGGAGGTGGTTCAGCTTTGAGGATGAGAGGGCTCCTGTCCTGCAGCCAGCTCTGTGATGGCTCTGCAAACCCAGTCCGAGCCTTAGGCGACCCTCCCAAAGCTGCCCTAAGGAAGGAGGAGAGAGGCAGCGTGATCCACACGCTGTGCCCTGATCCAGATTGCTGCTGTGTCAAGGAGAGCTGGGTGGTGCTGGAGGCTCCCCACCTTGTCTCCAGACCAGGCTGGTGTCCTCAGCTGAGCTGTTCTGTCGCCCACTGGCAGGTACGAGAGAGCTGCATTTTGGCAGCACGTGTGCAGGACTCTGCTGGGCAGCCCTGGGGTGAGGAGGAGGATCTGCAGTTCAGTTTGCTGCTGTGCTGGGGGCCAGCCCCTTCCTACCTGCCCATGCCCCACGGCAACTGCTGCCACAGCAGCTTCCCCAGCTCACACAGGTGACCTGGAGTTTGCTCTGCTTGTCACACAAGAAGCTTAACTCCTTCACCGCTGGCCACGTGCGTGCTGGGGAGCCTGCCAGGAACACTCAGCGGTCTTCTCCCTGCGCTTCCCTCTGTTGCTGTCTGCAAAGTCAATGTACAGCTTAACACGCGCTCCCTGTCTGCTGACCATCCATGGGGCTGCGGTCTCTGCAGCACTGGACCGGGATGGAGGAAGCACATGGCTGGACTGGGTGAGGAAAGGGGGACCAGTACCTTCACCTGTGGCTGGTCCTGCACAGATTGTTATCCTCACCATCCACACCAGGAAGAAAAAACACCTCCCCTCTATGGCAGCTCATCTTAGGAGGACATTTCCCCTCTAGGATGCTGCAGAGAGAGTGATGTGAAAGAGGGAGGAACAAGACAATTGGATGCTTATCTATTTGCCGTCCCAGTGGCTGTCACCAATGGGTAAATGGGCAGGAGAGGGGACTGCTGGTAAAGGGATACAGGAGGAGCTGGGAGGGATGCTCACATCCCAGGGCTATGGTGAGGTCCTCGCTGATGAACCATGGAGCCACAGCTCCTGCTGGGAAGTGTTAACCACTGTCCTGCCTGGCTTCCACTGTCTGCTCTCACTTTCTCCCCTCTGTTAATTATTGCAAGGAAAGCGATGGAGGCCAATGTGCACCAAAGTCCAGTGTGAGTGAGAACATCAGCAGTTTGCTCGCAGCCATGAGCTGGCCAACCCCAGCCTCCACGGAGCTGCCGGGGGACACCACAGTGGCCTTTGGGGTGGCAGACATCGTCGTTGTGGTTTGTTACTTCGCCTTTGTCCTCATCGTCGGGATATGGGTGAGTCCCCTGGGTTTACTTTGCCTCCCTGGGCGCCTCCTGGGGCCTGCAAAGGGCATCCCCTGCACACACTGTTATCCCATGGCCTGCTGAGTGGGTTTGTGGGGTAACACTGATCTCACCGCTCTCACCGCTTCCTCTATGTGGGGACAACCAAGGGGTCACAGAGTCACAGAATCACAGAGTAGTTTGGGTTGGAAGGGACCTTCAAAGGTCATCTAGTCCAACCCCCTGCAATGAGCAGGGACGTCTGCAACTAGATCAGGTTGCTCAGAGCCCCATTCCCTGGAAGTTGTTATGGGCATGGTGTCTACCTCCCATGCTGCAAAGCGGGCTTACACTGGGGTGTGGGCAGACAGGGGGTGAGGGGAAAGCCCAGGTTTGCGGTGAGAAGATGGCTGAAATAAGATTTTTAAGAGTTTTGGAAAGATTGTTACTGCTTATCTGTTCACATTGCTTTGAAAAGACCTCTTTCACTGCAAGGTCCTGGTTGCTGCAAACAGCAAGTGCAGTCAGCCCCAGCCGCATTGGAGGGGCGTGCTGGCTTATGGACATCCTATGGCTCCCGAAATCCCTGCAGTTCTCATGCAGTTCCTGGATGGGGCTGCGTGATGTGGCCATACAAGTGTGGGGCTGCTGGAAACCCTGAATCTACAGCAGTGGATGGCCTTGATGGCATCCCATGGGATACAAGATTTTCCTCTGATTCCCAACCCTGCCATGTTCTCCCTTATTTGACTATTATTATTATTATTATTATTATTATTATTATTATTATTATTATTATTATTATTATTTTGCTGGGGTGCTGGACAGTGAGGAGGGAAATGCTTCCTCTTAATTCATACCATAGTCAGAAGCAGGGCAACCTTTCTTGGAGGTGCAAACATGTGTCTTCACATGGCTGAGAGCAGCCAAACCCCTAGAATTCTCAAAATCAGATGAATTTCACTGGGGCCCTGCTTCAGCCTATGTCAGACCTGTGCCCTACCTGTGCTGCTATGAGAAGGGCAAGCCAGTTGACTACAGTGATGTTCAAGGGAGTAGGATTCGAGTGGTGCAAGAGGTTGCTAACAGGATGTTTCAAGGGTACTGAGGTGGGTGTTGGGTCTGACTTGAGGGTGGTTGAATGGAGGAAAACACTTTTCTTTGCTCTGTGCTTCCAGTCATCGATCCGAGCAAGCCGGGGGACCATCGGAGGCTATTTCCTGGCTGGACGATCCATGACGTGGTGGCCTGTGAGTGAAATGCGTCCCTCTGTTGCTCACGGTTCCAAAGCAATTCCAGGTGTAAGGAGGGCAGGTCTAGCGAGGGAATCCAGTCCGCGTGTTCTGACTGTAGTCTTGGCATGAAGAGAACCCAGCAGAAATCATCCCATGCAGCTTTGCTAATGGGCTACAGCGTGGAGCTGCCGGGCCAAAAGGATAGTTCAGCATCTGCAGGGTTTTTACAACTCTCGATTACTCTGCAGTCAGCAATAAAAACGTTCGCGTTGGTGGAAGCGAGGGAGTGCTGGCTGGGTTTGAAACGCTCTGGCCCCAACTCACCAAAGATGCCGTTGTCCCCAAGCCAAGGCAGCACTAGGTAATCTAGGAATGTGCTATCCAGTAGAAAAAACATCTAGATGCTGAAGAAAAAAAATAATCCCAAAGCCCAGGACTTTCTGAGCCCTTGCTATTTAGAGTAGAGTTGAAATTATTGGCTAATGATGCAAAGGATATAAACTTCAAACCACCGAAGTATAAATCTTCACTACGAAGAATAAAAAAATCTATTGAAGGTGCCTTTCCTTGGGAGTGAAAGGTGCATATAAAGATAATTTAAAGTTTGAAAGGAATAAAAACACCACAGGAATAAAGATCCTTCTCAGCCAATGCCAGACTCCAGCACCATTTATCTCTCGGGTGAGTCGTGGGTAAAGGAATGCGCTTCTCAACCAAAACACTGCACTTTTTTCCCCTTTGGATGTGCATTGCCCATAAATTCACTAGGCTGGATTTTGGAGCTCTTCCATCTGAGACACACACACCTCTCCAAAATCTGTTATTTCTTAAATGTCCTTTATGCTTCTGTCTCAGCCAGGCGACATTGAATAGAAAAGCTTAACTTGATGGTTTTCTCTGATTAGGAGGAGAAAAATTGAAAGATACTGAAATGGAACTTTTTTCCCCCAATGTCATTCTTATAAAAAATCAAAAAAGACTAAAAAAAAACCCGCAAAACCCAAACAAACAAAAACAAACAAAAAACCCCAAAATTCCAAACCAACCAACCAACCAAAAACTACCAAAAAAAGACCCCAAAACTAGACCAAAAAACCACACACAAACCAAACCAAACAAGAAACCAAACCAAACCCCAACAAACCAACATTCTTATTGCTCTTGGCTCCGGCCGCAGGTGCCCGCGGAGTCTGTTGTGTGCAGGCTGGCTCTAGGCAAGCCTGACCTGCTTTTCTGGGTTCAGAGCAGCCTCTGATGCCGTTCAGTTCTCAGTTTTGTTTGCCGGAGAGCTGGTCCCAGCTCTGCAGCGCTCCTGCAGGCTCAGCTCCCCGTGGCCCTCACCTCGAGTACCTGGCTGGCTTACACGTGTGTTTTTTTCGGTGGTGACAGGGTTCTGCTGTGTGTTAAGCAGCCTCAACTAAACCCTGATATCACATTGCTGCTCCTGTGTGATCCAGCTTTTGTATTTCTGTGTCTGATATAGATATCAGGAAAACCCTTTACATCTTTGGAGAGCACCGGTCCCCACCTCGGTTGCAAATTCATGTTGCAGCAGCCAGCTCTCTAATCAGGAGTTTTCTTAGGCAAGAAGGCAGAGCTGGTGGCAAGAATCGCTGGGGGTGCTGATGCCATATTAATGTTTCACCTTGCTCAAAGATGAGAAGCTGATCAAGTTCCATCATTCTTTATTTCATATTTAGCAGTACTAAGGAGAGAAAAGCTCCTTGTAGGTGATGTGGCTAAAAGGAGACTTTCTCTGGGGACAAAAGAGCTAGTCTTTTGTTTTGCGTAACTTCTTGTTTAACCCTGAGATTGAGCATTGGCATAGAGAAAGAAGGGAAGGTTCATTCCAAATTAAAGTAGTAATTAAGTCAGATAGTCTTTGCTCTGTTTAAAGCACCTTGGAGCTTGCATTCTTCTAATCAGGGTGTCAATGAGCCATAGTAGGGACCGCCTAGAGTTGAAGTTAACCAGAGGCATGTTCCAGCCAACTGCAGAGCTGAATATTGTTGAACCTTTGTGTAGACGTTAAACATGAAAGGTCTTGTGTGTTCCCATCGTTGTCCTTGCTGTGGTTCAGGAATCTGCTCCAGGAGAGCAGCGTTGTCACCCCAGCTGTGTAAACCACCACATGCATGTTCAATGCAGGACTTTAAAGAGCTTTCAGCAAGACAGAAGAGGGTGGCGGAGCCTGGCCCAGGCTGCCCAGGGAGGTTGTGGAGTCTCCTTCTCTGCAGACATTCAAACCCGCCTGGACACCTTCCTGTGGAACCTCAGCTGGGTGTTCCTGCTCCATGGGGGGATTGCACTGGATGAGCTTTCCAGGGCCCTTCAACCCCTGACATTCTGGGGTTCTGTGAAGACATGGACAGACAGACCAAGGCTCAGCAGGGTGGGAGAAGGCAGGTTCCAGGCTGAGTAATGGGGGAACAGAGAAATCCATCATGTTTCATGGGCACCGAGGTACCTGCGTCTGCCACCAGCCTTACCTCGCCCCGCTGTAGCCCCCATAACAGGCACGTATCTCCAGAGAACCCCTGACAAAGTGAACCCCAATTCTGAGATTAGACTTTGCATTGGAGTGGGGGTGGGCACACCCCCTTTAACATATAAAAACATAGTTTTCTTTAAGAGGAAAACCCAACTCTCCATTAGCACCCAGCTACCTACCTACAAGGAGACCAAGCCCTGGGGAAAGGGAGCACGTGGGGGAAAAGCTTGGGCTGATGCAGAAGTTCCTTAAGGTGGTTTTCTGGGTTTTGTGCCTGTGTTGTGTGTTTCAGATTGGAGCATCCCTGATGTCAAGCAACGTGGGCAGTGGCTTATTCATCGGGCTGGCCGGCACTGGAGCAGCTGGGGGCCTTGCTGTTGGGGGCTTTGAGTGGAACGTAAGTCAGTTGTGTTGTCAACTAAGATGTCACTGTTTACAAGGGGACCGGGTGTTTGTCCCCAAAATCAGATGCTAACAGTATCAGCAACTACAAGTTCTCAAGCCTCAGGAGAGAAACCTCCAGACATTCAGACAGCCTTAAAAACATGAGATCTTTATTTTACTTTAAGTGGAATCCACTAAAATTATTAGCTCTTTGACCTTCCCAGAAGCACATGGCCATATCTCTAAGCTTTAGTCTGCACTCATCAAGATTAAAATAAAAGATAATGAATGCTGAAAAGCTACTTAGATAATCACAGGATTCCGGGTACAGGAAGTTTGAAAAGAAGCAGCATTGCTCTTAAATTCAGTGTTAAACCCATGAGAATCAACACCACCGCGTTCACCTGTCAGCTGCCAAAATGTGATGTCTCTGGGGTGAACACCTGGGGGTGAAGGCAGGACTCATTCTGCCCTGTTGAAGTGGCCTGGAAAATTACCACAGATAGCGCACAGAGCAGGAAACCCAGGCTCTTTGTGTGTGATGCTAATGACGTTTCTCATCTGCAGTGATGAGGAGTGAGATTAGTGCCAGGCTCTCAATAAACACCACTGGTAGTGGTGACTGCTGATAGTGCCACCAAAAGCTCTTCCTTGGGATATCTATTCACTGCACTTTTTTTCCCCTCTCTAAACCATTAGGATCACCTTTAAGTCCTTTGTGAAGAAAGCAGAGCCTGTGCTCAGCCTGGTGCATGTAGGACATACCAATATTGCTGTACTTTAAGTAAATCTATACAAGTTATTTTAGAAACCCATGAATACAAGATTGTATGTCAGGGCAAATCTAACTTCATGAGTTTAGATTCATTCCTTTCAGATTGGAAAGGGACCTTAGATATGCCATTATTCTCTCCTTTTGCAATGGGACATCGCTCAGCTGCAGGGACCACATGAGCATCTTTTACCTGAGCCAGTCCCAACCACCGCAGGGGCCGTGGCTGTGCTCCTGCTCGCAGGGATCATTTTCATTTCCGATAACTTAAATAACTGATCAAAGTGAAATCTGGACTAACATAAGGTACTCGAATAAAAGATAATGGCCTGAGACAGCCAGGAGGTGAAGTTTGATAATCCAGTGGCTTTATTTACATTCAAGATCTGTTGGGCTTTTGCTGGGTTTCAGAGAAGAAATACATGATGGGAGATGCCCTTATGCCTTCCAAAAGACCCTTTACCTGTGGCAAAGCAACTGAACTGCCCCTTTACCTGTGGCAAAGCAACTGAACTGCCCCTTTATCTACCAGCAACAGAAGCACATCTGTGTCAGCCTGCAAGGAGAACATCCCGGCAGTCTCGCTGTTGCTTATTTTTATGCTCTGCAGGGACAGTCTGCTGCCTCAGCCTCATCACTTGCTAATCAAGCAACAAACAGATGCTCCCATCTTTCTCTGAATCGCTTAACTCTTCATTGCCACAGCATCAGTGGTTTCAAAGGCCACCAAATACAACACCACCCTTCAGAGATCCAGAGCAACAGAATCTTGCCCAAAAGACCAGGAGATGGTATAGGTTGTGCCACCCGTGACTGAGAGACACAAGGTTTAGGAGGATAAATTCAAAACCTTCTAATTATATTAAAGTTGTTCTGCCATTTGCCATCCCGTCTTCTGAGCAAGGAGAAAAAGTCAGACTGCTTCCCAGATATATTGCATGGCACTGTACCCACCTGTTTTCTTAGGATGTGCGCTTAAAAGAAGAAGAGAAGGACGTTCCCTTGTGTTGAATCATTTGGCTTTATTTTTTCTGTCTCCTTAACAGGCTACCTGGGCACTTCTGGCTCTTGGCTGGATCTTCGTGCCTGTTTACATCGCAGCAGGAGTTGTTACCATGCCCGAATACTTGCAGAAGAGATTTGGAGGGCAGAGGATACAAATCTACATGTCCATACTGTCCCTCATCCTCTATATATTCACCAAGATATCCGTATGTATCCAATTGAACACCACCCTTGTGTCCGGGGCAGCGATAGGTCGCCCTGGTACAATGCAGAGCTGCTCAGAGATATCTCAGATGTCCTTGAAAGGACCGGCTCAGCCACCAGAAACAGTGGCAGTGTGTTAGCATCCTGCTTTGCTCAAGCAAATACCTTCCTCTGTATTGATCATGGAGACCTATCCTAAGAGAGAGCCCTCGCTAAACAGTGATGCACAAGGGAGAACTTTACAGGGATATAGCAGCTAATTGCTAAACAGCATAAATACCCTGATCTGTCTCCCTGCTTTTCCTCTTCCATCAGCTCAAACCTTAGGTGATGTAGACACGGGACCTGCAGCATCACCCCGTCTGAGGATCTGGCTGGCTGCATCTTGTGGATGTGAAATTCTCTTAAATTATCATAACTCTGCTGTTGTTCTTGTAGCTCAGTTTTCAGCGTTAGGCATGTTATAGTTATTCCTCTCTCTTCGTGTCACTTGTGTTGTATAAAAAGGGTATGGTGAAGGAGAGGTAGGCTCTGGCTCAACACAAAACTCAGCATCTTTCCTAGATTGCTTGTAGCATTGTACCCAGCTGGTAGCCAAAAACCAGTGTAAGCTACTGGGTATTTCCCTTCATTTAAATGCCATTAATGAAGAGGCAGAACTTAGGCTAAGAACTACCTGTGCCCTTGGAGAAAGAGGACTGTATTTTAGAGTCCATTGCAGGGACTGAAAATGTCAGTGTGCTGTCTGCAGCTGATTGTCCCATGGCCAGTACAAGTCGGTCTTCACTAGTCCCTACTGAAATATTTAGATGTCAAGTTGCCTTGGAAGACATTGAGAGGAAATGAGGCACCCTGTGCCTTTTACAGCTGGCCCAGGGTCCTTCTCCCAGGCTTATTGTGTCCCAGGTCTTGGGAGGTGCATTAAGAGGAGTTCCAGGCTGGGAATGTGGGATAGATTTCCATCTCTAATGGCCAGCTCTTGGTTATGCCACCCATTGCTGTCACCACCACCTCCAGGAGATTAGTTCTGTGGGATTGAAGCATTGCCCAGGATGAGGTCTTGCAAAGAGGTGTTTGAACCATGTGTACCCTTGAGGGGCAAATGGAAGATCTCTCCTGCAACAGCACCACAATGTGCACAGCTGCACAGCCGGTGTACGTGGAAAAAACCAGAGCAGTCTTTCAAAATGACCTTCAGCAGAGCAGATTTTGCCTGTGCCTTTCATAACAGGACCCTGGCCTCAGTCACTGCTGTTTCATCTCAGTGGTTTCTCCTCTGTGCAGCTAATTCACGCGTGGCTGATGGATGTGGCTGGTGTTTATGGGCATGACAGGTGCTTTCTATTAAGCTGCGCTATTGTTTGTGGAGAGCTCATTTAGCGGCTGGCTGGACAGCAGGCAGTTGGTTACAAGAAGGATTTTTCTCCCTGTGCTTTTTGCCCAAACATAGATTAGCAACTGGGGCTTTGCAGAGTCTTCTCTGCTCACAAAGAGAAACAGGGATCTCACTAAACTGTGCTGTCAAAGGACTGATCCTGCATGGCTACAGAGGTGTTTGTGTTTCCTGCTGGGAGGTCAAAAAGCAGAAATCGCGGTGGTTTCTGTGGTATGCTGACAGTGTTTGTCGTGTCTCGGGGTTGCAGAGTCAGGAGTTGCACTGGGTGCTTGTTTTTAAGGTGCTTTTTTCAGGCGCAGCAGATAGAAATCTTGCCCCATCGCTTCTGCCTCCCTTGGCAAATGTCTTTGCCTGTATCTCACCCTATAGCAGATTTGCAGGTGTCCTTCAGATCGATTTCCCAACATACGCATCTCCCATATCACCTTCTGCATTTGAATGATGTTATCTGTGTAATTCCAGGTTTCGCCCAGCTTCTGGTTTCACTCACTCTGCCAGCAGAACCAAACAAAACAGAGCCGATGGGGGTTTCTGTATTCCTAGTGAGGTTCTCTGCAGGTATAACCTGTTTTTCTGGAGTCATTCTAGTACGTTGAGCTGCATGAATAGAAGAGCAAGCTGTTGACCTTTCCAGATAAATAAATCACGGCACAAGACATCAACGATTCTTTAAGGTTCTTTTCAAGCTGGAGTATCGCCTGGCCACTAGGCCACCAAGACATAGTCTTGGGAAGAACCTGTCTTTGCTATTTACCCCCGTTCTCTCCTGTGTCTGCCTGTGGATACGTTGGCTCCTGCTCCCCATGGAGGTCTTCACAGTCAGCAAAAGGAGCAGCAGTTCCCACCAACACACGTCTATGCCAGGGAGGGTTATGTCCCATGAAGTCTGCCTGTAGGACAGCCTTCTGGTTGCTTTGTAGTCTCTTGGTGTGGGATCTTGATTTTCATCCTCCTGCTGCCCCAGCTCCCACTTTCTTCACCCCATGAACACGAAGGTTCACAGCCAGCAGCCCCGTGCTCTGTCCTCTTCCACTTCACCTTCGTGGTGTCCCCCCTCCTCAATGCTTTCAGCCTCAGAGGCCTGCAGGCTGCTTTATTAGATTTCACTTGCACGAAGCATCACTAATGCCAGACTGCCCTTGTGTTGTTTAGTTGTGTCTTTCTATTCCAGACCGACATTTTTTCTGGAGCGTTGTTCATCCAAATCTCTTTGGGCTGGAACCTCTACTTGTCCACTGTGGTCTTGCTAGCAGTGACTGCTGTCTACACCATAGCTGGTAAATAGCTTATTTTAAAAGAAACGCTATAAACTGGAGCATAGGATTTAAGTTTTCTCTTTCCTACACAGGGGAATGTTAGCATCTTCAGATACTGAGATGCTGAACTGCCTCTCCATCCTCTCACAAACATGGAGTAGCCCTTCAGGCCATTCCTAAATGAAGGGCTTGTGACAGCTCTAAGGTCCGGGGGATCAGCTCCAGGCCACATTCTCACAATGGGTCTGTCCTGAAACCACAGGGCTGGGGCCAAGCAAAGCTTTTTTGGGGGCCTATTTCATTGCACACGGTGACACACTCTCCCTGTTGTCTCTGGTTCTCCTGACAGGTGGTTTAACGGCTGTGATATACACAGACGCGCTCCAGACCCTGATCATGGTGCTGGGAGCTTTGGTCCTCATGTTCATAGGTAAGGGGAACCTGCAGTGGCATCATATATGGGTTTAATGGTCCCAGAGTTATTAGGTCTTAGCATGGTACCTCATCCTTTCATGTGTGGTACAGCAATGAGTTTTAACCACCCACAAAAGTGGTGCCAGCACAATTCTTATTCTCCAAGTCATCAGACTTGCTTCATGCTTTGCACTAACTGTATGGAGGTGAGGTTCTGGATAACCACCTTGCTGCTTTGGGTTTCCCTGGCATTGCCAAGGAGCTTGCAACCCTGCATTCCCAGAGCCAAGTTCAGCTCTCACTGTGCTTATGTAAATTCACAGTAATTCTGCTGACTTTCCCTGTTGACTTTGGGAGTTACTGTGCACTCATCTGGGCAGGACTGAGCATTATGAAAAAATAAAAGAGCAAGAAGGAATTGACCATCATTAGTCTTTGCTTTAAGCCTTCTTGGCAAACAGAAATACAGATATATCTGTTTAATGCCATACCTTCTTGCTGCAGGTCTTGGAGGGTTTATGAGCAAAGACTAGATGCTGAGGACATTGCGGGCTTTAGGATAATGGAGATTTTCTTGCATTGATCTCCTTCTAGGATGCACTGTTAAAATCACAAGGACTCTGGGCAAAATGCAACTGACTCCTTAGAAACCTTCACTGCCAAAAGCGAGGGTGGAATGAAAAGAAAGGAGATGAGAGGAAGATAGGAGAAAAGTAATCATGAGACTCAGATAAGGAAATAACTTTGCGGGGAGCACCAGACCTTAAATCACTGGCATTTTCTTTGCAGGATTTGAAAAGGTTGGCTGGTATGAAGGACTTCAGGAGAAATACAGCACGGCAATACCGAGGATCATAGTCCCAAACACGACCTGCCACCTCCCGCGTGCGGACGCCTTTCATCTCTTCAGGGATCCAGTCACAGGGGACATTCCTTGGCCTGGCCTTATATTTGGGCTCTCTGTGCTGGCTCTTTGGTGCTGGTGCACTGACCAGGTAAAGAAAGTCCTCCCCTTCTCTAGGCAAAGCACCACGCTGTTATTTCCAGCGCACTGCTCAGTTTGCGGGTCTGTGAGCTGAACCGTGACTGTCTCACCGTGCGGGAGTGTGTCCACTGTGGGCTGGGGAGTACCGGGGGTCTTCATGCAGTTAGTGTGACAACGAGATGAAAATATGGATCTAGACCTGGGTCTGCAGTGACCTTGTATAGACCTCCAGACAAGCCGTTCATATTCCCAAAGGTCTCACGTTTCTCATTCCTTTCCAAGCTACAAACAATTGATTTCTTAAGGCACGGTGCTTTTGTGCTTTAAGGTGGGACAATTATGAAAACTCACCAGGGAACTTTTACCGCAACATTCACAGTCTGCTTCCCTCCTTGTTTCTTGCTGCCTTACAGCTGCTGTTTCCAGTCCTCAAGGCGGCTTCGTTTCAGTCAAGGGCAAAACGATCGCTGTAAAGGAAATTTCCACGCTGCCCTGTCCGCAGCTCTGGGCAGCAGCAGCAGGCTGCAGGCAGCCGGGATGGGAAAGGTGCCATTGGCACACAGAACGCCCTGGGATCCTGCTGGGTGAAAGTCACCCATGAGAAGGAGAGACACGGAGAGGAAGGATCCAGCCCTCTCTGTAGTCCTCCTGTTTTACTCTCTGCTCCCTTTCTGATTGCAGGTGATAGTCCAGAGGTCTCTCTCTGCCAAGAACCTCTCCCATGCCAAAGGTGGATCGGTGCTGGGAGGGTATCTGAAAATCTTCCCCATGTTTTTCATCGTCATGCCAGGAATGATCAGCAGAGCTCTTTACCCAGGTGAGCCTTCCCCTGATCCTTGCCACTGGGCTTTGCACCTGCCATGGCCATTAATCCCACACAGGTCCTCCAGCACTTTTACACCTCAGAAACTCTGCTGTCCTGCAGGCACACTTCTATGTACTCCTATTGTACACTGATGTTCCCATGTCCTATTGTACACTGATGTTCCCATGGCCGTCCTCCACTTCCAGTGCTCCCACAGTAGCAGAAGTAACTGGGACTACCCATTTGGGGCATATTTTGCCATTGAGGGTATATAGCTCCGTGCTATGGACATGGCTTTCATCTGTCTGTCTGGAGGAAATCAGTGAGATGAAATACATGAAGGACTGAGGTTACTATCATTAGGTATTTGGTAAGAGTTTTAGCAATCATCTGCCACACCAATTCACGCCATTCCTGGTGGGTTACACAAAACAACGCTCCTTTGTGAAGGAACAAGGGCTCCCTCGTGTTGTCTCCCAAGGAGCAATCGCTGCTGGTTTCTCCAGAGCAAACCACCTCCCAGGAGGAATACCCTGGGTAGAAGGACCACTCCTGGAGGAAAGTGTAAGGGTCTCAAGTGCCTCTTTCCCAAATTTCCTCAAACAGGAGCAACTCTGCCTACAACACCCTTGGTAACCCAGCTGGCGGGTTTGTGGAAACAGTCCAGTTCCCACAAACAACAAATTGTCAAGGGTTACAACTATGTGACATCAAAGAGAGTTGTATCTGTACCCTGAATAGAAAAGGTCATCTTGAAGTTTCACCTTTATTTTACAATGTAAAATGTTCTTCAGCTCCACTCGTGCGAGCTGTATTCTAGCAGCACCTCTGAATTTGTATGAAACCACACAAGGCATCAAGATCTGTCCTCTTGGATTAAACAACCTATGGCTCAATGGGGTTTACACCGACTTCTTGTTCTTTTCTTGCCTTCTACAGATGAAGTGGGCTGCGTGGACCCGGACATCTGTAAAAGGGTCTGTGGAGCGGCGGTGGGTTGTTCCAACATCGCCTACCCCAAGCTCGTGATAGAACTCATGCCCGATGGTGAGAAACCTTTACTTGGCTACCTCTGCATGGGTGATCAGACCGCCCTTATCCATCCTGAGGATAAGAAGATAGTTCTGCAGTGATGAAAGAATAACGTTGAGAGGCCAAAGGTCTAGTCCTGATTTTTCCTTCCCCTTTTTCTGCCCAGGGCTGCGGGGTTTGATGATTGCCGTGATGATGGCAGCCCTGATGAGTTCCCTCACCTCCATTTTCAACAGCAGCAGCACCCTCTTCGTTATAGACATCTGGCAGCGGATCCGCAGAAAGGCTTCGGAGCAGGAGCTGATGATTGTGGGCAGGTCCTTACATTTCTTTGTGTCTCCTTGCTTTCATCATCTGTTTTTAGTGCTGTATTTACATTGTTCAGCCTGGGCTCACTAGGAAGAATCTGCTGCCTAAAATATAGGACAGGAATGCAGCCTGGGAAAGAGCACCACGTTTTCCATCTCGGTCTTAGATAGACCTGGTCAAAGAGAAATGCTAAGCATACCAATGAGCTAGGTAGATCATTGCCTCTCTCTTCTCTAAACTTAACATAAATACTGCCTTAAATATAACTTTCAGAAAAGCCAAAGGTGCTCTGGAGTCCCTGTCACCGGAGGTCTTTAAGAGCTTGTTATTTTTGCATCAGATGGGAATGATACATTGCAAGTACTCCTTTTCTTCAGAGAAAAATGCAGAGCTGGGCCTCCCAGCTCTCTCTCTCTAATAAGTCATAGAGCCCTTTGCGAGCAAGCTTTGGTACTGCATTGTATCAGGGACAGATAAGCAGAATTTAGGCTGCATTGTGCATACTTGTGGTGCTTTTCCTCTTCTGTTATGTGCATTAAGTTTATAAAATTTGTTGTGGGGAAAGTGAAGGCCGCAGGGAATCTCATAATCCACCACTGTAGAGTAGTGAGACAGAAAGTACCGCTTGTCCAGCAATGCGGAGAAACCTCTATAACATACAGCGCAAAGATCAAGTGTTACCCTGTTTCCCTGAAAATAAGGCCTACCCTGAAAATAAGCCCTAGCATGATTTTTCAGGATTTTTGAGGATGCTTGAAATATAAGCCCTACTCCAAAAATAAGCTCTAGTTACAGTTCAGCTATACATGTAAAAAAGTAATAACTTTTGGAGCAAAAATTAATATAAGACCCTGTCTTATTTTCAGGCAAACAGGGTACGTTATGCACCTGAGACCCCAGAAGCAATTTTAATTAAATGGAATTTGCAAAGGCATGTTATCTGCTTGGAAAGGTGGCAGAAAGATTGCTCCAACAAGCAATTGTTGAATTGACTTTGCAGAGGAGAACAGTTTTCTCCTGTGTACACAGGGAAATGTTCTTCTTGAGAGTGATCTGGAGATCTCTTCTTCCTTAGGAGATTCTGAGAGCAGTTGGAAGTGTTTTTTGTTGCAGGTGGACTCCACCACATGCAGATATAATATAATCTTATCCTTCTCTTTCAGAGTCTTTATCCTCATCCTTGTGGTCATCAGTATTCTCTGGATCCCAATCATTCAATCGGCCAACAGTGGCAAGCTCTTCGACTACATCCAGTCCATCACCAGCTATCTCGCCCCACCCATCACAGCGCTCTTCCTCTTGGCAATCTTCTGCCCAAGGATTAATGAGCCCGTAAGTGGAGTATCACAACCACGTGATATACGTATTTAATTTCATAAAATAACTAACTCTCCCCTCACTATGTAGCCTTTGAGGCTGTTTAAACTTTAAGCCAGCCCAGCTGAAGAGTGACAATTAGACAGCCTTTCCTTGGCATGCCTTAGTGGATCTTAGCCCAGTCTCTCGTGTATGTGTCTTGCTTCCAGGAAGCCACTGCAAGTGGTTCTTCTTGGCAGTCTCATTTGAAAGCACAAAAGGCAAAGTTGTTCTGCACTTTAGGGATGATGTGTCCAAGCCTAGTTGGAGGCATGTTGCTAGGAAGAGGCTCTTGCTTTGTCTGCTCTCTACCTGTTCCATGTTCAAGGACAGAAAGTGAGGATTTTTAACCGAAAACATCCTCCTTTGATGCACGTCAGTGTGAGTTTCCATCAGGCATAAAAGGTCTTTTAATCTAAGAAAGGGCTGAAAATTAAAAAAAAATAAGAGAAGGAAAAACTTGAACCAAAAGTAACATGTAGTGACCACTTCTTTATGCTTTCTTTTCTCAGGGTGCTTTCTGGGGCCTCGTGGTGGGGCTGGCTGTTGGTCTCGTTCGGATGGTCATGGAGTTTATTTATAGCGCACCATCGTGTGGTGAGGAGGACAGACGACCAGCTGTGCTAAAGGACTTGCACTACCTCTACTTCGCCCTCATCCTCTGTGTCCTCACCGCCATTGTCATCGTCCTTATCAGTCTCTGCACCCCACCGATCCCTGAAGAGAAGGTAAGTGACGTGCAGTGGCGCCCTTTTCTCAGACCCCTGTTCGGTTTCCAAAAGTCTTTTTCCTTTTCCTTTTCCTCCCACGGTTAAGAAATGGCATGTAATGCATGTGCTGCAAAGAAGCCCTCGCTCCTCAGCCCCGTTGCCCAGGCTGCACAGTGTTAATGATCCTGAGGCACTGAGGGCTTCAAATTGAGTGTCAGTCCCCATGCTGTGCCTGGAGCTGGGCAGACACCACAGCCCATCATAACAGGAATAAAAAGAAAATAAGGAGAGGAAGGAGATGAAATCATATTACAGAGCACTGCTGAGGAGGAATTAGATATATCTAATTGTAGCATCTACCCTGTTTCGGCAGAGCCAGCATCAATCTTGCAGGCAAACAAGATTAATATCTTTTGCAACATGGGCATTTAGGAAAATAACATTTTGTCCCAATGTGATCTCAATTACATTTAATAACTTTGAGTCAGGCACAACTTTCTTTTACTTAACGCATTAAAATTGTGCAGAGTTGGGAGGCTTTATATAATAAAGCCTTAAAGCAACACGTCCCAGTCCCAAGGTTTAAAGCAGCTGTCAGTATAAAAAAACCTGCCATCTGCCTCAAAACAAAAGTTACTGGATAGATCTAAAAGACCTATTTTTCCTGTCTAACTGCATGAGAGGATGAGGGTGATGCCATCATAGCATTTACTATCTGTTGCTTCCTCATAACTTGTAAAGCATTAACCAGTTCCATCAATGTTTGATTGAATGTTAGTGGTGTCAAAGATATGCAGCTCCTGGAGATCACATGAAGGCAGGTGCTCAGCTAGAGGAGAGGGGGAGACAGAGATTGTCTTTGTATCTGCTTTGAGATAACGTCTCAGCTTTATTAGCTATCAGAGGATTCACATGGGAGAGAGAAATACTGGCAAGGAGGCACCATTAGTTCTGCTGCTTACGTTGTTCACTGCTGCTCAGGGGTGGCCAGATGGTTGCCAGCAATTAATTACTGTGGTTTAATGAGTTCCCACTCATCATCTGACCTGTGATAACTGAACATGTGCAGTGGTCCCTGCCACAGCAACAGCAAGATAAGGTGCGATAGCGTAGCACTGGCAAACAGTGAATATCATACCAACAAACAGTTCAGGAAAGGAAGAACTGGCCACAGCACCTATGGGCTTTTTAGTCTGACCTCAGAGATATAAAAACACTTAAACCAGGGTTTAAATGGGGGACTTCAGGATGAAGACCTGCTATAACAACAGCGGGGAAACAGAGGTTATGATTGTGAGAGATTCCTTAGAGGGGATTTTAAGTAGAAATAGGTGATTTTTATAGGTGCTGGACCTTAGCTGACATATTCTTCAAAGAAGGGCTGAGTTCTGTGTTTGACGTCTGTATAAGAGATTTTTGTCCAAGGAAAATTAATAAGAATTAATGAGATTGCCTGTGGCAGTGAGAAGCTGGACAGAGTGACTTAGATGACCATCCATGTCCCATGTCCCTGCAGACCCTCGTTATCTTCTCACCACAAGGAAAATGAGATGGGCTGCTGGACAACTTGTGGCAGTACACGGTAGCTAATTCCCTCTTCCCATAGCTTGGTAGGAACGGGAGAGTCTGCCCCTATTTGGTTTTCGGTCTGATTTCCATTCAGTTTCTACTATTTATCCCCAATTTCAACAGGAAAGATCTGACCTTGTTCCTCAGAGAACAGCTAAGTGGTTTTCTTATGCTGACATGGGTGCCAACATTAGCGTGCTGCTGCCTATCTGGCATGAATCCACTATTTTTTGTGTTCCCTTTGCCCTAGACATGAGCACAGGGGTAGGTTTGGACCACCACTCCTGCTGGCATGGTTTCTCATGGTGTCCCACAAGCAGGGCTCGTCTCCTCCGCTCAGCTTAGTCTGTGGCTGTGCTGAGACGACTCAAGAAGAGGAAGGTTTTGGGAAGGAAGGGCAGCAGGTAGAAATCAGGCTCTAACCCTCAGGGGAAAAACTGGCACCTCAACTTTGTGTTTGGCCATTAGCACCCTCAGGTTGCTGGGTTTTGGTATGCAAGTGGGCAAACATTTGGCGAAGAAGCTCTAAGACCCCCTGACAGCGGCTGAAAGGGGGAGGCTGGTCCTGGTTGAGGATACCTGAAGCTCTGGTGCTCCCCAGTCCCATGTGTTGGTCAGTTCACTTCATGAGCCTCAGATGCTTCCCCCCTAAAAATGGCATGGGGGTAGCTCTGCTCGCCCTTAGCTGCGCCGTGCTTGGAGCTGTAATGATGAAAGACACCGTACAAGAGCTGGGAATTACACCATCTATTTTGTCAGGCAAAAGGAAAAGAAAAAACAAGCTGCCAAAGAAAAAGCCAAGGAAATACAGTGACAGATCAGACTTGGGCAGATGTAAATCACCATAGCTCCATTGCCTTCAAAGACCAGGAGCAGCTGTTGAGCACAGTTATGCCACTTTACACCAGCTGAGGCTCAACGCTGGACAACTTTAAATATTGAATCTCAATGCTTTTCAGATAGTAAATGGGCAAAAGGAGAAAAGAGATTTGTATCTGATGTTACAGGGCTATAGCTAATGTGCCTGGCTTTACATGAATTACAATCCAAGAACTGCAAGCTGTAGCATTTTCTCCTGCTGTTTTGGACTCTCTCCCATCCCTGTGGTGATTGATGCTGTGCTGGAAAACAAGTATGCAAGGAATTTGTTTGGTATGCTCCAGAGTTCATACGTCTTCATTGTAGGTAGTCCATATTGTGTCATGCCGTCCTTGAAAACCCTGCAAAAGAGCTTACAATTAAATTTGAGACTGTGAAGCTGAAACACAACTGTCAGGTGCCAGATGGCATTTTGGAACAGAAGGATTTATTCTAGTTTACAAACAACAAAAGAAAAACTTTGCTTAGTTCTTGCAAACTCCCTCGTCCAAGGAGAATGTGAAGATGAAAAGGGAGAGGAACAGCCCACAAAGCACAAGTGCTACACAAGTAGGTCACGTCCCCAGTGGTCACAGGGCTCACCCAGACAGGCTGATGGACCAGCAGCTCCACCTTATGTATTGCTTGCCTTCTCCAAGCATGGAAAATGTGCCATCATCTGCGTCCCCATCCCTTCATGCGTCAAGCACTCAGCCTGATTTGGTGGCCTCCATGGCCACACAATGCTGCTGGTGTACCCCAGCACAGGTCCTTCTGGTGACGGGAAAGAGGAGAAAGGGGGAGCTCAAGGATTCAGCCACCCAAAGCTCACCCCGGGGGAGCCTGAAACTGGAGTGTGGGTGTGATGCTTCACCATGGAGCCCTCTAGGGTGGCCATGGCCAAATAAACCAAAGGAAAAACACACCTGGAATATTGTGTCCAGTTGTGGCCCCTCAGCTCCAGAAGGACAGGGAACTGCTGGAGAGAGTCCAGCGCAGCCACCAAGATGCTGGAGGGAGTGGAGCATCTCCCGTGTGAGGAAAGGCTGAGGGAGCTGGGGCTCTGGAGCTGGAGAAGAGGAGACTGAGGGGGGACTCATTCATGGGGATCAATGTGGAAAGGGGCAGTGTCAGGAGGATGGAGCCAGGCTCTTCTCGGTGACAACCAGTGACAGGACAAGGGGCAATGGGTTCAAACTGGAACACAAGAGGCTCCACTTACATGTGAGAAGAAACTTCTTCCTGGTGAGGGTGGCAGAGCCTGGCCCAGGCTGCCCAGGGAGGTTGTGGAGTCTCCTTCTCTGCAGACATTCAAACCCGCCTGGACACCTTCCTGTGGAACCTCAGCTGGGTGTTCCTGCTCCATGGGGGGATTGCACTGGATGAGCTTTCCAGGGCCCTTCCAACCCCTGACATTCTGGGATTCGGTGAAAGCAGCAGCTCCTGGGTGGGTCCCTGGTGTGATGTGCAGCCAGGTTACCTCTGCATCCATGCTCTTTCAATTGGGAATTGCTCCCGTCTGGCAGAGTCTGAGCCCAAGGCAGATTCCAGCCCTTGCAGGTTTTTCTGCAATGTGAAGAGGCAGTCAGTCAGTGACAAATGGGAAGAGGAAGGAAAAGAAAAAGAAGTTTTGGAAATCCTTTAGTACTCCAAAACTTTGCCGTTCAGTGACATTTCCTAAGTGATTAAAAAAAAAAAAAAAAGAAGAATCCTTGAGAAAGATGAGGATCATCAAATCAAAGCAATTTAGCACATAGTGACAAGAAAGATTAGCCCTGCCCAATGCTCATCTTGGTTGAAAATGATTTAAATAAAGCTATAAATCTTCTGGAAATTATGCAACGTTTTGTGTCAGCCGGCAACTCCTGCCTAGATTTGCGTGTGTAAAATTCAAAAATTAAACTCACGTTACTTTGTAAGCGACCCCTTCGTTTCCATGTGGGCAGAGCGGGGACACAGCCGCTCAGCCATCAGACGTGTGACTCTGGCTGCCCCGCTGTCACCGCTGCAGCCCGGCTGTCCCGGTCCCATCCTGCAGCTCCCCGATGTGCCATGGCCAGCCAGGAATGCATCAGCCCTGGTTTAAACTGAAAGACCCGAGCTCCTGGGGTGGTTAACCCCACCCCACAGCTGGCAAAAGGCCACTGTGGGGTTTGCAGGATCAATGCCTCCTGTGTCCTAGAAGACTTTTAGACTTACCTTAAGAGTTTTAGACCTCCTGATTTTGTAAAGCAGAGCAGGTAGCAGCCACAGCAGCATTTCCAGAATTGATGGTCTTTCATGGCTTTTGATGGTCCTGAGAGACTGCAGAGAGAGGTCACGTCTTGTATTGGCCCGACTGAGAAAAACTGGCATTAAGAAAACAAATTAAAAAAGCCAACCCAACAAAGAGAAAAGGTATTTGGACACACAGGTCTTACAGTGCGTGCCCAGAGCTCAGTTTTTCCTACTTGTAACTATACCTGTTGGTCTAATGCCTGGTACCATCCTCCCAGCGAACTGTGAGCTGATATTCGCCATCACGGCTCTGTCTGTCCACACAGATGTGCTTCCCAACCACACGCTTGCAGCCCGAGAGCAAAGACACAATATTGCTGCCTTTCCCACTGCGAGCCCTGAGATCGGCTCGCTTGGAGGTGCAGGTTGCTGCTTTGATGAGAGCTCGTCCTAACTGTGGGGTTTAATGCTCACATTGTGCAGTTTGGACATTGTGCAGTTTCCTGTAAAGCTGCATCTCAGCAGATCCTCAAGTCCTTCCCCATGTCCCAGAGAAGAAGCTGCTCAAATACCAGTGTCCCCTTTGGCCATGTATCTGCATGCCCACACTCAGCTGATATTTCTCTGCTGAAGGTACCATCGCTGTATGTGATGGGCTGTATCCAGATAGGGTTATGTTGGCTTCCTTTTTCTCTTTTTAACTGACTTCATTACCCTTCCCATTCTGGACACAGATCATCATTACTTAATGTCAATCAAGTAACCCTAGTGAATAGGAAGCTGCTTCTTCATTGTCTGCTAAAAGGTAGAGACAGGGATGGAATAGGTTAATTTAAGAAAATAGAAGGAAAGAAACTAGATTAATTCACACTTTTTCTCAGCTTTTCAGCCCCAACTGGATGGTACCAGCCTTTTTTTTCAGGGTGTGGGCACCTGTGCAGAAGAGAGGTGAAAGAAAGTGGGGGAACAAACGTCGCCCCACAACAGGTTTCTCAGCGCAGTCTCGGATCTGTGCCCACCGAAGAGGGAGATAACTGGTGTGCCGCTTGGGGACTGGCAGGTAGTACCCTGATTGTTCTCTGTCCCTCTTTGCAGCTCGCTTGCCTGACGTGGTGGACGAGACACAGAAGAGCACCTGCCATTGACCTGAAGAATTACAAGAGCGAAGCAGCACAGATCAACGCGGCCAACGGAGAGAGTGACTTGGCGGAAAGCGCAGGTTCGGGCGCTAAGGAGGAGGCAGGTAGGGTGGCTGGCTGTGAACAAACACGCTCGTGTGCATGTGAGTGCACAGCCAAGAGCTCACACAATTCCCTCTAAAGCTCATGAGAGGCCATCTGTTGCACTGACTGGAGTTGGCGCGTGTACTTACAAGTATACCAGTTATGAGGATGTGACAAATGAAAGTGTTGCCGTTCTTGATCCTCCAACATATTTTTCTAGCACTTCCCTTCACGTTACAGTCCTCTGAATGGTTCAGAAGAGCTGGCATTCCTGAAAAACAAAGAAAACCCACCATTCAGTAAAATGCTCCTCCCTAGAACAAGCTGTTTACCCAGGCAAACTACCCCAGTGCAGCTCTGCCCAAGTCACAGTATTATTTGAGCACTTCGTGCCTGGACACTTAATGGTGTGCTGGACTTGTGAGACAGGAGTCAACAGCCACTTACAGACATCTCTTGAGAGGGTGAAGGTGGCGCTGCCGGGACACGGCTCCTCCACCCATTGACACCGGGGATTTGTGCCGTGACACTGTGTCTGTTTGTCTCACCAACATGATCTCGAGCTCCAGAGCACTACTGCAGGCATAACCAAAGCAGCAGCTGCCACTAGGGCTGTGAAAGTCACAGCAGGCTCTGCAATTCCACCTTTCAGCGCATGACAGTGGCATCTCTTCCTGTCCTCACCACTGCCGGGAGATAAAACCCTTGTGCATGTGCTAGAGGTGCCTCCTCCTTACCCCGTGTGAGCTCTGCTGGCCAAACTCTCTCACTGATGCCGTAACATGCTGTATCAAAATAGCATCTCGGCCTGAAGGGACCATGAAACACTGGGAGTGGATATGTGCACTTTCTGGATGTCCTAGGATGAATCTACAAGCCTCAGTTTTCTCATTTACATTATGCCAATAGTATCTTTCACCATTAAAACTCAGACCTAAATTGTTTAAATAGTTGTGTATTACCAAGGGTACTTAATAAGAAGGAAGGCAAAGAGTCAAATGAACCTAAAGAGTTGTCAGGAGACACAACAGTAGCAGGAGAAGCTACGTAGGCTTTTCTTTTTCAGAGCAGACAGAGGTTTATTCTGCAGATCCACTAAAAAAACCACAGCTTTCTGGTTTTGAGCTTCACCTTCCAAGGTTACAGAGCTGAGAAACTCAGAAGAAAGGCACACACACAAGATTTCTTGACTCTTTCCCTGTGCTGGTCAGTCCAAATGATATTGGTACAATTAAAGCCAAGCTAAACAGAAGTGAACAAGTACAGGAACATTCTTTTCTCAGATTAGAGTAAGTTTGGCTTTCAGTTGAATGCAACCATTCAGCATTATTTCTTATTTCTTATCAATTCATAGTTCACTTAACTAGCTCATATTTTTTATAAACAAATGTCTTGGCATTTTGGTAATTAGCAATGATGGGCAAGGAAATGCGAAACAGAGCAGCTGACAGTTTAATGAGGTTTGGGTTTTGGTTTTGGGTAACACCTTTTTCAAGGCCTTATGACATTCTGCATTTCAAGAAAAAGAGCAGCCAGTGAAATTCACACGGCACAGGGCTGACGATTAAAACATATACTTCATCTGGCGTGTCGTGTGTAATAAATAACCCAGGAGATCCCTAAATGGACCATCATCCTGTCAGGAATTTGTGAAAGTGGATGGAAGCAGAGCTGGGGAGGAAGGGGAAGGAGGCTGCTAATTAACTAACGAACAACCGGTGTTGCAGTCAACCAAGTGTAATCAGGCTGTGCTGCACATTGTTGAAGCAGAGCTTTCTCTTTTCCTTCCCATCTCCCACCATCATCTAGCATCTGCCATCCAAGGTGCACCTCAGGCCCCACTCCAGACTGGTCAAGACACTTCCAAACAGGCGGAAGGAAGGAGGAAAAGGTCCCAGCTGGATGCTAACACCCTTTTTTGGTCCATCTCTCCCAGCAGCCAAGCCTCCCTGCTGGAAAGTGCTCTACCTGTGGTTCTGCGGTCTGTCCCCCGGCCCCAGGCCCACCCTGTCCCCCGAAGAGAGAGCTGCCCTGCAGCAGAGACTCACCAGCATCGAGGAGAAGCCCCTGTGGAAGGCTGTTTGCGACGTTAATGCCATTCTCCTGCTCACCATCAACGTCTTTCTGTGGGCTTATTTCGGCTGAGGTGGGTTCGGGCACCCTGTGGCTTTGGTTTTTCTCAGAGGTCCTCATCTTCATGTCTAAGCTGGAGGTGTCGGATGACAAGGACACTCACGGTGGTCCCCGGAGGTGCCAGCACGCGTTGGCGCAGCCCTTCCCTGGAGGCACTGCTTGCTGGAAATGACTGCAGGGCTTAGCTTCTCTGTAAGATACGGTGTGACCAAGACTCAACACCCGTCACGTCCAGGGTGCAGGGGACGCGTGGGACAGTATGTGAGGCAGGAGACCTGGGGTCAGTTTTAAAGGTGCAGAGCCGAGCCCAGTAAGCAGCAAAGGCTTTGGAAAGTCCAGCTGTGGCGTGGCTATGTCCCTGCTCCCCTCATACAGCAGCTCAGGGCTGACTTCGCACCACTGCTTTTAGGGGAAAGACTTCTTAAGGGCTTCTGGTTTACACTGGTGTGGGGAAGGAGACTTAACCACTACCTACAGTTTCTTTACATGGCCAAAATTCAGATGGGGTTAGTGAGGGACCCACTGGATTAGCTCAGCGGTGACAACCCTGGCTCCCACAGCCCAGGACCTGTGTTGGACCCCCACTTACTTAGCATTAGCAGCAGGGACAGGGGCTTCCCCACCCTCCCCAAAACCCCCCCATCTGCTACAAGACAGTGAGTCTTGCAACAGCCTGAGCTGTTCCCTCTTCAGGCCAATCCTGTCCCTTAACAGCATTACCAGCAATAAAGGTGCCTTAGTAACAAAGCCAATTCTGACTTTGGGTTATTGTGGTTATATATCCTGCAGTGACGCACAAAGGTCTCTCTGGGACTATGGTGACCTGGCTGTGCTAAGGAAAAGAAATATCCCTCCTTGGGCCAGGTCCAAGGCTGGACTTTGCCCTCCTTAGGCAAGTCTAGGCTCCTCTGCCTCATCTTGTCATCATCATGAAATGTGACATGACCATAACTTTTTAAACCGCCCCTGGAGGAAGATAAGGCCGTACCCACTGTTAATATCTTTGTCTGGTGGTCGAGATGCTCACCTGGAGAAGGTCCACTGCGTGGGGAGGCGAGGGCACGCGGTGAAGCACGGTGCCCTAAAGATGAAGAACATGAGTCATGATCCAGCAAGGGGAGGAGAACCGAGGCTCTGGGCCCACCTGGCACAGGGAGCCCAGGTTGTGGTTCCACTGCTCATCCTCAGTTTGGATGGAGGAGACCGAATTAGCCGTGCAGGATGGAGTCTGTGCTGTGCTCATGGAAGTCAAGAGAAAGGTCTACGAGAAAAAAAGTAGATTTACTTTGAATAAGGGAGATCTCAGCCCTATCAATGGCCCACCCATCCCTGCAGGACGAGGCACACGAACCAGAGCTTGCCTTGCCTTCCTGCTATTCAATTTAGAGCAGGTGGTGCCCAGATCAGAGGCTACCTGAAAACATTTAGAGGAAATCAAGTTACCAGCTGTGATTAATAGCTGGTAAATGTCTAATAATAACAGACACATTTCTAATGCATTTAGAAATACCAGGGCTCTCACCCAAATAACACACTCTTTTCCTAACAGGAATGAGCAAGGCCAAAAACCCAAAGCCCATGACAGTCACATGCAGCACCCGTGAAGAGCTTCATCTCATTGTGCATCCAGTGAAACAGGGGCACTTTCTAGACGTGTATGAAGACATACAAGCACTTAAATGCCTGTGGCAGGCTCTGTAGGAACCTTTTTAGAGATACATGAGGTGGGACGAGCGCAGACCTTGAGCGAGGCTGTGTGTCCAACACCAGCCCACACGGTGCAGGTCGAGCTCCCCAGGGAACAAGGATTATCTGTGGATGCAGCAGCCGCAGCCCCACAAGCAAGGGATGAGCAAATTCATGGGCTGCGGAGGAGTTTTTAGGAAACGCAGGTGGGGAGTCAGTGCCAGCAGAACCAGTGTCACGGAGGGACCCCAAGGTCAGTTTTAGGCGACAAAACAGTCTTTATTTTGTCCGGAAAAGCACAGCCAATGAACCGACCAAAACAGGGTTTATACAATTAGTTAGCACTCCGATAGCAGAAGATAAAGGTTTGGATATCAGTTGAGGAGATTATTAGGGTGCAGCAAATGAGAATAATGAGGATCCGCAGTGTGCATGCATGGACTCACAAGAAACAAACCAGAGCCCTCTGCCCCAAGTACCCAAACACTCTCCTGGTTTGGCCAGGACTACACTTGCCTGATCAGCAAGGACTTAAATGATCACTCACCCAAAGGAGGAGGTGAGGCGCTCCCAGTCCCAGGAAGGGTCCTTAGACAGCGTCCCAGTCTAAGGGGAGGGCTCCAGCACAGACCCGCTGCTCCAAGAAGACCACACAAAGGGGATCTTCAGAGGGGACCCTGTTTTATAGTCTGATCAGATCTGGCTGTGGGCATTCCAGAAGCTTCTTGGGGCCCCTCCTCTGCTAATGACCCTGTCAACCGACCCCAGGTCCCACAAGCGAGCCATTAACTGCCCCATCGAAGGCTCCAGTTCTCGGGGGGGGGATGAGAACTGCCACACTGGTGATGACAGGCCCATCCGAGCCCGTCCCGCGGAGCACTTGTCATCGCCGGGGAGCACCGCACAGCCTCGCTCACCGCGCCTGATGAATCGCGGTATCCTAACAAGAGCACATCGCTCGCAGAGCTGTAACCAATATACAAGCCCATTGGCAGCAGATGTTATTAATGATGCCAATACATATTTTCTTATTAATCTTCCATACTAGGCTTGTGTCTATCTGCAAATGATTATCATTCATTTTCCTGACAAATCTATCACGATCATTTATTACTGTTCAGCAAAGGATCTTCTTTTAAACAAAGATTAATAACGTTGCATTTTATCTGGCTGGCTGAGCCAAAGGAAATGAAATTAACAATGAACCCACAAACATGTCATTGCTTTAATTTACCGGAAAATATTTTAAAATGTTATTTAAAAGAATATACAGTTTGTTACAAAGAAAAGAAATGAAACCACGTGCATTTTCGCAGGGTGGAGCGTGAGTTAGCAAACAGGGCACCATGTTTTCTCTGGTGCCTCAGGCTCGTTGCCTGGGACCCGGGGGAGCAGGGAGTCCCTGTTTCTGGGTTAAAGCAGACCCTACCCGGGCTGACAAGCGCCCGTCCCTGCAGGAGCCTTGTCCTCCCTGCAGCACCACACAGGGAAACTTCATGGGGACAAGCGCCAGGAGATGTGAGGGAGAGGAGGGCAGGCGGGGGCTGAGTCCCAGCGCCATTCTGCACCGCCCGTGCCCGGGAGGAGAAACAAACTCAATACATTTACATGGGTTAGTTTCCTTTCTTCTGCACTCTCTTCTCACATTCCCTTCCCTTCATTCGCATATAATAATAATAAACAATACACACACATCAAAAGACCCATCAGAATCCCCTCCTACTGTTACTGTGAATAGTAGTGCAAAATCTTAGTCGGTTTTGCCTTTGCATTGCTTGGTTCACATCCATCAACGTACCTTCTGAGCCCCGTTTTGGTGCAGGTGCCCAGGGCCGTGTCTCCGCAGGGCTGTGCCCACTGCCAGGCTCTGCGACAGGACCTCTCTGGCCATGGGAATCCCACCAGTCCCCTCCAAAGCCTTGTGCCTGGAAGGGGTTCCCCTCAAATACTGCAGCTCACTTACCCCTTTCTCAGTGCTTCCAACACCAGTAAATTGCTCCTCTTCCATGCTGGTGGGGAGAGAAGATTGTTTAGAACCAATTTTGAAGTACATACACAAGAAGCGTTTCTGCTACAGCTGCCCTTTAGTGGATTCATCTTATCTTACCCGCATAGCAGGTTAGGAGCAATGTTTTAAACCTCAGACAAAAGAAAACCCTGCTAACCTCAGGCTGTAGCAGTTTCCAAACGCTACATATCAGCAAGAGGATTTCCAAATGTGCCTTTACCTGTCTCTGTGGAGAAGCAAAACCACACTTGCTGAATTGGCTGCTATTTAACCATACATTTAATGGCTACATAACAAAGCCTTCTGGATTGTTTTTTTTTTTTTAATTAAAAAGTCATCAGTGTAGCACAAGTCTTCAAAAATTGATAACAAATAAAGAAAAGCCTGAATGTACCCCAAAGCAGCGTTTCACTGGTCTGCAGTTTAAAAGGTGATGAGAGAAGCGAGTTGGCCCTGTGTTTAAGCTGGAGAAGCATCTCCAGCTACTTTGGGTACATGCTGTATTTTGGTAAGTGGTGGGACCTCACGCTGCACATGTCCAGGCAGGTTTAGGCTTCTAATTTGATCTAGGTAGGACTTTTTGGTAGGAATCTCTGCCCGAGCAATAACCACAATGCATATGCCAAAACATCCCTGCCTGCTCTCTATCAAACTGCCAGCTTAGCCAGGTTTCTCTTCGTATAGCTGTCAATCCTGTCACAAAGGCTGCAAGCTACGAAGAAACCAGTTTCTGTCTAAAAGTGCTCTAAAAGCTAAATACTCATTACATTAGAGAGAAAAAAAAGAAGCTGTACCTTATTTCCAGTGCAACCGCATCTCCCTCCAGCTTTCAACTGGATGCTCATCAAGCCTCTTCTGTTACATTAAGCATTTGTCTGTTGTGAACTTGCACCACGTAAATAAAAATCATAGGCAGTGCACATAGAAAACCAGGGCTTCCTAATCACGGAAAGGCAAAAAATGAGATCATGGCAAAAAGAAGCAGCAAAGGATAAAATGCAGTAGATGCAAAAACCAAATTGAAGCCTCTCATCCCACAGTCCTGTATGTTTGTTTACTGGGTTACATTTATTTTCCCCATTTCAGACTAAAGGCAGCGTAACGTGGACAGTGCCATCCAGCCTCAGTGATCCCCCAAAGCTGGTTCTAAACAGTTTTGAGTTTGTTTGCCTTGAGCAGTGACAGTGAATTACAGGGAATTGTGAAGGCGAGACAGGGAGCAATAAACGTGATTTTTTTAGCATGGGTAAAATGTTGGTGTCACAACAACTTGAGATTCTTGTACAGGCCCCTCTGGAGCAGGTGAATCACCGCCCCAAACCCCTCTGCACACAGCGCTGCCTTTTCCCGGGGGTACCTTAATGCTCAGTGCCACATTTTCACCACCTCTCTGTGACCCATTGAAAGTCCTGCAGGAGAGATGGAGAAAGCTTCTGCCCCAGAACAGCCCCTCAGCACCAGAACTGAGTGCTCTGCAGAGTCTGTTGTACATTTAAAGTCCTTCAAGGGAGCTGAGAGGTCTCTGGACATCCAATAGCTGGTTAATTCCTGGCCTGAGATCCCACATAAGACCTGAACTATCTTCATGCCTTGTCTCACTGCAATTTCCAGCACCGCTGTGTATCCACCCCAATGCATGGGGGATGTTATTTAAGCATGTGTCATCTGGTCAGAGGCTGGCATCAAGGTACCCATGTGCCCAAGATTTCATAAGCAAAACCTGCAATACCATGCAGAGCAGTATTACCGATAAGCTGGCCAAGCAAGACCAGATGGCACCACCATGCCAAGGACAACAAACAGAGATATGAAGTTGTCAGAGCACCAACCAAAACCTCAGAGCAAGTGCACTTGCACACTCATCACTGCGGTGTGGCCTCTCCACTACACCCATCAGCTGGGCTGGCTCTGCTCCGGATTCAGCGCTGGAATGAGATTATCAGGGACACTCAGCCCACTTTCTGGCTTAGACTAAGACAGCAAGCTTAATTTCCAAGGGGGTGCATGTGTGTGTGTGGCGGGGGGAAGGACCAGGGTAACTATTTTAAGGACCCCATAGTTTTCCTGCATCTGTTGGGAACAGGCATGGTGTTCCAAGCGTTCGGCTGTAGCTTCCGCAAGAGCCGCATTCCATTTAATATGTGAGGCTCATCACCAGCTCACGCAGTGCGATGGTTCACATCAGGCTGAAGCAAAACCCATCCTGCTGGAAGCACAGGCAAGCAGCAGTGTCAGTTTGTCATTAACCTACAGCCACTGTCTCTGTAGACTTACAGCTATCAGTAAGATCACTGTTATAATTTCTTCCAGTCCTTAAGGGGAGGGAAAAAAAAAACTTCTCAAAACTTTTAAGGTCATTAAAAAAACCCCCACCTTTAAATTGGAAGTTGTTTCAGTTTACTTTTGTATTTCAAAATCAAATCCTCGCTTCAGCCTCACATCAAAGCAGAAATGTCAGTTGCTTTGTTTCTACATTTTCCGTGAAAAGAAGTTGCAGCTTCTACACGAGCTGAATGCCAAGTAAATAGAGGGTTTTTTTTTTTCCCCCGGGGAACAAAGGCAGCTTTTTGTGTTTGTTTTAAGCGTATGTAAATAGAGTCCCCGGAGCTGAGCTGCCTGTCAGCCCAGCCCGTTTACCCTCCTGTCACTCCAGCTGCTGATTTCTGACCCACCCGCGGTCAGGACCGCAGAGTTTCCTCCCCACTGGTGCCAACCCGCCACTCAAGCCCTGTCCTCCGGCCCCAAAGCCCAGCAAAGGGGAAACAGTTTAATATGTATTCCTTTCTCACTGCTTTCTTACTCCTTCTTCTCCTTTTCTTTGTTTGTTTTTAAGCTCAAGTTCCAGAATCACAAACTTTGGTCCTGTCACAGGCACAGAGATGGTTCTGAGAAGCTTTCACCATACGAGCAGCATATTAAAGATTGATGGTACCTACTGGTTCATGGTCAAGGTGATGTGGGACAGGGAGGAAACAGGAATGGGTTGGCGAGATAAACTACTTCAAGCAAACAAACTAAATGAAGCCAAAAACCAAACCAACCAACAAAAAAGCCACAATAAAACCCAAACCCAACCAACAGAAAACAGAAAACAGAACAAAAACGCACTTCCCCCCCGAAAAAACCACCCATATATACACACAAAAACCAACAACCCCCCCAGCAAACCCAAGCAGAAGGCCATCATCAGTGTTAGCATTTCACTCCTCAGTCGCAGGCATTTAAACAGCAGAGAGTTATTTTCCACAACGCCAGAAGACGGCGATGAGGAACCCAATCCCAGCACATGCCCACCTTCTATCACTCACTTTAATTAAAATAGCAGATCCCTGCAAAATGAAGAGCACTTAATGCTTGTCACTTCCAAAAGGCTTCAGTTGTGTCTCAATCTTCAGCACTCATTTTGGGGGTAATAGCAGGTATGACTGAGGGCCGCGTCGCTTTATGGACAACCCATAAGCTGCAATTAAGGAAAACCCTCGAGTACACGGGAAAGCTCAGTTTCGATTGGCCAAGTTGCTATCATAACTTCCTGATAAATCACTCGAGTGTTATTCAGTGTTTTCTTCTGCCGGCTTTTTCCACCTCCTGACAAGTTTACAAAGAAAAGAAGGAGCAGAGCGGAGCCGCGTTGCATCCAATCTGCTGCCTCCACAACCGCCAGAGAGGCGAGACGGAGCCCCGAACATATGGTGCTGTGCTGACAGAGCTCGGCAACCCGTTCTGCATGAGCAACGAGGAACATCTTGAACCGCACAAGACATATGTGTTTGAGGAAGGAGATTGAAGTGTTTCATAATAAACCAGGACAAAGTGAAATACAAGTGCTGTATAAAATTTTAATTAAAAACTGGTTTTAGCCCTCCATGTGAATATACAATATGTTTCCCAGATGGATTTCATATTTAAGTATTATCCAAACCAAAAACGTAAATGAGACAAATAAAGCCTTCAAAAATGGCACAGAGGCTAAAATGTGTGTAAACACGAGATGACTGTGGTGAAAACAAGGCAGGGAGGAAAGCAACCTCTTAGCAAGTGTTTACTACTGCCGTACTGAATGAAACAGTTCTACAACTACAGCCTTACTAACAGCACCATTAGCTACACATTCAAAAATTCAAGTCAGTGTAACAATACAAATAGAGTATCAGAACCCACCGCTGCCCAGTGATGAAAGGGTGCTTGTGCCACTCGTAGGATTCACAGGTTGTTTTATACGCTGCTAATTCACAGATGCATAATTCATGGATGCTGTCAGCATCCCACCCGCGCTCCGCGTGGGGCTCAGCCCCTTCATGGCATCATTGGTTACGCAAACATCCCACCCTACAACAACATTTCTGCGCTGTATCCTCAGGATCAATAAGTTCTTAAGAACCAAGAGGGACATTGTTTTGCAGCAGCAAACTCCGTTCCGTTCCCTGGAGAGGTGAGAAGAAGGCGCAGATCACTGCTTCTCAGCCTGCAGGGCTCTCTGCTACGTCAGAGCCATCACCCAGAACTGAATGGAGAAAGCACAATCTCCACATCGATCAAGCAAAGACAAAGGCTATCGTTCCTTCGTGTCGCCATCCAAATTACCACCACACTTCGAGAATTTCTCACTGAAGACACAACAGGTAACAAACCACATGTCCTCGGCAAGCCAACATTGCTAACAAACAGAGCTACGGCCTCATCGTTTCAGGGGTTCAGTTGATGATGTTTTGAAATGCACAGACAAAGCAGTAGGGCTTGCGCTTAATAGCTGTAACAGAACACAGAACAACTGTGCAGCAGAAACAGCAATATTAGGTGTTCTTGATCGCTTCCCACCACACTGGTTTATTTGTTGGGACTGAAAGGAACTGGTCAGAGCCCAATTCTCTGCTGGTACCAGAGAGCATCAGCTCAACCCAGCACTATTTCTGCTGTGAGGCGGCTCGGCAAGATCATCCTCAGAACTGCTGCTCTCTCTTACCTTCAGTTGCTTTCAACGGAACCAAGAAACTACGTTTCACTTATTCCAAAGTTTCCCCAAATTCCTTGACTACTAAACAAAGCTCTTGAGATACTTCCAGCATCCTGCTAATGAGCACTCCATAACCCCCAAAGTCATTAAGACCATGGTAGGCTTCCCTGTGACCCAGAGATTCCACATTACGAGATTTGCACAGTTCAGATAGCACTGCTAAAAAGCTAAGGATTTTGTTGCATAGTTCAGTGTTTCAGAAAACACTTTCAAGCTTAAAATTTAGGAAGAGCACAATTATACAAGGAGCTGTTCCTTGCGCAGGGAGTGAAAAGGCAGAGATTCCTCCCAACTTGCTCTGACAAACCCATCACAAACCTTTCCCCTGTTGAGTTGCACACACCATTGCCCCCTTGCTCCTGGGAAGAGGATGGGAACTAATGACGTGATAGAAGTGAATAGTGCTGATGAGACAACAGACAGCGCTAAGACATCAGGGTGACAACAAAATAATTTGGTTTTAAAAAAAAAACAGATTATATGAGTGCAATCGTTATGAGTGTGATGAACCCGGCTCGTGCAGGAGACAGAAGCTGAGCAGGATACTGACTGCAAAGATTAGCTCCAAAAATCACATGTAGTAAAGCAGTTCATTATCTTTTTCAACCATCTCTTAGATGTAATAGGTTTCTGTCTTGGTAAGATTAAGACTTGCTTAATAATTGTCCGATTAAAACATAATAAACCTAGGAAAATGAAAATAAAGCCTTTTTAGTAACCTGTAGATGGGACTTTTCAGGCAGGCTTCCACACAATAATTTCTGTAACGTTCACCTCGGGATCCCAAAGCACTTCACAGTCATTTAATTAAGCTTCAACAGAGCACAAACTCCCCATTTTACAGCTGAGGTAACAAAGAGAGGGTGTTTGGATCAGACTATTTAATACTGGGCAGAGGTAAATGTGCTGTCATTTTACCGAAAACCAGATCGCCAACGCCTTTCTCCCCTCACTGTTTTGGCAGCCTCCTAAATAACAGTAAAATTCAAACAGGTGATAACGGATTTCATCATCTGCCAAGCTGCTCAGATTCGGGGTATAAACACTGCTGCCCATCTATCTTACAAAGCTGCTGCTACCCGTTCCCATTGCTGCAGCCATCCCCATGCCTCCTGTCCCCAGTGGCCCAATTTACGCTTCCTTTCTCCTAGTTGAAAACTTAGATAAGGCAAATCATTAAAGAGTTTGACATTTTTGCCTTTAATCCACCACAGGTCAATGACTGAGTGACTTCCAAAGCAACAACTGTGCAGCAGAGGATTTGCATCTCTACCCAACACAGGCAGGTAGGTTTGGCTAAAGCCACCCCAAGATCCTCAACCACATCGTTATGTGTAGGAAAGAGGGAAGGGAGCAAGCAGGAAGCAGACTTTGATTTATTAAAATGAAAATGATTAACTGATTGCACTCATTGCATCCTGCAACCAACACTGGACGCTGAATAGCATTTGGTGAGAATACTCATGGGTTATTATAAATTGGGGAGGGCAAGAGAAAGAGACAGACTACAGGAAAACACTAATTTGCTCTTAATCTAGCCCATTATTTCTAGATTTGAGTAGGCAGCTTTCCTTTAGGATGAAAACGATGGGGGTGGGATTATGCCATCCCACTGTCACTAACAGACCACTTTGTGGATGGCAAAAGATAAGGAATGAGCACAGAAAATGCTATTTTAAGCTCCACTCAGGAACCTAGAAATTTGCATTTGATAGAAGGGATTTAAATTGCATTAGAAGGCAAGGTGCACTAAACAATTACAGTTTATTACTATGTTGGTTCGCTGCCTGAACCTCCACTTATCACTTCGTGCAGCAGCAAAGCAGCCGCGGCGCTCGGTGCACAGGAGCTGTGTGCATATTAATGGCAGGGTTAGCTGAGCAAACAGGGGCCAAAAGCTGCTGAAAACCGAGTGGTTTGCAGATTCCGTGGGCAGATTGGAGTAATTTGGGTCTTAAGTCACATCTCATAGAAAAGCTTTCCCTTAAGCAAAGTGGGTTCCCAGCACAGGGCTTGGAAGAGAACGCTCCTTGCTGTGTCACCACGTGTAAGCTGTGGGATGGCTCTGACCCAAGGGAGAAAGATCCTGCAGCAGCTGATTTGGAGAGACATTGCACCCCCCATCTCCCCACGCGGCTGGAGCAGGGCCAGACACTCACAGTCTATCTGCTTCATTTTTGTTACGCTGCATACAGTGAGAACATCCATACGAGTCCAAATTCAATGTATGGCGCTTATTTTTTAATTCTGTCCAGTTGGCAGCTTTAAAAACAATACTTCCATCTTTGAAGGTGGCCACATTAGCACATGCTGCCTTTCTTTAGCTAGTGGAGTTAAACAGATACTCCCCAGCCATTCCTCTGGACCCCTTGGAAACATTACCCTGTTTTTTCACAGTGGCCTCCAACCTTAGCCCCTCATGTCTTGGATTCAGGGCAAACTGCGTCCTTACTCATGCATACAAAACACCCGAAGCCTCGGTGTTCAGGCCATCTTACACATCGAACAGGAAGGGACTAGAACCTGCAATGCTGGGTTCCTGGGGAGGGAAAAATGGATTAGTACTTGTATATCATGATATACTTTGCTGTGAAGCAGCCCACCTTCAGAAGACTGTAACACTGTGGTGGGAACACACAGAGACTATTGAACGAAAACTCTGGGATACCATGAGAGGAACACTAAATCTTATGCCTCAAACACATCCAGGAAACTGCAGCCACCTTCGTAGTTTAGTAGATTCTTTTTAAACCAAAAGCTTGGAAAGTATCTCTCAGAATGTGCCCTGTGTATTTCGGAGGAATTTGAATCTACCTACTGTCCTGAGCAACAAGGAGAAGCAACTATTCCTTTATGGACTAATAGAGGGTCACAGGAACAGGTCCCATAGCACAACGCTCCACGGCCACCGTGCCTCCTGTGGCACCGCTTGGGGAAGTTTTACTGCAAAGAAAGCGCATAGAGTGACTCAACACTTCTCCATGGCATAACACTGTGCGACTAATGCCCTCTGAAAGCACCGACATGCGAATGGCACCAGGGACAGCAAGTTATCAGTGTTAATCCACTTCAACTGGTTTAACAGCGACAGGGAATAAAAATGTCCATATGCAAGACACCTCCTCCGAGAGCCCCCCTTCCTGAAGCAGAAGCACAGAGCCCTTCAGCGTCCTTTCCCACCAGCATAATTGCTCACCAACTGCTTTCTCAAATCAATTATGTTGTCTCAGCATTAAAGGATGGAAGGCAGAATAGACCAACTTTTTGTTTATCCAGGCATGCTGGCAGGTTACAGTCATATGTTCTGCCATCTGTACTGCTCGCTTTATCCTTCATCCAATCCTAACAGGTAAAATGGCATCGGTGTAGCTGAATCTGTTCACTCAGGCAGGGAAGGAGCCAGAACAGGCATTTGTTTTTCCCCGCATTCTGAAGGGAAGCAGGAGATGGACACTCTTGCCCTTTTAAAACATGCTGCTTTTCAATAGATGGGCAATTTGCCCCGGGCTGCTAATGTGGGATGTGTTCAATGCAAGGCTGAAAAGGTTCCGTCCCCAGGGAAAGCATCGAACTGCTGATGAACATTTGGTGGCCTTTAGCAAAAACAACGCGGTTTCTGCCAAGAGGATCCCAGCAGACAGGGAAGGACGGGCTCCAAATGAGCTGGGATTGCGCTGCAGGAACTTGAGAGGGCTGTAGGGGGCTCCATGACTGGCGCCCCTCCTGCCCTCTCCACACTCCTTTCTTATTCAGATCTTTGAAAATTACCAGTGTATTGGCAAATGTCATGGCTGCATTCAAAAGAACCTGGAAACTTCCAAATGCTCGGGATGTGTGAAGATGACCCTTCTTCTGATATGAAGGCTGCTGGGTTTCCTTTTCAAATTTGACAATATTAGAAAATTTGTGACTAAAGGTGCTTGAAAAACACATCTTTGAAAGCACATCTATAGGGCAGAGCTTTTCTCCTCAAAAAGAAACAATCCAAAGGCTTCTAGAGAGCAATTCCCTTAATCCCACATGGGACAAAACTCACCTTCACCTTCCTCCGTTAGACCCCGCTCTCTGAACACTAGGACGTGCTGCTACTTCAACTAATGCTATTTATGTTACTAAAAAGCTTTAATTATTTAATAAGGAGTGGCTGCAGCTGAAACCTGAGCTGAGGTCAGACAGGAATGTCCAGCAGACCTGTCAGCCTTCAGACGACGGACTTTTCACAGCCTCAGAGGAGCAGCACCATCCTGATTAACCGCGAGGGGGCTTGGTGCCTGGTGAGTTGGCAGGGATGGGGGCAGGGGGTTGGTAATATTAAGTTTCCTTTTGGCAAACCCCCATTTCTCCAAAAACCTGCTCAACCATCATTACACCTTAAAAATAGAGTACAAATATCTGCTACATAAAAACGTTTCATTACAAATAATACTGTGTACTGTGCGTGTGCAGGTGAATTGCTATCAGGAGTGAGTTTTTGGGTGTGGATCAGTGCCGGTAGCTTTCCGGTACATGTTTCTGTATATTTTCTCGAGGCTCTCTTCAAAGATCGCTCGGTGAGGCTTCCCTTTGTATACAGCTGCACGACCAGGCCGATATTCACCATTATCCAGGTGAACAGTAGCGTTCTGCTGCACTGCTGAACTGTCAACAGAAAGAAGATAGGAAATAACGATCAAACCAAGGTAAGGAAGAGGAATCAGAAGCACAAAACTTGCAAATCATGGGTTGCCTTTCAGAAATTGATAAAAAAACTGCACTGCAGCTACTCCTAAGAAACGGGAGCCCCACGTTACTCATTCACACAAATTCTCCTCCAGTGATCTGAGTGCACTCGACACCTCCCGAATAGAAAGAGAATTAATTTGCAGAGAGCAGTGGTTTGGCCGTGTTTTGATCAGCAGTGTGACGAGGCACTGAGCCTGTGCAAGAGCAGCACAGCAGGATTTTTGTGTCCTTTGAAGGTCAAAACGTAACCACAAGCAGCTATTTCAATATGAAGACAATCTATCAGAGGTATATTAAATTACTGTGGTTGCAGCTGCAAAGTGCTCCATCGGAAGCATCTTGGATTAAGTATTCTACCCAATACATTATGATATAGTGGCAATCGAGTGTTCCTTCCCCACCCCATCTTCTGTGTCACTGTTTTAATACTAAACACAAATACCGTCTCATATTTCGGTGGCTTTGATAAATTACTTCCTAGGCCTATGAAGTGGAATTTATTCGCTGAAAATCATGACAAAACACTGACAAATCTGAAGGATGTGTATCTAGACTTCGCGACTACGCCTTCACTTGGAACTTTCAAAACAAAGGCTTGTGTCATATAATGAAATGAGGCGTTTTCCTGGAATAAAGCATGAAACAACCAGCTCCAAAATCCTAAGCAGAAAATGACTGCTGAGGTGACATCTTTTTCACATCTGCTCAGAGATTTAACCACTTAAGACACCCAAAAAATAGAATCATGTTATCTTCAGCCTTTTGTGAGTATTCTCAGTCTGGGGAATGGAACTGGAAATGTGATGCTGACAGGGACCATCTTCCCTTAGGACATGGATTATGTTTCTCATACGCATATTAAGCTACTAAGGCCAAACCAGTACTTACAACTTTGTCCTCAAGTAAATACCAGCAAACATCTATGACAAAATTGGAAGAATCCTTATGTCAAAGGACTAAGAAATATACTTCTACCGAGATGCATCAAAACACAAGGTTTGCACTTCAAGAAAGGAAGATGGTGAGGGAAGAAGAGAAAATGTAGGCTCCTTTTTCTAAATTCATGTCCCATGGAGAACAGAAGAAGGATTGGCTTTTGCCTTTACATTTCTTACATTCAAACATTACAGTGATGCCAACCTATACCACATAAAACAACAACAACAAGGTCTTTATGTGGCTCAAATATTAAAAAGGGAGGGAGGCCAACTTCACGCTTTTTCAGAACAGCTTCCATATGTCAAGTCAATCAACGGCATGCAGATAATTTCAATGTGTTTCTCATTCTGCAGCGGGTGAACTGTGCTTCACAGACACCAAGAAACCAAACAGCAAAATCAATAGAAAAGTTATGCAGGCTTGTGTTAAATGGTGACAAGTCAACACCCTGGGGTCCCACCAACAACTGGGGTCTGGCCGCCTCCTCTCTGCTGTGTGTTCCCTCTCTGCTGATGCACAATACTGTGTGTATTTCCATTCTCCAGCCCTTGTACATGAGATATTCAGCACTGGTGTGGACACACACAGCCAAGCCAGGGCAGGCTCCCGCTCCTGTCCCAACTGGCAACCAGCTGAGCGACTGGGGAATTACACTCACAAGTCACATTAACAGTAGGATTTCTGCACGCAACTCCCTGCTCTGAAATGCCCGTCATATGCTTTTGTTCCCTCAAACATCTCCTTTAAGAGTCGCAGACGTTCTTTTCTGAGTGAATCATATCCTAAATATTTCACAGAACACAGCCTTTTTCCTTACTCCCAGTGGTTTGCAATCAGCTGCTTTGCTGCCAACATTTGGTTGACAGCACCATGTCCTCCTGTGAACTCTGTCCCTGTGTCCTGTTTGCAAGCCCTGTGCTCAACACTGAGCGATCACATTAGCACAATAAAACCTTATTTTCCTAAGTTAGCACCACAGTTCTAGGATTTCTCTCTTCCTATAAACAGAAAAGCCATACAACCCTGAAAATGTTTTACATTGCTTAGTGTCTTTCCTCCAACAAGTATCCAAAACATCCTCCAGAATACTGTGCGTGCACAGAGAACATCAATATTGATAACGTCCACTACAGAAGTTGCCAAAATCAATTCAATTGGTGTCTTTAAAGTAAGATATTTGAATGAAAGCCTGGTCATACATGCGAGGGCTGCACAGAATAATGAACTTAGATTAACCAGGTTTTTGTTGAATCACTAAACCATAGTGTGTATATATATAAAATTGCTGTGGTTTCCAACAATCTTCTCCTTCCCAAATACGTGTTTAGGGAAAGAAATGAAACACCAAAAACCCAAAGCAAAACCCAAACAAAAAAAACCCCAAACAAGAGACCACACACACAAACCCAAACCAAACACCCCCCAACAACAACCAAAATACAACAAATCAGCCCCAAACCGTATTACTAAATCAACTTCTATTTGTTTTTGCACGTCCATATTTTGAAGAAAATAAACCCAACTGGTTATTTTTCAAGTGACATTTGCTCTCTGGTTGATAAAATCCCCAAACTACTGCCTAAGGATTGTTTTCACGACCAAGTCCAGTTCCAAAATCAGTGTTTCATGGGGGCTATGGTGACACGATACCAAACAGAACGGAAGGCATAAATAACGACAGTTAACTATATTTCACTTTTAGGTGAAAAAACTTTGTAGGCCTAACTCTTAGAGAAGCCTTTTCCTGATTAAATACAGTACACAGCTCAAAATAGGAAAAAGCTATTTTTTAGCTAAATGTAAAGGGCAACATCATGAGTATGGATGTTGTGTCTTGGCCAGAGGAAATCTCCATACCTGCTCTGCAGTTCGCCCATGGCTGAGGACGCTTTATGCGAAGATTCTTTTGTCTCAGTCAAGTCTCCTTTTGACGAGTTACTCTCATCCTAAAAAAAACCCAGAAATCAAATTCTCATTACCTTGGTTTCCGATTCCAATGATCTCATTTCAAAAATTCTTTCCATTTAGTAGAAGACTACTAACGTGCTTACATTTCTTGGGGCAGAAAGGGACAAAGTGTAATGAGCCAAATGCCATTTATGAACACTTTTAATTAAGTTTGGTACGACTCAGCTAATAATTTTCAGGTAATAAACTGGAAAGAATTTCTAGCCAGCGTAGATCTAAAGAATTATGCAGACAGCACAAGCTTCAATAATCCCCAACAAACAAGTTGGTTAAACGCTATGAAACCTATTGCTCGGTGCTTTACTTTTGTTTCTTGTAGAAGAAGGGGAAAAGAATCTAAAACTTATCTATGAGTTTTCATAATGAGTCGCCATTATCCATTTAATGCATTTTACCATTCTGCACACCTGAATACATCGATTCCACGTACAGGCCTGAGAACACGCTCGCCCAACTTTACAAAATAAGTATGATACACTTAATGAATCCTCAGTGGTATTCTCAGGAGTCGCTAGAAAGCACTCTGACCTTCCAAATGCCATCTAGACATTCATTAACCCATATTTGCCCTCTTAGGTAACGCCTCATGTGCAGGGAGCCAGTTGCTCACCTCGATGGGATGGTGGAAACTCCACCACCCACACCCATGTTCACTCTACTCTGAAGAGCAAAGATGCTACTCAAGAGGTGACATTAGGTGACGCTTTTAGCAGAAGCCAGTTGCTGTAAGGATTAGTAAACAAAATCATCTTTCATGCTGCAGGAGAAATAACTGGGAGAAAAAGACTGCAATAAAAATAATCACGCTTGCTGGTAACACAGAACTGGGAGAAAAGACAATAAATACAGAGGTAGATGGCAATAAGATGCAGAGTAAGCTGAACGGCAGATGTATGGCTGAGGAAAAACCCAACGCAATTTATTACGGTGAAAGACAAGGTAATAAATGTGTTTGTAAACAGGAAAACTCTTCCTCCGGCAGTCAGACTACAAAGCACTGCAGAGGAAACGGGGTACAGTGCTGAAGAAAACTCTGCAGCGTTTGCCAAAGGCAAATTCTGTTCTGGAAAGCAGAAAAAAGATGGTAAAGTTACAATGCTGTCAGAATGTCACAGCGGACACCCTAAGGAATCCGCAGTCACACTGGTTTACAGAGCACTATGGAAACGAAATGCTGGAAAACACAACTGGATGCTCCTGGGAATGGTTATTGAGCATTAGGCTCTTTGGAATGAAACAGTGAGAGGCTTTTTGACCTTTCAAAGTCTGGACGAGGAGCCAAAGTCTACTCACCGCATTGCCGGTGCACTCCCTTTGCTATTCCCCCACTTTGACGGTCATCTGATTGCCTCATCCATCCACCGCACCACAATGCAGAGTTGGGGGAAACACAACCACTCCTGGTCTATTTTCAAGTGTTCACTGTAAGGAGACCTGATCTGTATTTTGGTTTTGAGCGGGTCAGCTGTGTTAGCAGCGCCTTCACAAGCTGGGTGGACAGTTACCAAACACTATGAGACTCCTCTGTAACATCCTCCCGTTCCTTTTGCCCAGAGGAAGAAAATGGAATGAGAAAAATCGTCCTTGTTCTGATCAGGTTGGTAATGAAGGACTCAAAAATCTCCCCCAATACCCTGATATCTGGACTTTTTTAGAGCAGAAACAGGAAGTTTTCCAGCAGGGGAGGAAACAGAAAAGCACCATCTCTGATTATTAATCCCTGGGAGTATTCAGCAGTGTTTGGTACAGGAGGTGACAATGTGTGCTAGCAGAAAGCACCATGCTTCAAGAATCTAACACCGCGCTTGCAAATTCGTATGTATTTCTGTAATATTGCAGTAACAAGTCAACACCAGCATATGTGTAGCTCATTTTAGAGCAGAATGTTTTAAGTGAAGTTGTTTGGGTTTTTTTTTTCCTAAAAATGTGAGTAAATGCATGGAGAGACTGTTAACCAGCCATCCAGCCCTCCTAACAAACTAGGATCTTTATTGTAAAGTCATGGTCTACTGGCCAAGGAAGGTAGTCAAGGACCACTAGTGACAGGCTAGGGCAGACCTTCATTACATGGAGGTGCTGCACTGTCAGGAAATTCAATTTGTTATCTTAAGTTCATTGAAACATTTGACATGATTTGTGCCTATTTTGGAGTGGCTGAAACACATAAGATGTCTGTCACATTTTCTATTTGAGAGCTCACAAGATCATAAAGTTGGAATACAAACGTAGGGAGGGACAGCCTGCAGTAGATCCAACAGCCTTAGTGTGAATGAGAAAAGGTTTTCAGAGTTTAAAACAAAAAGCACAAAATCTTCATCTTACCAACTCTCATCCTTACATCCTTGTACCTACCTTTCCGTGCCCTCACCTTACACGTAAGGTGCTGAGTTCTTCGCAGACGAACAACCTTGCAATTCGGTTTGTAAAATGCTTAGGCCAGGGAGATCCTGTGCCACAACTGCATTTCTCTAAATCGCTATAGCAAAAACTTTTATCCGTCTAAAACCACACTTCAAAACTCCATGAGGCTCAAGGACAACGTATTCTGAGCCGGGGCATCACCTCATTAGATAAAAAGCTCTGTTCCTTGAAAGCCAGGTAATTAAGGGGAAAAAGCAGACATCTGAGGAACAACATTAGCTCTACAAACAGCTGGACACAAGCAGCTGCTGATGTGCAGCTGCACAACACGTTAAGCCTTGATGCTCTACAGATCCGTAACATATCTTTTGCTTAAATTGGAAGTAGAGAACCAGATATCAGAAAATCCTGTATCTGTCCTCAATCCCCCTGAGAGGTCACCCATCCCAGCCGTGCATAAAGGCCACACACAGAGGAGCTACTGAAATCAGTGTGAAACAGTTCAGCTCATCTACTGAAGCCATAGCTCTGCAATCGAGGCTGCCTCAAAGGGCAGCACTGTAGTAAATCCAAGGCTGTAGGCGCAGCTCTTTCCCTCAGCCATCTTGGAGAAAAGAAAGGATTTAGTTTGCAGCCAGACTTACAAATATCAGGCGCTGTCTGGCACTGTGTGTCCTTAAAATATTCTTCACTCGTTTATGGATCTCATCTCCGTTTGCTGGTGAAGGCCAACCGGAGCTAAACCTGGAAAAACAAAGAGAACAAAGATTTCCTTGCTGAAAAGCTCAAACATGCTTTTGACTCCGATTTTTTTTGTTAATTATGAAGCACACCTTACTTTCTTCTCTTTGGAACACATGCAATGTTTAGATTTGCTTCCTTTTCTCCTCTAGGGCACAAGTAAACCAACATTTCAGAGCGGTGCACAAGCAGGATGCGTCCTCAATACCAACAGAAGATGCAAAGCACAGAAAAAACGCTGATGATTTTGTAACCTGGGTAATATTTCTATAACGTCCGCATTGTCCCTACAGAACAGTTAGTGTTCTATTCCCAGTGATCGGGTTTCATTTTCCCCTTTTTATAGCAAGTCTTAAACACATGAATTCCTTTTCACCGGAATAAATGAGCAGGAAGAAAAGCCCAATGATTTCAGAGCAGAAAGCCCATGGAGTTTAGAAACTGCAGATTCACAGCCTCTGTTTCACGAGGTGGAAATGCATTTTAAGTCACCTTTTTTTTTTTTTACATTAAAATCCAGGTAGTTCGCTTGACATGAGGGACTTAAAACAGCAGCTACTTTTGCATTTGACCCTTTTATGGTCTTTTTTCACTTTACTGAAAAAAGCCAACATCCCTCCTTCTCAGTAGGTCCAGAAGCTGGCAGAAGTTTGATACCTGTAGTTATTCTTAGACTGCTAAGGGAGGCAACTAAGATTTTAAGAAAATGATCATTTACATACCAACCTCCACCTGTTAGTACTTCCAAAAATGTGTTATTAAAAAGGAAAGAAAAAAAAAGGAGAGCTCAACATAAGGCAAGAATTATTGGGGAAAAGTTATGAAATGTTTACATACACAATCTCATCACAGGGGGTACAGACACCAAATCAAGATGGTGCAGCTTCATTTCAATGTTTCCTGACCTCTGAGAATCCCAGGATGTGAGGGGTTGGAAGGGACCTGGAAAGCTCATCCAGTGCAATCCCCCCATGGAGCAGGAACACCCAGCTGAGGTTCCACAGGAAGGTGTCCAGGTGGGTTTGAATGGCTGCAGAGAAGGAGACTCCACAACCTCCCTGGGCAGCCTGGGCCAGGCTCTGACACCCTCACCAGGAAGAAGTTTCTTCTCAAATTCAAGTGGAACCTCCTGTGTTCCAGTTTGCACCCATTGCCCCTTGTCCTGTCACTGGTTGTCACCGAGAAGAGCCTGGCTCCATCCTCCTGACACTGCCCCTTTCCATATTGATCCCCATGAATGAGTCCCCCCTCAGTCTCCTCTTCTCCAGCTCCAGAGCCCCAGCTCCCTCAGCCTTTCCTCACACGGGAGATGCTCCACTCCCTTCAGCATCTTGGTGGCTGCGCTGGACTCTCTCCAGCAGTTCCCTGTCCTTCTGGAGCTGAGGGGCCACAACTGGACACAATATTCCAGGTGTGGTCTCCCCAGGGCAGAGCAGAGGGGCAGGAGAACCTCTCTGACCTACTGACCACCCCCTTCTAACCCACCCCAGGTACCATTGGCCTTCCTGGCCACAAGGGCCCAGTGCTGGCTCATGCTCACCCTGCTGTCCCCAGGACCCCCAGGTCCCTTTCCCCTACGCTGCTCTCTATAAGTTGTTCCCCAACTTATACTGGAACGTGGGGTAAATAAAAATAAGAAACCTATGGTGTGGTATCACACTAATATGAATAGGTGACCACTGCAACTGGAGCTAATGGGACAGCAGGCAGGAGCAGAACGGGGCTGCTCTGTTGATTGGCAGCACAAGAAGCTGCGACAGATTTGGTGAAATATCGTGACTCTGAAGGCTGAGACTCCACAGTGGGTCTGGATGGGTTTGTGGGACTGGGACCGCAAGCCCCCCTGCCTCTTCCTTCCAATTTATCCCATTCCCTGCACTATCCAGCCCATCTGAAATCCGCAATCCGACCGTGCCTGGCTTACCTCCACCACACTTCCAGAAAGGTCAGTACAGGTAAGAACTGCACAGCGCCTTGCAGAATGAACAAGCCCAGCACACATAGAGAGCTCCAGTACTAAGCAAGCAACCTGGCAACCTTATTATAAAATTAGCACTTTGCAATCTTTGAGGTCATTCCTTCTGTTACCAGAGACAAATAGAAATGCCAGTAGGAAGTGACCAGTTCTCTGCTTTTGAGCAATTTTCTTCTATTTTCTTGTATCTAATCAACTTATTTGGATTGACTCATTATTATTTACCTTTCTGAAATCTCTCTCTTCTAAAGAGCCCAAATATTTTCAGCCTATGTATGAGTTTCCTTAAATCAAACTGTTTATGTCTGAACATGTCTATTCTTCTACAAGAAAGGGCGCTAAGAAATGACACACTATTGGAAGGATGAATCATATCATCTATAGGGGGATGTATTTCCCATATTTCTAATGACATTTAATATTGTTTATCTTTGGATCTTTACAGGCAAGAATTCTCACAAGCTGGCTATAACATTCATATTAGCATCCTGAAACATTTCCAATTGATTTCAAACCCAGCGGCATTTATGGCAAATCCATACTGTTCAATGCTTTTGCATACTAGGATCTAATGATCTGTCACACCAAAAGATCTCGCCATTACTTTTTCTACAAGAAAGCACAATGTTAGGGGAGGAAAGCGCTGCCTTTCAAGACACAGGAGTGTGAGTCCCTGAAGCAGGGAGAACATCCATTTCGCTGCTCGCTCAGACCCAGCTTGATGTGCTGCATCACAATGCCCGGGCTCCAGCACCAGCAGCATTTGGAGTCTTGTAAAGATTAGGGGCAAAGGAAAGGGGCTGGAGTGGTACTATCATCTTATGACTTCCCATTAGCATTTACAAACATTTACTAACATGAAAGAACCTCCGAAATGCAGGTTTCAAGATCCGCATCCTGGATGCAGGAGGAGCGAGTCATTTCCCATTTGACAAATAAAAGCCAGAGCCATGAAGTCGTGGCATTTTCTCCTATTTATACAGCAGCTGCTGTTCTTCCGACACCCAGGTTACTGGCACTGAGAAGAGAACTTGGAATAGATTGCCTTTGGGAAATAAAATTGATGAAATTCATATGTAAGATTTCAGATCATTGTTGTTCGTCTTAAATTTACAAATAGCTTTGGAGATAAATCTATTTACTTTGGGGAAAAAAAGCAAAGCCGGCTTGCTACTGTATTCATTTAGAAAATAGGTGGCTGTGTCTGCAAGAAGGAGTTTTAAACACTTCATTCAAAAACGATTACCTTTCTTTCTTGGGGTGATTTCAGTGCTCAATCCACTAGTGTGCGCTGTGGTATAAGAAATGTTACCCACTCACATACACCCCAAATAGCTTACAATTAAAAATCAAAACCTTAAGTGTGATTAAAGCCAGTATCAGCTTCTTTTTCGTCAGCTTTTCTAGTATTGTTATTGTCTGATTTTAGCAATAACTACAGTCTAACCCACATTTAAAGTCGTAATGTCAATATTTACGCCAACCAAAACTCCAACGACAATAAAATCAAGCCTGAAATGTAACAACCAGAATCTGAAGCAAAACCTTTTTGTGACAGTCTGACTCTCCTATTGGAAACAATCTATAGCACAGACTTTGTTAGGGTGTAAATAAAGGGATTCCAGTTGCCCAGAATCACCAATAATGTGTTTTTAAAATGACTAGCTACTTATTTATGTGATTTAGGTGTCACTATCATATTGCAATGTTGAAAGGAAAGTCATTTCATTTCAATGACTGTTTGTCCTGATAACCGAAATAAACTTCTACAGCTGTATTCTTTGTCATACTTTCAATTTTCCTTGGGACTTGCAAACATTCTGCAGTTACATCAGTTTAAATTGTTTATTGATTTCAATAGATTGTATAAACACTTTGGAAATATAGCTCAGTGACCTAGAAGAAGCCAGATCAATCCGAGGACTTCTCCAGATTCATTTCAAAGATGTTGTGTCGAGTGCGATCAAGGAAACAGAATCATTTTCCCTTGTAATGTGACGAAAGGCATTTATTTTCTTTTATGAGCTAAGGATTTCTTTAAGGTCATACAGACAACATCTGACTCGATGGAAAACAAAGCAGCCAAGCAGACAGTCCAGAGCTTGTGCTAAACACTGAAGTTATTTTCGTGTATAATTTTCTCCATTAGGATGAAATACTCCATTAGAAATACAAACAGGATACATTCACCCATGTACTCCAGTCAAACAGCAGCTTGCGAACTTGAGAGCTGTAATAAATAGGAACTTTCAAATGTCACACAATCCAATCATCCACTTGCACACAGCAAGAACGTTAATATCACATTTCAGCAGGAGCCACAAACGCATTTGGTATCAGCAGAATTAATGCGAAGGCCCGCTGCAGAATATTTGCAATGCCTATGGTGACCCTTTTCCCCCCCATTGCACCTCCTGGCCTTGCCAATAACGCGGTGCACGTGGCCCCCATGAAGAATTCATCAGCTTCAAAGACATGAGCAAAACCTCACGCAAGGACAAACTGTCAGAGGGCAGAAATCACTGCCGTACTGTGGGACCACATGCACAACTGCAGAGAGCACCACAGCCATCGGGGAGAAGAGGGAGAAAGAGCTCTTAAAGCTAAATATAACCTGAAAAAACCACAAACTGCAAGAACTTAGACATGGAATGAGTGAGATCCTCAAGAACGCCAAATATATTTAATTCTGAACTAGAAAAAAGCCTCACAGATTTCATATCCAAGTAGGCATTTATGCTGCATTCACTGTAAGTGGAGAAGTTGCTTTGTTCTCATCCGAGAGGACATGAAGTGGCAATTCAGTACAAGGAACTCGGTTCTCAGTGGCCTCCTCGCAGGCTCCTGTCATTGCCTCACAGAGCCCACCTCACTGTTTCTCCTTTTCTTTAGGAAAGGTGCTTTGCTGCGGGTTTCAGGGCTGCAAGGAGGCTCATCTTGCAAGTCCCCGAGAAAAACACCGTCTTGTAGGAGTGCCCGAGGATGCACACGCACTACGACAGCAAGGACCGGATTGCACTGCGCTCTCCTGCAGTGGCAGTGACACAATACACTCACGCTCTTTCCCAAAGCACGGAGGACGCTCATCTATGCACAGAAGGACACTTATTTTTGCACAAGCAACCAGCCTGGGGGGGCAAGTCAACTGCACTGACTGAAGCCAACCACACACCATGGGCAGGAGCTGACGGGTGTGCAGGTACCGCTGCTTTGCGCAGGAGATACAACCAAAATGAGCCGGACAGCCACATCACTGCCGAGTGCCAGCTTGCAACACCAGCAAAAGCTTTCCTTAGGTGACCTAAATAATGAACAATGGAAAAAATAGAGTATGAAAAATAAATATTCAAAACTTCGCTGCCTTGTTTGGGTATTTACGGTTCTGCTGCTGGCTCACAGCCAGTGGGAAAGGGGAGTGGATTGATCTGTGGTCTCCACAAGGCTCACAGAAAGGGACTGGAAATTGCTAGAAAAGGGCTCAGAGGACCTTACCCAAGACCCCAATTTCTGTATCGCTGAAAAGCATTGCAGTGGTTTAACAACTCTTCAGCCGTGCTCTGGGAAGCGCTCCCCAAAAGGCAGACGGGCACTGCACAATACTTGGAAAAGCGAAAACAGAGAGAGAAAAAAGGGAGCTAAAGGTTGTAGTGGAGAGTCAAGTTTCATATCGACTGCGAGCTGACCAGCATTTAAAAAATAGCCTGGATATGCTAAGCTCTTTGTCTTTGTAATTCAAAAGAAAATTGAGGAAATAAACACCAAATGCTGTGAGATAAGACTCTGTGTTCTTTCAAATACGCTAAGACTGGGATGCTTGCAGTAGTGGTGATTTTCTCTGCATTTCTGTGGTCTGCACAGCAGTGTTTGCGTGCGTTTCCAGACGCTGACCTCTGCTCACGTTTGCCGTTCCACTCTAGCTCTCAGTGCACAGTCAGCTGAAGCCATTGTTATCTCAGCAGCATCAAATAGAGATCCAATTCTTTAGGCTATGCCCTTTACCTTCTCATGTTCATGCTTACATCTTTAACATAAAGAGACGTTACATCGCTAAAGAGCTGAGAACACTTACTCCAATAAGAAGAAAACACATAGTTTTATGAGATCACAAATCTCTTCCGGAGAAGGGCTTGTAAAAAGGAAAAAGCAAGAATGTTCCGATAATTTCAAGATGAACTGGCAGATGAGTCAGTTCCTGTGCATGTAACAGCAGCTCACACATACAAGACTTTCCTGCTGTCAATATAAGGGACCCTATCAGCTTTAAATGGAATCCATTTGAAAATTTACCCCCCCATGCCCTCTCCCCTAAAAAGAATCCAGTGAATAAAGAATAGAAAATAAGTCACCATTACAATATCTCTTTCCTAGATGTGGGTAACTAACGCACAACATCGGAGTGGGGATGTAGACAAGATGACAAAGAAACCTCCTCCAAACCCCAGATACATCCTAATATCTGCATAACAGTTCTTAAGAGATACTGCTACACAGAACAACAAACAAGCAAGTGTTCAAGCTGAGGAAGATGTTAAAACACCAACCTGATCTTTATAAGCATTAAAAATTCAATCCCCACCTGCCATCTGTCATTTTTCTTTTTAAGGAAAAAAAACAGAGACAATTTTTCTATTTCAAAACAAAGCACAAGGCCATGTGCAGGCTGCAGAACGCACTGAGTAACAGAGGTACCAACGGCACCAAGGATGGAACAGCCTGCAACCAGTGCGAATTGAGCACCCAAGTACATCTCCATGTAGGGCCTCAGTGAAGACTTCAGCATTTAGGTCAAGACACCAGTTTGATCCTCAGCTTCTCCCAACTATTTAATGTCTTTGCTCATTCAGGCCCAGCGCTGAAGATAGTAAAGCCAGCTAGTAACTTGCTAAACTGAATGCACGGCAGAAGCACCGCACACCAAATACACATTGTACTCAGCGGGAGGTAAGGAACCGTCTCCTTGAAGGAGACTGGAGGACTTCAGTGTGAAACAAATCTGTTGGGTTTTGACATTTCTTCCATCCCACCCTCATAAGACATCGCAGCTGTGAGGTTTGCCCAAAATATTAACCAGGGATGTGAGAAACTGAACCCATCAGGGTCAGTGAAGACTAAGAAAACTAATCTAAATACAGCAATTAATATACTAACATAGGAATTCATATGCACGCAATTGCTGTAGATGCCCACATTTCAACTTAACCAAAACCAAATGTTAGGATGTCATTAATGCAGAAAGACTGGCAAATAATACCCTGAGAAGATGAAAGCGAGCCCAAGCACCAGTCACACATCTGACCATGGCACAAGGGTGCGCTTACAAACACGAGTCAGAAGGCAAAACGGCTTCCAAGCACCTCCCGTAAAGCCTACTTGACATGTATCTATATTTACATTCCTGAGATAACAGTGATTATTTAAGTATCTTCTGTCTTAGACAGGCATTGGCAGCCTAAATCTGAGGCTTCATTGATGTCTCTATCGCCAACCTTCTCTGAAACAAAGATCCTTTCCATTACTGGGGTTGTGTTCATTAAGCAGAGAGCTGATGGCAAACACAGCACCGCAGGAAAAGTTCAACGATAACATAGTTGTTGGGAAAAGATTTTTCAGTCTCTGCAGCCTGCAAACCTCCAAACATGCAAACCGTATCATGCAAGTAGTTCTCATCTGCTCACATTAATGATTCCCGAATTTTGCAAACAAAATGAAGTCATTACCTCTCCCGTAGAGAAGATCGGTTTAGCACAGAACTTGGAGAATGCTTCTGAAATGCTGGAGGTGCCGAACGCTCCAACGAACCGGCAGAATGGGACAGTCTGTTGGGTGGAGCTGAGACCACATCCTCATTGCAAACACCACAACTGTCACCGTCTTTTGCGTGAGTAGATCTTGCCTGTAGAAAACAAGCCAAACAGCAAACCTTGCTAAAATATATGACGAAAATTATGATGTACAGTTGTCAGGTTTTTCTTTTTCAAAGCAAAAGCTTAAAGGCTGCATGTCCATGCAAGAGCATCTGCCTGCTGGGGAAAGAACGAGGACCCTCATCTCATAGAAGGAGCCTTGGTCTAAATGAAATGCAGTGACAGAGGACTCAGTTGGTCTCGAACCCAACACATGGCACGGTCTAGTGTAACAAGCCTTTTATCACCTTTTCTGATGCACAATTTATATGCTTATGCCTCTCCAGAATCCCATAGATTCAGGATGAGAGTCTGAACACCACAAACCTCAGACCTCTCCTCGGTGTGGGGCCTCTTGTTCTTAGACCTTTTTTTGTCACAATTTGCTGTTCCCCGAGGGAAAACAAAGGCCTGTCTACTAATCTTCTATTCACTCTTCACCACACTAGTTACTCCTTTCATAATTCCTTTTAACCTGAAACATACCACTAAAATATCGAATTTTACCTGGAACAGGAACTTTTGCAGGAGTTGTTTCCTAAAGCTGAGGAAAACAAACCAAGGGAAAAACCTCACAACAAAAGCGGGCAAACAATAATCAGGTTATTCATCAGCTCTTTCCAGGCTGCAGGGGTTTTTTGCCCTCAGTTTTGGGAAACAGCTGCTCTTGGACAAAGCTATATTAGATTTCTGGCAAGAAAAGATACGTTCTCTTCAGGCCTGATTCTGTGAGAATCACAAGTGATTAGAGGCATCAAGAACACGATGAATTAACCTGTGGCTCAGCTATGTGCGTTCTGCAGACAGCGACTGCTCCGAAAGCCTGCTTTCCATTGGGAGGCAGAGGGATGAAGGGGACAACACAACCTTAAAATAGCCACCACCATCCAAAAAAGCAAACCAAAAGCCACACACACCACAGAAACAACAACTCCATATGTAGCATTCTGATTAGAAATTCACTATTTGCTTTACAATTTCTCACTTAAAGCCATGGAACAATCCATGAGTGCGACAACATATTAGACTTGCAAGGTACACAAAACTGCGATCTTGGTAAGAAAAGTTTAGAATCTGACAAAAGGATGCTTAACAAGGTTTATCCTTTTAATTCCTCCTCTCTGTTATCAATTTTCCCAGCCATTAGGAAGTCTAAATGGGCATATGTAATTAAATGCCTAAACCCCCAGTTTCTACAGTATTTAGGAACACAGGCAAAACCAACTAAATGAGGATGGAAAGAATTAAAAAACTGATCTGTTCAATACACAAAGCAGCTGCAATCTGAGAAAGCAAGGATGTGAAATACCACAACAGTGGGTTGTGAGTTGTACCAGCGCTACCTTTGCATACAATTGTGGAATAAAACGTCCTCTCGGAATGACTGGGAAAGCAAATGCAAACTGCCTTTAAAGGCTCTTCTACAGCCTTGTCATGAGCCTTAACGCCAAGGAGAAGCAAAGTCTGTACCTATAGGCATGAATGTCTTATGGAGTGTTAAGTTTCACGTTTCTACTTGTAAATAATCTGTGAGCAGGCTTAAGCCAGGCTAGATCTGATTTTAAAATGTCTCCTTTCTTGCCTTTTATACCAAAGAAGATGAAGTTTCAAAAATAGCTATGGAGGACAATCCTTCTCAGTCAGAGCTTCCCAAAACCGACTTGTAAGCAATAGCACTGCAAAGTACTCACGTGGGCTTTCCTGGGCCTGTAGCTGCCGAGGAGAGACGGATCTGGAGAAAGGAAAAGGTGCATCCCATAAGGACTCAAAGAAAACCCAAATGCTCAAAGCATTATGAAATCTGTTACAAAATAGCCTCCCAGACAGCACTGAAGCCATTTGTTAGTTGTTAAACTACATTGTGAAATTCTACACAAGTCTCCTCAGAATATTTCAGCAAATCGCTTTCTTCGGCTGAAAATAATGACTTTGCATTTAATGGGATACAATGTAATGAATCGGTGTAAGCGTCATCTTCTGCATAGACATTTTGCTAAGCTATTAACTGCCTAAATCAATATAAAAATCAAGCTCTGCCATTCCCCAAAAATTCTGACGTACATTACGCTACCTTACTGATCTTTCCTGAACAAGCTTCCCAACGACCATCTCTCCCTCCTTCCAGCACCTCTTATTCCTTCCCTCACCGCTAACCCACAAACACGAGTACGGAGCCCAAGGAAACACGTAGGGAAGCTATTGGGTCCATACTGAGTTAGGCTATTTCACCCATGTCGATATACATCTCATCCCCGAAGGACTGGCATTAAATTCTGCCTGGCTTCTTGATTGGTTCAACCAGTCCATACTGAACAAGCCTCATGCTGTGACCCAAGCCCAAACAGGCACTTCTGTGCTGTGCAGCATCCTAAAGACCCTCCTCTAATTAGCTACCTGCACATAAAGCAAACCAGGACTCACCTGTACTGTCAATATTTAGAGTTCTACTCCTAGGAATCTGGGGTTTTTTAGAAGTTACAGTTAAGCCTCAAGATATAGGTGAATGACCAGTGAATTCTCTGGATAGAAATACCCAGGTAGATTTTGGTCTCTGAACCACTGGCGAGAAACCACCAACTCATTTTGTAACTGCAATGGTATCGGATGACAATAGGTCTCTTACATTATCAGCTACTACAGGTTGGGAAGTAGGGCCCCAAGGGGAATGGGAAACCTTGAAAATTCTGCACCCGGTGCTGCTACAAAGAAAAAATGTAGAATAACAAGTTCATAACAATTTGCTATATAACAATTCATAATTAGTGAGGAGGTGCGATAAAAATGAGGCAGAACACATATAACAAACAAATACTGATGAGACTCATTAAAATCCTCATATTGCCAGACACATACAATAAAATCAAGTTTTAGTGGACTTCCTTCAATTTCTGGTCCCACATCTTTTACTAAACCCTCACTTACTGATACCAATGAATGCCGAAGCAGATAACTGAGCACATCCTGGATGCTCATCAATAATGGTAAATCACTGATCCACTGCTCACAAATTCTCCTGGAATAAACGTGACTCATTTTTGAAGAAACACAGTCCTTGAACTTCAAAATGATCGACTTTCCAAGCCTGAGCAAGACACCCACAGAGGGTGGCGAGGTTTGCTCCACTGTCCCAACTCATCCAGACAGGTGGAGTGAAACACAGCACCCACCTGGGCTTTGCTGGTTTCTACTCCTACACTTATAGCGTGTACAACTATGTTCCAAGTTTCATGAGTGAAGTGCTATTCAAGACACCCTTTAGCAGCAGCACCTTATTCAGCATTCCTGCTGTTCCTAGGAAGAACGGCTTTTTTTCTCCATTACACACTGACTTTTTGAAATAAAACAAACACCACACCAATATGCAATGCAAACCAAATCAACCTCACTAAACCGCTGCAGAAAACAAGAGCATTGATAAGATACATAATAGAAAACACTGACCATGGTCTAGCTTGGTCCAGGCTTCTACTGGGCTTTCTCGTGTGGGACACCAGGTAGAAAGTGTAATACCAGGACTTGGTTGGTCAACCTGAAGTAAAAATACCGTTAAAATGCTCAGTATCGGATGTATCCATTACTTTTTTTTCTGTTTCCACTCATAAGATCACATCTGGCCTGTTCTGCAATATTTTACTCTTATTTAAGTACTATTTTAAACTATTTTCACAACGCTTTGTTCGTGTGTATTAGCATCCCCATGCGTAAACAAAAACAGGAATAGAAAGATCTAGAAAGCTCTGAATATCTGGGCTTCTTCTTCATGTACAATGTCTGCAGCCTTTTTAAACCATTCTCGGTATCCCATAGTTATTCCAAACAGTTCAGATCTCACCAGGAGAGATACAAATCTCTTCCTAATTAATAAAGTTACATTTAACATGATCTAATTTCAATCTTCATGTAACACAAAATCTCCAGGCCAAAAGAGTCCTCAGCAGTAAGAAGGCCCAAAAGGAGCAGCCTCAATCCAGAAGGGCCATGATGGTCAGGATACGGTACATTGGGAAACAAGCTTTTCCCTTTTATTGTACTAACTTAACCAAGCGATCACAATCAATAATCAGTGTTTCAAGATGCTATAATTAAACCGTGAACTTCACTTATAGATCAAAAAACCCCAGAAGAATAGATTAAAAGGAGTTAAAGGAAAAATATCTGAGAGATAAACAGTAGGTTGATGAATGATTAATGGCTTATTAAGGCTAATTTGCATTTCTAAAAGGTATCTAGACGTAGAATAAAACTTGGAAAGTAATTCTAAAATTTGACAAGATATTATTAATTCATTTGTACATAAACTACACAAAAATTAAATAAGGTGAGAAGCAAACTAATTAAACACTAGATTATCTCAATGGCTGTGACGAGTGTCCAAAATTGTAGCCAAATCATAATGTCACAGAACAAAATCAGCACAATCCCATCTCCACGCCTATGGTGTTTCATTATAAAACTAAAGGTTTCTTGCAATCATTAGAAATATAAAGATTTAAAAAACGAGAATGTAATCCTCCAAGGGGCTGGGAAATGTAGTCGCTTTGTATTAAAGCACTTAACCAAAGCTTCTTTAAATAAGTACCTAATTTCAGAACACTTTTTCAAGTACAGTGAGCAAAAAGTCCTCATGCAGGTGCTGAAGTCGGGCTGGTTGTGAACCCCGAGTCAAAGTGCTAGAGATGTCGCTCTGAGCAAAGGACGCGTTTCAAAGATCACAGGATGCCAACATAAAACAAGTTGAAAGCGAGGAAGTGGAAGTGTTCGTAATGCGAGTAGACACTCTTTCTTTAAAGTCTTATTCAGGAATTTTTAATACCAATATCAATTTCTTTCAAGCTGAATTTATACACCTATTATCCTGTCTAGTGCACTGGAAGAAAAGAAATCGGGCCTCAGAGAATTTAACCAAGATACTCATGAAAGGATTTGAGTTTTGTCTGTTACCAACATGGATAAAGGAAATTTTATTTTAGTTAATTTTGCTTTTAAATCACTGTGTGGCAGACTATTAAGGAGACAAAAATTATTCATCTAAACTAAGAGCTGAAGGAATTTTTGGAGTGGTATTTAGCGAAAGCACAATATTTGATCTGAGCTTAAGCTGGAAGCACCTTGGAGAGAATACAAACCCGTCTAACTACAAATGGAGGTTTGTCAGTTTCTCTTCGGAATTGGTAAGGCCCGAGGTTTAAATGGGCCAGTCGCTGCCTGGCTTCTTCTGACAGCTCACACATTCGTCTTTTCGTGTATGGAGATGGAGACCGTGATTTAGAAGCTATAGTAGGCTGCTGGTAGTTCTTTGGTGCTAAGCCAGGCCTGCTTTTCTCAGCTGAAAGTGTGTTTTTCTTTGGTAACTTTGTTCGCAGTTTTCCATTTGGGGTTGAGTGATGCGCCCATTCCAAATCACCCTAGAGCGAAAAAGAGGAATGATCGGCTTGGACGGCATGCAGAGCAAGGATCACTGAAAATAAGGCAAACGTGGGACTAATAATTTTAACAGAAACGGGTGCCACGTCAGCTGAAGTTCTCCTCACAAAACCATCATCAAACAGCAATTTAAAAACAACAATGTATTTCCCATTTTCTCTGAAATGAAGAGGTTAAACCACACATCACTACAGGGGAGACGTTAAGTGTCTGATACTTACCAATTAACTTTCCCACACAGTTAATGTACAGAGACTGTAAAAAAATTAAACGGAATTTCATCACAAGTTCATTTAACACAAACTTCACCTGGATTGGACACACACAGATTTGAAGCATTTTTTCACGTTTAAACGTCTTTTAACAGTTTAAAATCTGTATATTTTAAAATAAAACATAGAAATTAAAATGAAACCTATTTAGTTGTTTAAACTATATTAATTTACAGTTGCCTAAAGCCTCCCAAGAAGTCTAACTACATTCTCGGATATTTCTATTCTCTGGGATCATGGTGACCCACGAGGTTGTGTGTTTGTTTTGCATCAACAGTTGGATCTGGTACCACACAGACTGCTCAAGCCGCCGGCTTTCTCATCCCTGTACCAGCGCTTGTGGAGCTGGGAAACCAGAACATGGAACCGGCCCAAACAAAACCAGACCTAACTCTCTGAGATTAACTTCAGTTTCAGCAGAATTAGGCTGTGCTGAGTTTTCTTAATTCCTTATCTAAGTGTCTCAATACATTTTAGTTGCTCAGTCTGGAAGAAACTTGCGTGAACTAATTAGCAATGCCACTAACAGGGCAGAGTCATCTAACGCCTTCCTGACAACCATTCCATTGTCATGATGCTGCACCATTTGTCAATTAAACAGCTAAAAAGGACATGAGTAACTTCACGTGACAGCTTGTGCCAGGTAACCCAACCAAAATTGCAGTCCATGAGACCAGAGGAGAGCGCGACCAAATGAGCAAACACCCCAATGTGTTCTGCTGCTTCACCTTCACCTCTGTTCGCTGCATTTCCAGATTAACACTGGTGGCAGCCTTTTCAACAAAAATCTCCATTTCCATTGCTATTACTGATATTGTTATGGAAAACAATTAAATTAATTGGTTTGGCTGGCATGATGTATCTTCTGACTTCACCTGGCTTTCATTGTCCCACCTTAATTTTAAGTGTCAGTAAGAAAGGGTGAGAAGGCAACTTCCCACCTCCAAATACACACTTGGGCTGATCCTACAACAGCGCCGCTGATGATTGTTTCAGATTCAATGAACTCTCAGCATTTACTGTCGTGCACCAACCCCACTCTTTACTCATACTTGATTAAAAATGTAATCAAGTTGTCAAGCAGCCATGACAACAGCTTCAGCCACAACAAAAGGATGAGGGAGGTTTGAAGTGAGCAGCACAAGCAAAAATTGGAAGCAAGGCTATCAATATTAAATCTAGAAATTAAATTGCAAACAATTAAATTATGCTAACCTGTACGTGACTCCTTCCTGAGCTTAACAGACTTTCTGTAATAAGGGAGCTTGTAGAAAATCTCAATTTTGGTGCAATTCCCTAGAAGAGAGACAATAATTGAACATCAAGCTCCAACTCAAGATAAAGGGTATCAAAGAAGTAAATGTCACCTAATGTAACAAACCATTCCTAATTTTCAGCCATTTCCTTTGTTAATTTCAGCCTTTAATAAAGATAATTAGAAAAGACAGAACAGCAATGGTAAATGTCAAGATGCTAACATTTGCATTTCTGACAATTCAATTACAGATGATTATATTGCTTTCGTACAGCAATTAAGGCCTGACTTTTGTTTCAATACATTTCTTTGTCAAAAGCATTTTGAAAGATTTGTCATGCCATGCTATATAGCATCAATAAACATTCCAATCATTCCCTAGAAGTTTCATTGATGCGAACTCTGGAAACTTATTTACAAAAAGTTTCAATTGTGCGATCTTTTTTGTAAAAACATTTTGAAAAGGAGTCAGTTTCACTGCAGAAGCTCTTCCTTTGTAACAGTAACAATCCCCTTAATTAACAATACCCTGTGCTCCGTAACCACTGGAGCAAAGTCTGATCTCTGGGGATTGTCTCCCATGTTCTATAACCACGTTGGACTTTCAAACTCTTTGTACACACATGGCTGGCAAGTCCGACCAGTTTGACCAGTTTGGAGTCAGTGAGGTCCAGCTGGGCCTCCTGCTCAACCAAACGCCAGCAGGTCCTTCCATCTTTACATGGCCAACACTTTCCGTTCAACTCATCGTCTTTCACTGCAGCCATGTCTAGAAACAAAACACCTTTGTGAGCTCCGGTTCCTGTCAAATTTAGCTAGAATCGGCCAACATATATAAAATTTACTGGGTGTAAATGGCAGAGATTATGACACACAAGCATCATTTCCCAGAACAGTAACATTTAATAGGCATAAAAGACTAAAAGCCACATATTCTGTAAACAAATGGGAATCATCTATGTGCATCGTAGAAGCAAAGAGTGACTCAAGTGTCCCTAGAACTTTCCACCCTCTCTTCTTTTGGCACATTTTGCTGCTCAAAGGCATCTGTGTGCACACGAACACACAAAATCGCTGTGCAATGAAAAGGAGTTGGTCGGTTTGTGACTCTGCCCCACATTCTTAACAATTAGCAAGAATTTCATGAGTCAAGCCTCCCGCTGAACCAAACTATTCTCTACCACCTGCCCAAACACACACTGATTTCCCATAAGGGAGTATGATCCGGCCGCAGGTAACATTATGGAAATCAAATGACAAAAATGCCAAGAAAGCTCAGCCATAGCAATTAACAGACTCCAGGATTCAATCAAGTCAAGTTATGGCATTTAAAGAGATTTGAAAGCTGACCATCTTTAATCAACTTATTTTTCCTCCTAATGAATTGTCAAGTGCTATCAACAATTCAAAAAAGGACACATCGGAATTAGTAAATCTTCTATAAAAAGCAACAACAGAACACCTACTGCTCTTAGAGAGACTGAGAATGATTACACAATTGTTAAATGCTCATAGATAAAAAAAAATCACACAAAACCATGGTTTCCTCAGAAAAATGGTTCGTGGAGTGGGAATGTGGATGGCACTCACATACATAGGCAAGGACATCACAGAATCCCAGAATGTGAGGGGTTGGAAGGGATCTGGAAAGCTCATCCAGTGCAATCCCCCCATGGAGCAGGAACACCCAGCTGAGGTTCCACAGGAAGGTGTCCAGGCGGGTTTGAATGTCTGCAGAGAAGGAGACTCCACAACCTCCCTGGGCAGCCTGGGCCAGGCTCTGACACCCTCACCAGGAAGAAGTTTCTTCTCAAATATAAGTGGAACCTCCTGTGTTCCAGTTTGAACCCATTGCCCCTTGTCCTACCATTGGTTGTCACCGAGAAGAGCCTGGCTCCATCCTCCTGACACTCACCCTTTCCATATTGATCCCCATGAATGAGTCCCCCCTCAGTCTCCTCTTGTCCAGCTGCAGAGCCCCAGCTCCCTCAGCCTTTCCTCACACGGGAGATGCTCCACTCCCTTCAGCATCTTGGTGGCTGCGCTGGACTCTCTGCAGCAGTTCCCTGTCCTTCTGGAGCTGAGGGGCCACAACTGGACACAATATTCCAGGTGTGGTCTCCCCAGGGCAGAGCAGAGGGGCAGGAGAACCTCTCTGACCTACTGACCACCCCCTTCTAACCCACCCCAGGTACCATTGGCCTTCCTGGCCACAAGGGCCCAGTGCTGGCTCATGGTCACCCTGCTGTCCCCAGGACCCCCAGGTCCCTTTCCCCTGCACTGCTCTCCAACAGGTCATTCCCCAACTTACACTGGAACCTGGGGTCGTATCAAGGCCAAAAGCAATCAGAGTTTTTCTGTTCTCTGCAGTTCCCAAACTAGGGATTGCGGAGGGATATGCAGTAAAGTTTTACATAAATATTGCTGTATAGCCCCAAACACATCTGTAAATAAAAATCCAGCCAGAAGGTTTTGGGGCTCTGTTCCTCTACCTCTGTCTGAGTGCTGTCTGCAGCCCTCAACAGACCTCTCGGTCTTTCTGTACCAGTCATTAAACAGATGTGATATGGACATAATATTAATTTAATCATAGAAAAACTGTAAAGGTGGTTCATGTTTAGAAGAACGCAAGGCAAAAAAGAAGTCTAATATTTGTTTTTGACTGTGATGGGCAAGAGGACACAGCTGTGGTTTAAAAAAGTACATAGGAATGTAACAGAAGGTCTTGTTTTGATATGCTATAGACAGACAGTATAACTCAAAGGAAACTGGTTTATGTAACGTGGCAAATACTGCGGGAGGGTGGGAATGGAGATAAGAACGTCTGTAAGAAGTCACCACCAGTCAAGGCTTAAGCACATTGTGAAAGGCAGAGAAACACAGGAGAGCCAGCAAAAGCCTCAGCTGGGCAACACTGGGCCAGGAGAGAGAACTCAAGGCACATCTCGTATACTGTGATACTGCGATCTCGTACGTGCATTGTGTTTGAAAACCTCACAAGACATTTCGGCAGAGACGTTATCAGCCACGTGGCAGATTTCTGCAGGAGTTCTGATCCCCGCACCCTGGGATTCCTTCCAAGTGGCAGATTAGCAGCGTTACTCAGACACCGCTTGGCGCTGCCTGGCTGAACTGCACAACCGTCACCTAGCTGCTGCTACCTTCTTTTTTTAATAAAAGACAAATTTATTTGGAATCAAAGTGGCACTGAAGCACAGCTGTCAGTCACAAATACCATCTCAGCTAGCTATAAATAACTTCTCGTGTGGGAAGAACATGGCTTGACTAGCACAGAAATAATGTGAGGGTTCTCACGGACTTATTTAATGCTTTCCCTTTTGCTCCGCATACACATACAACACTTGGTGTGGGTAGAGTCAGCAGGAGATACTTGCCAGTAAAGCTTGGGGAACATTAGAAGATGGAGACATTGGAGACTGCATTTCTGCTGCAGGTAAGAATCCTCTCGTGGGTATCCCATTGGCGAGCACGGAGAGGAACCACAAGTTCTTCTTGAGAACCTCCCTCCAATTACATCCAACACACCTTCTTTTCTTCCTGAAAATGGGGTCAGTGTGCCAAAATTCTTTCCTAAACTCTTCTTTCTGCATGAAATGGAGCAACGGATGCTTCCACAGGCCTCATTCCAGGGCAAAGACGGATTTCATCTGTTCTGCTCCCACGGACATGGAAGGACATTTCTGTCGTATATCAGTCAAATTTTTAAAGCTACCACAGTGCCATCATTCAGCTACACAACCAAATGACTGATCACATCTTCTCACAGCTCACATATTATGGCATCTTCTCTTTAATACAGAAATCATGTATTTTCGAATAAAGAACTCAGTCCAACAAAAACCCCCAAACTTCTGCAGTGGCTCTCTTCTACAAAAACTTACTATATTGCATTTACAACAAATCTGAAACCATCTGGCTAATACCACCTCACCTGTGGGTACCTCCCTATCCTTGCTCAACGCCAGAAAAGTACCTCACTTTCTATAAGAAATCTGAAAGCCATACTGTCCCACCGCCTCTCTTGAGTCACCCCTAATGTGCATAGGATAAGCCATATCAAAGAGATGCTATGGTCAAAATACAGTGGCTATTTTTGCAGGGACAGCTTAAGCTGCTGCATAACCATATACCTTGTATCACAAAATCACACCTTTCATTCATTCAAATGTAACAGAGCATGAGACAACAAATTAACACTTCTAATTGCAAGTGACTGAGCAATTTCCAGGTTGCCCTTGCAGGGTAAAGATTATACCAGCCAAATGTTAGCAGTTAAAAGATACCAATGACCTCTAACCAGCATTTCCCTCCTGCCATGTCTTTTTAATCCAATCCCAACAGACAGGGCAACTGAGTCTCTGTCTTTCCAACCCGAAGGTCCTGCCCCTCCACTAGTGAAGCTTAACAAAAATACAACAGAGAAAACAACCCCCAAACCACATCTCCCACATCATCATCATCATTGCCTTCAAAGTGCCTTCCTGAGTCATTCCACTGACATCTAAGATTCACCAGCCAAACTCTATGTGTGAGATAAATTCATTTTCATTCACTACATACTTCAGCCCTTATCTACAGAAAATTAACACTAATTAATTGCGCTCATTCTGCCAATTATTGCCATTTATCAAAGCTTTTTTGAAACTGTAGAAGAGGCAAGTTACTAAATGAGTGGGAATGGCCTGAACAGACTTTAAGACTTCGGAACTGAAAAACAATCACGGGGCACTAAGCTAAATTTCAGTTTCTTTGTATTTTAGCAGTGATCTTGCACCCCAGAGAGCCCCACAGGTCAGACAGCACAGCACTGTACGTTGGTACTCACTGTACCAACAATGATCTGAAACAAAAGGCTGTGTTTATGTATGGAGAACGGTGAGGTTGATGTGACACGTCCCTCTTGTCTCGCCTCGTTCAACCGCAGCACAGATTAAACTGAACACTGCAAACCAAGTGGAAACTAACTTTTTCACATTAAATAGTTTCTTGAAGCATTTCGGAAAAAAAAGATGGTACGTTTACCAAAGTTCAACTACGGATTTGTACATTCAACGCATGACATGGCGAAACCTGTCAGGAGCGATCACTTCTCATTTGAAGGAGTTCAAGGGGTTTCTTAGTGAAACACACACTGTATCATAAATACAATCCACAGATATTCACTCACTGGAAAGGAAGAGGATCTCTTCATTAAAATCTCCCGATCTAAACCGTGGTGCCCACAGGTAAGCTTAGGGTCAGGGAACAGGAAATCTCTTGTATTTTCTTCATACGTAGCTAGAATTTCTCCTACTAAAAAGAAAATACATACTTTAATTGGAAAATAGACAAAGCCGTATCGCACAGACCCAACACACAGAGCCACATTGAAACTAAGAGAAATTCTGTTCTTTACAAATTAACAGCATGGCTCTAAACCTCGTATCACACTAGGAAATAACCCCATTAAGTTAAATGGGCAGCAGGAATGTGCAGGACTTACTCTGAAGGTATGTTTCACTGTTCTGGTAACAAAAATACAGAGCAGTTAACACAGCCTTTGAGAGGTACATGAGAACCTTTCTCTAAGCAATTCTTCAGTAGTTTTCCCCTTTCTTTCCCTTCCGTGCCACAGAACGAACTAGTGGGCTTTTCAATGGCAGCCAATTCCTTATGAAACTGCAATATTCCATATTACAGAATAGGAATAGAGGCATAGCAGTAAGAAAGAAATGCAAGCAACATCAAAATCATTATCTCAAGATTTTCACACTATGCTGGTTTGCTACTTAAAAAAAGATAGATTTTCTTTAGGGGAAAACCTTGCGAGTGTATTATAAACATTTAAATTGTGCTATTGCATCATCTTGGCAGCTTATGTTGGCCGTATCACAACTGCCTCTGACCCCCACATTAAATTCCTTATCCAAGAGCTTGTACCTTCCACACCAAAATCCCCGTTGAGTACATTTAAGTGAACAGTCCGGCGAGTGACCTGAGAAAAGCAATTGTTTCCTTGGAAGCGCTAAGGACAAGTGACAGAGAGTGCTCCTAATACCGCAGTTTCCAAACGAGTCTTCTTTAAAACTTGACTTTATTTCCAATAAAATGCAGATTTACTTTATTCGTGGGAACACTTGAATTTCATTAAAATAGATTTTTATAATCACGCAAACCAATAACACAAGTATGACAAATCGCTATTTATGATCTTCACATATCCCAAGAGACCTGCGATACTTATGGTGAGATAAAAGAGTTTTCCCAATAGTCACCAGGAAAATGGAAGGGAAAAAGTGCCATTCAGAGAACAAGCTGATGCACTCTGAAATTCCACCGACCACCACTTTGCAAGGGAACTGGATGCGGTTAATCAGTGTGCACTGCATTATTTCAGTTTATTTTGCATTTTTAAAACCTGATCACTTTCCTAAGCCTGTTTATGATACATTTCAATATTCAGTTATTACTCCTTTTCAAGAACCTCTTGATCTATTAACATTTCCTATTCAGAGGACTATTTGCTGAAGAGCTTTCTGTGTTGTTTGTGTGTTGGACGAAAGTGATTGTGCTCTAAAGGGCAATGTCCTTATGGAAATTCACCTGTTAAACTGCAGAACTGATGAAGAGACTGATACAATACCTGGAGGAACGAGCTGGATTAGTTCAAGTACCACGGTGTCAACTAGAAAGGAAAGAAGTTTTTTCATGAGAATCTTCTCAAAAAATGAAAACAATAATTTTATAAAGATAGAATGTTTATGCTTATATTATTTGGAAATTAATCAAATAAATGATCAGATGAAGAAATCAGTTGCCTATCTGGATAACCAGCTGGATTTTCCATTAATGATGGTTTTTTACCCTTTTCCTGTTCTTAAACACGTAGCACACATTTCCAGAGGCATTTTGTTAGGTAACAGTGTTTTGGGTAAGTTCCTAGTAACCAAAGACAGCAAAAATCCTCTGTCTGTGCTGACAACAGACCTTCTATTCTGAAAACCCTCTAGTGCTAAGGTGCTACTTATTTAGTACATGATATACTACATGGGTCACCCACCAGCTTTTCAGACAGCAGGCTCCTGAGAGAAATGTTATTACATACTTTAAAGCTCCAAAAAGTCTTTAGAGCCCATACATGCAAGACATGAATGCATACAACACAGTATACATGAAAAGCAGGACCTACGTTCCAGTAACTCCACAAGGTCTCCAGGATCAACTATGTCAGGAAACGCCTGGAAAAGAAATTAATACATAATAATAATGGCACAAAGTCATCGGATGGACCAATATTCTTCCTCACTTCAGATGGTTGCCAAGAGTCCAGTCCCCAGTGGAGGAAGGGAACTGAAGTTATCATTTGGCACATGATGACATTCATTGAAGGCCAGCAGCTCTTGTCATACGCTCTCTAGCCAGCCAGGGTTAGCTCTCCATAGTTAAATTAGGAGGCATTGTGAAGAGTTGAACACGTAGAGATAAGTATTGTCTGGGAAAATTTCGAGAGAGAAAGATAAATTGCTGAATGTACTAGAATTCTGATAGATGAAGAATATGTTCTTTTATATATTACTAATGCTTTAAGCTTCATTTTCATGGAAGTGACTACTTGTGTAGGGTACTGTTTGGGAATCCTGTGTGAACAGACTTCAAGGAACAGGGAGGCTGTTGCGCTGGATGGTCAGCAGGGAACAGGCTTCCCCTCACTCTATGGAAGTCCCAGCAGAGTGGTGCAGATCACATTGCTGTTCAAGGTACCAACCACTCAAAGCACCAACTACTGGTGCTCCACGTGTATCTAGAACTATTCACTATTGGCAGCTATTTGTAAGAACACAGATATTCTCAGCTTTCTTGTTCACTTCTTAAGTAAGCAGATAGATCCCAGCGTCTTGCCATTCTCCTAAATTACACTTAAGTAGTTTGTGGTACGTTTGCCTTTAAAAAAGCCTTTTTTGATCTTCAGTAGCTGGTGAGATTATCACTGTTTGCATCTTACCCGCATCACCAGAGTACCATTGATGTTTACTCAGTCTGGTTTTCAAAGTGCTGGGGGATGCTTAAAAGAAAAGAACTAGAAAGGGCAAAGTATTATTATTCATAGGTAGTCAAGAAGCCAGATCATATCTGTAAGACACTGCGTTTCATTATCCCTGTGGTGCTAATACTGAAGCTAGCAGGGACTCAGAATATGTGATCAACAACCATCAATTACAAGGCCAGAGCACCAACCTGGGAATTTCGGTGACAAACCATGAAAAAAAGTATCTCAAAGGGAGAAAGATGTCACCAAAAAGGCTTGAGCTGCTATTCTGTCTTTCTACTAAATTAAGCTGACTCTCCTATATTGTATAGTCTTTGTTCTTCAACTTGTCGTAATTTTTAGAACAACATTCAGTTTCTTCCAAGCCAGGAAAACAGACACTAGAAAAGGACAGTTCACAAAAGAATGAACAAACACCTAAAAAGTCTCATCATACATTATAATCTTCGGTACACAGAATTCTTGAGTCACTATGTGGGTAATACAGGCACACACCTCCTCTGTACTGAAGATATAACACTGTGGGATTACTTGTGCTTTGCAGTGAGTCTTTGTGGAGTCTGGGACGGGTTTTATTTGGCTCGTATCGGCTCTTCACGTGATCTCACCTTTTCAAAGACCAGCTTTTCGTGAAAGAGGAGCGGAAACGCCGCCGGGACGCACTGGGTTTTTTTGCACTGCCCGAGTACGGAGACACTGAGATAAAGTTGCTCTTTGTCTTTCAGCAGCACGCCAGGGCAAGTTATCTGTAACACATTCATTAAACAAGCTGAACTTTAGTTAGAGAAGAAACAGCTGTTTTCAAGATAAAAATGAAATGGTTGAGGCTGAAAATAATCAGGAGCAAACCCTTCTTACTGTAAATAACACACTCCATTGTCTTCAACCAAAACTGAAAGCTGGCGTCCCAGTCCCAGGTTAATACAGTGAAAGGCATGCACTGCCTATGGAGAGTACATCAACACGGGCCACATCAGGTTCTATATGAAGAGTCATGTAGGATGAAGTCTACATGATGCCAAGACACAAAACCCCACCCCAGCTGTAGCCCAGCTACAGAGACAAATGTGCACACTCAGACACCCGTGCTCTGTCCAACCACCAAAAGGATAAGTTTATTTGCAAATATTGTATTAACTTGGCCGTCTAGTACGTAAATGACAAAAAGCAACTGTTGTTTTGTTGCTATCAGACACATGGCACACAAAGTTTTATCTGACAAGTTTGGTATCTGAGGCAGGGAAGGCTCCTCATTAGGCTGCCAGATCCTGCCAATAATCTCCCAACTTTCTCTGTACAATTCTTGTTCTTTAAATAGTAAGAAGCAGTTGGTGTGCTTTTAAAGCTCTGATGAACATCAGATTTTCTTTGAGTTGTGTTCTCACTGCAAGGATGTAAACAAGTCATTGCAAAACTATTTTCTTTCAGCCACATGGTTTTATTCCATCAGTCAGAACTGTCACCTTGCGCTTCAGCTGTCCTCACAGTATAATAAATACGAAGTTGTCTCTTCCAACATAAGGTTGCTGGAAAAAAGTGTTCAGATTTTCAACTGCCAGGTAGAAAGACAAAGGAGGAGAGTGACAGGAATTAAAATAAGTGCTTTGGTTCCAGTCTCCTACTCCCAAATGTAGGTTTTACTTGAGAATGCTAACTGGATCTAAAAGAAAACTATATAAACAGTAGAGAAAACAGCCTCAGGTGGAAGATACAACAGAAACCAATGTGTGATAGATTATTAGAGATACAGTATGAACTAGAATATAGAGCTTCTATTCATAAATATCTGAGGAAGGCAAAAAAAAAGGGTTTCCTCTCCATGTAAATGAGGGCTTTGAATGTGCCAGGATATTAGATATCCCAACTGAAACCGACTGTCAAGCACTAAACAGCTCCTATGACACCTGTGCAGCCGTAAGTGTGAATAGGAGCGAATGAAAGGGACACATTTCATTCATACGAGGCAAGATCCCCAAACTACATGCTACAATTCATATTAGTTTAGTTCTTGCTCTTCTTCTTGACATTTTTACAGAATTTATAATCATTTTTAGCTGGAGTTTCCTGCCTTTCACCTTAGAGAATGCGACCAATATTTGCTTATTTATTGAGATGAAAAGCGAGAGGATTGAAGGCATTGGAGAGGGTAAAACTGCAAACAACACGTGCCAATTATTCTGGTTATCCTGTAAACGAAAGTTAATTCTTACAAATCAGCATGTGGGGCAAGATAGCACGTGGAAACTTGTGCTTCTACCCTCCTTGAGATAAACTGCTCAACTCATTGCCTTGGCTGGAACAGCAAAATCACACCTTCATGGAACCTCGTGGCAGCTCCAAAAATGAATGACACACGTCTATCTGCAGTTCACGAAACCTGTCTTGTAATATGTGATGCGTGGAGCTGCATGACACTTAGGAAACAAACTGATCTCTTATCTGACTGCAAACCGTTCAGGCAGGATGAGGGACCACTTTAAAAATGGCAAGCATATCACCTGTTGATCAGCTAAAGAAAGGGATATCAATGCTGCAATTAACTGACCTTACAACTGAGCGGGAGAACAATGACAAGTGTCTGGGACAGTGTTACCCTGGGCTCATCTGCTGCAGCTCCCAGAGGGATGGAAAAATGTCCCTGTTGTTGGGCCATCACAAATAGCCATAAAGAAATCACTGAATCCACCTCATGGAAATGAAGTCTGCTGATCCACAACCTCTTACGGCATTTGCTTGTCACACACAGTCCTAAAACTGTAGCTGCATATGTAAGCACTGGAAAAGGCAGGGCTTGAAAAACCCTTTTAATTACCCATTACCATCCAAACAATGAGTTCCCTATGAAGAGCACAGGACAGCATGAACTTGTGTTGAGTGCTTCCAGATAGAACCGCACGTTGGACTTAGCGTTGCAAAAATAATCTTCTCCATGTGAAGAGATGCCATTTTAGTCTCCTTACCTGGCGGTAATCCACACTGCTGCTAATTCATCTCAGTGCTTGAAGCTTTACCCACCGTCACTGCCGCTTTTGTGGTTCCGTGTAGCAATGACATGAAGAATAATGTGAATCTCATTCTGCCGCTACATGAGCAATCTAAATGCCAGCAGCAGAGACAGGCACTAAAATTAGTCTCCAAAAAAACAAATAACAATGAAATCTTGGGCTAAGCAATCATGAATTATTCAATTTAAATTAATGGCAGGATAAACCAAATCAGGTCTTTAACCAAGGCTTTCCATTTCAGAAGAGCAGCCTTTCAGAACTGAAGAAAACTAGCCGTGAAATAAACCAAAGAGTCTCTTTTGTGGAAAAGACCTTGGAATTTCATTAAGTCAAAAGGAGCAAAACCCACCTGTGTCCTAAAGCAAGGGAAAAACCAGAGGACAGAACTTCTGACACAAGTGGACACGTTTGAAAGGCAGTTGGGAACTATGCAGAGCATTGTAAACCAAAGGAATCCGAAATCTGAACAAGGAGGAAACAAGTGGATGCATTACAAATCAACTGGGACATGAAAACTAAGCCTGTGTGCCAAATAAAACTGAGTATTTTGTCTTGGTTTTCATGACACTGAATACAGGAGCAAAAAAGCAACTTAAGGAATGAAACGATAGAAACAGAAGTTATCCAATGTGCAGTAAGCCTGGACCAAGGAGCCACGGGGAGGCTGGATCATCTTCAGCCCAGGTTCTGTAGCAATGTCACTTTTCTTGCTGGATGTATACATCACTAAAATTTCTGTTATGAGAACAAGGGTGGTGTCCTCTGCTGAAAAAGAACAAATGCAAGCAGAAAAAGAGATCTGAAAAATTATAACCCCACCAATCAGAACACTCAAATACACAGAAGTAAAGGAAAAAAGATATGGAGGAAGACACAACCAGAAAAAAACCCAGCAGTGTGTGTTTCACAAAAACACATCAGTCAAGCTAAACCTGACATCTTATTGAAAGCCTATATCTAATTTATCTCGACATCAGTGACATCATATGGTGCCACATGAGAAATTATTACTTATGAGGCAGAAGACGAGAGTTGGTAAGAAAGTCCTAAGGTGGTCCCAAAGGACAGCATCAATAATGTGCAGAACTGGAAGGCATCAAGCTGAGGTTTACTTTTAAAAACGTTCTTCTACATATCCTGGGACCCATGCCTTTTAGTATTTTTAATGGCCTTGCAACAAGGAGTCAGAGCGTTCTCGTGAAATTTTCCCAATTAAAATTCGGAAATCATCAGAGGTCAACAAAAAGATATAGAAAGCCTTGTTTGCAGGATCACAGGACCAGAAATGAGATGCACGTACTGTGTATTAACAACAGCTTCTGCTTCCGCTGGGGGGGCTAACCTTCAAAGCTGGCGGAGGGGAAGATGATGAGCATGTTAACAAATGACAGCAGAACTGCAGTGCAGCTGTGAAGAGACTAATATTAAGACATACAGGATGAATATGTTGGACTTGTTTCCCTGACATCACCTAAGGCAACAGTGAGACCCCATCTGGAATGCTGAATTCAATTCCAATCTGGATCAATGCAAATTCAAAGTGGAAGAGTAGCATCCAGCCCTAACAGGATCAGGGACCGGTGAGAACATCGCACAAAATACTTCCAAAAGAACCAGGTCGCTTCAGCTGACAAAGATTAATTGTGCAACGACAGAACTGCTACCCAAAAGATTTATCAAGAGGGCAAACACCAAGGAAAGGAAACAAAATATTTAAGTGAAAGGCCAGTGTTGACATTTGTGTAAGAGGAGGGCATCAACCATCCAGAAGAACGTTTAGGCTGGAACATTTTCAAACTTCACAGGAAGGAAATGTGAAAGTTGGCTCCGGTGGGGAAAAAAAAGGCAAAACAAGTAGTTTGAAACCAGTCTAAACAGACTTATTAAAAGGGCTATCAGAGAGACATTATGTAGCATAGCAGGGATATAACTAAAGGACTCACATGTGCTGAAAGGAGCACTCAGATCTGAGTTGGGGATTTCCTCTTCTCTCCCTTCCCACTATGATTTGCAGCCTCGGGAGCAGGGTGAATAACAAATACCCCAGAACTGAAGAAGCCTGACCCTGGGGCAACGTGTTCGCTGGGCTCTCTTGGCACATGAATAGCTCACAGCAGGAGGAACAGAAGAGGAAAGCACATCTGCTCCTTCCCAGGAACCAAGTGGGCCTTTGCACTACATTGCATTATAGATATTATTAAGACAAACACTAGCTGTTGAGACAGCAGAGCAACACCATTAGGGTGATACCCTCACCATCTACATGTAGATATTCACAGCTCTATTTTAGAGCAGCCACACAAGTTTGGAAACCAAGGTGGTTAACGCAATCAGAAATACCAGGTCTGTTTCCCAGGATGTACTTTCTGGATCTGCACGTGAATTTTTTGGATGGCACCTTGGGTTTCCTCTTCAGCAGCACTCGCCCCATGAGGAGTCCTAACCTCTGGATTACACCGACCCAAGGGAATGGCAGAAGATGTACCAGAGGAGGGTCAGTTGGACATGAGGAAAGGGTTCTTCACCCAAGAGGTGCTGGACACTGGAACAGGGTCCCTAGGGAGATGTCACAGTCCCAACCTGACAGTGTTCAAGAAGAGACTGAACAACACCCCCAGACACACGGTGTGACCTGTGGGGTTGTCACTGCAGGGACAGGAGTTGGATTCCATGATCCTTGTGGGTCCTTCCAACCGAGGACATTCCGTGATTCTTATAAAGCAAACAACTCCAGAGTAACAGAGCACTATCAACCACAACTACTTAAAAGTTATCAGGAGAGTGATACAGACTCTTGCTTTGTTACCACCTTGTATATAAGCAGAAAACTTTGCAAGTGCACAAAGAACAGGTCTAACATAACCGAAGTAAAAACTTGTTAATTTCACAGTTGCTGACCTGCAGCCCCAGGAACCTGAGCAGCCCAGGGCAGGTCCTGCCCGCAGCCCCCGGGAGCACAACCCTGGACAAGCTGCTGTTCCTCGGCATTTCTTTTGCTCTGCTTTTGTTTTTTTCCAGGAGTGCTTTTCCCACACCATACAGCTTCACAAGAATCATTGTCTCTGAAAACAAAGACCTTTTCCACCGGAGAGTGAGAGCTGTGGGAGCTGCTGCTGACCCCAGCGGGGCACAGGGAGCGGTTGCCGGGGGTGCACACGTGGAAGGGGCAGGAGTTGCCCAGAAGCCAGACCCGAGCTGGGGCTCCGGACGGAGAGCCGGCCACAGGGCCGGGACAATCCTCCCAGAGGAACCCCCCGGCCGGGAGAGCGGGGCGGCGGCCGAGAGGGGGAAGCGGGACGGGAAGCGGCGCCGGAAGAGCAACCAGCCGCTTCTCCTCCAGCCTGCGGGCCCCCGCGGCCCGCGCACTCACCGAGCGGACGTCCAGCTGCAGGACGCAGAGCAGCGCTTTCCGCGGCATGGGCGGGGAGGGCACCGGGAGGGGACCCGCCGGCTCCCGGCCCGCTCCGCCTCGGCCGCGCCGCGGGGCTGACGCCGTTGTCACGGCAACCGGGGCGCTTCCGGCCCGCATTACGCATGCGCAGCGCTCCACCCGCCGCCGCGGCTCCGCTTCCTTCCCACAATGCCCCGCGCCAGCGGCCATTGCCCGTCAGTTGATGGCGCAGTCAGCTCCGTGTGCCTCATGCACTCCCACCCCGCCTCCCCGCAGGGGCCTTTGTCCTCCGCCCTGCTGCAGCTCAGGCGCCGCTTCCCGTCCTCCTGCCCCTCACAGGCGGGCCTGTGGGCCTGAGCTGCGGGGGATGTGTTAGAAGTGGGGCAGTTCTCGAGCCCTTGGCCTTCTGAAGGACAGAGGGTCACGGCCATGGCCATGGGTGCTGTGCTGAGGGCTGGGTCGCCGGTGCATGGTGTAAAGCGCCTGGCACAGAGCTGGGGAGGAGGCAGGCGGCACGGGCAGAGCGATGCTGTGGGACATCCGAAAGGGAGCATGAGGGTGTAGGATCAGAATCATTAGGGTTGAAGAAGAAGACAATCAAGCCCAAACGCTAACCCGTCTGCATCCCCACAATTTCTTGGACCTGCGGACAGGTGCCAGGAGAGCCTTCCGTTTAGAAACAGGGATACCAAACAAGTTTTACACAGCTCCAGGGCTGAGTAGCTAAAAAGCAGTGCTCGGCATCTGGGCCCTTTAGAGGGTCCTGTTTTAGCGTCCTCTGGTGAGGCACAGAGTGGGCACGATGGGTTCTGACTGGCCCCATCTTCAGAGACTCATCTCCACACATCTGAAGCTGTCTTTTCAGGCCTGCCTTTCCATTTCGGTTACTAAACAGATGTACGGCACTGATCTGGAGCACCATTGTGACCGTATCAGTGTTATTCCCCGACTTGTTTTCTGCTAAATTGTTCTCAGAGTACTCACAGTCACCTATAACACCAAAATAGTCCGACTTTCTGTTTTGGCAGCTCAGGCTGTGAGAGGGGTTAAGCTCAAAGGCATCCCATGACTGGCTTTATTGTAATTTTCCAATTCAAGGAAAACTGGTGCGGAGTGATCTAGAAAGATAGAGCTAAGTGATCTGGAAAGAATCGGCAGTCTCAAAATGTTTTGGGTTTTAATTAAAAAACCAAAAACCAACACCACCACAAAAAAACTCCACAAAACCAAAACAACAACAACAACCACCATTAAAAAAACCCCCAACCAATCAAATGAACAAAACAAAAAACCAAAACCTCGAAACAAATGAAAAAGCCACCAACTTCCGATGCAAAGAACATAATGTGCCTGTGGAGACAGAAGTGCTATCAACTCTTAGTAGTGATGTTTAATCCATTCATAGATTACAATTTTAAAATTAAGAAATGACTACAAATGCTGGCCTTATTTACATTACTGTGACTTCTGAGCAAGGGATGAGATTCTGTATTTAGAACCTGAGAAACACTAATTTTTGAATTGCAGGCCTCTGATACATAGATCAGTGGATAAAACGCTTGGATAAAATAATTTCCTATGCATTATCAGTCTCAAGGCTATGAATAGCCTTCCAGAGTTAATGAGAAGAAAACTCTCCAACATCCATAGCCTCAGATGGTAACAATACTAAAATGCTTTATTGCTTATTTTCAGGTACTTTTCATACACATGCTTTTTGGAGGGATAAATAATGTGTTAAAGATTGCGAAGTATGAGATATTGTGGTAAGCGTGGCCATGTAAGAACAGGAGGTAGATAAATGCTGAAATCAAAAATGGCATCATGTTTGTGATGAATATTTAACATCCATGTGCGGTGCCCTGGAACAGAAGTACTTTATAACCTTTGAAAAAGGAGCACGAGGCAGGACAGAAGGCTGCTCTGAACTGATAAGGCACCCATGAATTTCAGTGCTTTTCCCTGTTAAACTGAGGACTATCTGGGTTAGACTGGTGGGCTGTGGACTCAGCAGAGGTTCTTCTCCATCCCTCCGGTCTGCAGAGTTTCTGCCACTTCACCCTGCTGGGCCTTGGAAGGAAAAGCGGTGGCTGGTGCTGCTGCAGTGATTTTCCTGCCCAGCCCTTCCTGCAGCAGCCTGAGAGCCATCTGGACCTTCTCGTTATGATGAAGTGCATAATTCAGTCTCACATTGCACTGCAGGAACAATGACGCAGGGATATGGGGGACAGCGAGGAGAAACCCCGACTTTCTGCGCAAATCTATTTGGTAATGAACAAAACCGAGAAGCAAAACCACAAAAAGTGCATTCTATAATAGACCTGAGGTTTTAACTGCTGTGAAGTCTTCCTGCTGTGAAAGTGCATGAATTCCTTTGCCTTTACAAAAGTAAATCTTCTTGTAATGCTACTTAGACTTAGTTCCATGCAATAAAAAGCCTGGATGACAGCTCTGCATTATGTTAAGGTTGTTGCAATCTCCACCATTTAAAAGCTTCGTCTTTTCCATCCTCCGGCCCCTCCGCCATGCCCGCTGTGGAAGAACCCTGCCGTCATCAAAATTCTGCTCTTACTTCTATCACTGCAAACCAGGAGTAACTTGCACTGGTGGAAGATAATTATCACAAGAATTATACCATATTGTTGCAGCGCTCCTGAGGCTCAGACCTCAGGAGTTTCAATGTTTTGAAATATGCTATAAAATACGTGAAGTGGGAAAAATGGGAAGAGTCAGGTTTGCTAACACTGGATATGCTAAAGTTCAGAACCTGGAAAACGCTGTGGATTAGTCAGAATTAGATAAGACTGAAGCTCAGAGAGCAAGTCTAACATCACTGCATCTCTCAGAGATTCATGAAGCCAAGAACAGTTTTCTCCTTAAACTTCAGGAGCACGACGCTGGGTGCGAAGCGGCGTTGCACAGTTGGTCTGGCAATAAGAATGATGGAAATAAAGGAGCTTTCCGTGTTTTTTCCACCTTCTCCTGCAGTTCTGAATGTTGTCAGCCATTCCTGTCTAAGCCCCTGATGTTGACAAAGCAGCCAGGAGAGACCTCGGTCTTTCTGCACATTCAGCCCTTTATTTAGATATCATCACTGAGTACGATTGTCTCGTCATTAATAACTGTGGAGAATTCCAGGAAGACATCTGCTCAAATAACAGCAAAAAATAATGAGATGTGGAAAGATTTCTGTATTAGAAAAAGCAAACAAACACAACATTAAGACCATTTCACTTTGGAGAGGGAAAAAAAAAAGATGTAATAAAAAAGCAGTACATAAGGGATTGAATGATATGTAGAAATGGATTCTTCTATTTACCCTTGCCTATTTATCCTTTCAAAGGACACAAGCAATGAAATTAAAAGACAACACAATCAAAACTGATAGAAGACAGTGCTTCAGATAGTGAAACTCATTATCACAAGATACATTCAACGGTGTTCAAAGCGGACTCAGAGCACGTTAGGGACCCCATAGGACAATCCCCACGTGCATTACTTATTTGATCTTCTCACTCACCACTAGGTTAAATGAGCAATTCACAAAAGTCAGTTCCTGTGTGAGGAATTGTACTTGAGGAAAACAGCCAGGAAAGTAAAGACTAAACAATCCCAGAACGCTGTAGAGCTGAGCTGGAAGAATTTTGTAATGTGAGATTGTAATAGGATCGAAGGGGACCGAAGTGAATTGCATTATTGCAGACAGTAATGTGTGAGGGAAGGCAGAGTGTTAGATTATTGATGAGGACAGAGGATGGAGATTACCTGAGGGTGTCAGCACACTCTTTGCAAAATACATTTTCATCTAATCTTTCTACTTTAAAGCAGGAAAAAAAGTTGCCCAGAAGTTGCTGTTCATTAATATCCATTGCTTTAGAAAAAGGCCTCAATGATTTTCTGAGTCTGGTCTTATTGAGCATCTTGTTCTTTCCTAACTTGCAAGGACACGGCTGGGCAGAGCTCTCAGGCTTCCTTGATGAACTCACAAGTTACTGCAGCCAAAAGGCCGGCTGGTCGTGTCATTGTGTAGGGGAAGCAGAGCCGGTTCTTCCCTGTGCCCTCCTGGTCTCGCTAGTGCCTATTGAAGAGCATTTTCACATCTGGAGAAACCCAACACCTCTCTAGCATTTCACTGTGGCCCAGCTGTGTCAGAGCAATTCCTCTGTATTACTGCTAAGCCAGTACTCACTTGGGGGATGTGACCATTAACCTCACTGATTCTTAATGTATGTCACGCCTGCAACAACAACAGAAAATGCCAAAAAAGTCTATCTAACAACACTGAAGATTTTTTTAACACGTAAGCCATTTTCCAGGTCTGCTCAATTCTTTCTTGACTGGCTGCAGCTAAAGAAGAAATCAAATCCGATTTGATTACAGCCACTAGAGGAATATTGCAGATCTTGAATTCAGTTGCAGTAATTGGATACTTGCATTCTAAAGGAATGATCTGAATTAATCTAAAAGATAACTTCTGTGGATACAGTCTTATGAATTCACAAATGGTACAGATAAAATCAGCCAAGATGGCATTAGCTTTGTGCCCCTAGAAAATTCCTGGGCTCTCCCTTACTCAATTCAGAACAGGTAACACTTCCCTTTTTGTTTTACATTTTAAAAAAAAGCTCTTAGATGGAGACGTTGCCCCAGCCAAGTTTTTGCCTGAAACACAATTCTTCTAACCAAGTTATAAAACCCTGAAAATAGGGGGTTATAGTGGGACTGCTGATAGACCCTTAACAATAGCGTTGTGAATGGCGCAGCTATAATTAATGATACTTCAGAAAGATTTATGGTCCTTAGACAGAGATAAAACAGAAATATCATTGCTTCTTTGCCTCCCATCATTTTATCCTCTATGAAATTTTATGTGAAATAAGTCAAATGAAAAATGTAAGCTCTTAATCTTTTCCCAAAGTCCTGTCTCTCACTTGATGAACACTTTTGCAGAATAAATTAAGAGTGTTTTACTCCTCATGCATGCACGGCTTTGTATTTAAAAAGTGAAGAAATGAACGTTGTCGGGTTGGGAAAGCAGCTCAAGACAATGGTCATGGACGAAGAGACGATGACTCTGGTCCTGCAGTAACTCAGAGCATCCAGCTTGGAGGAGCACAGAAGGGCGCCCGTGTTCTGCGCAGAACCGCTGCCCGTGGAGCGGGAGCTGCGGTGGCTCCAGCTGCGGGAGCACAGGGGCCTGGGCGGAAAGCCAAAAGCTGTGGCTTGATGGCAGTGAATATGTACCTTTGAATTGAAAAATGCAAGATATAAAATGGATTTTTAAATAACTAGAAAAGCCGTAGCAAGAGGCAGTTGCTGGAAGCTGAAGCTAGAAAAAAATGGAATTAGATATTGAGCATTATATGGTAACAGAGAAAGCGAGTAACCACTGGAACAAGCTATCAAGGGGAAAGTGAATTCTCTGTCTTCTGACAATACCGAAAAAAAATGAGGATTTGACTCAAGAAGTGCGTTTTTCAAAACAAAACATATTTTAGTCAAACAAAAAAGTGACAACAATATTTAATGGTCCGTGAGGTACAGGAGGCTACTCTAACAGTCTAACACAATATGTCCTGTCTGTAAACGTTGTGATTCTGTAGAGCATGTGCAAAAGTAAATGGTAAAGTGCTGCTTACTGAGCAGAGCGGAGAGGAGAGGGCTCTGAACTACAGGCTGGGAGCTGGTGCTTGGGGGCTCTGAGCACAAGGGCACAACGTGGCTGCAGGCTCCTCGGGGCTGGCTTAACTCGAGAGCAGGGGCGGGAGGTGAGTGTCAGCCACCAGGCTGGGGGAGAGCGTCTCAACAGGGCAGCCAGGCTGGGGCACCAGCTGAGAAATCAGTGTTGGCATTGGCCACCTGAAATGGCAGCAAAAGCTCCGAATCCATCACATCCCATTACGGTCCTGGGCTCTGGCTTCTCTTGGCCACATCCAGCTCAGATGGCATCTGGGCACTTGTTTTTCAAAAGCCTCTCTGCAGTGTGTCAGGCGTTTTGTCCCTCTGCCCATTACAGTAGAAGCGTTCAAGCATCTTCCATGTTAATTTGATTGACAACAGCAAAGTCACTAGAGAACTTCAAGGACTTTCTGGCTGGCTTGTTTCTGTGTTATAAAATTGTTGCTTGTTGTTAGAGAAGAAAACTGAAACCCTCCTTTTAAATAATAGCTGAAGTTACTCTGTTTAATAGGGAGCTCTGAGATCTATGCTCAAATTCCCCATAAATTAGAACATTGCTCTCTTAAAATTTCTCCAATCCTTCAGGAACAGAGAGGGATTATTATTTTTATTTTAACAAGAACTTTTGATTTTCAATGGAATTCACTGGAGGGCAGAACATTTTCTTTTTCCATTGTAGGGAAGATTCGTAAAGGGGCAGGATTGGGCTATTATTAGAGTCCTTCCTAAAGAAAATCATCAAATCCTTTACAGCACCAGGCAGATCTGGGCTAGAAAGTATAGCAGGATGGCATAGAGCAGCCCAGATAGCAACACAGAGAGAACGGAGCAGGAGGAAAGAAAAATGAGCGCCCGAAAAGAAGAGCAGGTGCCAATTAGAATCCTTGCAGGCTGCAGCAAGGGGCGAATATAAGCAGCTGTAGGAAAATAAAGGGTAGAGTGGATTAGTGTTAATCACAGGCATGGGGAAGTAGGAAAGGTTTTAAATGAGCTTTAAAAAGCAAAAATTGAGTTAGCAGCTCAGAAGAGAATTCTGGATCCATCAAGTGTAGGAGCAAAAATAAAATGCAGAATACCAGGAGATAGATCTGAGTCCTCAGCAATTAACTTCTTAGGGTAATAAGACCTTTTCTTTGGAAGCAGAAGCTTCTGTCTCTTTTTCTCTCCCAAGAACAGCACTGATTTCCTTAGCCTGCTGAAAGGGTGCATTTAGTACTAGAACAAAGTGACTCCCACCTGATTTCTTTTTCACTGCCCTACACAGAGCACCCTGTTCTAGGAAAATGAAGCCCTGAGGAACCAGAGCGTGCCCGATGTCTGGCATTAAATTTGCGCAGGCACGCAGTCCGGATGAGCGGCCTTTGGAGCTGGGGGAGCTACAGAGCTGACCTGGCCCAGCATCGTGCGGTGTTTGCGCAGCAGCCTGGAGTTGGCTGGAGACCTTGGGGTTGAAGATGAGTTCCAAACTCCAGCACAACCCCCAGTGGTGTCAGGAGCCCTTGGAGTGGGCTGGCTGGACTGCGGGGGTGCTGCTTGCGGCTCTGAGGTATGGAATGTCACTGAACGTTTCTATGTGGCCACTTTAACTACCTGTGAAGTGAGGACAGTACACTTTGTTACTAAAAAAAAAAAAAGTGAGAAAGGAAAGGAAAGGGGAAAAGGAAAGAGGAGAGGAGAGGAGAGGAGAGGAGAGGGAAGAAGAAAAGGGGAAGGGAAAGGGAAAGGGAGAAAAGAAGGAAAAAGAAAAGAAAAAAGAAAAAGAAAAGATAAAAAGAAAGAGAAAAAAGGAAAAGAAAAAAGAAAAAAGAAAAAGAAAAGAAAAGAAAAGAGAGAAAAAAGAGAGAAAATAAAAGAAAAAAGCAAAAAGCAAAGAGAAAAGAGAAAAGAAGGAAAAGGAAAAGAGAAAGAAGAAAAATAAAAAAAAAAGAAGAAATGAGAGGGAAAGAAAAAGGAAAGGGAAAAGAAAAGGCAAAAGGGAAATGAAAATGAAGCAATCCCCCCACCCACTGATTATATGTTCTTCCAGCATTAAGAAATACTATTCCTAGCCTTAGATTTCTCTACAACTGAAGAAAGAATAGCACGATGTTGTTTGAGTTTAGGGGTCTTTTATATATTAAAGGCTAATGAGGAAACTAACACTAAATGAAAAGTTTGTTTTCTCATTAGTTAAACACTTCCGTTCTAAAAGCTCTATATATTCCTAGAATATTACAAATTTATTCTTTGCTAAACAATATCTCAATCAGTCCCTTTTTCATTTGCTTACATTGTTTTAAGCAAATGCAATCAATGCCTTAGTTGCAGTCGTCAGTTCTGGATCTCCGCACCACCGATCGCCAGCAGAAAAACTTCATCCAGGTGAGGTGCAGCCACGTAGAATCATGGAATCATTGAATCAAAGCAGCCAGAGCTCCTGGCACAGTCTGCAGCAGCTTCACTGTTGGCTGCTGAGGGACAGACGGTGCTGGATCCAGCCAAGCGCTGGAGTGCCACAGAGGCTCAGCACCCAGTGTCGCATAAAAGCCACCAGCGCCATGCCAAACCTGCCCCGCTTTTACAAACACATTTGAACCAGCAGAGCGAGCGTGTACGAGATCAGTGTTTTACATCGGATTGCCAGAGGGTGGATTTTGGTGATGAAAGCACAACCCTTCTGGCATGGTAGAAGATGTACCCGACACTGCAGCCCCAAACCAAGTCACCAGCCGTGTGGCCACAAGGGGAAGAGGTGAGCTCTCAGGGAGCAGAAAACTCAAGCTTCTTGCTCCATGCCAGGGGCACATGTGCCAGCTTTTCCAGTCGGACAAGACTCTGTTTTAATGACCAAAGTTACACCAAAGAAATCAATAAATCTGAAAATAGGGCTTCATGACAGAAACGCCTCCACAGCTGTAACGGCCGCTTCTCTGCTGCTTATGAACCACAAGAATAATATGGTGAAATGTGCCGACTTTTGCAGTTTTCCCCTCTTTTGTTGAAACTAATGAGTCACGATTAGAGTAATGCTTTTCTGTGACTCCGAAACCATTTTGCTTAATGAGGTACTAAGTCTTTATAATTAGGCCCAGAAGGGAACTGGGACATGGCCCCTTAAGAGCAATAATTATTTAGGTTATTTATGGTAATAAAAAATTGAAAATAGGAATTCTTCCTCAGAATGTGACTATTTATTCTTTTACATATTGCCTAACAGGCAATTACCCTATTAAGGCAACGTTTTGTTGCTAAAGACATTAATTGAAATGTAAATTAAATGTAAATCAGCTAATTAAATTGATATGTAATGAACTTGTCATGCAGGCCTTTGAGATCAGATGCATTTTCCTAATAAACAAGTGTTACAGTGGTGCCATTGCTCACTGGTGTTAAGGTTGTTTAACGTGTTGCATCAATAACACTCCTTCCCCAAATTCAAAGGTTTGGATTGTGTCGTTAGAGCCCAGAATGGAGCCGGCGCTGGGTGTTTCCAGATTTATTCCTTCCAGTTATTTCCTGATGAACTTCGTTGCCTGGTAAGACCTCTCACCAGACCGATGCTGCTGTATCCGATGGCTTCTGGAGGGTCGGTGCTATCTTTTTCTCCATGCGCTGTGGTCAGCTCAGTTGAGGTGGTGAACCCTCATAGCAGTGGAAAGATAACTCTAGATGTTCCTGAACTACAAAGAAATAAAACGAGAAATGAAGCAATCGGAATTTGCTTGACGATTATATTACAAGGTAAACATCCAAGCCAACATCATCAATCCAACAACAGGAGAATGAGCTAGAACAACCTTCTGTGCCATCCACACCAGACAAGTAACCTTAATCATCAGTGTGAGCTTGTGTCAAACTGTGAATTAAAGGGAAGGGATACGAAGCTCAGAGTTCTCCTGTGAAATGATCCGTTTTCCTGCAGCTGCATTTTGGGCCAGACCTACTAAAATTTCTGGCTTGAATTTAGGTCCTGTACTGAAGGTATCTTGGAAGATGGAAGCCCCTTCCCTGCCACGTACGTGGACAAAACTCACTGCCTACAATAATGCAACAGTGAGGCAAACATCACAGATTTGGATTTTGAAAAAGCTCAGGTCTGCACCTTATAAAACGCGCTGCCCACCTCCGTGCGAGTCGTGCAGACATTTTGTATGTAAAACTCCAGCAAACGTGGCAAAAAGGGCCGTGAGAGCAAGGGAATAGAAACGTGGTGTGTAATTGTGGAAACGCTTTTGCAGGAAGCTCTCCTGGCTCCATCGTGCCGGAGTCGCACCTGAGCATTCACGCATAATTGTTCTGTCTTGAATAAATCTGGTGCTGCATTTATAGCTTCTTCTACCCAGAGAACCTTCCACCCTGCAGTCCTCTGGAGCCTGGGGGTATTTAATAAACATGTCAACTACCACTCTGCTTTAGCTCGAATGCAACGTCTTGTTTTTTCCTACTGAAGAACACTCCAGTTTGAAGTTTACAGAGCAATTAAAGACCCTCGTGGGGCCCCTGATATGTAGAGATTGTCAGCATATGTAGATTAGTAATTGTCAAGTTTCTCCCTAAGGCCAAAGAGCTCTCAGTCAAATTCCAGAGATCATCAAGAATTCAGATTTCAGTGGGCTTTGTGTCGTACACAACATAGTGGCATAATTAAACTACAATGCCTCTTTTCTAATAAACTTTTGGATCTGGCTCTGTTTCTATTAATTTCTTTTAATTAGCTATGATCACAAAATAAAAATAAACATCAATCTAAAGCAACTTCGCTGCTTCCAAGAAGACACCTTGGGAACAGCTTTCTCTTTACTGCTGGAGTTTGGGGACCACACTTACTGCTGTGACGTGCGAGGGCCTGCTGGAGGCCGAAAACCAGCAGACTGAAGGCACAATCCTCCTCTGACTCCTTTTTGGCTGACACGTGGGCACAGGCCATTGCATGATGAGCTGTGTCTTCATTGACCTGTTGGCTTGTGCTCTAGTGCAAATTTTAGTCTTGTCTTCAGCGTTTTTCACGTCTTTGAACAGTGATCTAGATAGAAACCGGGAGAAGAAAAAGAAATATTGACTTTAGACGTCAGAAAAGGAAATTAGTGTAAGGATGCTCGCAACCCAGGCTGATGCTGTAATGGCCAAGTGCAGCATCCCCTGTGGTTGAGCCCACTACCCCCCATGCTGGGCAGTCAAATACACACCTGAATTTAGATTCATTTGCTTGACTGTTGAAGAGGAACCGTGCTGGTTTGCTTTGCATCTTGCACGCTCCAACCCTTGAGGATCAAATCGCTGCTCTAATACGGTGTTCCCTAGAAGCCAGAGGGTAGCAAGAGCAACGGGATGGAGCTTTTGTGCAGTAAGGGTGGCCTGGGCACGTTCTCCCAGCCGGCTCCTAGGCTGTGGTTCCCACATACATTGGGTTGTGGTACCAGGGCTTGGAAGGTACAACGTGTTGGTTGTTGGCCAGCATCCATCGCTGGAGTCCCACTCCACCCGTCTGTGTCTGTTTGCCGACAAAGCCTGTGGCAAGGAGTAAATTGTTACACATCTCTGTGGCGTTCCTGACCTACAAACTGAGCTTTTCAAAGCCACGTGTGGGATCTAAAAGCTTAATACCTAATAGAATAAAAAAGAATTGGACTTGGAAATTGTGAATGCAGCTCTGATAATCTTCATTGTAGCATGTTACATAAAAGAGATGATAAGTTGTTACTCACGAGGAGCAGACCTTCGTTTCCATTCTGTTCATACTTTCGAGATGTAGCACAGGACAAACTGACTGTGCTCAGGAATTGATGGAAATCTCCTGTTAACATTGGGCTGCCCATGCACACGTGTGTGGTCTTGAAAGCTCAGCCACATGTGCCTAAACAAGCGGTGTTCTTCTCTTCTCAAACCAGGCAAGTGAGTGGGACCCTGAGAAACCTGAAAATCATTTGTGCGTCAAGAAAGAAACTATCATCTCCATCACTGCATTTCATCACTGCATTTGCACAGCACCTCCTGCTCTGTAAATCCCACCTCGAGTCACAGCTTGGACTCCAGTGCTGCAGCGTTGGTGGCTCTGAAGACTGAGATCTGTCGGTTGCTCCAGACAAGGCAGCTGGAGCATCCCCTCCCAACGCAAAGCACAACCTGAGGCCAGCGGGTAATTTCAGAGTGGTTTTCTGTAGTCTCAGGCCTCCGAATCTCTAAATAGTCTCCACGTCCCCAAGTGCCTTTGTGGGCTAAACACTCATTTTGTGAAAATCCCTTAAATTCTTGCCATCATTGAGTAACACCCATCGGTGAAGTGGCTCTTCTCCAGCTGGCCCACTGTGTATGGCAGAGTATAACGCTGCGTGCTTTTCGGAGGCCTGTTTTTGTGCTAAGGTATGAAAACTGAACAAAATTGGGCTTTAGATAGTAGCCCAGAGAAGAATCTCAAGAGTCCAAATAAAAAGAAGGAAAAAAAAATCCCCACGTTCTTCCTATGATGATACATCTCAAAATTATTAATTTTGCTTGTCCTGTATCATATCTTAGGGCAAGCTGCTTTTCCCGACTAAATTGCAACGTGGCGTTTGCTTCGGTGGGTTTAACTGAAGCGTGGGTTTAACTATCTGGAAAAGGCAACGTTATCTGTAATAAAGTAACTCCTTCAAATTTACTTTCTTGATCTTGTACTTTGGTTGGGCTGCCAGAGTCTTAATGCCTGGAGAAGTATCTGTCAGCCAGGGGTCCTCGTTTGAAAGGACTGTAGATTTGTAGGGGCTGGATGGCATCATCCCCCTATATCGACTCTGTGAATGTATCCTGCGAGCGAGCAGCCAGAACTGCCTCCTAATTCCCCATCTCCTCTTTGGCTCAGCGAGATTTCAGCTTTGCTCACTGGACTCTTCTCTCCCTGCCCTCCCTGAGCTATATATTTTCTAAGCACCAATTTCACTCCAAAATTAAAGATGAAATTTAAAGATTAGGGACTGCAGGTTGTTTTTTTTCCAAAGGCATTTCGATGTCTCGTACTCATTGATTGAGTTAGGTATCTAAATCATCCAGAACAATCTGGCCCCCATCCCAAATTATGTGATGTAAAAGGCCAATTTGACTTTCAAAATGCTCTGCATTTTAATCGCCTGCTGTGTGATTAGCGCCACACGTAATAAACACATTTTGTGCAGGGTGCACAGGGCAGGTGTGGGGTGATGTAATGGATCCTGCTTGGATATAAACGCCAGAAATACCGAATGCCACGTGCACCAGTCTTAGTCCCAGTCAATTCTAGTTACTTTAGTGGTCTGCCTCCAAATTCGGATGCGCCATGGTGAAACTGAGGTCAGGATACAGTACATGATTCTTATCTTAATACCACTTTAGTACTGTAAAGGTCAAACTGAGCATCATCCAAGGAGAAGACATAAGGGCTCTGTTAATTATTCTTCACTCTTTGAACGGAAGGTTGAAGATTGTGCCTCTGCTTAAGAGCGTTCTGCCGTACTGTGTGTTTAACTTAAAAACCGAGGAAGAACAAAGGAGCCATCCCTGCAATAATACTGAAGTGCGCCTTGCTGAGCTCTGCCTGAAGTCTCACAGCACTCACTGTGCCAGCCTTTCCAGCTACAGCTGTGCTCCCAGTTCTGGCCATTAAGGAAAGCCAGCTTCGTCAACCAACTAACAAGTCCAGAAAACATTAAACCCGCATGTTCATTTGCAGAGACAGTGGAAATCTGGGCTCAGAGCTGGTTTTAGTTGAACTCGGCTCACTGTTATACTGTTATGTGATGTTACCACTAACTTCACCCATTTCCAAGGTACCTTCCCAGAAGCCCACACTCACAAGACATTATTTTGTTCTTTTCTCTGAAACAAAATGAGCAAAGTCTTTGCTAAAACCAGAGAGCAGTCCCAGTCCACAGCCGTTCATTTTGGGTTATCTCTAACGTGTTAACTGCTGAAAGCAGAAACACCAAAACCCAACCTAGTGAGAGCTGATTAAAATTCAGCCCACTGTGTCACCCATAAATAGGAAATAAAGAATCCATGGTTGTGATTAATCGTCCATAAATGGCCATTGCTTGCTTCCTCTATGCCATATAAACACAGTCCATGTATTCGGCTCACCAAAAGAATAACAAACAGATCATTCCTGTTTGCCAGGATTTGGGATTTAAGCAAGTACATTAAGTGGGAGCTCTGTGCTTGTGTGTCTGTGGACATGCACGCACATCTGCTCTTCTGCCTGATTTGCAATATTCATTAGGAAATCCGGTACTTTTTTTTTATAAAGGTGTACTTGTCAATATATCAAAATACATTGAGCTGCCGAATCGCAGCAGTGGAAGCTTTAGTTAAGGATTTCTTTTTTTTCAATTGGAAACATCAGTCTAAGGATTGATAATAATAATAAAGAATGTTTCTGCGTTTATACGTTGCAACTTGACCAAATCTGAGACCTGCAGTAGAAGCACTGAGAAAAATAAAAATATAATGTGATATGCAGAAACTAGACCTTTAGGTTGAAGCAACGGTGGGTAAAGTCTGTTTTTAGCACTTGTGAATACGCCTTCATTAAAGCACCAGCTTGCTTGTTTGTGGATGAGCTGAGCTCAGCGGAGCAGAGCTGCCTGCGCCATTGTCTCCTTGGCAAAGCACAGAAGCCTCTCTCCTTTGCAGTGATTTACAGTCCAAGGGCTGCAGCCGTGGATCGTGCGCTGCATCCAGCGCCTTCGGCCTCTGCCGGCACCGGGTGCTGGATACACCGGGCATCTCTCTGGAAATGCCACTTCGCAGGCGTTTCAGTGGCAGTGCCGCTCCAGCAATGGGAGGTGACACTCAGAAAATTTGGTCTCTCTGCCCCTATCTTCCTGAATCATTAAGCAAATCATTTGTTTGCTTGCTGTCCCAGTTCCCTTAGCTGTTAAAACACAAACCTCATCAAAGGCACTGCAGATCAAGGAGGGAAAAATGCTGCAAAAGAGCTAAATATTGATATTATTACACTCCTTGCTGCAAAACGACCAGTAAAATTGTCAGAAACTTGTATAAGAAGCAGGAAGCAGAATACCAGAATGGGTGAGGTTGGGAGGGATCTTCAGATCATCTCGTCCATCCCCTCTGCTCAGGCTGGGCCAGTTGAGCAGGGTGCCCAGCACTATGTCCAGCTGGGTTTTGGGTATCTGCAGGGATGGAGACTCCACAGCCTCTCTGGGCACCTTGCTCCAGTGTCTGACCACCCTCACAGTTACACAGCGTTTGTTTTAATTGGTGCCTGCTGCCTCTTGTAACGTGTGATCCCCACACACCGCCGAGCAACCAGTGAGCACCAGCTGGGAAACGCATGTGGCCAGATTTGATCTGAATTTGTCCAGTCGCTTTTGAAATCCTAGTCTTCATTCCCTTTTCCCCTGTTAATTTCTCACAATGTGAAATTTGGCTGCTTTTGCTTGGAGACCAGTGTCAGCGTGTTGAACCAGTGGGTTAACAGCCTCACGCCTCCTGGAGATGCTCTGGCAGGGCCCAGGATGCCTAGGAAGTTGGCAGAGATTGTCTAGAAACAGGGAGCTTTCCCCGGCTTGTAAACCACAGTGATTACCACCACCACCACCACACAGCTCCTCCAGTCAAAGGAAAAAAAGCTCACGCCTAAAGATGTTATCATGCATAATTCAGGGGAAGAAATCCATACTGCATTTAAAAGATTACATCTTATCATCCAGGGTACTTATTAGCTTGATGATTTAAAAGTACACGGAGATAGAGTCTTTCCTGCTAGTCTGCACTGGCATCAATGCAGTCGTGCTGATGAATGATCAGCCTTCTGGCTTGGTTTGGGACTGGAACTGCTTTTCTGAGGCCAGAACTGGCCCAGGCAGGCTTGGGACGAACCTGATGCAGCAGGGTTGGGATGAACCTGATGTAGCAGGGTTGGGACGAACCTGATGTAGCAGGGTTGGGACAAACCTGATGTAGCAGGGTTGGGACCGTTCGCGGTGAGCAGCCCCGTCCCTGCCTGCGTGCCTGGGGCCGTGGGTCACAGGAGACGCTCCACGTCCTGGAAACACGCAGGCAGGGCACTGACCACACCGTGCTGCTGGACTCATGTCAAAGAGGCAGCAATACGCCTCTCTGTGTCCCCCTCATTGTGCCTGTGGTCAAATCCGGTGTTTTGAACGCACAGGAGGATGAACACATCTTTATACAAAATGCAGGCATCTGGATACTGAAAGAGTGAGGAGGTTGGAACAAAATTCAGGCAAATTTACCTTGGCCATCACTAGTTGCTCTGATGGCCATTGATGATTTCCAGATACAGATTCCCCTCCTTGTAACCTGGCGCGTCCCGTGCTACGTGGCACCCCAGCTCAAAACAGGGCTTGAGTTTCCACTCCTGGCCCATACTGTGGAGACAGGCACCATTTTTCTAAATCAATGAAAATTAGAGATTGTTTTTCAGCCCATACACAGGCTGATATAAATCCAGTTACGGATTTGAAATGTAAATTGTTTATAAATGGCACTGGCGCCAGAGAATATTTCCATTCAAATACTGCATGCAGTTGAAAGTTGGGCTGTGACCATTTTTTTTGTGCAGCATCATACTGTCCCTATTATGTCTTGCACCTCCACCGTATCAGGAGGCAGGACAGTTGGCATTTGTGGCAAAACTACTCCAGTTAACCATTTTTGTACCTATGTGCAACACCTAAATGAAGTACACTCCTTTTAGCTTTTTGTTTATGGCCTACATGAACGTAGTAAGCGTGAAATGATGATGAAGTTGAGCAAGGAAAACTTGATTTGTTATCAAAGCTATCTGGAGGTGTTCCTCTGCAAATAAGGTTAACCCCCAAAGGTGGCACCTACACTGGTTATAGCGACTGGCAGGGGGGTTTCTGGAATTCTCTGTGTGGCTTTCCACACAACCTCTGTCATCTCACAGATCCCCCAGTCGCATTGTGGGCATTTGACTAACGAATAACCTGGGAACTGCGACGTTTGCAGTCTTTTCAGTCAGAAATCTTCAGATGAATGGTTGGGGAAGTTCCGGTTTGGCTGAGTGACGCTTCGGTTCAGAAGAAGGTGCACCGAACATACAGCGTTAGAGTAACGGGAAAGGAATACTCTGCAAAAATCCTTCTCCCTATTTTTTCAAGGTTGAGAGGTATGAAACATCTGCATTTACCAGCCACTATCTTAATTACCGTCTGCTCTCTGCCAACACTACCTTGGGAGCAGCTGTGATGATTTAGCCAAGCACCCCCTACCATGGTTCGGCCATGGGGTCTCATTCACGTCCCTCGCTGGCTCAGTGACCCAGTTCTGTCCTACCTCAAAGAGTCTTGGGCCACCATGTAAGAAGTGGGTGTTTCCTCCCATGGAAAAAAGGCCTGTGTTAGTATGAGGTAGAATTATCACAGGGTTTTGGATGGTAGAGGTGAATCACAGAAAGAAATATTCCTCACCTTATCCTAAATCCTGCAACATCGGATCCATGGAAGAGCTGAGAGTTGCATTCAAGATTTCCAAGGTGAAGTCCTGGCTTTGTTTAGAAGAACAGCAAAACTCTTCTTCACCTAAAAGGACCAGAGGTTTCACCCAACCCTCAGTGCTGAACCACAAGCTCTACAAGACCCCCCCTATGCTAAAGAACATCTCTGTGCTCTAACCAGCCTTCTGAGCTAAAGTTAAGTCGTGCTCCTTCATTTTTTAATCTCTCCTGTTCCTCCTACTTCTTAGTCAAGCCTCCCTGGACCTGCTATGTATTTTCCACTTGGTGACTCAGTATCAGCTGCTCAGATATTTTTGGGAGCGTGACAGGGTTGTGACAGACCAAGAGGGACAAGGAATCTGTCTTAGGAGAGGAAGAAATCAAAGTGCAAAGTACAACATGGATTTGCCGAAAAAGAACGTCCCCCCCAAGAGCGCCGTCTCCCCGCTCTGCTTTCGGCACCTGGCAGCTGCAGCACGCAACACGGGTAACATCTAGGGCCTAAACAAATTTACACCTTCATGCAGCTTTAAAATGGGTTCTTAGTGCTACAGGACAATCTTAGTGCTCCACACAGGAAGCAAAACCAATAAAATCCCTCACCTTCACCTAGCACCGAGGGGAATGCGTGCAATTCCTCAGCATTTGCCTGTGCTGCTTTTGCTGGAAGAAGCAGAGGTAGCAGCCCTGAATGTGCAAAACGAACAGGGAACTCTTTATCCTCAGTATGATTTTGTGTGTGTAACGGGGGACCACAGTAGGATATTGATTCCCTTATGGCTGTGAGAAAGCCTTCGCCCCCAATGGCAAAACTTGCTCCAGTACTTTGTTTTTCTTCCAGACACTCGCGGGTAATAAAATTTTCCTTTGTACATCTAGGTTATTGATATTGCAACTTAAGTTAAAGTTGGATGGTTTCTGTTCCCACTGCTTCCAGATGGTAAATTTCAAGCCTTACTGGAAAAGCAGCATTTTTGTATTTGGTAAATTTAGATTTTTTTCAAACATTTTCGATGATAATTTCTTTAATGAAAAATTTCATGGAAGAAAGAAAAAAAAAAAAGGACTGATTTTTCAAGTTCTTTCACATACGTTGCCCTTCAGCCCTCCTGAGCTCAGCCTCTCTAGGATTCAAACCTCTCCAGATCTGTTCTCTCTAAATCATATCTTCCTTCTGTGTGTGCTGGTCTGCAATGGAGAGGTACATGAAATGGGAATAAATCACACCTCCCTGTATTAACCAGCAACAGCAACCCCTGACTGCAATGCAGTTCGCATCAGGTGCCCTTGAATCTCTGCTCAAAGCCACCAGATGGGGAAGAACATGAGTAATGAGGGGTGCTCCTCTATGCCCAGCAGAACCACAGACAGCCGCAGCGTGTCTGATCTGACCCGAAAATCCCTCTCAAGCACCACAAAACTCCAGTCCTCAGCGCACTTACCTCCAGAGAACGGGTGAGACGATGGCTGGTCAACTCTGCTGGGTCTGCAGCGCGCGGCTCCGGGAAGTTGGGCTCTTCCATGCCTATAGGTGACCCGGTTGTGTTACAGGGAGATACCGAGGTGGTCAGCAGGTTCTGGGCCACCCTCCCGCTCCAAATGGTGCGTGGAGGGAGCACAAAGTGCCATGGACAGACTGCACCTGCATCAGCAACACCTCCCCTGGAGCCCTAGGCTTGCAGAGACCCAGGGAACTTGCTCTCTGCTAAACCGGGTCTATTGCCCGCTGAATACTGATACTAACGCACAGGGGAAACCTTAAGCAACTCTTGCGAAGTGCTCTGAAATCTTTTTCTGCACAAGGACAGAAAGACTTTAAGGGGAGAAAAATCAGCTCCTTTGCAAGCCGTGTCGAATGTTTTTAGGAACCTTTAGTACAGAAGGAAATGCAGTGAGCTCTGCTTATGAATCGTTACCATCCAGCACTGTGCCTCAGGCGGCTGAGGAACTGGTTTAACTTATTTTATATGAAAAGAGATAGACAGACACAAGCACACACACATATATATAAAAAGCACACACACAAATATAATCTGGGAGGCAAAGACAAAATCTGTATCAGAATTTGCAATATCTTCCTGCACCAGGTAAGGGAAGCATCTTTTTCCCTCTAAGCGGGTGCTGTACATACATTGTTTCCTCGCAGTCTATCTTCAGGTTAGAGCAGTTCACAAGGTTTTTTCAGCAGATGTGTTATTCAATTACTTCAGGGCTTTTCCATTTGTAATATTATGAAGCAATGATAGCCAGCAGACTTCACCTGTCTTTTAGAGATAGCCAGCCTGGTAATTCTAACTCTGCCCATTTTATCCACACCAGTAAATCTCATAACATGCTTATAGAGAGATTCCAATTTTTGTAGAACCTTCTCCCGGGAATTCCTGTATACAATATTGCCATAGTCTGTAATGGACATAACCTGTGATTGGATTAATGTTTCCCTAGTGAAGAAGTCAAAGCATTTCATGTTCCCATAACTGGTTTGCAGCTCTGCAGTAAAGGTCTTTGGTGTGGCAGAGAAAATAATTGCAAATGCAGCCCCAATCAGAATATATAATCCCCTCACAGCGAGGGTCCAATTCAGCACAGTTAGACTGCCCGTGCAGGGGGTTGTAGCGGGATTTTCTTGTCAGGAGAGCAGAATGCATAGAAAACAAGTTAATTTCTTCATTTTAATATTCATCACCCAGTCTGGTACAAAGGGTGGTAAATACATTGCTGCTGCTCCACGGCAGGGCCCCCCAGCTGCCCACGCAGAGCGGAGCAGGCAGGGCGATGCAACAGGCCCTGGGCTCCCCAGAAGAACCATCCGTTTGTGCTCAAATAAACATGTGCCGTTGTTCTTCAGAGTGAATACACTTGTGTCAGATGAGACACCCAGCAGTGGACCCGCATTGGCTTCTGAACCTTTCAAAACTGCTGGTGTTGCCTTACCTTGGACCCAACACGAGTGATTAGTAAAGAATTGTTCGTTGAGTGCACAACGTGCATTACTTACGTCTGACACCCGTGTTGTCTCCTCTGGGAAGCAGAGCTCACGGCACACCAGAAGTGGGCTCTGAAGCAGGACCTGTCTGCTCATGGGGAGGAAGAAACTTCAGTGCTCACATGGGAGGAAAGGGAACTAGAGACAGGGAGAAAAAGGTCTGATATTTCCAGCTCCCAAGCGTTTGTGAAACTGTGTGTGAACATCGTGCACACTCCGCCATGCCAAAGTGTAAGCCCTCCTCATGCAAGTGAGCCAAGAGCCCACAGTGAGAGGCTCAGCTCCCATCCCTACGCGGTCAGGGAGGGTTTTCAAGAAGGATGGTTTATTGGTGAACCCCAAAAGCAGAGGTGAGTGTCTGAAGAATGCGCTATAGAGTCAACTCTCCCTATAGGGTTCAGAGGAGACGTGAGTGGGATCTCAGGGTAGGAAAAAAAATGGGTGGGGGTGGCTGTGAGTGGACCAGAAAGTGCCAAACTGAAGCTGGAGAGCAAGCAAAGAGTTTGAACATGACGTGCTGGAACAAGGCTGGGGAGGGTGGGCTCCAAAACGGGCATGGTGCCCGGCCGAGGAGCAAGGCAGATGCTCTTGGCAGATAACCTTGTGTTTGGATGTTGTGGTATTGCTAGGCAGGTGGAGAGGATGGGAAGAAAGTTACCAGCATGGAGTTGACAAATGGGATGTCATCATTTCCCATATGGGCAACAATCTCCAATCTGTCCGAGCTTGGGATATCTCAGCAGAAGGGAAGCATCTCTGGCAGAGATGAGCGTTCTACATTAGGTCTGTGCTAAGACCTGGGAATTGCAGGCTGTGGGGCAGATGCGGGTGGTGGGAGACAAGGAAGAAGCAGAGACAGTGATTTCCAGGAAGATCCAGTTATCAAATCTCAACTTAAAAGACCAACTTTTGCAAGTCGGAGCCTCTGCCAGCCCATCGCAGGGCAGCACAAGGCTTGCCAGAACCCACTGGGCCGTGTCTTGGTTTTGAAGGGACTCTGGGGGCCTGTGGGGAGGAAGGAATGAAAATGAAACAACACAATCATTCCACAGCTGCTTTTATGGCTTTATTCATATTTCTAGAGCAGACTCTTTAGCAGCTAAGCAAATACCTGAAACTCTTTCATTATATATATGTATATATAGAACCATTCAAAAAGAAATAATGAGGAATTCTGCAAGTGTTTTTCCAATGAATATGCAGAAGGAATATTATCACTTCAGTAAACCAACTTCGAAAGTCTTTCACTAAAAACCCTATAAAACCCAACGATAGTAATAAATTAACACTAGATTAATTCAAAGGAGAACTTATCCCCCCTCTGCATACCTTCTAATCCATATCTCAAAGAGATCATTTTAATTATCACACTGTCACTGCTGTTCATTACTCTGCTTTTGCAGACAGAGAGCCAGCACTGTGCCTTTTGGATGCCTTGGAATTCATCACATGAAGCCATTCTGTTCCCCCTAAAAACATACCCAGTTTAACCCTCTCACCTTGAGATACTGACAATATCAGGTTTGCTTGGTGTTTTACACCATTTTCCTTCCAGTGGGATCTCTCTTGCTTGTTTTCAGCCAAATTCCCCAGGTGAGACAGAAGGTATCTAACCAATGAAAACCTAGCTAGTAGGTGTCTAACACACGGACACAATCAGCTCCAGTTTTGTCAGGTCCTGAGTAGCTTGTGGTTTTTCAGAGGCATGCAAAGCCACATTTTTGTCCTGACTTGTACCCTAGGACCACACCTTGATTGGTGTTGGTCACGCTCAGGCCTTGCAGCAAGGTCTCCGCTGCTGAAGGATCAGGGAGTACTTTCACAAGGGATAGTAAATTTAAGTTACCCAGGAGATCTGTTTTACCCTGTAATTCTCAGTTTTTCTCATACCTGTTCGTTGATCCCCAGGATGTGTTCTCCTCACACTCAGGCCAGCTCGAGGACTCAGCTAAGCCTGACTCTGTTCCTAGACCACGGTGCTCGAATCCTGGGAAAGAGGAGAGGAGCAACCAACCCAGCTCTTTTACTAGAGAGTGGAGCATCTGGGGCTACTACTGCTTCAGGGCCACCCCACACCGAGACTTCCTTCAGTCTTGTTTCACGTGTCTGTCTTCACCCACAGTCTCGTTTGTCCTTTCTCTCTCTGTCCACTGGGTCTTGGCACCTTCTCTCCTCCAAGCCACCAATTCTTAGCAGAAGACAATGAAGAGAAGCTGCTTCCCAAGGCTGCTGGGAAATAGGAGACAAGACTGCCTAGTGATGGTGGCTTTGAGCAGAGATTTCACGTGCTCTCCATGTAGTGGGAACGGTGGGGTTTTACATAGAGGGTGAAATTCTGGGATTGGTCTCGAAGTCGGAGCAAAACAGAAAGCTGAAATATCACACTAAGGTACAATGTGCCTTGATTTAGCAACCAGAAAGTTTTCAGCAGCCAGAAAACCAAAGGAATCTCAGAAGCATGGAACATGGGATTTCTTACTGTAGTGTCACAACACCATTTGTTCATCCCGTTCAGCACTGCCCTGGTCACACATCTGTTGGGATATCCAGCTTTTCTAGACTCCCAACCACTTTTTGCTGGAGGACCATGGTTCCTGCCTGTTAGGCCTTGCAGCACGATTCACGCCTGCAGCCTGACAATAACATTTCTCATACGACCCCGTTCCACAAATGATCGGATAGAAGACCAAAACAAAGCCCTACCCATGCAGCGGATGACAAACGGCACACTGAGGAGCACCTGCCTGCCTCCCAGAAGCTATTTATCAGGCTCTCTTAATGCGAGCTAACAGGGCTAGCGCATGCAATTGGCATAAGAGCTGCTGAGCCTGAGACTGAAAGGGGAGACATCACATGGAGCAGGAGGGGAGCCAGGACTCCCTCGTTAGCTCACGGTATGGATTACCTCTTTAAAGAGAGACAGGGAGGCGGGTGGAGGAAGGGGGGGCTTTCTCATTTTAACAAATAGCTTTGCAGCCACCACAAATGATTTCTGCAAATCTATTGGGTCACTCTTTTTTTTTCCCAGAGATGAGGAGAAAAATAAAAGGGAAAAAAACCCTCTGAAATGGATTTACCATCTATAAATAAAAAAGAATCAATAGTAAAATTTCTAGGTAATTTCCCTTTCACTCCTTCCCTCTATGGGCTATTTGTTATCTTAGAAATACTTGTCTGGGAAAAAAAGAAACCAGAATGGATTCCAGCGCCGGGTGTGCTCTGCCCGTGGCCCCGCGGAGCGGCGCTGTCCTCACGGCGTGGAACGGGCCTGGGGCTGCTCCTTGAGACGCGCCTGCCCGCTCCTCTCCGGCCGGCCACCAGCACGGCTGTGCCCTCCGCCCCGCTGGGCACTGCCTGCAAAAAGCTGCAGGTTTTCCTCCCTGCAAAGGAAGAGAGAGAGGAGGACAGGTATTGTGAGCGCTGCGGTGTCTCGGCAGCAGGGAAGCCACGCGTGGGTGTGCTCCAGGAGAAGCTGCGTGTGCTCTCACAGTGCAGTGCATCTGCAAGGAAGGCTTTGGCAGCTTGAGACAAATTAGAGATGATTAAAGACCAGCTGGTCCTGTCCTCCTCTGGCCAGAGCAGGATTAGTTCTTCCAGGAGGCTTCAAGGGCTTTGGGCTGGCTCTGAGCTCTGCAAGAAAAGGGCCCCGCTGCTCCCTTTGGGCTCATGCACTTACCCCTGTTCTCTCCTCACTGTGGCCCCCACACGCCTGAAATGTTTCACTTCATTTCTGCTCATTAACAGCCCTCATCTCACTGTGAGCATTTCCTTCTGGTGGAACCTTCTTCTCACTGAGCTGGCTGTGCTGCGGCTCTACAAGCAGGTGTACTTTTTGATGGCTGCAAAACCCATCTCTCCACTCCCATCCTGAGGAAGGGAATCAAGCCATGCTGCCAGCCTTGCTCGCACCAGCCAAGGGGCTCCGATGAGCCTTTGGGGTGCCCACTGAGCTCCTGCCCCCCGTACCCACCACGCCCTGCTGATCTTGTATATTCACCCCACATTGCTCTGGCAGGACGCAAATGGAAAGGGTCCTCTACTTGTGCCTGACCTACTCTTTAAGCTGTTTGCTCCCTTCGGTAGCAATGATCTGTGTCTGCTACGGCAGCTGGAGACCCAAGCCAGGCTGGGGTTGGTGCTGTACCAGTTCACACCGAGACACAGACCCTAGGAAGGGGAGGACATCTCCGTTCACATAGCTGTGTCACCAAAAGTGAAGTGACCAACCTGGGGAGAACCAAAAGGAAAAGAACTGAGATGGAAACCCAGGTATTTTGATCCCTCCACCCTGACTCAGCCCTGAGGAACCTGCCTGCCCTAGTGACACAGAGAAACCCCCTTCCCCACCGCACAGGTGTGTATTTGTCACTGCTTCCGCCTTCATTTCCAGATGGAGGTTTCAAAATAGATTTTAAAAGGATTTAAATAAGGTAGGGGCCAATGGGGCACAGGGCTTAGGGGCTTTACCTCCAGCAGCCCTCCCCTCCACTGCTGTCACAGCTGCCACCAGTTCAGATCTACCGCGTCTGCACCATTCAATCACCCACCTCAGGCACAGTGGCATTTTGAAGAGATAAACACTGAGACAAAAATAAGTAAATTAGGACCCTGGGAGGGAGACCTGACAGGCACGCTGGAGTGAGAACAAGCGCTTTCTCTGATTCCGTGTGTAATTACATTGACATCTTCCTAGACAACGCTGGAGACCCACACGGCAGCAGCTGTGGACCAAGTGGAGAATCACGCAGCACACAGGACAGCCCGCCCGTCAGTCCATGCCCTGCCCTGGGGAGGTGTCAGCACTACAACACAATATGGAGCATGCAAGGAGGATAAAAACGGGTCTTAAACCTCCTTCCTTTTTCATGATTTGGCTAATGCAGAAAAAGGAATTCTAACTGACAAGACTACACATGAGATTTTTAGACACTGGCCTGTTTTAGCAGCCATCCAGGCTGAAGTGAACTGAAGCACTGTGAGTATCAGCCACTCTGCTCACATCAGGTACTCGTGACAAAGTGATATTTTGGACGTGCAGCCCATGGACAGGCAGTCACGATCAAATCACAGCTCCGCTCCATGCTCTTCGCACATACAACAGTTAATCCTGCAGCCCTGCGAACTGTTTTGCAAATTGAAATCTCAGAGGCATAGCAATTACAATACCAAATTTATACCACATCTCTCAGTCAACTAATTGTACATCCAAAAAATCACCACTTGAATAATCTGAATACATTTACCTTTACGGCTAAAAAAAGCCCTACTACATGCTTGATCTCAACACAATCCCGAGCTGTGGAACCCCACGGGAGAAAAAATGCCAAGCTCTGATTTCAACAGCAAAATTACTTCTGTCTAAATACAGCAGATGTGTAATTCACATTGAGATCTAACATGTCGGTATTTCCAGCGATGCTCTTTCTCACACTCCGCAAAATGGGGCTATTCCTACTGCTTTCTGTCGTGTTTTCAGCCCGTCTGCAGGAAGACAAGCCCTATACACATGTCCTGCAAATGTGGTGTGTATGTTCACATCTCAATCAGCTGCACCCGAATTGCTAATTGTTAGGAAAACGTAAAGGTCTTAAAATGAATCAGCAGACTTACAAAGGAGGCTGATCTTTTACATGAGCTGAGCTTTACAAAGCTGCCACCATAAGCACGCTTGTGGCACTGTGGCGTTTGGAGCTCTGTCACAAACACATTTCTTGACTCTTGTTTCTATCCGGTGATGCAAGTTGAGGTGGGGAGCAATAGTTTTGAATTAGTGATTTTGCAGCTGGCCTATTAAAGAGGGCTGAAATAGAAGATAATCTGTGTTTAAATTGCAAAGGGAGGAGAAAACAAAGTTATCCAAGCCACGTGAGCGGGATCAAAAATGAATCATCAAGGCTGGAAAATGGCTAACCTCTGATCCCTGGAACCAAGAAATCTGCCTGCCGCCGTGTATCTGCTGATCTAATTTTTACACTTCCCATATAGAGGAGACGCATTTCCATCGCAGCTGAACAATCAATGCCTGATTACTCCAAATGCTTCACTGTCAGGGATGCACAATTAACCCGGCCCGTGTTTGACACTGCAAGGGGAGAGCAGTAATTTCTGGGAATGTCTGACAAGTTTCAAACGTAAGAAGCACACATCAAATGGCCCAGCAGATAATGACAGGCAGTGCCCTGGCAGTTAGACATTGTGCGTGCTCTAAAGCAAGGTCAATTAGAAGCAATAAAAACAAATTTGAAATGTTAGAGCAAAGGTCAGAAATCCTCAGCTGTTACCGCAGGCTTGATATTTTTTTTTAAGTGGTCACCAGTACCTGTTTCCAGAAAGCGAACACAAATTCACACTTGCTAGATGACCACCCAACTATTACAGCAGCTTATGATGTCTGGGTCTCTTGCTAGATGACCACCCAGCTATTACAGCAGCTTATGATCCCTGGGTCGTACAAACTATGGAGAATCCTGGTGTTACCTGGCAATCTCAGCAGGTCCAGACTCTGCACAGAGGCAGGAATGTTTGGCTTGTACCTGGAACCGTGTTATCACACAAGAGGAAGAGGAGTAGCCATGATTACATGTGGCGCATGTGGCTCAGACCCAGCCATCCCGGGGTATCTTTACTGAACCTGGAGCAGGAAGCTACAGAGAGGAGGTGAATAGGGGTTCTTTTGTCTTACATCCTCTTATTTCCTAACGTTGCACGTACCTGATGAGACGCTAGCAGACAGTGACCCTCTCTTGAGCTTGTTCAGGTTACCAATACGATATTGGGATTAGCGTGCTATGTCCATCAGATGTTACCCACATTAACCCACCCTACACAAAGTCCCTCTCTGCTTCCAGAGTGCTCTGTCCTGCTCTTCAGAAACAGGGAGAATCCAGACAGGAATGAGGCGTGAAATAACACAGATGCTGTAAACCTGCTTACCGAGCCCTGGCTTCTCAGAGCAACACACCCAAGGAAGGAAGAGGAAAGCAGGTGGGCATCTCCAGGCGTTATTTGTATTAGGATGCCTGTGAGAGCTAATCCAAATACGTTTAGGGTGCATATGTAAAGCTGATTAGCCAAACCACAGTAAGCTCCTGTGTGGATATGCTCCTTCAGAGTTAAAGTAGCCATAATTCAATTTATTAATTTAGCTCATTTCCAAAAGGAAATTAAGGTAGAGTAAATTAAATTAAACCAGCTGACAGTACCTTCATTTTGAAAGGGGTTGTTAACATGGGCCCAATCTACTCGTACAGTAATGCAGATTATTCTCTCCTGCTGGGCACAGCCCAGCTCCCCAGGCTACTCCTTAAGTATTTCTGCACACCCTCAGTTGGGGAACCGTCTGAAAGGACCAAGCCAGAGGAGGTTTTGGCTGTTTTCTTGTGCTTTAGTGCGTGTGCTTAAATCCAGGCTAAAATCCTTGCAGCAGCACTCTGGTTCCCAAACGCTTGACAAGGTAATTGCTGTAATGTGGTATTTTGGTGAGCCCTCTGCTGGGAGCTGGCCAAACACTGCAAATCTCCCCAAAACTCTGCAAATGGATCCTTTTCATCGAACCCACGCAAATGTGTCACCGCTTAAAACCTGAAAGGTTTTCTTTAGCGACAGCTACGAGTATCGAGAGTTGCATAAAACATGCAGACGTGTGTGGGAGGGAGCTGACAGATTATAATTACCCATGGAGAAGGAGGAAAAAACAAAAATTAATTTTTGAGGCAAAACATATAATTTGCCTTTAAACCATAGTAGAGCTCCCATTACTAACGCAGTTTACAGCCCTGGAAATCAGATTGAAGTTGTTTGACTCCTCAGCAGTTTTTGGTTTGTGTTTTTTATTTTCATTTTCCTTTTAAAGGAGCACCAGCCAACGTGGGAGGATAACGCATGGGGGTTTTTAGATCCTCATCAGAGCTTTGCAGCGTTTGAACAGGCAGGGAGCCAGGCAGGCTGCGAGGTGGCGTTTCTGCACTGGCTGGTAGGGGTGATGCATCCCCTGCAGCTCTGACCGGCCCCGCCAGTGACATCAATATGACCTAATACAGCCTGGTCCCGCTTGGCCCTGCAAAAGTGACACAGCTATGGGGCACCTGTGGCCCAGGTCCTGGTGAAATCCCTTTAGACGGGTTGCAATCCTGCCTCCCAGGGAGCTGGCATGGTGGTGGTCAGTAGGTCGAGAGAGGTTCTCCTGCTGCTCTGCTCTGCCCTGGGGAGACCACACCTGGAATATTGTGTCCAGTTGTGGCCCCTCAGTTCCAGAAGGACAGGGAACTGCTGGAGAGAGTCCAGCGCAGCCACCAAGATGCTGAAGGGAGTGGAGCATCTCCCGTGTGAGGAAAGGCTGAGGGAGCTGGGGCTCTGGAGCTGGACAAGAGGAGACTGAGGGGGGACTCATTCCTGGGGATCAATATGGAAAGGGGCAGTGTCAGGAGGATGGAGCTAGGCTCTTCTCGGTGACAACCAATGGTAGGACAAGGGGCAATGGGTTCAAACTGGAACACAGGAGGTTCCACTTAAATTTGAGAAGAAACTTGTTCCTGGTGAGGGTGTCAGAGCCTGGCCCAGGCTGCCCAGGGAGGCTGTGGAGTCTCCTTCTGTGCAGACATTCAAACCCGCCTGGACACCTTCCTGTGGAACCTCAGCTGGGTGTTCCTGCTCCATGGGGGGATTGCACTGGATGAGCTTTCCAGGCCCCTTCAACCCCTGACATCCTGTGTGTGTGATGGAGATCTTTGCAGCTGACTCTCTTTTCTACCCTCATTTAGTTTCCTCATTTCTTTATGCATTATAAGTGGTTTTGCTGAACAAGGGCAGATTTTAAAACTATAGAGAGGAGTTTTTTTCTGAAAGACAGCAAGAGGTGGACTGGTAAGAAGATCCCAGACTCAGCGGGACAGAAGAACCCCCACACAGCACGTACCAGAAGGCAGCGAATCCCTGGGACAGCGTCAGCCTGTAAAACCACCCAACCCCAGGACACAGTTCTTCAGTGTCAAGATAGGGCTCAAAACTCGAAAGGCTGAGTTGTCCTGGCAAAAATGCCTCAAGCAGACACAGGAACATTCCCCAGCTCCATCCAGCCCGACACAGGTGATGGTGCCCGTGATGATGACGGGACAGTCCCGTGGGGGACCCAGCCTGTTGGATACGCAGCTCTGAACTCATACATCATCATTAAGGCTGCAAAGTCAAGCAGCAAAAGGAGGAATTGCCAGAATAAAGGCTGTCAGAGCAATTTTAATTCAAGCTCCTGGCGGATATGCCTTCCGATGCAGTCTTTAATTACCTCATCACAGCCTACTTTTTCTTCAACAAGACTGCTGCTCCATTCAGGGCACGGTGGACAGACGGCAATTAATGAAGGGTCAGTCAATATTTTGTTCCGTCCTTTTTTTGTTCAGTGTTTGGCCCCAGGCACTATTTGCTGTGCGCCATCAAATCCCTGCTCTTAGAATTATTCATCTTCTCCTGGACTTTTCTCTCATGTGCATCAGTGCAGCAACTGAGAGCATTCCACACAGGAAGGAATTTCTCTTCCAGCACCCCTGTGAGCAGAGAACGTGGGTTTTACCTGCAGGAAAACATGGTGCAGAGGTGAGCTGCAGAATGCTTCACTAGTGAGCCCAGGTGGGATTTTTCAGGGTACCCAGTGTTCAAAGCTCAGCTCCCCTAACTTCAGCCAGAGCTGTAGGCACTCAGCACCTCTATAATTTGAACTCCGGTGTGTCCAGAAAATGAGAAACATGGTACTGGTGGCTCTCAGAGAAAAAATGTCAGTGGTTTACAAGCGGCAACAACTCCTCTGCCGTGCAGTCGATGGGCCAGGAAAGAGCAGAGCGGCGCTGATACAGCACAGGGCTGCGCTTCAGGCTGCGCAAGGTGACTGGCACCTGCACATTTTTCAGCGGAAGTTCTGCTTTCCTACCGTAGCCATTCTCTGTAGCAGCTGTACATTGCTTTCTCTTAATCTCTTGCAAAGTTTTTGCCTTTAACCAAAGATTTCAATGGAGGACATTTCTCACTTTCGACCCAGGCAAGCCCAGCCTTTACGCTGGCACAAGGAGGAAGAGGTGGGTGCAGGACAGAGGCTCAATGAGCTGAAGAAGAGCTCCTGTGGCATCTAAGGAAGCCCCGCTCCAGTGCTTTCCAGTGAGCACAGCGGGAACAGAATTGGCTGGTCATCAGGCAGCTTAAAAAAGAACAGTAACGAGAGGAGAGGAAGGGCACGAACCTTCATCGCCACCTGCCAGCCCCTTTCTGCACCGCGCTCTCCTGCTCTGTGCCCACGTAACCCAACCTCGGAGATGCCTTTGTGCAGGTCGGGCTTTGCTGGGCCTCTCTGAAGCGTGTCTAAGGGGCAGTGCTCTCTTCTCCTGCAGTTTCTGTAGGCAGCTTCTTTTGCTGCTGGAAATTCATAGGGATGCTGGTTTGTCATGTCAGAAAATGTCCAGCATTTTCAGCAAGGCTTTTAATTCATTAGCTCACATAGGAAAACACTCTAACCTTCCCCACCTTCCCAGCTGAGTCATTCATGCTCGCCTATCTTGCCAACAGACACATCACCTTCGGGAAGATAATTGCTTAGCGTGCGGATAGCAATGAAAGCCGTCTTTCTGAACTGGGTCTTCCCACGATGGAGACTGCAGGACACACTGGGGTTCCTGTTTGAAACAGCTCCCGACCTTCCCTTGCAGGCTGTGGGAAACCTGCGGGAACTGGGGGGAGGTTGGAAGAAGCTCAGCAAGAGGGAGAGGGCTGGAGGGTCCTGGGAGGGACTGGATGAGCTGTGGTGGGAGGGAGTGTGCATGGGAGAATGGCCATGCTGGAGAGGGGGGGTAAAGAAAGCACTGTCTAAGAACTAAAGACAGTGCTAAAAAACACCTTAAGCAGTTAATTTTCATGCCTGGCCTCTCTGCAGAGTCACTGCACAATCCAGAGGTCTTTTCAGGGGTCTGAGCTACTTGGGAACTTGAGGTTTGCCCAGAGTCCCCTTCAGTTCCAGAGGGAGCAGAAGCTTCTAAGTTTGATGTCTATGGCCTGCAGCTGTGAACATCTCCTCTTGATGGTGAGGACATGTTGGGAAGGAACAAGATCGTCGAGTGCATCCAAGCTCACTCCGACCCTTCAGAGATCACCACCACATCTATGGGTTCAGGATCAATTTGCAGCAACCAACCACTCAGGGGTAAAACTCAGCACCCCGACTGCCCCACTCCCCACCTGCTGGCAGCAAATCCTCGAGGGCTCCAGCTCTATCCCGACTTTCATGGTGGCCTCTCGGGAGGTCGGTGGAGCCTGACCACAGGGAGGGTCGTGGGCACAGTTCCACGGTGAGGAACTCAAGGCCCATCCACAGGTGACACTTGTTCTGGAGGCTTCTGTAGACAAGGAGAGGTGGAATCTAACCACAGGTCCACCTGAGCAGTTGGATTCACCTACGGACACAGCACCTTGTAGGGTATCGCAGCCCCAGCCTCAGTCTTAGTTCTGTAACCAGAGCTGTTGCACAGATTCTTGCCTCTTGCTCCACATGGTCCTGACTCAGTTCCACTGACCTGCCCGCACCGTTTGTGCCCCGGGATGGCTGTTGTCAGCCTGACAGCTCTAAACGCCGAAGAGGTGCCTGAATTTGGTTACCAGCCACATTTCTGACTCTCAGCACCACCTCTCCGTTTCTGTGCCTCAGTTTCCTTCTCTGCAACACAGTAGTAGCAACATAACCATCTTCTTCTCTAAGATCCTTCAGGTAGATGTGCTCTGGAAGCGGTGCAGGTCGTTGCTATTTCCAGGGCTATTGTTATCGTGCGTTTTGGCTGCACGAATTCCCTCAAACAGAGATTGTTCTGCCTGCAGTAGGCTGGGACAAAGCAGCCAGTTGGTTGTCCCTTACACGTTTATTAACTCTGCAGCTTTCTTTCAATGAGTATATGGAATCTGGTAATGTTTTAATATATTTTCCTGAACTGTGGGCACAACGTGTCCTGTTTCAAGCTAATAACCATGCCATCTAATTAGTCCTGATTACACAGATACTTAGTATCATTTTACATATTCCAGTTCTTTTCTAGTGCCACTGCCCAGCCAAGATGTATTTAAAGCCACATCCATCTCTCTTCTGTTTCCCAGCAGTTTGCAGGATTTTCTTTTGGACAGGTTTGTAGTTAACACGACAGCTTCAAAGAACAATTTCATTTCATTGATGTACGTTTTATATATATATATGTATATATATATATATATATATACAGGCTCTGATCAAATGTCAGGTGACAAAGCCAAGGATACAAATAGCAGGCATTTGTCTGCTTGCAGGAAAACGCTGGTATTTGAAAGCTGTAGGGAAATTAACAACATGAATGTTTTAAACTCTATTCCTTAAACATCTGTTGCCTCTGGCCTGAACATTTCCCATATTTAGGATTTTACTGTGAGGTAGCACTCCCCAAATAAAAGATACCCCACCCCATTCGACTCTAGTGGGGGAACAACAGGAATTTGCTCCGCGCAACCTGATTATAGATGTGTATCTTTCTCTGCTAGCATGGCTGTCTCTATAGAGATGGACATGGATATTTGATGAGATTAAAATGCTTCAGTTGCCACTGTCCGTGGTTCTTTAATTTAAAATGAAGAAAGCAAACAAACATTCCTTTTTGATGAGGTAACTGAATGATGCTGCGGAAAAGCACTTTGCTGCCAGGTGGTAATGAGGTTCGGTAATAGCCGTGGGTTTTTAGCCTTGGAGGCTGTGGCCCCTGGGAGTCTGAGAGAAGCGATACATTGAATTTCCAGAGGAGGGGAGGATGCTGGATGCTGTTCTCCGCTAACCATGCAGGTCCCTGCAGATAAGAGCATTCAGAGGGGCAGAGCTGACAATCCTCCTTGAGCCAGCCTAAACTGCTGTGTCAAGATCACAAACAGACAAAGCGAGAGGGACTCAAAGCAGGGCATTTGGGCACCTAATGCAGTCAGGCCGGCTTTGCCCACATGTGTGGGCACTGCTAGAATGGCTGCACTGAGAGGATCTTTAAAGGCTGCAGAAGGAACTCCAGCAACTGCTCTGGTCTAGGCTGATATCTATAACATCCATCTTACACATCACAAGAAAATCTTCAGTAGGAAAGCGTTGCTTTGCAAACAAGCAACTGTTCCCACAGGAACTTTTTGAGGGGGAAGACAGTGGGAAGAGGAAGGAAGCGAATGTCAAGGCTCAGCTGCCTCCCTTGCCTTTTTGGAACTGGCTTTTTCACCACAAAATATACATTATATTTCGTTGTGCTATCAAGAGTTGAAACCCAAATGAAACATTTCAGTTGTCCCAAATGCATATAATTGGAAATGTTGAGTTTGAAGGAGTTATTGCTGTTTTCTCAGAGCAGAGGCAGATTCTGAATAGGGTGTTTCCTGTGAAACAGGCGCTCTGGTTCCTGCCCTGCTCCCCTCCTCGTGTTATTACACAGCTTTTCCTGCTCGGAGGATGCCGGTCCCCAACACACAGGTCAGTGGCATCTCCCCCGCTCCCCACATGCCAAGAGGCACTGGGAGGACACCAGTTGGCCAACACCAAAGAGAGAACCAGCAGCACCGCGGGGGTTAGAGCTTGGGCATTTCACACCTTTTGGCCATTGCCCACCCATACCCAAAAGACTTCCTTTTGGACAAACATGCACTAAACTGGTTGTAAGGACTCAAGGTGAGAGGGGATCCCCAGGTGAAGAGTCGCATATGGACTGGCAGAAGGCACCTGGCGTCTGGGCAGGCCCAAGGCGAGCTGGAGAACCCTGCCTTTAGCACAGTGTTCTCCTGAAGCACTGAAGAAGTGTTCACTTCCAGCATCAAAACTTTTCAAAATAAAGCGGGTCTGATTCTCCCCTCACTCTTGGGAGATAAACGAAGAGTAAGTCCATTAGAGATACTGGTGTGAGATTGGTGCACAGCAGACAGAATTTGGGAAAGATACCGATATCTCCAAAATCCCCTGAATATTTTTTCAGACATAAACCAGCTATCTTTCCCGACCATAAATGCCTTATTTCCAAGTAGAATTTCAATAAAATAAGCACAGTTAGACTAGCATGATTCTAAAGCCATAATGCAGTAGCACTGAAGTTTAGTCATGAAAGGAATTAAAACCCAGCCCTGCTAAAGCAAAAGAAATTGCTTTCTGACCTACCGAGTTTTTGGAGTAGGTGTTAGTGGTCTCTCCACCAAGGAGTTCAGCCTGTAGTAATCCAAGAACGTCCTGGCCACATTTCTTCCAAGCTTCATATCTGTGAGCTTTTCATTAAGGAGCATTTTTAAGAGAATAATAAAAATTTTTAAAAAACAGAGTTTAATGGTAAATTACTGCTGTTTGATATATAAGCAAGTTTTACATCAACCATCCCACAGTGCTCAGGCACCAGCAAAATGACTTATGCAAGCAGATAAAGTGGGGGTCACCTGGTTTGCTGCTTATTATCACAGGCAGATGCTGCATAAAACTGTAATCAGGAGCAAACAATCTCCCTTTCCCCCACACCTGGTTGCAGGTCCCTGTGGTGGCCATGAAGTAATTCGCTAGACAAAAGGGGCCTTCCAATTCCCGCATTCAGGGACAATAATTACCTAAATTACCTGTGCTTGTAGCCAGGAAACAAGGTCAACAATGTCATGGCATGAACCAGCCATGGACCAGTGTCCAAACTTAAGGCTGGGATTAAAGCTGTAGTCCTCCAGACCTTCAGCACTGCTCCCCATCCTGTCCTGGGAGAATATACTGTTGTTTGATTGAGCTGTATTCAGGATCCGAAATGGTGATTATAGAACTGACCTGGAAGGACAGCAGGTTACACACAGGCACGGCAGGCACAGCAACCAGACCTTCCCGAAGACTCAGTTACCTAAAGAGAAGCTGAATAACCTCTCAATGCATTGAAAAGTAATATCCTAGACAACATATCCGTGGGGTAAATCTGCTCTTGTGAAATGTCAGCTCTGGGTCTGCCTGTTACAGACCAGTGCCGGCTTGTCACGTTCAGCGTGATGTCCAACTTGGAGAAATGGTATCCACAGCTATATTATGGGGGCTCAGGACTCCTCTGTTTTGAGCTGATGCCAATCCACGCTACAATAACCACATAAGAAGTATGAGGCACTGCCCCAACCGGTCATAGCGATGGCCATTTCAGGAGCGAGGATGCAGTGGCTGAGGCGCATATATCACCTGGGCAATCTACACACACCTCTGCACCCGACGCTCAGCAGTTCAGGAAAATAAACCATTGCTGGGTAGTTTTGTGTGCGTGCATGTTCTGCTTTATCAATAGCTATCTGCTGGTGTTTCCATTAGAGGAAAATTCCAGAAGTGGTGTCCCGGGGGCTTCCAGCAGCGCCTGTGAAGACGCTGGCTTCTAAATGAAGCTTTTATTACCCGCCCACTTACATTAGACACATCAAAACAAGTGAGCAGGAGACATCGGGTTCAGGCATCACTGTGAGATCTCTGTTTAGCATTAGTTTATTTATTTACAGGGAAGGTCGCACTGATGTGACTCAGTCTCTAGCTGTGTTTCTGCAAAAAGCCGGCCGCCCGCTCTGCCGGCACTGCAGTCAAGCCCTGGTCTAGCGGCTGAGGATGACTCCTGACACTGATTTTCTCCCCAGTGGGTCTGGTCACTTCTCCAGTTCCCACTGCCGTGTCTGGGGATAGTTACATGGACCTATCCCTTCTATTCCAAGGTCTATCCTGATACGCTCACTGCCATCCTAACACCACATGTGCTGCGGGTGCCTATATTCTTCTGCCCAACGGTGCCGCACAGCCCGAGCAGCTAGTGTTGGCGGCTGTTGCCCGCACGGCCGGTTGTGTGGAACCGCACCGGCTGCTCCGCGCTGCTGCAGCGCCCAGCAAGCGTCCCCGCGGCCCGGCCACACCAACCCTGCGTGCGCCGAAGGTCAGGAAGCTGGAGACAGCTTAAAGTTCATCAATCCCAGGGAGGGCAGCGTCGCTTTGAAAGTGTTCTGCAGTTGTTACCGGAGTGCGGGGATGGCTGGGGGCAGTGTGGTTTCTGCAGATGTGAACTCAAAGCAGCGGCAAAGGTTGAGAGTTCAAAGCAGTCTGAGAAAGTGAGAAAGAAGGAGAGAGGGCTGTCAAACAGTTAAGGGATTGAGAAGACTAACATGGCTTGATCTTGTAGTTTCTTTCATTTACTCGGCACTTTCAAGACATAAAGTGGTAATTGGACTCAGTAAAGTCTCCAGGACATTTTGTCAGTGCCAGTCTCAAAAGGCTCCTCTGCCAGAAATGGACCTTCTGCCCTTTTCTTTGTCTCTCTACGTGGCTCGTGTTTGCACAGAGGGAAACACCTGAGCTGCTGTCCTGGGGGAGGAAGCCCTGAGATGAGAGTGGGCGCAGGCAAGGAAGCGCCTTCACAAGCTCCTAGGGGTGCCTTACAACCCTGCATTAACCCTACTGGGAAGAGTCCTGTTGTACTGCTGAACTTAGGTCTTAGGAACAGCTTTCTAAAGGTAAGGACACTGGAACAGGCTGCCTTGGCACATCTGGAAATCTCTAGACCAGAGGTCTCCAAGAACAGGTTAAACCCACAGCAGACAAGAATGATCTGTGGTCCTACATGAAGCTCAGACAAGGAAGTACGGAAGGGCCTCTAAGGGCCCATCACCCCAATTTTCGACAGTTCTTAACAAGTGGAAAATCTTAACGTGCAGCCCACACAGCCCTGCTGTTTGCTAAGGTTACCAGGAAAGGCAAAGGCATTTTGCAGAGCATGGACAGACGGGTAGACAGACACTGCGAAGAAGTGGGAAATGCAAACCTGTGCCACGTCCAGTCACCGAAAAGTCATCAAGGAGGAGCAACTCACAGTCAGCACTGATGGAGAGAGACTCGAACCAGCATGGGATAAAAAATGTGCATGTTCTAACATTGTCTCTCGGGCCGTGCTACCCCACTGCTCTGCCGGCCACCTCCGCAAAGGATGAGCAGTTTCTGCCGTGGAAATCAGGCACCTGATAGATAAAAACAGAACATTGATAGCTGCCTGGCTTGGACGAGAAACGGCCTGACTCACTCAGCAAGTGCAGGTGGCACGCGTGGCAGAACTGGTGCAGGAAAACAAATCAAAGCAATAGCATTTGCATTTATCTCAGGTGCCCAGAATACCCAGATTCCGCTTTGGCCGACGATACATCATGGGCACATAAATAACTGCAGCTACAACCAGAACCCACTTTTGCCGAGTGGCTGGTTTGTTTGGCTGCTTTTTAACCGGCTTCCCTTCTGCAATCACGTGTGCTGTGCTTTTGCCCACAGGAACACCCTACCTAGCTTGAACTGCACTTGACAGAATGCCATTTCCCGGCTATTCCCACCCCGGGAGCTCAGCCTGTGTAAGACAGTGGAAATCCATTTGGGTGATTCACAGTGCAAACATCTGGGTGAATCATTCACCTTCACTAGTGCCTGCAATTCCGTTTCCTCTCCCTTCCTTCTCTATAGACTTGCTCCTTCATGCTCCATATTTCTACCTGGAAGTGGCAACCAGTGTGGCCAAGACCCCTCCTGGAAACGCCATTCTTACAGCATTCACTCTTTGAATAGAATCATTTGCTTTTGGGGACATTTTAGAACAGTCTGTTCATGCACGACTCCGCCAAATTTTGCAGATGTTAGGAAGTTCAAGAATTGTGCAGGGCTCTCTGCAAAATCCCCCGTTATTTATGATCCCCACCAAAAGCTTCCAGCCTTGGTGAGAAAAGCAGACAGAGGAGCAGGGATCTCATAACCCATGACCAGTTTTCAACTGAGAAGACTCATCAATCCTATTGTGAAGAGCGTGCTGAAGCTGGAGCCTCTAGAAGCACACACAGCCTTGTTCTGCCTGTGCACGGAGGCAATAAAAACCTCAATTTGGAAACCAGTTAGCAGGACAAGTCATTTGGAGAGGTACTAAATGTTGCTGCTATAATAGCTCACTGATCATTTAATAATGTCACTGCGGCAGAGCATGGTGGCACCATTTGCTCGCTTTTGTTTTGCTTTTGGAAATTCAGGGTCATTCCACTTTCAAGTGAGTGGATTATCTCTCTTTCCCCCTCTTGCCAGACACTGCAAACTGCTTTAAATAATTAGAAAAAGGGTGGCTTCTTCGAGTTCACCATCTCATTTTCATAAGGTCCGGTATCATTGCTTTGGAACAGGAGGAGAAGCCGTGGTGGTGGTAAGGATTTGACAAGGGCAAAACAGTTAGCAGCTCCCACTCATCTTTGCTAAGTCCTGTGGGGTCTCTGCCAAGCAGATTGAGTCTCTGTTTTTATATCTCATCTAGAGGATGGCACCTCCATCAATTTAAAACACCGCGCTGGGTTATTAGCTTATGGAATTCATCCAAGTTTAGTCCTAAGCAGGATTTGAAATCGTGATCATTCAGTCCAGGGGCACCGCTGGCCAGACCCATGCGAGTCTTTTGTTTCAGACGAACAGCTTTAAGTGATCCTGAAGGCAGAGAGAGGGGAATAAAACAAAAAAGAGGAACGGAAAAAGAGAGGAAGGAAAATGAGACACAAAGAGAAAGATGGATCTTTTTAATAGCTCAAATTAAAAGCCAGAGGAGGCTCTTTGTTTGACAAAACTGAATTCTACAGCAAATCTCAGTCCACCACAACAACAATCCTGTTATTTATGAAAAGAGGGCTATTTCGTGTGGGAGAGTCCCAGATGACTGTGGTCAGCTAGCATACTGTCAGCTTTGTACAATCTCCAGAGAAATATGGATGAGGTTTTCTCATCTGTTTATAACAGCTTCCATCAATGGACCAAACGGTTTCCTGACTCGAACAAGAGCTCTAATGGAAAATGGCATTACACAGCTTTAAACCACCGTGTTATATCACACGTGGCCTGATCAGAACTAGCCCTCTATTTTAGCGGGGCTGTTTTCACCAGTTACTCGTTTTGTTTCACAGGGCTGACACTATTCTCTAATAAATAAGAGATGCTGCGCATATCACATCTAATTAGGAGACCCACTTCAAGCAAAGTGTAATTGGGGCAATAGAGAGACTTGGTGGTGCTTCTCACCAGCATTTAGCATCGTACAAGTCTGTGTGCTAATGGTGCCTCCTTCCCCGAGACTGTCACTCCAGGGAAACAAGGTTCACAGTGTCTAGTATATCTGGTTACATATTTCAAAATCATTATCGAAAGAGAAGGCTTCTAAAAGGGAGTGTGGGGAGGGCACAGGACTTACCCTGTCCCCCCGTTGACTTTCGAGAAGGTCCTGGCCAAGCAAGCACCGAGACCCAGGCTGTTGGTTTTGCGGGGTGTGCGTGGTCATGTTTTCTGGGGAGTGTCTACCACCTCCAATGGGAACAGGGCTTTTTGTAGCTCCAGCCTAAGAACCGGGCTCAACGCAGGAGTTACTGGTGGCACCTTCTCGGAGCATTCAGCAGGTCAAGCTAAAGAAATGCAACCAGACCATCCAACCCTAAAATCTATAAATGCCTTGAACACAGCCAGCCTGGAAATAGCAAAGAGACTTTCCCCAAGGAGAGTATTTCCATTCTCAACAGCCTCAGTTCCTGATCCCGGGTGGGACAGATGCTTTCAGAAACGAAACAAAAATGACAAGCCTTCATTTTTATTCCTCTTGTGTGTTATTAGGGAAGGAACCAGGCGGAAAGATCCCTGACTGACTATTTCAGGCTTTCAGGCCCTTTTCCCGAAATGCTTGATTGTGGTGGAAGAAATTACGAAGATGGAAGTTGTGTGCTCTTCTCCGTGAGTAATCAGAGGCCTGTGATTTTTGCTCTTGGAGAGCGCTGTTTTGCCTCTGCCAGAGTTACTGTGCTGCAAGGGCTGTGCTGCATTTCCCGTGGACTCATTTCGATGTCAGCTATCGCTTCTGCCCTTCCTGTGATCTAAACTGAAGCAGGCAGATCCCAGCTAACACCTGGACATCGGCACGGAGGGATCTTGAGGCAGAGAGAGAAAAAGGCAAGAAGATGGAGATGCTGCATGGGAGCCAGCGCTGGGATAGAGCCAAGCACCCTGGCCCTGGTGCTGCCCGCCAAGGGTGGAGGAGACCAAGGGGAGCGTGGTGGAGCAGCTCTGCACCCCGTCTGTCCCTCTGCAACACGGACCCCCCAGCTGAACGCGTTTTGCTGCCGATGGGAACCTCCATGCGACACAACTGCAGAGCTGCGACCGCATGTGGCCACAGAAAGGGAGTGCTTAGTTCAGCCTGAGGTTGGAGAGACAGACAGGGGAAGGAAAATCAGGCTGTCCAGAGCAAGCGCAGAAAGAGAGAGGAGCAAGATGTCTCAGACACCACCAAAGTAACACTGGCAACACAACAGGACCACTGCCCATTTTACCTCTGAATCCACAGGCCATTTACCAGCACTACGAGAATGACTTTGCAGCAGCATCTCTGACTGCGGCCCCGTTATCCTAATGCCATCTTCACATTGCTCCCTGTACATTATATTTTATACATTTTACAGTCCCTCTACACCAGGGGGAGATGGAAATGGTCCCTCCTGCAAATGCTAACCTGGCCTAAACTATGCAATGACAAAAGAAAATGATTTATTTAATATCTTGGCAGTACTGGCTCCTGCCGAGCTTATCAAAGGGACAGAGGTCAGAATCAAGCTCACAGCTGAAAAACCACAGAATTTCAGCACCTGTATATTTTAATTCATGCAAATATTGCGGCAGCATTGCTCTATATGTTGGCATACCTTAAAAATTGCAGTTGTAAAGCCTGATTCTAACAGCTTCTATCAAATTGTCCCCAGATTAATTTGGGCCTGCATTTACTGGTCTCACATTAACGTCTGAGGGATCTTTAGCTGGAGTGTCAGGAAAACACTAGGGTGAGTCTCTTCTTGTGATTCTAACGTTTCTGATTTTTTAGTACTGTTTAATTATGGTCACTTGCCAAATCTGGGGAGGAGCGCTTGTGGATTAGCCGACCTCAGCTCTTCACACAGTCACTGAAAATTACAGAGCCGATTCTCTCTGATGTGCCATAGAGGGCTGAGGAGAGAAGCAATTTCCAAGGGAAAATCCAGCATTCACCTCTTCTCCTATCACTGGTGAATGTTCTCAAATGCACAAGGGAAAAACAGCATGGAAATCTAAGCCTAAATTGGCTTTGTTTTCATTTTGGTTGGAAATGAAGAACAGTACAACGATTTCCAGTTCTAATTAAAACCTCCGAAATACCCTGGAAAGCCATGAGCCGAACTTTCTGCAGGTCCCCTTGGTCGCTCACATCTCAACCCCAGCTCCACGTCTGACGGTTCCCATTAGACATTCCACTCACAGCTCTGTGCGCAACATTCGCCACCACCCAAACAAAATCGGTTTCAAGATAAATGGTAGAAAGAGTGTTTCAACACACCAAAGTGTGGATAAAGCATTTTTCATCTCTAAATTGTTGGAAGCTCATGAGTTGTATAAATCATAATGAGGCATCAGTAGTCTCTTGCATGCTGCATTTTCCCTCTCGAGCTGCAGCTCGTCTTTTGAGCCAGGGCACAGTCAATAGCTCTGACAAGGGCAATCCTGGAAAGAAGAAATTAATATGACTGAAGAAGAAATACAAGGAACCAAGAAATATGAAGTTGTGTTCCTTTGTGATACAAACCTGCATATAACTGGTTCTAAAGTTTTTGAGTAGAGAAAAGATAGAATTGCAGTGATTGCAAGACTCACAGTGATTTTGGGGACTGTTCTCCCCTGGCTGAGATACCCCAGGCTCTTCCGTGTTCAAGGGCAACTATTTGCACTTGGGAACATGGGCATTCCTGTATCTGAGCAGATACAGAGGACCTCCTGGGACGTACCTTAGGTCACCCATCTGAATAAGGGAGCAGACCAGTTGCTATTAGATTATTTCAGTCAAGATGCCTCTTCTCTAGGATTTGCTCAAAGAACCGCTGGATTTCTCCTGTTCAGTCAGTCTTCGATAAGTTCCTTCAAGATAAGGCAACGTCTGCATCTGCAGTGACCAAAATGCAGGAAAGAGGCAACTGATGCTGAGGAATTGGCTTAGCTCCTGTCTCGGAGTGTTCTGGGAGGAAAAAGGACCATGGCCTCAAAGGCTGTGCCTTTAAAAACACTTGCAGGTTCCGAGCAGCAGTCCCACTTCAGGCTGTGCAGCATTTCGGCTGAGCTCAGTGCAAAGTGCAGTGATTTAAAGCGGCAAGATCAGAGGGGATTCAGCAAATTCAGAATTATTTATTTCCTTAGAGCAGAAAGTCTGGCTACAGATTATTTACTGCAAATGGGTCCGTTTGGGGGAGGGGAGGGAGGCGGGAGGGGAGAGAAGGGGCAAATTGATTGATTGAAATTTTTCAATTAAAACAAGCAGTTTTAAAGCAAAGATTTAAAGCTTTACTGGAAAGTGGGAAATAATTCAAGAGTTTGGAGCCCTGCTAAGTGCAGATCATAGAGATGAGAATGGGGGAGAAGGAAAGAAAACGTTGTTCTGTGGGAAAAGGGAGGGAAGAAAAAGAGAAAGAAAAAAAAATCATTCTCTTTGTTTCTTTGGCTCTGTTAATGTATTTCTCTCCCTGAGTTATCTCCAGTATCTCGAAGTATTGATTCAGAATAAGGCACGGTGGTGTAGACTGCAGAAAGCGCTGCTGCGGGAGTCGCATTTCCAGGGCTGTCAGAGCACAAGAAAGACCTGGGGATTGGGTTTGCAGTGGGAATTACGCCTGGAAAAAGCAGGGACAGGCACCTGCCCGCTCTGCCAGGACCAGGCTGGGCTGGCAGAGCAGGTCCAGCCCAAGGGATGGGTCCGATGGAGCTGTCTTGGGGTACATTGCGTGGGGTTGAGGAGCACTGAAGGATGAGAGGACAAGCGGAGTTAAATGACGTAAAATGACAAAGAAAGGGCATTAGCTCGTGAATGCCAAGACCTCATTTCTGCCTACATTGCTGGCTCAGACTCAAGGCCAACGTTAAGCTCAGACTATCTGCTGTAGGGGAACTTCCTCCTGAAGCACAGACACACATGAGCTGGGCCAAAGCTCTCGTCACACCAGCTGGACACGCTTCATCTGGAGGTGGTCACTCCAGAGCGGTGTTGGTGAATGGGAAGAAGAGAGTTAGAGCTGATACTCGAAGGTAAAGAAGCTACTGTTATTTTTGTCTTTGTAGGGAAAGAGCAAAATGTTACCACCCGCCCTCCCCCCGCCCCAAATTAATTGCTTCTTTGCTGTTATAATTCCCATTCCCAGATAAATTTAGCTTCTTCTAAAACCTTTGATTTTTCCTTTGTGGTTTATATTCAAGCTGGAATGCAGAGATAAGGCACTACGCATACATATATATTTAATCTACACACACATAAATATAGTTATATATAGTCCCTGCCACAAATAGCACTCCTCTGGCTGCTGTCACAAAGCCCGTGCTAAAAAAGCTCCTCACCAAGCTGGCTTGTTTCCCTGCATCACAGCCCTGGGGAAGGTCCTGTTCGGATAAAGATGCTGGGAGCTGCAGCTCCCCCCTTCTGCACTGTTCTCTCTGCCCCTCACTTCTCTAATGGGGGGGAATAAGCCATTGCCAAACTTCAGATCCACCGGCTCCTCTCACGGAAACAACAGCTGAAGTGGCTGGAAGTAACAGTCGATGTCGGAGTGGCCCTTGATTTAGAAAAGGGGCATCTCAGAGCAAGTGCTTGCGAGGGGATTCGGCGTTAACTGGTGGGCCAGGTTCAGGGTCACTGCTTAGCCTGGTGAAAAGGGCTTTCGTGACACATGCTTCTTACCATAATGTTACCAGAAACATCTGGATTTTATGAAAGACCCAAGCAGCAACTTCACATCTCTCAATTTTCCAGAGTGTCACTTACGGTTACAAAAATCCCCATCAAACCCTCCTTATAGCGGAGAGGCCTGTCTGCAGTACTGTTCTGTACTCCAGCACAGCGCCTATGCAACAAAACGTGAGGCTGGACTGAATAACAGACCCCGTGGATAAAGATAACAGGTACAGGAGACTGTTTGTAAGTGCCGTTTTTTGACATGACTGTTTTTCCTATTAAATCTTCATATTTTTGAGGCCACATCCTATTTTGCTGTCGCCACAGTCTCACTGCCTGCTGGTGTTGCCCATCTCTGTCTCCATATTACTAACAAGAAGTAATTCCAGAAGCCCGATTTGCCTCCATTCGCAAGGTCCAGCATCATCCTGCAGAATCCGCACTGCCCCACTGCTCAGGTGACTTTAGGGGCTTTGGGAAGGATGATTGGAAGTCCAGAAAGCCCAAGGAGGAGAAACTGAAAAGATTTGTGGACTTTGAACCACAGGATAGTGAAGAGAGAGAGCGAACAAATAACTAAAGGCTGCTGTAGAACGGAATAAGCTCTTCTGCATCTGCTCATGATGGGACAAGAAACAACGACCTTAATTCACACAAAAAAAAAAGAACCAAAAAACAAAACTTATTGAAATTAGATTTTGGGGAAAGCTTTCCAGCGATAAGACTAGTGAAGCATTAGAAAAATATTAGAAAAAATATGCAGCATCCCCATCTTAAGGCAGAATAAGGAAAACAGCTCTCGGGAAAGGAGAAAGAAGAACTGATCGTGCTTGAGGACAGAGGAGTGGGCAAAAGGTTGCCCCCGTAACTAAATTCCTTATGTTCAGCTCTTGTATAGTGGTCCTCTCCACTAGGGCTCCTAGTCCTTGGCAAGGCAGATGTGACCAGTCTCTGCTCCTGTTGCACTGCCAGGAAAAAGAGTAAGGGGCACAAATTCACCCCTTTGTAGCCCTGGAGCCCTGAAAGGCCACCATGGCCATCCCACCACTCACCACTATGGCCTGCGATTGAAAATTCAGCCCGTCCCTAGGGGCACTATTATGTGCTGCCTTCTTCAGCTGGACTGAATCCCAAGTCCCCTACCCCGCGTTCATCTGCTTCTTACTTCTGAATTCAAACATTGCTCTTCTCTAAAAGCCTCTCTGCCTTTTGCTGCTAATTAAAATATTGGTTGCAGTCTGGCTTGCTCTTCCAGGAGGTCTGGACAGCATTACAGGCAGTTCAGACAAACAACCAACCAACCAAACAGAATCCATTAGGAACTGCCACTGCTGACTGTCGCCCTTTCACATACATCACATTGAAAAGGTTAATGCTTCCCAAAAGGAGGGGAAGAGATGGGCGGAGGGGAAGGGCTGGAGGGATCCAATCCTGCAAGGACCAGATGTCAAAGACGCTCAATACTGCACAGAACGGGCTCCCCCGCGAGTAAGGCAATTGCCCATCCCTCGGCAAAGCTTCCCTTTGAGGGATCTATAATTTATTAGGGAAGGTGGAGTGCTGAATAAATTGTGCATAGAGATGAAGCAGTGATGATCGCTAACTAAAATCCCTAGGAGCTTGGCATTTTCAATCTTTAGCTCCCATTTGCGTCCCCCTGGTCCCTACTAAGTGAGCAAGCCAAAGAGCTGAATATCGACAAAACATAATGAGCTCATTGAGATCTAAGGATTGCAATTAGCAGGGTGGAATGGAGCAGAGGGGCTGGGAGGCAGACTGTAATTATTTATAATGTTGATAATCACTTACATGTAGTTAAAAATATAAATACATCCCAACACTTGATGGCATTTACTACCCTTCAATTAGCTCCATGCCCAATAAGTAAGTGATACCCAAGTACTTACAGGAGAAAGGCTAAAGGCCTCTGTCTTGTGACTGTACTCACCAGTAACTACAAACTGTTGGTATGAGTGGGTGGAAGAAGGAGATAGATCCCATCACTTTCTAACATTGCCAATGGAGTTGTGGATAGAGCCAGCCTAGACAAAGTAGCTCATGTTCACAAAGCAGTAGACCCCCTTCTGCCACCTTCTTTCATAACTTTCATGGAACCCAACTTTTGGATATCCCTACATGTTCTCACCCAGGTGACCAGAATTTGCTTAAGCCAAGGGGTACCCGTACAGAGAGCCCCACCGGAGGCGAGTTGCCCTTTGACAGGCTGGTACCTCTGTGCTGCAGTCACAAAAGCATCCGTGGTATATTACAGCACCACTTGAACTGTCGTTAGAAACACTCAAACCACAGCATCGTCTGTCTCCGCACAGCTCACCTCATGCTGTTTCTCCTGTGCCTAAGCCAGTTTGGTTAAAAATAGTGCTTCTGCGCTACAGATATTTCCCTGACGCTGAAGATTTTGACCAAAGCAACTCATCCACAAGGTCATCCAGCCTGGATGATTTCAGAGGTAGACACGCATTTCCCTTTCATGCAATATCCCATCTCTTTGTGGATATTGAATCAAAATGTCTCTCTTACGAAAACGTAATGATGGTATGAAAGGAAAGGGTTGGCCCAAATACAGTCGTGTTTTAGCAGCCAGAGGGAAGGGAGAGCAAGCAGTGGAAAGCAGCAGCTCTAAGTGTAGGCGAGCTCCCAGGGAAGATTATGTACCTGAGAACTGATGTGAAGATCAAAACTACACCTTCACCTGCGCAGTGAGCGGAGGTGACCCTTACCATCCCCACAGTGCGCTCCATCGGTGTAAAAGTAAAGCGTAAGTCATATTTTAATGGAAAAACAGATAAGAGTCAAACTGCAATGGAGAGGGAGATTGCTGTGCTTCAAAAAGAGTGACATTTTGGTGTGGGGGAGTAGAAAACCCCCGATCTGCCTGTACCATTGATTTCCTTCTAGGTGAAGGGAGCATTTAACACACTGAGGTTAAGCTTGGACCCTTCTCAGTGTAAATGTACGGAAAGGGCGGCGGTGGAGTAATGGTCACCAGAGTTTCATAGGGGAGCTTAATGGAAACATGGAAAATGTATAAAGAAGAAAAAGAGAAGTAGGAAGAACAGGAGCAGACTGTACTGCAGCTGAACAAGCTCTGAAAAGATACAGGCGGTGTTCAGCGAAACTGAAAGGGAAAAAAAGCAACACCAGAGTAAATGGAAATTGTTCAAAGATAATTGAATGTATGTCCAAGCGCTTGCGTTTGCCGGTTAGCAATAAATACACTGCCTGCGAAAGCAGTGGGCAGAGGGAGCAAGAGCAAAAAGCAATCAAGGGGAAGCAAGAAGCATATGCAAGCGGGGCTGCAGTGCTGTAGGGTACGGGAACAGGAGACGGGGGACGACAGGTTAGAGAATGAAGCGGTGAGGCTGGAAATGAGGCAGAACTATGGATCTTGAACTGCATTCAAATAGGGCCCTTAGGCCTACCTGGAGCGTGCTGGAAACCTGAAGGAAAGGCAGCTGGACCGCGCCATGAGGGCCTGGCAGTGGTTGGGAGAGTTGGTGTGTTTGGGACTGTTCTGGTAGGGTAACCACGCAGTTTAGTAAGAAGGTACAGGAACTGGTCCTTGCTCTGCATATGACTTTATAGGGACTGAAGCAGCTAACGGAGAAATAGAAAGAGCAGGGAAAGCAGGAAGCACAGGCAATTTCTGGCCTGTCTAAAAAACCCAGAGAGAGCAGGAATAAAAGATTCTTTCACAGGAAATACCAAAGCAGGTCAGACCAAACCCAGCCTGTTCCAGCACAGCCTTTGTCACCAGCCGGTGTTGGAAGGAAGAACATGAGCTGTATTCCAAGTGAAGAGACCCTGCTCCTGGTATGAGAAGCAGCAGCATTGCTGCCTCGGCAAGGTGCTGTCCCGGAGCTGAGCAGATCAATTAACTGCCCCAATTAGCCTGGGCACAGGACCGGGCAAACATGGCTCAGCCATTTTAACCACCAATATCCCTTCTCTGTTGGCAGGAAATAGGACTGAGAAGCAAAGTGAACACCACAGAACTTCAAGCACCGAGATGGGAATCAACATTTGCTGCAGCACATTCTTTAAGTGGTGTTCCCAAGCGCAAGAATGAATGCAGAACTTATGAGGCATAAAGAGTTGGTCACAACAACACATAAAACAATACCTGCCGATAGTAAAAAGCTTTCAAAGGCTGCCATGCTCTTCTATTTGTAGATTAAAACCAAGGTGCTAAAGGGGATGTGGTGTTGTCAACACCAGCAAGGAAATGCAGCAGAAATGAGAAGAGGAACCATTTCCTCGCTTGGTCTGTATGAACATCCCTGTCCTTGGTCAGGCTGATTCTTACAAGGGACAGCTCGGACACGTTGTCTGGTGAGGAGACCCAGGAGGGTATAGCATCCAAAAAGTATTTCCACTAAGAATTTCTAGGTGAAAATCCCTTTGCTACAGCTGCATTTGTGCGTTGCAAAAGCTGTCAGAGGAGCCAGTGTGCCCTGTTGCTGAAAAGGCACAAGACCTGAGACCCGGCCTTTATTTAGGCCCCTCTGAGCACCTCAACCTGCACTTCTTTGCTTTTCCAGAAACACGTGAGCTGATAGCATTTTTTAAATTAATTAACTCATTTTCAATATCAAAATAATTATAGGTACTTTTTGTTTTCCAAAATGAGTCTTTTCAGGAAAGAACATGCGCAACAACTATAGAAATATAGAGAGAAAATGAAAAATAAGTCATTTCCAATCTTGTAGCATGGAAACAACCTCAATATTTCAATGTCTTTTTTTTTTCTACAATCTTTCTTCTCTTATGCAACCAGAACAACTCTCATTAGTTCTGACTAAAACATCTGCTTTATCAAAACCTGATCTACGAGCCAAGGAAACCAAGAGACTCCTACTTATTTCAGTGTGCTTTGCAGAAGTTTCCCGTTGGATCGACCAGTAAATCCAGTCGAAATCCTAGAGAATGATGGTAAAAGTAATTCAGGTGCCCCAAGAAGGAGTGAAGAGCAAAATCTGGAGGCAGGAAGGTATCCGGATCACTTCTTGCAGTAACCTGTTGTATGTTAGATCAGTTTAGGAGAGAAGGAGCCAACCCTGCTGAGCCCAGCTATTCCTGTCCTGAGAGCCTGAGTCATCTATTGCAGTTTTCCTGCCTGCTAAAACCCCCTTTATTCTTCTCCATCCTGCTGTTGCCTTTGATTGTACAGAAGGGATTTCTAAATGCTTATTTACTACCACCCTCTTATAATTCCTCTGTCTTGGAGGAAAGACAGACCAGTTCATTTTGAAGCAGGATGTTCATCTTTTCGACGGCCAGCATAGACTGAGGCATCAATAAATTAAGGCTTCTAGGGATTAATTGATTGGAACAAGGTTGGTTAACTTTATGGCTAAATGGGAACTAATCTGCCAGCAGACAGACCGGAGCTGGGTTACATTTGTACTCAGTGAGTTTGGGCGTGAAAATGGAAAATTGATGATGATGATAATAATAATACAAACAGGGACGCCGAACGGAAAAGGAAAAAGGAGGTTTTTCTCCCTGAAGAAAATGTACACAGGCTCTGCTAGATCTGAAATGATATCTCCCCCAACCTCTTTTCTTTGCGAAAATCACTACTTCTGAAACAGAAATTCTACTGAAGGAAAGATCCTATTATCAGCAGCAGTCACATTTCACAGCAATGTGATTAACTGCCGGGCACGTGGTCCCTCGCTCGCCACTTGTAGACAGCTCAATAATTTTAACGAGGGAAGAACAGCGTCTTTCTCTTCCTTCTTTCCTTCCGTCCCCTCCCCCTTTCCTTTTTCCTTTCTTCTTTCTTCCCCTCTCCCCCTTCAGACGCCTCTTGCGAGGCAGGCAGTTGAAGCTGACCCTTGAGGAGAACCCCACTGGGACCTGGATATCTCTTCTCAAGTCTGAACGCGCGGCCCCGGTCCAGGCTGACGCGGAGCGCGGCGGCCGCGTCTCGGCAACCTCCCCCTTTCAGAGCAAACCCAGTCACCTTGGCCAGGGAGCGGGCGTCTCCATCACAGTCACACTTCAATCACCAGCCTCTCCCGTGTCTCAGCGCCTGTCCTTGGGCTGGAGTATTTACAGCCCATCTGTCTGTCTCAAACACACTTCTCACTCAAGAGGGAAATTAATCTCTCCTTCTCTCCCCTCTCTGCTTTCTCTCTCCTTCTCCCTCCCCCTTCCCCCAGCACTTGCAATTTGCCATGAACAGCTTCCCTTTTCTCATCTAAAATTCTCGATGACTTTGAAAATTGACTGCACCCACACACCTGGGCACGGCGAGAGATAATTGATTGCATTTTTATTCCGTCTCTTCCCTAAACTGTTTTCCTTGCTAATGGCCAGTTCTCTGCCGTTTTTTCTTTTCAAACTGACACTCTGTGTGAGGGACCGAGGGAACGGGAGGAATAACCAGCTGCTGAATATTGTCTCTTCTGCCTCTCCGAGGAATTAAAAGCTCCGTGAGTGATGAGGATCTTGCCTGGAGACAGATCGCATCTCACAGGGTGATAGAAAGCTTTGCGGGCTGACTCGCTGGGGCTTTGCGAAGGGACATGTCCTGCGGCACTGCCAAAATAAAGGTCACACAGACTGCACGGCCAGTAACTAGAGCCACCTCCACCTTTCCCTGTCTCACCATGAAGTTACACACTGCTTCTGCACCCTCTTTTCAAAGGGGGCAGGCTCCCCATTTTACAAGCAGGGAAACGGAGGCACGGTGGAGAAGGGTGATTTCCATGAAATGTCGTGAGATGGGAGGCACCGCAAAGTGCAGGATTGGCTCCTAAATCCAAATGAGGGCTCTTAAAAAGGCAGGTGAAATACTGGCTGTAGCATCTCTGACTCAGTTTCCCTGTGACAATAGTAATGGACCAATTTGGCTTTGCATTGCCAGCAATCAGTGGCAGCTCTCCTATACCTTTCAGGCTGAAAGTATATTACTAGCAGGTTTGTCCCTGCTTCTTCTCCCGTCCTCTTAATGTGGAAAAGATGCATCAATATTGCTTAATTTGATGGATGCCTCAAAAACCAAAGACATCCCTTTTGAACAGCCCACAAGCCAGGGCATAAAACTCAGGGAGCAAAGGACTAAGGTGGGAGAGAACTACAGACCAAAAACTACAAGTCACCTAATGGGAGGAAATGCGTGGTAACTAGAAGTGCTCTAACACGAATGGAAATCTAACTGTAGAGGAGGTAGTGAAGGCTGAAAGGAGGATGCAGGTATACAGGATGGGTTTCATAGGAGGAGTGAAGCAAAGCCATCAGTTGAACCTAGAAGGCATGTACTGGTTAGGTAAATACTTCCCACTTGTATCTACCTTGAGGTTTTGCTTCTTAATAGCTAAAAGTTGTTGTTGCTGAGTGGTGACTCTCAGTGCAGGAATGGGCTGAGGGAAAAGCACAAGTTTTGGGGTGCGTTGGGGATCTCTCTGCAGCTGGAGGCCCAGCAAGGTCGGTCTGAGGACAAAGAGCAACTCAGGGAAGCCGCCTTTCGAATGACAGAGTTATTTGACCCTCAAATCCTAACAGACAGATTATGCAGATCCAGATGTTCTGGAGCAACTGAACAACTGAGCTCACAATTGAGGAAAAACTTGAGAGAATTTGCAGTCGTACAAGATTTCTGTAGTGTGAGATGACAAAAATCCTGAGAAGTAAGCTGATTTTGCCAGATTATCTACCAAAACCTAAAGACATTTTAGGCACTATGCAGCTTAACATCTAGTTTCCTTTCAAGTCTATACAGCAAAACTTGATCCAAAAGAAACTTCTCCTTCTCTGTCCACAGCTATAACCTGTCCAGCAAACTGTGAGTTTGCACTTAGGTGGGTTAAACCAATTTACTTCCAGTCTCGTCAGACCAAAGCTACTCGAACATTTTGCTAATGTGTAACAGACAGGAACATCCTTCACTTCTAACCTTTCCAGCACAGATCAGCTGATTACATAGATCAAATACTGGTGTCAGAGATGAGTGAGAGCAGGAACATTGAGAAATAAGATTTAGCCCCCACCTTCATTTAATTTTTATGATCAAAGTGTTTCAAAACCCAGTTACGTCCAAGGATATCCTCAAGTTGGATGAAGGTGTCAGACAGAAACTGAGCCCTTTTGTTCTCTTAGCCCATTGCAGAAAACAGAAAGGACAGGCTGATTCTTCCAGAAAGCCAGGAGGGGTTCCTAAGGAGCGCTGCCTGGCCATGCACAAACCAACCCCACACAAAACCACAAACAAAACCACAAAAAACCACCCCAACTTAACACTGTTTATAGGCAGTGTGTAAAATGAGCAAAGCCACACTTGGCCCGGACAGTATTTGTTCTGTACTAGAACCATCCTCTTTGGGATGTCATATAAATGCAATCAATCCTTCTGCTGAAGCACAGGAGACACACACTGATCGTGGCCAGTCTCACTAATGAATGTCCCCATGTGGCAGCAGGAATAACGAACTTTTGGAGAGTCAGTATATACATTATGTACACAGACTAATTTTTTAGGTTTTTCTTTCCTTAACCAGAGTCCAACTGTGCAAATATTTTAATCTTTACAGCTATTCCAAAGCATCAGTTACCCTGAGTGATCTGGTGTTGGTTAGAGCCATGGTGGAATCACTGCCATGGTGGAGTCACTGCCATGGTGGAGTCACGGCCATGGCGGAGTCACTGCCATGGCGGAGTCACTGCCATGGTGGAATCATGGCCATGGCGGAGTCACGGCCATGGCGGAGTCACTGCCATGGCGGAGTCACGGCCATGGCGGAGTCACGGCCATGGCGGAGTCACGGCCATGATGGGAGTCACTGCCATGGCGGAGTCACTGCCATGATGGGAGTCACTGCCATGGCGGAGTCACGGCCATGGCGGAGTCACGGCCATGGCAGAGTCACTGCCATGGTGGAATCATGGCCATGGTGGAGTCACTGCCATGGCGGAGTCACTGCCATGGCGGAGTCACTGCCATGGTGGAATCACGGCCATGGTGGAGTCACTGCCATGGTGGAGTCATTGCCATGGTGGAGTCACTGCCATGGTGAAGTCACGGCCATGGCGGAGTCACTGCCATGGTGGCGTCACTGCTATGACGGAGTCACGGCCATGGTGGAGTCACTGCCATGACTCCACCGCAGTACAGACCTACCAGATGGTACCTCAGGACCACCAGCATTAAACTTGTGGCCACCCAGTGCTGCTCTGTTGACACCACAGCTTGCCTGAGTTGTATGTGACCCGAATATGGTTTGATGCCAGGAAAGCCCTATGAAATCCATTAAGGTTTCACTGGCTTCCTGTCCAAAAGGCTTTACCATGCTCACAGCAGCCACAGATTGTTTGGTTTTTTTTTTATTGTAAATCTGATTTTCAGTCCAGAGAAGGATTCAAATAGATCCTGCTACCTCACAAAGCCACAGAAGATACAAAGCCTGCCTGGGAAGAGGAGCGAACCCTCGAGTAGCGAGTATAGCTTGCAATTTGTGCTGCTTCTGTAGGCTTTGTCTATTTGAGCAGGTGAGACCCAAGTGAGCTGCTCTGCATGGAGCGCCACAGCCACCGTGCCGTTCGTTGGGCTCCAAACCTGCCAGAGCCAACAGAGAAATGATGTGTAATTACTGCCTTTGCAAATGCAGGGATCTTGGGACTCTTGTAAATACGACATATTCTTAACCACAACAAAGTGAACTTAATGACGTTTAGCAGGAAAGGCTACAAGTGCAGCGTGATGGAAATGTCAGTTCCCCTCCAAATGAGAAGAATCAGACCCCAAATATTCAAAGAGGAGAAGGCCATTGAGAAAGCAGGTGAGAGAGAGAAGACAGCAGAGTTATTTAGAGCACAGATACTGTCATTATCCGGGACTGCAGGAGGCTTTACATGAAAAGGAAGCAGCGAGATCCCGAAGGCCATCCCACAGACCTGCACAGCATTCCTTCCCTTCCACATCACCAGCATCAAGAAACAGAGGGAGAGGAGGTGCCAGAGCTCCAGCATGCTCACCTGCATCCAGAGACACAAAATAAAGCTCATTTTCTATAAAACACCAGAGGCTGGCAGGTGAAGATGGTCTGCCTCCAAATGGAGATGAACACGCATTTTAAGGCTGCACCTGCCATGGCCAGAAGCTGATAAATACATCTCACTGGTTGTATCGCAGGCTTTCCTATGGCCTGGGCTTTAGAGGAGGCAAGGTCAGCTGGGCACCTGCAAAACGCTGGAGAAGGTCAGTTTGGAGCAGACAGCCGTGTGGAAAAGCATATCCGCTGTGAGCATCATACAGACAAAGGGAATGTGGCGGTCTTTGGTCCATTTGCCAGCAGAAATGTGTCCACAGGACAAAACCTGCTGCCCAGCTTGGCACCCTGGCGTGTTTTCATAGAGAAACAAGGCACCCACGGGGCTGTTGAGAGGTCTTTACTTCTCACCTTTAAATCTGGTCCCTCAAGATGAGGGCTAGGATGCAGTGGCATGGGTAAGCTCTCCCATGGATACGTTTTTTTGGGCTGTTAATTCAGCACTAAATTCACACGCAAGCACAACATTCTCATCAGAAGATATAAAAGCAAATGCTTGTATATGGCACACCGTTCACAGTATCTCACAGCCACTCTCTGGAGCAATAAAATACAGCACAGCCAGACCTACCGAGACTTAAGGGACACTGGGTCACCTTTGAATGCACAGTTACCTGCCTTTCCCTACACCCTGGTGGCCTGGCTGGTAATGGATGTTTCAGAGAAGAGCCCAGAAACGGAAAAACTGTCTCACACCAATTGCATTTTCGAGCATTATTCTCTAAAAAAGACAGCCTGCACTCAACAGCTCTCCAGAGCAAAAAGAGCTGGAGGCAGCTGAAAGCACCTGGTTCTTCAGGGAAACCCGGACCTGCCTCCTGCTATGTGGGCGAGAGCCTTTAGAAACGCCCAGCTGCAGCACAGTAAATCATAGAATCACAGAATCATAATAGCAGCCTGGCGTGCTATTCTATGTTCTCATTCAACCTGGGCAAACACTTGTGCCATGGCTGAAAGGCACTGTTGACAATGCAGATTTCCTGACCTAGGAATTTAGCCACTTGTGACGGTGTTGATCTGCTCCTGCCTCTTGACTTCAGTCAAAATCCACTCATCTACCTCACTGAAACGAGCCAACACTTTCTTGCTATTTTCTGTGAAGAATATAAACGCCATTAAGCGACAACGGTTGGCTTCTCTCTGTCAATGTTTGCAGTTGTTTCAGGATGCAGTCGGGGGATGCTGGGACAGACAAAACCACGAAGCGAGGTCTTCTGAGCTCAAGCCATCAGTATTTGCACAAAGAGCAGCAAAGCAGAGGGTGTTTGAAGCGTGCACATTCACACAAGTGCATTTCAGGGAGCATCGAGCCTGCAATGCACACCCACAAGGTTTTTCATACATACAACACAGCACGTGCATGTGGCTGTGCCCCTCCTTGGCTTGTCTGGGTGTACAACAGCTGCTGACCAGTGCCATCAACATGGATTTGAGCCACCTGGCCTTGTGTTTGCTTATCTTGCTTCATCCCTATGCGAGGAACCAAGTGCCCGCCAGTTTAGAGACAATCAGGGCTTACCCCTTCCAGAGCCCCAATAGTAATGAAAAAGGTGAGAAAGAAAAGAAAGGGAAAGGAAAGAATTACCTCAATGATAAGGTTTGGTTAAGAATTAAGTGTTGATGAAAATTTGAAAGCTAAAGCCCACTTTTTAATTCACAGACCAGCTGCAGCACAGCATGCAGAGCGTGGGGGTGCCTGTCTCATTTGCTAAAACACCTCTTTTCTCGCACGGTGATGACTATACTCTTCCATAATTCAGTTTAATTGAAATGCTATGCCTGTTAAATTCTGAGTCCTATATTGATCAACATATGCCAACTGTGGAAAATTGTACTAAATTGTGTTGTGTTACCATGCAGCGCTCAACTGGCCATTGGTGTCTGAAGTGAGTTGATTTCACCTGCTCAAAATCGGACCTGGACTGATGTTACATCTAGAATTGGATTTTCCGTTCTTCGTTTTCAATAACTAGGATTTGTACCACACTCAGAGGGATAAACAGAGCCAGATTTGGGTTGTGGATCCATCGAGTCTTACCCAGGAAGCAGAGCCTTGCCTGGTCAGGAGCTACACGGGAAACCCCCCTGGACCCGGCACCTGTTGTACAAGTGGTGGCTGGAGTTTCAACAAACAGCTCTTTCCCCTCAGCCGGTCCTGATCTGATCCCATTACACAGGCCGCATGGCAGTTAAATATGCTTCTGGCCATATTTTTCACAATAATATTTTCCAGGCCTTCTTTGCCTGTTCTGAACGGGGCTTTCTGCAAGAGTCACGATGCTGAAATGTTGCATCCTGAATGCTGGAACATGTGATGTTTTAATCCAGGCAAGATTCCCCCAAATATAAAAATGGAAGAGAAGGATAAAATTATGTCGATGTATATGCAGAAAGCAGATAAAACTATTAAATGACCCAAACGTGCTTGCTAGTTGCCACACCAGCACGGAATTTAAGCAAACTCTCTCACATGGGATGATCGTGGTTTGGGGGTTTTCACACACCAGTCACGCTGCTCTTCAGGAACCACAACTCAGCATCTAACGCTCCAGAAAGTGGAAAGGGCTTAGAGATGACATTTCAGAGGTTACAGACTTCGAATCTTTCAAAGGGTGGATTTTCCATCCTGAGCAGCTGTCTCTGTGGGACTAAGACGTGACTTGTAGAAGAGGCAAATACTAATAAAATGTTGTTCCTCTGCGCCCCAGTGCTAAGGATGCTTCCCTGCATCTCTGAAAGTGAACTGAAGGCATTGAATAATTACTAACAGACTTTTGGATGTAGAGGCTGTCGCTGTGTGAATATTTTATCTTCTGGATTCGTTTCCACTGGAAGTAACAAGCAAAGTTGCCTTTAATTCCCCCCCTTCCTCCAGCCATTGGATAACAAAATCTTCCTGCAAATCAAGAGTTCGCCATTCTTTACACCTCCTTTTGGATTTGCTGTTCCTAGATCTCCCGGGTTAGCTGTCTATGGCCTAACCTCAACAGCTGGCAATGGTGCAAGACAAAAGTGCAAAGAAGAATTGGCTGGACAAGAGAAACAGAGAATGAGAGGGAGTCAGTTTTACCTCTCTGTTGCTAGACAGGATCTGGCTGTAGTTGTCTTTTCCACTCATTAGCCAATATAAAGCCAGTTATTGGTTCTTCCTGGACAGTAAGATTTTGCTTCAGGCTGACATATTTCAGCATGGAGGATCTTCGATGAATTCTACCCGCTTGCTTTTGAGGGCTGGTGACACGAGCGGGCTGAGCAGTGTTGTGTGTGACAAGATTGGAATGGACACTGGGGGCTGCACAGCGCTTTTATCAGATGGCAAACCCTGCAGCTGCGCGGGGGTGGGACATCCAAGGGAGCAAATTGCCCGTCGCAGAGCTTCTCTGAGTCACCCTGGCGATCCCGTGGCTGCTGGGTCTGCGTCTGCAGCCTTGCACAGGGGCTGGAGATCAAACGGACCTGGTGAAATGAAATCCAAACACAGAGACTTCTAGGAAAGGACCGTCTGAGGTTATCCAGCTTCTCTAGCCCTGCTAGGTCGCTCTGACAGCTCTTGACAGATGGGTGTCTCCTTCGTTCTGAAAGCAGCGATGGGGATCCCTGAGCCTCCCGTGCCAGTGCTCAAATGCAAAGCTCGCTGGTGCGCCCGTAGTACTTAACATCTCAGACAAATCCACTCCTTGCTGTGGGTTAAGCCATCACTCCTACTCTTAACTACCATGGCCATGGAGAACAGATTTATTCCCTTCCTCTTTGTAGTCATGCCGGTATTTAGAGACTCTGACATTTTCCCTCTATCCAGTTCTTTGCGGTGCTAAACAACCCTGAGTTCTTTCCACCTTTCCTCTCAAATCCCGTTGTCTAGCTCTCCAATAGTTTCTTTAGCTCTTCTCCTCCTGACTCGCATTTTGGTGCAAAAACGCACCCAGAAGTAACCACAGGGCTCTGGCTGTCACCGAACTAACCCTGAGAAAGCAGAGGGGTCATTCCAGCACCCGTTTCCAAGGCAGCCTGCTGGTTCCCCCACAACAGAACTCATGCCAAGCTGGTGATCCATGGTTCCCAAACCATTTTCATAACGAGTTTGTCACCTGCCTCAACCTGTACAACAGGTTCTTCCTTCCTGTGTATAAACTCCTGCCTCGCCTCCCACTGAGTTGCATCCTCCCTCCCTTTCATTTCCTTTTCAGAACATTTCTCCAATTCGTTTGATCTCCTCAAGTGGAAGCTCTTGCACTGAGCAGCCTCTACAAATACACAGTGCTGTTTAAATTCCCTAGTGTTAAAAGTATACGCTTGACTGTAAACCACTCTACTTTTCATATGGAAATAGCAGCTCACTGGCACAAAAGTGGCATTTCATGGCATGCTGAAGTAATCTTGGGGAAAAAAAGCCCAAACCAACAACTATTACATACCAAAAATAAAAATACAAAGTAAATTAATAAATAAACCCGATGGGATTGAATTTACAAACATATCAAAAAACTTCCTGTGCAGACGCACTCCATAGAAAAGTGGTTTCTTATCTGCTTTTCTCTCCATTCTATATGCGCACTGTACATCTCAGGGCACTGACCAGTTGATATGTTATTGATTCCAGGGGGGGGCAACATAGAGAACTGACTCCTACTTCTTTAGCAAGTAGCACAACTGTTCACTCAACATCCATTGGCCTCAAAAAGCAATTCTGTCCTCTTTTCCCCATTTTCCCATTTTGTTTTGAACCACCACTGACAGATACCTTCAGCTTCCTTCTCCTTCATGCAGCACAGGCGAAGCAGCAGTAATTAATTCTAATCACAAGGAAGAAAAGCACAACTGTAGAGAATGTCCAGTGGAAAAATATGGTCAGAAATTCCCCACTCCCGCTCCTGTTTGCATCTGTAATGCACAAAGAGCCATGAATCCAAAAGAGAGGAAATGCACTTCTCGCTCAATATTTTGTGCTTGTATTAGACCAGCAGGGAAACAGAGAAAAATTAAAGCTCTAAGTTTCCACACAACGCATGCGTAAATACCTGAGAGCGAATGTAGATGTCAGATGGTCAGCAGAGCCATGGGAACACATCTGCTGCCAGGCTGAGACAGACTGACAGACGCCCTATGGACAGAATCCACCTTCCGACACTGCTCGGTTCCCTGTGACACTTGCACAACCCATCCAAGGTTTGACAGTGTGCGTAGGCAGAGACCCAGTGATACTACACTTCAGTGTGCATTAAGCATAAACTTCTGGGCTATTTATAAGACAAATATTAGCAAAGCGACTCTCATTCAAGAGGTACCATCTTTCCTTCAGCTGCTTCTTCCAGGCCTCCTTCTACGAGGAAGTTGAAGCCTTGTGAGTTTAAAACTCTCCGTCAACCCCTGAATCCACAACTTGCCCCCGGTGAAGACAAATCAGGAAAGATTCAGGCCCAAAGCACAGCACAAGAAGTTCGGAGAGATAAAACAGCGTTCCGTCTGCATCACAGTTTGCCCAAGGGAGACAGCTACTGAAACATCAAACGCCGACGTCAGGCTTTAGCATTATATAGTATATAATCCAAGGGCATATGGATTTAAAAAAAGACAACAAAAAAGCATTATTTCTACACCCTCTAAGCCAGTGGAAGACAGACAGACAGACAGACAGACAGACACTCCAGCAAGCACAGACTTCATAATTCTGTGCGTTCAGAACTGCTTAATGGAGGGGTCTGGAGAAGTGAAAGAACAGACTTCACTCAACATTTTGGATTCACGGAAACTCCTAAAAAAGCAGACGTTTCAATGTCCCACTTCAGGCGGGTATAAGTGCACTCTTCTCACCTATTTATTGTCACTCTAACCTCTGGTTTCTAACAAAATACAGAATAAAAAGAGCAACGAAAGGTTGTTATGCAGATACTTTGAACCCAGCAAAACATTTGGAGTAAACCAAAGTAAACGGTCCTTGGAGCAATTTTAACTGGTATTTATTTCTACCGCTTAGCGCGGGCACTCGGGGAAACGCTATCCCAGTGCCGTTTCAGTAGCTTTAGCATCATACTGCACAGAAGCTAAAAATCTCTATGTCCTCATCTCTCTCACATATCACCGGAATGACAGCAAATACAGTGCGCTGACGAGCTAGAGAAGCACGCGTGAAGGGGAGCAAGGGAAATGTAATTTCAGGTATTTTATTATCCTCCAATTCTCACTCAATCTGATTGTAACCAGCCATTTTCAGAGCCAATACTTTCTCTCAAAAAAGCCTCAGAAGCAGGGTCTTTTTATTTCTTTTTTTTTTTCTCAGTATGAGGGTAACGTATTGCAGTGCTGATTTATAGCAAGGAGCAGGTGGGATAACTTTGAGGCCAACTTGGAGCTTTACCATTTAATAAGCAATTGGGAAATTCAGCTCCTCACTGTATGGCGTGCTATGAAAATACTATTTGCTACTTTGATTTCCACAAGAGAGCTGATGCTTCTCTAAGAATATGTTGTGCTCCTGCAGATGGAAGAAACTCACATGATATGAAAAACACCGATTAATCAGATAAGCCTCCCCAAAAGATATCTGTTTAATCTAAACATGCATACAATTATATATGAATACCGTCTCATTGGCCTATAGATGCATTTGCCTTTCACCTCCTCCTATAAACCTCATGAAAAGAATAGGCAACAACACGGTCAGAGCTCAACAAACCTTTTAAAATCACGCAGGGGTTCAGGTTCTCCATGAGTTATGGACAGTAGCTGCTATTAGGACAACTACAAAAGGAATTCTTATGTTCGAGTTCTTCAGCCAGTAATCGAATTACCTACCGGGTAGAAACGCATAGAGCAGCATAGCCAAAATGCATACTAACAAATCTGAGTGGTCATTATGTTCTCAGTTGCAAGTTTCAGGTTATTTTTGCTAGTTTACAAGGGTTTTCTTTCCTTTCTAATGTATGGGGTCAGCACATCCCTGAGTGCTGCAGCTGAGATTTCAGATTGCATGGCTGGGAAGCAGCGGCACTGGCTTGGCAGGCACAAGAGGTACGTTCTGTCCTCAGCTCCGCAGTTTGCCTCCGATCTCATTTTGCACATGCCTTTTTCTTAACCCATTATACATTTGTCCATCTAAACTATACAACCTTCTCGGCAAGGATGATCTTTCTCTCAGTGTTCATATCTGGCTGCACTCAACAGGGCTCCTGTTTCCTCTTGAGTAGTATTGTAAGTAAAGCAATTAAGAAGAGCAAAAAGCCTGATTATTCTGCCTAAAAAAACAGTCTGTAATGGAACTAACACTGTGCAGATAGGAGAACAGATACGTCCTATGACCATTTTCCTCCATTATACAACAGAGTCAACTGTGAGCAGCTCTCTAACAAGCTGGATGTCGGTAATTTTTGGTCCAGGCCACTCAGCAAATACTGATAAATAACAACCGGGTATGCATTTACGAGTGATTTATTAACCCAAACTAGGAGCTAACGCTGTAGCACAAACTATACTAAAAACAAATGGGCATGCTTAGTTGGCTGTCGCCAACAGAGGCATCTTCACTAGTGATAATGGCGACTTGGACTGCAGACTCTGCAGGGCACAGATTTTGCTCTGCGTTCATACAACAGTTAGCACAGTGGGATCCGGGTCCATTATGAGAAGCCGTGAATGCTAAATTAACACAAATACATATTTAGTAAGGAACAAATGATAGATGTTTTGTGGACGGCCAGACTGCCACGTTATTTGGATTACAGAGTTCTACTATGGCCCAGACAGTTCTAAGAAAATACTATAAAGACGCTGGGGATATTTTCGGGAGCTGTCTCATGCAATGTTTAATCAATTGAAGCACTGCCGGTATTAGAGAGCATACTTTGCTGTATTTGTTTGTGAGCACACAGAAATATAAGCACACGAGAGATCCGGAATCACAGGTAATATCTGACAGAGGTCTTTATGCCTTAGAAATCCAGACGTCAACATCTGCTGAGCCGGGCTCTGTTTTAGATGAGATTTATGGAAAAGCTATTGATTAAACTACAGCTTTAGCTCCGTTTACCACTTACGCACACAAACAATTAAATACATTACAGAACTGAATAGCATTTCAAATTATAGGGGTTTCCGCTTCCAAAAGCACTTAAAAACATTAGCCACAGACATGCATATATATGTTTGCACTGTTTAATTGACATTGTTTTCCCAACTCCTTCAAGTCACCTGTAATATCAAGTCAATTAAGTATTATTTTCCCAACCTGTTTACTGCGCTACCTGGCAATCAATCCACCCACACACAGCGAGAACAAATGCTCATGGGGGATGGCAGAGCTTGAAAAACTGCTGCAAAATTGTCAGGCTCCTCCAATGGCAGCCAGAGCCGCAGCTTTGCAGGATTACACAGCCTGACATCTCGCGGAAAATAAGTCCATGGGATAAAAGCTCCATACTCTGACAGGGCCATTCCTTCTCTGCAAATCAATGCACTCCTGCATGGAATAGCGTTAGTATTTCAAGTTATACACAGGCTAAACATGGTTTGGATTACACTGGTATAAGTAAATAGATGGGAACACATTTCTTTTCCATCTTGGGGCATGGGGTCATCCTTAAAACAAAAACTAGTGCTGGGGCAGGACAGTAACCTGGGACACTCGGGTGAATCAGGTTGGGCTCCTGTCATTGTCACACACTTCCCAGGTGACCTCGGGCATGTCCTGACTTCCAAAGGGGGCCGTGCACACGGTGGAGATGCAGGAAATCCCAGGTGCTCGACGTCAGCTCCTCCAGCAGCTCACAGCACACTCCGCTGACTCCACGGTCATTTTGTTGTGTGTGTGTGTGGCAGTGGTGAAGGAAACAGAGCTAAAGACAGAATCAATTGCTTTGCTGTACAGCTGGTCTAAACTAGGGTCAATTAGGCTCACAGGTGATGTATTTGCAAGGTCTCGCTGTGGTCCCTCTCACCAGGAGGGGTGTGGGGTTGCAGAGCAGGAGAGCTTGTCCTGTCCTGTCCTCTGCCACGTGGGGCTTTGGCTTTGTTGTGAAAGGAGCTCCCACTGCAGCTTGACATACGGGACCCACCTTGTGAGAGGCCGTATGATCCCACTGACAAATGCTTTTTTGTCTCTGCATTCTATTCCCTAACCTTCTAAATCAGAGCATTAAACCCTTTTTCCCCCCGCCCCCCGCCTTGTTTGTGCTGCATCTCAAACTTCATCCCTGAGCATCAGTGATGTCCCTAGCACAAGGGGGCTCCAATTTACACAGGAAAATCTGGGTCTTTCAACATGACCCAAACAGTAATAAATCCTAGCAGTACGCTGTACAGAGCCAGCGTGAGGCTGAAATCAGAGACGGCTATAAAGCTCTTTCAGAGGGAAAACTACTATTATTTGTATTGCTTCATTTAGTAGAATGGCAAGTCATAGCCCTGTACAAATATGGACATTTTTGGGCGCCAAGCCAGGCACTAAAGTAATAGCAACTGTGACTTGTCAGGTGAGACAAGATCAATCAGGTCAGGATTTGGAGTTCAAATCAGTATTGGAAATAGAGCTTCCTGGGAGCTAAAGCAAACTAAATTAAAGCACGGGTATTCACACCGCCAGAGCATCTCAAAATGAAATTTAAAGGGCTTCTCCAGAGTTTGGAGGGAAATGCAAACAAATGCCCGTGAATATTTGTTCGCATTTTACAAGCCTTTGCTTTGGACATTTTCACCTGCCTTCAGTACTTTAGCGTGTGTTCAAACGATCTACATTTCACGGTTCAAAAGTCACAGCATCTCAGTGTTCACTGCAAATGGCTGTCCAGCATTTCCAGTTGGGGAGTAACACCAGGTGATTCCCCCCGCTCAGCCGTATGTGTGAAGACAGTCCAACTTCTGAATGCAATACCAAATGAAAACTGGAAAGCCCTTTTCTCCTCAGACCACGCCGGTTTTAGCGAAGGTCCCTACTTAATGTTTTCAGAGTGGGGTTACTTGTTTTTTTCCTTCCCTTTTTATGCTCATCTCAGTCACGGCTGAAGAAAGCTCTGAAACTCCAGCCTCCCATCATGATGGTCTTTTGCTGCTTTATCCCCAGTATCTGTTCCTTCCTCTGTGCTCTCTGTGCTAATCTCCGCTCACTGCCTGGTTGATGTGCCCACGCTTCCTGTACAATGAGACACACTGGCAGCTGTCACAGCATCACTGAGCCCATTGTTTGATGTGGTGCATGCGTACTCTTCTCACAGTACTTTTAGTCTGCCTTTTCATCACGTTCGATGCGAATATACCACAAGGAAGGGACAGAATTTCACTTAAAATCAGCCACTGTTCTATACTGACAACAGTTCTGGAACAGACATTTTATCCCTTATTGTTCTTTTTCATAAGGAAAACATTGCCTTCCATAAATCTTTTCTGTGAGTCCACAGGGTCATCTATTTGCCAAAAGAGCAATTATTGATTATTCCCAGTCTACAGCTTCTGTCGCTGTTCCTGAAAGCGTGTGTCCATTTCTAATCAGAGCTAAGGTTATGACACGGCTTTCATCACCTGCTTTCCCGGAAGACAGCAATCTCCCAACAATATCCACAACCACTGCAGCGGTGTAAAGGACCAGAAAGAATGAGTTCTTAGTGAAGGATGTTCTTTTATTAGAATCCCATATTTTAGCAAGGTTGATGCCCTGCGTATCAGTCAAATCAGCTGCAAGCACAGACCATGCTCTGAGTCTGTCTGAACCGGAATCTCTGCCAGCTTTTCTAGCACATTAAGTCTTAGTGGGAAAATTAAGCAGTGTTTCAAAATACCAGTTAGGCATGAGACTTAGCCAGGCATTTAGAGCAATGAACAGTCACTTGGAATTATGAATCTGGGTGCTCTGATCCTTCTTGCTCACCAAATAATCACCTTCTCTCACCCAGGAACAGCAAAAAGACATGGATCTGCTAACTGATGTTCCGAGCTTTTATATGAGAACCTCGGCCATTGCTGGGACTGACTGACCCCAGCAAATGCCCGTGACACTCCTCCTTAGATCATTACTTTGAATCAATGATGATGGTTTGAAGGGGCCACTGTGAAATGAGTTGCTAATAATCACCATGTGTACAGACAGCATTTCGGATTGGGCTGGGATGCCCCATGTCAGCCTTTACTTTATGTTCATGTGCTTAATCCCCATATCAGATAATTCACTCACGCATTTAAGAGTACCAGCCTGGGAAAATAAATCCTCAGATAACCCGCACAGTCAAATAATCCACCAAATCAGACGTGGAGGGATGACTGGGGGTAGGGAAACTATTAGGAAAAGAGGCACAGACCAGTCGAGCTTGTAGAGGAAAAGGGATGCGGAGGTAGACGTGCCCCCATCTTATCCGTAAGTGTGGGCAGAGACCATGCTGCTCCCAGAGCATTTTGGCTTCTTTCTCTTTCCCCACAGAGAATGAACAGCCTGTTCATGAGAGAATCTAATACTACATGGAATAAATGAGATTTGAAAACTGCATATATTCCACCCACACTACAATAGGCATTATTGCTGGCAGCCAGCAGTGGGAATAGCGGGGTAGACAACCAGCCTGAATTAGAGGAAGGCGGATCCTTCTCAGGAGAAAGCCAGGCTTGCAAATGTTTGCATCGGGCACATTCCACAGAGTTTAGATGTAGCACCATTTGCAAAGCAAGGTCTGATTGAAAATGAGTGCACTGTAGGGCATCATTTTCAAAATACTGCACAGCATATTCCTCCAGACAAGCAAAGGAGCACAGGTTTTTAGATGCTGTCGTTTCTTACTCTGTGAATTGTAGGTGATGCATTCATCCCAAATACCAAGTGTCAGAAACAGGGGCCACAATGTCTTCAAGGGCTGAGCCCTCTGAAACATCACAGACCCTGAGCTGGCATTTGAACAACTCAAGCTGAGCTGGAAAATTGTTCAAGGCTCAGTTGCTGGGTTCCTATGTGGCCTTGGCATGCGTGGCCAAACTTGGTCTGCGGAGATGCTGGGAATGAGCAAGTTGGACTGTCTGTGTAAGGTGTGAGTAATTACACCTCCTCGAATCACAGTGAAGTTTTTAAGGGGACTTCCTTTAGGATCACAAGGGGTTAGGAAGGCCAGACCAATCAAGAGTTCACCAAGCAAACGTGTCCCTTCGCTCTTGACACACCTGCAGTTGACCCTCAGAAGCATTAGTGGCATCCACCGCTGCCTTGGCTGCCAGAGCTGACATAAGAGATGTGGAGGAAGTTGTTGCTAAAAAGCATTTTGCAAAAAGGATTTGTCATGTAAGCTCAACATTTGTAGAACAGTTTTGATGCCCTTCCTGCATTTGTGTCGTTTTGAGAAAACTGTTTGAAAACAGAAAGCTGGTCGTTGTTCGTGGTGAAAAGCTGAAATGTTGTGTTGTTTATTCTGCTTTGGAAGTGTTTCGGCTGCAGACATCTCAGCCTGGCTCCCTTTCACTTCTGTACGGCTTCCAGCCTCCCCTGGAGACACAGTCACACACACAGCCCTGTCCTCTGCAGGCTGCCACCAAGCCAGGAGGTGCTGCTTCCTCTAAAGTGGTCGTCAATGTCAGCACATGAATCCACTGACAGATGGAGACTGAAAGTCATGAAAAAAAACCCCGCAAAACAGTCCTGCCCTAGCGATCCAATCCATCAGCTTCCCACCGTGTCTCACTCCTCTTTGCTTGCCCAGGAACTGACTCCCTAAATTCCCCTGGAAGGCGAATCTCCCTAAGGCCAAAGCACAAAGCTGCCAAGAAGTTGACTGAGCTGGGGTTTTGTTGTTTCACACTGTAATTACACATTAAGATTTGGAATGTTTTCCTGGGCTTTTTTTAGAGGCAGCTGAGTCTCTCTGGCCTGTCCCATCCAGATGGTGCTCCAACTGGATCTGAATCTTCAGAAAACACTTCAAAATTGAACTAAAACCCCAACGACAACAAATGTAACTGAGTGAATTCTGTGGCTGTGAAAGAAATAGAGCTGTGAGAGGGTGAAGAAAATGAGCCAAATCACCCAGTCGCCTCAGGTACCCATGAGAGACACACAGACCTGACTGCGTGTGGCCAGGACCCAGGTGGCACCCCAGGGTGGGGATCTGGCCCCTCCGCTCCTTGCAGAGCACATGGAGAGAGGCCGGTTCCCCGGGAGGTGACAGAAGTGACCTGTGTGCTGAGCAGGAGCTCCGCAAAGGGGGCCAGAAGGGCACAACAGGCACAAACGAGAGCCATAAATCCTCCGGCTCCGTGGTGCCTGGAGCAGGGCTGGACAGAAGGCTCCACTATCCACATAGACCTTTGTCCTTGGACTCTTTCCCACTTGTAGGTCAGGATGCTTTAATGAAATCCCGTGCACAAGCAGGCCCTACCTGCTGAGCTCCACAGCCCCAAGGCCTCTGTCACCCTCATTCTGACCCCACTGCTCCTCCACTCCTTTCTACAAGGGAGCACAGATTTGAGAGTAAGGCGCTCCCACCCAAAGCATCGCCAGGGAAGATGTGCCAAGAATGTGCTTCTTGGGTTGGGAATGACATTGACTGGGACGCCCTGCTTTGGGGGCAGGTGCTGATTCCACAGAAGGTGCTGCCTTACCTCCATCTTCAGAACAAAGCAGTTACATCTGATTTTGGGGAGAGCCCTGACTTGTCGCTGGGTGCTGTCTGTTCAGAGGGCGTGTGAAGGTCAGAGCGGACCCTTTGCAGCACCACTCTCTGGCTTTGGTGATGCTCCAAGGCACGTTGCTCAGGGCACACGTGTTGGTCTGGGCATTTAGACAAGATTGGCACAAAAAAATGGAGCTGTCAATAAGTGCTTTAAAAGATGGGCTCTAAAAGGTGGCATTTAAAAGGCAGGTCATTCTGAAACATAGCCTTTGAAGGATATGCCAGAAGTGCCTGCACATTCTGTTTTGGGTACCCAACTCCTTTGCTAGTTTCTACCGTCAGATCCTGTGTTTTACAGAGCAATGCAGGCGGCAGTGCTGCAGGTGTCCTCCACCACCTTCCAGCACAGCCAGCCCCTGCTGTCACAGTGGTCCTGCAGACTGACCTCTGAAGAACGACAAAGGCCACCACCGCCTGCCACTCACGACGCGCAGACTCCAGAGACCTTATCAGATGAAAGCATTTAGGCACAGATCACCAACAACAGCTGAACTGTAAGGCACAGCCCACGTATGGCTCTGCTTCCCAAATACCAAGCCAGCATGGCCTGAGCTCAGAGTAAATCATGGTGCAGTTCCTCTAGAAGTTGGCATAAGTTGCTATTTTTCGGTTTTGTGGTGTTTGTTGTGTTGAGAGGGGTGTTTTGTGTTTGTGCTCTTTTTTTCTTTCTTTTAAGCTCAGAAACAGGAAAAAGCCATTACCAAGAAGGTCCGTCTGTCCAAACTGAATCAAGACCATAAAGCCACGTAAATAGGAACAGTAGTTGGAAGACAATACTGAGTTTTGATACCAGAAGGCATAGGCTTTCTACCCTTTCCTGAACACCTACAAGGCTGTTTACACCAAGTCATTTCTATGAGTCCAGAGCCTGGGGCGCCAGCACAATGCCTGATGCAAGAATAGCAAACCAGTACACAACAACCCAGAAGAAACTACATTTGAGCTCCTTTCAGATCGCCTACCGCGCGATTATAAAGGAAGCCCCTCCATCTAAATGGCTTCACGTTAATTTTCTTCATCTGTTTCACAGTTCCCCCCCTTTATCTCACCGCTTCTCCAACAATACAAACGATGTTGGCTTGGACATATTTTCTCTCCAGCAGTTCAACAATTTGGAGACAGTGATGCATCAGAGCTCTCTGTTGGAAAGCACATTCAAACATTTACTATTCACTCCTACGCTGATTACTCACTCAGAGTGCTTAAAAAAATAATAATAGCAACATTAAAACCCAACAAAAATACCACGCTAAAACAAAACTGGGAATATGGAAGTGTACAGCGTTAAAATAAACTCTGGCTGCCTTGCCAAACTCATTAATAATTTTGGCTTTCCAAAAAAAATTTGGATTGATCTGCTCTTCAAGTATCAAAACATCCAATTAACACAGCTAATTAGCGTCACAAACAGCAGTCAAAAGAATGGTAATTTAGATTCAGGATTTCAAAGGTTTCTTAATCCCAGGCCAATGCAACTAATCTCTCAGAGGCTGAAAGTGTTTTGTTATTGCAATGCAATTGTATAGCATCCCATCAATTAGTGGCATTGCAGGGAACACTCACTTGCATGATTCATTTGTCTAATCAGGAAAAAATAAAGAGGGGGATGGGGACAAAAAGGAGCAGAGAAATCTGGCGCCTTAAAATATGCAGTATCAATTTTTCCAAATAATTTATACCGTAGCTGGAAATGATTGTGAATAACACTATGTCCTTCCCAAAAGTGCGCCAGCAGGATGAAGGGCTTTTATTAGTTTTTAAGAGATTAATAGGATAGCAAAGCCAAGCACACAAGCGATATCGGCTGGCCTGCAATTAGATGTGTTGGCTGATAGGAACATTTTCTTAAAAAGGGATGGAGAAAATACATTTGAATGAAAAGATCCTATTCTTACCAGCCTTACGTTTATGCAGGAAACACATAAAATGACGAGATTCTCAGCAGACAGCCATTGTTATGTCCTCATCACAGTCACATTAGGCAGGGATTTGACCCCCAAAGCTTCTGGCAATCCCGAAGTTTCCCACAGACCTTACAATGTCACCCACATTCCCGAAAGCCCAGCTTTGCCACTGGGATGGGAGCGGAGGAGCACTCAGCACCACTGTTGGGGTCACTGCTCTTGTCTTGGCTACAGAGCTCACGTTACCAAATTAAGATTTGAAGGCATATCTGCAACACCCAAGCATCTCTGCTCGTTCAGATCGTGCATTTTAAAGGTAAAGTCCATTGGAAAATGAACAGGGTCCAAATTCAGATACAAACTTACTCTCAATTTTCCACATTTCTCTGTAAGTTCTAATCCAGCTCAACCTTAGTTTCTGATCAAACCTTTTACATTTCTGTTTTCTTCCACACCCTGCTGCCTGACCCTTCCCAAAAATGCTGCAAGTCTTTTGCCCTTCTTCTGAGTTTATATTTACTTCAGATTAAAAGGCTTGAATTTCACACTATACCTTCCCCAACATGAGCAGACTGGGATGCTTTGCACCTAATCCTTGCTCTGGCCTGTAACGTGACCTTGCAAATCACTTGTGCCTTAGTAGCCAAATGGTGCGATGTAGTTCCAGACACTGCTCCAAAGGGATGCACAGACATACAATAAAGCTGGCACAATAAAACAAACCAACCAACCAACTAAAAAACTACACACATGAAAACCCCAAACCAAAACAAACCCCCCCACCAAAAAAACCAAACCAAACCAAAACAGCAACAACAACAAAACGCAAACAAAACCACACACAGCAAAACAACCCCAAAGTAGTACTTGAGCTCTGGAATCAAACCCTCGTATTCTACAAGCATGACAAGTTGAGAGGATTATGTTATGACAAAGACGATGTTTCAGAATAACGGCGGTAAAGCACAGATTTACTTCAAGCAACCTCTAAGCAGAACTGAGCTGTGGCTGGAAGAACTAGAATGACCCAACTATGTTACGATGATGGTTTTTGCTTCCATTTCCCATGGGGCATGTAGCCATCTTCCAAACCAGTGGCATTTCCACCGCAGAGGTAGCCAAGGGCTTCACAAGTCTGGATGCTTTTAGTTTAGTCACAAAATGGAGTCTAAGCTTAGGAGAGGCTGGGGGTGAAACACTCACTACAAAGTAGTTGGTCCCACCCATAACATCCTTGCTTTGCATCTGGAAAAATAGGGAGAAATCCTGAAAGCAAATGGACTTTAATCAAGACAAGATCAAGCAGCTGGAAAACAGATTGCTCGTGACAGGAGGGAACCTTTGCCTGCCCCAGTCCTAATTTCTAGCTCCTGTATTGGGCCTGGCATACAACTGCACTTAATAAGATTGCATTGAACAAGATAAGCCCTGGGCAGAACAGGCTCTGTAATGCATTAAGTGCATGGCCAAATGGACCTGAAGTCAAGAACAGGGAACATACGAAAGCTGGGACCACATGAGCCCAGTAAATGATCCCAATATCAGTTCTGGTCCAGGCAAAGTAGGTATAAAAAAGTAGTCAGAGGTGAAAAAGTTAATGTACAAATACAGTGTTCACTCTTGAAACCATTACCATGTTTTAAGGTATAAAGCACTAATGAAGATGTATAGACTCAATCTCATGGACTTATAGACTGAACCTGTGCCTCACTTATATTAGGCTCTGGCTGCTCTTGCCCACTCAATCATCCTTAACACACTCATTGGCATCAACCGCTTCTTTTGTTCTACACAGACAGAGATCCTCATTGGCTGCAGATTTTGATACGGAGTCTAAAGAACGGATAATTATTAAACGGCGCTTTGTTGTAACTGGACTCTGTACCAGTTGGGTTCAGATGCTGCCATTTACTCAAGAAAAATTAGGACAAGGAAGAACTTTAGGAAGGCCAGACAAAGCAAAAAGATTCTCTGAACAGTATCCTCGATTGATGCATTTTATCAGAAACGGCCCAAATGAGAACCTTAACTATGAATTCCTTCACTGCTTCAGGAATAAGGAATTCTCAAATCAAAGTCTGCCTGAATTATTTTCACAACAGAATGGGTTTTTTAAAAGAGAAAAAATAAATCTCTATTCATACCTGGCTCACACAAGTCGAAAAGCTTACCAGTCTTGCAGGATTCAAACCTCCTTGGTAAAGTAGGTGATATCATAGTAACACTGATACTATTTCTTCAAAAGTACTGAATCCCAGAGCCATCAAAACACTCAATAACACCAGTAACACTGATCCTTAGCCCCCTCAACATATCCTCAATCTCAGTACCATCCGGCCAAGCCGACAGTCAGGCAGGACGCTCTCTCATGCACATGCAGGTGACAGATGGAATTCAAACACTGAAAAATCTTTGGGAAAACAACTTCTGAGCATTAAGTATTCAAATTATGTGCGGCTTCAATTGCTGTTCCGCTCTTGTATTAAGAACAATTGCCATTAAATGATCCAAAGCACTTTCTGGTTCTGCCTCAAAGGAGAAAGCGCTATTTTGATCAAGATGGTTCAACATTTTTCACCTCCTGCTCCAGCTTGATAACAGAGCTCATGGACAAATGAGAATGACACGGTAGGAACAGTTATCTCAAAGGAACCCTGCAGAAGAGGAAGGTAGCTGGTGAAGCTGGGTTTTAGCTGAAATCCTGCTCTGCAGCCTCACTGAAGATCAAGCCATGAGGCACACTCTTACTGTCTGGCTAACTACACCACGACGAAGTCTGTGCTCATAAATGAACACGTATACATATCTTATAGTCCAGCGTATCGATGATCAAAACCGTAGCATTGCTTTTGCTGTGAAACCTGCCCACATCTTTTTCCAGACGTAACCTGATGTATAAAATTGAACGAATATTGGCCCACCTTCCTTCCTAAAGCAGTGTACAGTTCATGAACATAAAGGCTATAATATAGAAGCCCAGAAGTACTCTTTATGTAGGGCACATTTACTATCATTTTTTCACCTTGTCCTTTCTAGATGTGTTTGGAAATGTGCAATAGATTCATAAAAAGAAAGAATCTTTGTTTGACTATCTGGACTTCCTAGTGTTAGTGAGTCTAAGTCAGGTGCTGAAATATCATCTTAGCGTCATTTCTATGTATATTAGCTCAGAGTTAATAGGTAGGTACATAGATCTACATTACAATTAATAAGCCTAGCCAGGGAAAAGTAGGTCCCACGGCACACCTTTCAGAAGCAAGCCGTTATTAATCAGCATTTTAACGAAGCATAATTACAACAGCTTATGGCTCCCACCAGGTAAAGCAATAATTATAGGTGCAACCAAATAAACAGGGAAAATAATTACCTATTTCTCAGAGCTAATATTAATTTAACCAGGCTTGGAGTGATGGCTAGACAGACAGCTCGGCGCTTGCACAGCGCCTGCTAGAAAAACTGTGCCGATTAAAACGGATCACAGTTGCCTTTGTCAAAGAGGAGGGAAGGTACAGAGTCTTTCTAATCTCCAGGACACCTTCTAGATTTCAAACAGGTGATGTGGTTATTCATTGAATGATGAAGTTCTGCCCATATGCACCGTGCATGAGATGCACATCTTCTCCTGGGAAGAAGAGGTGAAACACCCTGGCCCGACACACACAGCCGTGCTGGATGGACAGCATGAAAATACACAGTTCTCAGCAGGGCGAGGCAACCCAGGCTAGATGAAGGGTGCCAAAAATATCCAGGTTGTCTGCAACAACAAGACTGGATTCGAGGAGGATGCTTGTACACTGCTGGACAGCAAAGCAGGCAACTTTGTGCACTGACAGCCCATCCAAAGGAGCCGTGAGGAGGGTGGCCAGGACACGTACTTGCAGTGATTCACTTATCTGCTCGACAGCAGAGTTAAGCACCGGCAGAGGAAGTCCCCAAGTTAGTCCTGCCACCGTGCCTAGCTTAGAGCAAACAGTGCCCTTCAGATGGATCAGCGGAAACCATTTAATAATTACTTTCCAGGGCAATTTCTGCTCTGCCATAGTTTCTATCCACGGAGAGAAGCAGACGCAGACACATCAAGTGCTGCTATAATATCTGGAACACTCCAGGCTTCCTCTGGATGACGGTGGTTTGTAAGCAAACCCCCTCCTGGACTCAGTGAGGCTTTCTGATTACATTGGGGATCCCCCACTGCATCCACACTCTGCCTTTCACATGCAAGTTCCCAAGCATATGAAATAAAAACAAACCAAAGCTTCCCAATTTGTTTCCATGATGCTCCCATCTCACTATGGAAACACAAACAGAAAAAAAGAAACAGGTTGATGATGATTTATTACACACAGATGAAAAACCTACAGCCCAGCGGTGGTTTTGATTCTGGATCTAATAGTGTTAAATATTAATACCTTAATGATTCTAATACATGCTGGTTTTACCTGGTGATCCAAAGGAAGGAGGTGGGGGCCAAAGGGGTGGTGGAACATTGCCAAGCACAGGCTGCTCTTCCACAGAGCTGGAGGCAGAAACAGGGAAGGAAAAGGCAGTGGGTAATAGGAATAACACTGAACAAAATCGCAAACACCACGTCAAGACGGAGACCAAATGAAATTGCTAGTGATATCGTTACGGCACAATCACACCGTGGCTCTCCTAAGCCACATTTGTCCTCAGGCCACTTTGCAGCCCTCTGAGTGTTCCAGCAGCACTGTTGCATTGGGTTCTCCAGTGTTTCAGAACAGATTACACCGGTAAGCAGATTTGTGGCAACATTTGGGGCTGAAAGACCAACTCTGTCTTTGAACACCATGGATTCCTCAGACTGATAAAGTCAGCATGGACACATCTGACTCCAACAGAACAACTGGGGGCAGTGAACCCCGTTTTGGGAGGTCACTGAGCTGATTCACTAAACCAGTTCAAAACTACAAATCATCGTCCGTCCTCCCCAAGTGCTGTAGTGTTGGGTTGCCCCAGTGTGGGTCCAGGTTCTCCTCATGTTCAGGAGTGAATTGTCCTTTGGTGGGGTTGCTTTGGTTTAATGATCAGAACAGCTCCTTCATTCTCATCCTTCCCCCATTTTTTTTCCTCAAGAATTACCAAGCCTGAAAACACACAGTTGTGTTTCATATTTAGCAAAGTGACTTTGTGCATCTGTACTGATGTCAGAAAACAAAGGAAGGAAAGTAAGGCACTTACCAAGGACAAAACAAGAAAAAAAAGTGGGAGGACGGGGACTTTAGACATTTCTGAAATAAATAAAAGCACAGTGACACAAACATTCTTTAAGAAACCACGTTCTCCTGAGGAGCTCCAGAACTAATCGGCTGGGAGAAGGTTTGAATGAAGCCTTGATATGTTTTAGCTAAGCTAAACGAAATCCCGAAGCCTTTTTAGCTTCACCATTGCTAAACGGAGGCTTATGCCACTGTAATTTGGGCTTGAATTGAAGACATGAATGTCAATGGAGTCAAGAGGTTTAGATACAAGTGGGGTGGAAAATTTACCCCAAGGGATAGATTTTACCCCTTGCAAAAGCTGTAAAGTGAGGATTATACAGAAAATGAAGCTATATTGCCAAGAGCAGGATATTTAAAACCCTTAGGCAACTTCTATGTGATTTTATTATTCTTTTAATTTAATTTCTTACAATCTCTTTCTCTCCCCACTCTAAACAGTATCCACGAAGTAATGCACTGGAAGACAACATGGTGGGGCCAAATTCTCATCAGCTAAAGCACTTGAAGCTCAATTTGAACTGACAAGGTGCCTGCATAAGGCTCTGAACCAAGGACTTGCCCTGTGCCAAGCAACTTTTCCTTGCAACAGTGGGTGTTCAGGGTCTCAAATCTTCCTGCCACCACAAAGCCAAAGGCCTTAACTGAAAGGAAGATGAGGAGGCACCTCCTCTCCTGCCACCTTCCCTTTGCACGGCACACAATAGGTACAGAAAAGGCTGCTAATGTCTACGCAGTACTTGAAAGCAATAGGTACAACACCCTGGGATGTATCTGGGTTGTCCGCATGGGTTTTTTGAACCTAAAACATTGTGCCACGGATCCCTCCAGACCAGATGTGCAGAGCTAAAACCTCCACAAGCAGTGAAGATGCAATCAGAATTCCTATATCATCACTGGAATTAAAAAGGGTTCAAATCCTGAGCGTTTTACAAAGTCTTGGGAGAAACTTTTCCGCATTGTAAATGCCTCTAAAAACCTTCACCTGTCTTTTACCTCAGTTCACCTATTTTAACGACAGTAATAAGCATCATCCCCATCTCAGTAGCGTGCTATGACATTTCCTGAAGTACATTACTCAACTCTCATGAGAGGGAGAAGGTGCAGAAAATGCTTTACATAACTATTGGCGAGGAGGAGAACTCGTCCCGTGCTAACCATGGTTACATTTCACAGGAAAAAGGCTCAAAGTGACAATATAAAGTACCTTAAGCATACAGTTTCTATTCAGCTGCTGTCCAAAAAATCTGAAGCCTCCATAGAATTTCCCCAAAATCTTTCTCCTTGAAAGTTTATGTGATACTCCAAGTAGCCGTAGGAGTCTTTCCAAGCAATTCATATTCAAAGATCCTGCTGCTGGCTGCCTGAGTCACTCTTACAAAGGTTTTCCATGACACTTGATTTTGAAGGATGTTACCTTAACTTCAGATTCCAAGAAAAATAACACAGGGAGCGTTTTGCTTAGCCTGGATGCAAGTTTAATGCCTGGCCGATCGAAGCAGGTGCTCTGTCCTATGCAACACCCGACTTCACAGAGCCGCATTGCTCCAATGCGTTCCACCAAGGAGGAAAATGCACTGGAATGATGTGAGTATGAGGCTTCGGCAAGGATGCAAAAGCATCCATCGCTGAACAACATACTGCAAACGTGGGACAAATCCAGGGAAGAGCTGGATAAACTCCTGCAGAAAGAGAAACCTCAAGTGCAAGACAGCTTTACCCAGCTAGATAAGGAACTGAGCAGCCGCCTTCATCCATCTCCTCTTTCTCCCAGGCTACTCTTGCAAAGAATCGCAGATTTTTTCAGGTCTAAAGTATTTGCTATAAAAGTCTAGGTTCTGAGAGCCATAGAATTATTTGAGGTTTCCCCAGCACTCATTTAAAAAACCAATTGTAGGCCTCACAGTTGGAGAGAAAAGCTTAATAATGCGATGGTATGCAGACCTAAAAATAGACTCAAAAAAATGTAAAGACTCCCAAATACACCTGAAATGCCAGATTCCAGCTTCACTGCCGCATTCCCTTGTACTTCGAGCTTTTCTTGAATGCACAGGGAAACAGAAGCATAATTGTAGAAGTTCAAAAACACAGAGGCGAGAATTAGGAAGAGATGCAGAGGCAGAAATTAACTCATTTACAAAAGCTGCCTGGGCTGCCAGCGTCCCTTTAACTGAACACAACACATAAATGAGCCCACATTGTTTGCAATGAAAATGCTGATGAACGTCATCACTGTGCAGTAGCTTTAAAATTGATTTGTGGGGGGTAGGAAGATTTTGTTTCACCTTCCTGAGTGGGGAAGCCAGACAGAGCTTTAAGCTTTATTGACTCTGGTATTATAATCAGAGTTACTGGTCTTTCAACCTGCTCCAGAATTGGAGAGAGGTTTTCTTCTCTGTATGACTAGACACTGTAGCATGGTCGATTCAGTGCTGAATTGAAATTCATCAGAGCCTGCTTTGTCTCAACAGAGTAATAAAAGCCTAAAACGTTATTATGCATGAAATGGTTATGGAGCTGGTGAAAAGGTTGTTTTTCCCCTTTGTTGCAAAAAGGGGAGGAGAGGGGAAATATCTGCCCTGACAATAAGAAGTGACTGAAAGAAAGAGGAGTCTTTTATATAAAATTTGCTCTACCTAAAAAAATGTGCAAGGGAAGCCAAAGCACCAAACAGATCTCAGAGGAGGAGCCCAAAGGATGAGATAAGGCCCTCAGCAAGACTTGGTGCTGCTCAGTGCAGGGGACTCGGCCGAAATCCATCTCCACTTGTAGGTGACTCAGTGTTTCAATGCAGCCACAGCCTGCACATTTACCCCTTTTCTTGATCTCTGAGCCTGAAACGTTAGCAGGTACCCAAGGGCACAACACAGCAAAACTGTGCTCTGCCTGGCTCCAAGCCTGCAGAGAATTATGCACTCACTATACCCATGTCCCAAATTAAGCATTTTTAGAAGTTCCTCATGGAATCAAAAGGCCTCAGCAAACCTCATCTTTCCTAATAGAAACTAAATCATAAAAGTACATGCACACGCTTAAGATACAACTGAGGGTGGGAGAGAAGCGCTGTAAGAGCTCAAGAAACCTTGATGTTTAGAGGCTCATCTCTCCCAACGTCAGCAGTGCCTGCTGAAAACCTGTGATCGCCGCAGCATCTTGTGCTGTTTGAGACAGACCGGGGCTGATGTAGGTCTGTTAAAATCTGTTTGTGTGTCCACTGGAAAAGGGGCATCTAAGGGAGGCGCTTGAGGATGAAGGGCACACCCTGTGCCGCCTGAGTGCCTATTAATCAGCAATTAAATAATTGAATTACATGAAAGACAAACACATATACATAGATAAGTAGCATGCACTAGTATATGTTTTTCATATCTGTGCAGCGGCACGTACACAGAAAATAAAGACACAGGAGGAAACTCTGACCTTGCTGACCGGTTTGGATGGCACCCAGGATGGCAGAACGGGGCTCCTGCACCTCCACAGCAACACCTGCAGGGCCACACTCAGGCTCCCTGGGGCCACACCGGAGCTGAGTGGGTCATTCTGGCTTTAAAGCCACGTTAAACATTCCTGAGCCACTAAACACTTCCACAAGTTTGAAGGAGATAAGAACAGGGTGCCCAACACACGCTAAACAAACCCACAATGTCTGTGTGCTTTTGTAAATAGCTCAATATAAACCACACATTATTTAGCCCCCTGGAAAAAGAGGCTCATGAAAGTGCCTGGTCTCCAACCCCCTTGGATCCTCTCGGAGGGGGGCTTTCAAAGCAATAGCTATTAAAATGTTACTGCCATTTGTCTAATGCAATTCCATGCTCCACATCCATCTTTGGAGAGCTGACTTTCATTAACACTTCAAAAATAATTTAAGGTTTTCGCGGTGAAGGTTAGAAACTTTTCGCAGCTCAGAGCTAATAGCTCTGCTGTTTACATGCTATAATGTCTTGATAACCTTTTCAAATACGCTGTGGCCGGCAGCTGGGACCTGTCCCTGCTATTTTTGTTGCCAGAATGTAACGGCAGAAACACGATGACTTTGTGCCCCTGAAATGGTCACATTTCTTCTCTTTAGGCTTCGCTTCCATTACAGCACTAACAGAAAGGGCCTCACCTTTTCAAGAGGCTCCTGATGTATTGAAATGCAGCCCTGGCTGTCCTTTCCCTGGAGAAATGAAACGGGCTGACTGTCTCACTGGAAACCCAGTTTCGGGGGCACAGGAGGAGGGCAGGCAGTCTGCCTTTCCTATCTGAGGATGCCTTGGAGAAGGCAACCAACCTATGTGAACTATTTTGCCTGGAAGAATAAGGATAGGATTCTTATTTTCAGGTGCTGGATGGCCAAAGTCATAAACCCACAGTATTTATTCCGACACTGCAGAAAAACAAGTGCGGCAGCTCTCCTACTTTGCTTTACTTGTGTTGTGTGCAGATTACAAATCCTTCCTGGAGATGGCCAGGCTGGCAAACAAGAGCCGAATGCTCTGGCGTCCACAGGCTAGAAACTGGTGTCTCTGTGAAAAAGCAGAAATGTCGCCTGCCCCAGTTTCCTGCCCACCCAGCAGCTGGGAGGGGAAGGCAGGATGGAAGGGTGCTCGGTATCTACACGCCTTTCTGGGAACATCACACAGGTCTAATTCCAGCGCGCTGTCCTTAGAGTTACTGGGCCAAGCAGTGCCCTCAGATACAATTTACATGCAATTATTCAATTCCATGGAGAGCTCCAACAGGGGTTTTCTCTCCCCTAAACCCAGAAGCAAATAAATGCAGCTGCTCCAAACTGATAGTGAGTAAAGGCCCTGAAGCTGAGAGCATGGGACCAGTCCATTCCTATTAAGATAAAGCACTAAAAGTCCTGGACAAGCTGTAAAAAAAAAGGAGACATGATCAACTCGGTCAAATTTACAGCAGACCTGGGGGCATGTCCATGATGTTCTCTCTCCTTGGAGCTCTGCTAGATACAGCCTTGGAGCAGTCGTAAGCACCACAGCACATGTCGCAAAACAGGGTAAATGAGCCCTAAAAGCAATCGTTTTAATGATCATCTTTCTCCTTTTGGGCAGGGATGTGAAAGGCAGAGGTCTGTTTGTGACAAGCTCCCTGTAGCCTTTTTGAACCCATTCAGAGACCAGACAAGGTAAAAGGATGGGTGGTGAGTTTTTCCCAGTCTGGAGAGGCTTCCAGAGGGCACAGTGACTATGGGTGGCATGGGCTGCTGCCACCACAGAGGGCTTGGTCTTCAGAGATGGATCTGCACATGACATCCTAGGGAACATGCCCTAAAGTATCGAGAGAGGTTCTCCTTCCCCTCTACTCCGCCCTGGTGAGACCCCATCTGGAATATTGTGTCCAGTTCTGGGCCCCTCAGTTCAAGAAGGACAGAGAACTGCTGGAGAGGGTCCAGCGTAGGGCAACAAAGATGATTAAGGGAGTGGAGCATCTCCCTTATGAAGAAAGGCTGAGGGAGCTGGGGCTCTTTAGTTTGGAGGAGACTGAGGGGTGACCTTATTAATATTTATAAATATATAAAGGGTGAGTGCCATGAGGATGGAGCCAGGCTCTTCTCAGTGGCAAACAATGATAGGACAAGGGGCAATGGGATCAAGCTGGAACACAAGAGGTTCCACTTAAATTTGAGAAAGAACTTTTTCTCAGTGAGGGTGGCAGAGCCTGGCCCAGGCTGCCCAGGGAGGTTGTGGAGTCTCCTTCTCTGCAGACATTCAAACCCGCCTGGACCCCTTCCTGTGGAACCTCAGCTGGGTGTTCCTGCTCCATGGGGGGATTGCACTGGATGATCTTCTGAGGTCCCTTCCAATCCCAAACATACTGTGATACTGTGATTTCTTGCTACTACCAAGTCACTGTAAGTAGCCTGAAGACAAGTAACAAGCTTCTGATCTCCATCCAAGTGCTTTCATTTTTTCAAGGTTGAGAAGCGATGACAAAAACTTTTAAAAGACTCCTTGGCTTGGAATGAGAGGGGAGTAAATCAAAGTGGAAGGTAGACATCATAGAATTTATGGCGGCTTATTTAGGCAGCTTGGCCAAATACTCCATGGAAAGCTGCAAATTCAGCAGAAACTTTGCAAGGAGTTAGCGTAGCAAATGAGAACAGATAGTGATCAGGCTACAGAAGAGCAAAACAGAGTCATCCTTAATTAAGAGACCTAAATGACGAGACCTGCTGAATTAGGTCAGTGAATATGCCCCTTCCTGCTCTAGTTTTATGTGTGTAAATGGCTCTAAGTGAGGTTGTTTTCAGAGTGCCTTCAGTTGCCAGTGGGGCCATATAATGGACATGAGGAAAGCAGCCAAGAAATATCCAACAATTTAGATCTACTCTAGAATTGGGTCAACATACGGGAAAAGAAAATTAAAGTCAACAAATGCAAAGTAATGTTCGTCGCCACAAGATCCGTGGAGCCCCCGCTAAGCCTAATTTATATAAATGGCTTAGAGAAGCTGACTACAAACTGGTTAAGCCTGCTGACAACACAGAATTGGGGAAGTGGACCTGGAGAGGAAAGAAAAAATAGCAAGCAAAGAAATTCTACAGAGTCCTTAGCTTTGCTAGGTGATTCGGACAAGGTGCAGCAAATAACTCTTAATGTTGACAAATGCAAAAGCAATACAATTTATTTGCAAGATCTCAGGACAAAATGGGAATTGCCTTGGACTTCAGCAAGGGAAGGCTGAAATGGCTACAGCAGCAAGAGAGCAGCCTTGTCTCACAAAGGCCAGGTGGCATTGCCATGTAACTGATTTTTAAGTTAAGAAAGGAATCAAGGTGAACAACAACAACAACAACAAAAGCAACAGCATTCAGGTTGCTTGAAGATAACCCCCAAAAAACAACAACATGGACTTGCATGCTTTATTAAATCTTTACAGCAAAGTCTTCAGCTGACAAATAAAACCTGCATAGCTAGCGCTCTACAAAGCCTGAGCATAGGCAGGACTTTGAAATGGGTGAATGCAGTAACCTTTGCATGAGCCAGATAGGAAGGGGACTGGGTTACTTCTGGATTACTTCTGGTAACAACTGCTCTCTAGGCTGCTTAGGAATTTCAGTCTTATGTTACACAAGCAGTCCTAGAGTAAAAAAAATAGCTCCAAAATGAAACCCAAACCTTTGAGAGGAAGTTTTTTTAAGGAAAATTGGCCATTACCTCAAGACTGATTCCAATGCTTCATACCCAAATGTGTGCAGGGATGGCTTCTTCCAAACAATTGGGACCTGAAAGATGTTGGTGGATGAGGCAGCGAGAGGACAATTTTGCAAAAGAACTAACGCACAGGTTCTAACGCTGTCAACGCCACCATAGCCAACCAATTGCACTCCAGCATAGGGCAGGCTAGAGATATCAACCCTAAAATGGAAAAGGAAACAGAATCAACTTATTTTAAAACCAAAACTTCATGGGCTGTCCTCCATCTTCATAAAAAGCAATAGAAAGTAATCCTTTGGAATACTGCTGTTCAGTTCAGACGTTAAAACCAGGCTGCAGCATGCTCTGACAAATACATTACATAGGGTGTGAGAAGCGTCTGACCGAGGTACAACAGCGATACACCCGGTAGTAGTGAAACGAGCAGTGGGAAGACCCAGAGGACCACTGCAGGCTCTAAAGGGAGAGCAGATAAGGATGAGTTTAGAAAGAAACCTAAAAGGGGGAGAATAAAAAACCAGAAGCCGGAAGACATCACGAGTGCTGTAGTCAAGGAAACGTGTTTCAGTTTTTCCCTCAGTTCAGAGCAAGCAATCATAAAATGGACAAAAAGAGGAATTCAGAGCCACTCCTATCTTCTTCCCTCAGCTTATACAACTTTCAGGGACAATGAAAAGCAGGTTTAGTCAGTATAGATTTGGGATCTAATCTTCACAAAGCTTTGATCTCTCAGTGTTCAGTTCATAGTGATTTTGCTCCTGACTCCAATGCACTTTGCCAAAAATACACAAACACAACCTACACGGTGGGAATGCCTTGCCTGCCATTTTTTTGAGTAGTCTTTCAATCACAGACTACGCGTTGGAATACTGTATTAGCAACTCTAAGTTAAATGCTCACAACATTGTCCAAGTGTTACGATTGTGCGGCTGAACTCCATTTTGAAACCTTCTTATGAATGTCACCTCCTTTAGCATAACGGTCAAGAAGGCGTATTTCTTACCCTAAGCTAAATACATCTGGGCCACAGAACCCACAGAATGCGACAAATCTTCCCCTTCCATGGTCAGAGGTTTCTACTCCACAAAGTTTACAAAGCAATGAGGAGGATTTGCACACAAGCGCATCCCGCAGCCTGCTGGACGTCCAAAGGGGCACGGAAAGATCTGTTCCCTAATACAATTCAATCACAGAGCGACAAGCAAGCCCACACCAGAAAAAGGATGAACGACAGGCCTTGTACATTAGTTAACACATTTCCTATCCTAATTTACTTGACCATTGTTAGGATAACATAAAGAAGTTTATTATAGAGTCCCCACTTCTACACACTGTCCCACCTAAAGTGGATGCCAGCTATTGACAAACGTAAACTCAAAAACCCAATGCTTTCCGTTTTGCAAATCACTCAACATTTGTTTGACCCGCTGTCACATATTTAATCACAAGGGGATGGATGCACATTCCTATACTGCAGGGCACATGGAATCGGAAAAATCCCCCCCAAAGCTGTAGTCCAACACCGGGGGGCATTTGCCCTGTGCCAAGACATAAGTGTGGCTGGGCAGTGATCCCGGTACCAGTGTCAGCTCCACGCATCCAGTGGCATTCGGAGTCAGGACAGGGCTGGCAATGCTGCTTTACCACTGCAGGGCTGGAAGAATCACATTAAATCTGCCCTCCAAACACTGAGCCTTCATCTTACTGAGTAAGCCTTCCATATGAGATCGAGACATGACTGGTCAAGAAATAGTGTTCATTTTATCATCCCTAAATTAATTTCTTGCCCCTCTCTTACAGAACAAGCTTGGGGGAAAAAAAAGTTGTCTTTTACTTCCTTTTAAGCTGTTGTATCTTCTTACATTTTTATGTTGCTTAGAGATTCCTATTCTTTGAGTCACTTCTGTAACTCGTATTTAGATGCTACATTGGGAATTGCAAGCAGGTCAGTGGCTATTAAAGATGATGTCCTGATAAATCCTCTGGATCAAGAAGTTCTTGATGCCCTAATTGCAAAAACCGTGTGAATATTTCAGAGTTACCTCTGCTTTATGTCTCCCAGTTTGCTTCATCTTTAGTGTTATTCAGTAAAACTTTATTGCCACTAAAAGCTTTATCAAAGTGGATAGTGCTGCCTGAGGTCAGACCAGCCAAGTCTTGAGCCTCATGTGAACTGGTTTGATGCATAGAAAATCTGTCTTTAACAATTCCAGCCTCTCCTAATAAACTTGCCCATCTCTAAAGAACTCTGATTTTGAAATATAATTAACCATATATTCTGCCTTGTGCTGCAAAGAGCGCCAGGAAGAAAGATTCTTTTATTTTTTACCTGATTCACTCTTAACTGTTAAATCCTGATTCCTTTTAGTACATTTTCGTGCATTTCATCCTAGTGGGACAAGGAAACAAGTTTGGGTAGTTCAGTTGCTGCACAGCAGCTGCCTGGTGTGGCTACATTGTCTGCACTGGAAAAGAGCCTTTATTTCCCATTCTTATACCACCTCTACCACTTTCCCTAGGAGGGAAAGATCTTTTCCCTAATACAATTCAAAATAAACCCAACAAAATATTTCTTCATACTATATCTAGACATTTTAGAGCCATTTTGGGGTGATGCAGTTGTACATCTCCTAGTTCAATTGAGATTTGTATCTGTTGAGTCACGCAGAAGCTTTGCCAATGTGTATAGCATTGCTATAGAGAAGCCAGACCAAGTGGATCTTGACCTTGTATGGAGGGCTTGCTCAGGACACTGAACTCCCCGTATACACTGGTGACCTGTGGAACTCCTTGATGCCAAATATCAAGGGTGTTAAGAGCTTGGCAACATTCAAAAGAGAGGATATGGCAGAAGCAGATATTAGAAACATGCTCTAGCCTGCAGAACAGGGGAGAACATGGAGTGAGCAGCAGGAGGATGAGGAGATGTTTAAGGGAAGGCAGGGAACAGCTGCACACCTCACCAATAAACATATGGGCCTTGATGACCTTCTCAGCTCCCCCTGGGAGTTTGCTGCTGCATGGGGAGAGCATCATGGCCAGCTCTGCAGGCTGGGTCCCATCCTGCTCCTGCTTCAGCTGCTCGGCAGCAGACTGGGGAAAGGATGGCCTTGCTATGCAGGCACTGTGGACCCATGTCAGGTCCTCAAGCCACCGCGACACCCACAAAATCAGCACTAGACACATACAAACGCGCCCACCTCATTGTTGGCGCTTTCAGACAAAGGCCCCAGGCGGCTCCAGATAGGCAAAGATCAGCACAACACTTTCACGGCACCTTTTCTGTACCTGCAGCTGGTTTTGTACTGTTCATTGCAGAGCTATTACAAGTCCTAAATTCACTTTTCTCCCACGTGCACACCTTGTAATATCTGAACTTAGGATGGCTCCTCTTGGCATTCAAACCGGCTGCTCGGAGCTGAGCTACCTGGAAAAGCAAAAGGCACAAGAGCTGACATTCTCAACTTGCAGAATTTCTTCCAGAAAGAAGGGATTTAATACATTTATTAACCACCTCAATTTACATGGAGAGACAAGGGCGCAGCAGCCACCCACGTGTCAGAAGGGAATGAAGCCAGGTAGGGAATGCTGGCGAGAGGAAATTTGTCCACACAACCATTAGAAATGTCTGATCTTCCTCACAGCTGCCTTGCTGAAAGGATCCCTTTGTTGTTTGCCCAAATGCAGCCATCACCATCTCTCCTGCCCAGAATAATTAGACTCACGCAATATAAAGCAAGGACTTTGGCAGGTGGGAAACAGCGGAAGAAAAGCACAGCAAAATGCTATTCCCTGACAGCCTTCTAGAGAGCGGGGTATGGGGCAGCAGCAATCCGACTGGAAAAAATGGGACGGGACAAAAGGAACATGGGTTGTGGAAAAGGCCAAAAAGGCTCGAGGTGTCCACATTGCTCGTCTAACCTGCACATCTCTCAAGCAGAGGAGCGAAGTGCTGTCTGTGCTGGTTTCCTGGTGGGCAGCGGCGAAGGGAGGCAGACAAAGCGATATTTCTCTCTCTGTCTTGCCCTGAGCAGGTGCCAGCACAAAGCTTTGGCAGCTGCCGAGTGTCGTGCTCCGGGATTTCTGCAGTTGGATGGCACCGGGCTCGGTGGTGACAATGAGCCTTACAAGGGGAAGTGAAGGTGTAAAAACAAGATGAAATCCAAGCTGTGTTCTTCAGAAGGGAAGAAAGCATTTACTGATGTCATGAGCTGCAGCCAGTTCCATTTGAGGTGCGTGTCATGCCCAAAATAAATTTAAGAGACCACAGATTTACCTGAAAGATCAATTTCATGGCCCGAGGGAATATTAACTCTGTATCACACAGCCCCTCTTTTTCCATTTGCGTTCTTCTTCACAGTCAAAGCCATCCCACCTTTTTCTGCCACGGTTGGGAGAGCGCTGCTCGTCACCCCTCACAGCTCACCAGCATCCACGAGGCACCAGAAAACCAATTATTGATGCAGCATCATGGAGCAGCACCAGGGTGGCTGGAGGGGCAAGTGGGTCTGGGCTCGCCTGCAACTGTACGTGGGACCATTCTGACAGCTGCCAGGGGCAACACCTGGTTTCTATTCCCAAAAAAAGCAACAACTGGAAAGAAGGATTGCTTTCTACAGAAAGGAATAAAAGCAGTGCTAATTAAGCACTGTGTCTGCCTCTCTTCTTTGGCTCCATGTGCTTCGTTGGCCCAAAGGCTACAGGGGTGACTGCGGGACAGATTTCATCCTTACTGTCACTCGGATAATTTTGAGAGAAACACAGCCGGCTGATCCTGCAGGAAATTAGCCAACTTACTTCAACAAACTTGCACCCAAGATGCCAAACAGCCCCAATGTATGGTCAGTTCTTCATCATCCTCACAGTGAATGGTCCAAGCCTCCTTTTGGGTGACACCAAGCCCCGCTTTGCCCACTGTGTCTCGACCCCAGTCTCTACGCACCATCTGGCATGCTTGTCAAAGGGGGGCAAGCAAATTACATTCTGGGCGACCTGTGCTTCGTTCAACTCCTCCAGTTACCCTTATTCTCAGCCCAGCTCAAACTTTCCACCACCTGGAGCAAAGGAAGAGGCAATCAGCTCATCTGACGCCGCAGGGAAAACACACAGACCCAAGCACTGCAACAGATGGAGAGCAGGATGAATCCAGGATGGCAGTCTGAGCCATTGGAGAGGGGAAACCTTTGCTGCCTCCTGCTTCCCTCCAGCCTTCCTCAAACCCCCCAAACACGCTGGTGATACAGCCAACACATAATACACCCACCAGGGCATGGGCAGGAACAGTGGCATCTGCAAAGGGACAGACACACAGCAGTCAGACAGCTTGGAGACAGACTCCCACCAGGAGCTGGTCTTTGGCTTCTCTGTTTGCCCTGCAGCGGTTTCTGAAGCATGGAGGAGTTTGCAAACTCTCTCCTGCTGTCCCTGTGTCACAGCTCAGCTCTTCCAGGGAGACGGGGAGCTGATTAGATTTCTGCACTGCCTTCCTCAAACACGCTTCCCTCCTCAGCTCATTTTCTGTTGATGCGCCCAGTGTGGTTTTCTAGCTCCTGACAGGGTTAATTGGCAGGCCCAGTAGGGGGAATAAAATGTTTCAGCTCTGTGGTTGCTTTTTTTGTCCTTGTTTGCTCTTGAGGCTGTGGGAAAGCGCTAGCTCCCGAAGGGTTAAAGAGCTAGCACAGCAGGTAGCCAGCTGCTCTAGATACCTACAGTTTATTCCTCGCCCCTATTCGGTCCCCTGCACGCTGCTCAGGTGCATATTAAGGTCACAACAAGGCCACCACACAACCCCTGAGGCTGCGGGGAGCAGAGGGCACAGGCCAGGGCTGAGCTGTCAGGCGCAGTCATGGCCACGAAGGACCATCTTGGACCCAGCAGCAAGGGGGCTTCTGTAGCCCTTCTGCTCTCCCTCTGGGTCTGGGTTTCCACAGAGACACAACCCCCCTCCCAGCTCCTCCTCATAAGCTCTCTCCTTCCTCTTCCATTTTCATCTGAGTTTCCAATGAAGATTTATTACTCCGAGCGATTACACTGTCAGCCAAATGAGGGGGGGGGAACAGGAATATCCTTTCTTGCATTCCAGCCACCAGTCTGCTTGGCTCCCAGTAAAAAGAGCCAAGAACATTTTAGTCCCTTTTTCTTGCAGGTGTTATTTATTTGCAGGCTGACAGCATGTGAGGAAAGCTATCAAGAATCAGAACCCTGGGGCATGAAGCTGGGTTATTATTCACCTGCTTAAGACCTGGAAGGAGCAGGGTGGTCAGTTAAGTGCATGTAAGACTCCAAGGCAAAGACTCCCTGTCAGCACCGAAGGCCGGTCAGACGTGGCATGAGAAGCCACTGAGAACACCCAAAGGGGGCTGTGAGGAGACAGAAATGTCAAAGCAGAAGACAGCAGTCCTTTCCATCCCACACTCAGAAAATGGGGATTTTACACAAGGTGAAGATTTCCAAGGAGATGGAGCCTGCGTGAACACACGAAGAAATTTTCCCAAGATCTAGGAGATTAAGGTTTATTTTTGCAGATTGATATATTTGCAGCTGGGGTGGGGTTGCTTTTCATTTTCACTTCCTTGCAATAAGAATATTCCCCTGTCATGTGAGAATGCAGCTGCAGCAGTAACACTGCGCTACACCTGGACAGCAAGGACACAAACCCAAAGGTAAATAAAAAGAGAACCCAACTAGTCCCATTTTGATGCCCACCTGAGAGAAACACAGTAACAAACAGATTGCACACAAAAAAAACCCAGCCCTCAAGCTGGATTTCTGACATTACTGGTTAGATTATTAAAATGGTAATCAGTAAGAAGGGCAATTTCAATCAATCAACTTCATCTCCTAAGGAGAAGCCACAGGAGGGAGAGTGAAGGAGTCAAGAGATCTGGTTGTGCAGATTTAGGCAAATGACTGTGCTCTATATGCCTGTTCCATTTTCCTTTTATCTCACTAGACTGTGTCCTAGCCCTGTGTCATCGTCTAGACAATGCCATTTCTCCCGTCCTGTGCTTTCATCCAAGAAAGGGCTGGGAGAGGAAAGAGCAGGCAACGAGTCTCCAAGCTTTCCACAGAGTCACAAACAGAATTCAGATCACCAAGTCTGAACATCCCTAGCAGTCAGTAAATGGCCAGGAAGCCCTCTGGCAAAACATACCTTTTTTCTTTCCTTATGTTGGTCCAACAGAGAATGACAACTTGCTATTCTGTTAGCCCGAGCAGCAGCATCCTGCTCGGTGCGGCTGAAGGCTCAGCCCTGCTGATGCACTGTGTGTGTCAGCACAACAACACTTCTGCTCGCAGCTTGCTTTGACAAAATCCAGGCAATGGCACACGAACGCAATGTTAAAAAACCCGTCGTGATGGCAGAGCTGAAAGCCTGCTAATCGGAAAATGTGGAGAGGAAGGTTGTGGGACTTGCTGGAGGCCAGGCAAGGAGGCGGTGATGGAGCTCACAGCCGAACGTGGGTATCCCGATTATCAGAGCTACCCCTCGAACCCAGATCAAACACCCGATCCCACAATGCCCTTAACCCAAACAGAACTGAAATATCCTACCAGGGTCACTGCAAACCAAGCTTCCCAGGAGCATACAGCTTTTTGGGGAGACAGTTTATGCTAGCAAGGTTTGATTTATGTCAGGCTCCCCTGAGACCCCCACCAGGCTGCAGCAAGAGCCAGTGGGACGGGGCCCCCGAACCACCCGCTCTGCCGAGCACACTTGGGAAACAAATACTCTTGTCCCTTTGGGTTCTTCTCTTTCTCTCCATATTATCGTGTCACTGTGCATGTCACCTTGTAACACTGGGTTATTTATCATCGCTGAGTGCCTAGATTGGCCCTGTAAGAGGAAAATCAAAGAAAGCAGCAGGCGCTGAGGCTTGATGAGAAGGAAACAAATTCTTCCCTTCAAGAAGCATGCGTACTTCTCTGCTACCCCCCCACGTGCACACACACATTTCCAGGCTGCTCCTCTTCCTTTCAGCCTGGTGAGTCCCTGCTCGTCTCCCTTTTCTCTGCTTAGATTCAGTGCCTCGTTCCTCTGGATTTCTGTGTCAGCTCCCTTAAGGATATTCGCCGGAATGGACACATTTATGGGATGACTAACGTTCTGAAAGCAAGTGGTGCTATTATGGTCATACAAAAGCCACCTATTTTTGCTGCCTTGCGCTGTCATCCTGTTAGGCTGTACTTTGCTGTGCCTTGTTATCGTACCAACTCCTCAGCACCATCACCCTGGGCCGCCCCAGTTGCAGGGCTGTCTGTGCAGGGCTCATAGAGGGGCATCTTTGTTCACAGCGGTGGGGGCTCGGGGCTCCCCCACACAAAGACAGCCCTGGAAGTTTCTCTCTCTGTCATAATTCATTTCCTTCGTGAATCTAGAGAATGTACTTAAACCAAAACAGAAAAAAATTCTGCTATATATACATATCTAATGTATGCATGCACTCACACACATGTATTTTCCTGTGCAGAGCAGCAGCCTTAAAGTGAAATGTTATAAGATGACTACGTTCACTTTATACTTCTATGTTATTTGGGATAATCAGTCATAATGTAAATTTTGGGTATTGTCTATTATCTTTAATGATGTCTATTCACATTAATTACTTTAGTATCTCAACCTGTACTGGCTCGCAAAGTCTTAGCTTGGCTCATCACGGTTTTTTGCATGTGACTTTATCCGTTCCTTTGTCCCTAGGTTTGGTGTGGTGACACTGTGAGGGTGCTGTGCTTATCCTCAGCCAGAAACCGTGCCTGCCTAAATACCACCTGGTCACCCTGGACTGATAAGGAATGCAAGATGAAACACAGAGTTTAAATGAAATTGCATGATGAGAAGCTATGTTTCCTGAACTTCAGCCCTGAGACCGTATTTAACTAATAGTGAAATGACCAGGAAAAACAATAATGTCAGCATATGAGAGTTTTAAAGTGCATATAACAGAGCAGGGAGCACTGCAGGAAGATGCTCGGGCAGACCAGAACCTCCAGAATCTCCTACGTCCTTTTCACCTTGAAGGGAGAAGCAGGATTTTCAGCACTTTGCAAAACCTGGCGATCGTGACTCGGGCTCTTTTCACTCCTCACAAACCCAGTGGAGGGCAGTGCACACTGCATGTGTGCTTCCGAAACCGGTTCGTGCCAACCCAGCTCATGTGTGAGGGATTTGCATTCAGAGTGCCTACAGTAAGAATTATTAATACAACGTTGTACTCCATAGATGAGACATCACTTGTTACCGGGGAAGAAAAAACCACTACCCTTCTGCTATAAAGGCTCTAAATGGGAATCAGGCTCAGTCTCGTCTCATAGCGTAAATGTCCTGACCTGCCGTTCCCTACTTTGTAACACAGATACAGCTATAATCAATTATGGCTTGAAATGCCCCTTGAATATAGAGAAAAATCCAAGGCACATGCAAAGGCCTCTGATGCTAACTGATGCGATAAAACTGTGCAGGACACTCTTTTTCTTATTAAAGGCTGGTTTCAAATCCCTCTGCAGTCAGATGCAGTTGCTGTGCTGTGTACTGCTGACCTTGAATTCACATTAACAAGTGTATCAGAACTTCCCTTTTCCAACCGAGTGCTTACTATGGGAACTTCTCTGACAGTGACTGCGCATTCTCCTCTCCCCACTTTTCATCGCCAAACATTCCCTGGCAATCAATAGAGGTCAAATCTGGATGCCATTGGGATTCACAGTGAAAACTGTTGACATCAACAGGTCAAGAATAGCCAATAGACAATTTATACAACAGAAGACAGAAAACTTAAGCAGGAAAAGGCCACCACATTCGCAGCTGGTGTAATCAAGATAGCTACAGATTTACACAAGCTAAAGATAAGGCAGGAAAAAAAGGACAAAAGAGAATCAAAGCATCTTTATTTAATGGCCTCAGATGCAAACAAAATCTCATCGTAGCACTATGACAGAGAAAAGCTTTGACCCAGCCAGGCTGATGCTACAGGGAGGCTCCTTCTTGACCGCTATTACCTGTCAAGACAGTCTGGGACATAGCGGGGAGATAAATGAAGAGAAACCCTGCTTTGTTCTGGGTTTCAGTAACCATCAGAAAAAACATCCACTTCTCTTCAGCCGTCTGCCGTTGAGGAATGAAGCGCTTTGTGCCAGAAGAGGGCACTTTAACTACAGGCAAGCATGAGCTGTGCTGCCCATACTGACCCAGGCAGGCGGGCAAGGTGGGGAGGGGGAACTCGCTCCATTAGGCCCAGCCTTACGCTGGGGAGTAACTACGGGGAGGTGCAAAGAGGCACCAGGTGCTGGGCTTCCCCTCTGCTCCTAAGAGCTGACACTGAGTGCTGGTCCTCACTGCTTTGGTGCCTTGGATTTGCTCGAGCTCTTCCCCATCAGCAAAGACCTGGAGCTTGTGCTCCGCAGTCCCACGGGCTCTGCCTCAGGCCAGGCCTGTTTGCAAATAGAAACTAGTTGTCCCACCAACAGCACAACCACGGAGACCCTACCCCTGGTTTCTCCAGCAATATGGACGGCGTGCCAGCTGAAATTCTCCCTGTGCTGGCGCATTTCACAGCAGCTCCTCCATACAGACCCTCTGGTGTGTGACAACATTTAAACCCGCTCCAGCCTTTCCCCCAGCAGTGGCATTAGTTGAGTCTCTTTCCTTTGCTCAGCTGCCTGTTTTCATGAAACTTGCCCAAACTTAATACCCCTGAGAACTCCCTCCGGTTGGAACCATAAAAATTAGCTCGGAAGATTTGGGTGAATTGTATATGAAACACATGCCTTCTGCCAAGCAAAAGGACCCTAAACACAACAACTGTCTGCTTTCCCCAACTGTTTCAGCTCTACAAACCTTACTGGTTGAAGCACATACGCTAGACCCAACCCTCCAGGCACAATGTGCTCAGCTATGTCTGACCTTCGGGAAGTCTAGAAAACACAATACAAATTTCAGAGACCATGCAAAACTTCGTATTATAGGCAAGAAAGACCAGAAGGGATGAAGAAAAACAAACTGAATGATATAGCAAGTATGAGAATTTAGGTCAGGCTTAGAGAGTTTTGTTTCTTTCCTGTGGTGTTGCCTATGATGAATCTCAAGCCATTTTCTTGTTTGAGACGGGCCAGCACACAATCATAGCTAATGTATCTGAACCAGTCCATAAACTCCCACTGCATCTATCTGTACCATCTAATTCTCAGCGGCTGCCTCAGAGTGGTTAGTCGTCTGTTTGCACCTCGAAAGTTTCCAGACACATAAATAAGCCAAGAATGGGTAAATCAGGTCTGAAGGTCTGCTTCTCAGATGGATCCGGCAGCTGCTTTGGTTTATTGGCAGTTCATTTATCATCTCAAGAAAAATATTGATGGTTCTGGAGAAGCAATCTCTTTCTGTGTCCTGGTTGAAGGAAAGCTGTCCTTCTGGGCAGGCTTTGGAAAAAAAGTCAATGCAACAAATTCTACTTGTCAGACATGTGAGGGATGTTGTGCAAAGAGGAATCGTTAAGCAAGGAAGAAGGGACACTAGGATGATAAACCCGTTGGCCCAGAAATAGCCCAGTCTCAAATCTTCGCAGTATCGCAGCAAGAATATGAGATTGTGAGGCTGCTAACAGGCACCAACCAAACCAGCTGCTTACCAGACCTTGAGGAAACCCACAAACTCTAAGAGGAAAAGGCTTGAAAACAGGAATAATAGGACTGAAGTACTGTAGACTCTCCCTTTGGGCTGGCAGAACCATGTAGTCCTAGGTTAGCATCCAGCTGCCCATCCTGTAGAAAGTCACCAGGAAGACAACTGGATCCTCTGAGTCATTTCCATCTCCTACCTTGATTGCACCAGCTATGTTCTGCTTCACTAGCCTGCTCAAGGATTATCAAAAGAAAGCTTGAGATTTGTCATGCATTGACATGGTGGAAGGAGATCTCACTCTGCACGTCCTCCAACACTGCCCTAACCAAATGTCTGCAGAAACCAGTCCGATGTGAGCTTCTGCTATGTGTGATGCTCCACTGACCTGCAGATCCCTCTTTGCTAAGTGAGAGGTCTTGGGTAGTTATCTACATACCAGAATTCTTGAGGGACTGGCTGATGAAGGGAATAGGAATGGATTGTCACCTATTATTTGGTCTTTTGTGGCACCAGATGACAGTTGCTGGTTTAATATGGATTGCTTAGTTTTAGAAAAAGAAAATAACTGGGCTAACAGAATCATGAATTCAACTGGACTGTGAGAGCATGTTATCCAGAAGCAGATTTGCTGAGGAAGAGGGATGCACATCAACCATAATGACACAAAGTAAGGTATTTGGGATGCTGCAGTTTTCAAAAACCACTTATTCCTGCAGCAGGAATTGGTTCCCAGACTCTCTTAGCCAGATGACCAAAGCTCCAGCCCACGCTGAACAGAAATTCAGTTCTTTTAACAAGCTTTGTGTCTCTCTTGAGGTTTGGGAAAAAGAAGAGCACACCAGAACACACACACATTGTTAAGTGCAGGAGGAACTGAACACACAATGATTACAGTGTGTGCTCTGAGACGGAAAGCCATAGCTCTCATCTTGGTATTTCTACCTGCTGCTTGTGTGACCAGGGCAGGATTTAACCTGAGTGCAGTAAAACTCCTAATGCACAGAAAATACAGACTCTGCCATTAGTGTCACTGGAGTTGATTCTCCATTGCTTGGCAACTCATACAAGTTGTGTGCGCCCAGAAAGAAAGTGTAAGATTATATACCGACTCTAGAAATGAGTAGGTGATTCTATTCTAGTAATATCTTTCTACTTATGGTGTACAGGATGAATACTCAGACAGCAAATAACTAAGTAGGCTAGGAGAGTCCAAACATTAAAACCAAAGAGGGTTGATACAGGTGCCATGGGGAAAGCAGATGAGGATCAATGGCACTTCCAGTGTAACAATTAGGAATCACAAAATAAAGCTTGCAGGTGCTAGGCTTAAAACAAACAAGACATTGTTAAGCTGTGGAAATCCCTTAGCAAGGAATGCTGTGGATGCTAAAAATTTATGCAGGTTCATTGAGTGTCACTACAGACAATCAACAGCTTTGGCTCTGTGATCCCCAAACAACTAATTGTTGGAAGCTGGGAGAATATTCAGGGGAAGTATGTGTGCACGCTAATTCTGTTGTTATATTCTTCCCAGGCATCTGCTTTTGGCCTCTGTCAGACACAAGACACTGCAGAGCACTGATTTTGATCTGAGGTGACCTGACTGCTCTTCTGAGATGAGACATGGGACAATCAGACCCACACTGCTCTTACCAAAACACAAAACTGTCTCAAAACTACATCCAATCCACAGATGATCTTTAGTTTCTGCCTGAGACGCGTTCACGCTTCATTGATCTGAAGCCTGGACAAAGATGTTAGGGGTGAAAGTTTGTAGAGAAAAGGAACGTGAAGCGAGGTCCCAGTACAGCAGTGACAGGCCCAGGAAGGTGAGGAGATGCGGGATCCGTCTCCTGTGACTTTCACGCCTATTGTCCTCTTCTGGTTTCTAACAATAGAGATGCAGCTGTCCCTACTGGAGAGATTAATTTTGCTCTCTCTACTCATTCAGCCGGCTATTTTTCATGAAACTCATAGGAATGTAATATCTCTGAGACCTTCATCACTGTCACATTCAGTTGCAATCGGTCAAGCAGCTGAGACAGACAGACACATACACAGAAAGACAGCAGTTTCTTTACTGGCTTTCCTAAAAGTCGTCTCTGATTCCCTTTCAGGATGTTGGTATTCGGGACTAAAGAAATAGTAGTAAAAAAATAACTTCTGCTCCTGCCGTAGAATTTACTTTAATCACGAAAAAGCCCTGCTGAGCCTTTGGGTGGCAAAATAGAAAAAATGAATGGTTTAGGTGAAAGACAGCACAAAGCCACAAAAAGCAGAGACTGGGTGTGCCTGATTAATGAAACATCATATGGCAAAAATCAGGTGAGATGACAGAAAGGCATGGGGTAGATCTAACAGCCTAAAACCGCGAGGATACAGGCACGAGACGGGCAGGAGACTCGGCCAGAAATCAAGAGACAACAGACAAGAAGAAAAAGAAGACAAGCATGGAGACACAGAAAAGCAGAGACCTATGAAAGAGACACTGCAAGTTTTCTATTTACTGCTTTTTAAGAAACACCTCATTCTGAATGGTGTTTTTCATTCACATTGGCATTTGGGAAAGCTCCAAAGCACAGCACTAGCTAAACCCTCTCCCAACCTAAATCTTCAACCCACAGACGTTACTCTTTAGTCATATTAACCACTCCCCTCAGACATTTCCAGCAAATTGTTAATATATTTTAAACCCTGCTCTCCGTTGCCTTTCAGATTAGCTTTGCCCTTTCCTTTGCACTCAAGTTTAGAAAGTGTTACTAATAGGAATTTAACATTTACAAAAGAATTATTTTAACTACGGGTCTAATAGCATTCGTGTGGTGTTCTCAGCAGCCAAAAACCCCACTATCAGTTCCATATGCTTAGTTTTGTCTAAGTTGCTTACAAGACAAGGGAAAAATACAACTTCATAGAAAAGCCAGCTCACAAGAGAGGCATTCAGAACCTTGAAAACCAGTTCCAAGAGGGACAGCAGTGCCTGCAGGGAGCTTTCCCCCTTGTTCACATTAGCCACAACTCTGCAATCACTCCTATAATCGACTTCACCTCCCAGCCACCCAGCAAAAACATCACTCCTGCTTAGTCTAAGTTATTTTCTTCTGTGTGTAAAAAAGAAACTAATAGAAAAATGTACCCATTTTTATTATTAGTTGGTAAATTTTATGATTCTTCACACCACCATCAAAAGCATTTGGAATTGGAGAGCTCTGCGCTTGCAGGTCACTGGTTTAGCTGATCTAATAGCAACCGTTAAGTCATTGATAGCTTGAATAGAAAGCACTGATGAGGATTTCAATCTGTAAAACCTCAGTGAGAGTTGGCAACAGTTATCACGCAATGCCTCAACAGAAACCCCAAAGGCTGCATTGGATATCAAGTAATTTTCTAGCTGGGCTCCCTCATGTTGGCTGGGTTGTAAGGATCGGGCTCCCTCGTGTTGGCTGGGTTGCAAGGATCGGGCTCCCTCGTGTTGGCTGGGTTGCAAGGATCGGGCTCCCTTGTGTTGGCTGGGTTGCAAGGATCGGGTTCCCTCGTGTTGGCTGGGTTGTAAGGATCGGGCTCCCTCGTGTTGGCTGGGTTGTAAGGATCGGGTTCCCTCGTGTTGGCTGGGTTGCAAGGATCGGGTTCCCTCGTGTTGGCTGGGTTGCAAGGATCGGGCTCCCTCGTGTTGGCTGGGTTGCAAGGATCGGGCTCCCTCGTGTTGGCTGGGTTGCAAGGATCGGGCTCCCTCGTGTTGGCTGGGTTGTAAGGATCGGTCTTCTCATGTCACTGGGTACAGCCCTACCTGGCCAAGGAGAACGTGCTCCACCAGCACTGGGCTGAAGACAGCTGGCAGAATCAGGGATGCTATTTGAACACCTGCCTCTGTAAGATGTTCCCGCTGTCCACAAGGTCCCTGTTCCTGAGTAAGGCTGTAGATATTGACCTCTCTCAAGTCAGCCTGTGCAAATTCCCTAGTCCGGGCTCATAGCTACTCAAGTTTTTCTGCCCTTCAAAGAAGCCAAGCTCCTGCATTTATGTCTAAAACTGACTTGAGAGCATTTCTAAGCTTGTGGGTTTGGATATGCACCCAGTTTACATTCTATCCCACAATAACCATCTCTTCTCTTCCCTGTACCTTAGTATCCCTGGGAAAGAAACCTGGGTACACAAGGTGAAGGAAATTAATCTCCACAGTCATGGAGTCCTCCTTTACAATGCTCAGCACAACGAAACTCTGGAGTTAACCATGGTTCTCAGTCTAACTCGTGCCTTAAACTCTGATGGAACGTGTTGGCTCTTGGTATACCTGATACTTCATTCCCCCCAAGATGAGATCCCCAGCTTACAAACTTCCTTTTACTTCTGCATAAAACAGGGCCAGGAGTCTGACCTACCCTCCCTCCTTCCCCACCGAAAGCCGTGTGAATGCACCTGGGCATGCAGAGAAATGAACTGGGTACTCAGGATCGCTCCTACTGCAGCACTTAACAGCGAGACCATTGCGCTGCTCACATGCGTGGTGTTCGATACCTGGCTCCTAGCCAAAAGGTAACTGGAATCATACGGTTAAATCCCCAGGAAATACTTTGAAGATGCCTTCCAAGACTGATATTTTACATTTCAGTTAAAAAAACCCCACCTTTATAATAACACTTTGCTCTTTCATAGCATCTTTCATCTGAGGCTATCAAAGCACTTTGGGATGCAAGTTGCTAAGAAATCCATTACAAAAATTATGGATATTCCTAAATTGACTGTAGTCACTTGCCTTAATTTCCATTTCTTTACTGATACTCCCTGACGGTGTCTGCATAGATTGGTGCAGTCAGTGCTACAGGCAACTAGATAAACAACTCTACATACAAATGCACACTCTCCCCCACAAACACACTGTTTTTCTACAGCACTGCCCACTGTATTGAAGTCTGTGAGCGAAAGCGGTGTGCGTACTGCAACATCATACACGGCTTTGTGCTTTCATTCCACTGCACTTCATTAAACAGATTTTCACTGTTTCTTAATTTTCTTTGAGCAAGTCCTCCTGTATATAGCCAATATGAACAAACACACAGATTCCTTCTGGGTATGAGCCAACAGCTGCAACCCTGAAAAATATCAGCTCCTTATATCATTAACTGAGTTTCCATGGTGCCCTGGGGCAGAGATATTGATGCTTGACAGCATTATCACTATAAAGTAACTTTACAACTCTATAATTTAACTCTATGCTTCCAGTAATATTAAGAGCATTTGAAATTGTGGCTGTAAACCTTGACACTGTCACACAGACTGGGGAGTTGAAAGAGGGGTTTGTTTTCTTTCCTCAAAGCCCAAAACCTGGTACTGAGAAATAACCAAATGCTGGAGAGAGGATGTGAAAGGAGGTCACTCTTCGGAAAGCCTGCAGGATCAGGATTAATGCCACTTTTTGCAACACACAGAAAGGGACCTTTTTCTAGGAGTTTAGCAGAAAGAGGATGAAGATGTAGACCTCTGGAGGTCTTTTCCCGACTATGTGCCCGATTTATTCTGAAATCATCTTGGCAACAAGCTCTAACTCAATTTCAAACATAAGCCAGGCTGGATAACCTCTGCAGAGCTCCCCAGCTTTATCAGCACAGCCTTTCATACCTCATTGGCTTCGGTAGTAATGTTGCCTTCACTGGGTGGGAATGAACCTGCAAGGGCCATAATCTGGCTCATGAGGATCTTCTGTTACGGACATCACTAACAGAGTTAGGATGATCGGAACATGCAGCTGCCAGAAAAAGAAGTTTAAAAAAGCCCAAAATAATGAAACACATTTGCCCTAGAGGACTGGCAGGTCCATGGAGCTCTAGAAGTTGAGACGTTTTTACTGGAATTGTAGTTTGCATACAGATTTCTTTTCCCCAGGACAGGCATTTACTGAGATCCAAGTATTCTTTAGAAGGAATCTGGATATAAGCAAATGACTGTTTCCTCCAGGGGGTTTAATTCCTCAAGTCCCCAGTGGAGCAGCAGGCTGATAGTCTGCTTGAACTTGAGAATAAGAGTGAACGCAGCGGTCCCAAGTGTGCCAAGAGTCCAAGCTCCTGTTAGGCACCTGAAAAGACTCTGTTCAATCCAAGCTTTCATTCTGCGGCTGTAGCCACATGAATACATTTTTTACGTCCATAAACAGGAGAGTTCAGCAGTGCAACTGCGCCCTGTTTTAGAGATGCAAAGCATCCAATTGAACGCGCTCAGTGAGATGGAAAATAGCAAGAGATATCTTTGCAAGTTGGTTCAGCTATACTGTTTTAAGCTATGGAGATAATGCCTCAGCTGTTTGTAATGGAAAAGACCTGCCTTAGGATAACAGTAGTAATGTCTCTTTCTTCTGTGCTCTTCACTTATGGCTTCCAAATTTTGTTTTGTTTTGGTTGATTGGTTGGTTGTTTTTTTTTCTTTTTTTACAAAAGAAGTTTCATTAAATTCGTTCTTTATCTTGAGGACATTAAATCAAAGAGTGATGTGATATGCTTAGAAAAGCTGTACAAAGGAAACCTGTTCCACCAGACCCTCAGTCCAGGCTTCCAGCATCCTGTCCCTCTCAGGAGCGATTCCAACAAGTAAAGCCACACACACAAAGGACTAGATGCCCATCTTTGGATAAGGACCTTCCCCACCTGGAGGAATCTTGGAATTAAAATTAAAATACACAAAAAAGCCATGGACACACTGATAATTGTGGTGTCCACCCATCTGGATGATTATTCTCCCTTACAGCTACCTGGCTACAACCACACCAGTTCTTGCCTGGTCTCCACCATTTCTATCATCCTACCTCATGGCCAGTCTTCAGAAGAGTAAAACCTATTATACTCTCTTATGGGCTGCAGGGATCTGGTTCCGACGCTCAAAAAAATGAACCACTGATGGATTTTAAAACTGTTGATGTGAGACTCCTTTCCTGGCCACTCTCAGGTCAGGCTGTGACAGCTGTGGTGGAAAACAATTCAGGGTGTGCTGTCAGAGCAGCTCAGCATCCTCCAGCTGGGGGTTCATCCTTCTCCCCCTCTTTTATCCATAGTTCCCTGCCCAGCTCCGAGGATCCTGTGCATCCAGGCAGCTCAGCAGTTCAGCTGCTGGTGGGGAATGTTACACAGCACTTCACATGCCTTGTGTCATAAGCCCTGTAAATGCCTAGTAAAACATGGTATTTAACGGAAGCGTATCAGCTCATTTTAAAGCTTCTTTGCCTGGTGCTGAGCAAATTGTTGCTGCGCTGCCTTTTTAATCAGTTACCACCAAATGTGTGCGTGTGAGAAGGGTTTTAAACATTTCTCTGTCCACTTCCAGGCAACTAACTGACAAGCCTACAATCCTCTTATTATGCCTTTGGAACAGAGTTCATTCACTGTTATCTGCAGCACATGTTATCGTAGGGTATTCTGCAGAGCCAGCCTTACAGAACACATTCCTAATGTTTACATATCAGTTAGATACAGACCTACCAGGCACACACGTACCTCCGAAGGAATGTATAAGAGGACACTGAGGAAGTTACACCTCATGCAGCGCTTTGTTTGCTGGGTGGAAACACAAGAGACACTCCAGCAGCAACCATTACTGATATGGTGCTAATTGAGGCCTGAGACATTCACACAACCACGTTAACTCTCTGCGTTAGACGAGGCCGGGAATTCAACACTCCACAGGATGCTGTTGTCCCACCATATACCTCCCAAACATATACCCCCTGCATAGACTGGAGGACGATCCTTCACTCCTGCATTTCATTTAAATAGTGCAGCCTCAGGGGCAAATTTGTTTTTACAGAACATACCAGGTATAATCCTCTAAATTCTGAACCTTTGAGGCATTTCATTTAGGAGACTACATTCAGTCGTACAAACTGACCTAATTTGGAACAGATTTCCACTTTCAATGATGCTTTCCTTTCCTTTATTTAGATTTTCTCACTGAAAAAACTTACTGTCCGCACTAACACCACCTGAATTCAAATAACACTTATCAGACTGAAAGTCTGTCTCCCATTTTCATGCGTGTAAGGTATCCGTTTATCTCAATAATTACAAAGTGTGTTTCGATCCCACAAGTCTGAACGAAATGCAAAATCTTACCCAATGTAGAAATATATGTGTTACAGGCTCACATAGAGGTTTGTGTAGCATGTAAACCGTGAGGATCATGGAGACATTAAAAAAACAACAACAAAATACCCAAACACACACAAAAACCCGCAAACCAACCAAACAAAGAAACCCCACGCAACCATCACCACCAAACCTAACCCACTTACAAAATGGCATGAAAGCGGGTAGCACTATGATCCTGTTTGCAAGCAATGGTGTAAAGGAAGCAAGCTGACAGGTAGATTACACACCAGCACTGCAAACTGTCAACAGGAACAACATGAGGCTGAATTCATATTTTTGTAGAACCTGAAGATTTGTGTTGGTCTCTACATGGAGCCGGTATGGCTGGTTTCTGAATGTGGGGTGTGAACTGCTTTGCAGTCTCTGTTCAAGGCCATGGGTGCCCTGAATTTGAGGCTGAGCCTCAATCTGCGCTTCCTAATCCAACACAAGAAGCTTTGAGCAGTTCTCGCCTCCCTGGCCCTGTTTCTATTAAGAACAAAACAAAATAACCCGCAACCCAATAACATCACAGTGGGATGAACAAAGTCCTAAGAAATGCGTATTTGAAGGCAGATTTCTGGAATACTGGCCCTAGCAGTTCACGGGTTTTGGGCTCACTGTGTTTTCCTCATTTATTTGCTTGACTTGCTGCCTCTGCATGTAGCTGGATAGGTAATAGAAGCACGCCCGTCCTTGGAGGCCAATATGAACTGACTGGCTGTGTCTTTGGTTCAGGTCCATTAAAAAATCTGAGCATTAATTAATCACTGACTTGCAAATAGCTTGAAAGAGCTGTGCCGGCTAAATGGGAACGCTCTGCAATTGTTTTACTCCCGGTCACAGGCACTTGAGTGATGTGAAACCTCTCCCTTGCCAGGATAGGACGTGTGTAAACCCAGCCGCTCCTGTGTTGGAGCAGACCAGCCCAGAGACTGCTCCAAGCAGCTCCATTTCTTTCTCTAACTAGCAAGCTGCACACATGAGGAAGAGCAGCACTCGTGATAGAATCCCTCCGTTCAAAAGGAAATAATAAAACCTAGCAGTGCAAAATGCCAGCGGAGCGTATTACACGGGCAAAGAGCCTTCCCTGCTTGCTGCCTGCCAGGCCAGGCAAGAACGGCTTCTCCTCCCTTTTCACTCAGCTGGGTGAAGCTGTAACCGCAGAGATCAAGCTGCTGCTCGAGCTTTGCCTGCATCACCACCGAGAAGGATCTCTGTGATCTGGGGCCTGTTTGCTGTGCTCCAGCTGCTGAGGGTCACCGTGGATGAACCGAGAACGATGCAGCCCTGTCTGCAGAAGGCAAGCCGAGGAAATACATAGAGATATGAGACCCTACACCCGAAACCTCCATAACGTGAAGAACAAACCAAAAATCTTGATGGAAAAGGAAACGATGCCAGCAAGACCTAAAAGTCATGAAGAAAAACATATCCAAGGGAATCACGATCTCATTTGTATAGGGAGTCTTTTCACTCCTCACTGCAAAAACTGTTCCTGATAAATAAGGAAGATAAATTAGCAATTGTCAGTACAACGAGGACCGAGTGAGGAGGAGAATTAAAGGTGAAACTAAGGCATCTGTTCTTAAAATGCCAAAATATAAGTACCTAAACCTAACAGTAATAACAATTTTTTCCTCAGTGGCAAGATTTATTGCATATGTGTATGTTGTGAGAAGCTATTTCTTGGAAACAGTTAACCCTATTGGCCAAAAAAGAGCTTGTATTCCAAATGCTCGAGTCAGATAAGCCGCCTTAATATATTCATCTCCCTCCTTCCCCAAAATATAACTTTCAGTGGAGAAGCCAAACCAAAAGATCCCAAATGATTAAGAATTACTTTCCCTGCCCCCCATTTCTTGTTCTTATTCCCACCCAGTTTAAACTTATGCATGGGTGGTGAAGAATTGTGTCTCATATGAAAATCTTCCCCTCACTACCCTGAAGCTGTAAAACTTCCCCGTCTTCCAAAACGCATGTAGAGGTAAATAGGCAATCACAGCTAATCTTTCTCCCTCTGCAGCATTTCTAAACCTGTGGAAATTTCAAAGGCTACCAAGATAGAATGACAAAATGAAACAACGCACCCAAGCCTGAAGTATGGGCACTGGTTATTTGATTGAGCATGGTGACAAAAAGAAAACCACAAAAACAGATCATAAGAGCAGTCAGAACAATGCTACAAACTGTTGATACATTGAGATAGGCAGACAGATATGTGCTTTTTGAGGAATGAGACACTGCTTCTATCTGAGCACTCAAAAATGTGACTTGGCTGGTTTTGTTTGCAGAGCTCGCTTTCCATTTCTTTGTCAACTGGTATTAAAGACCTGGCCCTGAGGCAGCTGCAGAACCTAATGGATCCTTTAGAGCCTTTTGGCCGCACTTCAAAGGCGGGGAAGACACTTCAACTCAGTACCAAAGATGCACTTTCAACTTGCTATTAAAACAATAATACAAACACAGGGATAATGAGAGAATAAGGAGAGAAATGAAGAAAGAAATGGAAGATTGCGGAAGGGAATGGATCACAGGCTCTCCAGGACTAGTTTCTGTAACAAGTATGAGGGACAATCTCCTACAAGAGGGAAATGGCTTATTTGATCTAATACACCTTTCTCTTCTTGAATTTCCACAGTATGGAGAATCAATAGGAGGGAAATGAAAGCATCAGGAGCAGACTCACATTTCCACTTGTGTGTTTGTATCTCAGCAAACTCTTATTGAGATAGAAGTATTTACCTTAAGTGCCCAGCTCACGTGTGCCGCAAGAGGAAGGATTTCAAAAGGATACATGCTTCTTCTGTGTAGGGGACGGTAGAAGTAGGTCCACCCAAGATGTAGCTGTAGAATGAGACTTCCAGGGTGTAGCAGTAGGATGTATCATTTAACAGCCCACCAAGGAAACGCCGGCCTGTCCCTGCTTTCACCGCATCTCTGTTGAACGACGTGCTGGACTGCAGGAGGAGGGACACAAAGATAGGAACAGAGTTCACGAGTGGAGCAAGGGAAAGGTTGGGAAGGAGGCTGTTAAAACAGAAAACAATTCACATTGCCAAATCTCATTTGGACTATATGAGACTGCGCTGTTTTTTGAGCACAGCCTGGAGAGACCATTAATGGAAAAACAGTTCTGGCACAGCGACTATAAATAATGCCTTGCAGACTTTCACAAAATTAATCTCAGTTCACTAGTAGCATCAGCTCTTCTCCTCCCCTTTTGGATAGCACCAAGAAATCCTGTCACATGCATGAGTTTAAAGTGAACCTTCCAGACCCGCCATTCTCAAAAGTTAAGCTGGACTATTTCTGGATATCGAGTTCCTTCTCTCTACTGCGTTTCCCCTCTATCATAACCATTCTCACCCAGCCCTTATCCTGGACTCTTTTAAGCAAAGAAGAAGTATAGTGGCATTTACATTCTAGTGAAACTTTCTTACCTAAGACATTTGACTGGTTCTTAAATTAGGTCACACAAATTTCCACTTCGCTAACTTAAATGTTAACTGGGTGTTGCTCTCTGGGTGGAAAAATATACCGCACTATTTTACAGCATTAGCAGCACAGTATAAAAGGTAGTATTTTGTGTTCTTACTAAAGATCTGGCTTTAAGAACCCTACAGCTTTATGACTATTCATTTGGGGGGTGTAGTGTGGAATGATGTAGTGTAGTATGGAAATACTCCAAGTATTCCAATAAGTGAGTTTTGGCTCTCCTGTGAAGACATGATGTCTGGAGACAAAAGGGGAGCTCATGGTCAGGTTGACTGAAGTCTCAGGGTTTGTTCCTACCAACTAGACAGAAAAATGGATTCTCATTTCATTTGGGTTATCAGACTCTATTCACGAACCTCATAACCATTAAACTGAGTCAATCTTGGCTTAGCACAAGTAGATCCAACTTGGGTCTGTTGCATAAAAGACCTTATTAACTCCTGATTTAAGACTTTTGCATTGCCAGTGAAACATAAAGAACCCTCAGCATCGCTTACTGTTCAGTCGTTGTGCCCATGGTGAATTCTTCGAGCTAGCCAGGGTCCTCCTATTGAACCTTAAGGGTAGCATCTTGTCTTGCTAATACAATGTTGGTATTTATCAAGTCATTCTCTTACCAAACCCAGAGAAAATAAGATTTGTTTCTTATTTTAAAAATTTTACGCAATGGTTCAAAATGTTAAACTTTTCCAGACCAAGAAAATCAGAGTAATACTGAAATAAGAAACAAATCTTGATGAATAGTGTATACTAGAAGATTTCAAGAACAGAAATACCTGTGGGTTTTTTAACATTCTGGATGTCTTGAAGTCTCTCTCATGTTAAAAAAAAGAAGTGGAGGGTTTTCCAGGTTAATTGAAATAAGATGGAATTGGGTTTCTTATTAGCATTCTATATAGGAGTTTCTAAAAGCAACTTCTTGTCTTTGTGGTAACATAATATTTAGCTTTGTGGTAAATTGTACATAGAATGTATTTTGCCATGTGCCTATCATATACTTTCCTCCAAATTACATGTGAGAAACCTTGAGGATATTCTGAATACCCATGGGACAGAGAGGTAAAGTGCTCATAAGTACTGAATGGGAAATTAATTGTTAGATTGATATGTGGAATGAAATACTTAAGGAGGTCTACAAGAGGGAGTGTTCTCTTACTTCCTGCAAAAGAAGGTTTCAAGAAACTACTGAGACCCTGCAACTGAGGGGTGCCTTGTCTTCAGTTGAAATTCTGAACCGTACAGGAAGGTGATCGTGCTCTGGGGATTGCTTTGGAAGTCAAGTAAATGTTGATTTCAATGGGAAGTCCTTCATGTTCAAATGAATGCCTGTGGTGGAACTTGTAATGCATCAAAGCACCAGCTGGTGAGTATGTGTGTATGGAGCCAACTCAAAGGAGGGAGACAGCAAACGTGTCAGAATGGGGTATTATGGGTTGTGAGCAGAAGCATCACTCTCAAGGGGGAAAAGCAAATTCTGTGTCTGTATTTGGCACAGTGAAAACAAGAAAACGTTGGAGGCGTGATTCAGGGCAGACATTAGGGACAGAAGTACTCCAGTGATTAGGAGATTCCTTTACTGGTACGGAGTACATATGAAGATTATGGAATCTCATCAACTATGTTTAAGAACAAATGGGACAAATATTTACTGAGTATCGTTCGCGTCTTTGGGACACAGTTTGGACTTGAGATCCTTGCCAGTCCTATTTCCCACTACTGCAGTCAGGCTAGAGAAAGGTTATGAGTTGAATTCCTCATAGATGATTCTTGAGATAAATATTACATAATATTTTCATCACTGTTCTTGGCGTGGTAAAGGATGACCATGCCAACAAAATTTGCTGATGAAACACCGCGTAATGAATCATCATTATGGAGAAAGCTCTGAATATCATACAAAAGGAAAAACCAGCAGTTGGATGAGTTTGAGGAGTGGAGTGACAGTAGCCAGATGAAACTCAGCTGCACAAGTGCCAGGTCATGTACTCAGGGCTTAATAAAAAACAATCTCTGCTATAAGCTGAAACCTCATCAGCTGGAAACAGATGAAGCCAGAGTCTGATGTATTACTTCACTGAAGTGACTTTTGCTTTCTGGCAGAAAATAGCTCAGAAGTTGGATCTAGTTATTGGCAAAATTATATTTGCCGTATTTCAGAAGTGAAGCAGGAGTAGTTTAAATAATTCAAAGAAGGTTTTATAATGGCCAAAAAAAAAAGAAAACAAAATTTGGATATTTCCAAAGTTTGAATTTTTGCAATTTTTTAATAGAAGAGCTCCAGCTTCAGCTGTGCAAAATTACTTGAAATGGTGATGGCATTAATGAAATCATCCATTCCTTTCTTTGCCAGGTAGTGCTGCACCTCCAGGAATAAAGAAATAATTAAAAAATATGAGCCTTCATTTAGGTGCATAAATGTAGATTTTGGAGATTAACTTTGTCCTAATTTTGAAAAAGAATCTGATGGCATAGACCAGCTTGACATCTTGAGTAAAAGTATAATCTCTGGTGTGACTCAAGAAGGTTGAAGTAGAGAAAAGGTAACATAAAGCCTTCAAATATGAGCACATGTTTTGAAACAGCAGCTTGGGGTCGGCTATAGATCAAATGCTATAAGCCAGAATGTGATCTGATGTTTCAGACAAAAAGAAGGGATTTAAAGATTGAAGAAAATTCAGCTAATGGCCAGGAAGGGTAGCCGGTACTTGCTTGAGTCCAATCTTCTACTCGGTGTTTCAAGTCAGGATAAATGGAGTGGAGAAATAAGCAGGTAAAACTGACTCCTCACCAGAACTGATCCTGGCAGCTGATAATGCTGAAAAACAAAGGCTGTGAAAAGCCACGTGTGATCGTGGCAAAGAAAGAGCCTTGTGCGTGCACATTTATTTAATCAAACTCTGATCTGGAGAAAAGGGGTGGCGGGGGGCAAGAGGCAGAAAGGAACACGTTGTCTGCAAACGAGTCTCTTTCTGAGAGGATCCATTGCCCTAAACCCCTTGCAAAGCTGAACTGAAGCCGTCATTAAGCAAAGGCACCGAACAGGCACAGCAGGAGAACAGCTAAACAAATATTTATTTCCCCAAGACCGAATCGCATGGGAGTGTCGACAACAGCAGCAAAATAAAACGTCTGGAGGGTGGAGGGAAACACCAAAGACTTTGAAGTTCTCAGACAGGGATATTTGTGTAAAATCAACGGTAATTTGTTATTAAAACACACAGATACATTAAAGTTCACAGAAGGACTCTGCTTCCCAGCTTGTGTGAATATATTCAGTGAACAAATAGCTATCTACGGGATTAAGAGGTGCCAAGCAACAAGAATCCAGTCTTAAAAGAGCAGAGCGGGGAGGGCAAAGGATGCCCCTGTTTTTGGTAGGAAGAAGCCCACCAGAAAACTACATCTGGATTCCACACATTCTTGGGAGCCACAGGGTGTGCTGACCCTCTCTCTACATCTTGGGCATTAGTGACAGCTTTCCCAAGCCTTCCTACAGATTTTCATTCCTCCCCTCTCTGCTTTGCTGAATAACCTTCTGTTTTCCCATTGGGAATGACAGTGTCTTTCCTCAGCAAATTCAAGCCCCTGGCAGCTAGATTACACCTCAGAGGCTCAGGCAGCGTCCATATGGCTGAGGGATGCTCTTGGTTTCTCAGCACTGCTCCATCATCCTTCTAACAACCACTGGAATACGTGTCCTGTGCAGTTCACATTCCCAACGCAGGGATGGGCAGTTTGATTGCTTTTGTGTGCCTGTATTGATCTATCACAGGAGGGGCTCCTAAAGACAAAGAAGGAGAACAGCACATTTCTTACACATCTGAGAATTAATCTGCCCAAGTCCACCCTTTGGCATCCTGACTTGGAATCTGAGTGGTTCTGCTCGGTGGGATCTCCTCCTCAGTGTATGTGTGACTTCACAGAAGGCTTGTCTGGCTAAAGAAAACCTCAGGTTGTACAAAAGGTAAAATCAGCGGCAAAACCCTTTTCAGTGGAGGATGCCAAAATTGGAAGAGATGCCAAAATTGGAAGGGATGCCAAGCAGGCTCAGTGTCCAGCCAGCGAAGGATGGGAGCTTCAGTTCTACCTTTCACTGACGGCAGGGCAGAAGGACAAGCTACAAAAGGTACTTTCTTGTACAGGACTTGTTGGGGAAGGAATCTTTGTCATCTTCTGAAATTGCTCAACACATTAGGGAGACAAGGGATCAAGGTATGGCCACAGTGCAAGTCAAACCTTGCCACACTCCTAGCATGAGAATCAGGGTATAGACTATCCATCACTTATGATCAATCTTAAGGTGTTTCTCCAACCCAGAAAGAAATGAAACAACAAGGTACAAATGATTCAAAGTAATTAGGAGAGAAAACGTCAACCAGTCAGAAATCTGGTCACAGGCTTTGAAAGATTGAGAAAGATGAATTTCTGATGTAGCAAGGTCGAGGGGGTTCCTGAAATGTGACAGACAGGTTTCACCAGCTGTTCACATCTCCTGCAACACAGCTGATTGTCTACGTGCCCATGGAAGGAAATAACAAACTGCATATATCCCCAAAAAATTGAGTTCTAGTCTGCACATGAATGTTTCCCAGAAGAGTATCTGGATGAAACTCAGAATAAAGGCATCTTCCCATTTACTGATATAGACAATGATGTAGGTTCAAGAAGAGTTTCACAAAAACTTGCTCAACGACATGCTCACAAAAATCAGAGAATCCTGTTAGAAATCTTTCCTGGAGAAAAGCAGAACCATAAACACTAAGAAGATTTATACTTAATGTTTCATATTACAACACATAATTAAAAATTACCTGGGGCATCCTATGCCATTTCCATTTGGGAAATAAGCTGTAATTCACAACTGAGGTGAACTGTTCCTAAAAACCAACCGAACAAAAAAACCCCAGAACACTACAAAACCAAACAAATGCAGAATCAGCTCCCACATTTTACTTGTTCTGTAATTGAGCAATAAGCACTTTACCTACTGGGGGTAAACTGGGATTACACGTACACATCGCTTCATGTTCTTCACCTACCAGCACCAGAAGTGGCCAAGTGTAATCGGGACTCAATGACAACCTCCCCGGAGTTATCCGCTGGTGCTGCTCCTGCAGCTGAAGAGCAGGCGCTTTTCCTAAAGCAGGGCTGACCTCTATGAGCCCTCAGCTCTGTGCCCCAGCGCAGCAAAAATGTGACAATAAAAAAGTCAGTAGTTCGTGCTCTAGAAAGAAGAAGTGGCGCAGTAGTCATCAAGGAAGAACAACCGTGCCATTGGGAAATGGACTGGAGCCCAGACAATGTCAAATCCATCTCGGTGAAGAGTTTTAAAGTATCAGCTGCAACTCATTCACTCTGGTCGTCTAGAATGCTTTATTGAAGTCTGCACAAGTTAGAAAGAGAGCACAGAAATGCACTGGCTTTGAAATCTTTGCCACGGAAGGCTGTAAATAGCGATATTAGAAATTGTGACTCTTCCGTTTGCCTCACCACAGGGTGCTACGAGAGGGGTGCACCTGCCAGCTCAGTTCTTCGTATGGATAGAGCTAATTACCGCCATGGTGTGCCCAGCAGCCGCTGCTTTGACCCCGCCGTTCTCACAGCTGGTAGCCCTTCAAGCTAACTTACGGGCAAAACTCATCTACTCGCTCCTCTAGAAGCGCCGAGGAAACTTCTCAGTTCAAAAGCCAATTTAAGTCTCTCCTCACACCCACCTCTCACCAGCTCCATTAACTCTCTTAATAGACTGGAAAGCATGTGTTAGTGTTTTTTGTGATAGACTATCAGCTCCATGCCAACTGGGTCTGGAGACTTGGAAATCATACTGTTTGGGAGGCTGCTATCAGGCAGCCTTCTTCCAAATTATTTTACAGACCAGCTGTAGCCAGCATCTGAAATATACACGGGATTATTTTAAAATAAAGGAAAGGAAAAGAAAAAGTATCCCAAAGGTAGAAAGCTGATCTGAAGGAGGCAGCAGAAAAAGAGGAACGATCCTGGGAGCAGAAACGTGATGAAATCGGAACAGCCTTAAAATTACTCCCTGATCCATCCCACCTTGCAGCTTTGTGGTGTTTCTGATGCACAGGAGGAAAACGTATTTCATCTCAAAATCACTTGTGACTACTGAATTTTGGGAAGAGAAGGTTTTAAAAATTCGGGGTCATTTCAAAGAGGGATCCCATTACCTGGAGTTTTTCCAGACCCCTTAGGGCCAGCCAGACTGGACTGATATTGCTGTGAAAGGACTCGCTCTCACTGATGGCTCTGCAGTTGACAGCATTTTGTTTCATAACTCCTGTGCCTGGTAAGAAACACTGAGGTGGGCAGTGAATTTGGGTTCAGCAAGGGAATATTCTCTGAACTAGAATCTGATCTGCAGAAATCGGAGAAAAGGTGTGCAGAGGAGAGCTGAAACAGTTTGAGGTGACCTAAGAACGTGCGAAAAGCCTGAAACTGCAACCTGAAGACCAAATGGCCTCAAATGCTAAGAGGGTTTCACTATACCTGTCTCTTTTTGCCTTCTTCCCGCTGCCCAGAGGGAAGCAGACAGCAATCACTCTTCCTGAAAGGCAGCATCACATTGCAGGAGTACCATGAACACAACCTGCCTAGCACCACTTTGTTTGGCTTTAAAGTGCAATCCTCCTCAGAGAAATAACAATTTAAAGGTACTTTGTCACCACGCACACATCTGCTCCCCGAGGGGCTTCATTATCCCTTTAATGTGTAGTGGAAGAATACCACATCTTTCCCCCTCTTCATCCCTCCCAAGTGTCTTTCAGTCATGCCTGCTTAAGTTTGCTGATAAAAACACATATTTGCATGGTCATTAGCAGAGGGGTTGGAAGGAGGAAGCTTTATAAGCTCTCAGTTTGTGCCTCAAACCCAGAACTACCAAATGAGAACTACCCTTTTTGGAAACTCTGTAGTTAGAAAAGCAGCTGGCTTTCATGCTTCAAGGTTTCAGCTGTTCACCTGTGAGAACTAGAACAGCAGCACTTTTCTTTTCACTGCTCATTAGTATCCATGCACTGCTCTCTACAGTGCTTTGCGTTTCACATTCCCCCAAATCCATCCTCACATGTACTGAAACTGGTTGTACCCGCAGCTCCCGCCTCCCCAAGTGCTACAGCACTGAAGATGCTCATTGAGCTCACTGGCTTCACCACAGCAGCTAATGCTGGACCGGAATCCAAATCAAAACAGCAGCTTTTCTGAGAGGCCTTAAACAACACCCTGCAGTCAAACAAAGCGGGGTGGCAATGACCTCAACTGAGACCTTCACAAAGCCATTCGAGGGGTCCCATCACAACCTACTCGGAGAAGGCAAGATAAGGAGGCAGATTTCACCCCATCTTCTAACCGAACCACAGCTGGAGCTCATCATTCCACTAAGTTCTGCCACCCCAAAAATGGAGAAGGACATGGACCTGTTGGAGGGAGCCCAGAGGAGGACCACAAAGGTAATCAGAGGGCTGGAGCACCTCTCCTGTGAAGAAAGGTTGGTTGGGAGAGTTGGATCTCCAAATTCTTCAGGGTAAAAATGGAGAAAATATCTGCTTTCCCCCACCCCTTTTTTACTAATAGCAACCTCTGCTTCTCAGAGCACATCTGTCCCCAAAGATGCCAAAGCTGGCATTTCCTAGTGTAAGCTCTGCAGAATAATCACACCGTTTAGAAAATAACTCGTGTCTCTGGAGTTCTCAGTTTCCCTATTTGTCAGTAGAAAACGAGACATTTCCTCAAAATATACAGTAAAATAGCCTCTAGCAATAGACTGCAATTCTTCTCTTTACAATAGTTTTATGACTGTGTGTGCGGTCTCCTGGGAGTTCTTTCATAATCATTTATACAAACGACAGAAACTTAGGACAATGAGAAGCAGAAAGGGAAATGCAACCCTCATGCATACAGTTGCTTTGAATAGTCTGCGCAGACAGTGGTTTTCTCTGTGGGAAAGAGATGTTCTGCTCACGTGTAGGTCTAAATCTGGAGACCACAAGCACTCCATAGGAGGGGCAGCATGTTCTATGCTGCTCCCAGAGCAGCCCAGTGCTCACACTCCTCCTGGGCTCTTTCAGTGCTCCGGAACACTTCTCTGAACCAGACTGATGTTCCACATCCATTAAAATATCCCATAGTTAAAGTGGTGATACCCAGAGGGAAATCTTGAGAGGGGGACGGGTGTCTAATTCATAACCAGCTTCCTACCCCTCCTTCACAGCACAGTTTGTCCAAGTCAAGTGAAATCTGCAGGAGAGGTAACTTGCATTTGAATGTAAAGGAGCTCCTTTCATTTGTGCTTCTCTGGGAGGCTGTCACCTGCTCCCAGTTTGGTGACATTAGGTGAGAGTAATGATGGTCTTTGAAAATACACCATAAAATTGCTACTAAAACTTGCTTTTTTCTGCGGATATTCAAAATTTCTACCTGTGTGAGGGTGGAGAAGGGGCTGTCAACTCCCGTATGCACGAACAACACAGCAAGAAGGTACTGAAAGAAAATCCATTTACTCAAACACTTTCCTCCTCTCCTTTTCCTTCTCTTTGCAATACAGATTAATTCAACAGTCTGTATAAAAAGAGGGGTGGGCTGGTTCCGCACGATGTAATGGAGCAGTTTCATTTAGCTGCAGCTCTCCAGAGGGCAGAGCTCTTGGTGAGACCAAAACCTGCGATGCTCAGCAGCACAGGCTTCGCAATCCGTCCCCTGTGCCACCGGACACACGTTCCGTCTCTCCCCTCATGCAGAACCCAGGAAAGGTAAAGAGAGAAATTTCTGGAGCAACATGTCTGAAGCAGAGAGCAGAAACGCATCCCAGAGGGGTGCTAAAGCATACAATAGCTGTGTTTGTCTTCCTGGAAATGCCCTGCTACCAGACAACAAAAAAGGAAGGTAGGATCATTTGTTGTGCTCAGGTTTTAAGAGATTTCTGAGTAAATCTGTTAAGCTTGCATGATGTTAACAAAACCTACCCGAATGCAACAGCTTTTGCCTTTCTGGGACAAAGGCAGAACAGCAGAGAGGCACTTAGAAGATGGTTGTGCAAGTGAATATGGGTTTTACTTCAGGATGAGTTCTAGGTCTGAGTAACTTGCTTTCTGCTCCTGCCTCCCTGCCCAGCCACATGCATCATAAACTGGTTCTTCTTTCTTTCAGAACGGATTATTGGGGTTTGCTCATTCCATGTTCCTGAGCTGTTATTACTCCCTCAGGCACTTGTGCCAGCACTTAGTTCAGACATGGCCCGAAACACACTGGGACTGGTAGTGGGGATCTCAAGACTAAGAGGCAGGGTAGGGATAAGAGCCCAGCAGGGCTGCCATGGGGAGATGAGGAGGCTTTCTGGAAGGAGCACATCTTCCTTAAGAAAGCATGGATGGATGGAGGGGGTGCTATGGAAATGAGAACAGACCTGGAGGATGTGGATAAAAGGAAAACAATAGAAAGTATCACTAGATTAAAATCTTCTTGGTTGCTCAATTTTAGACATGCAGGCTAAAATAGAATAAAATATTAAAAAAAAAAAAAAGGCGCTAAAATATAACAAAGGAAAAAACCCACAACAAAAAAAATTAGGGCAAATAATTCCATATCTGAATTTTCTCCTATTGCTGAAACAATGATAGTCTCAAAAATATGCTTTAGGTCACAGAGTTATTATGGCACTGGGGTTAACATGTTTCCCTAAGGGAAACTGGGTGGGTTGTTGTTCAGAGACTTCACCGTTGGCCTCCCTCACAGTGTGGTATAAAACATAGGGAACTGCTGCCAAAGAAACCAGACAAGCACTTCGAAGAGTTGGGTTTTATTCTCCAATTTCCTCACGCAAGTCACTTCTCAGCCACTCTCTCTCCTTCCCAGCACGACTGGAAGCTCTTGGGCTTGCGGACTTTCTCAGTACTTCTCCAGTGCCCAACATAACAGGACCCCAAGTTTTTATCAGGGTCTTTGGCTAACCACAGCACACAAAGGACACCAAATGGTATTTCTAAGGAAGGTGCTCTGCTGAGAGGATAAATACAAGAAAATGAAAGCAGAACTCAAAGGTATCCAACTACAATCAGTTTGGAGTCCAAAGAAAAACAAACAAAATCCCCAAGATTAAGCCAAGTGCCTCTGGCCAGTCTTTTTCCTTTCACTGCAAAGAAAAGCAAGCTTTATGAAGTGATAAAGCCATCCCAGAATGGTTGCAGTTGTTTCTTTTAAATGCACCAGAGAGAACAGATGGTCTCCTCTCATACTGTCACAAAGGTCAAAATCAGCCACCCCGAAGACTAGCAGGTTCTTGAAATGCTCAAGTGCTTGTGTCTGGTCGTTGTGACTAATCCACTCTCCAGAACAAGAAAGGTCAAATGAAGAACACCTCTCCAAATCCTGCAGTAACTCCGAGCCATGGCTGATGTGTAATGCACTCAGACGTGGTGTCAACAGCTGCTCCTAAAACCCAATGAGTCAGCCTTTCAAAAGAGCTTGTCAGCTCTCACTGGTAGAGCTTTCATACAGATTATATTTACTCCCTAATGTTTAAAAATATCCTTGTTAAACCTTGGAAATATAAAATGTTTGCCTTACAGAATTTGTCCTTTTCCCCCAGACAGCTGCCCAAAGATGTCTCATGTATTTATTTGAGAGCAAGACTTGCTAGCTCTTCTTTCGCTTCCCTCTCCACACTGAACCAAAAGCAGGCTTCTGTTCCTGAAGTCACATCAAAATGAAGAATTTCTGGTCCCTTTCACAAATTCTACCTGCAAACCACAGTGAGCCTTCCAGAGCACTGTGAGGTTAAGTGTTCTGCTCAACAGATAGAGAACAGAGACATTGGGGGACTCTCCTTCGGTCCTCCAACAGGCACACAGGTGCAAATCCCCTGTCCATCCCCTACTCTAATCACCAAACTCCCTTGGATGTTGTCATTTAAATAAAAAGGCCTATTGGAAATGACAGGTGAAGAAAGCAGTCCAGGCATGAAATGCACTCTAAAGTGTATTAATAGAAGGTTGCCAGACAAAACGGCACAAGGCATTTGATCGCATCTTCTTAGGCTTGTTGTTCATGCTCCTTTGCATCTGGCTGCGTGATTTCTGCCAGATTCTGGGCTGGAGGAGCGGGCCAGGGTTTGCCTGCCTTCCCCAGCCCGTGCCGGGCTCAGCTGCGATCACGCAGAGCACTCAAAGAAATCCCTTTGAGTCGGGGTTCATTCTGAACATGTAAAACCCAGACAAATGACTGCTTCTCCAAAGTGAATCCCATTTCACAGCAAGTAGGTTATTAGTGTGGAACTCCATACAAGTAGCCTGCATTCAAAAGCCCTCTGCATTATTAATAGAAGATGAGCTTTTGACATCAAAGGAGAACCATTATGTATGCTAAACGGTGGCAAAAATTGTACCCGCACTTCAAACCTTTTCAGTTCTTTGTCCCTTGTAAATCAATCAAGGTTGACAGATGCTTTAAGGAGAGTAATCTTTTCAATGATACTGTCAATGGATAACATAATGGAACATTGTCTCTGTGCTGTGTGAAGACATGGAGCTAGTCAATTATGGACAACACTTCATGCAGCCGCCAGTTTTCACTTGAAGTGCTGCTGTTGAAGTATTATAATCCCAACAAATGGCCGCAGCAGCATACAATGTAAATGAGACCTCCTGAAGCTTTGGAAAATTAATTAGTAACAACAGTGGTCCATTCCCACACTTTCAAACACCGGCCTGGTAATGTTAACGATGCACTTCCCCCCTTCCCTTTGAGCAGTCAATAGGGCATATTTACATACACTATTTTTAATCTTAAACACTTTTCCCCCCTCTTTTTAAGTGCAGGAAACTCAAGATTCCTTCTGAGCAGCAAACTTCACCCCTGATATTTCCAACCAGTCACATAACCCACATGACTGGAGCTGAAAACAAGAGAACAGACTTTCCCACCTGGAGACAGCAGTAATATTCACTCCTCCTGCTTCACACATGGTGGACACTTTGTGCCTGTCTCCTTTTCCAACACGTCTATCCCCTCAGCTGCCCCGAGAAGAATGGCTTGCGTGGATGTCAAGGGAAAAGCTTCCGGTCTCGAGAGACCAGTAGGATGCGAGTTGAAAGCTCAACGAACTGAGCGCCAGCAGCACCGAGCTCAAACTGGTGCACTGGATGCCAACATATATACCCGACTGCCAGCTTCTACAGAACGGAGACTGAGAGTCAAAGGGGAGAGACTGCGCTGTTTATTCAGCTATTGGCTTCTATTTCCTACATCATTTTCTCAAAGATTTTCCCTTTGTCAACCGAGGCTTGCGCTAAGAGGAACACTTAATCCCCCACAGTATCAGAGAGGAATCCCACATTTGAGCACAAAATTTCTTAACTCCTATCAATTGTAGGTTTTCATTGCTGTGATCTGTGAACAGCCCTTTATCTATAATGTGGTTTTGAAACAACTAGGTGCGGATAAGAAACTCCATCACTGAGGTCTTCTTGGACAAGAACCGGCTGTTCCTTGAACCCAAATACCTCTTCCCCAGGCTCCAAACAGCTGGGAACAGATGCAGCTGCTGTCCCTCCTCTTTTAGTATGGATTTGATCTTCTGCACTGTGGATGGTTTTCTGAGAAGCCCTTGCAGTGGTTGACTGCAGAAAGCTTCACCCCCCAAAACATACAGACAAATGGTTAAACAATACTGACAACGGTTAAGGAATACTGTGAGGCAACAGAGGAAGCAACAGCAGCCGTCAGGCATCACCCAGCCATCTGCCACTGCTGATCCTAAGAAGAAAAGGGAAATGTTTGGTCAACCAGAGACCTCCCTCATGGCAAATGAAAAGACAGAGGAAAGGATATCTTCTGCCTGTCCTTAGAAATGTCCTTCGCCTTAGATCCAGACTTTTTCCCCACTCTTGCATGAAACAAACTACCACGGAAGAGAGAAACAGGGATCAGGAGGTGTCAGTTACTCCTTCCTTTTGCTGGAACAGATCTGTCAAGAAAACAGTGGCAGCAACTCCTTTTCTATACTCAGTTCCCACTCAAACTCCACAGTGCTATATGCACAAGCACAGGACAAAAAAAACCTGTCTACTGCATCTTGATGAGAAAGCTTTCGGCTACCATTCTTGCCATCGTGAAAATGGCCTTTTTCCAATTACAGATTCTTTTGCCTTGCAGGCTCATGCATACGCAGCTTTTGTATCTGATTTTGGATTTTGTTTCTCTAGAGCTAAGCGCCTGGAATGCTGCAGGGTCCCTGTGTTCTGCCACAAGCTGGTTGGGATGGCACCACAGGAGGCAGGCGCTGTGCTGTCCCTGTCTTTGAGAGGAGACCCAGGTTTATCGCTCAGCACCCAGAGGACGAAGTAAAAAGGGGACAGCAGAGACTGGGAAAACATATGGTAGGTATCAAAGAAGACGAGGAACATAAGAGACAGAAAATCAGAGCCCAAACAGTAGGTTCTTCTCTACTTGGTTCAGGATTCCAAAGTTGTTTTTAGTTGAGCCTGTTCCTATTATATAGGTGCCAAATGCGATCCACTGCCTTCCCTCCACACAGCTCATGTCTGAAAGTTCCCATTGCCTTGGCTAAGATGGATTTCTGGATATTCCTTCTCCCAGTCAAAGCCCAATGGGACACTGAACACCCCTTACTTGAACAAGTGTCCACTTAAGCAAACCTGGAGTGCACAGATTGAACCAGGGCAAGGGATAGCTCTACAGAAATAGCTTCATTGGCAGCTCCACAGTTGTGTAAGGTGGGCCAGGAGAAGCAAACAAGCAGTTACGGGCAGGCTGAAATGTTGTGCCTTCTGCTTGCACAGCTTTCAAGGAGAACTGATGCATAAAGAGGCTACGGAAAGGGCCAGGATGTTGTTCTTGCACACAAGGTTGCAACACGCTGGACCAGAGTCTTAAATCTACTGACTTCTGCAGAGCTACTGCGACCAATCTGTGCTAAGGATCTGTTCTACTCTATTTGAAACTTGCTCTGAAACCATATGCTCCTTTCTAACTCATTTCTAGGAGTTTACCATTCAAAGATACCTACACACATACTTTCTTCCAGATTACTAGACATGTACTCAACAATTGCGGATTTTCTTGCAGAACAGTTTTCCATGGTAATATAAAAAAATTTCAAAAGCATACGTTGTCCTTGTCAAGACTTTCAACGGAACATTATCTAACCTTTTATTTCAAATTTATTATTTTTACTTCTATTTGCTATTCTATTATTAAAGTGTACAAGTAAAAAAAATTGCCAACATAATGTAACATAAACAATAAAGCTGACCCAGTTGATCAAAAGGCAAAAAATCTAGTGATAAAAACTAAGTGTTTCAATAATTCAGAACCAAAGGTTATAAACACGGATGATGAAAAACCTGCTTCTGTTTATGTGTCTAATGAGAGTACATGAGATCACAACTTACCACTTTTGGATAAGGTAAGATGGTAGTTAATAATGACAAAAATTTTAAGTAGCCCTCTATTCATATTAAAGTAAAATCTGCACAATCCAATTAAGCCAGAGATTTATCATTAAAAATAAATTAGGAAAAAATTAATTAAGAGAAACATTGCTTACGTAAGAGAAGTCTTCAGCATTCTGACAAAGTAGCTTGGGGAAAACAGCCTGTCGCTGAAATCTTTCCTCATCTTCAAAGATGTTCCCATACATGAAGCCATTCATCATGGTGGAGTGGGCATGGATGTCAATATAGAACTCCAGGTTAATCTTCTGTTGAGGGAAAACAACAACGACAACAAAACGTTCAGCATGAGATAAATCAGAGCTGTGTTATGTAGGTGAAGCCTCCCATAAATCCAGTAGTGCCATCCTTGAATCTAACCATGGTGCCAGCGCGCCATGCCACTAACACCGCTCTGCTGCATCCGACCTCTTTGTGAGTGCAGGTGAGATGCCACACAGAAGCATGGCAGACATTTCTTTTCTGAGAAGGCTGGAATATTTATGCAGCACAGGACACTGCGCAAAACAGAGCCAAAGCATTATCCTTTGCTTTGATACAGGGGTTAGTGCCACTGGTAAGGATATGCACCTTCCAGTTCTAGACCATGATGGTTTGGGCAAGCTTTGGCATCTCTGCACAATTCTGCACCGCAATATGCAGATGTATCGTTCTGCCTGGCAAGATAGGCTCAAAATTGTGTAAAAAAGACTTCAGTATTCCTATGCAGTTTATTTCAGTTTGGAAGGAGAAATATTGCAAATGTTTTTTTGTCTTACTCTGCTTTGTGGTAGTGATTCAACAGAATAGCTCCCACAAGCAAGCACCCTGGATGCCTCTGCACTTGCAGCTTCCCCTGTGATTCTGCATCAACCCTTGCTTTCAAAGGAAAACACCAGGACCCCCTAACACAGAAGTGCCTGCTCTGCCCATACCCTTCCTGCACTGGCAATTCAGCGTCAGAAGCCCTGTATGAAAACGCTGCTGACGTCTCTAGTTCAGGGACACATTGTTTTCCTCACATTGTAAATAAGTGATGCTACATCCCCTGCCATCAGTGGCAAAGAGTCAGTGTTCACCCTGATCACCGTGTACAGTGCCATGATAGCTGTGAGAGGGCAACACACAGTACTAAAACTACCAGAGCTTATGCCACTGGATTACCCAGAGTTTCCCCAAACTCTTGCAACTTTTGGTCCTCAAAAATGGTGCTCTGTGACTAGACAGCGACAAACCCATCTCTGTCTTCTGGCCACCGTGAGGCCAGTAAGAACCTTACTGGTGATCAGAGGGTTCCAGTTCAAGATCTCCTTGACCCCACAGGGAATGAGGAAGAGCTTTGTTAGCAGGACAGGGGTTACAATGCTTAGCCCTGCCCCCTCAGTGGCAAATAGGGACCCTGGCCAGGAAAATACAACATGTAGCTCTCCGGCCACATCTCCCATCTGCACACAAACCTTGCTTGGGCTATTGGAGAATACTGAGCTACAACAGAGTCCAACCTAATACCAACAGTTTGTATTATGTGGTTCACGTGACAGCAGTGTCAGCTCTTCTGGAGACTCTCGTATGGGGACAACATCATTCGGTATGTGAAACTAATATGATACAGATTTACTTTCCCTTGGCAGAAAACCAATGTACAATACACAGTGACTGTTTAGTTTAATTAAACAGCCTAGAGAGAGTAATACTCTATCTTATTAAGCCTCTCCTATGTTAAAATGTTAGCTAATGTAATATCAATATCTGACCATGCTTCATAGGAAAAGGAACATTAGATTGTGTTTGGCTCTAATACAACGAATTGTTCCCTCCTGCCAAAACATTATGCGGTGCTGTAGAGGACCAGCACTGCAATAAAGCACACATCTGCTATTCGGAGATACAGCACTGAGGACAAAGATTAGCACTGACAGCACGAAGCACCACACAGGATTTTCTCCCTCTCTGAGCATGCAGAAATTAAAACCAAGATCGAGTAATATTATTTTTCATAAGATAATTTTCCCATCAGAAACAGAATTTGATGAGATCAGATGCACACTGGCATATCACCATAAAACAGAACATGTTGTGGAGTCTCAAAACAGTGATTTGATGATGAAGTGAGGAGATAATCTGGTTAAATGGGATATCTGCAAAGCGTGAATGTCCTTCACATAGAAGTCAGTGCCCTAAGTCATACTTGGTTTAAAACAACTAGAGAGAATTCTTTATAGGGACACGTTTACCATGCCGGAAAGAACAGTGAGATATATAGCAACAGACTAGGATCATTTGTATCTTAAACAATACAAATAAAGATGCTGGCATAAACTGTAGTATTTGTGCTGTGTCATACTATACTAGTTTCCCAAAGAAGGTGTCTACAAACAGGGGCACAGATTACTCAGATAACTTTCCATAGGCTGTCCAGCAAGAAATTCACCTGCAGAACACGGGTGACCCGAGCCTCAGCTTAGCACTGAATTGATCAAGTCATCCAGCCTAACACGGCATCACTAGGGAATGTTCTCTAAACCCTCCTGGGATTCTTGCTAAAAAAGCTCCTTAAAAAAGTGTTTCAGAGAATTTTAGAGAATCTCTTGGGGTGCTGAAATTTCTTTGAAGATCTTTCTTGCTCATCAAAAGTGTTTTCAAATAGGCTGGTTACAATAGTTACTTGTGAGGGAACAGTGTCCTTGATAGAGATCACCTTCAGTTAAAGATTAAGCTTCCAGATCACTTATTTGGAAACCATGACATTCAACAGATAGCTCATCACCCAGACAAGTGTTTAATGGCATGCATCCAGTCATTCATTACAATGTATTTCTAAAGTCATTTCCTAAGTCAGCCCACAATAACTATTCAGCTGTTCTTTTTCTGGTTTTTGTTCCTTACCCTACTGAACAAAAACCCCTCTGTTTCACATATTCCTGACTGCTAAACAAAGTTCAAATTCGCAACTGTCCGTCCTATGAAGTTGTTAAACATTGCTACATCAATTGCAGTTAGATGTACTACTCCCAGCCACTGCCGTATGCCAGCAGAACAGTATTTCAGTGTTTCTTCTTCATTATTTTATCAAGGAGAATCATTATGAACATTCTCCATTACAGAATAAAATAACTCAGTGCACTGTTAATAACGCAAGTTCCTAATGGAAATATTCTCTTCATTCACAGACACAAAGATATTGTGGCCTTAAAATTGACACTAACAGCCCAGTTACTGGGACAGTAAACTCAAAAGTTCGCCACCTCATTCCCCAAATAGGTGACAATTTGTTTGCAAACAAATTTTGCAAAGGAATTAAGTTCCAGAACAATAATGGTGTTTCTTATCTTTAGAGTCATACATATTCTTAACTGCCCTATGGGTGGGAACTGTTTCACCCATGGGCACACTACAAAGTTGACTAAGGGAATAAAGTTTCATATTTCAGTTAAGATTCTCTGGAAGATTTTGACATAATTACTGATCTCTTGCAATTTAGGCAGGATCACAGAATTAACATTTTAGTAAATACAGAATGTCACCCACTGATGGGAATTTCAGAAAAATCAGCAGAGAGCTGACCTTCTGAATTTTTTGTCTTTGAGATTGGGAGAATTTTCATAGGAGAATGAAGTTAATAAATGTATGTGTGGATTTACATGAGCGCACACAAACACACCTGAAAAATAAACCAATCCTATCTGCTTTTAAACCACAGGGGTATCTGTCAGTATCTGCCCAGCACAATCCACCCTGGTTATGGCATCCACAAGTAAAAATGGAAACAAAGGTAGAGGAGGCTCAAAGTCTCAGTCGCATTTGGTTCAGCCTTTAAGCAGAAAATAATGAATAACCAGGCTCCAACATCTCTGGATGCCATAGCTGCCTTCTGAGAGACATACAACTTATATCCTACAATACAATATTAAACTCATCATTTTCTGCTTCAGAGGTGGGATGCAAAATGATTCAGATGCCTTATAAAAATCATCATGCAATGTAATTCCCTCAAGTGTCTTTTCCTTGTGCTTACAAGCAGCAGCAGATATTTTATCTCCCACAGTCTTTTTCTTAAGTAAAGTTGTAATTACCTGGATGACCAAGCTTATGGTGTTGGAGAAAACAAAGGCAGACTTGGTCTTTCTTTGTGTGTCACACCAGAAATCACTCACCGGACTGACAGAGACAATGACTGAACCCAACTTCCTAGAAAACAAGTTAACATCTCCTCCCTTGAAAACAATTGTCTTTGCCTCTTCTTGCCACTTACTACATAAAGACAGAATAAATAAATATGAAAATGAATTTCTGCTCTAAAGTTCATTTGAATCCCTGCCTTGGTGACACACACATTCCACCGTTCTCTCGAGTCAGCCTAAAGTTTCTGGCAGCTTGAGAAATATACGTATAAATTAGAGAGGCGGAAAAATGAGAGAAATCATGGGTAAGGAATAAGAGCTCACATAACGTTGTCAAGATGTGAAATAGTCAAAGAAGCACAGAAACCAGAAACTGGTTCATGATGCCATGAAAAGTTTTGAGAACCAGTCACTTGCCTGCATTTTTATTTCATTAGCTGAGCGCCTTCGGAAGGTCAGTAATTAAAGAGCAAAAAGAAAGGCTGATGTTAATTGCTAGCACTGATGTGACCCAAGTTAGACTTCGAACAGTTCAATTACAGTTCTTAAGGAAACGGGGGTTTTGAGAAATAAATAAATAAAAATCAATAAATGCTGTAATAAAAGGATAAATGTGCACTGAGCCCAGAACATGAGCCACTAGAGAGACAAGTGACTCAGGAAGAAGCCAACTCTGTCCACCAGCTGTCACCTCAATATGGATTTTATTAATTTTTGGGCATAGCAATTGGTTTAGAGAGAGAGTGTCCAAAAAGCCATCTTCACTTCAATATTTCATCCAGGGGATGGGATAAAGTCCTTGCAATGTTTTATACAAGCTGCTAAAAGCTTGGCTTGTCATTATAGCAGGAGAGAACATAACAGCCCCCGGGCAGATGCTGCACTCTGAGTGCTGAGCCCCTGCTTGAAGCAAACGGACACACAGCAGTTGGCACAGCACCAGGGGTTTGCCCCTTTGGTACAGAAAAGATTCAGACATTCCCAGAAAACCAGCTCTTTGATGCTTCCTCAGGTCTAGAATCTCTCAAAAGGAAATTCTGCATAGGTCTCAAATATATCCATTTTGACATACATACCATACTCAACGCTTACTTATTTTGGCAATGTCTACATGGGTGACACCAGAAATACGGATGTGGTTCACATTTTCCAGGTTCTCTTGAAATACCTGGATTTGGATACCTGGTGAAGTAAATTTTACCCAAATCACTTTTCTTACCTCCTCCCCATATCTTGTCCCCAAGATTAGAAAGGACCAGCATAAACCCTCACCAAAATAAGGTCATAAAATACCTCCATTTTGCTCTGACAAGTCAGTCCTACCATGTCATCTCCAGTTTTGTAGATTATATAAGTCACACCTTATCAAAGGCACCATTTCACAGGTGTGACGCTACCCCTTTGTAACCATTGGGGCAACGTCTTTCTCCTGCCGTTCATCACCTCATGGACCACCTGCTCCATTCACCTTTCTAAACACCATGGCAACAACAGCAATTATTTAAACAAGAAATTAATAGCAGAAAAGTGGTTTACTCTTTTTAAAAACTTCTAAAGGTCAAAAACCTTCAAATAAAAATTAAAAAAAAATATTTTGCTCATCTTGCTTCGAGAGAAGGGAAAATGCCACTTTAGAATCACTCGTATTCCCACTGATTCGAAGCACAAAATCCAGTTTCTCCTTATTCCTGTAGCCACTTTTACACAAGCTGATGGTGACCCTGCAGGAGCAGCTTGCAAACTGGTGGACCACTCACTCTTTCATGCACTCTTTTTGAGATTGTTTCACCGGCATTCCAAGAGCCGTTGTGTTGTGGAATGAACCACTCCAATCCGGTTGCCATTCAAAAGTAATTATTTACTGATAGAGTTCCATGGCAAGTTCTCAATCTAAATAATGATACCTCTTAATGATAGGCATAATTTGGTACGACTCATTAGTGGCTCAAAGAGGATGGAGAAGAGACTTCTGTTGGTTCCATGGATTCATACAGCAAGAGGATGGCACGTCCATCAACACTGCCTTCTTGCCTCTCTTTAAAAGTAAAGGATGCTTTTATCCCTTGAAGAACATGAGACGCCCTTCAATGAGCTTGAACCCTGCTCTGGTGTCCTCATCAGCAGCCCTGGAAAGGAACTAAACTCATAGTTTTGGCCTCAGAGTGGGAGGTCAGCAACATGCATATTCTGATCCTGGTTCTCTACCCGCTTGCTCCTCTCACCTGCCACTGCAGATAACAACACCTCCTGAGGATTACCTGACGTTTGTAAAGCACTTTGAAGATATAAAGTACCACAGTGCGTACAAGCTAAGTATTAATTCATCTGCCAGGCTGGTTCACTGTGTGACCGCTCTGCGGAGACATCCAGTTAGTGTCAGCTCTGGCGGGTTTTGCAATTCCGGCACCTGTCCACCAGCTGCTGGACTGAAGCCAACAGCTCACACAGGACGCAGAAGAGCCGTCAGACGGCAGCAACATTTGGTCATGACAGGCCTGAATTGGATTGGAAAGGGTGACCTGGAGGTGAAAGGCTCTATCAAGAAGCCACTTCTGTTCAAATGCATATTAAATCAGAGAGGGGCCAAAGTGACAATGTTAAGACCCAGATCAAGTTTAGACAAGAGTTTTCGGTCAGCTGCGGGGACAATCATTGTATAATTTTTACTCTGAATGAATAAGAACAAGGAAATTACACTCCTCTGGATTTTGGGCCTGACCCCAAGCCAAAACTAGGCGGGTGAGTCTGAACAAGGGCAGTCATTGTTCTGTCTCATCCTTTCTCTCTCTCCCTCATATAGAAGGGAAAATACACATGCACACAGCAACATGCGGTTTGACCTTCGCAGGCTCTGAAGTCTTTAGTTGCCTGAATAATTAGAATAAAGCATTGGGACTGAACCCAGACTTGGGGCATTATGTCACCTTAAACTTTGCTGATCTCATGTGGCTCTGCCCATCTTAGACCTCACTTGCACGTCCCCACCATATGCCCCACGGAACAAGCTCTGTCAATCCTTCCTTGCTCACCTGTCTGCTACTCAACAGCACTGGCTCTACAGGAAGAGAACTTTCCAGAAAAGAGAGGAGACAATAGTGGCAAAAGAACCCACAGGTTTTTGGGAGAGGGAAGGAAGAAGCTGAGACAGTAACTGTTTCTTATTCTGATAACTAAAGAAAGAAAAATTGGATTAAGAAATAGAAACATCTAAATGACCATGTTTTCAGTGGATAATTCAATTTGGCTCTGACCTGGTTCTTAAAGTTTGCTCAGCTGAAATGCTCCCAGCAGCTGTATTGAGGATGTTAGTGCACCTTGGTACTGTTCCTTAGACGGCCACTTGCTTGCTGTGTAACCACATGCAAATCATTTAATGTCGTCAGGCATCATTAATTGCTGCTTATAACCTGAAACTATATTAAGCTCAAGACTGCCTGTTCAACTATTCACTTCATAGCAGTATTAATAGTTTTGTGTTTTACCAATAACTTATAATTATACCTCTGCAGAACCTTCTGACTTGGTGCACAGGCTTTACTTCAGTACAGAACTAAGGACAAAGGCATTGCCTGCCTTTCCTCCCATTACAAAGGCAAAGAGCGGTAAACCCAAAAACAATGGCTGGGACTTATGGTTCCCTGTCCCCTAATGTCCTAGGAACTATTCCAGGTGGACGAATAGCGTGTAGTCAAACCAGACTCCGTAGCAAACAATTTCTCTAGTCTCTCAAATAATATATGGCATTATTCACTATTTCTTACTAAATAAGTAAGAGCTGGCAGAATATAAAGTCATCAGGCAGAAGACCTAAGGCAAACAAAATTAAGTGCTTTTTAGATTAGCTTATACTGCAGAACTCACTGCCACCATATTTTGGTCAAACCACAGATGAACTCCAAGATTAATTAGACAAATTCAAAGAAAGAGATTCCATTATGTTATTACACACAAAGCAGTGGACACAATTTCTTGATCAGAAAATCCCCAAATGACTCATTGCCAAAAGCTTTACCCTGTTCTTAGTTTATCCCTTATCATGTGCGGGAGGCCATCAGATACTGAGCAAAACAGACCTTGGATTTGATGCAGCATCACTGTTCTTATTTTCCTATTATACCTTAATTTATGCTGCAGAACGAAACTTTCGTAGTTCCTAAAAAGGTGTTTGTTGATGGTTAAAAGCATGCATATTTCTGCAGTTTAAGCTGTCTACTTTAAAAAGAGATTAGACAAATTACTGTGAGGCAGGTCCTGCTCTATTATAAAGCTTTCAGCTCAAGAAGCCCCTAAACTAATAACTACAAGCCGGACATGAAAGGTGAAGGTTGATTTTACACATGTAAAATTTCATATACAGGCCCCTAAGCATCTTTTTTGCTTGCTAACAACATACCCAGAAATTCTGATTACTTGGACATGCAGTGGTTGTTCTTATTTTACACAGATCCATGAGGAGTAAGAAATAAAGGAACACACCTGCATGCAAACCTGCCCAATCAGGTGGAAGGAAACAACACTAACCGTGTCATTTAAGGGCTGTGTGGCCATCTACTTGCTTGGGAAGACAGGAGGGCTCTGGATGGTCATTATGCACATGCTTTGCTAGTGATCGACAGCTGAATAGAAAACTAACTCTTTCTCTCCATCTTCTTGGCACAGCCTCACCACGAGCAGAAGTTATCCATGGTCATCAGTCTTATTCTGCTCCTTTGCAAGTGGCATCTTGCTTTTCCTTCCTTGCACTCAGTGCAGGCAACAAGTACGTCCAAGTAAGAGATAAAAGTGAAAGCCGATAAACGGGAACACAAGGACACTGAAAGAGATTAAGGACTATATATCAGACATAGAATTGTCCCTGATTTTCTCTTGTTGACCCAAGTTCATCTACAACCAGAAGAATAGGTTTTCTTGGGTTTGATCTACTCAGAGACAGATCAGCATAGCATTTTGCACCAAACTGCGGAGTGTTTTCTCTGTGCTTTACATCTAGCAGTATTTATTATCCATACAGTGCTATAAAAGCTAAAAGGTAATGGTCATTTCGGAGTGATCGGCTTTTACAACTGAAAGCACAACAGATCATGCCGTTTGCAAGGCACTTCTCAGCATCAGTTGTATCTGAAACATTTTTCCTCCGATATTCCCCTACCCACACTGGCCAACAGGTAAACACATTACTGCAGGTAATGCTGCTTTGTGTTCTGCCCATCAGAACAAACAGCAGACAGCTGTGCCTGGAAGTAAAGCTACAAGACCTCAAAGACAATGTATTCCCTGCAAACACATATGGAGGACCACTATTATTTTTTTTACCATTTCCTACATAAAGAGTATTCATGTCCAGAACATTAGGGACTCAAGATTCAGCACAGTGGTATAAGAAATAATCAGTGACAATCTCAAGACAATTCACCAGGGCATAACTAACCCAAGGTATAGCAGGACTCAGATCAACATTTGATCTTTGCTCTCCTAAACGCTGCATTAGCACCGATGGTCCACGTGCTGTTTTCAGGTTGAGTCACCAAACACTGGAGCGACCGGGCAGTCCTATGATCCCCGTTACTGACTGCTTCAGGAGATTAGTGCTACAATACGACTGCGTTGCAAAGAAATACCGTTGTGATTTAACCCTGGTGGGCAGCTGAGCCCTACACAGCCACTCATTCACACCCCCCGCAGCGGAACAGGGGAGAGAATCGGAAGGGTAAAAGTGAGAAAATGAGGTTTACCCTTTTATTCCAACTACAGGCCGCACAGCAAGACAGAAACCACCTACAACAGCGGCTTAATAAAAGTCCTCTGGAGGCAGAAAGCCATTGCACAAAACTTCAGCAGACAACTCACGGGCAAAGCAAAGTCTTTGTGAAGTCATTCTGTTTCTCCAGAGTTTCCCTGGAAGTTTCCTTCCCTCCACACCCCCACACGCCACGTTGTGAGTGGGAGAACGTCCGGAAGGACACTTCAATAAAGCTCCCACTTTCCCAACGGCTCCCCGTTAACTTCAGATTTCTCTGAAGGGAGGAGGTGTCTGCTATCTCTGATGGTTGAACCTGATCCTGTCATCATTAGCTTTCTCAGAGACTCTTCATTTGCTGAACGTTGGCCTGTAATAAGAAGCAGGAAGGATAGTAATTTTTATAGCAACTACCTGCCAACAGATTTCAATTCTTTATTCCTTCAAATCCCACATCTGTCCATGTCTCCAGGCACTGGTGGAAAAGCTCTGCATTAGTTATTTTTATTATCAACATAAAAATCTTTCCATTTATTTATTTATTAAGAAAAAAAAGCAGCTATCTACAAAACTCAGTTCGTTTTGTCCTTAGGCAGACATTTAAAGCTGTCTGCCAACTTCGTTTCTTAATAAAAAAAAATCAGCTGAAGTCTTTATTACACACAGTGTAACAAAATATGACCAGCTACATTTACCCAGCTGAGACATTTGCCATCCATCTATCTGGAAAGAATTCTGCGACTGAAAGAGGAAACATCTGATCAGGAAGGCGACCCCATTTCTGAAATTTGGCCTTTGGTGGGTCCTGACCACAGCACTGAGCCCCAAGACGTTCCCCTGCCCTAGCTGAGTCCACACCACACAGTGGAGAAGGGACAGATGAGCTGGTGCTGGTTCTGACCCAGCCCCAGACAGACGGACAGTAGAGACCTGACAGTTCAGAGCAAGGAGGGCTCCATCGCATGACTATTCTGCTTTTGGGGCTCAAGTGCATGGATCTGTGTGATGCTACAACAAATGGCTTCTCCACCTCTTCCCCAACACAGCAGAGAAGGATGGAGTTTGTACCATGTGGTTGGCACCAGGGAAACATGAATCCCAGAATGTCAGGGGTTGGAAGGGACCTGGAAAGCTCATCCAGTGCAATCCCCCCGGAGCAGGAACACCCAGCTGAGGTTCCACAGGAAGGTGTCCAGGCGGGTTTGAATGTCTGCAGAGAAGGAGACTCCACAACCTCCCTGGGCAGCCTGGGCCAGGCTCTGCCACCCTCACCAGGAAGAAGTTTCTTCTCATATTTAAGTGGAACCTCTTGTGTTCCAGTTTGTACCCATTGCCCCTTGTCCTACCATTGGTTGTCACTGAGAAGAGCCTGGCTCCATCCTCCTGACACTCCCCCTTTCCATATTGACCCCCATGAATGAGTCCCCCCTCAGTCTCCTCTTCTCCAGCTCCAGAGCCCCAGCTCCCTCAGCCTTTCCTCACACGGGAGATGCTCCACTCCCTTCAGCATCTTGGTGGCTGCGCTGGACTCTCTCCACCTCCCCAACCACCAGCCAGCCCTTTTTGAAACAAGCCACATTCAAGCTGGGGCTTTGCTTTTGCATCTTAACAGTGTGATATGGCAGAGACTGAAAATATATTCCAAACCACTTCAGTTCCTTGCCCAAATGCCTCTCGGACTCTACCGCAAGGACACGGTGGGTGATGAGAACTGTGCCTTCTGCCCAAAATCTCATGGTCTGTTTCATAGTCTCTGAAAAGCGGGAAGGATTTGGAGCCCTCACCAGGATACGTGGCAGAGCTGCTGCCTGAGCTCTTTTTAGGCTGGTGACTGGCATGTTAAACCTAAACAACACATCTTAGACTGACACGAGATGAAACACATTAGGCAGATGGCATGTTTTCTCTGCACAAGCCAGCGCCAGAGTGTTCCTCCTCACGATCTCCTCTTCTTGTTCTCACAGCAAAATTAGTTTTAAAGGAAAAAGAAACAGAAAAATGTGTAAGATGACGAGAGCACAGATTATTATGTGGAAAATATATCAACAAGGGAGGTGTTTTGTTCTTTCAATTCCATGGGTTTTATTTATATATATTTTTCATAAAAACAAACACCCTACTTTGTCGAATGTGAAAAGTCGAAATTTACATTTAAATAGAGGTATTTAGGTGGGTGGTTTTTTTTTTTCCTCTCATCTTTTGAATGCAGAGTACAAAAGACTAAAAACTCTCAATTTTCCTAAATGGAAGGATAACAGGTGAGGTTTGCATTCTGGGAGCTATTCATTTAGGGAACAATGTTCAACTCGGCAAGGACCAAAGCCCAGCTGATCAAGGGGAAAAGAGCAGTGGCTATTAGGCCTGACAGGGATTTGCTCGCCAGCTGAGACCAGGAGAAGCTGTGATCTCATTGTGCCCTGTTCCCAAGGACGAAATCATGCCCAGTACAGCTCCCTGAGGGCAACGCCTGCATTTCCAGATGTGCAGTGGATCACCGTGTGACTGAAAATCCCTGCCATTTTAGAGGTTTTGGTGCTACAAATAGCCCTGGCTTCATTGCTGGAAATACTGCAGATGTTTAAAGCGTTAGGTGGTCTGCTTACGAGAGAAAATGAGAAGACTTAAGTCCATAATTGCACAGCATTCAAGCCATTGTAAAAGAATGGAAGTGGAAGCAAATACTGTGATGACCCTTAAAGCTTGACATCAATTACCTTTTTAATTTTGTTTTTAATTAATAGTTTTTTCTCGTTTTCTTCCTGACAAGGAAAATAAGTACTGATTCTAACCAGGGATTCTATCAAAAAGTACACTTGCAAGCAACATCCTCAGATAATTCCATCCTGGTCCATGGAAATGTGTAGCAACATTTTTAACCACTTCGTCTCCCTGGAGCAAATAAGGAGGAACAGAGGATGGACCGCAGAAGCTCATTCAATTCTGGGCAGGATTGCCATTTTCTGACATAGAGCTGACTCCTGGTATTAAAAGGGCACATGCAAAAAGTAATGTCATATTTTTTTAAAACAAGAGTTAATCACAGATCCAGCCAGCACATCGTAGGGTTTTATGTTGAGCTGTCTCTCGTGTTATATTGAGCAAAACTCATACAAAAAGACCAAATAACGCCACCGCTCCCCCGGTAAAAATTGTCTGCCTGGATTTTAGAAGCAGAGGAAATAGTAATAAATATTTGGAAAAGGCAAACACAAAAAAATCAAGATGCCTGGGAGGTAAGAGCACTATTGCTGTGTGCCCAGCACTAGGAAATCACTGACTTGCTCTTTTTAAAGTTGCAAACTGTGTTTCCAGTCTCCCAGGACTAGAAGCCTGCCCAAACACTACATCACTATCAGAAAACATATTCTAGCGTTCACCCATCATCACATCGATCCCTTTGACTTTGGCGAGTTCTGCTTTTTGCCACTCTCACACACAGCAAAAGAGTCTGTTGCTTCTGCAACAAGCTATGCCAGTTTTCCTAGCACTTCTGAACTTAAAAGCACTACCTGCATTAATTAATGACAGTGCATTCACCACCAGTGCCAGCCCCTTCGTTCAGAAGGTGTCCCAGCCCCATTGTGTAGTGACCGTTTGGTTCCACATGCATTGTTTCTGGCAACAAAGAGAGCCTCAAGAGCTCCATCCTCCCCATCTTCCCCACAGATGGTTCACCACTCTTCACCAGGACTATGTGACACCATAAGCTGGCATGGTTTGCTGGGAGACCACATCATGACCTAGGGAACTAACCCAGCCAGGCAAAACAAGTCGAAATATTTGGAGTTTTGTCTTTCTTTCCAGCCCAATCAGCTGCTTGAGCTGTTCATATATTGTCCCTCCACCCAAAGAATGACGTGTGTGATTCATACAGAATTACTGTTTGCACAGTTGGGGGCAAAGGAAAGGGTAAATACAAGAATACTGATACTGGGAGCAAAGCTACACAACACTTTTCTGAGGTGTCTAAGGCATTCTCCCTAGCTATTTCCACATTATTTTTGTGTTTGTTCTAACAAATTATATCCTTATATATATATATATATAAGTTGTGAGGAAACGGACTTTTTTTGGAAGCTTTTTTCAAAGAATAAACTTGGCACACAAGTGCAGTCAGGTGCCTCCCAGCAACCGGTCCAGCTCAAAGATATACAGCCCTTAGCACTGGCCCAACCTTTTAGCACGGTGCCCGTGTTTATTGTCACCTGCTCTAAATGGTGACAACAGGAGAGATCTTCACATAACCCTTCCTCCTCCCTCAGAATAACCCCACAAGCCAACAACCTACAACTTCATGTACAGTCATTTGACACAACTGGAATCTTAAACCGCCGATGGGAAGTACAGACACAAAGCTCAGCAGCAGTGAAGAAATGCAGAGCACAAGCACCATCCAAACCTGAGTCCTCTTCTGTGCTACTACACTGAATTTCTACTCAAGACCACCATGGCTAACATTGTTCTGGGCTCCTTGCCTATTTGAAAAACAACCAACCAACCAACCAACAACCAACCAAAACCAGAAACCAATACGTATCATACTATGCTAGAGGCAGATCTGGCAGTGGGGTTTTTTTGTGTGTGTGTGTTGGGGGTGTGGGGAAGGAGTTGTTTGCTTTGTTTTCTAAAGGTTTCCGGGTTCCTGTAAATGTCACTGAGTTGTGTATAAGGCTGTGGCATTTTGCTCTCTCTAATACCAGGAAATTCATATACACACATTTGCTGTTGTTTAGCTTGTGAATATAAAGCCTGAATCAAAGCATCACAAGAAAAGAAAGTGGGTTGTTTTCTTCCCTGACTTTTCTGAGACTCAGTAATATTACCAGTTTCTCTTTCTCTCCCACTTCTATTTTGTCTTAAGGCTCTGCATCTTGGAAGACTGTGAAGCTGCTGTGTGATTTTTATCTCCATGATTAAAGTGTTACACTTTATTGAGCTCTTTGCATCAGCACCAAAATCTGCAATGCAGGATTTTACATAACACTTCATTTTCTCCTCGCACCATTACTGTTATTAACCTGGTGGCAATAAACAGAAAATATAGCTCAGCTCATGATGTACTCGTGAGTTTTTTGTGTGAGAGCATAACAGAAAGGGAAAAGAAGAAAAAGAATGGAAATGAAAGAGCCTCCACCTTGCGAAAGATAAGGAATAGCTGCATAAACTTATATTTTCCTTCAAGAACGATTGCAATGTTTCAGAGTTAAAAAAAGAAATGTTGTGCTATAGCTTCTGCATCTAAGGATTTCCTCTAAAACAAGAGATCAGAAAAGAAAGAACATCCAAGCAAATTCTCCAACTCATTATTATTCTTCATTAGGCTTCCGAGATGGAAGGTTTGATTGATACCCTACTTCAGGATGTTGCACTTTTCTTTGTTTAGATGACGACGTTTGGAAAGCATGAGATGTGCCAACAGGGTACCGGTGAGGGTCTGAAAACCAGCTGAAGAGCTGTGTGTGCATGGATGACCTTCACACTCCATCAGCGGACGGAAAAAGCACGTTTCACAGACACGAGATCTCTGAGCAGCCAGGAAAACAGCGGGAGTTAAATATCGGAATGTCTGTAGGAACGTGGGTTACCTAGCAGAGATTCTCTTTTTGCTGAAGCGGGAGAAACCTGCAGGTTCTGGAGCAGAGGCATTGAGATCCAAAAGCAGAACCCCAAAGCCACGCAGAAAGAGATGGGTCATCCATGGACACATGGTCACCAAGACTAACAGTAACAAAAGAGAGAGAATGCCACTAGCTTGGCATGTCACAGAGAGCATTCAGAAGCAAAGTATGAGCGAACAGCAATGTTTTGGGTGCTTAGGTATCATATTCAAAAAGAAAAAACAGGAGGGCAGGCTTCACAGTCTTGCTCTGTTTCTCCTGCCTTTAGATGATATCACCACTCCTTTTGCAGCGTTGGGGGTGTGGAGCTGTGGCATATCCTAAAATCCCGTTTCCAAGCAGTCTTCAGCTGGGTCATGAACCGCACTCCGCTGCCATGGCCGCCCCAGGCACCTCCTCACAGGAGCGCTTTGCAAAGTCGGTGCAGATGGGGCTGCTAACCCTGAAACGCTCCGGTTATTGCTGAAGGATTGTTTTGGGGTTATTTCAACCCAAGAGAAAGCTTTTAGAAAGCTCTCAAAGCTTCTGCCCCCTACTTATGTGGGTTCCTGCTCTTTACTCTTGCTATTTATTTTGCACTTGCTCTTTACTCATAAATGCTGCAGTTTGAAATATAGCAGAACATTTTTCAGTTCGTCAGTGTGTTGTTTGCTGTCAAGGAGACGAAATGTTACTACTTTCCTCTGGAGAAGCTTAGGACATGATGGATGAAATGTCACAAATAATTAGACTTTTCTTATGAATTACATTTTTTTAAGCTTCTGTTTTCATGTCAACAGGTATGTTACAGATGGGCTGCACAAAAGGACCTGGGGAGATTTCAGTTCTCTGGGAACAGCAGTAATGTAATATCTGATAAGCCAAGGCACTGCTCCAGCTGAGACAACCTTTAAACACCTTCCACTATGAAAATTTGGGGCTATGAAAACCTGAGTTCAGTAGCAGAATCAGAGACATCCAGTCCAGTTCCTAAACAGCATGGATGTAGTTAAGATGCCTTGACGTAGTCTGACCTAAAGTCCATCCACTCCAGTGTCCTGTTTCTGACTGTGTCACCATTAAGCCCTAGGCAATATAACATCCAGTGATAATCTAAATAACTATGAGACTTGGGGGAAATACGGGATGCAGTTCACTTTCACATTTGGAGCAGAGATGCGCTGCGCGTATATTCAGATTGCATTAAGTTATCTGGGTGGCAGACATGAACAAACCCTCCAACTCTGAACTTTGTCTCGATCGAGGCCAAGAGCTGATCTGCACGTCACTGAGCACACACCCGCGAACACCCCGAATATCTCCCAAATACCTGAGCACGCCGAGGAAAACTGAGGAAAACAAGCACAGACACTCACACACAACTTGTTCATTATTGTTATATGAGTTTCTAAAGCTCTCATCATTTTCATCTCTAAGTTTATAAACTGCCAGTTGTTATGGTAGGTAGGCAGTAAACGCTGGATCAACAGTAACACTGCAGCTGAATTGCTGTTCTGGAATCTTGTATCACATGCAATGACTTTAAATTGCTTGCTTTGCTAGAAAGGCTGGAAGAATGCGGAGCCATGGCGCTCTAAATCACACTGATCAATGATGTAAATCTTAACTGACAGAATATATCAATAATCAGGAATGCTCCAGGGGAACAAATCATGGGAATTACACACCTTTTAGATCTCCCTTCCATAACAAACTTATTGTCATTTATTGTAGAATCATCAAGAAGATACAAAGATTAGTAATGGTGCAGCAAAATTTACTAACCCTTTGACATGGAAATAAATTCTTATTTTTTACCACATTTATTCCCTAAGTGATCTCAGCTGATTAGAAATTATTGAACTAAAATGGAAGTGTTGCAGTAAGCGACCCGAAAGGATCACTGGCATTTTGTCAGGAGACTTAAAATGTTATTCTTTTTAATGCTAAAGATGAACTGTATGCACAAATACACGCACGGAGGGGAAACAGAGACATGATGTTCCAGTGTTCCTGACCAGGACACAGCTTGTGTGGGACTCCCTGGTATTTCAGATACATGTTACAGATACTGATATTCCCAAAGCAGGGCCTGGGAAAAGAGTTTTCAAACACTAGGAAAGGGGGGGAAATAACCTCAGAATCTTTTCTCCTTATTCAGAAAATAAGGCTGTGATCATCAGCTCATCTCTAAGGATTGCAAAACAACAAAAGAAAATTGCTTCCCAATGGCTAATATGATAAGGGAGAAAAGAGAGAGGTTGAGTAGCTTCTTGGCTGTGTCACTTCCTTCCAGCAATAACTAAATGAGATTCTCTGTCAAGGTGGAACCTGCCGCACATCCTCTGCATCAAAGGGGATCTGGAGGATGTTTTATTGGCTTAGACTGCCACGCTGCCTAGCATGGCAGTCACTTCTGAAAGTCCCCACGATTCCCAAAAGTCACCTATTGCTCTGTGAGGAGTTTGGAAGTTGATAAAAACCATCATCAAGCACTTATTTCACGGCTTCACAGACGTTTCTGTTCCAACAGCTGTGTGCCGATCTATCAAAGAGAAGACACTTAAGTGGTTGCATTCTTTCTCTTCCTCGGTCAAGCCCATCATAACTTACACTGTTTAACAGCTGTGCATCCTTACACTTCACACATCCTTATCCTTCACACTGCAGCTACATAAAGCTCAGGAACATCGTCAAATTTCCTGTAGTGAAATCATAGAGATGGTCCCATGGTAGATTCCAAATCTATTAATCTACTGTTTCATGTGCTACAGCCACCACCGCCGTGCTCCTAACGGAACAAGTCTCAATAAGCATCACAGATAACTGTGACTGCTGTTCAATATGCCTGGGCTCCCTATGGCACTTTTAATCTTCAGCAGGTCTTAAAACACTTCGCCAATTAACTTAAAGTTATCAGTGTCACATTGCAGCTTGGCAAACTGAAGCCCAGAGGTAAAACAGCTTGCTCAAGGTCATGCAGGATGTTAGAAAAAGTCAAACCAACACTTTCAATTGCTCTCCATTCCAATTGCTGCTCTTGTTTTGAAGTGGCAGGTAGAGATGCCAGGTACTGAAATCTTTATGTTAGACCCTATATACAAGAAGGGTGAAGGTGGAGGTGGTAACTGCAAAAATAGCATGAAGATGGGAGGCCACTAATCTCTTTTTCTCCTGCTTCTTCTGGAAAGGTACTTAATTTAGGGGAGATGGAAGTCCACATAGTTGAGTTCAGCTTCTACCACTAATGAACATGGGCAAAGGAGACAGAAATAGCCTGGTGCTCAGGGAAACTATTACACATCCTTGTTATTTTCTGTACTTTTACACTGTAAACCTTGCTTCCTTCATTTTGGGGTAGATACAAGAAGTATTCCAATATAAACACACAATTTTGGCTGTGTTCCACTTGACTGGAGAAAAGGATGCAGTGTCAGCTACCTGGGAGCATAACTCCCAGCGCTCTGATATTTTGTGCCTTTCTACGGTTGGTTCCCGAGTCCCTGCGCTCATTTATCACACAGTGAAGATTGTTGCTCGGTAATGCTCCTGCTACACCAGCAGCCTCAGGAAGCTCTGCCTCCAGCGTGCCCAAGCCAGCAGGAGCAGAAGGGGCAGGAAGGCTCCATATCATGAAACGATAGGCGCATCGATTTCTCAGTTCTGACACGGGCTTTGCGTCTGACCTTCAAAAAGTCATTGGGTTCCTCTCAGCTCTCACTCTTGTAACGGGGACTGCAGAAAGCCAGTCTGTCTGATCTTCACACATCACCACTTCTTCATGGAAAGCTTCTTCCCATAGTGCATAACAGCACAAATTCAACAGGAAGCTGATCAGGGCAGGATCTCTGCCGTACTACAAATAACCTGCGATCGCACAGACCTAAACACAACAGCCTCTCATTGCGCTTCAGGACTGACTGTAACAGGAACTCCCAGATAGCTTGTTATTTGAAAAGGCGCTGTTTACTTAAGAAACCACCCTTAATTTGTATTTAATGTTTTGTGCGGTGCAGGAAATACTCCTCCTGTTCCCGTATCTCAACAACGACGACGCGAAAGGTCATACAATATATCATCGATAAAATGCTGTCTCTTGAAAATCAGTTTTGCCCCACAGTTTTCATATAGTGAAATTATTTTTTAAATGGAAGTGTCATTCTTTAACCCTGTCAGGAAGTTATAGGCACAACATTCAGTTTCCATTTAAAAATCAAAGTGTAAAAGGGTAGGGGAAAAATAAAAAAAACAACCAACAAAAATCACTAACACAAATGTCAGTTGGGCCTGGCAGAAAAGAAGGCAGAGATTAAATGTTACCCTTTAGAGTCGCAAGCCAAACAGGAGAGCACTGAGCTAGAGCGTGACAATAAAATCTACCACACATATGCGGACAAGCCAACCAGTCAAGTGTCCAGCTCTCTCCACCATGAAAATATGGCCCCAAAAAAGCCCAAAAGACGTTAGGACAACTGAAAGAATAAATAACACTTCAAAAATCCTTTTGTTTCAGCTACATATAATAAGCTGTTCCTGACACCAAAGGAAAAGTCTGAGGCTTTTTTTTTTCCCCTCCGTTAACACGGGATTTTTACTCTGACAATTTCTCTGTAATGTTACTTGAACATAGGTTACTCCAGCTGCACGTCAAAATATACCAGCTTGGAGTTTAATTTTGGGACACTTAACATTACATTTTCCCAAGAAATGGCTGTTCTTTTCCTGAATTTGATGGCTCATTGAGCTTTCAGATAAGAGATGGTTTTACAGGGATATATCTCTGTACACTCTTTACAGTCCTTATAAAACCAGCTGGCCGGGCAGGGCACTCTGATTGCCTGGGGAACATTTAGTAGGGGCAGGATAATCTACGTGACCTTTGTAGTTCATCTGAAACTGCTGCACACCTTTCCATTAAGCTCTCTTTTGTTCCTCCTCATCCGCTTCCCAGTTTCTGAGCGATTCCCAGGCACACAAGGACGGCTGGGAACACATAACAGAGGTGACCACAAACACATTTCTTCTTGTAAAAACATGCACAGCGGTATAAAGACTAAGGGCGACCCACACACACACAGTCCCTCGTGTACCAACCCAAGAGCAGACCCACGTATATCTACAAACATAATAATTACACTCCAGCAGAGGTATTTCTATACCAACAAGAACTACAACCCAGCTGTTGGGAGGGGTGTAATATTATAGCAGGGGTCTGTCCTTTCCAGTAATGAAAAGAATCCTTCTGCTCTCTAAGAGGAAAGGACAATCAGATACAACTCCTTCCAGGTTACAGCCTTTTCCCTATCTCCTAGTGTATTTGATTTTTAAGCTGATGATGGGTTATCTATCAAAATTATTCTTCTTTGGAGCAAATGGGTAGCTCTACAGTGCTCAGAAGCCTTTCCTACCATGGAGCATTTTGTAACCCTACCCAGGCTTCTTCCCACGTCTCAACACCTCCTCTCCTCTTTCTCCCCACCCTGTCAGCACTGTCCCCCCAGCACAAATTGCCACACATCTGTACAAAGGACAAGCAGAAGAAGGAGGTGACAGTTCTTTAAGGAAAGAATAAAGATGCAAATTAACAAACACCAAATTTGCTGTAAACATTAAATACTTCAGACATGAAACCTTCTGTGCTACAAGAGTGCTTTCAGCATTATCTATTCACAGCAGTTCCTCTGCTCCTGAGGGTCATAAACACTGAGAGATGGAGCCAGCAAAAAAGCTCTCGTTGAAATTCAGCTCACAGCAAAAGCAATTTCCGAGTGTGCAAAGTGCTGTCAGCAGGCCTGATGTTTGTGTATGAAATATAGACAATATGACTGGCCCATCGGCAGTCACTGTCAGCCTGATGGATGGCGCCTGAAAAGAAGTAAAGCGGCTGCCGTTAGGGCCCAGTCTATCAGATGCTTGATGGAGATTCGGGGGCTTAATAAAGGTAAAAGTTTCTTCTAATCGGACAAAATTTCCAGCAGTGATCACAAAGAAAATAAAAGGGATAGCAGCGTGATATGAGGGCACAAGAAGGGCTTTGCCGGCTCAGTCGCAATACAAAACAAAAGAGGAAAGCAGTGCACTCTCAATAGCGAGGAAAACCTGTGGCTTTGTCCTTGGACCCTGGCTGTCCCAATGCAGACAGGGCAGTCCTACAGGTCCCTGTGTGCACAAGCATCTTCAGGGCTTCCCCACAGCACAGACCCCCCACCAAATGAAGACATCACCTTTGCAATGGCTTTGGTGCTCTTTGCAGCAGCCCTCTTGCCATGTCGGGAGGGTGAATGGACACGGCCAGCAGGCACACCGGGGCAGAACAACTCATTAAACAAGCGGTTCAAACGTCCTCTCGCCTTTTACCATTTGAAAGGTAGAACCCTGGCTTTTTCTCTTATTCTCCCCCACCCCAGGGTTGTTATGTGGATAAAACTTCATGTGCAGCATGTGTGGTCCATCTGCAATGAAAATACTGAGGGCTGAACTCCACATGCTATGGGTCCCTTAGCTCGTGATATCAATCAAAGACCCTCAGGCAGAAGGAGTAGAGACTGTGTAAGAAAGGCACAGTGTGGGTCAGAGAGCACGCGTGGTGGTGCAGTTACTCACATGTGTGCCAAGGAACCGTGAAAATCAGAAGGTTCTGATGAAATAACACTAACCACCTCAAAAAGGTGGAGTGGTTTGCAAGTAGAAGTGAGCTTGTGCTTCAAAGTTCAGGTTCCAGCCTGTAGCCAAACTGTGTGGATTTTGGAACTGAAGTAACCCGCAGCTTTGACCCATCCGTATTTGCAAAGGCAGAGAAGGGCTGACAGCTGGCTGTGCTTGCCGCCCTTCACGTATGGAGAAGGCAAATTCACAGCAAAGGGCAAGGAAGAACTATTGCAGGTTCTCACTCCAAAACAGGACTGTGAAGAAGACAGAATTTCAACAAATGCTTAAATTTCTTAAGCAAAACCACAACATGAATTAAAGCAAAATGCAGAGCAGGAAACTGAAAGTGTGCACAAATGGGAAACCTCCTCAGGTCTTGCGGTGTGTTTAATGATTATGAAGAAGCAACATATTTCAGCAAGAAAATGTAGCCTAAGAAAACCTTCCTTTTCACTGGGACTTTATACTTTTCACCCCATCCTTACAAATTCCTCCCTGATAAGAAATAGGGCCAAGCCTGGCTTCTGTGCCATTTGAAGAATTTCACAGCGGCAATTTCTTCGCAGCAGTATTTAAATAGATCATAGTCTATCAGAAGAAACAGCAAACATTTCAATACTTTAAATAGCGATGGCACAGGACACAATACTCGATTCAGGTTCAGAAGGACACGGTACCCTTGGTTAGTTCCTACCCAACCTTCTAGATAGCCTTTGGTTTTCTGGTGGTTCTCTCGCCTCCCGCATGCTCTCTAAAAATGGAGATGTTCTTCCCCTGAACAAGCTCTCCCCATAGAGAACAGGCAAGAACAGATCTGTCCTTGCTCTCAGCCTGGGACCTGCACTTCGCACACTGAGCCCTTCGGTGTTTCAACGACACTCAGCCGGGTTTTCCTCCTGGGACTCGGTTTATTCTGCCCCAGCCTCAGCTGCAAATTCCGCATCCCAAAGCCCCGCTCCAGGATTTGTCACAAGGGCTGGCAATTTCCTACTCACCAAGTGTACTCAGCTTGAGCCTCTGGTCGCAAAGCAACTCCTGACATTAATATCCTTTAGCACAGGCTCCAGGAGAGCTGCTAACAGCGAGCTTTGTAAAAAGATTGCTGCATCTTTAACAGGTTTTAAACAAAACTCCTTTACCCTATTACCAGCACCTGATGAAAACGAGTACCCTATTGAACTCACCAGTGGGCTATTAGGAGTGTGTCAGATTATATTAACTAGGCAATTAAAAGAAAACACCGGAGCAGCAACACCAAGGAGCAGGCAACTCAGCACACAAGGAGAGCCTGTCTGTCGTTCTGTAAATCCCCAAATTAGTTTTGAAAGGCCACTTTCAGCCTGGAGTTAAGGCCAGATCTACCCTCTGTGTGTCTGCAATTGGCTGAAGCTCTGCGGTAACCTGATAAAACTGATTATTTATAAGTGACTGACACTGGACTGCTGCCCAAAAGGCGAAGGAATGAAAGCTGCTGTGACCCCAAAGGAGCAGATTTTCTTTAATCAGCTCACACAACCTTCTAAAAAAATTATGACTTCTGGTTTCATGCAGGAGATCAAATAATTAAAAACCAGATGTGCAGATATTGATAATAAAAGGTGACACATGGGGGAAGCATCCAACCACAAACAAGCCATTTATTTTAAGACTAAAGCGTTGCTGAAATTCCCAATCAGAAGAGAAAAGAATGGTTTTTAAGCGTGGTGTGGGAGGCGTTTTGGAGAGCTGGGGGTAATTTAAAGCAGAATATGCTTTTTTGATGAGCCTGCCAAAACTGAGATGCCTCTGGATAAAAAATAAAACCAAAACAATAGAAGTTAATTTACATCCGGACAGAGCTGTCAGGCGGGTCGTCAGCAGAGACGATAAGGAGTCTTTGGGTAACAGCTCCCTTGCTGAGATGGCAGCAGAAGCAGGACCAAGGGAAAAGGGGAGTCACTGTCCAGATGTTTTAAAGGAACAGTTCACATTTTCTGTGGCTTGGGGGGCTGAACATTGCAGCTGCCTGCCCAGTGCAAGCACAGAAACCACCTGCACGAAGGACATGTGCATAGCTGGGATAATGATTAAATAATATCTCCTATATCTATAGAGCAAGACGAGGGTCTGAGCAAGTGGTTTGAGCCTCAACTCAAACCTCAACTCTCCCCAGCTTTGTGCTGCTGGGGAAGGAGCAGGAAGGATGTTATTCCTGGGACTGGGTCAGGCTCTCCAGGACAGTCAGAGTGAAGCCACAGGCTGTCGGTTGAACTGGACTCAACTGGTGGGTGTGATTTACAGATCTCTTCCACCAGCTTTACCTTTCTCCACCAATAAACACTTTCCTGAGACCTGACAGCTATCATCCCTTTCCATTCCTTTAACCAAAGAGCCTCCAAAAATTGTGAATGTCCTGTTAAGGTTTGAGGAGAATGAGATTAATTTCAACTCGATCCCTTGCTTATTCTCTGCTACTATGGCATGTGAAAGGGGACGGCTTGTTTTGCTGGGCTCGAATGTTCTTGCATTCCCAAAAACAAACTGTGGAACATCACTTGGTATCTCAGTGGTGACGGGAGAAAACTGAGACCACCAAGAAATGTCACAGAGTGATCCGTAAACCTAAGCCGCTGGGTGTAAAGATCACTTGTTTTTCATGGAACTCAGCAGCACACCCATCAACGTTGCAGAAACCACACCTTTCTCTCGATGGGTGCGTATTCCGACTCACCGAACCGGTGGCTCAGCAGCCAGCTGGATGGGGACTCAGCCCGGCTGACATTTTAGGGGGTGTTCAACAGTACAGAAATGCCTCTTGCCTACCCACACGGAAAACAAGAGATTCAGCACATTTTTACTGGAACCGACTGGAGTTCTGCCTCGGACTGAAGGAGAAGGTGCGAGCAGCCCATATCCTCCCAAAGAAGAGAGCGGAGCTGGACAAACTGTTATTGCTTCAGCCTTTCCAGCTGAAAAAGGGCAATGGTAGAGCACATAGTAATATAATCCTTTGTCTACATAGTAAGTAAGATAGTAAGATAATCCTTTTGTCTAGAAAGGAGTACTTTGCGCAAAAATGTGTTTTTCTGTTCTTATGACCCACCAAAAGAAAATCCTTCAACTGTCTTTAAGCTAAATATCACACAGAGAATTCATTTTAATAAAAACTAAAGCATGCATGTCACAAACTTTACAAAGAAATAAAAACCTACGATCAGAACTCTCCTAATATTGCTTTGACGTGGTCATTTTCATGTATTTCATACAAAGCGTCCTACATGCTGCACAGAATTGTCCCCTTGTGATGATTGTGTGATTCAATGAGATAGTTGGTTTCTTCACAACAGCAAAGAAAATAGCTGTTTTTCCTTTTAAACACAGTAGGGTAAGCACCAGCTTGGGTGGCTGTGGGGGCAACCGGCTCATCTAACACATTGGTCCCGTTTCTGTCTTCCAAGACGCTACAGAAATGACAAATCAACCAGAAAGCCAGCGCAGGTGTCGCACAATGATCTGCATCTCACGAGCATGTCCCCCGATTGTGGTGACGTGATTGAAGATCAGATGGGGCCTCGTTTCATAAAGCAACGTGTACCCACAACTCACACTGACGTTATCTTCCAGCAAGTACGCAGAGCTCAATGCATTCAGTCTTACTGATACACAGCAATACACCAGCAAATTACTCAACGCTATAGCCATTCACTATTTCTGCTCAAAATATTAGCCGGATCGCAGGTATTCGCACATAATTTCAGTGAGGTGAGAGGAGACAGAAAAATCTCTAAAATCTAAGTTATTTCATTTAGCCAGTTTAGTAAATCTATTCAGGATAATAAAAAAACCCAAGGTACTCTAGTATTATGTATATGATGCTATATTTTTGGTTGAGCTGGTGCTTTCAGCTATCACCACTGTTTTCTCAGTCATTCAGTCCATGCTCAGAGTTTGGAAGTTTCCCCTCTATTTGGATTACATTTTTCTCGTGCTTACTTACATGCCAGAAAAGATATTTTAAAGCAAAGTAAAACCAAACAAAACTTCAAAGGAAAATGGTTTCAGCTCCTCTGAGCACAACACGAAAAATATAAAGGGAGGGGGAAGAGCTGTAGTTTTCAGTCACTAATACATTTACTCAGATTTTTACTCTCTCTTAGTCTTCATACTTCAAAATAAATTCAGATTCCAGAATCAAATTTAGGAGGTAGCCAAGTCCTCGGCAAACAAAGATGCTCCTCTGGGAGAGGCTTTCTGGCTGCAATGCTCTATGTCTACCCAAGACTCGCCTTTGACTGATGCCCATGGACAGATAGCTGACCATGATGGGGCACATGGACTTTCCTTCCTAGCGGACATCGTGTGTTTTCCGTGCACGAAGCCTTCTAAAGAGCTATTTGGACACTCTGGCTTTATTCCTCCTTTTCAAAGTTCTCTCTCATTCCTTAAAAGTCAGCTTTGCTCCTCCAGCGACATTCAAGGGAAATCATTGTCTCCTGTTCGCTGTCCGAAACAGGAATGGAAAGGGGGGGACAGGGACTATTTCTCCCTTTACCCATAGCGTAACTGCTTTTATTTGACATGTTTTCAAACAGAGAGCAAACGCTGAGTAACGTAATGAACCTAACTCTTCCCTTACCATATATATCTGCATATGCCCCCGGTTATATATCCTCCCTCACCAAAAATCGCCCTCAACGTTTCTTTACTCTGATCTCATGGTACAAGAAAACAGCAGCATCAACAGTGACAAAACGTGTCCTTGGCCTTCCATCCGGGCTGTGGAAATGGAAAACAGCAGCTGTGGTGGCTGCACAAACATAACTGTCCACAATGTGTAACTGGCACTTTGCTGAACTCACCTTTGGAAAATAATAGGTGTTGCGGTTCTGATGTGATAATACCTGATTGATTTACCCACGCGGTGTTTAAAATGCAGCTGATGTGACCCTTCTGCTCTACTCTATCGATGAACCAGAGACTGAAAACCCACATATTAAGTGGCTTTCTTGGAAAGGCGGAATTCCCAAGTCAGAAAGGCTGCTAAGGTTCAAAAACATGGTTACAGGATGAACGTAACTCTGTAAAGCCAGAGCCCACCTTATGCTAAGTGTGTTGGATAAAAAGGCATCTCCACAATATTTCAGCGTGGTTTTCATTCTCTCCTACATTGTGACTCTTACTGAAGTTTTCCAAACCTGTAAAGCCCGGAGAGTAAATAAAATTTGTTCTGAACAAGCATCCAAATGTTTGAGTGTTTATTCAGATTCCACCTGAACTTAAACCCTGCCAGGCTTAAACCCCCATTAACAACCGTGACTCCAATCCAGCATCACCCAGCGCCTGTGCTTGCAGACAGCAGTGCTTAGCTAGGCTGCAGTTCTTTATGTCTTGGAGTAGTGCATCACTTAATTTGTCCATATAGCTCGAACGCTTGCTTTGACATATAACTGAAAAGGATGAAAGCCATTGCTCACCACTGTTATTCGGTAAGGTACCCACTGACACGTTTCTGAGAGCTACAGGCAATTTAGGGGGAGGATGTGGTGGGAATTATGAGTGAACAGCAGTAAATATTAACATGAAATAAATGAAAACCAACATTGCTGCAAAAACAAGGAGAAAATGCAGTTCCAGGCTTTGAAATCTGGCTACATCCAACTTCTTTCCACTAAGCAAAATGGAAAAAAAACCCTAAGAATTCTCAGTAAGAAAGCTACTGGTTGGAAGTATTTACTGAGTCCTGATCTGCGACTTACAAAATAAAACCTTATCAAGGGAAAAACTGAGTATTTGCTTGTTTAACCACATGTCCAGACCTGATATAACTTTTCACTAAAGAAAACCTTTCTCCCTTCCATATGTTTCCGGTATGCATACTTTCTATTATTCGCCCTATTCTATCAATAACTCGCAGCTCTTGGAATTTCTGTGCAGTATTTAATAAGAGTTGGTGCGAATGTCGAAAGGATCTTGGTAAGATGTTATGTGTCAAAAAGCGATCATGTTACAGCGTGATGGATTAATATGAAGAAACAGCTTGAAGGCAAGGCATTCATCTCTTTTTTTAATGACAACACTAATACATTTGTTTCAGCTCTGAAATTAATTTCCTAATAGTAAGAAAGGTCAAAATGAATGAGAGGCATATGAGCCTTTTTGTCATCTTTAACAAATTACCCCAAACAAGCCTGTCAGATCAAAAGGGATAACATTTGGAGTAATAAATGTTAGTACTGCTTAACTGGTCCAAGTTAATTCTTTTTGGGAATTGCCAGATGCAAAAGGTAGAAACCCATTCATTGGATTTGTAAATAAATTGTTTTTTCTATCATGTTTCACTGTAGTTGTGTTGGGGATTTTTTGTGATGCTTTTTGCTTGGTTGGTTTTGTTTGGTGGGTTTTCTCTGTTTTGTTTTTTTAAATAAGCCTAAGTGTCTTCTGCAAATGATGCCTGTTAGATGGAACAAACTAAAGATGATCTATTCAACAGGGCTCAGATGGGAATCTGCTTCAACTGTTAAACAGGTCAAAAGAACATTGAAAAATATCCTCCAGTTCATGCAACACTCTGGAATTTGGACTCGAATTCAGAAAACACAAAAGCTTCTATATAGTAAATGCTCTCCCAAATTTCACCTTTGCAATGCAAGTAGTTTTTAAGTAATTTGAAATATAAGTGGGAAAAATACAAAATAAACCAAAGCAAAACAAACTAAGGGAATGTTTTGCAATCATCACTGGTTTTCAAAGACCTGCTTTTCAGTGCGATTATGGTGGGAGTTTGTCCTGAAGGATCTGCTCTCCTAAGCTTGCATTGATTTAGCGTGCAGTTACATGATCCTGATCTTTAAATCAAAGAAAGAAACATCTTCATTAGTCCCAGCTCAAAACCGGTAAGGACAGGTTGCATTGCTCTTCTGAGGATGTTTAGTATGTTGAGAGGCTTTGAATTATTAGAGACTCCTTAAGGTGAGACCGGGGTGGAGAAACCGCACTTCCCTCAGGTGAATCAGGACCAGTCCAACAACCATAACCAACAACGTCTACCGGTTGGTAGAGGTCATCACCTTTGCCACCTTTGGGACTCTTTCAGAGAAGAAAAATGGTCCCTCCATCCTTATCTACACACACCACACCGTGTGGGAAAGATGCAAGTTATACTCGGTAGGGCCCGTTGAAGAAATTATTATGAATACCTACTTATAAAGCCGGCATACATATAATTTAAATAGAATTTTAAGAGCCTGTATTTCCCAGGTGAAAATCCAGGTGTCCAGGGACCAGCTGTGATTCATAAGATGCAACTTTTGTGTCTGAGTCACAAAACAATGCCAAACTTGTCCTCCTTGTCCAACAATACCAGCTGGGCTAAGAAAAATTATTGCCTCTCCTCCCAAAAGCCTGGTTTCATTTCTATTCGGAAACCGTGGAGACCACAATGATATTACACCTCATCCCACAAGAATATCCTCACATCTCGCAGAAGCCTTCGCTGCGGAGTCCAACAAATCCTTTTTTTAACATTTTTGTAAGGCGGTTTCACAGAAAGTGCGGGTGATGAGCACAGACAGCGCTGTGCAATGGCGTGCAGGGCAGGAGACGGTTGCTTTCTGGGCTACACAGCATCACTGCTGCTCTTGATTTAACCCACCCCGTTACAGTCATTTTCCTGGGCAAGCAACATCTTCAGCTTGGTGCTATCATTCTGTCCTGGTGACTTCAGCTGCTGTTGTGAGAGAGGATCCAGCGCAGTTTCTAAGCCTCTGTAATTCAGCTTCCTAATTAGAAATACTGGCATAGCAGCACTCACCCAGCTCACCAGGGATGCCTTTGGAAGCCCAAGCCTCCAGAAGTATCTGAGTTGCTCCAGTATCATCCTCCACCAGAGCATCTCCTCTCATTTAGGATCATATACTACAAGTACTCCCCTCTTAAGTGATTTCCACCGAACTACAAACTAATGGGTTGTGGTTCTGACACAGCAAATACCCAAAGAATTCCTCTGTGCCCGTTTCCAATCACTTAGACAATGAGTCCCTTTTCCTGATTTTATTAGGAGACTACTCCAGCAGTCTAACAGAACCCATAGTAAGGGAAGTTGTTCAACTTACTCTGTTAACTTACACTGTGAAAACTTAGGTCAATACTAAATAAACCCTTTTCTCTTGGGGGCTTACGCAAGTAACAAAAAATCTAGAAGAGAGCACAAAGTTAACTGACAGGGAGAGGGAGAAACATGCTGGATTCTGATAATTGCTCTTCCCAGAATAAAGGGTTTCTAATTTATTACAGTTGGAAGGATTTCTGCAGCACAGAGAAGGCTATAGCAGTCCGTACATATTAACATAAGATTGGGTTCTCTATTATAGCAACGCTTTTCCAAACCAGACAGCAGCATGACTAATCTCTAAGCTCAAAAAAGAAAACATCTCCTCTTTATTTGGCCTTTGAAATCTTCCAAATATTTTTTAAAGATGTTTCCTTCTCCTCACCTCCTCCTGCTGCTAAAAAACCCACAAAAAAACAAACAAACAGCGCCACAAAAATAAAAATCCCCGAGAAGAATTTAAAGTGAGAGAGCTCATTCAAAAATAAAACACAAAGATCAATCCTCCAGTGGTACATTTCTCCTAACAGGTGAATTTATTCTAAACTCAGTGCAGAGAACTGAGTAAAATAAAGGTCAGACCCTGTGCTGGGAATTCCCCTGACCTTTCAGGCTGCATCCATCATTGGTATTACACAGAACGTGCCATTTATCACACCAAACAGAGAGCAAATCTTTAACTCCTTTTCTCTTCCCAACAGTACAGACCCAACAATTATTCAGATTTTTAAAAGCGATCGATGTTTATCCAGCTTCTTTTTACAGCTCTGCTTCCTTGGGCTCCTCACTTCTCCAGCCGCTGATAAAGCAGGGAGCAGATGTGAGCCAACGGGTCTCAGGGAGACGGGTGTGAAGTCGTGGATAAAAAATGCATGTGAAAAGGCCTTTTAAAAAGGGTCTGCTTTCCCACTGACACCTACCCCTTCGAGTGATATTTGTGACAATCCTCTCCTGAATTCAGGATCATATCTAGGGAAGTCTGTCATTATTGAGGAAGAGGATTCTTTCAAAGTTTCAGGCCTTTAGAAACCACCAGGTAATTGTTCTGCTGCTTTTGTTCTGTTCTGCTTTCTACAGAAGTTTGGCACCTGCTTGAAACAGATCTGGCTGGGTTTTAAGGAGCCTTCCAGCTGTGAAAACACCATAGAACCATAGGAAATTTGGGGTTGCAAAGGACCTTCAGAGGTCATCTAGTCCAACAACTCCCCCTGCCATGAGCAGGGACAGCTTCAGCTCGACCAGGCTGCTCAGAGCCCCGGCCAGCCTGGCCTGGGACGGCTCCAGGGATGGGGCACCCACCGCCATGGAAGGGGCTGCTGCGGGCTGCCCGGGGAAAGGGGGGGGAAAGGGGGGGGGGGGAGGGGGAGGGGGGAAAGGGGGGGGGGAACGGGGGGGGGAGGGGGGAAAGGGGGAGGGGGGAACGGGGGAGGGGGGAAAGGGGGAGGGACGGGGGGGGGAAAGGGGGGGGAAAGGGGGGGGGAAAGGGGGGGGAAAGGGGGGGGGGAAAGGGGGGGGGGGGAAAGGGGGGGGGAAAGGGGGGGGGAAGGGGGGGGAAAGGGGGGGGAAGGGGGGGGGAGGGGGGAGGGGGGGAGGGGGAGGGGGGAGGGGAGGGGAGGGGGAGGGGAAGGGGAGGAGGGGGGGAGAGGAAAGGGGGGGGAGGGGGGGGGAAGGGGAGGGGGAGAGGGGGAGGGGGAGGGGGGAGGGGGGGGGGGGGGGGGGGGGGGGGGGGGGGGAGGGGGAGGGGGAGGGGGAGGGGGGGAGGGGGGAGGGGGGGGAGGGGGGGGGGAGGGGGAGGGGGAGGGGGAGGGGAAGGGGGGGGGAAGGGGGGGGAAGGGGGGGGGAAGGGGGGGAAGGGGAAGGGGGGGGGAAGGGGAAGGGGGGGGGAAGGGGAAGGGGGGGGAAGGGGGGGGGAAGGGGAAGGGGGGGGAAGGGGGGGGGAAGGGGAAGGGGGGGGAAGGGGGGGGAAGGGGGGGGAAGGGGGGGGAAGGGGGGGGGGGGGGGGGAGGGGGGAAAAGGGGGGGAAGGGGGGGGAAGGGGGGAGGGGGGGAAGGGGGGAGGGGGGGAGGGGGAGAGGGGGGAGAGGGGGGGAAGGGGGGGGAAAGGGGGAGAGGGGGGGGGAGGGGGAGGGAGGGGGAGGGGGGAAGGGGGGGAAGGGGGGAGGGGGAAGGGGGGGGAAGGGGGGGGGAAAGGAGCAATACGTAGGGGGGGGAAAGGCGGGGGGGAAGGGGGGGAAAGGCGGGGAAGGGGGGGAAAAGGCGGGGGGGGAAGGGGGGGGGAAAAGGCGGGGGGGGAAGGGGGGAAAAGGCGGGGGGGGAGGGGGGGAAAAGGCGGGGGGGAAGGGGGGAAAAGGCGGGGGGGGGGAAGGGGGGGGAAAAGGCGGGGGAAGGGGGGGAAAAGGCGGGGGGGAAGGGGGGGAAAAGGCGGGGGGAAGGGGGGGAAAAGGCGGGGGGGGAAGGGGGGAAAAGGCGGGGGGGAAGGGGGGGGAAAAGGCGGGGGGAAAAGGCGGGGGGAAAAGGCGGGGGGAAAAGGCGGGGGGAAAAGGCGGGGGGAAAAGGGGGGGAGGGGGGGGGGAAGGGGGGGGAAGGGGGAGAAGGGGGGGAAGGGGGGGAAAATGGGGGGAAAATGGGGGGAAAATGGGGGGGAAAATGGGGGGGAAAATGGGGGGAAAATGGGGGGAAAATGGGGGGAAAATGGGGGGAAAATGGGGGGGAAAGGGGGGGGAAATGGGGGGGAAAGGGGGGGAAAGGGGGGGGGAAAGGGGGGGGGAAAGGGGGGGGAAGGGGGGGAGAAAGGGGGGGGAAAGGGGGGGGAAAGGGGGGGGGAAAGGGGAAATGGGAAAAAAGGGGAAAGGGAAAAAAGGGGAAAGGGAAAAAAGGGGAAAGGGAAAAAAGGGGAAAGGGAAAAAAGGGGAAAGGGAAAAAAGGGGAAAGGGAAAAAAGGGAGGGGGCAGAGGAAAAAGGAAAAAAAGAAAGAGAATATGTAAAAAGAAAGAGAATATGGGGTATAGTTATTGCCATGTGGGGATTCAGCTTCCTCAAAGACACAGTGATCAGACCAGCACTGTCCCACCTCTGAGAGTCTCCGATGCTTGTGCCAGAGAAGAAAATGAACAAGCGAGGGTGATCGGGTCCAACCCAACCACACTGGGAGGGAAGTCTGGAACAACCCCATCTCTCTCTAGCTGTCCTCCTGGGTTTACAACCGCACTCATGCCCCAAAATACAGGGATCTCCTGAGAGATGTGTTCTCTGGGATGCCCCTGCTTGGCTTTCCAGACTCGGGCGGCGCATGGCAGGGTTCAGACCAAGCCCCCTCCACCTTCCTTCCCCCAAAAGCCTGCAGTACACCCAAGCCACACAGTGCCCTGGTGCCATTCAGTGCCTTCTGCTTGCATTTAATACACGCATTACTGGCACTAAGGACCAATTTGAGGGCTCCCAGGCTTCCCCCTCACAGAGAATGAAGGAAGACAGAACAGTTGCCAAGATATTTATAAAAGGGTGCATGGGGCAACTATATTTGCGGAAGGTTAAACAGCCTAATGCACAATATGAGCATCTGTGTCACGAATCAATGATTAAAGTCTCTTTCATCAAAATTCAGCTATTTCAACCATGGCAAATAATGGGCTAATTAGGCATCTGCTCATTCAGTGTCCAGAGGGACAAGCCAGTTTCTGGCACCAAGTGAAGCATTTGTTGCACCGGTAAAGAGTCGTTTCAAGCCTGGGAAACACCTACAGGAAAAGGGATCAGTTTATTCCTTTACCAAAAGGAGGAAAACCAGAATAGCTCCACCTTCCTCTCCCCACTGGCAAGATTTACAAACTGACCTTGGGTGAGTGAAACTGGTGCCTGATCCAGTGCCAGATGTACACGAAAATTAAGATCTAACTTCTATAACATCAAGTTACTTAGAAATGAAAAAGTGGGAAACCGTAATGCTCTCTCTGCCCAAATGTGTCAACTCTAAGCTTTGAACTTCAAGTACAGTCACAAGGGGATCAAATTTGACCAGGTAACAAAAGCGGCAGGTTTGGTAACAACAGCGTTTAGTTTTTCATGCGTGGACCCAGCCAACCATGACCCAACTTATGGCCCACTAACTTCTCAACAAGGGCAAAATGCTTCATTTGATTCCTGACTGCTTCCCTCCCTTCCCCTCCAACTTGGCTCACCTTCCTGCTCTATTTTCCTTTGGCTCACAGGTGCGGCGTAACACAGAAATCAACGAGGTGGCGATAGCCGCGTGTTCCACCGCTGCTTGTGGCTCTGGTACCGCTGCACTGGGCAAACACCATTTGAGTGATGGCCAGATTTGAGAGGCAGCCTTCTAAGGTTGATTGAAATAAGCCCAGAACTGCAGGATTATATCCCAGTAGGGAGGCTGCAGATGCATCTTTATTCAGCCTAAATGCCATTTCTTCCCAAGCACTCTTATCTATCCCTCACACATAGCTCTAAGATTCCTTCAAGCGGTGAAGTGCTGCTGCCAGGAGCCTGAATACCTGAAGGCCACTTGGCACCAGGCGGCCCCTCAAGCAAAACGTGTAACTGCTTTTCCTTTCTGACATACCTTTAAAAATAGCCAGGTGGAGGTTTTGTCTCAAGATTCCACATTTGGGTGGACAATGGATCGGAGGACAGGTCTTCAAAGGAGACAAGTTGGTCACCCCATCCTATAATACCATAATAATAGTCAGCAACTCCCCTGGGCAGTCTAATGAACTGTTTCTTAGAAGGTTTTCTTCGCTAAGCACACCGCCTTAATGCATCAGCAAGGCTCTGTGTGCTCTAAACCAAACTGCCCATATGCCTGTTATGGCATTGCCTGGACCCCTGGCCTTGCTCCATTAGGACAGACTAGATTTGCCACGGCAGCTTGAGGCAGACTTAAGAATGGGAAGTTTTGCTGAATGCAATATGGTCATGAATAACACAGGGAGTTTAATAACCTCTGTGTTATTTATTTTGCTACTAAATTCAATCCATCCACTTTATTATATCCAAGGGTGTCACCTTGTAAAATATGTTAAGCCTGCTTGGTTATTGCCCAATGTACAGCAAAGCTGTTTCCCCTGTATTCCATGAGGTTATTCACAATTACTTTAAAATGCCTCCTACTACAAGGAGCTCACCAGAAAGCGAACATCCTCTCTCTGCCCTTCTGTCTCCATTTGTCTGCCTGCCTATTGGCCCTTTTGCACCTTCAGCGAAATTTCAGCAAGGTTTTTCATGTGTATTCTGCCTGAGAATTGTTTCTGAAAGCTACAATCCTCCAGATGCCTTTTTAAAGATACTGTGAGGGGGAAGAAAAAAGTAGAAGATCTTAAAAATATCCTCCTTTTGCAAATATAATTTCCGATGTCAAACTGTTACAACTAAATTGGCCCTTTACATATCCTTAGTTTTTAAACACATCACCTCTGATGTCTTACCCTCATCTTCTCCTTTAATGCGCAAGGACTGAGCAGCACTGTGATAAAAGTATTGACTACAAAGTATAAATAGTCCAGGTGAGCAAAGTTAAAATAAATGGAGTTTGCTGGTACTGAAATAATAAAGCTCAGAGAAAGCTGCAACAGCATCCAAACGCTTGCATGGCAGAACCAGCTACTTTGTTTATGAAAGTGACAGTCAAAGCAGCCTAATTTTCAGATGTTCAGAAACCAAGTGCACCTTCCAATGCCCAGGACTGACGGAAATCATGCTGTTCATCTTTCAGAGCTTCAGTATGGATGTAGAAACAGCTTCTAGACAGTCAGATCAGAGAAATTTGACCCAAAACACATATTTGCATACATAAACAAGTCTGTATTTAGGGTTGGCTTTGGAAAGAATTTTTTCCACCAATTTGTTATTTCCCATTTACATCTCATCTTACAGGCCATGCTAAAAGCCACCTATAGAGCACATTGTTCCTCAAGCAGACGTCCCTTAGGAGCCTTCCTAGGGAGTTCAGCTTTTTCCATGGTCATTCCATGACCAGCAATTTGGGTGCAGAAGACATGAAAGGGCCATTTCCAAAACAGGGAGACTACAGAATGCACGGGAAGATCCCATCCACATCCCTCCCCTACCTGGCAAGCTGCAGGCATGAGGGCGGAACAGAGCTTGGTTAAACTCATGCTATTGAGGAGACCTCTCACGCTCGATCTAAACAGCTACCAAACACTAATCTGAGAGGTTTTCAGAGCACATAGGGAGCGAGTACTGATTTCAGGATGACTTTAAACATTTGCATACCCTAAGGTAAATCAGTATCCCTCTGCACACTCTTTGTGAAATGTAACAATTCCCTAAGCAAACTCTTTGAGCTTTGCCTGTGCATCTCCAACTATTCTACAAGGCTGAAGAAAATAAAGGCCGAGTGAAAATGATACTTAGGGAGGGATAATTCAATCTGTTCTGCCTGCAGTCTGTTGTATGAATTACAGTCCAAAGGATAAAAACCCCCAAATACACCATCAAGCCCCAGTGTGGTTCGAGGGGGCATTGACTTTGCCATTAACAGGGTTAGCCAGGGTACAGAGCCAGTTAGGCAAAGTTCAGCTTTGTTGTCCCTACAGAGCCGTGCAAGAGGGTGGCAGCTGGCAGTGCACGCCGGCCAACTCTCCATCACACACGCTGGAGAAGGACAATCCATGTCAGGTCATCCAGCCCGACTCCAGGTTCCTGCAGGATGGCTCCCTCCAGCTAACCCAGGGGCTGTGCTCCAATTAGCACGGAGCCTTTTGATGCTGGCCAGCCTGCAAAGCCAGATGGCACCTGCTCCTTGGCATTTTGGGTATCTGGTGCAGACCACAGGTTTTGTAATGGCCTGGTAAATGGCTCCTGAGCTTTATCCCAAATGCTGCAGTTTCTCCCTGGACTGCAGCATAACTATACCCAGTCATACATCTGAACTCCACAGGGAAGAGATGGAGATAAATACCTTCGCGAAATACATAATCAACAGGAAAACAACGCATAAAGCACACTATAGGTGTAATATATGTATAGACACATACGGCTTTCCTGCTGCTTTCAGTGCGCAGATATTAATGGGTTCAGATGATAAATCAACCTGAATGGCTAAAAGCAGCCACAGTAATCATTTACAGCTTCCACTGACTTCAGTAGAAGCTACTGGCACTCTCGGAACAAGACTGAAAGCTAAAATAATATTTCACTTGGATGAATTTCTGTGTTTCAGATCTAGCAAACTGCATTTGAAGTTATTTTCACTAATAACATAAAATCACAATGTCTGATATGATATAAATTTTCATTGCCCTTTGCTATTACAATACTGCAGGAATCAACAAAGCTGTTTGCAAACACTCCGTACAGAAAACCACCTTATTATACAACGGTGGTATATATCAGTTCGACTAACACAGCCAATAATTGCTAAATATTCGGTTTTGCAGAGAACAATCCACTATTGTGACAAATGTAAAATCTTTGCAATAATACGCTAGGTTGGGTGAGCCTCTTTGCACTACTTCTCTAGCCAACCCACTCCAAATCACCCTTTCCAAGGGCCTCTGGAGTGCAACTGAGCAGCTCAATGTCTCTCTCCCTCTAATCTTGTTAGAAAGTCACCATACCACTTGGAAAATGACCTTTGGAATTAACAGACTAGAACCAGGATGAGATGGGATCAAACAATCAGCATTTTCTGGCTCTCAAGGAGAAGAAAATAAAAGGAAAACAGCTACTGCCTCCTCCACCTTGGACTTCGGGGAAAAAAACACCTAATAATGTACCAGCTAGTCCTGGTCTTTCACTACCACCCCTTCCCAAACACGGTCTCAGGTCTCTTGCTTTTAAAAATAGTCTAAACCACATCAAATTATTGTGTCATGAGGAGACATACTCATCATCGAAATAAGAATTATGCTCTGCAAAGGACAAGTGGGATTTTGCGCCGGAAAAATCGGGTAAACAGAGTTAAATTGTTTTCTAAACAAAGAGCCAAATCCCCCGAGCAGTATTAGGAGATTCAGCAGTTCTCACTTCTACAGCTCTAATTTGAGTTGCCACAAGTAGGAATGTAGGCTTAAAACCTTTCCTCTTAGCTTTCCCCTTCTAGTGAGAACTGCTTGTTGAACCGAGCAAGCAAGGAGATAAGGCATTTGCCTCGAGCTGTGGGGCTGGACAACAGCCCACTTCCCTTGCCATTTTTGCCCCCACCTGAGGGCAGTTTCAGCAACGTTTACATTTTTTTAAAGGAAAGGAATGCTCAGCTTATTTGAAAACAGAATTCATAGCATTGTCATTGTGGCTTTCATTTCCAAACAACCGAAAATTAGACTAACCTTTAAATGTTCCTGCGTTGCTTGTCAGAGCAAACAAACATGACAAAAAATGTAGTCTTTCTAATTTTAGATGCATCCAAGGCCGACATATGCCAGATAGCGACACATGCCATTTTCCCTGAGTCACCAAGACGTGGCATCCTGCTGCTCCGGCTTTCACACAGCGAGGTTGAGGGATGATGGAATGTGTCTGCCGGTGGCAGGAATAGTCTGGTACCCTTAGCAACACTTGGCCAACTGTGAACCTTTGCTTACATCAGGCCAGATCAATACAGCCATTATCCAGGGACATAAACAGAATAAAAAGCTGTCCCTACTGCATGAGTTAACTGCAGCAAGAGGAGAACATCCAGCTCTTGAAGGGCAGACTTACCAACCAAGCACGGGCAATAATATTTCCATAGACCACAAGTCAACAGGGAAGACTAAATCTACTCCTGCTGAGATTCAATTCTACAGTGAGTACCCTTTTCAGGGGAAGCCATAAAACACCACAAATTCCCCAGCAGAAGACCAATACTAAGATGAAGGCAGTTTATTTAAAACCAAACCAAACCAAACCAAGAGATCAGCTGAACTCAGAAGAGGAGGATACTTTTCTCAATGTACATCTAAGTAAACAGCCTTCAAATAGCGCTGCCCTGATGGGGTCTTCTCCAGAGGTGACTACATTTCAGTAGGACATGAACTGATTCCTAACTTGCATTTAAGCTTTGGAACTTTGGATTTAAGATATAATTAGGCAGGACAGGATCCTGTTTCAGAAGGTGCTTTTGAAATTCAAACCCTAAATGCAAGATGTTCTCACAGAAAATTATCTTTTAGGGGACAGTCCGTAAATAAAAACATTCAAAGCAACAACCTATTTAGCACAATAAAATAGTAACATTAGTAGCATTACATTTTGTGCAGTGTCGTTAATTGAGCAAAAGCATCAAAGACACCGAAAAACCCGCATCAAATTCCACGTATCAACACATAAAAAGGGTAAACCAGACCAAAATGTCACGATGGAGGAGGGAGCAAAGCTGTACATGCTTTACCAACTTTGCATGCAAATTATTTTGCAGAGCTCCCTTTTCAGCAATAAGTGCATCGTTCACTTCTCCTCCCTGCTGCAAATGCTCCGTGGTGTGCGTTCATCTTAACTCTGATTTTACTGTTTATGCTCAGGCAACCCTTTGTTTCTCCCAGATGCACATTTATGTGAACCAAGGCTTTTCAGTCCTCATAATGTGATCCTTCCTTTTTTTCTCACCATGTTTTAAGAAATAGTGCAATAATGATCCGCATTGTCTCTAAAGGAATCACCCTGGAACGTGAGCCACCCCAACAGAAATGAAGGAGGCGGCTCACAGGTTGGAGTAGCCCTGGCTTTCTGCACTTTCAGGTGGACTAATCGCAATAAAGGATGTTCAGATTCTGCAGCTCAGGCCATCTCAGTGACCTGGCTCAGTAATCCTGCTCTACATTGCAGTTTCCTATATATCAGTTCTCAGAAGGTAGATATACCGAATAGGAAAAAATCTAAAAATAAACCCCCACACGAAAAAAACAACCAAGCTTAACAACCTTACCAGCATAGGGGTGGACTTTTGAAGATATTTGGAAAAAAGATTTGATATTCCAGATGCTCTTGTGAGATAAATCCTCTAAGCTCTTTCAGATCAGTCATTCTCTCTAACAGCTAAGCCAGCAGAAGTTGGGGAAGCTCAGACTTTGATGGCCATTTAGGAAAACCATGATGGATGATATTTAGTTCTTTGTAAGTCAGACTAGATTATCACGGTGATTCCTGTCTGGTTTTAAAAACCTATTGATCTATTGGTGTCAGCGCTGCAGAAGACAGCAAGTGGGAGCTTTCAAAATACTTATAAGATGGGGACTATTGCTAACTTTGATGCTGTAAAATTGCAACATCATGATGTATCTCCTGACAAGAAGAAAATTAAACTTCTGCTAATTAATACATTAATTTTAATTAGATTTTTCACAAGACATATAGTAATCAGATTCTGAAAAGATGACTGAACACATCCATATAGGAAACAACAATCTATCATGTTAACTCTGACTTGAAACAGTTAAGCTACTAATATAGTTTTCTTGTCCGAGGAAGCTTTCCAGCAGTTTTGCATATAGCGGTGCTCTGGTTTGGGATAGTTTCTAAGCATATACTAGTGAAGGTCGTCAGCAGAAAAGCTTTAACAAGACTAGGAATTAAGTCTTGTTCCAGTGCGGCTTGAGCAACGCTATGCATAGGTCGCATACATCATAAAAACCAGCCGTGAAATATAAGGACTTGCAGCCATCCAGAGACTGATTAATGATTCAAATAAGCAATCTCTTTGCATAATAGCACTTAGGGAACATTATAGACACAGCCTCCATTCAACAGCTTAAACTGGGCTCTAGATCAAGAAAACATATGCAGAACTGCAGGGTTGCTGCCTGCAAAATCCAGCTAGTTATGCTGCTGACATTAAGCTATTTTTGATGTCTATGACTCTGAAATTGTGTTTTTTCAGGTTTAAGGAAAATAACTCTGGAAGCAGCTTTGCTTCATTATAATTCTCTGAGGATGAGCTTTCAAAAAGGCAAAGATCCTGGCAACTTGAAATCAGAAAGTAGATCTTTTATACTCTTCAAAAGAGCAACAGTATTATTCGTTCGGCGCTAGTCATCCACTCCGTAACCAAAGCCTATCTGCCTAAAATATCCCCATCGGATCCATTAGTTATTGTACCTTCCTTTAAGCTGCATTCTTCTCACAGGTTTCTGTTCTCAGGCCCAGGCTCCGGATCACACAGTAAAACAGCAGGAGATCAAAATAAGCAGTGGAGAATTCAATCTGCAGGATTGTCTGGGATGACTATTTTGGAATGAGATACGCCAGGAAATTACGGGACCTGGTCTATCCCTTCGTGTATTGTCAGTAAGACAATATAATGGCCTCCACAGAGAATAATTCAAGGGAAGTCATATAGTTCATAGGTTTTCCTCTTCCAAAGCAAAATTTTAATTTTAATTTTAATTCTCTGAATAGCTTTTGACAGATTACTTCTTGTTTCTCTATTTTTGATAATGCCCCAACTAATCTATTCCTCCTCAAGTATCTCTTCCAAGCTGAAGGGCCTATGCTATATAAACTTATGTCATACACAATTTCAAACTCCTTGTATCCTTTCTTTACCCTTCTCTAGAAAACCTTTATTCAGGTGTTTCTGAGAGAAGGTTGTCAGAATCGTACATTTTCCCAAGGTACGGGTAAACACAAGAAGTACCATAGCGATGCATCTGATACAGTCTTGGCCTTCTTGAGCACAGCTGGCCATCGGTAGCGTATTTTGAAAGCCGTCTCACAAGATTCTTTCCAAGTGGTATTATATTCCTAAGTGGCTCAAGACTTCTTATTGTCTGCTTCTTTGACTTGGCTTCTCTCTCCATCACAAAAATACACAAGGGTCTTTGCATTTACTCACACTGGACTTCATCTGCCTTTTTGTTACTCAGTATCATAAGAACTTTCTATAGTGCAACTTCAACTGCATCAAATAATCCTATACCATCAGAAAAATCCATTACTACTTTTTTTTTCTGTAAATAGTTTCTGAATATTTTTGATATTACAAAGAAATCTGCACATGCGACTTTCATCCAATGTGAAAACTCACTTGTAATTTGTCTTTAATCCTAAGGAAGGATTGGATGATATATCCAATGACAACTTGGATTCTTAATTTATTTAAAGTCATTTTGCTAGCAACTTTCCTAAAGCTTTTCAGAAATTCAAAATATGCACCAGGTAGTGGGGATTGCCTTTATCTTCATGTCTGTCAGTTCATCCAGAAAAAGGCTAAGAGATGTATGAGATACAAAATCCTCTTCCAAAATGATACGTACCATTAAGCCACTGTTATCCATGTTATCTGAGTTGTCCCTTATAAAGAGTGGCTCTAATTTGGGAATTCCCTCTGGGCTCCTCACAGTGAACACCAAAGCAAAGAATTCATTTAGCTTTTCTGAAAAGACCTTATTTTCCTTGAGCACTTCTTTTACATCTTGATCATCTATCAACCTTATAGACCTTCAGGCAGGCTTCTTGCTTCTGATGTGTTTGAAAAAGTTTGTATTATTAGTTTTTATGCCTTCAGCAAGTTATTCTTCAAAATTGTTTTTGTCCTCTATTACTATGTTTTTGCATTTAACTTGCCAGAGTGTGCGGGGTTTTTTTCCTTAGTTCACTAGGGCAGGACTTCAAGGGTGCCCTTTTAATGCTAACGACCTTCCTCAGTCTAATAATCCCCTTTGCTAACTTCTCATGTGACCTTTTCTAAAGTTGGGGGGGTTTCAAATAGGGGTATTATGCTTACTCTCTAATGGTAAAGCTGCGAAAAAGCATTTGTGCAATGGTGATTTAATAGAGCTGCCATGTCACCTGAAAGTGTTATTTTGTTCAGTTTTGCTCTTTTAGCTACTGCTTTTAGTTTTCTTTCCATTTTACATTGGTCCCCTTTCAGCAGAGTTTGCCGATCTAAGGACTTTTTGGCTTTTGTACTCCACCAGGAATGATAAATTCGAGCATGTTTATATTAATTATTACAGAATGATTCTTTGACAGTTACATCTTCAAGGAAGACTCAATCCCTGCTCAAGGATAAGTAACAAAATCCAGTCTTTTTTGGCCTCTCTGATGTCTTGCTTAAAGACAACATAATTTATAAAGTGTACAAATGCAGTTTCCACATCACATTTGATCATGACACTTTATCAGTCCCCATCATTACATTCTTTGAGTCCTCATTGCTTCTTCGGTCAGCCTGAGCATGCCATTATAAAGATGCTTACTGTTATGATCCCATTTTGGCACGAAATTTTAATGCATAGAGATTGTGAAGTTGTTCAGTACTTGTTGATATGATTCCACCACCCCTCTTCTTTTTCTCTTCCCTTATTTTGCTTCTGAGCTTTCTTTTAATGATAATGTCACTCCTCTGCTGGCTTGGCTTTCTGTGCTGTTCGTGACTAATTTTACACTGCTATTCCAGCGTTCACTGATTGAGATGCTATTATGTCAATATCCTAATTTAAAATCAGCATTTCACTTTACCCATCTTCATTACATACATTGGGCTAATTGTCCACTGGCTGGGTAAGCCTCTATTACAGTTCTCTTGCACCAGTGGAACAGCACGAACAGACACAGTTAGGTCAAACACTTGGCCAGCTGTCTGTAAACCATTTTTTGAATACTAAGAGCTCTTTTGTATTAAATAAAAAAGCCCTGGCAGTGACTTTGCCTCCGAGTCTTAAAAGGCAAATGCAATCCCAGGCAGAAAATTGAGCTACATGAACAAAGGGCATGTTCCCAATGCTGTCTGAAACAGGAGAAATAAAATGGCTGGGGTCATGGCAGGCGTTTCCAGTTGCTTCCTGCGAGAAGCCCCATCTCTAAGCAGCTCTGGCAGAGGCAGCTGGCATTGCCTGCTCTGTCGCGCAGGAGCTCAGTCTCCTCGGCGCTCATCAGTTCAAGTTCAGCCACTGACTGACGCACACTTGTGGGTGACCTTGACTCTGACCCAGTTCAGAGAAGCACTTGGGGGAGGAACAGACACAAAGGGAGAATTTTCCATAAGTGGGTAAAAAAAGAAATATATATATATCTCGATATATCTATATCTCAAACCCTGCGTCTCACTGAAAAACAGAGAAGGGGATGAGAAGCAGGAAACCTGAATTACTGAGGAGGAGCTTGAACATGTCTCCCAGACTGAGGGAAACTCTCAGCACAGCACTGAATATGTCAGCCGCTCCCTGATTAATGCTACTTGATATTAAAAAACAAACACACACACACACCCGCCTCTCTCCCCAACGCAGATACTAAAAGACGAACTTGATAACATCAAAGCAGAAAGAAGACGCGAAAGAGGGAGAAAATAATCCATACTGAACTTCTGTACGCTCAGACCAAGGGAAAAAAATGTGTGTTTTATATGAAGAGAGTATTTTCCCCCATTGACAAGGGGTAAAGTCTTTGAAGACACAGCTCTGATTCATCAGCAGGGTGCTGGCAGATGCCCCCAGAAAAATAGAGAACTTGGCTGCAGATCTTCAAAATATATTTTAGGAGACACTTTTTATTCAGAGGGATATTTGAGCTGTGTTCAGCCCCCCAGGCATGTCCCGGGAAAATACAACCACGTTTTGATGGTAGAGAGGATACTAAAGCTTTGACGGATAATACCGCGATCCAAGGTAAAAGCGAGGAGTTTGACAAAGGGCCCTAAAGAACCGTGGAAAGAGACAGAGCTGTTGAGCTGAAACTAAGAAAGCAACAAGGCAAGTTCCATGTAATGGCAATAAAACACCTGGAAGAAAAGATGAGGGGTACAGTAGATCACCGCAAAGTGGAGGTCATAACTAACGTGTCTGCCCCAAACAAGAAACAGTAGTACAAAGATTGCTCTGAATGGCGAACTACAGAAGAAAAACCCAAATATGTCCGGTTTAGACGCTTAGAGCAGCAACCTGGAAATGCTACTGCACAGATACCCAAGTCACAGGCTGCACATATTAATACATTTGAGAAACGGAAAGAGTTAACTAAATGAGTACTTCTCTAGATATATGATGGTGAATGTCATACTAATTTGTCTACAGTGCTTCAAACAGGTGTTTGAGCATAATGGAGAACAGCAGTTTAAGAGCAAATGAAAAATGACGATCATTGCATTGCAACAAAGGAGATTTTAGCTTTAGCCTCTGGGATTAAAATGTTGCATTCTTCTTCGGGAGATGAATTTTAGCTGAAACCGTTCCTCTTCTACATACAAATGTTACTATATGAGGATAGCAAAAAAACCCAAGCAACCAACAGAATCCCACCCTGTGTCAGAGGTTACCACTATGGTAATACAATGAGCATACTGAGTACAAACAGAGTGAAATTCGGTAGCTGTAGCCACATTCCCTGGAGAGCCTAGCGTATTTGACAAAAGTATAGTGGAGCATGGTTGAGAGCTAGATTATGAACATGTCAGCGTGATCGAAACAAAAACCAATGGAAAAGTCTATCTAATTCAGATGAAACTTGGCTTGTAAGTCCCAGAGCCTTTGCAAAACAATAGGCTATTAGCAGGGGGCAGCCTGAACAGCACCCCCCTTCCCTGACTATCACTGCACCCAGTCCACAGCTCCAGGTGGGACTTCATCTCATGGTGTCAACGATTCCTGAGATGTTAACAGAGAAATCATACATATTCACTTTTATATATACATTTATATATATATATATATGAAGACATACATCTAGGAATTTCACATGTTGAAAACAAAGAGAAAGAGCAAAGATCATAGATGAACGGAAGATGGGAAGGGAATCTGTAATGTAAGTTGATTTGACTGCTTCGAAAAGGAATTAACTCTATCTAAACCTTTCTCAATAAATACCTGTCATAAGTTCCTCCAGTGGTAAAGATTCATCATCTCCTCTAATTATTCTACTGCCAAACTAGCTCTGCTAATAGCAAGTTTTTTATAATACTGTGTGTGTTTAAAGTACTGTGGGAAGGAAGATGCTAAGATCAGAAGCTGTTTTAATGAGCAGAAATACAGAACATATTAGTAGATCAAGAAAGAATGTTTACTCCAGAACAAAGTGTTCGCAGATTTGTTGAAACTGAGTGAAAGAAACTGAGGAATTCTTCTCAGCTGTTACCCCCACTCTCACGAGATTGCTTATCAGAAAATATCACAGCTAACAAACTGATCAAGCATATCACATCTATTTCTGTCAGCGGAGTCCCAACGTGTTCATATTTAACAATAGGAATAGTTTAATGGGAATACTTTTTAACAGCATATATGAAGTATAAAGTTAGCTAGGGCATCAGTAACTCTTATTATGCCAGCTCAACAATAAGGTGGAAAATAGACACAAACCCCAAGTACCTACTAGTAAACGCTACAGAATTAGACACTATCTGTACATCTCATTGCTATATCACGCCCTAGCACCAGTGAAGCAAAGGTTGCCCTTACTACCATTTTGTTCGACAGAGAACTGAAATAGGAATGATATTTTCAATACCAAAAAGTTATACTTCAATCAATAGGGACTTGCAAGATAAAAGTGGTACAGGGCATTTCTACAATGTCAATGAACTAACACAAAAACAAACGTTACCACAGAAAGCAGCCACAGGCTTATCCTATTTGAACATACTCTGCATAAGAAGAGGTAATAGATCTTAATTTCAGGAGGAGAGAAATAAAAGGTAGCATGTTGGACTTTTTGCCTGAGAAGGACTTGGAATAACATGCACTATATTAGGTTGAGAATTATTGGCAAAAGTAATGCCTGATGATAGCTGCTTGAATGCCTGAGTGAAAACCATCAGGTACAAATGACAACCAGGATATCTGAGGGACTATTTGAACATCACCTCCTAGTAGGCTGTTAAAATTCAATATTGTGTTAACAATGATTCTTCATTGCTATTGTGTTGTTTAGCTGGGGAAGGAAGTCTAAGAGCTCTGCTAACAACAAAATGGAGCCAGGTAGTGTGTTGTGCTACAGATCTCATTACCCTATCTTAATCTGTTATGACTCCATATACCAGATGATGCAGGCTTTGGCTGATTCGTTTGGCTCCAAGTGATTTGAGCAATACCAAACTCCAACCCATAGCCTTTCCAAACATTTATTAACATCCAAACTGGCTTCAGCTGGACTGAGAATCAGCTTATAATTTTCCAGTGGAACATATTCCACTTTGCTGCTCCAATTTATAAGAGGAGCAGGGGAAATGATGAGGAGAAATGAAGACTTTTTGAGCAGAAAACAATTGCTTCCAGTCATTCAAATGTTAGATTAGATAATGCAACTTGTGGGCTTATAGTATAAGAAGCCTAAGTGTACAATTTTGATGCAAAATCCTTGCAAAATCTGTTGTTATACTTTGTCAGCTATTCAGCATCACATTGATGATAATACTAATAACATCATTTCACAAGATGAGTGGAAGAAGAGCTTTTAAGATTGACATAATTTGCAGAACTGACAAAAATAAGACAATAAGATTTGTGTCATGCTCCAGCAAAGTATGTGTGTCCCGGAGACCAGCTGCACCTTTCTCAGTGTGGAGCTGGTGAATACTGTTTAACATAGGAATCATTTGCCTGTAGGACTCCAGTTTCAGTGACAACCGGAGGTGGAAAACAGGCAGAATAGAAGAAAGATGGATGCAAGAAGACAAAGTTCAGTGTTGCAATGGGTGCCTGGGAGCACTCCATACCATCTCTGCATTGTCATTTGAGCGAGGCAAATCACTTGAAACATTCTTCCCAAGCAGTCACTGCCTATTCCTTGTCTTCTAGGTTCTAAGAACTCCAAATAAAAGAAACAGTCTATCCCAATCTTTCTTGGAGAAGAAAGGGGTAGAAATGAGACAGTAACTTATCAAGCCTCGGTGAATGACATGAAACAAATCTTATGCCAAGTACCTTAAATTATCTATCATCTCAAATGAGTAGGAACTTCTGGTCATAACTGTCTCTGCCTCTGTTTCCTGTGCATACAAGGATAACGTATTTGTGTCTCACAGGGGTCCCCACCAAAATAATTAACGCTTCTGAAACGCTCCCAGGGTACGGCAGTGAGCAAAACAAAAAAGCCCATGAGGAGATTAACGATTCTCTCCTCAGAGCAGGATCTGAATAGCACACAGTAAATACAGGACAGGGCTGCACAATGAACTCTGAAGCTAAAACAAAACACTGAATAGCTGCTTATTATGTGGAAGTTTTCCATTTGGAGAACGCAGTGAGGCAGGGGTCTAGCTGAGAGAATAACATGAGGCCCTATGATTAAAGACCATATCACAATGCACATACTCAAGGGGACTGAGCTGACACTGAACTCACTACCTGAGTTCACTCATTAAGTTTGTTTTGAAGAGTACATTGGCTTGTTGAGAAAAGTGCTGGATGGCCACAGGAAACCTGACCAACAATCAAACAGTTGTACTGCTCTCCCTGTCTCTGAGGCTTCATGTTATCCCAGAGATAAGGACTGCTTGGTCTCCATAGACTGTCCGTATTCTGAGCTTGCCAGTGCTAAACACTCGATTCCCAATCCAAAACATTTAAACACCTGCTTAACCACAGGCACACGGAGGACACTGCTGAATTCAGGTTGTCCATGTTATAAATCTAGCTGTGCATATATGCTTTATTGGTTTCCTTACCTAGGCATAGACATTGGTTCTCTAAACAGCTCTCTGTGCCCTTGCAGAACTCCCTGACCCCACAGCTCAGCTGTTGGAATGGCCCATATGAACATTCTTTGATGTACTTCAGACAAAAGTCAGCTTAGTTGGCTTGAACAAGGCATTTATGTTCTGAGTTCATTCTGCTAATCCGCTCCAGCATAGACAGGGGAACCATCTACACATATCAACTGGTGGAGAGGTACAAGACAGGATGTGTGGCATACAGGCAAGGAAAGGTGCTCAAGACCAGAAACATCTCCAGCCAAGACCAGAAACATCTCCAGCCAAGACCAGAAACATCTCCAGCCAAGACCACACAATCTAGAAGGACAAGTCTGTCACTTCGGTCTCACCTGCAAGACTGACACTGCTTGAAATGGGAGAGAATATCCTCTCACCTCCCATAGGCCAATCCAAGGACAGTGATTAACCATCAGGAGTGACTATTTCAAAATCAGTGACATGGAAATCAAGCTCTTCCTATCATTTTATGATTTCTTGACCCATCCACTCCTTCCTGAAGATGATATGGTCATTACGGAATTTGGTACACTTTAAAAGTAAAATAAGCACACTTTGTAAACCCCATAAGAACAGAGAGCCACAGGTGCCTGGCTTTATTCATATACAGTAACTCCAGTAAACACTTTGCCTTGGAGCGCTCGGTGCTGGAATGGCTGTAGCTGCAGCGCTGTGTGTGCACCTCATACCCACTTCACTTATTCCTGTGTCAGTCATCCTCCCCCCTCCAGAATGAACTTTCTTCAAAGGAAACAGCTTATCTTCCACACCGCAGCAGCAGAAGAAAAATCATCCTATACAGCAATATTTAAAATGTGGTTTTATGCTCTTATGGCAGCTAATTTTCCTTAAATGATTTAAGGGAATGAATACGTCTAAAAGGCCTGCACTGAGCCATTTGTACTGGCAACATGAAGCTGAACTTCCTCTGCCTTAAACAATCCAGTCTCTCGAGGGCAGCTCCTCATGGCAGATCTTGTCTACAATGAGAGGGATGAAGGTTATTTTTTATCTCATTACTTTTCAGGGAACTTTGCTTTGCATTTTATTTAACTTCATTCCATATTCCCCAGCGTGAGGAGAGGGTGGCAGGACACACATATTGAAATGCATAATCCCTGATCTGTCAGAGTTTAACAACAGCCCTCCTGCAACTGGTTCACCCACACATGCACCCAACCACCTATGGTGTGTTACTCATCCAAAAGCAACACTCTGCACCTGGACATCAGTTAAAGCCTTTAGCAGCCCAAAGTGACTCAAAGCTCCAAGGCAGCCGGAATGTTTTCCCCTTGTGCACCACACCTTGGATATGGTCTGTTCGTATGAGTGTTACTAGGATCAGAGGCACTAAGGATCTGTTATAGCCTGAAAAAAAGCCAATAATCCCTTCTACTGCACTGTATTGCTGAGGGTCTCCAAAACCATCAGGAATGCTGGTGCTGGTTAGGGGATGATACAACCAGACAAAACGTTTTTTGGTGAGTAGCTCATTCTGGGAAATGAAACTAAAGAGCCACCTGAACAATGCTGGTAGTTTAATTAAAAAAAAAAAAAAATCCTAAACAGTATTAAAAAAAATAAAACTAACGCTGAAAATGAAATATTACACTATTTTTGAAATGGTCCTTTTTCTTTCCCCCAGAAGGAAATGAACTGTTAGTGGTCAATCTCAGGCTGATCCCTGGGAGGAGTGGGAGACAGAGAGATGGAGGCAAAAAAGATCTCCATTTCAGACCAACTCTGACCCAACATTTCTTTTCATTTTTCATTTAACCACCACCATAAGTAAATTCATTCTTCACACACAGGGCAGCTGGAAACTACCAGCGTTTTCAAATCTTCCCAGGAACAGAACAAAGCTGAAAAGAAAATGTTTTCTCTCTTTTTTTCCCTCCCCAATAATGGCTTTATTTGACTGACAGTGACTTTTAATAGTGCCAGGATGTGCTGCAGTACCTGCTGGAAGCATTTCCCTACACCCAACCTCCTTGTAAAGTTTAAGAACCTCTTCATCCTTGGAAAAAGCCCTTTCTTCTCAGACCAAGCAGCCTGCATGCTCCCTCCATCATCTATAAAGGAAATTACCTTGCGATTTGGGGTAGGAAACAGAGGAAAGGTCAGGCTGGCTGTAAAGCCCCTGTCTTTACTTTCCATCATCATCATCCTCACTCTAATACAACAAGGCTTAGGAGTCTTGGTCACAGGCACAACGATAGGTGCTTGACAAACAGAATAGAAAGAAAAATTCTGTGCCAAACAATTAGAAGTCTAAGAAAATCTTTTCTATGCAGTTGGATTCTCTTTATGAACCTATCTACCTCGTACCTAAACCCCCTTCTGTACAGGTAATACTACTACATGGAAGACAAAAAGTTGAATTCAGATGTACTCAGAAAAGCAGTAGTTAAATTAAAGGAGCTCTTATTCTATAGATGATGTAGGTAGGAGTAAGAAACCTCTTTCTTTATTAGCAAGGCAAACCAGATCCTTTTTCAGACCAGCAGAAAAAAAACAAACACCAAAAAACCCCACCACACACATTGGCAAAACTTCAGGGAATTAAAGATCCGAATGCCATCTCCACAATGGGAAGCAAAAATAAAGGACAAATACCAGCAATTCCATACAGAAAAAAAAAAAAAAAAAAAAGAAATAATCTATTAAATCTTATTTTTTTGGCAGTGGTTTTTTCCAAGCCATCTCCACCTTTGTTCAGCAGCTTTTCTTAGGTGCCATGTTCAATAATCCGCCTGCGCTGTGATGTCAACCATTCAGTATCTGTCTGCCTGCCTCCCACTCCTCCATATTCTCTGCAATCCATCTCCTCCGACTAGCTAAGATTTCACCTTCAAGAACACCTCTGCTTCTCTGAGCGAGCACGAGTGTGTGCCTGTCTGTTTATATAATATTTGCAAATATTATCCCCCTCCTGCTTTGCACGCTACATGGCAACCCCTGCCGAAGCTCTGGATTAAATATCAGTGCCATTCAGTAATTCGATTTGGGGGGCCTGCTGTTTTGAATCCAGCTCAGGACATCACGAGAGCAGCTCAATTGAATTTTGGCCCTGCTTTCAGAATTATTCCATATTTAATCTGAGCTGAACTTCATTTCACTTGCTCTCTCCACTCCGATGCCTCCTGCGACAAAGGACACGAGCGCTCCCTGATCTGACGCAGCGCGGGTGGTGTGTACTTCTCTTTTATTTCGGTTTGCCACCGGATTAAACTAAGACAGAGTTACTGGCATCTGGCACAAGCCTTCAGCAGGAGCGTTGTTCTGTCACCACGTCTCCCCACTCACCGGGTTGTTGTACATCTCGATGATGAGCTGCTTCACTCCGTGCAGTGTGGGATGAGCCCAAGGAGATGGATTTGCCCAGTGCCGGTTTAAATCAAACCCCATCAGGGAGCACCTGCACACACACAAAAAACAACACATAAATGACATATGTGGGCTATAGCCTCTTCTAGCTTCAGCTGCAAAATCGCGCTGTATTCTGCAGCTTATGTATTTAAACAAGTTATTCTCGTGGAAAAAAACAAAAGCAAATGCTTCTCCAAGGACGAGGAAAGCCTGCAGCAAAGACCACTTTCAGAAATAACGTGAACAGCAGAGTATTGACTGAAACATCTTTGATCATTCAGCCTTCTTCCCCTCTACAACACAGTCGCTGACTCCATCCTTTGCCGTTTGCCAGCTTGCTGTGCTGGCACTGAAGAGCCCGCTTGGCCCTCGAGGTTCCCTTCTCCTCAGTGCTCTACTTGGGCTCTACAGCTGTGAGGATGATTCATAAACTGCATCACCAGGCCTTTACTTTGCCCTCACTCAAGCCTTGACTCAGCAAAGCCATTAAGAACACTGAAATCAATGACCATTAAGTATATGCTTAAGGGATTTAAAGTATGAATGTAATTGTTCCACTCACACAGGGCTCAGTCTCTTACTCTCCTGCAATTACCCACACGAAAGTCAGCCAAGACGACACTAAGTTAAAATGCCTATTGGCCATCAAACCTTGTGGATATTGAAGCATGTTTGCCACCTTGGCTTCTCCTTCCTTCCCTGACTCGTATGTCCCTCAGTATATTGTCCTAATTATGCTGCTCCCAGCCCCACGGAGTGATATCCCATTCTTTGTGAAGTCCCATTGAAACTCAATGGGCTGTAGGCAGTGTGAACAGAGAAGAAATTAAAGAACTGGAAGTGGCACAAATAGGAGGGAGATATCAAGTCCCTTGACTACCACAGAAATCACCTGGACAATCTATGGCCACTGATGGAAGCAAGGAGAGAAGTCCCTTCTGTCACCTCAAGGTGAGCTTGAGACCATTTCAGCTTGGGTAGATCTTGCTCAGGAATTCTACAAAGACCACACAAATAATAAAAGCCCAGGCAAAGATGCAACTTCCTCTGTATTTAAAACAAACAAGCAAGTAAACCTCACTGCTAAGCCCTAGAGCTTCTTGAGGAAAGAAGAGCTTTCATTGATCCCTGCTCTATTATGAGAATGTCTGCTCAGCCTTCATCTTTTAAACACACCTATGCAAACAGTGAACATTTACTCCAGTAGTGCTGTCCTTTGGCAAAAATTCTAACAATCTGATGACTAAAACCCATAAGTTTAATGGACAAAAAGAAAATGCCTCACTTCTCCAACAACTAAAACAAATTATTGCATACATCAAAGCCAAATAAAAGCTAAGACAGAAAGGTGAAATGCTAGTAAAAGGGAGGGGATGAAACCAGAGGATTAAATTCATTTCCAAAAATGATAAATGAATTTTTTCCTATAAAACAAAAAATACGAAGTTAACAGGACATTTATCTGTAAAAAATCTTACGGGAAGGTGAGCAGAAGAAGAAACTGTGGTGATCCTCATGTGTCTTACTGTATTTTGGCACAGTTCCCAGCAAAACAATGCTGACTCTACAGGATAAATCTCTTAAGAGATCAGAACCTGAAATCATATCCCCTGCTCTGCTTAATGTGTCTCATTTACACGTTGGTTTAAGAATATTGAAAACTAATAACACTACAGAAAACAATTATGTTTTGATTCTAGTACGTTCATCTCCAAAGCACATTGAAGTGGCCAATCTACAGAGCACCAAAAGTATATTTTAAATTCAAACATGGATTGTCGATATTAAGTTTGGTGTTTGGGGCTTTTAAAATAACTTTATATTAGTCATCCCTGTAGGGAACAAAAGTTTCTGTAAGATACTAAGGCATTGCAATTTGCAATATTTGAATGAGTCACGAATATCTGGTTAGTGATGAATCTCATAGTTCATTCCAAGCAACAAGAACAGTTGAACATAGTTGTCTTTACTTGAGAAGACTTTATAAACAGAAGGAAGCAATGCTTGACAAACAAGTCATTCGTTTGGGAAGCTCCTCTGAGCTCTATTTAATAGGAAACCAATTTAATTTCCAAATTTTATTTAGCCGGTCTTTGATGTAGTATATCACATCTTTATCAATGTAACAACAATTAATTACATTTCTGATGTAGGCATTACTATTTCTTGCCACTCTAGGAACAGTGTATTTTTTTCCCCTTTTTAAAGTCTTCTTTTCTTTCCTTTTTGCCTAAAGACAAATTTGTATCTACCACATTCTCTCTTTATTCATCTGTTGCAAACTTCTGGGCTCTCTAAGGAAACATCAAGTTGTGTTCCTTGCTACTTCAGATTTGATTATTGACTCTATTACATGGAGAACTGTCTCCCAAAGCTCACGTATATCAGGACATGACCAAAACATACGGTAAGAGTCTCCCCCATGCCTATTACAGATCCTGCATTCATTATATTATCCTGCTCCCAGATGATGTGGTCTCCCTTGTGGCTAATACCTCCAATGCAAGAATGTGAGCAGGATAACTTAAAAAGCAGTGCAAGATGCAATTTTTAATTCCCCCTACCAATCTTAAATCAGCTCATTTCTAGTACACACTGCTTGCTGCTTCCATTGCTTAACTGTTTACCTACTGCTTCAAGCGCTGGGTTGGCAAAATAGAAATGTAAGTATATTCTGCAAACAAGAGCTCTACAGTGAGAAACAACCTTGCTCCAATATAATTTAGGGCCTTTCGATATCTGAGACCAGCCCCCTTACTTGTTCTGACAGTGCTGGCATCGGCTTCAGAATGGTTCCTCATGTCCCTGCAAGTGTTCCCCAGATTTAGAAAGGGCTTCCAAATCTGTCCTACACAGATTAGGTTTATTCTGTGCAGTAAATAGACTAAATGGGTTCTGTACAAAATTAACAAGGGAAAAAGCCCTAAATTAGGCCAAAGGACTGTTTAAGGATTATCTGTGAAAGGAGTTGATGGAGGAGAGCGAAAGAGGAGATATTGCAGACTCCAAGAGATGCAACAGATGACAAAAGCAGCTTCAAATTCGTGATGGTTGGAGCAGGTTAACATTTCCAGAGTAAGGGCACTGGAAAATACCCTGTTCCATGAGGTTTAATGGCCATACCCATGAATGCTTTACAAATGCGGCAATAATATTGACATGGAGCCAGATAAGAAAGATGTGCTGCCATGGACTCCCATAGGTTAGGAGAAAGTATAATGAGAAGTAGGTGAGCTTTCTATTACAAGCAAAGTAGCAAACTGCTACTTTTACCTGGTTATAGTCTTCACTCACACTGTGAAAACCTGGATTGTGTGTCACACAGTCATTGCCACCACAAAAAAAAATGACATGTATGTAATTTAAAATGCATAAGCTGTTAACAGTAGTTTGAATTTTGGATTATGCTCATTGGAGTTCATCAGATATACAGACCACATAGTATTTTTCTGTTTGTGATTGAATGTACATCAACATCAGGTTCTGTGACCATACTTGTTGAATTAGAATTTGCGTTTCACAAACGTTCTCCATCTTTTTCCTAACATTTCTGTTTTCTGTGAGTAGATAAATTTATTGCAGTGTTTGTAAATTTCTGTAAACAGAGCGCGAATTCAGTCAACGCAATCGAGTTTCAAATGGAAACGGAAACACGTTGCAGTATTCGTCCCTTCCCAGCCGGGAGGCAGCCAGATCTGAAGGGGTTACCAGCTCAACTCAGGAAAACCCAAGATGTTCAGAGCAGCCCTCTGCTTGCCGGTGGTGACCTGGACAGACCCTCCTGCCCGCTGGGGGCTTCACTCAGCACCGGTTTTAAGGGTTTCTTATGCAGCTGGTTTTGGCCCTTCCTACAGCTGAGGGAGGTTTAGTACCAAAACCTATGCTGGGTTTATTTTTAGGGCTGCTTCGTATTCTTTCAGGTTGCGCCTCTTCTTTCTTGAATCTCTAAGTTATAGAAACCTCCAGGAATTCTGCCTTCCTTTCACTTCTGTTCTCCTTCCCCTGTTCGTTTTCCCTACTACGCAAGTCTGTCACTAAAAGACCCATTTCCGCAAGCCAAGATACAGAGAATAATGGAGGAAAGGAGTTAAAGAAATCCTTTTTCATGGCGTATGATTTATTACAAAGAGAACTCTACACTCTTCTCTTCAGCTTTGTAAGGTTGTATTGGTTCATTGGATCAGTACCAGGTGAATCTCCAGATAATGCCACACACAAAGCCAAGGAGTTCAAATCCACAAATGGCAGGACCAACAGGGTTAGGATTTGAAATTGAAAAGGTAGTGGGGGAAGGGGTGCACTCAGTTTGGTGGTTTTTTCCTCAGGCTTATTGCAGTAAGAGCGGAGACAGAGGGTAATTGGTCTCTATTGTTGCACTTCTTGGAAGCAAGAGCTATAGCAAGAAACTGCTGGGAGACTGCAGCCTGCCATGTCATGCAGGAAAAGTAGGTGTGCAGTATGAGAGAGCGAACACAAGAGGAATGCACAGAACACTTGCTTCTTTTAATAAATATATCATTTTAAACCTGATATATTCACGACATTTTACAAACCAACTCCACACCTGCCGTCGAAGTCAGAGTCTTCATTAGTGTGCATTTCACCTTTGGGGTGCTTGGGCTTTGCGGTTTATGCATTTGCCTATTATTCATCAAAGAGGATTCATTCAAGCCCCCATGTTCCAAGGCAATTAGATAGCAAGACATCCTAACACTCCAGCTACAGAGAAACCCCCATCCCAAGTCTCTCTTCCCCTCCCCAGCTCTCCGCATTTTTAATTTAGAGCTCTGGAAACCTTCACAAAGGCTGTTTAACATAACCACTGCAGTGAGCTCCAGGCAGAACACGAGCGGCCATACAGAGCAGAACCGCATTAGCTCCCAGAGACCACATGGTGGAGTAGATGTTTACAGAATGAGCGCTGCATGGTGTACTGACATAATTTTAAATAGTACATGACGGTTAAAGATGTGTTTCTCCATTTTCTGTGTAAACAATGTTAAATAAGAATAAACACGAAGGGATATTTTCTCCTTCTGATGAGTACATGCATTTCTCAGAGCTGGTAATAGGCGTTACAGACGCACACCATGGAGAACACGCATCCCCACCCAGCGCAGGCAGGTTTCCTTCTCTGATCTTCAGGATATATCTCAATTCCAGTATTTAGCTCTGCCTATACACTTCTGGTCCTCACTAATGCCAGAAGCATTTCTGGGCACGAAGCAGAACGCCGGAGATAAAAACCCACCCCGCCGTTAGGAGAATCTCACCCTGTGAGTGTGCCTGGGATGTAAGACGGCAAGATCCTGTCCCTAGTGTAGCTCAGCCTCCCCCACATGTTTTTCTGCATGATGCCCACTGCAATTTTCAGTTTTCCAAGGGACAGGTTGTCCAGTGCATCCCCTGGGAGGGAAACACAGTTTAGCAAAGTTATCCCATAGAAAGCACATGTCTGGCCCCGTGTGTGTCTCCCTGAATGAACACCCTGCAGGAGCAGGTCCCTGCTGGCCTGGCCCGGGAAGGTGTTGTGGGGGCTCCCACTCCCATCCGCACGCTGACTCACACCCGCACATCAATCTCATGCACCCAGATGCTTTAACCAAGTTACTGAGAACACCTACAGCTCTCCCATTTTAAAGCCTGATTCATTGTTTGGCCTTTTCAAAACCAAAGATCTCATTGACTTAATGAGAGGAACACGGTAGGCAGTGGGTTTTTTCCAGCATTTGGATCCCAAAAATTTTCCACTGCAGCCACTGACCCTTCAGAAATCTCATGTACATAGTATTATATGAGCATTCTTTCCTGATGTAGTCCAAAAGCCACCTGCAATTCAGGACTCACAAGCTGTAAACCACTGAGAAAGACAATTTTAACTTGACGTGTGCTCAGTTTACTGGGTTTCTGAGTGCCAGCAACAGGTCAAGACCCTCCTGCTCGGTCTGCCTGTCCCTTCCACACAATGCCCTAACCCTGTCTTCTTACAGACCCTGCCACCTTTCCCTTCACACAGGCAGACCTCCTTTAAACTATTTGCATTTCTTTATCATTCTGCATTCCTGGCTTTATTCCCCTTTGGCAGGTTGGGTAGAGATAAGGTAAATTCATCACAGTGGTTCACAGAAAACAGCTAACATACACGTAAGCACTTCTGGAGACATGGCTCATCTTGAATTGTAATTTTGCTCTCACTTCTGCCCCTCCTCAGACTACGCAACTAATCCGGTACACAACACACCTCACAACTATTAGTGAATACTCCAGCTGCTATAGAATGACGTTCCCCCACATTACAACGTATATTTCACATATTGGCAGATGAAGCTGGCAGTCTTGCTCTACCTACTCACCTTCAGGAAAGAGAAAGGACTATTGCGTTACTTGTAGACCAGCATCATATGAACCAAAGATGGTTCAGCTCTTACTATCAGACCTATTGCACACAAAGCTGCAGTCAAAGGAGCCAACCTTAACGTCAAAAGAGTTGAGCTCTTAAAAGTTTGGATATTCCACAGCCACACAGATACATAAAACCTTCATTCAGCCCTGTGCCTGTCATTATTATGACACAGCCTTTAAGTACAGGAGCACAGGGTGTTTTTCCACAGGGCTCTTGCTTTATTCTGTGCACAGGATCAACACTGTTCGCTAATGAGTGGATTATTCAATATTTTGGCTTTTTCTTATTGTTCAATAGGCAGCCCTAGGCTCCTGCTTACTGCACACTACTCAAAGCCTTCTCTGAGGACAGAGCTATTCAGTTCTTCATGGCTTTTCTACAGCGCTCAGCACTGCAGGAGACAACTGCTTTAGAAACACTGATGGACTAATTTTCCCAACAGCACTGGTACAAGAGGGACCACATTGTCCCCAATTCACTAAAGTGCAATTAGGACAAACAGTGAATTACATAAGAGACACCCGCTAATTCAGGCCACCCTATCCAAGAGGCAAAGGACCACATTTTTGTTTAAGAGAACTTCAATTTATATAGTGTATTAAATGTTTGGCGTCTAACTTATTCTTTGAGCTGAGGCTGACTGTTCTCTAGGCTTCTCCAAATCCGATCCCAAAAATGCAATATGAGTGGATAGGATATTAGAAACATCCAAGTTTCTGGAATTAGGACAGTTGGAGATTCCTATAAAACGGTAAGATGGTGAATGGGTTATGGGTGTTATTCAGTTATGCCTTAATTCAGCCATTTTGCTTGTCTTTGGATCCAAATACTGCTGCATTCCACTGTGTCTGAGAAGCTGCTCTAACACCTGGGTAGGGTTAGCACTCTACCTGATCTTGCCCTTACTCTTCTGAATAGGATTAGACGATAACTCCGCTACATTACAGGCTCCCGGACTATTTGCATCCAGAACATCACTAATGCAAAGGTGGCGATGCTGCCCACACATTCTCAATAGGTCATGCCAATAATCAGCCAGAAGTCGTCTGTCTCCATCACCACAAAGGCCTTTTCCCCTTTGATATCCTGAAGCAAATGACTTGACACCAAACCTGTCAAGGTGTGTGCTATTGTGATGAGCTGGCAAAGAGAAAAGCACCGCGGGACTGGGGAACTGCTGGCTGAATACTAACTAGCAAGGCTTAACTACCCAGCACCAGAGAGCACGACTGCTGGCTGCCTTTTGTGACTGTTTGCTAACAGGCTCTAGCACACTCCCCCATAAACAGCCAGAATAATGATTGTATTCCTGCACAGTCTGTAACAGGTTCAGCTTGCAAATGACTTTTTGCATACGAAAGCATCCATCTGTTTTGGGTTGGTGGGAAAGAAGGCCCCTTTTATTGTCTCTGTGCAGCATCACTAAACCCATCCACATTGCCTGCAAGCAGCCTACCCGTGCTTCATTAGTTGGCAGGTATAATTTTCATCAGAAGTTAGAGTCAAGGATATGTCCATTAGCCAGGCACTTCAACACAAAGTCCCTTTACCACTACTAAGTGAAAAATTTACAACTGTATGGAAAGGTCTGAACAAAACCCCAGGTCTCATAATATTACAGGAGAGGGGGAAATGACCCAGTGGTTCATGTAGGGTGACAACATGAGACTGTTAAGAGCTCTTATACAACCTAGGGGAGAACTGCAATGTCTCAGTTCTGCTCTTGTGAAAATAATTGTATTATCAACCTTCCATGGTGTTTTGAAAGGAATTACTATGAGATGAAGAATTATGAAGTATTTCAGTGCTGCAGTGATGGGGATATATTAGGCTCTACAGATGAAGATTAAGCAATTTATGGAATTGCAGAAAGTTTTTCTGACAGACCCTGAATTTTGTTCAGGTTCAGTTCCAACAAGATCGCACTATTTCACACTTAAATACTTCTGAAATGCCTGCAAGAACAATAAGATATCCCAGTCTATTTTATGAGATAAATTCTCTGAGGGTTTGGGTGGCCAAGAGGGATTACGTGGGGTTGTTTGGTTGTATCAGTGAACATTTCCTCTTGTTTCTTCTACCTCCAACTACCCTGTAACTAAAGGTGTTTTCCTCTCAAACATGTCCCTGTTCTCGCTTTAATTTTGAAGGTCATCTGGCCCACAGTGTCTGTTATATTTTGCCACCTAATTAAAGACAGAAGATTAGCCTTATTCTATTCGATTGTTTTAGTACCTGCCAGCTGACTGCTCTGCTTTAGCAAAGGGACAATGATGTGGTCAAGTCTGTTTAAAAACAAAAATAAACCCAACCAAACAAAAAAAACATGCACACCAACAACCCAGACCATTTCATCTTTGGAAAGTCCAACAGAAACCCTGAGCATGATGCAAATGTTCTGCCCATAATCACTGTTATGCTGAAATAACAAACATTTCATAACAGCAATAATACCAGTGTCTTGTTTGTCACATAACATTTCAGAAGATGGCAGGCAAGCTATAAAGCCCTGATCTATCTCTGATTGCAATCAACAAAAAGCCCAGATGCTTTCAAAGGGAGTTAAATCAGGCTCAGATCTTTTCCAATCACTTGTTAATTTAAGGGGCAGACTTTTACCATCTGAGCTTCGCTGCTGGTGTTGCCTCAGTCCAAACAACACAGAGAAGGAGAAACTATTTGACAGTGTGGTGGTCTCTGTTCCATTACCAATTTCTAACCTCAAATCACTTAGGCTTTATGTTTTCCAACAATCCCATCAGCTGAGCATGCTATACACCCTAGAAGGCAAGCTACATGGCAAAGATATATTTCTCATAATACTCCATGACATGTCCTCTTACTAACTCAAACCAATGTACGAGGGAATTTGGTGCCATCACGTGAGATATAGGTCAGTTGTCCAATACAGATGCTTGTCTGATGCAGAAGAACGGGAATGTAAAGCACGCAAACTGTAACTTCTGTCAATCACTGCAATGCATCAGCGGAATGGGATTTGATACCAAGCCAAGCTGAAACTGCACGTTTTGATTCCAGAGCACTGAAACAGCTCCTTGCAATGAATAACGGCACAATGAAAGATTCGTTTGAGAATCCTGGTGAGAATGTTTAATCTGAAAAATTTAAACCTCAGGGATTCAGAGCACTTGCTTTTTCCTGTTATTATCCCTCAAAACCAGGCACATTGGGGGAAAAATGGTCAGAAAAGCAATTTTTGTCTACTAGCTAATTGAAAATTCTGTTATTGTACCCTTTTCAGCGATGTATAGAAGAATGTTGACAATTACTGAAGACTTAGTAGTTGAAGAAACGAGGTGAGGATGAAATATCATGTCAAACTAAGTCTTCAGGTAACCATTATACAAGCAGACCAAGAAGGATTTCAGGTAGAAGCTGATCTCAGCATCCTTCTTATCCCACCCTGTACACCAAGCTTACTTAATAAAAAAATTAGCTGTGTTGCCTAAACATTCATGAATGAAAATTTCTTGTCAGTCCAATTACTTGAATTGAACTTGCCAGGTAGAACTTATCTTACTTTCCTATGTAATCCTTTAAGACATCATTCCCAATATGAAATTATGACATACCACTGGGCTTGGCTTTATACAACTATTCTCGTACTTAGATACTTCATTTTCATACTTAATTGTAGAAGGCTGAGAATCTCAAAGACAAGAGTCCTCCCTTCAGTCTAACCGTATCTCTCTGGCATTATGGTCTATACTATTTTACTAGGGAACCCTCCTTTCAATCAGCCAGAAATTACTGATGAATATTAAAGCAGTAAGACACACAGGTACATTAAAATCTTGTAAGCAAATCGAAACAAAAGAGCTCAACCGTATGTTGGTTCACCAGCAACCTGACCCATGGTTGCTTAAAAAGTTGATAGGGCACAAGCCCGGTATTACTTTAGATTATGTTTTATAGGGAAAATCATATTAACTCCAGTAGCACCTTTGAGAAATTCTCAGGCCTGACTTGGTCAACACCAGAGGCGCAAGAGTCAGCCTGTGTCATCCTCTGTTGAGATGGTGAATGTTGTATCTCTTCTCTTAGGCACATTAGATATGAAATGAAAGATGCCATGGCAGTGGAAGCAAAAACAGTGCAAGATCATCTCATGGTTAAAAAGTACAAACATTCAGGTGCTTGTGCATGCTGAAGCATTCAACACCTTTTGCTTTTCCACGCTGGCTGTTGTCAGGGTTCTATTTCCTCACCATATCTATGCTAGAGCAAGAAGTGCTGTTCTAACTTTCAGCCCACATTCTTAAGAAAAAAAACCTTGAATAACCATATTAAGTGTGCACAGAAGCATGGTTTTTCCTGTCTGTCCTTCCCTGCCACATAGAACTTTTAAACCAGTTTTTACTCACTTTCACAGCGAAGGACATAATGGTGAAGAGCCTTACATGCACTTATGAAATGTTTGCGTGCATGCGTGTGTAAGAAGAAAGGTCAGGCTCAGGGAGGGAGATGCACTTAAAGCTCTTTTTCTTTACAAATTCAGCCAGGCCTGAGCTCTGCTTTTTGTCTGCTCCCTGCACACCTGTAAATGGATGCGAGATGAAGCGCAGTGACATGGCGGTGCCGTGAGCAGCGGTCCCAGCAGACAACCGGCCGTGGGCAGGTGTCGGAGAAACTCCAGTTTGAGAGGAGTCTTTGGCTTTTTGCTTGGAGGATATTCCAGCAGAAATGCCTGGTGTTTGTTAGAAATCACTGCCTCCTGCCCTGGTATTCAGGCTCCACGCAGGAGAATGCTGCACTCATTTAAACCAAGGCTGTTACTTTAGGAGGATTAAGCCCTACGATGTCCAGCCAAAACCAGAGAGAAATGTTGAGATCACAGCACATAACATCCTGAATCCTGTTCTATAACACTGGAAGGGAAAGACCATTTGTCTTGTCTGCTTTGCGTTAAGGCTGATTAGGTCATCTTGTTTGTGCCTGTGCTACATTTCAGTAACTTTTGGGTCAACTGGTGAACTTCAATCAAATTGGACAATAATTTCAGAGATTTTCAATTTCTGTGATGTCTATGAATATAGGCAGCTAGGCGGAAGAGGGGGCTCCTATGAACACCTCCACTGAAAAGATTATATAGTGAAGTCTGTCTTTATTAGGTAACAGAGAATCCATATGGGGGAAAAAACCCTCCTGCATTGTGACTTTTTATCCATGGACGCTTTCAAAACTTGACTGTAAAAAGCCCTTTGTAACCCATGTAACACTGAAGTCAGCTCTGCTTTGAGAGGGGACTTGGACTGAAGACCTCCAGAGATCTGTATTAACCTCTTTTCTCTATATTTCTATGAAAGTCTCATATACAGGGACAGTTTCAATCGACGCTCATACATCAGTAGACACTAGAGACCCCAGCTATAGGACAGCAAACTTTACAGGCTCATGGAATGACTCATTTTTCTTTATGCATATTTGCAGCCTCACACAGTTCAGCACCCTTGAGATAAAATCCTACAGCAAAAATGTACAATGAATGAGAACATATATGAGTGGGAAGTTGAGAAGCAAACAGATTTCAATTTCAAGCTTTCATGGCTTAGCATAAACAAACATGAAACAATTCATCCTCAGAATATAGGGGTGGGAGGGGGATATTGACAGTGTCCTCAGACACACAGGGAGAATGGGAACAAGGGAGCCTGAAGCAAAGAGAACATTTCAAAAACTGTTTAAAGCCTTAGCAAAGTTAGAAGCAAAGATGAAACTTGCCTGATTCATTCACTGGGGCTGTAACAACAGTTCTCTTCATGCTCTGATACCCCCCAGATTCTCAAAACTAAGCCAGCACGGTCAAACGTTGCTTTCTCCTTAACAAACGTGACCTTCTAAAATCTCAGTTACAATTCAGAACGGGTGAACATATTTTGGAAAAATAGGAACATTCTAACAACTTTCTAGAGAAAGCCACAGAAATAGCTTCTGGAGATCTCACACTGAACTAAGTCTCTTAATGAGCCTGCAAAGTCTATTTGAATATTATGTTTTCCCCTCCTTCCTTTTTCATAAATTCATCCTCAGCCCATACTAAAATTCAAAATACTCATCTGAGGTGGAGTCCCATTTCTACATCTTTTAGTTGTCAGACAGTCCAGTGATCTTGCAATGATCATTAAGTGATTAGCTTCCAGTACAGATCCTTGTACACGTTCATTCGAGCTGTACATGGCCAAGTGAATAAGGCTCATCATCCCAGCCAATCTGCCCGCTAAGCCTGCTGTTTCCCACTCAAGTAAAAGCAATGATTAACTGTGTAGATTCTTGTTCGCTGCTTGAGCACCCGGTGAGTCTGTTTTGAAGCACTACTGACACAAATTAGTAACACTAGTTCAGACTTCACCTCTAAGCCTCTACACCCACTGCTTCTGATGTGATGAAGCACAGTGCCAGACCTTGTTTTCCCAACCCATCCCACAATGTCCTCTTCCTGATGGGTGTCAGGAACCAGTTCCTTCAGCTATAGTCTGCCCTGAGAAACATTTCAATATTTGGTACACAAGACAGAAACCCATTCGACAGTCTTGATACCTGCTTTGTTCAAGCTAAGACTAGGATCTGAGTGGTGTGCCTTCCAATATGGACTGATTGATTTTGGTAGTTTGTGCTCCAACCTTTGAGTATTTCAGAAGCTGAATCTCATAAAATGGGACTCATCAAATGGGATTACTGAGAGCACGTAAAGAAAAGAGCAATTCACTGCCTTCAGAATGAAACGGTTCCTCTACATTGGCTTGATCTGAATACCTGCCAAGAACATCACGGTGTCTCCATTTGAAACTCACAGGGCAGAATTCATAAAATAAACCAAACTTTAACAGCAGTGAAATGGGTCTCCCTGGCCATGCATGTGCTTGAAAAATATGGTAAACCAAATTAAGTGTCTCACCTGTCGTGGAAGCACATAGAATAGGTTCATGGCCAGGAAAGGAAGAGATGAAAATGACTTTCTCCACTTAAACATAGAATTTATTGAAGCCCAGAAGACAACAACAGAAACAAAGAACAAGCCAAACCAAAACAGCCCAGAAGAGCTCTGAAAATCCAATCCAATCAGCCTCTGAAAAGCGGATAACATGTGTGGTACGATCCAACTTCTCTGTTTCAGCACCCTGGTGGTAGCATCTTCTCTGACAGTCTGTTTTGTGAATCGGGTTTTGAGAGGGACCTGAGAGAGCAGTAGTTGCACCAATCTCATCAGGATGGGACACACACATGCATCAACACATTGCACTGTTGAGGGTCAGAAGCCACTTAATTCCAGAAAGGTTTAAAAGTTGAGAAAGCCGTTTTGGGGACAGGATTAGAAATGTTGAGAAGGAAGATCAAAATCCAGGTGGAAGAAGATAACACAGGTTTTCTTTTCAAAACATCCTTTCCAAAATTGGGCCATGTTCCTACATGGTTTCTGACTCTCTTCTCATACAAACATATGTTGTGGTCAAATGAAGGAGAGAGGTGCCTTCTCCCATATTTTCTATCTATTTTCCAAACATATAATAATGAAAGATACATGAACGGAGACAAAATTAACACCACAGTAAACCCCATGAAACCCATAAGATAGGATAGAATACCACACAACATTCTGAGCAAAACATTCCAACAAAACAGGTCAAACACAAAAATAACACGCTAATGTCATTGCCACGCAGGAAAAAAGCAAGATTCATGAGATTGCTTTGTAATGGCTCCTGAAGAAAAGCAGTGCACAGAAATAGTCCATGATTACCCATAACACGAGCCCAAATCAGCAAGCATGTGCATTTAAGAGAGATGACATCAAATGCTTCCTTCAAAAGAAAAAGAACATTACAATCACTTTGTATTTCCCCGGTCTCAGCTTGCATTTCCTATCTAAATACCAAAGATCGCTTCACAGGAGAAGTACAGATTAGCAAAATATTCAAGGTGATTGAATGGATTAGTTTTATTGTTTAGCACAATGCAAGGTGATAGAAAAATCCACAGAAAAGCAAGATCTGATATCCGGACAGCCACTCGAAATTACGCCCCTCACACATTGAATTTTAACTTTTCTGTAACATCACCAAGTGTCACGGTAGACGCCTGAAAACAATTCCAACTAAAGAGTGATATTTAAAGCCAGGGATCTTGAGCAACAGGTGGAACAAAGATTCCTAAGTAAACTGCTATCTTGTTTGTCACACAAATAGAAAATCCATATGCTAGTGCCAGAGGCGAAAATAACATGTTCTAAGAAACTACGTATAATAAAAAATCTGATGAAACATTTTTCTCTAGAAGCAGGGGGAGGAAGAGGAGGGAAAAAAATGACATGCATCTAACAGAAGTCCAAACCATCTTCAGAGGAATTCATCCTGCACTAAATCCCGGTCATGTGGAAAGCACAGACACGTGGCATCCTCACCATTCTGGCCACTGTAATCAAGCCCAGCACCTTATTGTCTCTGTTTTCCTCACTCTCACAAAGAGAATGCAACATCTTATCAAACAGACTATTTCTCGCTGTGACGTATTTGGTTTATTTCCAGGTAACCAACATTATAGAGTGAAGCTCAGGTAAAACTATGAACGATTCCACATAACGTTTGATTAGGGATGGAGATTCTGCATTCAGACATTACAACTCCACATAGTTTCCTTGGTTGCCAGAACCGAAGACTTGGCACTTCAAGAGCTAAATCAAATCCCCTAAAGTTCAGACATCTATGGTTTGCTTTTCACTGAGGTTCTCGGAGCATTTTACAAACACTAATGAAATGTCCCCTAATGCTTCAGTGAGGCAGGTGCACAATATTAGTCTCACTTTGCAACTAAGACCAAGAAACAGAGGAGGATTGAGTGAATCATCCAAGATAATTCTGGACTTGTCTGACAGAGTCATAAATAGAAATCAGGAGTCTGCAACAAGTAAATAAATCATCCTGGAAGAAGTAGCAGAATATTTGGTTTATTTTAACTGCATGCATCCTTCCACGCTCCTGGGTTACAGCCAGGAGAGGAGATATCGCTGTTCTGAGCAAGGTCATTCCCACAGAAAGTCCAGGCAGACTTTCAGCTGTAAGTCATGTGTGCAAAACCCACATATCCTCACAAATATGTCATTTGAATGCTTAAGATCCAATATACTGGTATAAGGATTTGAGATAGCTCAATAAGCCCTATTTATCTGAAGACAACCCCAGTTCCAAATTTACTCATGTTTTCCTGTGGGTAATTATCAAGGCAAGAAGAAACAGCAAATTACATTCTCTAGGTGGACACAGGACAGCTAAATATGCCAGGTTAGCAAAATCATCTTCAGGTATGAAAAGCCACCTTGCCCTAGACTGGGATGGGTAACTTTAACCAAGCTAAAGCCAAAGCAGTGTTGATACTCTCCCATGTAGAAGAAGAGCTTAACTGGTGTGTGTGGGGCAGAAATGAATAAACTCAAAGAGCACTACAGACACCTCCCCACTCCCGAGAATCCAATATTCAAGCTTAACTCCAAACCTTACAATATATTATTTGGGCTAAAAAGGCTGTTTGCTTTTCACTTCTCTTGACAGTTTTGACAAGATGACTATCAGAGGGAGGTTCAGAGATAGATGTAAAGCAGAAAAAGGCCAATTACCAACTTTTTTCTCCTTCAGAAATATTTGAAACTGCCTTGCAGTAATGAACAATACAGAAGCATATCATTGAAAACTGAGAGGTGGCTTACCTGAGGCAATCAGCGCAATAATTGGGACAACTCTTCAAAAGAAAAAGAAGTCTCTCTCCAAATTTGTGTTCATAGCTCCTCTGGTCTCCCCCCACCCCGTGAATGAGAAGTCAGGACCCCAATTTGTCAACACTGGCATTGTCCCTGCTGGCACAAAACACGCTCCGCAGCCATCTCCGGGGCTGTGTTGCTCAGCCAACTAGGATCATTAACCTTGCTCACAGTTTGCCCAAGCTGAACAAACAAACAACATTGTAAAAACCCAAAGTTCTGCTGCAAAGAGGGGGCATTTGGCTTTTATTGATCCTCTGTTGCAAGAAAGAGACATTTTGAGATGAAGCCTGACATCACAAAATCTCTTTATCCCTGTTTGCTCCTTTCTCCACTGTGCCGTGCTGCTTGATCCAATATGTGAACAGATGACAAGGAGTTTTGAAAAGAAGAGAAACTTTTAAGGCTTGAGGGATTGGAGTACTATACAGAGTAGTACCCAGCCCTGGGCAAAATGGGATGTACACATTAAATAAGACCAGACAGTCATGGGCAAAGGTGGGAGTGAAGAGGGGTGATGCAAAAGAACTGTGAGAAATGGCAGCAAATGTGTCAGATTCACAATTCAAGGGGACAGGTGGTGTGGGGGAAGGTGTATAAAAGCACTAGATCAGTTATCGGGAGAAGAAACTAAAGACTGAGGAGAATGGAAAGGAAGGGAGTGATGTAAAGCAGGGTGAGAATCAAAAGGATGAAGGTGGAAGGGAGGAGGAGCTGAGCACACAGCTGGTCACACACACACATTCAGAGAGCGCCTGCCCACAACAGAGAAATTCAGAGCGGCCAGAGGTTACTGTGTCACTCGTCATGGCACACAGACAATGGAAGCAATCACAACATTCGGCGTCCGGATCTATTTCTAAAGCATCATTCAAACTCAGCCCACAAATGTAGTTGTTTCCATCATAACACGTATAGGATACCCAGGCAAAAATGTGACAAAATTGCCAAAGTTGATGGAATTATCTCAATATTAAAGGCAGAAGAAGGAAGCCGTAAGGAAAAAGAAAACAGACACTAACACATTACTGAGACCAGTATATCAATGGCAGCATATGGCACTAGTTATCACACGCAAGATACTTCACTAAATACACTGTTGGTTTAGTCTTCTGTAGCAATTCTCATATTCTTAGAAGATACTTCCGTGCTAATAAGAAATCAGACTGACCGTTCATGTATAGTTACTAAGCCAGAACTAGAGTCTAGTGATAGCATCATATGGTCCTGTTATGCTTTTTAAAAATAATAAGGAAATTAGAAAATACTCCAGTGGGCCAAATCCACAATAATTGGTACAAATCTGTTGATCAGTGTACGCATGGATATCAGTAAATTTAAGCCAGCTGGAAAGCCGATCTTGTGACTCATGTTAAATAGCTTAAGATATAGAATAGCTTTAACCCCAGGCCCCTCAACTCATGCAAGTTAACAGGGTTAGAGAAATCTGTCCATATGGCAGTTTAGCCAACTGGCTGTGGATGATAAAATCACTGTCTAGGAGCATCCCACTGACCACAGACAGCTCTAAGCCAGTCTAGAGCAGATGACGAACATTTGGATGCTTTAGAGCTAAACAAAATTAATCCAACCTGTATTTTTCAAAAAGGTATTTAAAGTGTAGGTGGTGTTATACCTACTAAGTCAAGTTCAGAATCTATAGGGCAAGGTCTGACAACATGAAGATAATCATCCCCTAATTAGCTATACAAAGTCCTTCAGGCCTTTCAAAATACGGAAATCCCAAGGGAGAGTTTGTTCTCAAGCAATTTCAAGACAAGTTTCACAACCCAAAGAGGTGCCTGATTTTTTCACTGAGTTTTCCAAGTGGAGCATCCAAACCTTTGAAATTCTCTCAAGGCTCATTTGTAGGCATCTCACTGCATCCCAGGGAGAGCGGATGAGAGGGATAATTGAAAAGGGGACACGTGGGCATCAAAACAAGCAAAACGACCCCCTCCTTTTTCTTTTTCTTAGTCTTCTGGTTCATGCTTTAAATGAAATCCCAGGCTGTCTTCCAAGTGCAACTCAGAGCTGTCACACAGAAGGAACACGTAGAGAGCACTTAAACAACTGACTGACCTATTTCCATCCTTGTCAGCACTGCTGCATCTAAACCCTTCATTCTGAATTCTGCTCGCACACACGCACACGTGCACAGCAATTTTCCTGTATACCCCCACGAGGAACTATTTCCAAAGCCTAACCTCAGCTCCTAAAGGAGAGCTCTGTTGGCTCCTGAACAGCTGTTAACCCCATGGCCTGAGTGCCCTCCTTAATTAGGTTAACTTTTGGGAGTCTGCCCTTTGGGGTTGAGAAGGAAAGCTTTTGCTCACTGACTTGTCTTCTCTTGTATCAGTTCTGTTCTCCATTGGATGCTGCTCTACACGCAAGGAATTTGTATATGAAGGTACTTTCATCCCTCTTAAAAAAAATGCAAGGACACAAAGCACTGCTGCATAGTGAAGAAATCTAAAAGCATATTAATAGCTGCAAAATTCTGACAACTGAGTTCATGTGCGCTGCAAAAGACCACCCAAAAAAATCACACAAGTGGCCAGTCCCTTCCACAGCACTCGGATCAATGAGCCTCGAGAGCTGCAAGAAGCGTGCAAAGCTTTGTTACTCTATACGGTTTCTGTGCTGCTACAGTCGCTGTCTCACTGATCTTGGCTGAGCTTCAAAGGCACACAAAAGTTAATTGGATGAAATGAGACTTCGAAAGAACAACTTTGTGTGAAAAGACCTTCAACAAAAGATTTTAATGAAATCTCTAGTCCAAGGCACTGCGATACAGTGGCATTCTTAATACTGTACAGGAGTCAATACCTAAGAGGAAAGTTTTTGTAGTTGTTTTTCCTCCAAAATGCGTCCTTTCCCTCACCCTTTCTGTTAAAAGGTTTATAAAATAAGAAATGAAAACATGTTAATGAAGGCAACATGGAACATTAAAACATATATATATAGTTACATTATCCTTTATTGGCCTCTGAAAAGGGTTAAAGTAAATGTTGTTTCATTATCATTTCTTGTTACAACAGTGCTCTGACATGAGCCTGTATAATTGTCTGTAATTTTGTATCATTCTTTGAGTAAGTTTTCTATTTCTATTTGTACTTGACACATTTTGGCACAGAAGGAAGCCCTGGCCAGCCCGGTACCAAGCGCTGCGAATGCTGTTGATCCTCGAGGAGCAGAGCATGCTCCTGGAGGGCTTCTTCAGAAAGCTGTGCAGAACTGGACCACAAAACCAGACCTTGAGAAGCCCTGAAAACTGTGACGAATTCCAGAATATTAACATGCTTTCAAAAGCCAGGGGAGACCCTTAATTCATCCAGGCTGATTGTTTTAAACAGGCCATTCAATGACACCAGGCTCTTACAGACGCACCCATAATAGAGGAAAAAGTTTGATCTTTATCTGCAGGTCTCATAGGATATCGATATCAATCTTCTACTTGCCTCGGTAGGTCGTTTCCCCATTTGAAACATTTACTTTCCTATTTGAAAGTTTCACTCTCCAGATGTTTTTGTTGTATCCTCTGCCTCAGCGCTCAGACTGAACGCAGGTACGACGGTCGTATCGGCTTCCCATGTTCATTACAACTATCTCTGCATTGCACAACAAGATATATTTTCCAGAGCTCACACAGATCTTTGCCTCTCTTTTCCACACTCCCGTTTTGAACCTCCCAAAGCAGAGTCAGTGCAACAAGGCGTTTAGGTAGGTGAGAAAACAAGATTAGCCCAGTGACTCAACCGAGCTCTTTCAGCATCTTGGTGCAGCCCACATGCACATAAGCTTCCCAGAACTCTCAGGAGGATGTCACACAAGCCCAGGCTAATAAAATATATCTTATAGTATTTCTGCATCAAACAGTGGCAATGGCACATCAGCCTGGTATAAGAAAACAGCAAGAGAATCACACCAACACAGAGCAGCAAGCAAGGAGAGGGATGTCAGTCTCCTCCTTAGCAAACCACCAGCCTGCTCAGAGCACATTTCAGCTCTTGCACTCGGGCTCTGTTTATGCACAGGTGTAAACCAGACTATCAAATGTTATTACCATGCTGCTTCTCACAGCCATTCCCAAAAGTCTCCTGAACTCCTCCTCTTCTCAAGTCAAGGATTGCCACAGAAATCCTCACTGATGACAATCTTCTGTCATTTCCTAGTGGAGCTCGGATTTGTTATGTCCTGCGGGTGGTAGACTTGAGGTTCTTGTCTGCCTGTTATAAGGTAACCAATTCTAAATTTCTTGTTAGCTGGTTCTGTCCCATGACACATTGTTGGAATCAATGAGAATTAGGCACAGATTACATTTAAAAATATGCCCCAGTGTAGCTGCAGTCCAGGTACTCAAATTAAAGCAAGTGTCACTGGTTAGAAGTTACATTTAAGTGCCAAAATCAGTATGAGAATTTGCGCTAAGTTCTGTCTCAGAACTACACCCAGGCTCGTAATTCAATTAGATATTACAGCACTAAAGCCAGACCTTCGCTCCTAATCTGTGGGGAGAGGATTCGGTATTTTAAAGTGGAAGAAAAAGCAGATGACAGCACTTTCCGTCCTGTTTGGGTCCGTATACTAGAGGTCTGTTCTCCAGCTTTTTCGGGAGATGAGGAGACCGAGATTCTTATGTACTGCAGTTCCAGAGGTGCGTTATACAGGCAAATGCCCATTCAGTGCCACCACCTCTGAAGGATTTTTTCGAGGGGGGGAAGGGGATAAAGAGAGTGCTGAAAACAACACAAAGCGTGTTGATCTTTTAGGACGGCTGGAAATAAGTCTCCAGCGGAGCCTTGAAACAGGCAGCTGTTACATTCCTGTTACTTACAGATCTCATCATTTCTTGCAGAGACAACCAGGACCTTATTCACAATGCCATCAGCTGCTTCCAGAAATAAGTCTTCATGTCAAACTGCAACCATTTATGTGCAGAAGGAAAACTACAGATCTAGTTCTAGAAATCTGCCCTTTACCTTAGCAAGCCTTTGGTTGGGGGGTTTTTGGGCGTGGTTTTTTTAATTGATAACCCACAAGCACCCAGGAAAGCCTTATTTATTAAACAAAATGTTAGACACTGGGAACCATTATTTATTAAACAAAATGTTAGACAAAGGGAAACATTTCAAACTACATATGCTAAATATTTTTGCCCTTAAAAAAAACAAATGAACCACAAAACAAACCAACCACAAACACCACCACAGATTTAGAAGCTCAGGATGTCGACTGTTTTTGAGAGAAGTTTAACTGCTGCAAGAGAGTGGGAAAAACAAAACAAAACAAATAAAATAAAATAGCAAGAGAATGAGTGTACAGCAAGGCACAATTCTGTCCTGCAGCTGAACAAATTCCATTCCTCATATGCTGTGTGTCCCGAGATGCCCCATCCTGCCCCAAACCAGATCCTTAGCTAACAGGACAGAGGCAGCTGCTCTGGTCCCAACACTGATGCGTTTATGCCTGCAGGGAATCCCTTGGGAAAATCCACTTGCAGCTGGTTTAGGTCTGCTTGTCCTTTTGGGCTCATCCATGCAAAGGAACCAAACTCGGTGGCAGTAGCTGTGTTAGGAAGCCAAGCTGTTAACAGGACTTGTGAGCCAGAACTGTGTGTTTGGTTTGTGGGAGATGAGAATCACCCAACAGGCCACCAATGGGTGTGCATCTAAATGGAAACAAGCAATAAAATAGGAATCAAAAAAGAAAGGTTCATACGTCTGAAAATCCACTGCCTCCTCTATTCGATTTGCCACACAAATAAACGCAGAGCCTTTTTATGGTGTCAACAGGGAGCTATAGTTTAAACTCCAAAGCCAAAAATGTCAAGATTTACCAATTATTTAGGCACCTGATTTGAGACATTGCTATAGAGGGACTTGATTTTTTCAAAAACTGCTGAACACACTTCGTCTGGGCTCTGTAAGCCTTTGACACATCTCAGTGTCAGCAACCACAACTTCAGCACCCGAGAACCAGCAGCCGCTTACAAAACCCTGAGCACGAGCGTGCAGATCTCAGGCCTCCCTCGCGAGGAGGACGGGGCTGTGCAGCTGTGCACCATCCTGCTCCCACAGAGCAGGGAGAAAGGCGGGGAGCACGTGGGGAGCACGCACCTCACGTCCAGACTCCAGTCCCTTGCGGTTTTCTTGAAGTGTTGATTAAGAAACACAGAGTGTATAAAACAAAGCTCTTAATATCAACTGGCTGTATTAAAGTAGTTCGAATCATGTAAGTGACCACTTGGCAGTGGTGTTTTATCCATTTATCACTGGCAGTAATTCTAAATTGCGAGATAACTTCTTCGGGTAATTAAATGGTAGTATGAGCACATATACAGGGAGAAGTTTAGGTGATCACTTTAATTAAAGATGACCCAAGACAAAATATTCTGTTCTTGACAGAACTAAATATCAACTTTAGCCTTGACCACTGGTCGAAGTCACATTGAGACTATTTAAGAGCTCAGAGTTTAATAAAACTTAGGTGCCCAGATATAGAGAGATCCATTTACAAAGAATGTGGCCGTGCTATTTTCTTTGCTTGTGCCAGCACTTAGTCATGGCCTGCTTCCAACTTGATTAGTTGCTCCCAGTTCCATGTTCCAGCCTTTTATTTTACAGGTCAGAGATTGTATCTTTTCAATTAATTTATTTTTTTCATGTTCGACTTAAAACAAAGGACCATGTGTGTAATGAACTGAACAGTCGCTGAGGAGTACACGGGTACCAACTCTTACTGATCATGCCAGCAATGATCAAACAGTCAGAACTGACCTTCCTCCTGCTTCTGCAGACCTGGAACAACTCCAGGGCTTACACAGCTTCAGTCTAAGGCAGGTGTTCAGGGACACATCTGCAAAAGTTAACTGGATTTTCAGAGAAATTATGAGGTTTTATTTTGTGATGTTTCTTCTTTACCCTATTAAGCTTACACGATATCAAAATGTAAACCCCTCTGCATTGGCCAGTTGAAAGATAAGCCCTCTAGCTTCCACTAATTCTAAGGGAATTTGTCATTTGAAATGAAGAAATTAGCTCCAGAACTTGCAGAATACATCAGCTCAATTGAATAATTTAAGTTCATACACAGTGTGCCTAATTTCTCCAGTCAAACATATAATTCTAAGAAAGATCGGGACATCATTTGGTATATGGATTTCTTGCAAAAGAAAACTATCAACACTGCACAATACTTTGAAAATCATACATTTTAGAGCCAGTAAGGGGCTACTGTGATCATGTTTGCTGATCCACCATTCAGACACAGAGACCTCCCTTGAAACCATTCCCATTCACAAAAAAGATACCCAGCAAACCCCCAAACAGATCTTTTAGGAAAATGTTTTGATTTCAAAAGAGTCCATCACGGAAAACACACCACAGCCTTTAACCGCCCTCTCGAGGATGTGAATCTTCGATTCTTGAACATCAGTGTCAATCCATTCTGCTCTTTTATGATCTCCCATATTATACTGAAAAGTAATCTTCGTGTTACTCCATTTTAGTATATTCCTTATGCATGTGCTCAGACTCAGATCACAGACTGACGAGTCCCCACATACAGTCTTAGATTGTGTAATTCATTCCTTTGCTTTCTGTCTGGTAATCTAAACAAACCAGGACTGTCTTGTCATACAGCAATTTGTCTAATTCTGTTCTCATTCTTGTAGTTCTTCAGAATGGGTTGAGCCTGTGCCAAACACACCTGTTTACACGTCTATGGACTGCGCTGGTCTGCCTGGCTTTTGAAAACCTGGATTTCTGAATATTCCAGTAATAATTTGAGATAGATCTAAGATATGAAGAGCACACCTGAGTGATGACATGGACTCGAAAACCCATGCTTCTCAGAAACAGAATATTTATCTAGATCTTTTCAGACAGGAATCAGAAATAGAAGTCTGAGATGGATTCAGAATATTCTGGTTGGCTGGATCACAAAAGTTATGTTTGTCTGCTTCTCTGGCTCGGAGATGAAAAGTACTTGACTGAGTTCTTCTAAGGTAGCAGTCATTTGACTCCCGTGGGAATTTATGAATCTTTAGCTGCGTTGTTACTGTTAACAAGAGCTGACAGTTAAATGCATTTCATTAACAGAAACTAGAATGAGAATGACAAGACTTTAGCAAATCAGATCTGTAATTCAAAAGGTGACCAATGTAGGGAATAAGAACTGTCTGCTAGGATTGCACTTGCCTCTCACCTACACCGATAGAAGCACATCTCCTGGATGTGACCTGTCTGTCTTTTACACTGATTAGCAACACATCAGCAAGATGGAGACGTCAAGAACAAACCTAGACCAGTGTTAGTTCCTCCTTGCATGCCAACCACAGGAGTGAAAGTAAACCCTACTGGAAGAACTAAAAACAAACAAAATCATTATTTTAGCAGCTGAAAACGTACAGAAGATTAGCAAAGGCACAGTAGAAAGTAAAGGAGATAAACTGGCAGTTTGTCGACTTATTCTTTTCAGTCTTGGAAGAGCAGACAGATGATCTATCCAAACTGGGCTACAAAACTTGCTGGAAATGCTTGCATGGAATAGATATTCATACTGTGTAGCTTCCTCGCTAGCAAGCACTGCCGAAAGATTGACTTGAACATCTGTGGATTTCCAAAACCTACCAAACAAACCTAACCCCAGATGTGTAAAATGACAATTTAATCCAGATGTAAAACAATGGGTGGAACCATAACACTGCTCAGCTACCAGAGAATAATGACAATCCTAGTGCTAGAATGTAAGCAATGCTGAAACTGGGAGCTGCATAGAGCTCCACAGTCTTGCCCAGGGAGTAAAGAACAGGAGAACGGAAGAGCATCTGAAAGTAATCCATTCTGAAAAAACACACCCTTTGGGTCAACCTTCCCTTACAAATGTATTTTGGCACTGAAAGATCCTTCCCTGGGTTCACCCAATTTAGAATAGTCCTACTATCAGTTGATACATGAAGGTTATTCAGTCTGATTGTATAGTTAGCTATTGTGTTTCCTGCCACCAACCGGAGAGGGGAAAAAAAACCCATAAAAAAAGAAGAAAACCTAGCACTATTCATCCTATTCTATTTAGTACTCTGTCTTCCCCTGCTATAACAGCTTGCTTGATTGCCTTGTCCACCTGCTGTGACACACTCTTCTAGCTCTGAAAGCACTTTGGGAAAGTGAGAATCATTTATGATGTACTTCTACATCACCCAGCACAACAGGATTGTGGCTTCTGGTCAACACGGCAGTGTCAATGCGTTGTCATCACCTGAACATTCAGGCTCCCCTGCTAACCTATTTCGATTCGATTTAATATATGAAATTGATTATTAACAACACAAAATGTGAGCAGCCTGAGAGGCTTTGCACAGTTCTGTGACACTCTTCTTTGAGTTTTGGAATTCCCAAAGATACACCCAACCTTTCCACGAGCCCTTGCACAATGCAGCTCACTTGCTGCTCTGCACAGGATCAAATCGCAGCTCAGCCCACTCCATGAATAGACACTCATCTTGTTTACAAGAAAAAGCCATTCTCTCTGCCAGCTGTTACTTGGAGAATCAAACGCAAGGCCCTTGCCTTCCTTTCTTTCCCTGGGCATGGTACAGAAGCACCATAGAGGGGCTCAGGCTTTTCCTAGATCCAAGAGAGCTGGCAGACTCCCAGGAGAACTGCATTAGCCTCGGGGTGCTGGAACACTCCAGTCCTTTTGCAAGCATTTAGATGTCTGAATGGCAGAGATGAAAGGGAGGGGGCAGCTCACCCACCCTCCACCACCACAACAGCATTCCAGTGTTATTAGAAATCCAGCTGTTCTCTGCAAACAGGCAGGATTTACTGTTCATATTTTGGTTAAAGAGACAGATGAAATTCCCCTTCCCCATCCATTATCATTGTATAATCTATACAATTCATCAGCTCAATGGCTGTGTCAGTAAAGAAAAGGAAAAGGAGCATTAGTATTCCGAGCACACGCGCCACACAAGGCAGCAGGTTTATGATCTGCGCAGCCTGAAATAAGCACTGCTCTTCCCTGGGGACCTGGGTTAACACCGAGTAGCTGCACGTTAAGTCGCATATACTTCTATTAATATACATCCTTTCCAGTCTGGGAGGGGAAGAAGAGGCAGAACACCTGTCCCACTCACACTGGCAGACGCAGCTGTTTCGGTGGCTCGACACTGTGCGTCCAGAAATGTCACATCCTTTTTCTGATCCCAACTCCTTCCTCCAGCTCTTAGGCACCACCAGCTGTCAATCAGCTGTCACATCTCCCTCCTCCCAGACTACCCTGACATCCTCCCTCTGCCTGATGCCAGGGGCAGCAGAGACATAATTTGCCATGAGATTAATAGCTCCCTCTGCTGTGTCAGCACAGCTATGGTGGCTTCTGTATTTATAGGGAACAGAGAGAGAAAAGGATTTTGTGGACAGTTTTATCCCCATGTGTACATAACGGGAATTAACATTTGCAAGGCAACAGCTCATTTCCAGACTCTTACACTATAAACCCCCTGTTTTCCTGAACAGACATGTTGCATCACCCAGCTTTGGTAACAAGCAGTATAAATAATCATTTTCTGCTGTCAGCAAATAATAACACTAAGAAAAAGACCATGTAGGCACGGTTGCATTTGAACACACCAACAACCGTCCAAAAATAACTGGTCACCACTGTCTTTCATTTCTAAGATACCTACAATAACTGCACAACAGCCACCTAGATCTTGGGCTCTGGCTTCAAAATGGCTCTAAGCCCATCTATACCCAAGCTGCCACTAAAAAGAGATCCCTCTCTGCTCAATCCTCCCCTCCTGCCTAGGTGCTGTTTTTCTGGCTGCCCAGGGAACTATGTGAGAACAGCCCGGGATTTGTGCAGGATGGGTCCTTTTCTGGCTCCCAGTGCTGCCACACAAGCCCCAGTCGTGGCTAAAAGGAGTTGGCAGGGATGCACAGCCAGGAGGGAAAGCAGAACTGAAGTGCCCCTTTGGGTACCAGCACGCACTTGCCTCAGCTTAAAGCAGCTGTGAAACAGCAGTCTCCAATCTCTCTCTGCTGCAGCAGAAGACGCTTGTGTACTTGCAGCTAAATAAAGTTTCCTTTACAGCCACAACCTACATTTTCGAAGGACCACCAGGATTACTTTGAGAGCTCCTGAAACTCAACCCTTGGCCGTGTTTCTTTCGGGACACTTCACATGTCAGAATTAACCTAAGAAAAAAGTGTCTTCTCCAAATAGAGAACGGGAATCCTCACAACTCTGAACCACGCAGAGATACTTTACTACAAAGAGTAAGAAAAGGGCATTTCTAAGTCACAAAGAGATTATGGTCCCTGGGAGCCAACGTGTTGACCAAGACCTGTGAGTGGGAATTTTGGGCAGGTGTCTGCCTTTACGCTCCCCAGAAGTGATGTGCATCCTCCAGTTATTTAATATTGTTTTATTAATACAATATAGTTTTAGATAATGGATGTTTATTACTTAGATTTGTCTCAGGATTGTTTCATGTTAAACGATACTGCCCTTAGGACTAATATTATAAATTATACAGCAAGCTGCCATCATGTTAAGTGCTGCAATTTAAAAAAAAAATAACACAAAATAAAAGAACAGCTGTCACCCAGGAAAAGAAAACAACAAAGAAAAGCCTAAACAAGCATTCCCTTAGGCTGCTATTGTTTTCCTAGTAACTTGAATGGGATTTCCACCTCCCTACCCACATAACAGCAGCTGGAACAGGAAGACAGGATTTTTCTATTGATAGGTGATAAATCATTCTGCAGTGGACTGAAGGCAAGTACTTGAACCCCTTACTTGTATAACATGATAAAACTGGACTACAAGGAAGGGAACTCTCGCAGAGACCACGGGAGTGATCACTGGTTGTTGGTGATCTTGTGTAAATGGGTGCAACTTCAGAAAATCCCAGTATCTCTGTCCAGAAAGCTCTTCATAAAGAATTCACCCCTCATCTGGCTTCTCTGACAGCTGGTGAATCCGTGGGTCTAGGAGAGAAGATGTTGCTGAAATGGGGGTGTGAATGGGGAAAGGAATATTAGTTACATTGGAAAAGATCCTGGGATGCTGTTTAGGCTGGAACAATCCAAAATTAGGATGCACACTAATCACGTACTGAGCCTTCCTATGCTCACAGATAGCAGGCAAAACACCTTCCCCATTCTCCCTCTTTAGGCTGTCACCTAGAAGAAACAATAAGTGCTCTCATTAGGGCAGAATTTGACCCCTAATCGGTCATTTCTACAGTTAAGGAAAATCCTTCTCCTTTGCGCTTGTAATTTACATTTTTCACTTAAGTTTTGCAAAGCCAAACCCTGCTGGCATGAACCAGCACTCAAGTGTAACCTATAAAGCTGAAATACAAAAGGAGCCTGGCTCTGCTCTCTGGTCCAACAGACAGGAGAGTCTCAGTTCTCCTCCAGATCAAGAGAGTGCTGCCAAGCACCACAGTAACTCCACGCCTGCCAGGAGTCGGGACAGAGATGTCTCTTACAAAGTAACTCCCAAAGCAGGGCAAGAATGAAGGAGTCTGGTTAGGGAACAGCCCCAGTCACTAACTGATAGCACAAAGACAGCTTGAATCCCCATTAATAGCCTCAGTTGTCTGACTGTCTATAAGGCTGGATGCAGCTCTTCCATCCCCGGACAGGAGATGAGTTCAACCTCATCAACACTTCAGGTTCTGGGATTTGCTCCCAGATGAGTTGACAACTCAGCGATGCTGCTGGCAAGGCAAATATAACACAGATAAAGACAACACAGTTCACTCTAAGCTTCAGCTGCTCTTGGTTTCTGCAAGGAACCATACCACTTTTTTGGGGCCAATAATTATGTTAAGGAGGGAAAACTAAACAAAGCTCAAGGGCAGGAGGGGGAGAAAGCCCGTGGAGGATCAACACTCACTCCAGAGTCACGACCCTCATTGCAAGAGACACTTCTCAGCACTTCTCTGCATTAGACCTTCAGCAAAGCAACAGCATCATTTGGGGGAAGGGAGAAGACAAAGTCTTGGGCATTGGAAGCTGGATTGTCCCCATTGCTGACAGCTACACAAACACTTTCCATACCACAGGCCATGTCTTCTTGGGATACGTGTGCCACAGACACGTCTCCTGCCCACGGACACTGTGCTGACACCCGCCCTCTTTCAAGACACTTTGGCACAGCACCCTTATGGCAACTGCTAGGGTGGGAGGGTCCCTTTGGTGTGTTTGCAGCGAGGTGCAATGCGTGTTAGGTGCCAGCAATGTGTGCCTGAAGGCCACCAAGAAAAAACGCCTGTTGCAGGCATGTCTTGCACCTGTTTCCAGAAATAGCTCAATAAACTTTACCAGCAGATGGCATTTGTGAATACACAGCATATTTCTTGGGTTGTGTCACAGCCATAGCTGCCTGTGTCTGGCAAAGAGCCTTTTCGGAGCAGCCCTCTGCTCTTTTGTTCTGTTCTTAAATGCTGTGGATGCCGGCCTGGCAACCGCTGTCCAAGAAATGGAGCTCAGCTCCTTACGACATCAGACAAAGACCAACTCAGCGTGTTTCTCCCTTCTCTCACTTGCAAAACTAACAAAAAGCACTGCTTTGATTGCATGCGTGTATTTAAAAAGACTGCTCTTCTAAACAATGCTGCTTGGTACCTACAGAGTGCCTCAAAGCCAAGGAATGCACCATCTTTGGGGTTTTTCCTTTTCCTTTTTTCTCCACACACTAAAGAATGTAGATCTGCTGCTAATTTTAGATACATGAGATCTAATTATTCCTAAATTGCAGATGAGTAAACCAAGACAAAGATCTACAGTAAACTGGCTGAAGTTTACTAAGTCATTTGCAGAATTGAAAAGAAAAATACAAGAACAAACAAATGAAAAACCACTGGAGACTCTGGTCCTTTGATCGTTTCTATGGGCAAGAACTCGAATCACAAGAGATGCACGACAGACTTGAAAAAAAGAGGAAAGAAAAGAGAAGGAAGTCCAGTATGTTTAGTTACTTAACTGAAAGTAAAGCTAAGAAAGCCAGATGGGGTTATTCAGACCTATGATCAGTTATTCAGGAGGGGAGGGAAGGAAACAAACATTTCAGCCAAATTGACATTAAGACCCCTGTTAATTGCAAATACATTCTAGGAGACAAAAACTTGCAAAAAGCAGAGTCAGTGAAGTTCAAGAATAGGCTCCTACAGCAATTCACAGCATAAATGGCACTTGGGTGCCGAACTTGTATTTGCTTGGCTGGGATTCAGGAGTTGGGTGCTTATTCTCTGCGTAACAGCTCAAAGGTAATAATCACAAATGGTGCTATTTAAATGGAAAATAAATAGCCCTGTCTCTTTAAGGACATCGTGTCTCATTCTCAGTGGAATAATGGCAGATATAAAAAAGCTATGATTTCAATATTTCTCATTATGACTTCTCTCCCTGCTTGTCTAAAACTAAAAAGCTACTTTGTAGGCCCAGATCAATCTAACTAAAAGAGAAGGGTTCGCTTACAACAACAAAATAGCAGCTCTGACACTAGTTACGTATTCATCACGAGTGAAAATGGCCCCATAATGCTGCCTTCAAACCCTTCCAACAAGTTGTATTAAATTAGGTTGGGTTTGGATTTTTTTTATTCTTGTACCAAAAGCAAAATAAATATAGCTTTATTTAATGCTACTAAAAGGTTTAGATACAACTGGAACCCCAAGGCATGTGGCTTTGTTGTTAAAGCACATATACTGACTCTATTGATTGGTGCAGTCCTCTGTGCAAGAGAATTTGTCACATCAATAGCAACTGAAAAATACTCAGGAGCTGTAATATGCTTTAAATGAGCAGTTACCACATCAATATAAAGAGCACTTGCAATGGCAGTAGATAGGAACCCTTTTGCAGACCCAATATTTGTTTTAAGATAAAGGATGACAACTTTTTTTACAAGGAAGATTTTTTTAAGTAATGGTGAGCAAAACAGCAACCACTGTAACTATCCTACAATCACAGCACTCTCTGGGCAATAAAAGCCACAACGGAAAGAAAACTTCCAAGCAGGCAAGGAATGGCAATGCTACAAGCCAGGTGGATATAAGGGCCAGAACAAACCTCTGCTGCTCATTTGCCTCCCTGGTCTTTTCCATTCTGCTGCCCAGAGCACACCTGTGTCACAGCTGCAGATCCACCCCAGACTTTGCTTTCCAGGGTCCAAACCTGGGACAGCACAGAAATTCCTGACCTGTCCTCGATGCCGAGCAAGAGTTGGAAGAGGAGAAAGCTGCTGCCGTGCCTCATCCTGACCCTCAGCACGTGGGAGAAGGTGATAAAAGGTAACGGCTATTGCCTCGCCATGCAAGGTCTCTGATTTTTACGCAATATCAGGGTGGCTGGTCCTGGCCACAGCTCTGGTTTTAACGCAAGAAGCTGTCAAAAGACATGGAAGCTTTGGAAAGCCAACTTGGATTTCCTGTTTTGAAAAAGGACAGGGAGGATGAGAAGAGCTCAGTTGCCCCCGCTCTACCAGGGGGTCAGTAACGCACTCAGCACCTCTGACCTGCCTCTGCTGTAGTCCTGGCTATGGAGGAGAACATCATTTACCTCCATGTGGGTCACCAGCTCCCAGCTGATACCACATGTGATCTAGGCAGGCAGAGAGAGACACTCACTGGCCTCAACAACATGCAATCTAAATTAAGACGACAAGCAAGGTTCAAGAGAGGCCATGGAGGAGAAGCCCCTGAAGCTCCCAGCAGGCTGAAGCGCGTGGTGCCTCCTGCCCTGGGGCCAGAGCTCAACAGCCTCGGGCCAGAGGAGACGCAGAACTGGGGCTCACGGGCAAACGGGCCAAGCGCTGGGAAGACAAATCCACTGCACATCACCGAACAGACAGAAATCCCATGAGGTCAGGGAATGTCTGAGACAAAAATCACTGTAAGCAGGAAAACTATTTAGGGGAAAACACCTTTGGAGCATCTCCTGCTCTTAAGAGGGAGAGCAGCACTGTCCTCTGTTGCGTTAGTGGGTACCTTGTGAGGTTTGACACAGCACGGCTGCTCTCCCAGAATAAAACAGGAAATTCATGGAATTCAAGGAATAAGCCTCCATTTCATGGGCTTGAAAATCCCTGTTTTTCAATAAGAACTAGTTCTATATTTTCAGGGGATGGAACACACTTTTCCCGGCTTAGTGTATTTTTAGCGTGCAATTCTCTCTCGATCACGTCCCTTCTTCCCCTGGGTTAATGTACAATGGATATTCTTGTCAGTCAGGCAAAATCCCACTGAAGGAAGACAAGAAGCAGCGTGTGCTGCAAGTTTTGAAAGAGATGAGAAATTTCACACTATCCTGATATCTTCTGGGTAACTGCTTATTTTATGATGACTAATAGGCAATTACTATGGTAATACCGCAATACAACATGTGTGAGGTTTGGGAATGAGAAATTATAGGTAACTACTTCGGGCTCATTTCTATGGTAACAAAAAGTAATTGTCATTAAATACCAGTTATATTGCGTCTGTACCTGGTAATTATAGATTTTTTTATGCCCAGTAACATAAATAAAACCAATAAATTTATTCAAAAGGTCCATGATTGTTTACTTATATGTTGTTATATAGAATACACAATGACAAACACCTAATTAGGAAAAATAAACTCCATTGAGAGCTTCATCTTGTCTTCTGAGATGGATACACTGGTTTTCAATTCAAGGCAATGCAGGAATTTCACATGAATTAAATGAAGCTCAGGAAAAACAAACAAACAGCTTCCTCACCAGAAAAACAGGTGAAAAATAATAAAGATCTACTATGTAAATGACAGTATGCATCTGAGCAACCATGTCTCACAATTGGACAAGTGAGAGTAAGAAACACGTGACATATCCAGTCACTGCGAACATCTATATACACAGGTATGTATGCAAGAATAGGTATATTCCCCAAAGTGATATTATCGAAGACCAAAATCAGCACTCCTCAGTGTTATAACATATAGCTCTGATTTAGATCTAAAATAATTTGGGTAAAGTCTACATATGCTTTTACTGCCAAAAGCTCCCTCATAAATTACATGTGAACACAGCTGTTGAACTTTTGGCTGTTTCTAGAGCCACAGAAATAAAGTCCACAAGAACCTAGCAAGGATAAATCTGAAATGCTTCATCTAGTCCAAAGCCTCGTTTTCTGTTTGTATTTCAGACACAAAGAAATCCTTGAAAAGTCTGGTTTTTAAACAAATCATGCCATTAACAAACAAAAACAAGAGAAAATTGTCCTTTATAAAATGTTGATATGAATAATTTTAAATGTTTCTCAAGCTTCTCCAGCTCCCTTTTTTCACTTGAAACAATTTGCCAAATCCGACTCACACAAACCATTTCAGTCCTTACAAAACTACGTTTCTGGGGCAAAAATATACCATTTGTCCAAAACATTTAATCCCAGCACAGCTTTCTTTGCAATATGGACTCTGACAGTGTTTATGGCACAATTGGCTTTCCAGTCTGGGTAGGACTGGCCTCCTCTCCCTCCAACAAATTGCTTTGTTAACCTCTCACACGAGCAAGCACTTAAGATTGTGTTGGCTTCAAAAATATCATACCTGACAGTGAAACAAGAAAGGATTAGAATCACCATGTGCCCTCTTCTCCCCATTCACACGAATTCTTGCAACCTCCACAATCAAGCTAAAAAGGTATTGTAGTGATGACAGTTGGGAACATTGCAGCTAATTCATGGCTTTAATTTACCGATGGCTGATACTGTCACGGCTAATCAGCTGAAGGCAACACAGAAATGACACAGAGCAGGAAGCCTTACTGGGTCATGAAACAAAAGCCTGTAGAGAACGGTCAGGATATTTCAACTGCTTTGTCATGGCATTTCTGGGATAGCTCAGTGAAGAGCTGCCCAGACTAAGCAGCGCATCCCTTTCGGTGCCAGGATAGGGTTTCGTCTCCGGAAGGTGAGGCTGACAAATTGGAACTAATCTAAGTCGGTGCGGTACAGTCATCTCGCCTGCAGGGACACGTTTCAGCGTTCAGCTGCAGAATGCCAGCTTAAGAACAAGCTCACCATAAAGGAAAGTTCAGGCCAAGCCTGGGGATGTGCAACTTTTAAATCAAGAACATGGGTTTTTTTTCTTAGTCCAACTCCACCTCCCCGGGGGTGGTAAGAAGTTCAGAAGATGATAATGCTATACTGCAAACCGAGAGAGAAAAGTCAAGAAAACTCTCTTCCCAGCATTAGTTTTTCTCTATTTCCTAAACCTGCTCCACAGTTTAATCCACCAGACAGGGTGAGATTAGTGTTATGGAGAAATTCACAAATATTGTTATTTTTTTCCGTGTTCTTTCGCTAAGCAAAGTATCAAGTCATGCACCATGCCCAACAACAGAGGTCTTTCAATTCAGCTGAGAGCTGAGGACAAGTTAGGAGCCAGGACAGAGGGTGATTTATGCTGAATACTCACTATGTTAGCAAGGTCAACCAACGGCACCTTCCTGGGCAGTTTAATTAAGAAACCCATGTGGACATAACATTTTCTACACACTGTAACTGCAAAGCCAGTTACACTTCGAAGTACGGTAGTACCAGGCTTCAAAGACTTCAAGAAAGAGATGAAACCTTTCTTCTCGTTTTGGGAGAGACCCTACATCCTTGACCACAGTAAACAGCAGGTACTTGGCATTATCCTGCATGTACCAAAGTCCTTTGGTTTGCAGGTGAATTTGCGCTCCCCTTCTCCACACCAAACCCCTCTGACACTTGCACCCAGCCAACTCTGATCTGTTGTAGTGTGGTTTGCCCATGATTTTTCGTTTCTCAGTTCTTTTCAGAAAGAAAGAGGTGAAAGCAAAAATTAAGTGCTCTGATTTCTAAACAGATAGAAACGTCACTGGAAATAAAGTCGAGTACAGGTAATTTCACTAACTCTCTTGGTTTATGTACACAAGCAATAGCTATTAAGGGACAGAATGGCATTAGTTGTCTTTCTATTAAAAGACGTATGCTCTAAGATTACAATCAAATTGCAACTATCATCCATTTATATTTTAAAAATGTGCATAGATATTTCAAACATACTAAATGAGAGGGGATGCTTAACTCATTTTGTCTTTTAATTGCTAATTGTATGGGTCCACAAATACACTTTTTAAGCTCTTGGATATACTTGAATAAATCAGTGAAATTGAACACCCTGTTTCCACACACCCTGATACACTGATGCTCATTTCCATGACCACTTCTTTTAGAGCTGCCTGAATGTATATGCAATATATCAACAACCTTCCTCACAGATGTGCCTATGCCACCAGCACTTGTGCTTTAACGCTGTGATGCTAAACTCGCTTGTTGCTTGTTATGAACATCTCACCACAAGAAAGTCCCTTTAGATTCACAACCCATTTGTTCGGTTCTCTTGAGAATGAGCAACAGTTTATTGATAACAGACAATTCTTGGCATTATTGTTGCAGTTTTGGCTTAAACTCCTAAACCTCAGTTCACAAGCACCCAGAACGAAGAAACTGTGGCAGCTGCACACAAACATGTAAGATCCAGAGCTTTCAATAGGGCAGTGGGTGGCTCCTCAGCACCTTTTGTGCCGCACTTGCACACCTTGGTTGATGCTGACCCTCACAAGTCCTCAGCCAAGGAGGTGCCCAGGTGCAGAGAAGCTTCTGGACCATGCTCATAATGACCACAGCTCAGATCTGACCTGGCTATAAAATGAGGCACCCATCATAGACCCCCTTTGAGCGATGCTCTCGAAGCAGCAGGACTGTGATCGGAGCCCAGCCCTTAGATCAGGGACACCATCTAAGGAGACTTCCCGGGATTGAGAGCCCTCATCTTCTCCCTGGGGAATGGTTCTTTCTCCTGGATACATCCTTGAGTGAGCCCTTGCTGTCCCCCAGGCAAGAGATTATTTTTTGGGGGTACTCTCGGGTGAGAGAGGCTTCTCTTCTGAGTGAGTACACGCTGTGGATCCTCATTCTTGTGTGGTCATACGGTAACAATATTCCGGCTAGTATGCTGAACCTGAGGTGCATTAAATGTTGTTGGAGTGCTGACTGATTTTGGATTACACCCCTTGCTTTGCATTGGTTTCTATCATTTGTTTTCAGTTTTTGTTCTAGATTGAAGTTGGTTTAAGCTTATTATTCGGGTGGAGTCATTTTGGGGTACCTCCATGACAGAAACAAAGATTTTGAAGAAGAACAGAGGACGTAAACCCTTGGTGAAAGCCCTGCACCCCAAAAACGACAACGAAGAAAATCCCATCAGCCAAGCGCTACCACATCATCCTGGGTAAGTAAGTGGTTAGTTCCCAGTTTGATCACAAGAGAACTAGAATATCCCATCTCTTCTACAAGAACTGCTGACACACTCAGGCTGTTAATGGTGCCCGCTGCACCTGGGGTTTCAGAGGACAGTGAAGTGCATCCAACAGTGCACTTTGCCAATCGTACAAAGCTGCGTACCGGCGGGGTAAAAAAACTCTCTCGCGCTGGCAGGAGATCAATTTACAAACTCAAGCATGAGGTTTAATTACCCATTTCATTATCTTAGCTTGCATAGCTCTGAATGTGAACCTTCAATGAACCAAAGAAATAGTCACTAGCTGCTGCTTTGAGAAAGAGGGAGATAACAGGAGATAGAAGTTCAAATGCCTAAAACTGCTCTTGCTGCATATGGTAACACAGACCTTGTTTGCAAGAGCACTGAGATTGGCCCCAGCAAACAGATCTGTGTTATACCACCCTACCTGCAAGACTTCAGAAAGTCCTATTGATGTGCTAATCTCAACAAAGACCAAAAGAGATGGAACAGACTTATCCAGCCAATCACAGAGAAAACTCAGTGCTAAATTTGCAAATAGTAGCAACTGATCCTTAGGTTTGTTTTGTTTTGTTTTCAATTCATCCAGTAAATTCAAGCAAATAAACTGTGGATTTTGTATGAGCGGGAAATAGCGTTTGCTGTAAATTCTTCACTCAGCACTAGTTAACTACAACGCCGGCACATTACTAGGCTTCTTAATATTCTTCTCAAGACAATAGGTGGCATTTTGCTTATTACCCTCATTTTTAAGTTATTGGTTACATTAGGCCATTTGTAAATAAAGCAAAGCAAGAAAACGAAGTGTTTGCAAGAAAATCAAATGCTTTTCCAAGTACCTCATTAAAAGTCTCTTTAGTGCAGAAGGGTTGGAAATTCTGCATATCGTGAAAAGGTAAAACAATAGTATGGCATCAGGCTCAGCAATTCCAAATGAATTCATGCGCCCTTTCACAATACCTGAGTTCCCAAAAGGCTTTTCAAGTTATGAGCCATATGCTTGTGTGCCAAGCTGTGTGCCTCTCAGAAAGGATGAATAGCGCAGGAGAAAAGCCTACAGGGCAAATGAATTTATGGAGGAAACGAAAGATACTTAATTGCAACTGGAGTTGCCTACACACAGGGCACATGTAACAGAGCGTAGCAGTGTGGTATCAGATTCTAGAGCCATTTTAGGGCTTTATTCCTGTGCAGTGACATAAGCGTTATGATAAATTCCTAGTGCTGCGAGACGCCACCACTGCAATATTGCTCCCTGGCTTTGGATTTGTCAAGAGTTGTGGGAGTATCAGTGTAGTTGGAAAGAGATCATGCGTCCTCACAAGTTTCACTTATAGAACATGTACATAAGCACTGCAGAAAGCACCCACATAATGCCCTGTTATTTCAGTTTAGGAGGCAGCAAGGCACAGGAAGCCTGAGAAGCACATCGCAAAACAAAGAACAGCCAGCAGCACCATTTTCTGCACCTTCTAGCTTCTCAGTGGTCTCCTCATCCACACAAGAACCCAGTCCTGTTCTGCTTACCAACGCAACACCTAATTAGACCAAAGCACAAGCTAGCCTGGCTACAGGGTGTATTGTGCTATTTAGTCTTGTGCTGTAAGCACAACTACATACAGTATATTACATTTCTCAGGGGCTTCTCCAGAGAACTATGTGGTACATGTAATTGCCCCCACAAACAAATCATCAACTAATCAACAGCTTTTCATTATCACCTCCAGCAGCACATTTATTTTGTAAATAAATGCATTAAGAGCAAACGATTTTAGGGAAAACAAAAGATTATCTGAATACCTTCTCGACAGAGGAGGTGGTAAAGCAGCAATTCAAAAACTAAAATGAAGGAAAATTAGCATAGGGTGGAATGATTATTCCATTCCATGTACCCCTGTCACAGTACAATAACAGACTGAAATCCGTGACTTTAATGGACGATCTGGGTAGCTGAAGGGAACTGTGAATGACTGACACATTTACATAGAGGCTGATGAGCAGCATAATGAATGCATTTATAAAGCACAGCGAAGGTCTAAGCTGGCTTTAACTCCTAGCCCAGAGGAGACTTGCAAAGCAGATACCCTGCTGTCCTGGGGAGCTGCTCTCTACCTCCTGAACCAAGTCAGTTTGCCATTGAGCCCCCTTCCTCAATGAGAACGTCAGGAAGCAAACGGCCACATTAGAACCTCCAGTTTCAGAGGAATTAATTGAAACAAGCCACATAAGATGCAGTGACAAAACAGTGCAGGATGTATAATGTAGATATAACAATACACAGATTCATGCTCCACACCATACCTGTAATTTCCCAGGTATACTCCATCGGGATTGAGCATGGGTGCAATCTTGAAGACCAGGTTGTCTCTCAGTACTTTCGCAATAGGATGCTGACTCACAAGGAAATCAATTATACCTGAGAAAAATGAAAGGGTTTGAGGAGGGGGGTTTATGATAGCAATTATTTCCAGATATCTATCTGAAATATCAGATATAAAGGATTAGAATAATCATTCCTCTTGGTTCCTTGCACTGCTCCTGCTTCCAACAGAATAAACCAACCACTTGCAATCACGTAGAACCTGCCACCTTCTAAAAACTCCAGACATAAGAACTTCAAAGCTAAATACCATAGACCATCCTCATAATGCAAGTGCAATACGACTGTAGTATCAGATACGGTCACATTTCCACAGAAGGAGAAGTTTCTGCTAACCAGTTGAGTCACAATAGCAAAACACCAATCCTTCTAAGCATTGAATTGAAGTAAAACCTGCTGGTTTAAGCCTAGCACTTTACAGGCACACATGGGCACACACTGCAGCTCAGCTCACGAGCAGCAATTGGTCAAGCTGAGGCACCTCAAATTTGTTTGAGCATATGTCCAGACTTACACTGGACATATGAACACAGAGTTCAGATCATCCGAACATATAAAGGGGTAGAAAGTACCTCACTAAATTGGTATAGTTACATAAACTCTGTACCAGGCACAGGGAAACTGTGGGATTGATAGAGTGGAATTTAGAAGGTCAGATTCCTCACTAGCTTTACACCAGGAGTAGCTCCACCTCATCAATAAAGCTCTGTTAGTGTGGAACCAAGGCAAGTGACAGGGGAAGCAGACCCTAAATGCCCTTCCTTCAGGCACAGGCACAGCACTGGACCCTGCAGGAGCTCCTGCCTCTGGCTCTGGTGCTCAGGGAGCGACCAACAATCTCCTTGCTCTGGGGCTGGGGCAGCAGGCTGGCCCTTAAATTCACTGCTTGTTCCTCCGCTGAGTTGGTACTGACAGAAATAGCTTCCAGGGAATTAATGTCGAGATAAATTGAGTTCCTGTGTAATCTCAGGACACCCACGGATAGGTCATGACAATTTGCTATTTATTGTGAGGTCCATCCTGTGAAGCAGGAACCATTTACTGAATTTCCCCAGAATAAATCAATCACTGCTCTCTAGTAACAGGATAAAATTAAGCAGAGAAAAATTAAGGCTGATCATCAGTAAAATTTCACTAATGGCGAGCTCTATTAGACTGTGGAATTGTCTCTCCAGGGGAAGAGTGGAATCCCGTCATCAGAAACATTTAACGCTGGACAGGGCAAAGCCCCAGGGAATAGATATAACAAGCAACAATTGAGCATAGAAGAGATGGTATGGGCTAACTAGCTGACTTCAAACAAGCTGTGTTTAGACCTGACTTTTTGTGAGCCAATCAAAATCTTTATAAATAAACAAACTAAAACCCAGCTACATGCTAAGTTACATACACTTGTTTATAGCTCAGCTGAAACATACATTAAAGATGGGACCAGAATCTCACATTCTGTACAACTCCTTCATTTAGCCTATTTCCTAAGGCTCATTTTGTATTTGAAATACTAACAAATCTGAGCCGATGCTGCTGTTGGAATGAATTCCAATTTGCTGAGGCAAATTAGACTCTAAATATCAGCAATTTTTCCATCTATTAGTGACTAATCCCAGAGAAGAGAAAGTCCCTTTCCGTAACCAGGTCTTTCACTTGAGAAGAGACTAAACCTGAATTTCTGAGGCAAATTAGCATATACATAATTATATTGCTCAGGAAATGTTTCTGCAATTACCTCCTCCCAATGAAGGAAACCGAACATTGCTCTGCTTTTTGGCTGGTGTTGTGTCTTTTGTTCATTATACAACAGCAAGAACAGGAAGAAATGACAGGGACACAGCTGGATCTGGAATAACCAGATTTCCTAGCTGTATGCAAACATGAAAGGCTTAGCTGTGTTAAACTGCTGCTCTAACTGTGTTCTGGCAGCCTCTAAAGCATAATCCACAGTACACACACCTGGAGGGCTCAGAACTACTTAAAGGAAAACAATGCCACACTTGGCGCCTGGCTTCTTGAGACACTAGGATGGTTTTAGTTTACAAGAGCTTGCAACTAGACTCAAAAAATCACATCAGTTTGTGTTTTCTACTTGAAAGAGTTAACTATTCAGAAATCAGTACATCCAGAAAATACTTTAGGTCAGGTGCAATCTTTCAAAGCAGCCACAATAAAATCAGCGTAAATATCACATCGCCTACACGGTCATCACTGCAACAAAGACCTGGGTGGAACGGTTTAGCCACGAGGTCTGGCAGCGCACCAAGCGTGCACTTCTAGCGGCTCTTCATGCGACAAGGAGGACCACGAACACCTCGGGGACAAGGCGACTGCTTTTCATTCAGGAGGTAATACAGGAGCCCAAACTCTCGGAGCTCTGCTCTGGCTGTACCTGTGCCAGCAAAGAGCCTCGTCCGCATTCTGCTCATTTTGCTCCGGTTATTGCTGCAGCCTCACTTGCAGAGCTTGGCAAAGGGCTCTTGGCAGCCACAAGCCACACTTTGCAGCTTCACACAGGGAATTATTATTCCCTAACCAAGCACGTGCTATGATGTGGAAGGCTGTGTATGAACACAACGCGTGTTGCTCTGCATAAGTCACTCTTGCGCCAGCCACGCCAGACCAAAGGGAGCAGACAGCAGCAGGCTGGTGGCAAACGAGACTCAGCATTCCCCAACACGCGCCAGTCTATTAGGGGGTACTGCAGCCAAGTTCACCCAATCCAAAGAGATTTGCTCTATTTTCTAATGTAGGAGACAAATCTGAAGATGTCTTACCCCGTGATAAAAATACAAAGCAAGTAGTGCTAAAAGTAACTGACTCACCAAGTCTGACCTGGAAGTAAACACAGTTCTAAGGAATGTAAGAAAAGCATCAGATGAAGGCATATAGCTACATATACAAACCTCACCATTAAATTATTGCAAGCATCCAAATAATCAATACAATTAGCAAATAGCTTTGTCTTTCAAAGGAACCCAATAGTCTCTGGATCAATAATGTTTAAAAAGACAGATATCAGACTATTAAAAAAATACCATCGCAGAGAACTCAGTCCTCCTCTTAATAAATCAATACAAAACAAATTTTACAGCTTCTAATCAGCAAGAGAGATATCAGAGTATCTCATTAGGCCAGGGTTAAGAATTTGGCAGCAACCAAAGCCCATTTAATATAATTTACTTCAAGGCAGACATGGCAATACAACAGATGCCCTAATTTATTTGTTGATCTTTGTATTAAAATAACAGTTTGCTGGTAAACAGGAAGGGTAATGATGCCAGTCACCCTTGTTAGTGGCTAATAATTGCTTAATTTGTCCACTAATTGACCTGTGCTACTGTTGAAACACTAGATCATGTTGCAGGGCATGAAGTAAACAAGGCCACCGTAATGTTACTTTAGAGAATGACTTCTGGAAATAGAACTACTTATTGCTATAAATTTTCTCTTCACAGATGAGCAGATTAATTGGTCTGCCAATTAGTCTGCTATTAAAGAAAAAAGGGCTGCCCACAGATTCGCTGGATCTTCAAACCACAGCCCCAGTTTGGGTCAAATGAAATAATCCAATCTGAATCAGTCACATCAGCTATGAAAAATAAGACACGCACTATTTAAAAACAAATGTCTGTGTCAAGGAAAATAGTCTAATAACCAAGTATTAGCTCTTCAAGTGACTTTAAAATGAAACAGACAACATGATGGAATGGGTCTAGTCAGGCACATTACAGTGTGGAAAAGTTCTCCGATGAAAAGAAACAAAACAATATAGATTATTTTCATATCAAGCTTTCTGGAAAGTAATTAAAATCATTATTTTTTAAATAATAACATGCTATTAAAGATGCTGCCTGGAACCAGAACAGCTCAGAAATCAGCATCCAGCCATGATATAAGAGGAGGCGTATCCATAGTACACTAAAAATCAACTAAAGTCCTCACATTAACTTCAAGGAGCTTTTCAGACTTGTGGGTGAGAGGAAAGAAAAAATTGAAAACAAAGGAAAGGGAAAACGATAGTGACCAGTGCGAGTCACAGCCACACAGCCACAGCAACCCCAGGAATTCAGCAGCTTTCAACATCCTTGGTCAACACAGCTTCACTGAAGCTGCTACCTCAGGACCATATCACCCCTACTCTATCATTATTTCTCAAAGCTAAATGCACTTTGTCAAACTTCTATTGGCTTCTGCAGCTCAGCACTTCTCTCCTGCTCCAGCTTCAGATCCTGGGGCATCTCTGCCCACTCCAATGCAGTTCAAACTGTCTACTGGTGCTTCACAAGGTGACTGTTCCCTCTCCCACAAGAACTCAAAGCGACCTTCTCTGCTCGCGTGATTTCCACTGTTCTGTCTGCATGTTTCCCCAGTTAACCACATTAAACTCGGCTTAAACTTCCTGCCATCTCTAGCGTGACCTCTCCGCGCTTGCTCTTTCCAAAGAAAAGCCCGTCTTGTCCCTGTTTCTCCATTACCCCATCCTTTCACTCTCAGCCTGACAATATGTTTAATTGTGTAAGTGTATAATACATTTGCCCTGCTCCTATTACTGAAAATCTAATCACCACAGATCCTAACACAATATGGCAACTGCTAATGCAACATATCCTGGGCTGTGTCTAATATAAGAAGTGATTTATATCTTCAGACCCATTTCCTAGAACTGAGTAGCTGCTGGTATCCTGTACCATGGCTTGCAGGTCAAAGAGAATGGAATAATTAGGCTTTAACAACAATAGGATGTATTCACTGGAAAACAAATACAAGAGTGTCCTGAATGCTTATATAAAAATGTTTTGTTGAAGAATACCGAAACCAACATGAAAGATGTGATACTTCCACATTTGTAAAGAGCAGGGAAACAAAACTGTAGAGTTGGGCTTTTCGAAGAGGTGAAAGAAAAATATCAGATAATAAGGCCAAACAGCCACAATATCCAATCTCCGCAGAACAAGTGCAGCGTGAGCAGTGAACGCCAGCAAGACACTGCGGTGCCACCACTTGTCTGTGAAGAACGTGCTTTGGGCAAAGGGGCCCTTGTCTGCCCAGCCTTTGCCCTTCCCGTGGGACTGCAAAAGCAAAACCCAACCAAGCAAAACCCTCTAAAACAACAAATCATGAAAAAGACAGATGGGCAGTCTTCTCCATCCTGACATGGTGGGAAAGGTGTCACACACCGAACCCTGCTCCGCACCACTCCCAGCAATGCTGTGCCAGCCTTGGCTCTACAGAACACGTGTGTCTGCTTTCAGTGCAGCCCCCAGCACAGGCCAGGAAACAGAAATGAGCCAATAATGCCTTAGTGTGAAGTGTTTCCAATATTCAACACAATGGCAAGGCGAGGGGGGGGGGAGAACAAACCACGCAAATAGTGATAAACAAGCAGAGCTGACTCCCAGCAGGATTATTGACATGATGGAGCATCATGCTGTCACCGAAATTATCTCTACAAAAGATCATCACATAGAGTGATCCATAAGCACAAGATCATTGCCCATGCTGATTCTGCTCCTTCTCACAGTCCTGATGCTCCTCTTAATATGTAAAACTGGACTGCATGTCACAGAGGCACCCCAAAGTGACTCCAAGCAAACAATTAGCTTAAACCAACTTTGATTTGGAACCAAAACCAAAACTAAATGACAGACCAAAATCAAGTTATAGAAACCAAGACAAGTGGGTGTGTGGAGGGGTGATACAAAATCAGTAATTAGTCTGACAACATTTAATAAACCATAGGTTCAATATACCACTTAGGATATTATTACTATACAACCACACAAGAGTGATGATCCACAGTGCACAAACACTTAGAAGAAAAGTCTCTCTCACTCAAAGGTACCCAGAAATTTATCACTTGCCTGGGGGACAGGAAGGGCTCACTCAAGGATGTATCCAGGAGAAGTAATCGCCGAGCAATGAGAAGATGAGGGCTTTTAATCCTGGGAAGTCTCCTTAAATGGCTTCCCTGACCTATGGGTAGGGCTCAATCACAGTCCTGCTGCTCCAGGATCACTCAGACGGGGTCTTTGGCGTGGTCCTAGTTTGATAGCCAGGTTGGATCTGAGCTGTGGTCATTACAAACATCACCCAGAAGCTTCTCTGGGGCTGGGCACCTCCTGCTGCCCCAGCCGTGCCTCGGGGGGGGGGTGACATTGTGGTCGGCAGTGACTGAGAACAGCCACAGCGGGGCACAAAAGGTGCTAAAGAGCCATCAGCTGCCCCATTGAAAGCTCTGGACCTCATGGGGCGTGTGCAACTGCCACACTTTTTAGAAACACGTTTATTTGGGGGTGGGGAAGGTGCAGGCAGGGGAGCGCGCACTGATTCTAACATGACTACAGAGGAATTGACAGATTTAGAATGATTTATTCTTTCCAAAGGTCGTTTTGGAACCCATATCATAAACAAAGTTTATTTCATCAAAATTGTAAAAATAACATGGATGATGAGCATTGCAAAACCCAAACAGGCACCTGGCTACAGTGTTAGATGAAGGAAAATCTGTTGCCTGTCATATATCAGTCAACGGTTTCCAGTTGTCAAAATTAACGTAGATCTGCGCGCATATGCCTCTGAGTAGTTACTGCAATTGAGAGTGGGAAGATGCAGGACACTGGCTGGTTTTCATCAACTCCCTCTCTGGCCATCCTCAGCACACACAGAAGCACACAGGAATTGCTTGTGCTCAGAGCAGAATGCAGGATCTTGTGCAAAACCTTAGCAAACCTTCACCAGATCCCAGCCTGCTCCTCCCCTTTCCTATATGGGCCAATGCTCAAATTTCATCCAACCTTCCCCCAGGCCAGCTCAGAGGGGGCCACACAGACCTGCAGGTGCCACATGATGAAAAGCAATCAATGTCTTAGAAAATGCAGAGAGGGTAACCATTTTTCTGAGTGGTTCCCGTGGTCAGGAAGCCCTCCAGGGAGACAAGAACTAAACCGCACAATTACCCAGGACAGAGCACCCGGGAGCCAACCAAAGCAGGTGAGACAGCATTAGGAAGGACGCAGTAGGTGAGCCAGAGACAACCCTGGTTACAGTTCATCTAAAGTGTACAGAAAGAGCTGATTGATACACAAACGTTGATTGACTCTCCTGGAATACCAAGTCTTTTGATTGCAGAGCGATTTTCCCCAGCTAGACAAGTAAATATTTCAGTGCTAAGTAAGATCTCATTGCTTGAGGGTGGTTGGTTAAAAGTAGCCCCAAAAGGCCCCTGTGGTCATATTTTGGTTGTTTTTGTTCTGCAACTATCGTTGCTATTGTGGAAAACAAAGCCAAACACAACAGTTAAGTCCCAGGTGGGTCGTACACATGGCCCCATTTCACCTATTTTCAAACAAGTTTTAATCAACTTGAGAGAGAAAAGTTGCATATCTGACTTTAAGGATTCAGCTGCGATAAGCAGATTGATTAGGAGCACATCAAGCTATATTATGGCATATTTGTTCTTTTATTTATCATTTACTCTCTCATCTATTCTCTGCTGTAACTCTCTTCAAAACACAGGATTAAAAGCAAAGGAAATTTCAAATAATGGGATAAAATGAATGTGCAGGAAATGAATGGGTGAATTAGATTACAGCAGACGAAACACTGAGGTCTCAAATGCAAAATGCAGGGAGTTTATTTAATTTGTTACTCTCTTAAAATGAAAATATGCTCACTGAGTTGAATTAGTAATTTCCCTGTTTTAAGATACGTTGGGCCATTACAGCCAGGCCTGTTTCCAGAGCAGTGAAACAAATGGAAAGCAGACAGTCTCCCAGGGAACGCACCAGCACGCTGCGCTGTGCCAGCCCAGTGCAACGGTGCTAATGTCAGCTCCAGAGAGAACCAGGCTCCTGCTGTCGGGGCTGCACGCAAACGAACTGAGAGTGACTAGCAAGAAATGCTTAAAATGGCAGAGCAAGGCACTCTGGATTTTAACACAAGTTTTAAAGTGCATGGTAAGCACAGGCAGTAATGATTTAAAGAATGTTTAAAGAATTGTTGTTCCTGACCTCTCCCTCCCTCTCTCCTCCAGTTAGTATAGGGTTCCACAAATAATCTGATATTTGGTGTGCCAGAAACACAAATCCATGTGAAGGAAGCAAGAGGTGGGAGCAGCAGTCAAGAGCCTTCCTAAGTGAGTTCTACCAGCAAAAGACGCAAAATCTGCTCAGTCACTGCCCTGACTCAGGTTTAAAGCCTCCATGTTTCTCAGCTATATTCTTCTGCATGTCATGATCTAACACAAGACTGAAATCTCTGCCTCTCTAAACAGATCAGCAAATCATAGTTTGTGAGGACGGCGAGCAGCAGTTGTGTTAATCCTATCACAGCTTTATAATTAAATAAGAATCTGGCCATTCTAGTACCCAAACATTTCAACAACTTTCCAGAACACCCAGTAAAGTTACAAAAATCCTTCTCACACTATTGTATAGATATAGGAGGCATTTCTGCTATTACAGCACCAAATGACACTAAAATTACAAATTCAACGAAGACTCAGGAATATCTTTCCATAGTAAAACTGGCAATAAAACTGGGCAATAAGATGAACCGTATGATGCCACCAGGCAGGCCTTCTTGCCCACTTTAATGTGTCTGCTGATTAAGAACAGATGGAATAGACAAAGATGGAAAGCACTCTGAATTCATTTCCTCACATGGATATTCCCTATTTTCACACAAAGGAGGTACACGTACAGCACCTACCTTTTACATGCACCAACTAGCCCGCTCTTTTTGCTGGATGTCTATATTTAAACCATGTTAATGTTGCCTCAAAACCCCAAAGAGTTCCAGAGCATGGTGGTCCAGATGTGTTTCAAGCAGGGAGACTGGAGAGAAATGGATACGAGTGGAACAGAGTTGGCCACAAATCAGCTGTCTGGAAGTAGACTCAATTCAGTGCAAAAAGTCAGTAAGTGATGAGTGTTTGGGATTTCATAAAAAGATCCACATCTGCTTTGGAGGATATGCAACTGCTAGCGGTGGGCTGGAGCGCAATGCCCTGATTCAGTACCAAAATGATATAGATATACATTGCCAGTAAAACATAATTAAAGTTGGCATTCCCAGTGACTAGGATGCAGGACCAAGAGCCAGAATGCCTCATCTCAGTCTCTAGGATGGCTGATTTTTGGCAAGTTGCTGCCAGAGGCTGCTGTTTTACTACGCTCAACTTGAGGCAGCAATGGGCAGATTTGCAGGGCAGCAAAGCTGGCATCTTCGGGGCCAAAACCAACAGATGGTTGTTTCAAACAAACTCTGGGAGCTCAGCGGTGCTGACTGCACTCAGAAACGGGGCAAGTGGCAACAGAAAGGGTTTGCTAGGTGTTGAGCAAATTCAGAAACTTTTCTATTCTTACTCAGCTGCCACTAGAGGAGATTTGTGCCACTGGAAGGTCATTCCCTCCACCCTCAAATTAGTACTTTCTAAAAACCAGCCCTATAGTGATGCAGGTAGAAAGCCTTTTATTAACAGAGACAACTTGTACTGCTGGTCACTTCAGAAATGCAGGCTTCAGTACTCTCAGCTCTGCTATCTTCTTTTCTTCCAAACAACATCAAGGAGAACTGAAAGTGTTTCACAAACCACAGGTGGTGCTCAGCACCTCACAGGATCACCTGGGGAGGGTAAAATGTGGCATTTGAATTTTGCTTGTTAAAATCGTCAATTAAAAAAATAGGCAATTAAGGATTTTGTGAGGGCAAGTCTAGTTCTACTCAAAAATCCTCCAGATAGTTTGCTCTAGCCAACACCTGCTCCTGCCTGGAAAAATAACATTACTAAACAGATCTTCGTAGCTGATGGGGCCACAAGAATTGTCTCATTACATAAGTATAACTGAGCCATCCTTTGTAATGTTGTTCTGATAAAATAGTCTTCTATCAATGCCTTAAGTTTTGCTTTGCTTTGTCGGTTTAACAGTTGGAGACCTCAAGGAATATATCAGTTTGACCGTTTCCTTCATCTGTTGGAACCAGCAATTTACGGCCTCAGGACCCATTTTGATGCCATTGGTTTCAATTGTGGGTCATTTCAAACATTAGAAAAAGACATAGAATGATGAAGAAAAAAATTAGATTCTCAACAACTTTGAACTTTGGGTTTCATGCCAACAGCAGTTTGCTTGACCACTCGATCAGGGAAGCAGTAAGGTGGCGGTGGCACCATCCACCTCGTCCCACTGCAGCTCTGGGCCTGTGGGACTCACTCTCCAGCAGCACTTGGTCCTCACCATGAGTCCAGGTGGTACATCAGGTTAATCTCTCCCATTATTTCACAGTATCTGGCTCTCCTATTCCTTCCAGCAATGGCATCCCTGCTGGCTTCTAAAATTAAACCAATGTAAAGGAGTAAAATGAGGCCAAGGCTGGATTTGTCTGGTAAAAAGTGCAAGATTGAACAGAGGGGAGCAGATTGCCTCCTGACCTCTACAACTGCAAGCCCACGCCACAGACACTTAATTACCCTGATGGCTGATGAAGTTTGCTTAAGTACAAACTAATCTATCCCAGACCCAGAGGGCAATCAGTTCTCCAGCAGAACAGGCGCAACAGCAGAGACCTGTGGGAAGAAGTGCCAGGTTGCCAAAGAGAAGACATATCAGCAGGAGTTCAGAGCTGCTGCAGGATTGCCCAAAGGGCTCATAAATTCAGTGCACAGCACAGACTGAGTCGGTGGCTTTGTTGCTTGGCTTTGTTTTCTTTAATTTTCCTAACATGCTGTAAGGAGCTTGGAGTTGTTCTCATCAAAATGAGCCTACCAATACCCCATATGCCTCTCTCTTCCTCCTGGGAAGAAACAACATGGTTCCTGGAGAAACACTGGGGGGATCAGATGAACTTGCTTTATTAATGAATTTGGATTTATCAGAATCATTCTAAAGATGTTGCTTCAGAAGATGATGTGTTTGGTCATTATTATTCAAAGTCCGTCCTTCCTACAAGTGTGAGTCCTCCAGACAACTTTGAAAACATTTGCTGGATTCTGGCCCTCAGTTTTTACAGAACTAACTAATGTTAAATACAGCTAAGATTTAAGCCTTAGCATTGAACAGAAATACACAGGAGATCCCACCTTCCCAATACATAAGACAAGAGGGTTGCAACCCAGAAAAGTGTCTTGATTGCAAAGGGAGAAAAAAAATAGAGTAGAAAAATCCTGAATACATGAACCAGAATTAAGCAAGCATGTATCTAGACAGAATTAACCCAGGCATAACTGCATTGTTTCCTGCTATCCTTACCAACTTACAAAACATCAGTCTTTTCATAGCCTTAGAGGGCAGTTTCAGGTGTCCACCAATGGCTCACACAGTGCTAGCAAAGAAGGAAAAGACACAACCACACACCAAACCAAAACCAACCAAACACACACAAACTCAGAAAATCACTTCATTCCCCAGTTTTCTATTTAGAGCTATCAGGGTCTTGCAGGGAAAGAGAATCTAGATCATTATGTTATTGCTGCTCCAGCCAGGACCAGGCTGAGCTCCCAGAGCCAGGGACACGACTGGGTTTTTCCCTTCCACGACAACTGGACACGTGGAGGTCTGGAACCCATCCAGGGCCAGCAAGGAGACTGCACCACAAGTGGGAAGCTTCCAAAGTCACCTGCACCAGGGAAAAGATCCCCAGCAGAGCTTTAAAAGCAATAAAAAGAAACTCTTATGGACACAGGAAGGACTAAATTGACCATTCTATACTTGGGAAACTGCTGAAGTTTGTTGTATTGCAAGGAATAGCCAAAGGTGTTGACACCTCTCCTTTCAAATCTTTTGCTGAATGTTCTCACCAGGACTCTGGGTGCTCCCTATGCCCAGAGTTACCTCCTCACAATCCAGCAGCAGCGCCTTTCTCTGGGGACCTTTGAGTTTTCAGTGTGCTTAGTTTAACAAAGGTGGGTGGTGGGAATAAAAAGATAGACTGGTTTTACCTAACACCTCCCTTGGGGGCTTGTCATATAGTTCTATTTTGCATTTTCAGCAAGCATAAGCAAGCAGCTCCATTGTACTCTTAGTCTTATTGCATTAACTGTGGCAACAATAAGAATTATAGAAGTCTTAAGATGGATAGATCAGCCCCAAAAAAGAATGTATTATAAACCAAGAAGTCAAAAGGTAGATTTCTCCGGAGGAAGACAGAGAACACATTTACATATGAAAATCTAATACACAGAGGAGGAGGAAAAAAAAAAAAAAAAAAAGGACATCACATACAATGTGAGGGATTAAATGAAAAATAAGTGGTTTTAAACATACTCTGAAAATGGTTTCCAACATCTGCAAATGTATTCCTGAGCCAAGCAGAGACACAGAAGCAATAGCTATGGACCAGGCAGGCACACAAAGATGTGTGATATAGAGACCAGAGGGTCACTGCAGAAGTTCAGTCATCCATAAATGACTCTTCCAGTTTCCTTCAGCTGTAGAGTATTGCAAGAGCAGATTAGGGAGGACCCCTGTTAATTTGCCTTGACCTTTATAACCTGTAGGGCTACACAGCTAGACAGACTCCTGGTGTGAAAGTAGGACATGTATCGCTGGAGAGGAGCAAGAGCACATGGGGAAGGAGGTGCCCCCACGGGCAATGTGGTGCCCTATCACTCTGGGTCTCCCCAGGAGATACACATGCAGGATTCGGAGCCAAGTGGGAATCTGACCCAAGGAGAGACTCCAGAAGAAACAGGCATTGCGTTTTCTTATGATCCAGATCAAAAGTTTAGCCCACTCTGCTGAAGAGAAGAGCTGAGGTGTCCACTCCTCAGGACTGAACCCCAGCTGCTCGCCTCTGCTGGAACTGCTGCTTTGCCATTCCTGTAAGACAGTGTACACATACATACATTCCCCAGATGCTAACAATGGCAGCTGACAACCCATCCCCATAGGAAACCCACACAACTATTTGCCCTCCTTTCCTCTGTGGGGACAAGTGAAGGGATTGTTTTCTGGTTATTCTCAAACATGGAAGCTGCAACAGCACCTTTTCTCTTCTTCACTGATTTCCACCTTACTAGGTTTGCAGTTTATACTCCTTCCCTTTTATAGAGTTTTCCTGTCCTTCCATTCAAATCAACTACGAAGGTGCAAGGCAGCTCACCTGCTTCTACCCAGACAAAGTCACCTGTAAGACCCCAGTAGTAAAGCAGGGGACAGAGTCCACAGGCATTATGCAACACCAGTGTCACCCAGTGGAGCAGCACTTCTAAAATGGACAACCATCAGATTCCAGAAACAGAAAGAGAGTCCTGTTAACTCTAGGAAAAGTTACTTCACGCTTTCCTGTGGTTGTCTTTCGGTCATGAGAAAGGTGGGTGGCATCACAACTCTTGCTTTTCCCAAGAGGTGGCTGCCTCTCCCCCATGGGCTCTCTGCTTTCTCTGGGTTTGCATCTGAGACAGAAGCACACCAGGACCCATTTGCCCCTTGATACGTGCAAGTTGGTAGTAGCAGCTGAGCAGTTCTAATCAGCATCAGATAATCAACATTGAAATAAACCAAAGTCCATTTGCGCAACAAGTCTGTAACTTGGGTCTTGGCAGACAATGAAAGCAAGGACTGTATGCAACACCTGAACTACTGGGTGACTCATGAGCTGACCAGACTGGAGGGGGGGGAAATAGGACAAAAAAAACCCAAAAAGTGTTTTATTAAATAAAAACCTAACCCTCTGGGAAGATCTGATGGCCAAGAAAGTGCTGGCTGCATCTGAATTTTCTCCCCTTGAATCTGATATGAAAGTTATATATCAGCAAGTTGTTCCCAGTGGTGCTGGAGGAAACTTGGACAGCCACTTGTACTGGGCTCCAGCAAGGAAAAGCTTTTTTCTTATGGGTCATTTTTTTTTGTCTTAAAGAAAAACAAAAAATGACCATATCTTTACATGAGGAAAAATAATGCAAAAGCTCTGCTTTGATTCCTACAAGTGCAGGTGGATGTGTTCTTTTATTTGCACTGCATGACAACCAGGCAAGAAAAAGCTCCACAGAAATAAACTAGGGCTGCTCCCCATCAGCACAGAAGTGCTCCTGGCTGCTAATCAGCAGAATATGTCCTAAACTCCACCTTCCCTTCAGAGAAAACCTTGCTGTGAAAATGGAGCCATGCTGCAGATCCTGAAGGTGATGGTAATTAGCACTGAAGAGGAAGCATTCGGAGAGCAAACTGCCCCCAAATGAATAGGGGCACCACAAGCAACTGACATCTCTGCTTGTGAAGAGGGAAGATTCTCCAGAAGGGTATAAAGTCCAGGTTTCCATCTGAAGAGCACAAGGAAGTTGGCAGGAAATAACTTTCAGGGCTCCTCTAAGCACTGAGGGGTTTCGTTGTTGCTGTTTTAGGAAGAAGAAAAAAATACCATTTCCTAAAGAATTCTGTTTGGAGACAGTCTTATTGCAGAATCTGCTTTGAAGCATATTAAACACAAGGAGGAATAAGATGCTCTTGTTCCAGAATAAGAATTGTTCAAGAAATGCTCTGTTGCACTCCGCATTCACTGCCTGCCTGGGATGGAAATGAACTCTCAAGTGCCATCAAGCCCTCAGCCAGCAGCTCTCCCCGAGCGCCTTGCAGCAATGGGTTTAAACTCCGGCAGCACTGTGACCACATGAGCTAATGTCAAGGGGCTGTTTCCCTCATCTCCTTGGCCATAAGGAACATTGCCAGGAAAAAGGAGAAAAAGAAAACCAACCTCAAATCAGACTTCACATGTAACCAGAGGCAAAGACTCTTAACTTTCTACCTTGAATGGTCAGACTGAATTTTAACATCTTAAAGGCAAGTTTCATTTTAATAAACAGTCTTTTACTACATGAAAGATACAGACAGCAGAAGGCAGAGGTGCCACTGAATGACCTCTGCCATCCCAGGAAATCAGACACCCTCCTGTCCTCACTTTGTTACAACACCAAGCACTGCTGTTTGTTAAGGGGATTGGGCACAATGGCAATTAGTGCCATACAAAAGCCACCATGGCAGTAGAAATCGAATAACCATGTACACTGGAATCTTTCAGTGATGCTAGAAATTGCTCCTTTTGGGTATGTGGAGGCCCTGGTGAACAAGAGCTTGACCCGTTGTCGTTGTCTGTGCCACATCTGTTCTGTAGTCACCCAAAGACCTGGCTTATGCTTGACCTTAACATAAGGCAGGCTGCAGCTCTGTAATATGTTGCCTACAGGCTATACAAGTGGCTGGCAATTTTGAAGTAAACTTTGAAAATTTGAAAATAAATTGTCATAAGAAAACCTACAGACTTTTTATTTTCTCCTTTTTCAACTGAACACTGAAACATAGTTTTACCTTTCTTCATTTCTTCCTTCTCTCATCATGTTTTTTTCCTTAAGTGATAAAATGACAAAAAGGTAGGGATACAAGAAAAGAGAGAAGGGTAAAATAGGAGAAAAATAAAAATAAGCTTGCGTGAAGTTTCAAGTACAACATTCTCTTCGAAAACCCATGGCATTACACTATACACATTCATTATTTTTCATCCATCTCCCATTTTATGTAGCAGCAGCAAAGACTGAAACCATAACCTCTAAATCAGAGCATAGACACCAGGGATCAATTATCATTTGCCAAACATGTAATAATTAAATGGACCTTTGAATTAACCCTACAGGGCACATCTGGAAATTGTCACCTAGGGGCCACATATGTCACTAAAGAACCAACCTTCCTGGGGAGGGTGACATTTTTGAGAGGTGTGTGTCACTGTTCAAAGCCACCCTAAATCCAAACTTGGTGTCTACAAAGCATTCCATGCATTAGGGTCCAAGCAAAGCTATTAACAACTACATTCTTCCTAGAAAAAAAAATAAGCAAGACTGGTAAAGAATGTGTCCCCTTTTGGCTGTGGCATGTGCCATTACCCCTCCTCTCCATCCGCAGAGTCCAGAGAAGCAGGACTGCATGGAAAGGGCAAAGACAACCTCTGCAGGGCCACTGTCTGGGGCAGGAGCTGGCTTTTCATCTCAAGTCCCTTCTCACCCTCCAAACAAGCTTTAGACCCTTTTCTCTGTAAACTGCAAAAGTCAAGGAGCCGTGCCTCTTCTAAACACATGCACAATACTTTGCGACAGGCGCACACAGAGCACGTGAGCAATCTGTGCAGGGGCAGAGGGAAAACTTCACCCAGGTGCCCTCGTGTCAAAGAGAAGTTTCCAGCAGCCAAAGTCCCAGTCACACATGAATGCTGGGTCCTCGGAGCAGCAGCTACAGCAATGCAGAAGGAGCAAGAAGCCAAGCGCAGGGTACCTCAGAGACAAAAGAACTGAAAACAAAGCGAAAAACAACACAACAATCAATTCAGCTGAACTAAGCCAGGGCAGGCAAAGAACAAAGGGTCAGAAGACAAAGCCGGAAACAATAGACCAGCAAGATTAATATCAGTTGTGAGGAAGAGCTGTGATACTACTGCAGGAGAATGGAAACGGCTTCAAGCAAAGTACAAAAACTAGGAGAGATTCCTAATTGTGAAGCCTGATATACCACTACAACACCTGAAGCTCGATCAGCGCAGATCTCACAGACCGCCGCACTTACAGAAAAGGCTTCATCTCACAACTTCGATGCCTAGAAAGTAACGATGGTCATTTTACTAGGAGCAGTTTCTTTTCTGACTAAGAGCAAATGAGAGCGCCAGGTGCTCCAGCGCTGTCTGATCCATGCACATGAAGCCCAGTTTGGGAAACCTGCGTGCACGGCCGGCTGGATGCTCTTGGCCAGCCGGACTGCTGCACAGGCTCAGGGGACAATGTCACGAGCCACGTATCAGCCAACACTTCCAGAGGCCCAGAGAAGATCTGTTGCCTGGACATAATACTGCTCCCTAAAATTGCAGGACTTGCTGCCCATAGCCATACAGAGCAATACAGACAGAAGATGTCCCTGACTTCACTGATAACTGGGAAGACATGGATAAATACCTCCAAAATCCACTTGGACTGCAATTTCTAGTAGGAAACCAGTCCATATTAAAGAAAGCCAAGTGACCATGAAGCTCAGATGAATGAATATCTTATTTTTCCTATCCTTAGACATCAGCAAAGTACCTCAGTATGCTGTTAGAAGATGATTTTTGCCCTAAAGGTAGATTGGTTGGGGCTGGAAGGAAATGATCTTTAAGCTAATGTTATTCAAAGTATGGGCAGTCAAGAAACATTGCAAAACCAGTACATTTGAGAGATTAATTGGGCAATCCTACCCAGAGACATAGCAAATTTGCCTGCTGTTTCATACTGAAGTCTTTCTCAATTCTTCCTTCTGAAGACCAAGGGCTCTTTTAACTCTCTGATTATTGTAAAGCTGATTAGTTAAATAGAGGTAGTCAAAGAGCTGCCCTGGGCAAAGGGCAAACCGAATCAAACAAAGCCACTTGACATTTCTTAGCTGTGTAGGCAACGCTGACCTTGTTGTCTCAGGGATGAGGAGTTTGGACTGATCCGTTCCTCCTGCTGGAAGACAAAGGGTGAGCATGCAGGCCTAGGCTTGGCAGGGTCAGCCCAGTTTTCCATTCCCCCTACTACTGATAAGATGGAAGAGATGAGGTGAAACTTCTGGTGTTGATGGGAAGGGGTCTCCCAGCCATGAAACAGCCACAGATGACACAACTCCTCCCCAGAGGCAGCCCAGGTCTCCAGAGCTCTGCGGATTCCACACCCCGTAACTCAATAGCCAGAGAAATTTAACCTCATCATAAATTCCTTCCAGCTCAGGAAATCAGGTATATAACCTCTCAAACCTGCCTGACACTACTGTGAATTGATTCCAAACCTGTGGTATCTTGTAACTGCTAATGTCACTTTGGGTAGCAGAAATTCTCCTAACGGTCTATTTACATCAACACAATTTTAAGAGGAGCTTTTATTTTCATTACTCCAGTATGGATGCTTTGTATTCTCAGAACAACCTCTTGCTCTCCTGGGATACTTCACACTAAAATCCCATCCAGGAGATTTACAAGGGACAGACAATAGTGTTTTTCATGTTGCTTTAGAAGTCAAGGAGAGTGTGTTTCCCTTTGTATTAAAGCTTAGGAGCTGCACGCTTAAAGGAAAAAGTCTTAGTGAGAAGGGTGAATGCAGTGTAACAACTTTAAGAGAGGCCTGCTGCTCATTTTATGGTTGGGCTGTTGAATTCTGTTGTCTTTGTCTGCTTCTCATCATTTGGCTTCCTGAAGCCCTATAAAAGAGACCATGAACTGCAGCTTCTGTTCACCATGTTCCCCTCACCGCTTGTAAGCGCTAAGCTGCAGGTAAATGAACAGGTCAGTGTTCCCATCCTCTCCTGCCACAAATATGCACATCATCTTATGCATACAGAACACCACTCATTTTATAGAAAGATTTTGCTTTCTGCAAGATTGGCAATCACCTCCAGGGCAGAACTGTGCAATATCACATTCATTTTCCTCTGGATTGCACCCAGAAAAGGAGGTTTGCAAAGGGTACAACAAGTATTGAAAGAGAATGGAAGCTCTGTGTTTATACCTTTGGGGTGACAAGAGAGTATAAGACTCCCTTAAAGTGGAGTTTCTGTTTGGTTCAAGATCTTTTTGTACATTCAGAGGCATTCACTTTGAGTCTAGAAGTAGCCAGGAGAGCATAAGTGTTTGCTTCCAGCCTCTCATTTGGCAGAGAAACCAGAAGTAAGATTTCACAGTAATATAACAAACATGCATGTATAAGATCCCTACTCTATGGAATCCTATTTTGTTTCCTCCTATCGTAGGAAATATAGCTGAGAAATGAAGATGATTTAGCATCCTATAAGCAACAGCACAGCAGATTGAGTGAGGTCAGAATAATGCAGCCACTTGCGTTTTTCAGGGGCAAATTCAGCCTGGTATGAAGTCCGGCAGATGATGCCCTCAAGCTCCTGAGGGCTCCATCATTACCACAACAGGCACTTTCTGGGTTCAATGCTTTTCTCTAGTACAGCTACTGCTACCAAAGGTGTCCTATACCAATGCCTACACAACTCAACTTCATTTCTTTAGGAGAAATTTATCCCCTGGAAACAGCTAAGCAAGGCCATCAAGTCTGCCCCTTCAGAAAGGTTCTTTTCCCATGTAAAGCCTTCATTAGCTGCATTTACTCTTGCATTTAAAACATACCCTGTCCTGTCTTCCAGCTACTATCACTTATGCCCTAATGCTCAAAAGATTTATGCTTAGTGAAGGAAGCAGAAAAGCAGCTTTTAACCCCAACAGTTTATTCCTCTTCTTTACTCCTAATAGAAGGCAGAGGTTGGCTAAAATTCCCAGCAGGAACAACAAGTTTCCCAATGACTCTTCTCACACACACAACTGCCTTTCCCACACAAAACCAAAAACCCACACACACGAACAAACACAAACCAAAACATGAAGTCCCACTCATGTTGTAGCAACTTCACTCTCTTACTAATACCTTCAGGGATCCTGCAGGATCCAGTTCAAAGCATCTGAAGGCACTGCCTCCATGAAGTGGACTAGAAGACTGCCACTACTTTAAAGAGGCAATTTTGGAGTCTGTCTAGAGATAAAATCCCTCCTAGCATGTGGAGAACCTTGGTCACAGCAGGTTTAATCACCAGCCCAGTGAGTTATTGTGCAACAGCAGGGCTCCTGAGACAGCCGGTGGGAGACTGGTTTTCAGGCAGTCTATCTATCCTTTTCTACTCTGCTCTTTAAACATAGAATCAAAATGTATACAAGTTTTCAGACTTTTTCCTGCCCTCTGGTGGTGAGAGGGTGGATATTAAAAACACAGACCAAGAATGTTAATGGAAAATCAGCAGACGTTGCCCAGGGTAGTCTGCTTTTTCATTTACTATCGCCTGATTTAAGGTGAAACAAGAGAGAGCATTCATTTAAGAAGCTGTAATGAAAAAAGATTGATTGAAAAGTCATTTTTGCTCTATTTCTTATGGATAAGAGTCCCAGGTGTCTGTTTTCTTCATATTTTTGTTGTAATGGCTGCTCCCTATTCAAGCCATAAGCTTCAAGGTCAGCTTCAGGTCAGATTACACTTAGCACAAGATGCTCAGCATCTACAGACCCAGCTGTGGAATCCCTCTCCCTCCCCTCTTGCACTGGGTCTTCCATTCTAGGCTCCCAGTCTGGCAAAATAGATTAAAGTGCAAAATTTAGGGTACAAATTTTCATTTTTACGCTTACTTGACATGGTGGATGCCACACCAGCAAGTGTTAAAAACAACAGATGACATCCTACTAATAGAACACGCTAAGTCTATGAGGAAAATACATGGCCAAGTATATCTAGACATGCTTTAGCTTGCAATTACTGACTGGTGGCAAAAGCCAAAGCGTATATGACAAATTTAAACACAGTAGTCACCACATGTCTCCTACAACTTTCCATGCACATGATTAGTGAGGGACAGTTGCTTATCTCTCACAAAGAAAATATAGTCTAGACACCAAAGGGAGGAAAATAAGACTGTAAGAATACTGGGGGAAAATAATTCCTATTGACAGATCTGGGACAAAAATCAAAGCCTTTGGAAAGTTGGCTGACCACCAGTTTTTAGAGAATCTGGACTTGCACAGATTCTACTCACAGACATTTGTGCACATTACATATGTATATAGGCATTATCTGACAGCTGACTCTGTCTTTAAGAGTTAATAATTTACTTGCCTTAACAGTGTAATGTGGAAGTCAAAATATTAATAGCATGTGTTCTCTTAAATAAAAATATTGGGGGGGAGGAAAATTCAGAAAAATATCGAAGAAAGGAAAGGAACCTAAACCCACAACTTCAGAAAAACTCCTCAAATCTGAAGAGCCCGTGGGAGATGAGTTCAAGCTGTAAGATGAATTCACACTGTGTGTTGCACTATAAAAGCCCTCCAGTGATTCCAGTTGGTTAGAAAACAGTCTATGAGAGCAAAGTGAAAACAACAGCCCTCTTCACCCTGGACCCTATCCCTACTTAGCTCCAAACACCACACAAGCATCAATGCTTGTGATGACCATCACAGCCTAAGGAGCAGAGCACCACCCTACCTTTGGGTGTAAAGGGTACTCATGAGAACACACTCTCTGAAGACAGACTCTCCAGCTCTGTCCCTGAACCTACAACAAGCAGTTAACAACCATCAAGAAAACTTCCTAAAAAGGCTACCCTGAAGCATGATAATAACTCCTGAAAGACCAAAACAGAAACAAAAGGTTCTTAATCCATCTTTCTACGAAGAGCCCCTCTGGGCTTTCGTCTGCCTTTTAAGGGAGTGAGCTGCAGCTCAGCAGCTGTGCCATGTGTGAAATATTATAGCACTTGTTTTTAACTGCTGGATGAGGTGCCTAATGATTCTAGAGAGTCTGGCTACTGCTGCACAGCTCTAAGGAGACAGAGGTGTGCATCCAAGTTTGCAATGCCTGTACATCTGCAGGAAGAAGGGGTATTTGTATCCAAAATTCACTTGCCAGTGGATTCTTTATATTGGAATATGAAGGATGACACAGAAACAATACAGCTCTGAATAGGGAGATGACCTTGTGGTCTTTTTCTGCAGGAATGCAAAGATTCTTGCTTAGATTTAAGCTGTGGGCAAAACAAACTACAAAGGACCAATAGACAGAATTCAGTATATTCTGATCTATCAAGGCTGGACAACATGCTTCTCAGAGTATCTCACCTAAAAAAATGAAACATGTAACAGGGAGCTGCTGTCAGGCCACAGGAAGCTGATGCTTGGACTACACATATCTATATATCCCTAGCAGAGAACAGGCCAAAGGGGGCAGGGAGAATCTTGGCTAGTCATCTTTCTCCCTGTCTTGATGTGAGGAGTTAGTTATGTGCTTAGAGGGTTAATGAGGAAGGCAGAGTCTGAACTGAATGAAACCAAGGAGAAAAATGAAGAATTAAAAAATAAAGCTTGTAACTCATTATCTACTCCCTTATTGGTTGATTTGCCCAACCTCAGCAGTCACAATTCTGCTCTTTTAAATACGAGATGCCGCTTGCACCTGGGGAATCTTTGAGATTAGCTTCCATATCTTAATACTTCAGGTGGTGAGCACAATCAAACTTTCAAGAAGAAATCTCTCTACCAAAACCAAAAAAATCCTGACATGTCCCATATGCGCTGCACTGGCATTTGGATGTTAAATCTGCAACACCTAACTCCGCCAAAATGCTTCCCAGGACTGCAAAAATTAAATTCCTCACTGTGCCCTCACTTGACTGCCAAAAGGATCCTTTTTATCCCTTCTTTTGACTCCCCCACACAAAAGATTCCAAAGGTGGCGAAAGCACCTAACTTCACATGTGGCAACGCTAGAAACAATGCAGCAATGGCCTTGAGACGTTTGTGATTTCTACTTGTCTTGACACTAATTACACACACAAGGCAGCTTCATCCGCAGCGAGCAGAATGGCTCAATGCACAGCGGACTTGAGTGCCTTCAGACCCGTGCGTTTCCAAGCGAGTCAAGCATGCATTATAACTGCAGTCACAGCAAGTTTCTGATGTGCTTCTCCAAGACGGATGCCTCCTTTTCCTTTTTCTCAATTTGCCCCCTCTTTTTTCATTTTAATTTTTCCTACGAAACACAAAGTTTCTCCGAGACAATCAGAGCATGACCTCCATCCAGTTGTTTCATCAGGCGAAGCGTGCCACCCGCTTTTTCACATCCCTTTTTGAATAAACTCTCCATTATCAAACCAACATCATTTACAAAGCACCACCTCAGCAGCATGCCTCGGCCCTCATTTCACAGGGCCATGCCAGCAGCCACAAACACAATCAAAGCACCCAATTAAAAATCCATATTCATTAACAAACATCATGTGTACTATAATGCCCTGCATTGACCGTGCCACCACAGGAGGTGGGAAACTCACTGAGGTTTCCTGCTCTCAGTCTGAAGCTGCTTTATTAAAGGAAGGGTTTTACATTTGCTACCTCTGGGGTCAGCAAGGGACCCAGTGTCCTGTTAGGGCAGCACAAGTGACAGCTGTTGATCTTTTGCCTTAGAGAGATGCCAGACACAGGACCCTGCAGGATGAGGAACACGTTGAGAAAACCATGAAACATCGCCAGACCTTTCCCACTGAGGTCTTTAGGTACCAACGGGGCCAGCCACAAACCAATCTGTGGCATTACAAGCACCCAACACAATAAACTCCGCATATGCTTGATTGATGCAGATCCAGGGCCAGATCCAAGCTGATGTAGGAAATTAGCACATTGCCTTGGCTTCAGGGAAGTTACATTGATTTACACTGCCAGCAATTTACCACCAGAGAAAGTCACATACCATAAGTACAATATTTCAGACCTATACAATGAAGTTATACGAACACACGCCAGGATTATTTATGTATTTGTACCCACAAGCCTGAGATTTACAACTCTTTAGAAAAACACGGACTGGGCAATTTGCTTTCTATTTTTAGCAGGAATGTTTTGTACAGGAACAGCTGTCAGCCACTGGGAGCTCTGCTCCTCACAGCAGCAGCCTCAGACAAACAGAGGCCTCTTGGAATTAAACTGGAGAGCCAGGGTCACTGCTTCGTGGTAGAAAAGAAGCTGAAGATACTAGACAGCAAGAAAACATAAGCACTTAAGGGAGGACCACTCCCTGAACATTTTCAGTCTGTTTTCCTTACATGATCACATCGCACATATACAAGCCTGTCAGTTCTTCCTGAACAGCCTAAGAGCGCACAGTCCAGTTCTGACCCAATTCAGCAAACATTCACAAGACTCTGAGGTAATATATTCCTACTGTCCCTGAGAAAACAGGCAGCTGGGGAAAGGCCAGAGATTCTGCTAATATCCTCACTGCAGGAAAAAACCCTGTGGCATGAACTCAGCCTTCCACCAGATCCAAATTCACGCCAACCCAATACGTGTATCAATAGGTCTCACCAGACCTGCCGTCGCCATGCAGACACTCACCTTGGCACACGAAGGAAGACGGTGTTTCCCCGGGGTGGACTCGGGCAGTGATGAACACCACTTTCTGTTCAGCCCCTGGACGCAGGTTCTCTGCAGCAGGAGGGGTGGCAAGGGAAAGGCAGAAAAAGAGAAGAAGATTCTTAAACTGGGTCCCATAGGTAGGACACGAAGGACCATTAACATTAAAGCATATCCTTTTATTAAAATTGGTCATACATTATAAATAAGTACAATCTATAATTCAAGGAGGCAGCAGCCCTAGGTCGCTGCACCAGGCCATATAGCAGACTGCACAGGGGCTGCAAAACTAATGACGCACAGCCAAACCTACAAAGTTAGCTCTCTTTAAAAACCAAGATCTACTACAGCAAGTTTAACTGCACTGTAATTGCTCCCTCACTTGTGATAAATGTCCCCCTGGGATGGCAAGAACAGTAGCAGGGGTCCATTCACAACCTAAAGCCAACTGCACCCTGCATTCAGCTTGGTACAAGCCTCAAAGTGCCAAACAACATCAAGTGCTAACAAATGACATTTGCTGGGCTGGGCTTTGCTCTGGGGTACTTGGGGAGGGTGCTTTTTTTGTTCGTGTGTTTTGTGGGGTTTTTGGTTTATTTGTTAGTTTGCCCTTTTTTGGGGGGGTTTTTAAGCTGTAACTCTTTGGGATTGCATCTGGAAGAGACGCTCAAAAATGAAGTGTGGAAAAGAGGCCGGGTTTAAATGTCAGCAACCTTTTCCAGTCCGGGTGTGAAAATATGCTGGGTCCCCTTCAAATTGTAATTTGAGGGGTGAAGGGAACAATTTCAGTTCCCAATTACAATTCCACTTCCATTTAAATTTGAATTTCAATTTGAATTTCAACTTCGGTTTCAATTTCAATAATCTCAATTGTTCCCTTTGGGGAATTTCGGTTTACAGTTACAATTCAATTTCAATTCAACAATTACAACTTCCCATTAAAATTGTAATTTGATGGATGGAAGGGAGACTTAGATCCCAACTACACTGAATTTAACATGGGTTAACCCCCCAGTATTGAAACCACACGACTTTGGCCACTTGCCTCAGTTGTAAAGTGCATGGGTCAAAGAGGATGTTTTCTCTGTCTGTGCAGTGACAGCATTTAATCAACAGGCAATAAAAACTGTGCTCTTTCAAAATGGGTTCTGGAAATCTTAAAGACCGTAAAAGGTGAGGACCTCAGACGTCTGATCTAGATCTGAACACACACAGCAGTGAGAGTGAGCACACACACACAGCAGTGAGAGTGAGCACACACACACAGCAGTGAGAGTGAGCACACACACACAGCAGTGAGAGTGAGCACACACACACAGCAGTGAGAGTGAGCACACACACACAGCAGTGAGAGTGAGCACACACACACAGCAGTGAGAGTGAGCACACACACACAGCAGTGAGAGTGAGCACACACACACAGCAGTGAGAGTGAGCACACACACACAGCAGTGAGAGTGAGCACACACACACAGCAGTGAGAGTGAGCACAGCAAGATCCAGTTGCTCCAGACTTCAAATCTTTGTTATGAAAGAAAAAGTTCACACGCTGAAAGGAGATTGAAACCTTAATCCAAGCTCCCCTCCCACCCCTCTGTCCCTAAACTGCATAGATGGATCACATATATACCCAAACACACAATTTCAAATAGGTTTGGGAGTCCTTGAGGCCACACTGAAGTTATTTTTTTAATTTCCTGAATTCTTCGAAATGCTCCATTTCCCCAAAGGTAAACCATACCGAACAGCACCACAGGAATTGTTGTCTCCTGAGAACAACCAAAAACATATCCATCTCAGCAGGCTTATTTTTATTTCCTTAACCTCTCTAGATGTCCTACAGCTGCTCACCCTCTAACTCAACCATTCATTTGTTCTTTCATACTCCAGCTTCACCACTCTCTGCTGTTCTTGAGCCCCAGAGGCAAAGAAATATAAGAAAAAATGTCTCTGACAAACCCACCAGCTCATGGGGTCAATTTTGTCTGCAGGAGAAAAGTGGGAGGCAGCAAAAAGGAACACAGCACCATCAGCTAGAAGATGATGACCATCCCACATCATTTGCATCAACATTCAGTGTGGGAGGAAGGAGATAAATCAGCAAACCAACTTTAAGGAGCAAAAGGAGAAAGCTGGGATCACTTTGGCAAGGGGAAAGTTCTCCTCCTCTCTTGGAAAAGCAGCTTCACGTTAAAGGGGCAGTGATGCTCAGCAATGTGACCACCGTTTGCAGCTGGAACAGCTCCTGGGTCAGGAAATCTTTTAGAGGATTAGTTTGAGCCTTTGTGTGGGCATGTTTTGTTCATTTGTAATTACAACCTTCTGGTTATTTATGCTTCACCCTTTCTAATAGTTATTAAAATCATTAGTCAGTTCATTCTCCTCTGGAACTGAAGAGAACTCTCCCAGTTTAGGGCTCCATGTGAAGCTGCTTGGAATCAATGGGAGATCACACAGTATCACAGTATGTTTGGGATTGGAAGGGACCTCAAAAGATCATCTAGTCCAATCCCCCTGCTGGAATAGGAACACCTAGGAGAAGTCACACAGGAAGGTGTCCAGGCGGGTTTGAATGTCTCCAGGGAGGGAGACTCCACAACCTCCCTGGGCAGCCTGGGCCAGTGCACTGGGTGCAAACCAGGACCTCAGTTCCCTCCACCCTGCACTCAGTGCCAAGTGATTTCACTTCACCTTGGTCTATAATCCTGGTGCATCACTTGTTTCCCTGCCAAGTACATTTGCTGCAGAATGCGAATGTGCAACTTTGCAATGTACAGAGCCTTCCAGAGTACACAGCCTCCTAGACTTGCAGTGCTCAACGTGAGCAAAACACAGCTGGCTGCCCATCTTCATGTGGCAGATGTTCTCTCCAACTTTGTCAAGCCCAAACCTTCGTAAATTTTTTTCTTTAAGCAATATCCTGCATTATTCATACAGAAACAGTAAAGCACATGGCACATGCGGCTGTGCACGTGCATCTCTTTCTGGTATTTGAGCTGGATGAAATAATGTGACCTGTTAACTATTGTTTTGAAGAGTCTTTTTCATTTTCAGTGTTTGGATTTCAGAATGGTTGCATCTGCGTAAGAAAACCGTTTAAGTGTTTCCGTTAACATTTTTGCATCTTTAACGCAGCTTGGAAAGGCTGAAAAATTCAGTAGCGCCTCCTAGATGTGAGTGCTTTGATGAGTGAAATCCCTGCCTAAATACAAGGCTCTGTGAACATATGGGAAGAAACCAAACCGGCAGGCCGGCCTTCAGTCCTGGGGGTCCTCTGCAATCACAGTTCGGCTATTCCAAAAAAGCTGGTAGAACAGGGACGTAGGAAGCAACATGGATGCCCATTAGCCAGTGTACAGGACAAGGTGCACCGAGGGCTTCCGATACGAACCAAGGAGCAGTTCATACTGAATACCTTAACACCCAAGAGTCTGAGAGGTGGACTCTTAACCCAGCTGGTACAGGACATGCATTATTTACAGGCTGGGCTCCCAGCCTGAGCCCTAACCCAGCACCGGTACATCGTAACCCATCCATCCCAACATACCACAGGTGGTCTTTGGAATCATATATTCAGCCTCGCATGCTTGTCTGGGTCTCCGTAACATCTTGTGCTAAAGAGGCTGGCAAATATGTACGTACATGCACAGACCTCCAAAGAGTCCCTTAAGTCCAAACCGCAACAGCCCTGTTTTCTCCGTCTGTGGTTTTACAGATAGCCTAACAAAGAACGAGTGGAAGAGAAAGGAAGGATAACTATGGTAGTCAGGGTTAAAAAAAAAGTAGAATAAAAAAAGCTTTGTAGTTTTTTATCTTTCCTTTACCAATTGTATCAGGTGTCCATGCTCAAGTGCAGGGCTGAGCTCTGAGGCAAGGCTGGGCTGCCGCAGGCTCAATCCACAATGTCCCCACCACAGGGCACAGCCCAGCCCCTCGAAGGTGGTGGCACCTCCTTGACAGCACGTTCGAGGAAGGGCAAAAATGTCAAAGTGAGGAGTGAGAAAATAGTGAGAAACAGGGTCAGAGGAGAAGGAGAGGGAGCACTTCGGGTGCTGGGGCAGAGGGTCCCCTGGGCACCCTGGAGAGACCAGGCTGGAGCAAATACCCACACTGCAGCCTATGGAAGACCTCGTGCTGGACCAGAGTCTCCTGCAGGACCACAGGAAGGGCCATGGCTGGAGCACGGGAAAGCGTGAGGAGGAAGGAGCAGCAAAGAGGAACTGTTTTCAACTGATCACAACCCCAGTACCCATCCTTGGCATCACTGGTGGGGATGGGGTTGGGTAGAGGAGTCAGGAATGAAATAGGACCTGGGAAAATATGGGGGGTGATTGGGGAATGCGTTTTAATTTTTCTCCTCGGTTCTTACTGTCCAAATCTACCTTAGTTGGCAATAAATTAAATCATTAATAATTTTTCCCCAAGTCTGCTTTGCCCTCGATGGTAATTGGTAAGTGATATATCCCTTTCTCTTAACCCACAAGCCTTCCCATCTTATTTTCTGCCCCCTGTGCTATAGGAGAGGGAACTGGGTGAGCATCTGGCAGCTGGTCAAGTTTAACCCATCAAACCAGTAATGGATGCAACAACCACAAAACACTGGTTCATGTTTTAATTTAAATGATACATTGAAAATACATCCCATTTTCTACTTCAGGATTGAAAAGATCAATCAGAATTAAAAAGATCAGAAGTGCATAGCTTTGCTCAGTAGATGCCAAAAGCGCTCAAGCAGAATGACAGGAAGGTACGCTCCATTTAGCCACAGCTTGGCCAATAGTGGAAATGTAGTGAAATAGTCTGTTGTGGTGCCCCCTTCTACCTTTCCGACTGCCATAGGAATGCATCTGAGAAACAAAACTATTTGCTGAAAAAGTTGTCCAAAAGAAGACATTTATAGATTTCTGGAATTATTTCTTCATTTTATCTTCTAGAAAGTATCTTGAAGATTGACCTGAACATTTTACTTTCCCTCTGAAGGCTACCACTACCATCACCGTTGATAATATTTGCCTTGACTCAGGAATCTGACAGAGACCTAAACAATCTGCCACTACTTATTCCACCCTCAGAGCCTGCTTCTCACCCACTGCCGCCCTCTTCAGCAGAGAATTCCCCCGGGCAACGCTGTGAAGGTCTGAGGTGCTAGTCAGAATAAACAACACTAACCTCAACATCTATTCCGGCACTAAAGCCACTCAATGGTGATAAACACCAAGCAAATGTCATATTGAAAAGAAACTCAGTTAGCTGCAAGCAAACAACTCAGATCTCTCACTCTGAATATCACTTACTTTGGACCTCAACTTATGTTCTTTATCCTCTATTGCTATAGCATGCACAAGCCAACCACTTAAAGCAATCCCACTGGCAATGGTCCCCCAACTCTCAACCAGGAAACAGCAATTTCCACTCCCAGTTACACATTACACTAGTGCAACTAAAACAGGGTCCCACAGAAAACATTTTCTACTTAAAAAAGAATCATATCTACAAGTTTCATGCAGAAACGTTCAGATTATGCAATCCCATTTGCACTAGCAGAATGAAGTGTTGTAACAGAACTGAGGTAGAACTTGGCTCAGCATCCAGGATCTTTCCTGCTACCACAGCAGACCAGAAACAGACTGCAGATTTGTGGTTTCTTTAAGTCGTGTAGCACTGGTGTGGTAATCATGCAAGGGCACTAATTAGTACTAGGGCTGATGGAGTACAGAGGAAGAGCGAGTCTGACCCCAGTAGGCTACTCCAGACAGCCTTTAACTGGCAGTGCCCATCAGGAGAGCTCCAAAGTGAATTCCATTCCTTTGCAGATGACTTCAAAGCTGGGCCAGGCACTAGGAAAACCTCACCTTTCTCCCCTCCTACATCTCACCCCATCTGTACAAGACCAGAAGAAATGTAAATCCATCATCCTAAAAACGCAGGCCCAAAAAAAGCATTTGCTTTAAATATTATCCATTGCAAATAAATTCCATATTATCTTCCTTTCTCAGGTACTTTGCAGTATGAGGTGGGCTCTTGCCAGCATTTTGTAGGCAAAACCCTGCGAGTTAAAGACTCCACAGAAGAAATCGAAGTAATTGTGTTGCATTACACTTCACTGTGCTATCTCTGCTTGTCTGTGTCCAGCAGAACTGCAACATCTGCGTGGCAAGCAAACCCTGATGTCATTGCTGTCCTGACTGCCGAGTCTCTACCGCATTAACCTGCTTCAGCAAATTAAATCCAAGTGGCATTTGCTGTACTCTGACTTTTCCTGGGAGACCAGATTAGCACCTAATTCCATTTATGTTTGTTACTTCTGGTCACAAATGTCATTTTGGGTAAGAGCGCACATCTTGGCAACACAGAGTACAAAACACATCGGTTTTGGTCACTACCAATTCCCATTGGACTTGGTGAGGTCACACAAACAAAAGCTTTTTCTTTCTTGCCTTATCATAGTTGCTTGGAGTGGTACAAAGAAACTACGTGGCACAGAAGGTAAAAATAATGCCATTTGGACCATAGAGGGGGTGAGCAAAGATTGAACTACAGGTTTTTGAAAGTCAGGCAGCCATTCCGATGTACTTGTACTCAGAAAGGGAGGCAGCAGCATCTTGGCTCCCATGCAGAACCCATGGGAGCTCAGGTGTGGGCAGGGAGCACTGCTACAAGGTGCACTTATTGCTCATTGACTCCCCTCACCTACCACCACGTCCAGACCATCTCATCTGGAGCACAGAGGGGTATTTTTTAGCAAAGCCTCACTTGTGCATGGACATTCTACCCAGCAATGGTCCTGCATGTAATGCTGCAAGCTGGCTCCAAACCTCTCAAGCTCTAGATTTTCTTTCAGGTTCTGGCCCTGACTCCGTCAGATGCTTAAAGATGCGATTTGTTTGATAGACTTCTATAGCGTTTAAAAACACGCTCAAATAGAAGTGTCGGCGTAAGAGCTTTGCTGAGCTGGGGCTGTTTAGCAGGAAGCCTGCCCCTGAGATCATTGTCACAATGTTTTAGAGCTGGAGATTGTGCAACTATTATCCTTTATTGCCCATTTTATGCAAAAGTGTCTCTTTCTTTTTACATTCCTCTTAAAAGCAAAGCTATTTTGGAGCATTTAATATTATTTAATCTCTTTACTCTGGCAGCATAGAAATTACAGCGACCATTACAATGGTCCTGTGTGTGCATATGCTTTATTGATGTATATGCTGACCTAATATCAAATTGATTTTGCTCAGCTTTTCTGCTGACCATGAAAAAATGCAAATTGGGTTTTATATTTGCACACTAATTTTATTGGGCCCCTGTGTCTTCATAAAAAGATAAAGTTTGGGCTAATAAAAATAAAACATTTCTGGTGCTAATATAGGCAAATATTTATGTAGTCAGGTAACAAATTGGTTTGTCATTTAGGGGAACATAAAGAGCACTAAAATCATCTTTAGGCAAAATAGATTGGTGGCTTTTGCTTAGCTTTTAGCTTTCATTTGCAAAATCAATTTAATGTAGCACAGTGTCTCAAAGACAGGGTGACACAGGATTAAGACATTCATTGTATTTCCCCTCCACAGCTCCCCCTAATTCAGAGGCCCTGGGATTTGGGTTTGCTCTTGTTCAAAGCAAATTAAATATGTTCCAGCAGAAAAGAGAAAAAAGGAACATTCAGACTTGTGCCATAAGCGAGCATCCTAAGTGGATGGACACAAGGGAAGGGCAGGAAAGTGGGACTCAGCTGTTCTGAAGGCAGATGCTGGAAGAGTTATCGACACTCGTCAGTGCCACCAGGAAGCTGGAAGTGCAATACATGCGAGATCTCCTTGCCTGGCTATTTCTTTGTTCCTCCTCCTTTTCCTTTTTCAGTCCTCTGTAACAATGCCTTTCACATCTCCTTAACTGCCAGCAATCTCTGCTGGAATGCGGCTAAGTGAACTTTGATGACAGTTTAAGTAGATGGGCACATATCAACAGCCTAACTTCTATTTATTGAAATTGGTTGACCTATATAAATCCCAGAGCAGGCACTATTTCTATCCAGCTCTTGTTTTTCATCCCCTCCATCAATTGCAGGGTATTTTGGAGAGGTTCCATGCAGTGGGAAGTTACATAAACAGTCTCAATGTTAATACTTGACTGCATTTTCATCCTAAACAGTGCAGCAGAGGGATCTGACTGTAAAGCAAAAGGCCAGAGATATCTCCTGGTAATATTATGCTGAAGCATAGATCAAACGACACTGCAGAGCTGTTCGCAAAATCAGAAATGGCAGACGTCTATAGAGCAAGATCCCCCTTACCTCCCAGACCCACTTGTTTGTGTTTAATCTTCATTACTTCTTGGGGGAAGCCACTTTTCCATTTGGGCTGATACTGGCAGCTTGCTGCACTTCCAAGGCAGGAAAATTAACCACATGCAAACCCACTCAATGTATACTCACATCTTTCCTCCCTCCTCATCACCACTATGAAAAACCAAACCAAAACACACAAAAGAACCCACAGCAATCAATCAAAAACACACACCCTCCCTCCAAAACCTCACAACCAAACAGAAAACCCCTAAAAACACAACCCACTCCTGACACACCTGAGGTTTCGTTTTCAAATTATAAACATCCATTTGAATGTTGGAACATACAGACCTATGACTAAGAACAGAAATAAGAATAGAAATCTGGAATACGAACAGCACATTATCGTCCTCAAACGGCCAAGGGGATGACAACTCACAATTAAGGATGCAGACAGTAGCATTTAATGTCACCTACCTGCATCACCGTCATATCATAACAGTTTAGCAGGCAGGTCCCCAGCCTGCTTTTCTCGCTATTTATAAAGTCAGGTTGGAGTGCAGATAAACCCCTCGCCCTCCAGAGACTGGAGACAGGCAGTAAATTATGGGAAGGCTAAGTGGTACATCAAATGTGGCTCCTCAAAGCTATATATCATCTTGTTAAATTTGATGTCTAATCCCAGAACCCCAGAAATCATTCCCAAAATCCCAGAAAATGCATGTGTCCTTCAGATGATAAAGAACAAGAAAGTAAATTTTACCTGCAGGGAAAAAACAAAACAAAACAAGGAAAAAAACCCAACACACACCAAAACCAAAAAACACCAAGTCAGAAACATTCTAGCCATGATTTGCTACAAGTCTTCATTTTATTGGAGTGTCTTTCAATGCTATTTCCTTAAATCCCATGAAGCCGGAACTCACCCTTCTGTATTTGAATACATGAACTCTGATCTACAGTAGCATTTCTTTTCTTGCAATGGTTGACATTAAGTTACAAACTGAATAAACCCAAGCACGTCCTGTTTATCTCTAGAAATTTTACACCAGATAGAGATGCAGTTGCAGCCCTTCTTCAGCTACCACGACTGACATTAATAAAGATCTTCAGCCGTTCCACAGGGTTCTCTTAACTGAGCTCCACAGCCCCACATCAGCAAAGGTTAAACAGAACCACTAAGGAGCTGCCTGCAGCCACGAAGGAAGCAGGACTCATCTGTAGAGAAGGAATCCCAACTATCTATTCCCTATCTTGCTCTCTCTGCACAGCTATCATCCTCTAGAAATGCTCAGCATCCTGGTAGCCTTTCACTTTATACAAAAGGATAGAAAGAAAATATTCAGATGCAAGGCATTTCCACCTGCAATACTAGTTACACCGCTATCTTTTCAGTTTGTCTTTAAAATCCAGGGATTCAAAAGATATTGCTAGTGCCTGTTATAAAGCAATTCTCCATCAGCTCTCTCCTGTGGAGAGGGCTAAGGCTGTGTTTGTTTGCTCTAAGTATGCATGGGCTGAAAGATAAGAGAATAATTTATGTCAGAATTTCAGCCAAGATAGCAAAGAGGGAATTACGAACGACTCACAGAGTGGTCCAGCAGTTACAGGAGCAACCAGGACACCTTTGTTCTGTTTTTTCCAGTTTTGCTGTGGATTTGCTTGTGATTAACTTCAGTGCCTAGATTTTCCCCATGTGAAAACTAGAGCAAAACTGTCTGCACTTCAGAACTGAGAGCCCCAGTACAGCTGTGCTCAAAACTCTTCCAGTTTCTCTGAGATGCAAAGCCACGTCCTCGCACTCCCATCATGGATCCTTCCAAGGAAGGCAGTGCTGAAAAGCACATCTGAGGCTGCCACGAGATGCAGCTCCAGAATCTGCCAGTCCAGGGTCTATGAGCTCTCAAGGCCAATGATAAAATACCAGGGAAGGAACAAGCTGCAACACAACATGCAGAACTCAGGAAAGGTGTTTCTGGGAAGCTGTAACTGGAAAACCTCTACTCACTGGGGCTACGCATCATATTCTTCACTTAAACAGGCAAACAGCACAACAGGCGCAGAAGTGAAAAAGAGGTGGAGAGGCATGAAATGATGGAAAAAGCTGGATAGCTACCTACTCAGGTATCTTGTTCTAAGTAAGGCCAGATCGCATCCTGTGAGGAGGACAAAAAGAGTGAAAAAGTAGCAAGCAACAGAGTGAAAAAGCCCAGCAACCGGTGGGCTAAAGGCTCAAACCCAGGGAAGCAGTGAGGAAATACAAGCAACACTGTCACCGGCTTCATCTCCTGTATTCCACCTTTTAGACACTGACTTGAACAACATGAACCCTTCTCTCTCTTATTCTTCCCAAAACATTAATAATAAAGAAGCAGGGACACTCCATGGTTAATTACAGTACACAGGAGATGATTATTTCCACCCCCCCACATTGGACCTTCCCTGGGAGGACAGAATGGGACAGACAGGGTTAAGCAAAATAAAGACTTCAGTGTACAAGACCTGGCTTAAAAGCAGTGATCCCAGGCAGGACGAGCAAGGTGTTCTGCAGGCATTCTGGCCTTTACTGAACTATGACGGCAGCTGAGCTGGCGGTCAATAAAAAGCAGCCTGCTGAAATGAGATTCATGAAGAGCAGTGCTCCTCAGAACGTGACACTGACCTCTCCAGGATGCGCCAACGCTCTCCAGAGGGAGGTTTAAGCCCACAAGACAGGAAAAAAATACACCAGTGAATATCCTCTCTTCACCTTCACAGCTTCCCTGAAATCAGAATCCAGACTTGAACATGCAGCACCAACAATTAATGTGGTCAGTAGAAGTTCTTGCCTACCAAACTCAAGATACCTCAGCAAGATGGGGGCTGCAGACTCCCCTGAGGGCTCAAACACCCCCACACAGCCCCAGAGCAGCCAGAACCAAATCCTTCTCTGTTGTAATGTTGGAGATTGGTTTCAAATTGGGATGAGAAGTGGGATCTTCTTGATGTAAGGGGGATGGCAAAGATAGGGTGGAAAATGTCCCGTTTTGACAAAAGTGGGGTGACCTCTCCTGAAGACGCTGCTTTTGCTCATCGATTATTCAGTTTTAATCGCAGAGACACGATGTCAGGGAGTTTCTGGGTTGGAAGGGGTCTTAACAGTCCTAAATCAGCTCTGCCTCAGTGGATGTATTCCACTCACTTTTCACTGTGACTCCAGCATGAGCAAGTGTCCCACACATCACCTCGAACATGAACACACTGAGAATATCGACCTGTACCGCATACCCCAGTCTGGCAGCACAACGTCCTGCCCTCTTGTCCTTCAAAAGACAATGGTGAGACGCATGCCCGCTTTCTGTCCTCATTAAGGGCCAAGAATTATGTAAGCTACCATTTTTATTCAGATGCTGCTTGTGTCATTTGCCCCTCTGTTGCAAAACTAATTATCACAAAAGATGTTTAAATTCCACCCGGACACATAAAACCTTCTCCCACCCTACCCAACCTGCCACGTCTGTCCCCTGTCAAACCAACAGCTCCTCTCGCAGACATGATTCCTCTTTGAGATCTATTAACACCACATTAACTTCACACGCACACAGGTGTCTACCAATCCTAATTGTCCTTTTTGTCCATCATTAGTTAGCAATAAATTTCAGAGGGGCAGTCAATCAATATAGCGTGATGCGTATGTGAAAACCTATTTTGTTGTCTGCATACACACACAGTGGAAGGCTCCGCGAGTTCTGTAAAACGCAGGTAGTCAGCAAACTGTTAAAACCAATTTATACACACACTCTCTCTCGAAGCAATAAGCCTATGGAGGATTTTAATTAAAGTCAAAGGAGCCTTTAAAAGTGGAGGGGGGGAAATCTAGCACAGCAAGAAATAAATTAATAAAATACGCTCTAAGCTGAAGCTCAAGGGGATCACTCTCAGTCATCATTTATTTAAAGGATGGGACACGTCAAAGGTAGGAATGTCAAGTGGGAGATGCTGTGAGGCAGCAGAGGACAGAAGGGGCTGACAAACGGGATGCCACAGCGTCTGCAGCAGATCACTTTTTGTCACGTAGGTTATATTTGTGGCTGCCCACCTGCTGCTTGATATTCACTGCCTCTCAAACTTAGTCACTCAAATGTCCGTATTCCCTTTCACATGTGATCTGGGAAGGACCTTTTAGCTCATCTAGACCATCGTTATCTGGCCAGCACCCAATTCCATTGTCTCACTCCACGCATATTTTTCTTGATATTCAGCCAGCAATTTCTTTAGCTGAATTTCAATTTATTTTTCACTTGCCTCTTGGTGCTTATATTTTTTAAAAATACCTTAACTTTGTATGCATTGTTTTAGCTTTCGCTCAGGCCATAGACTGTTCCAGAAGAACTACCTGACCTCTGTGGCTGAGCCCTCACACGCAGGCACACCACAGATCTGCTCGCTTCTCATGTCCTTGCAACCTTTCTATAGAGAAAGTCTCAATGCTCAGATGTGAGCTGGCATTCTGCTCTCCACCTGTCATTCTTGCAGCCACCGCATCATATTTTCTAGCCTTTCCCACAGCATGGGGAAGAGATATTTTCACTTGAGGCCAGTTGCAAACAAGCAGTGCCACATTGCTTAGCTTTAACAACTCCCAGCATCAGCTGCTCCAGCAAGCTCTCGTCACCTCTGCCTGTCTTTAACAGCTCACTGGGGTGTAAGATGCTTGTGTGGATCAGTGTCCTCAGCCTCCCGGGTCTCCAGCCCTGTATTCAAGGGAATATAATGCTTCTAGTTGGTGCTGTCATAAACCTCCCAGCATCAGATGCAGATGAAGTAATCATCCGTAATAACTCGCGCGATTATGCTGGAAACCCATGCGTGTCTGATCCTTCAGCTACAAGAATTATGGAGACCCAATATTAACTGCGTATCTTGACACTCATTATCTCATTTACAGAACCTTGTGCTGTCTGTTCTTTGCCAGGCAGACTCCTTGGTAGAGACAAAGACTGTAGATTGATAAGATCCCACATCAGTTCCCATACAAAAACATGGAACTGTAACTCATTTCCAACATAAAAATGCAATTATTTGAAACATCAATACATATATTTATTAGTGAATATAAATTGAATTATGTTTTGCCCTTTCCCATAAAAAAGCCCTCTTCATGGAAAGAGGGCTAGAAAGGTTAAAAAAAACCAAAGTCAAAGTCATTACATCCCAATCAAACTTGATAAATATGTAAATTACAGCAACTAAACAGTTGGCTTTGACAAATGACTTCCACATAATGGATTTTTCATAGTAATGAGGCTACAGTGCAATTGTTTTTTTAAAGCCTTACATTTCTCATTAATACAAAGTGTGAGTCGGTGTGCACAATGGGGATATTTACCAAAAAAATTAAGAGGGGGTGGAATTCAGACAGCGGTTGACATCGGAGGGATGCCGCAGCCTGGGACCGTGTCATCGCTTCCAGCAGCATCGACACGCTGTTGTCTGGGCTTTACGTGGCTTCAACTCAAGAAGCTACTCAATGCCAAAAGAAGCAAAGCCTGAGACTTTGCCACTTGCAATTCGTTTGTGATGTTTGTCCGTCCAACTCTATCAAACCACCTGCATATGCTGTGCGGACTCTGAGATCCAGGAAAATGGAACAAGGTGCAAGAAAATCACTTCAATGACCTTTAAGTATCTTCCTGCCTCCTTCAATTCTTTGACATTTCAGACCATATCAATCATCACGACACTTGTGCACCTCACAGTCTGATGCAGGCTGGACACCAGTCAATAGAAATAAAGGTTTGTGCGGGAAGATGACCCCCATTCACAGAGCGCTGCTTTCAGTTCCCTTATCAGTGTCCTGAAATAGCCTGGTATTCAGTAAGGCATCTTACAGCTTCTTACTCTCAACTTCTGCTTCACTTGATGAAACCCATTTTGGAACATCTGAAGGACAGCATCAAAGGTGGTTTGAGCCAGCAGCAGCTTTTCAAAACAAAGGGACAACGACTGCTTTAAAAAAGTCTCCAGAAACACAGAGGCTTCCTTGTCATGGCTTCAGCTTCAGCAGGATCACACCACACAGGGTTGTGGGGCTGTTGCCCCATTTAGTGCAGACTGCTGGCAACCAACCAGTCAATTACTGCTACCATTGAGACTGTATTTGGGTGACCTCCAATTGAAATGAACTTCTCTTACTGTTAAGCAACAGGGATTCCACTGCAGGCACCTTAGCACTTCTGCAAATGGAGTATTTCCCCCCCAGTTCTGATTTTCACAGATAAACACAGATTAATTAAAGGGGGATGGAGAAGATTAGTCCTATTTCCCTCTGTTTTCCCTCCCACCCCCCTCATCCTTTGCACCATCCCATACAAAGCTGAATTACCCTGGTGCCAACAGGGCTCAGTTTACATATTCTGCATGGTACAGAAGTTTCTGAAACAAATATAGGGCAAATTTCAACATGCATGCCTATGTCATTTGATACAACTTGGACTGCTCAGCCCCTCCTATTTGAAGAAGGGCTGTGTCCCTGTCCCCTCACCCTAAAGAATTTTGCTGCCTGGCATTTGAATTCCATACCCAAGGCCATAGAATTAAGCCTGTATTTACCCCCACGTACTCTCAGTGCACCCAAGGGTCAGCCAGTACAGGGTGGTGATAGATCAAAGACTATGCTGCTGATTTTAAGTAAGAATAAAAACAACCCTTCTCACCCCAATCTGTTGAAAGTACATAAGGGTGAGGAAGTGAAAACACAGCCAGGGGGAATGTCAGCAGGAAATAAGGACAGAGGAGGCGGAGGACAGGACTGTTTATACATCTTCTAATAAGCCCGTAAACCCTGGCTGCATCTCCATACGCATGCATTTCTTTTGCTGATATAGGATACATGCTCCATGTAACGCTATTCTTGTGAGCCAGGAAAATCTGCATGTAATACAGCAGGAGAATGCTAATGACCTCCAGCCGAGCCGGAATCCAGCACCGCTTCCCTCTATCAAAGGCAGACTTCAGCAAACAGGCAACCTCGGGGTTCCTCGCAGAGTTAAAAATCAGTGAACACAACATGAGCACACGGCTCCCCGTTTGTGCTGAGCATCTCCCGGTTGCACCAGAGTTCATAATCCTCCCAAATATCCTCCAGGCTACAGCACAGGTATTTTTTAAGTACCACTTTGTTTCGAGTATTCATCATTTGAATGGGCTTAAATTGCTTTTCTCTTACTGACAAAGATGGGTTAAACAGCTCAACCAACACAGGCTACTAAATCATTGGCATAACTGCCAGCAAAACACCTGTACTGCATTTGCTCAGACCTCCCTGCTCCTCCCAGCCTGCGGGGACAGTCCCTGCTTGGTCTGACCCACATCTCAGATGGAAGCTGTGTTAACCAACCCTACTGTCCTCCATTTGAGAGATTCGGAGTTATTTCAGATGAAAACAAAATTAATAGAGGTGCTCCAGACAAGTGGAAAAACAACAGCAGCAACTGATGGACTTAACCCTCCTGGCCTTATCAATAAATTACACAAATGCCTGATTTGAATGAAAAGTTAGGTCAGCGCTTGCAACTACTGTCTTCTCAGTTTATTAACTGTTTCAGAAGAAATAGAGAACAGATTACTCCTAATTTGCTTTATATCTTTGTATTCCTGATCTACAGATTACAATAATCATAGAAGCTATTTCCCATTAGCCACAATTATTACAGTACAGACAGCATGCAAAAGTCAGAGTGGATTTAAGCAGTTTTGTTTCTGTAGTGCTGGTGTAATCCACATTTCCAAGGCAGAGAAGGACAAATAAAGCTTCCATGTCATTAGGTTCAAGCATATTTTCTCCTAATTGCAGGATTTAAACTTTCAAACCAGACATATGCACACCGATGACATTTAGGACTGAACCCTGGAGAGATTTTTCAGCAGTTGCCAAGGCTGAGCCTAGACCACTGTCCTAATTTTGAGAAAGCTTCTAAAATGATGGAAAACTTTGTGAAGGTCATTGTCCTCTATCAAATACATGATGTAGCATTGTCTGAATATGAGGATTGAAGTCCAAAATCCTGTGTTCTTTTTGTTGCTCTTCCACTGAGCTGGTGAGTAACCTTTGAAAAGACACAAGAATAAATCCACAAACAGATTTAGCAACTAAAGTAGCCTAAATCCCATTTAAATCCATAGTTTAGATCTTCAAAAACTGTACTCAGCTGTCACCTCGTTCAGGAGATGTGAGTATCCACAGGCAACCAGAGCTCTGCCTTGGGCAAACTCCCCCAGAAATCCACACGCCTCTGCCTTTCCCACCACTCTTAGCAGGCAAAGTAGCAGCTCCAAATTAACTAATGGAAGAGCACCATATAAACATGGTGGTAAAAAAAGCAGTGGCAACGATTCTTGATCTGTTCAGTACTTACAGGCTCAGACTCACCCAACATGTGGGAAGCCCCCCGGCAAAACCCATTCTCAGCCTGAAGGCATCTGAAACTACATTCACACTTCCAGGAGCACCCTAGAAAATTATATTACAGAACTTGTTTTTCCCCCAAGTACAAGTACCCAGCATTAAATAGCACATGGACCAGAATCCTGTTTTTCCTCCTGAATACCAGATTACAGAATCACTCTTGCTTAACAGATAACGCAGTGAATATCAACTTGGATGACAAAGAAAAGTAGCTTCAGCATGAATAAATAAGAGCCTCTTCCCACCCCCAAAGCTTGAGAATGTGCCCTAATTAAGGCTCAAATTAAGAACACACAGTTTGGAAAACTTAAGTTACATGGGTTGTGTCAAATGTTTCTCTGTCCCAATCACCCTCAGGTTGTCTAAGCCCAGGAGAGACTCCAGAGTCAGCACCTTCTCAGTGCTGACAAACAAGTGAATTGAAGATATGGTTAGAATGTGAGGCCAGTTCTTCAGCATGCTCTACTTGGGTGCCTTCAGTTGCCTGTTTTATTAATATTATTCATATTATTTTTATTCCCTGCCCCGAGAAGCACAGATGACTATGGAAGGGCTGATGATTCCTTGTAAGCAGCAGATCAGATACCTTCAAAATGAGCACAGAGACTGTACATACCCACACGACTTTTTTGGACCTCTATTTTCATTACTCTTGATTTATTTGCCTCCATTTTAATAAGAGTAGTAGTGATCGTCTGGTTTTACACATGGCTTTGAGATCCATGAATGGAAACACACACGCTTTGCATCTACACACATTTATTACTAAAAACAGCCTATGCATGTTTCTTCACTACAGGGAAAAAATTTGGAAAGCGCTTTCCCAAAAATCTGTACCTTGATCACTCAGTATTTTATCTACAAAAAGGCAGACCTGATGTTGTTTAGTGGTGGTATGTGGGTTTGGTTTGTATTTTTCTCCTCTTCTTGAATGGATGAAATGTTGGAAGAGGGGAGGGGAAGCAAAGCACACAAACATACACCACCACACCTTTCTTGAGCATTTGCTTTTTAATATATTCCTTTGCTGCTCCTCTAGCTGTGGGTCACATATGCATGGGGGCCTTTTGTGGCAATGTCCAGATGATGCCAACCTAGGTTAACAGTGGATGTATTTTCCTTTCATTTTTAGTATGCCATCTAATCCTTTTTTGGCTAGAAAAAAGAGAACCTGAGCTGCATACAAATGGATCACAGCACCTCATGTTTACTGTTAAACATGAATTAAATCTGAGTAGCTTGGCATATCTCTATAATAAAAAAGGCACCATTAATAAGATTTCATTAAATGGAGAGCTAAAGTGTAGCAGCCTTATATCAGATCTGTGAAACCAGAATTTCATAACAAGTCTGGGAGAAGTATTATCAAGGACCTAAGTAGAAAATCTGTCTCTCTCGATACTGGAGGAATTTATGTTTGAAGAGTGTTCTTTCCTATTGAGATCTTCATTGACTTGTACAAAAATACTGCTTTTAATCTCAAATCCCCACTGGCATTTTCATATAAGCACTGAAAATGCTATTGGGCTTTAGAGATTTAATTTAATGAAGGAAAAGTATTTCTATTAAAGTGTGTAATTTATTTTATTTTTTTTTAAACACAACTTCTTCTGAGGAACCAGGAAAACGGGATTATTTTAAGCTTTGGAAAACTATCTAACCTGTGGCCTTGTAAAACTCCTGCTTCACAAAGAAAGCTTAAGAGCTGTGACAGAGCCTGTAGGTGCAGTTGAAAAGGGACCCTACTGTCCCAAGTCACACACACACTGAGGATGCCAACCCCAGAGAAGGCAGCAGAAAGAGAGGCAAAGAAATGCCCCCGTGCAGTCAGGTTGGTTGTGCTAAACTGCTGCATCATTAAGCTCCATTCTGAAACGTCAAAGATGCAAAAACTCACCAAACAGCTACTAAATCTCCTGCATTAATAGGCTGGTCCTCTCATCCATTCATGTCAAAAAGTATTAGGTCTTGCTGGGTAGGTAAAAATTCACTGTTGGGGTAAATGAAAGCCACTCCATCAATGTGGGTAGAACTGCTCCTGTTGGCACCTGTGATGAGATACTCTGAACTGTGCTATACAGGATTGCCTTCATATTAATTCTCACAGCACTGCTCTTGTGAGGATAAAAATCTGTTTTATCTGTGGATCCGTATTGTATGAATATTCATTACAAATACAAATTCCTTTTCATATTGAGAAAGAGAGTGCACTTGACACCAGGAGGCCTCTCACCAGGACACTGCCAGGGCTGACAAGCTCAACAGCAGACATAAGCTACAGCAGTCGCTTTATTTGTGTGCAGAGATCACACCAAGCTGAATTTCAAACCTATTTTTTTTATTTTACTTATCATCCAAACAGATCACTGAATTATAGCAATGCAAACCCTATAATAAGTTACCTACTACAACAACAGCTGGGCTAAGAAATTGTATGGAAAAATACCGTGACAGCAGAAGAGGGTAGCCCAGAAATAAGCACCCAGCTTCTCATGACATCAACTACTTGGACAACCAGCTCTATAGGGGGGTTGTTTATCTAAGTAGGTGTTGATAACAGAGCACCGAGACACCATCACAAACAGGGAAAAGAGTCATCTCCTGTTTCTGGGCAAAGGAGAGTCCAAAGGACTGTAATTAAAAACTCATTCCTTGTAACTGATGGACCTTTTAGCCCCAGAACTTCACCACAGCCCAAATGATTGCCTGCTTTAACCGTCCTCTTCCTTTTCCTATGTTTAGCTGCCTGCTTTGCCTTTTTATATCCTCAGGCATTTCAGTAAGTACTATAATATTTCTCCCCAAGCACGAAATTGTGGGCAAAAGAAGATAATTCTGCCATGGACTTCAACACATCCATGGTTCCCCATGTGCTAAAAGATGAGCCAGTACAGCAGAGATCTCACTACTTGAAGTTTCTGTGGCTAACAACAGGAAAGCCTGAACTGCACTTGGAATTCACATGGCTCGTTATAACAGGCAGAGGATTGGTGTCAGAGAAACTGGGATTTCAGAAGGTTAAAAAGCTTAGCAGAAATAAGCTAAATATGATGAATATGCGCAATCACATGAGGTACTCAAAAAGGCAAGTGTTACCTCAGTGGTTCTTGTGCATTAAAATAGTTTTTATTTAAACCTAATTAAAACAGTGATGGAAGAGATCATCCTTGAATCGTTTTAATTAAAACATATTGTTTGGTACATATTTTGACAGCTACAGTTCTGAGCTAGACACACGACTATTTTACCCTGCCTCAATCTATTGCAAGAAAGCATGATAGACCACGATCTGATTTCATTTACTGCTCTTGAAATAGTCCCATGCAGTTGGACAGCTCAAGTGCAAAAATAGGTATAGTTTGGATTAACAAGCATGCAGAAGTTCCTATTTTTACTCAGCTGTCACCCAAAAGCATGCAAATAGTCACAAGAGGTTTTATTTATTTTTGCATTAAAGCAATCAATCTTATCAGAGCACTTTTACAGCGGTAATTCCGGCTCCTCACTAAAGAAATAAGATACGTACTTTTTGTGCTCTGCATAAACCCACAACCCTTCCTCCACTGCTGTTCACACAACTGGCGGAATATTTCCGTTCTTCCACAATGTAAGGATAAAAAGGAGAATGAAAATCTGCTTGGGTAACCCACGGTCTGGATAAGACAAAGGTCCATCTGCCCTCCTGGTTTGTCTCCAGCAACAGTCACTATGGAATACTTATGGAATAGGAAAAGCACATGGAATACAGAAATAGATGCTTCCCCAGCCACTCCCTCTCAGATTCTGACAACTGGGCTTTTTTATTAGTATTTGAGAACATTCATAGTGGGTTTTTCCCTATCAGAAGCCAGACCTACTGTCTACCCTAACCAGTTCACCCAACTTTCGATTCAGAACTGTTCTGATAAAAAATAACACCCCAGTCATGAACAGCCTCTAATTTTGGATACAGGTGAAAGTTTTACAAGTTCTACAAAAATCCCAGTGCTGTAGGAAAAGACCCCACTGGGTCAGGTTCAAACCAGAGGGACCATCCCTTGAGCCAGCATGAACTCTTCCTGCCCCATTGAAGCCAATGGAACTAGGACTATTTGTCCCAGCCAGGGAACTGCCCTGAGTCGCTGGCTCGTCTCTAATGGCACTGCCAGAGGACAAGGTGGGTGAAAGGAAGAACACAGGCATGGAGGAAGGCTGATGTAAAGCGGCAGACAGTATATTTTTTGAATGAAGCTGGCAGTGTTAATAGAAACCCTCTCACTTCCACTGCATTCTTATGCAAAGCTCAGATCTGAAGGTTACCTGCTTCCCCAGTGACTTGAAATGGAATTTTTTGCAAAGTAATCTCTTCAATCTGTCTCTTCCTCTGTTTACAGAGCATAAAAGTAACCATAAAATGCCACCGTTTTCGAGCAAATCTAATCTGCCCTTCCAGTAATACCAGGGCACACAATGATTATCTCATTTTCTCTTTGACAAATATGGAATTATTGGCTGGTGATTGTAAAAAAACAAATGCATGTCCCTGCATTGGATAAATAACAGTGAAGACAAATATAAAATATGAAACACTGAGCATAGGCAATAAGAGGCTAATGTCTCTGACCAGTGACCTGTTCTGTGCAGTCAGTGACACCGAGCAGTCTGTCATTTTCTTTATGCTGCTTATGGCTCTTCCATTCCCCTTTTCCACTTCACTTTCAGACAAGGAAAGAGGGAAAAACAAGATGAAAAAACTATTTTCTTCTGCATGAAGAGGGGAAAAAAGATATCAAGTCCTTAACAAAAGGAAAGCAGTAAAATTGCTTGGTTTTGGACAACCTCGTTCAGGGTAATGCAAAATCTCTTTGTAGAGACAAAGCCAAAGGTTTCTGGAGGGAAGGTTTCACTCAGTTATCCGTGGATGGAGAGAGTCCAACTGAAGCTCAACAAACACAGGATACAAACTATAAAGAAGAGACAAAATAAGCATCTGTTCCAGACTCCTAATTATCAAGGACTGGGAGAAGAACCACCTGTCCTTGGAACATTCAGAGCATCACCAAGCCCAGCGAGAAATAACAAGCGGTCAAAGCAAAGCAGTGGTAGGCTCAGTGGGGACGCCAGCAATCCCCAACCCACCTGATGTGACCTCTGAAACGCACAACACAAGGCTTTTCCCTGAAGAACAGCAAAGAAGTTTCACCGCACGACTGAGCAACCCATAACTGTATCTGGGTCAGGCACAGTGCCTTAGATCCTAAACTCAAAGGAGAGCTACTCTTTCCCATTCAGCTTGACTTTTACAGGTAGAAACCCTGGATATCTTTAGCGTGCTGACAATGACAAGGTTTGTACATCAGTCCCAGCAGTCAAACAGCACTGAGCCAAGCTGATGTGAGAGCCCCTTTGTCAACACTAGCAACAAATGCCACATGGAAAAAAGGTCGCTTGTAGCTTCAGGCTAAGGAATGGAGAGTTCCTCCAGCTCCTTGGAAAAATACAGGAGAGCAAAGTTTGACAAAGGAATTCCTGAGGCTGCAAGGAAGAGATTAGGCTGGAACAGATTCAAAACAATACTCCGAAACCTCTGTCCTTTTTGAATCCCTGGGATTTAGATGATAAAGGAGCAGTCAGGCACCTAACTGTCTTCTTGCACCCTGCTTTCAGCCAGCATTCATCCCTCCTGGCTTTAAGTACTTAATAATGAGCCAACAACCTCCAGAGAGTGAAGCAGGCATTAGTGGGATCAGGCACCTTTTGCAGCTTCCAGTCTCCTCGCACCGACTGCAAAGTGAGCACGGAGTCTCCAACCCGAGCAGCCCAGATAAATGCTCATATTTAGCTGCAACAAATCCATAGTTTGGTCCCTTTCTCCCTCTGTGAAATGAAGATCTGCCCTTTCCTATTGCTAGCACATCCATACTTATCACAAGCAATTCTCAGTGTGAAAGTGTCATCCTGCTTCTGCTTTACACAGGAGTTTTACAGCTGAGGGATCAGAGTAAAACCTCAGATCAATTCACAGATATGGTTCCTTTAGGTATAACACAGCCTGCATTTTATTCCATGATGACCTAATCCAAGCCAGGCCTTAGGGATACACTATGGTGGGACAAAAAGATGGCATAAGCCAGGTTTGCATGGCGTAGAGAGCAAAGAACTGGAGGAAGACTACAGAAGTCCTGCCTAGGACCAGCAGCTGCATTAAGGAATCCCCATTCCAGTCATTACACTTGCTTCCAGCACTCCCATTTTGCACTGCCATGAGACACACTCCAAAGGCACATTTGCATTACCAAGGTGTTACCAAAGTGAAGTGAAACAGCTCAAAGTTTCTTTTATAGACAATACATCTATTCATGGTAGATAAAGGGATTAAAGCTCCTACTAAAATCCATTAGTATCAGGAGTAATACTGCCACATATAATTTTATTTTGCACTTTTATTATACCTTTCCTCCCAGGATCTTAGAGCACTTGTCAAATAAGAAATTAGGCTCTGCTACTTTACCAGCATAAAATAAAACCTCTGCTTTCAGCTTTAGTGACAGCTGAAGGTCACACAGGAATAGAACCTGGGGTGTGGGTTTCTGCTCTAAAGCCCATTCCCTTTTTCAATTAGAGGGATGACAGTGCAACAAACACATGGTACTTGGAGTAAACATTTGTTGGAGTTTTCATCTCCTCCTACCATTATCCGCACCATTTTTATTTGAATGTCTCATTTTTTCTTTCCAGAGTTTTCTGCAAAATTCAAATGAACCATGAACAAGAGAATGAGAGGTTTATTGAGCCATAGCAGGCTAACACTACCCATGCTGCTGCATGAGTCGAATGCTTAAGTGGCCCAGATGCTCTAACATTCAATTAATGAATTCCAGAGATTTGGGAAGGGGGTGAAGGGAGGAAAAAAAATAGACAAGATGTTGGCTTTGCCATTGCGTTATCCTGGGTGTCTCACTCTGATGAAGGTTAATGAGGGGACTGCAAACATTAAGACATAATCAAATAGTAATAATTAAAGAACTTGACACTGCTAGAAGCAGCAAATAGAAATACAGTAAGATTGCTTTCCTTTAAAAGAAAGTAGGCAGTTATTGTTTAAACACAACCCTAGCAGGTTTGTGGTTTCCCATATTCCAAAACATGAGGCAAACATTCGTTAATTGGTATCACTGAACATTTAACGCTGTTTTCCTTGCCTTCCCTGATCCCATTTGCCTGGTTTTGGATGGCAGCCTCAGCTCAAACGGAGCCCATTTGGCAAGACCACATCCTGACCAGACAGACGTGGTCACCCTAATGCACAGCTCGGAGGGGCTCAGGTGCTCCTGGGTCCACACTCTGATCCAGAATATTGTGAGAGCAGGCAGTGCAGGCCATAAAAACCAAGTCAATGTTCAGAAAATTGGAGCATTCAGATCCTGAATTCTGCGGACATTTTGGAGCACTGGCCATCACTGCTGCAGAGCTGAGTGGTTCACACAGTATGCAGCAGAAAGAAAAGAAGTAGCAATTCTACTCTGTTTTCCTAATTAATTTGCAGCTGCTAGTTAACATGCATCTTTTGTTAATGACATGAAAACTTCCCACTGTTCAGAAAATTTCACTGATTTACTGAACACTTAAGAATCACTCAGCACTGTCAACAGGGCCAGCACTACCGTGGTAAACACGAGCTTGCCTGCTGTTGAAATTAACTGCATTAATGGAAACGAGGTGACAGATCCTGGCAAAAGCGACATTCACATGGACTGGTGTCCTAAGAGACATGACCATCCCACCGTTTCCATGTGCCTGTCCCTCACAGGGGTTATCCTGATGAATAATCACAGATGGATTAATTATTCTGGCTAGCAGAAGGAAGGACAATGAAAGTGCTACGTAACTATCAATGAGTCACCTATACATGAACAAGTCAAGTTCTGTATTAGGGTCGCACATCTGATGCTGCCCCAAATCTGGTAAAGAAAGTGAGGCTAAGAAGATACCTTCAAGCCTGTGAATGTATTTTCGTTGAAGAATTATCAGGCCCGGTAGAGCTTCCTCTTATCTGTAGATGAAGATGGATGATCCCTTTCTGTAGCCCCAGTTCGGAACCCCTTTCCTTCCTTGCTTAAAATGCAGCCATGTATTTCCTGCTGGGTGCCATTTGTTGAAAGACCCCCCTCAGTCCCTATACCCAAAAGGACAAAGCCAAAAGCAAAACACTCAAACTGGATCTGAAACTTGTAAATGAGACCTGTTCCTGAACTGTGAGGTTATTGTCCCAAAACAGACATGAATCTGTACTTCTACAAAGGGTGGAAAGAAATGGAACACACCATCTGGGTCCCCTAACATTCACCTGGAGAGTCTCTTCAGATAATTTTGAGTATTGATCACCAGTTTGAAATAAAAACACAGAGGAGGTTTCCATCCTTCACACACAAGCGTAGTTATGAATGCAGCCTATACACTGCAGGCACAAAAAAGGTGCAACATTACTAGTGAATTGCATTTCATTATTACTAGTGAAAATGCAGTTTGCTTAGGTGTTCTTTTCATGCTATTATTCACAAGAGCACCCCAGTCAGTGACCATCATACATCTAAGAGGAGAAAGCCAGGTGAAGCAGGAGACAACAGGATCTGTCCTAGCTGGATAGAAATAAAGCTCTGTTTAGATACATTTGGGGAAGGAGAATGTGGTGTTAAAAATTGTAAAAAACAAAATAAAAACCAGCCCTCCTCAAAGTGGCTTCTTCCTACAGCAGATTGACTCTGACCCATCACCTCACTCCTGACACAGCATCTATCATCTCAACACCCGAATGGCAGAGTATCTCCCTCTGTAAATCTGCCAGCAGCCAGCCAAGGCAAACCCTGCAGCATTGTTATTGAAGGTCCAAAATCCATGGATGCTTGCTTTGGTCATTTTATCTTACTCAGAGACTAAAATTATGAGGAACACACCACTGAGAATATGATGAACTAACTAAAAATATACCTCTATTCCTATTCAAATTACTAAGGTGTGATGACCTTGTTCAGTGGTGACCAAGGGGAATCTGGTTCCAGATGTGTGGTGGCTGAGTTTGACAGTAGAAATATGTCTCTTATAACAAGTTTTCCCCTAAGTTCCAATGCTTTTCTGTCACTTGCTACTGTAGATATCTTTAATTTGAGGCAAGAAGTTGGCAGGGGTTTGAAACAAGGCAAAATGTGCTGCATATATATCCATGGTAGTTGTACAATTTGAAGCTCAGACAGAAGCTTAATTATAGCTTCATAAACTCTTCCCAAGGTTGATTCCCCAGTAGCAGAACCTGGATAATCAACTTCCTAGAGCTGTTTACAAAGAAATTGTTTTCAGGAGAGGGATTTTTCTGGTCATGCAAGAGTTATAAGACAACCGGCTCTAAGAGATCACTCACCCATCACCCAAGATACCAGCTCAAACAAACAAAACCAAACCAAAACCACATGCAAACCCAACCAGACCACCCCAACCCAAAACATACATGCAAAGAGCCCTTTTCATGATGGCCACCAGCACCCAAAGAGTTGCTCACATCAACATTTGACACAGTAAAAACCACTTTTGTTCTCTGAAGCTGTTAGAACAACATGCTCACAGCAGAGGAACAAGAAGGAAGGACCAAGAAAATAATGAGGGTATAATGATAAATTATTGTACATCAGCAGAAGTTTTGTCAGGTGGGAAAACTGATGGAAAAACAGTTGTAAGTAATTTATATATATTTATAACCATATCTAAATATATTTCTAAGTCCACTTTCAGGTGTAAACTTTTGGTCACCCATCACACTACACATTCTGTGTGACAAGAACTGCACAGTTGTCTTTTATCCATGGCTGGCACATCTGTAGTACTCCAGCCTAATGAAACAGTGTTATCATAATCTCCTTTGTAAAGCTTATCATAAATGGTCAATTATCCACAGCACTGGGAGGAGCTGACGATATAACTAAGTTGGTACAGCAAAAAAAATAGATAAGGTGAAATATTTAAATTGGACAATGAAGTCACTGTATTTAGGATATATATTTTTGAAAAGTGAAGTAGTAGAACGAGATTATCAATATAAATGAGAATTTTGAAAAAAGATCAAGATTATTCCTAAATAACAAGGGTAATTGGCTAGTGAACAACCAAAAGCCTTGACTGTACCATGGTTTCATTATTTCTTTGAGTGTGTTTGTGTGTTTCATCTCCCACTGTGATTTATGCTACTTTTATATAGTCTGTATTACAAGAAAGTTTTGGCCCTTAAATCAGATGGATGCTCTAGGAACTCAATTACTCACCCAATGAAAAGCTCCATGAAAGTGCTCCGTCTAATGAGTTTTTCTGGCAGGGGATTGTAGCGAGGGGGATGTCAAACAAGATGGTGAACAAATGGGATATTTGCAGGCAGCACATTAAAAATTATGTACTGACAATAGTCAATTACTACCAAGTCATCAATTTCACTATGTCAAGTTTTTTTCATAATTAATAAGGAAGCTATTCTCAATTTTCAAAAGTAATGTGTATGATGCAACACCATATGAAACTGTTGCAGAGAAAATCAGAAGGTTTTGCCCATTAAGATTGCCAAGAAATTATAACATCAAGCACAATAATTTGAAGTTTTGGCATTTGCTTCAACGTAAACAGCATACACATTACAGATAGAGAGGAACTTCTAATACTACTTTAACAAACATATACAGAAAATCTGCATTCCAGCATCCACTCGCTTCCTGGTCAAATGGCGAGTACCCTCTCTCTGCTAACACTAAAGGTAATGGATATTCACCATCAATTTAATTCATTTACAAATACAAATAATAGATACAAGGAAGAAAATACTAACAGAGGCTTTTACTGACATTTTACTGGAAACTCTGTATTTATTATCCTAGAGGGCAGATGCATATAAGAACACACACAGTTATGATATCCTTTCCTCATTTAATTGCTTCACAATTTAAAAGAAGCAAGAATAAAGATGAAATCAAGAAAAAATGAAGTGCAAGAGGAGTCAAACATAGTGGGGTTAAGATCGTTCACCACAAAATACTGTCACTACCATTAGCCCTCCGTTTATTGCGAGCAGATACCAGGTTTATTTTTCAAAGGCAGATCTTTTAACCTGCCATACCTGTTTGCTCGTGTGGAAATGATGTGTGCTCTTCAAAAGCTCACATTTGGAAAGCCAGGAGGCAGATTCTGCAGTGATGCTGGGAAGCCATCTACAGGGTTTTGCCCATTTACATGACGCAGGGTACAGCCCACGGTGTAGCATCCTCTCTAGTATCCACTGTCCCTCTCATGCTGAATTGCTAATAACTCTGTACTGGTTTCTATGAAGAAAACTTTCCATGATAGGAAACAAACCGTGCTAAACATTCATCCATTTGTGTTTTACCTGGGGTATCCTGCCTCGCATCCCTCTCTTACTGTACCTAATGTCCTTAGGAAACAGCACAACATAAATACAATATTCCAATGATCCACTTATCTCCATCTAAGAGTCCTCTCTCTTCCCTCGCTCCCCTAAGCATGAAGACAAATTATATGGTTTTTAAAGTCATTCTTTTGGTAATAAAGAAGCTTATCTTATCAGTTATTGCATGCGTTAAAGTGTTGTCCCCCAGAGGTATGATTTTCCACCATATCCTGTCATTTTAGTATCTGTTAGACCAAACTATATTTACCATCCCTGTGTGTACTAATATCTGACCCTTGGCCCTGAGGTAGGAATGCTGATCCCTAGCTTTATCTGACAACTCTTGGTTTCCTGCAGTTGCCTCTGAAAGTAAACGAAGATTAGTTTGCTTTCAGGGCTTATTGATGAAGCACTGTAAAGGGTGGTTGTTGTGAACTAACTTTGGTCACATTCACTTAAATAGGTCTCAGGAGCAGGAACAGTCATTTTCTTGCAAAGATAACTGAAACCACATAACTACATCTGCAAGATAAACACATACACGGGTTTTAGGGGTAGCTGGTGCTTTGTGTTATAAATAAATACCACACAGAGAACAGTGTTTCGCCTCCTTTCAAATCTCTCTCACAACTTAAGCGCAGGAAAGCAAATGGTGGTGATCATCATCTGAGATGCTACTGTGCCACCGCATATTTTCTTCTTACACGGTGGCTTTCATCAAGGATCTCAAATTACTTTTTGAATACTGATTAATCCCTACCTGTGAGATAAGCATTCTCATACGCTCAGGAGGACACAGGGTGTTCAGCACCTTATCCAAGGACATGGAGTTCAGGAGCATCAGAGCTGGTAACTGAGCCAGCCTTGGCTGGCAATGGGCGTAGGTGATCCCCAGAAGACTCTTTCAACCTACACTATTCTATGCAATCCTGCATAAGCACGTCACGCCTCACTTAAAATAGTTTGAGTACTGTTAAAAAGTGTTTATAAGTGAAATAGTTATAAGTTTCAAAATAAAATGCATAAATTGTAGAGGAGCAGCAATGGGCTGGAAGATGGCCTCAGGCTGGAGAGACCTTATGTTGGAGGAGGCTGGAGTGAGTGGGCTTAACAAGAATTTAGGGCTTAAATTGGTTCCTGCTGAATACAAAACCAGATCATCTATCACCTCCCAGCAGAGCTAAACCCCAGATCTGACCCCAGGCCCCAGAGAACAAGCATAAATAACAGGATTTCCACTGGAGAACACCACTCACTCTTAGCTTCTTAATAGCGAAAAGGCTGCAGTGGAAACATTAACTCAGTGTTTATGTGCTGCAGTCATGAAATTCTGCATAACTAAGGTTACAACTAGGAAAAAAACCAAGCAGAACTGTCATCTAACTTGCACTCAGTAATCATTTCTTAAATCTGCGATAAAAAATTAAGTTACTTTTCATGAACTAAGTATGTTTGGAAAGTACCTGGGAGGTATTGGCAGAAATCTTGCATAAGTACGTAAAAATATTTGGTATTTTTGTAGAAGGTGATGAAGAGAATTGAATTGCTTAATGGGGTTCTGTTTAAACTTCAAAACTAAACAGGAGTAAAACACTAAAATCTGAGATAAGCCAGATTTTAAAGAAGCTATACAGGAAAGTAACATTTAGTATGTGCAGAAATACAAGTTGAAGAAAATATACAATAAAGTACATAGATGAATGACAAGAATGAGTTCAGCTTATTTGAATACTGCTTTTTTTAAATAAGAAAATGGCTGAAGTCGTTCATTTCTGCATTACACAGTTCCTGAGCATCTGCCCTACTATATCTAACACTTCTCTCATCCTACACCCACAAAAATGCCCTCTCTTGTGACTACAAAACCAACCCGCACACCACTTCCTCACCATTCCTGCACTCTCTGGCACCACATTGGTTATGCTGTCCTGTTTTCTTTGCTAAAGTTCATCCACTTAAACATAGTTATTGGACTCTACACTTCAGCACAAAGAGCCAGTTTCTGGTATTTCTTTCAGCTTCAGTAGAGGTTTCTGTGGTGTGTAGTCAATAAGCATAACAAAGACTGACTCCAAGTGAACGGATAATATGCCTGTGTTCCTCACCATTCACTATGCAGCTCTTCTCCACTTACTCCTACTCCTTTGATCATATAAAAGTAAATAAATCAGAATTCATGACAGCATTTTTTTGGGGACCTTCAGGGAACTAAGATCACAGGTCTTACGCAAAATTATCAGAAAAATTGTAACTAAAGTTTCATGCCCCATGGACAAGACTGATCCCAGCTGTGCTGGCTGACCATCCTATCTCAAGAGATCCAGCTGAGCAGAATGGCTTCTGGTTATGGTTACCATTGTCATTCTTTGGGCAGAATAGCAATTTGTAGATCACAACCATTATTATCCTAATAGCTAAAAATGTTTAGGTGGTATTGTGAAACAAACCTTGAAAAAGATGCAATCAATAAGTATTTCAAAGCCAATACATGGGAAACAGCACAAGATATTTGAGCCAGCATTTGTTGTGCAGAAACAGGTGTTGACAATTATCTCCCCTTCAAAGGACAGCAATAGGGGAAAGGAATTCTATATGCTTTATAATGAAGTTTTCCTTTTCACTTGATGTGGAGGAGTTTGTTTGCTGAACTCTGAGGCTGAAATATCGTGTTTCAAATCAAGACTCTTGGAAATATTAAAAACTTAAAATCAAAGGTAGTGTCTCAGGATGTCCTGTTGGACTAAGGGCTGACAATTGATTTTTCTACCCTCAGAAGCTGATCCCAGGTAAGATTTAAGGCAATTGCCAAGTCAAACCCATTTTCTTCAGTGCATCTTTTGTCTTACAAGGAAAAGAATGTTTTATATATATATATCTATAACACACATTGCAGCACTTCAAACTGATCGAAGGAGCTCCTGTACAAAAAATACAAGAAAACCCAAAAAACCCCAAAGATTCACACAGCAACCACCATGTTTAAGGCTCCTAAATCAACAATACTCAGCAATATAAGCTGCCAGGGATGACATTCAAGGCAGAAAAGACTGTGTAAGCAGAGTTTCTCATTCTTACTCAAATATCTAAATTTGGAAAAAACTTAACCCACAAACACTTCTGACATGGTTCAGTCAAACATCTGGAGCAACACAGATGTTTAGAAAAGCTCCTTCTTCATACCTCTATCTGCTGTTCTTCCATTCTAGGATCGGGTTGGAAATGATCCTGTTTATTTCATAAAGAACCCAATTATATTCTCTGACCTCAAAGAGAATTGTTTCGGTCTTTTTCCTCTTTACAAAATATGGCCACTCTTGTTCTGTAATAATTGTATCCGCTTGATTTTCATGTAAATGAGAACACACATGAGAGAGGAGACCCTCGCTCACCCTTTGCTTCTGAACCTACTCCTCCAATTCTTCTCAAAATGCCACCATTTGGTTGACTTTCTGCAGCTCCATCTGGTGTGAATTTCAGCGGCAGGTGTGCAAATCCAGCCTCACTTGTGCCAGCAGAAATGCACGGAGCATCAAGAATACCAGATCAGACACACCGTCAAATTGCTGAGGCCTGAGCAGCTCCCACACATCAGCTGAGACTATTCCTGCGGTTCAACGTGCCAAGTTGTGAAATGAATTATCTTAGCTTAAATCTCAGTAAAAGGCATTTGGGCAGAATGGTGTTACTGGTTCTGAACCAGAGGCAGCCAGCGTGGCTCAGCTGATATGGGGCGATGTGACCAGCAAATGTAATTTAGTCAAGTCTTAAGTGTCTACACTCATTCAGCTGCTACATGTGTGTGAGCATAAATGCACATGCATATGCTATGTATTTTATAGAGCACAAGGTAATGTTTTTAACAAGTTATCCTCAAAAGCCCTCACTGCACACTTTGGTAGATGTCTGAGGTGATGGAGGCACTCAAGATTTGTTATGCACAGATGCTTTTAGCAAGCTCTGCCTATACATCCCTCAATAGTTCTGGTTCAAGATCTTAATGCTTATTTCTTAAACACAAGCACCTTAGTTGACAGAAAAACAACAAAACAGCTTCTCCCCTACGCAAAATACTTAACCACTAGAAAGATGATGTTCAACTTTCCCTCTGTTCTTAGTCTTGGAGGGGAGGGGGAAGGAGCTGAAGTTTCCTGGTCCAAGTTGCTCTCCCCATGCTGCATCAGAGCTGGCTGAATCAGTCACGCTGCATTACATTACATGGATGATTTAGCCTCGTATGATGAGTCACTGCAGTCGAGCATCAGCAAAGATGTGCTACTTACGGGAAAAAAATCAGGGCAGATGCTGTGTGGCTAATTTTGCCTTTAAAATGTATTTTTTTTTTAAATTATATTTTAAATCATGGTAGGAATATAATTGATCAGCTGTGACTGTTCTAAAAAACTGTAACAATCATCTCAATTCTTTATTAATTGTGTCTGAAGGCCCCCAGCAAGGGTGAGTCCCCAGGCTATAACAGCCCTCTCAGACACCAAAATCTAAATAAATAGAAATGAGGATGGGGATGAAGATGAGGAAAGCAAAGAGGCAACAAGAGATCCAGGCTCTGTCAGAGATTAAAACAAGCAGAGAACTCCAGTTTTAGTGACCTTGACATCTCACCCTTCCCTATTTAGTCAGCCTTGTCTCTACAGACATGAGGACTTAGAAAGGAACTCCCCAAATCTTCCTGCCCCAATAAGAATGACAGTCCTTGGGCTTCTTGTCTAGCACAAAAGCAGATGAAGAACAAACAAGTCACTGGCATAGTTTAGCAGAACAGGGACCCCAATCTGCCAGCAGAAGAGGCTTTTGGTGCTTCAAGTAGTGTTTTATTTTGTATTTGTAGAGCAGCATCCAGAGCCTATTTCAGTGCTCACAGATCATAGTATAATCCTAGAAAACTACATAAATCATTCTTCCAACATACATCTTCTCTGCCCCTTTTTTTTGCTGCCTTCATTTCCGACTACCTCTCATTTGCTTTTAGATGCCTGGGTAGATTGGGACTAATCTCAGGGCTGCAATGTTACACTGAAGGGTTGTATTAATGCCTGATCTAGCTACTGCATCCTACTGCAATTCACGTACATCAGTAATAAAAATAATCCTCTGGGAAAATATAGCGGGAAATGGATTTTTTTTTTCCTCTGTGACTGTCAGCACATTTTCATGCTAAAGAAAAGTCAAAAAGAGTTTCTAAAGAGATATTGCAGTAGAAACCTTTAATGGGAATATCTCCAGGTACCTGATTGTCCCAGTTCACTGAAGGTGCAGTTTGTTTTCGGTCCAAAATAAATGTGGGAAAAGTGCAAAGCCAAAATATTATTACCTACATTCCACATATTTCTTTCCTTCATTATTACTTTGCAGTTTCTAGTTTAAGAAGCCAGAGATCAGACTTTTCCACCTATTGCAGAACCTATTCAAGTACCACTTAATCACTTGCCAGCAGCTAAATAAGTGCTCCAAGAAGACCCAGTCCTGTCCTCTTCTCATGAGCATCATGTATCAGAACCCAGGTGCACCACTTTGAAAAAGCAGAGTTAGCACCGTTTTTTTTCCTACTGCTAAGTCCCATTTAAGCAGCCTTCTAAAATAAGCATATTCTAATTGAACTGCTTGCAATACTTGACAGCATCTTTCGCTACAGAAAACTCAAAGTGCTTTTTCCATTTCTAAAAAGACAGCTATGAAAAAGAAGTGCATTCAGGGCCATAAAAGATCACATACTTTCTACAGAATTAATATGCATTATGTAGACCAAACAAGCAGGTAATTTTTAACAGTATTTATTTACAAAGTATGTCAGTGGAGGAGAGGAAAAGCATTTTTGAATATTCCTTTGCTTCACTACACACTGACATGAACAAGTAATCATTCAAATGCTTTTAAGAGATGCAGCCTTGCTTGTACAAGTCTGGAGTCACAGAGGAGTGAATGTAGATTACAGCGGCAATAGAGAAGCTATAAATACACACACTCTGCCACTCACATCTGGTGGGGATTTTTAATATAAGATCATGGTATTGATATATTTCTTCTTGTAGATAATTTAAACAGTTATTTAGGATGTCAAGATTAAAAATAGTCTTTTAAAGAGCAAGTAAAGGTATGATTCCTTGATTTTTTTTATATACTTTCTAATATATATATTTCACCTCAGAAAAAAAAAAAGGTTTACTTATGGAATATCCCAGCCATTGATCAAAGGTAAGGCCTTTAAGCAAATAGAAAGCTTCAGATAAATGGCATTATCTGGGAAAACAAAATCAAACAACACACCAATTAAACTCAAAAGAGTGTCTTGCTAGAAAGGATTAATTTTAACACAATTTGAATTTCAAAGTTAAGGTAATCTTCCCAAGTTTAACTGTTCATGCCTATCATATCTGAATTTGCAGATGACCTCATGGTTTTGACTGATTTACAGTTGAAGTGGGGAAGGAGAAACAGGGTTAAAAATCATAGACATGTTTCAACTGACTTGTTGTCAATCAAGGATACAGCAAATTGTCCCACTCCCCACTCAACCCCAAAACCCCCAATCACCCATCCAGCTCAAAACGGGAAAGATTTTCTAAGCTCTTAAATTGTCAAATGGTAACACCACTTTGTCTAGTTTTAACGACGGTTCTTTTAGCTTTCCTTACACTCATCAAATCCTGACATTGTCTGCCCCTCCACCACCTCAAATATCAAAACAAAAGTAGAATATATGGAAATCCACTCCCATAGCAAAGATATTTCTTCACAACAGAACAGAAATCACTCAGGCTAACATTATTGGAGGAAATCCTACATATAGAATAGCTAGAGGAACCACACAAGAGTTCAAATAGGACAAGACTTCTGTCTCTAGTCCAACCCACTACTCCAGAAGGGTTAACTTCAAAAATCGCAGGGGAACGAGACTTCTTAATTAAATCTGATTTTAGGTCCAAAATCAAGTCATCTAGCTCAGAAAGAAAGATTTCACGCTGCAGAAAGTTGGTTTTGCAGTCTTCCTGTCTTCAGCAAACACACCAACATGGCATTTGGAATCTGCCACCATTGTACCTTGTCAGCAGAATATCAAGACACCCATTTTCCAGAGCAGAGCAGCAACTACCACCCCATAGAAAGTCTTATGTGTTATCAAGACAGCACAGACAGCCAAGGAGCCCTTTCTGGCTTGCAAGCTGCCTCAATAGTACACGGCAGGTGGAAACCCAGGTGAGCTGGTCCCAAACACACCTTCTCCTCTCCAGCATCTCAGGGCAATTGTGCACAGTGCAGCTGTTCCCCCGGCAAACTGAAGCTGCACAACTTGCACTTCCATCTGCAAGTCTCAACAGGTCACGCCAACCTTGACAACTCAACAGCAGCCGTCTTTTTCCACACAAATAAACCACAATTTCTTGAACAAGTTCTCCAGTGGACTGGAATCTAGTAAGATTTTTCTTAAACGAGGGACGCTAATATCTCCTCTTGCCACCTATGTTAACCAAACACTTACTTTTGTCTTTGCAAAAAAAAATACAACTTTTTAATGCCCATTTACACTTTTACATCTGAGGGAAATGCTGCACTATTTCACCTGTAATTTTTAATTTTTTTAGGAATTTTTTCCCCCAAAATCTTAAGCGGAAGAGAATAATTGGCAAAGCTTTCTCTTCTATCTTTCATTACATTGTGCTAAGCACAAGATTCAGAGGTGGTAAAATCAGCTCCAAACTTGCCTACCTCAGCAAATTCTGAAGAATTCTGAATCACTCTACAATTTGACTTTAAGTTTGATGTTGCAAGTAATAAGATAAAAAGTAAAAACCTGGTCCAAAGAAGCAGAGAGCACGCAGAGTTACACAACCCAAGAATCTAACCCAGTATATATTTGTTTCTTAACACAAGCACTAGACTGTAGCACTCTGAAAAAACAGGACCTTGCAGACCGAGACGAACAAAGCAAGAGATATATCTTGTCTAGCCGTAAACCTTAAACCAGCACCAGCAAATGCAGCTTTTTAAAGGTAACACCACAACAGCATCCAGAGCAGTATATAACACAACTCATCTTTATTAGGAGACAAGCATCATTTTTCAGGGGGGAAACTAACTATATCCAAAAAGAACAAGAAAAGAGAGAGATAGATCACTTAATCTTTCAAGAGATGGAGGCAGAGGTATGTGAAAGCTGGCATGGAAGAAGGCATGATGAGGAGATTTGGGGATCAAAACTAAGGGACAATGCTTAAAGCAGAACATTTGAACACAGCAAAGAAAAGGAACTCAGGAGTAAAGACATATGCCACACTCCGAAAGATGTGAGCAAACGAAATCTTGCACTCCAAACTCCACCTGGCTACCCGAAAAATCAGGCAAGTCTCTAAATCGTAGCTGCCAAATAATAAGGAAATCTTAAAAAAAAAATAAATTACTTTACCCACTGAAATATGCACTTACTGTTCCATTTAACATGATGCATTTTAAAAGCCAGCATCATTCTTGGAATAATATTACAATGCACAAAGCTATTTGTCAGGCCATAATCAAATGCCAAAATTGGTTCTGATGGCACGTGCCATCGCTCACCCCTGACAACACGCGCTGTCCAAACAGATCTACGTTTTCTAACTGAAGAGAGCATATTTTTTAATTATTATTTTTTAATTATCAGTGCAGCCTTCTCATTAAGAAGAGCCAAAAGGAACCTGACCTTACATAATATACTATGTCAGAAATGAACAAAAGAGCATTCCTTTCTAATCAGCAACTGTTTTCAATTAAAACGTCCACATTTGGATTCAAACTTATTGTAAGAGACTTTGGTGAATAACCTGGATCTCCTAAGCTAGTCAGTCTGACATGAATAAAAGATCAGGTAAATCTGTAATTAATTATTATTTCAGACAATCTTATTGTATGTATGTACCACAGAAAAGTACATAGACAGACTAGGTCCTGGTCTTGAGTCCTTGCATCCCATTGGAGTACATTTGGTAAGAATTTAACACATTTCTGCCTATGGACCGCTGAGAAAGTCCCTTTTGGTTGATCATCTTTTGGTTTTGTGCTATTCTTTGTGTTTTAAAGTAACCCAGAGTTTCTAGGCCCAGGTGTACTCAGGGCAATGGCAAAAATTAAGCAAAACATCCCCATGCATGTTCAGCATTACAAAGACCTTCAGTCCACTTCCAGGGCTTGCAGTATTTTGTGTCAACGGGCCTAAGCCAGATGACCCTCATGAGAACACATTGCTGAGCATATTGCCACCAGTGCACATTTTCCAAGAAGCTAATGCAATAAGTAACAGTATCTAGAAGTTTGGCGGTGAAAAAAAGGTCATCACATGTTTGGCAACACATCATTAACTTGCTAATTATGCGCTAATGGACATCTGATATTTCAAAACCACTACTTGATGCAATTACTTCCCACTTTCCTACATTAAAGGGAAGATGTAGCAGCACTACATCATCCACCTGCCGCATTTTAGTACATATTTTGAAGCCCACTTAGATGAGAATTAATCACTTGTACACACCAGTGGTATCAGGCAACACAAATAAAACTAGTTTTAGTACGTAAAGAAAATTTCAGAAGTATATATAAAGCCTTTGATCAGCAGTCTTAGGCACCGGGTATTAGAAATAGCTACTTAAAGATTTCTACAGAGCCCTGTGGTATTGAATTACAAGGTTTGGGCCAAAAACTCCACAGTTCTGTCAGATTCTGCTGAATGTCAATTAATCCCAGGTCCACAGTGCCTGAGCCAGTGCTGACAAAAATAATAATGCTTTCGTATTTCATCTCGTGACTAATTGTACACGTACCTAATGCTGCTAGCTGGGGTAGTAACACCACAGTTAGCCATGTCAGCCCAGGGCAAGAGAAACATCTGACTCCACCTAGAAGCTTAAATATTATGTGTGTGTGTATATATATATATTTATAAGAGAAAACCACCACATTTCTCATAGTTTTCCTGTTAATCCAAGTGTACCTGGAAAGCAGGTGCATCCTGCCCACTGCCTCACTGCTGGATGCTTTTATCATCCTTTACCACCTTCCTCCTAGCACTGAAAAAGTTGCTCCTGTGGCAGAATTTTCCCCAAATGTGATACCTTCTTCCACATAACTGTGATTTCCCACCTGCCTCCATACGTGGAACACAGCAGGGAAACCAGAGATGTTTTGCCTGGATGTCCAGGGGATGCCTATAGAACCCAACCACTGAGTTCTGCCATCCTTGAGCTCCTGAATGTCTGCATTGATGGCAGGATCTTCACACTGTCAGTTTTAGCACTTGGGTTCTTCTTCTTCCACTTTCCCCTGGAGGTAACATACTCCATTGGGTAGAAGTCATTTTACCACAACAGCCTTTCATTTACTCCAGGCATTAGGAGGAAGAAAAACAAATCAAAGAAAGGAAAACAAATCCACCCTAGAACACCTTCCAAAGCTTCCTCAAGGCTCATTGCACCAGGGTTGGACTAGATGACCTTTAAAGGTCCCTTCCAACCCAAACTATTCTGTGATTCTATGAAGTCTTCTATAGACTTCAACTGATATAAGTTGCCAGTTAGTGTTGCATTTTGTGATGGCTTTGGAATCCCCTTAGAGGATACAGTTCCTACTCCTACATTCTTCAGATTTCTATTTTAATCTGCAGATACATAAATAACTTCAGAGCCCTCTGATTTGTGCAAACGGATCCCTGATGCTGACAGACAACTGTTATCCCTGAAACCCCCTCAGCACCTTTGTCATCTCCTCATTTTTAGCTACAATATTAGTGCCTGGTGATGTTAGATATATACAAGGTGTGAGTGGCCCCAAAGCCCTGTTGTGAAGGCAGTTTCCTCTAAGTCTTCAGCCAGAAAAGTCACCATTTCAGAGTAAGCACATGAAGACCTGTGATGTACTTGTGTGCCTCAATCATGGACAAAACACTCATAGGCACGTTCTGTGCACCATGTAAAATCCAGCATCAGCCTCTCAGGCAGAACCGACCCAGTGCACAGACATGAAAGAACATTTAATGCACCATCCTAAAAGCGGTTTTAAACCGTTTATTTAAAACCCACATAGCAGATCCAAGGGAAGAATTTAACTTAATGAAACAAAATTAAATCCCATCAGGAAAGGCCTGTTTACATCCCAGCTCCAAAAGGCTTTTTCCAAAGTTACTAGCATCCTCAGATAATTTTGCTGCCATGATTTATATAATAGCCAGGGAAGACCTTAGATGAAAATCACATGTGGAAATCTACAGTGCTGCCAGGTGGCCTCTGGAGGGAACAAAGTGATGTGAAACTTCTGGAATACTTTAAAGCTCTAAGTCCCTACAAGGCTATTTGGATTACACCATGGCCCATAGCAACATGCTGCTCTTGAATACACAAAGCATAAATACAGCAAATCGAGCTAATAGGTTTTGTACTGCACATCTTGTTTCGTTCGCAGGCAGTGCTACTAGAAACAGCTCCCAACACACTCCGGCTTCTCTCATGATTGGTTTGGTCCAGCTCAAGTCTGTTTATGTAAATATCCATTTTAGAGTGGCAACTGTAAAAAGCAAGCACTGTCCAAGGACTGGAAGGGACTACTTGGATCATTTCCCTCCTCCACCCCAGACAACCACATAAGAAAAGTCAGGATCATATGGGCCATTCATGGTGTCTCTTTTCCCCTCTTTTCACTGCCCCTTTGTGTGAGCTTCTTAGAACATGTTTTACCTGCTGGTGCCAAACTGACAGGTGTCAGTCACCATCCATCACCAACTAAATGCCAAGGACCATGTATAAAGAACACTGCTGCCCATAGCAGGCAGGGCCTCATGGAAGAGGATATCGATTCTGAGACACCTACTGCAAAACAAAAGCACAGGCTTAAAAATCTAGTCTCGTTTTTACTTCTTAGTGGACACACATCCCCACTACCAGCAATTCTATATGCAGTGATGCTGAAGGGAGTGGAGCATCTCCCGTGTGAGGAAAGGCTGAGGGAGCTGGGGCTCTGGAGCTGGAGAAGAGGAGACTGAGGGGGGACTCATTCATGGGGATCAATATGGAAAGGGGGAGTGTCAGGAGGATGGAGCCAGGCTCTTCTGGGTGACAACCAGTGATAGGACAAGGGGTAATGGGTGCAAACTGGAACACATGAGGTTCCACTTAAATTTGAGAAGAAACTTGTTCCTGGTGAGGGTGTCAGAGCCTGGCCCAGGCTGCCCAGGGAGGTTGTGGAGTCTCCTTCTCTGCAGACATTCAAACCCGCCTGGACACCTTCCTGTGGAACCTCAGCTGGGTGTTCCTGCTCCATGGGGGGATTGCACTGGATGAGCTTTCCAGGTCCCTTCCAATCCCTAACATTGTGATTCTGCAAACCTAGCATACCATACAACTGTAACTGGACAAAACACAAAGGCAACACACTCATCTTCTGATGAAACAGAGTCCAGCGTGCTGAAGCAGTGCCCAGACCTGCAAACCATTGCAGGCTGAGCAGAACCGGCCAGGCAGGAGGCACATGCAGAGAAACAGCAGCTCAGGTCAGACCACACCATGGAAAAACAGCGAACAACATCCAGCTCTGCTCCATCCGCTAGACCAGGGTGAGGTGTTACTTGCAGTTCAGCAGAATCACACCATGGACTCATGGTTCTGCTCGTGGGAAAGCAAGCCCTCTCCCATGGTCCTGAATCATGGTAATTCACCCCATGAGGAAGGAACGCCACCTCCAGAGGCACACAGACTAATACAGTCCCACTTTTTAGGGAAGAAAGCCCAGCAGGTTTACCAGTCTGAGGCAGCTGGGATTCAAGGCAGAGTGCTTTGTTCGCAAATTATTTCAGCGTGACTGTTCTCCCATAATCACCTACTGCATCTCTTTCTCTGTCCTTCCTGCGCAGAGCAAAATGTTATTGGATTTCTGAGCTGCAGATTTACCACATCACAGTCACTTTGGGGAGCAGAAGCCAGCTGAAGCTTCATCTGAAAGTGCCTCCTGCCTGTACCAAGAAGTCCCCAGTGCACTCACCCCTCCTCAGCACCAGACTCTAAGACAGGCATCCAAAAAAAATGACACTGTACTCTACACGTTTTGGGTAAATTGCACAGCTTTATTTTCTTTGCTAGCTCAAGAGATAGCCAAATGAATGATTCCATATGTTTGTAACTTTCCCCCGATCTGCGGTGGATTGTTTTATAACCATTTGCAGGCAGCTGATGCATTGAGGGATTGCTCACCCTTCGCAGCAGGAGCCATCTCATCAGCTCAGAGCCTGCTGCCCATATGCAAGCCTGGGCCCTTTCCAGTTTGCTCAGGGGGCCTGGTCCCTCTTGAAATACTCCAGAAGGCCTCATTTAATCTCAACAGCTATAAAACTTGCCTCTATCACTTAGCTTAAAGTGTGCAAAAATTATACAGATGTGTGGTTACAGTGCTGGAGAATGAAGAAGTAAAGACGACAACTGCAAAATAAAAACCACAACACCACCAGAGAGGGAGAAGTAAAGCTTAAAGGAGAATTAAAAGAACAAAATGTATTCAGGTGCATAGACCCAACATAAGTTGGTTGTTGACTTCATAACTGTGTACATTATTGTACACATTTTACACATTAATTAATAGTTCACTCCCAGCTGGGCAAACCAAAGCTCTACACTCCAGTCGTTTGAAAAACCTCTGGGCTTGGCAGGCAGAACTGCTTTCAGGTTTCATAGATACAGTTGAATATGGTGCTCATCCTCACTGCTCCAGCGCACACTAACATACACAACCACCCCTACAGACTCTCCCTTGAGGGGCTAGGAGGACCAGACCATCAGACGGACACAAAGGAAAGGGAACTTCAGCACTGTCTTCATCCACCACAAGGGACCATCAATCCAGCTGGTACAGATCCCTCTGTAGACTCTTCCTGCCCTTGGGCACACCAACAGTCCCACCCAACTTGGTGGTGTTGTGTTACACATCTGAGCACACTACTTGCATTCATATCTTTGCAGAGACATCACTTCAGTGTGGGAACGCACTTCAGTGAGATGCTTCAAAGAAATTCACCAAGAAATTATAACAAAAAAAGCTTTGTATCACTTTAAGACCAAGCTTTGGTGATCTGATTCATCACAGATATTGCTTGCTTGGACATAATATCCACTGCCCTGCTCAGCTCATGAGAGCACTGGAGCAGGGACTGATTTCCTGTTTCGTGAGGCACAGACCACACTGTCAGGGCTTCATAAACACTGAACAATGTTTCATTTCCCTATAATTAGTTGCATCATTTGGCCCATATTACAGAAAGAAAGGCACAAAAGCAATGGACAGAATTCTCGCTATCTGTAAAAGTGGAATGAATTGAAAAGCAGCATCCAAGGAATGTTTAAAGAACAATAAATCTTCAAAGACAACATCATAAGCTAAAGTAATTCTACTGTAGGAATTACATGCCCTGTTCAGTCAGAGAAAGGAAATTTAGAAAAGAAATTTCCGCCCAAAATTATGCTTACATTATGGAAATGCTTGGTGGGCATAGTGGGGAGGCAGGAGGAGGGAACAGAAAAGACAATCGTTTTACTCTGCAACATGTTGTATTTGGTTTTGCAATTTGAGATCTCATAGTCTTTTCCCAGTGGATGGTTGTTTGTTTCACTCATTGTAATAAGATTTAGGAACTCCAGAGGCAGAATTCAATGCAGGAAAAGTAATCTATGCAACAAAACAAACTGAAGATGCTTTCACGGTACCAAGATAGCAAAAAAAGGGCATAAGACATAGCAAGTAACTTATTTTTTTATGTCGCAATGCAAAATAGACCTTATCCTAATTTCATTCTCAAACCTTCCAACCACATAGTCATACCAGCGTCTCGCTTTGATCACGTAACACCACAATCATCAGTTTCATGGGACTGTTGCAATCCTCAGCACCTCCAGTCAGCTGGTGGCTGATCTGTGCAAGTCTCCATGCTGATTTTTTTGGTGGGAAAGGGTATTTCCTGCAGGACATCAAACTTCACATTGAGTCTTTGTTGGGTACTCCTCAGCTTGGGGGCAATCAGTTATGGTAGGGTGGGGCTTACCTATGTCTTATGTCTACGTATACAAAGCCATGAACAAGGGGTGCTGGGAGAAACCAGCAGCAGATGTGGTGAGGAGCATTCAGCACAATTAACTGCACTGATATTACAATAGCTGGATGTATGCCACTTGAGAGAAGACTGCATAGCTTCAGTCTTGATGATAATGTCTGTAGTAGCTTTGCTTCAAGACTAAGGAAGAAGAAAAGAGCAGAGTCTCAGCAGAGGAAGGATGAACATCTGGTCTGAGGCAGATGACACTTCTGGAAACGATGGCCATGCAAATCACCCGTCTGTACAAGCTCAGAACAAAGCGTGCACACAGCAGATGATCTCTAGGTTCACGCTGCCATTTAAATGGGATCTGCTAAAAAACAAGCAGGCCATTTTCATCGGCAGCAGATTTGTTTTACGACATGCTGGGCCTGACTGGCCTTCCCTGCTAACGAAATGGCGTTCCTGAAGCCAAGGACATTAGAAGGTGGGACATGGTACCTGCCAAGTCCCTCTTCCCACCCAGCATGCAGAGGCTCCCAGCTCATCCTACATCAGTCACAACACTTTGGGCAACCTGCCACCTCAGCCCCCACTCAGACACCAGCCAAACATCATTAGGAAAGCTACAAATTCATCCACTCAAAGAACTGAAAAATATACATAATGCAATCAACTCTCTGCATCTGTTTGGGCTTTGGTTTGTGTCCATATTTCAGAGTCGCTTTATGAAGTGAAACCAGATTTAATCTCAGGGCATCCAATAAAGTATGGGGGCATGCCAAGATAGATAACAAGGAAATCTGTGCTATGATATCAGCCACAAGCAGGTGAGCCATCACATGAGGTCTCTCTTATTATACATCCAAATAGTGTAGAGGCTATGGATCTCATAGCCCCTGTAAAACTAATGGTTTTGGAGAATACTGAACTGGGTACAGATCAGCACAGAGAAGATGGAGATGGGCTGACAGGGGAAGGGAACAAAGTTATTTTGAGAGGAAAACAAACAGATCTTGTAATCAGGAGGGATCATGTAGGACAGTGATTCCCATGCTCCTTGGAAACACACGACAAACCCCTCTCACCCTGGCATAAAACTACAACTTCATCCAGATTTCCTGATATCAAGACATAGCAGCTGAGGATTGCAGAAGAGTTGAACTACATTTCCAAAAGCACCATTTCCCTAACCCATGTTTTCCAATACTTTAAAATTTAAACATAAAGAGAAAGGCAAACGGTTGAGAGACAACCCTGAATGGAAACTTCAGGGATTTGTGAAAGCCTCCTGCCCTCCCCTTGCCCTTCCCTATGCAATGCTCATCTCCTTTGGCTCACCAGTCCTTGCTCTAAGCTGCACACCCTTAGGGTACCAGCATCAGTGTTAGATGCTGGGAAACTCACATAGTAGAGGGTCTGTCAACATCACAGCTCCCAGCCCAACTCTGCAGATGCTCAGGAAGGTTTGAATCAGGACTTACCCTTCTGCATGGCAGCTGAGTCAACCCTCCCAGTCTGTCAGCCTTTGTCTGTTGCTCCTAACAAGACCCATCAAGGAGACTTTGACTGAGCTACTTGAAGAGAGAAGTTAAAGCCCCATGAAAGTTCTGACTGAGTCCACCACCAACATGGAAAGACGTCAGCAGCTGAATGCAAATCTGCACAGAGCGAAGTACATACACTGCTTAACTCAGCACCGTGCAGGTCACATTGGGACCTGTGCAAGCATAGGATGAAGCCTTCTCAGCAGACCCATATCTCATCATTGAACACACAACCAAGGTGGTACAACCTTCAGTTGAAACCCCGCTATGGCCAGGCATTCCTGAGAGTCCTCAGTTTTTTCTCACCTAAGAACAGCTAAGCCCATTTTCAACATGGGCAGAGAAGGCTGTCACGGAAGTGCCTCATCAACTATCTCCCACAAAGATCTTAGAAACTCATCTTTAAGACTACCACTTTCTGTCAGATGTGGTTAGCCGATGGCAATCAGTGGCTCCAGAAGTTATGATGACACGCTACCAAGGGAGAGGAATGAAAACAAATCACGGGAACAAAGTCTTAAGGGCTCCGAGTACTTGGGTTGAGGACTTGACAGGTGCTGCCCACACAAGTACAATTTGTATAAGCACTATCCAGTGGAGCAGGCGCTGTATGTCTCGGCTGGCAGCTGGAAGTAGGGATGTAAGTCACAGAAAAGAGTTGTTTGAGCCAGTCATCAAATAAAAGTAACTCTTCGCAGAGTTTTTCACATACATTGCTAAAGTTGAATTGTTGCTTGAAGGTACAAAGCAGAAAACTAACAAAATCAAAACGGACTTTCAGAAGGGCAAGGAAACATGCCAACAAATACACCGCACAGGGCTTCACCTTGTCAAGGTTTTGGCATGCACAGACTTGAGGAAACAAAGCAAAACAAAAAAAAAATCACCTTTTGCCACTTGCTTTAAGAAATCTCAGAATCCTCTGAAAATGTACAATGAACCAGCTTGTGACAAAGAGACAACCAGCTCCTGGATGGAAGACCAGGCAGCTCTGCTTTGCACTGCGGTATTTTGTCATGAAACCTATCAACAACATAAACAGCACGTAAGCTCATTTGTTAAGGGAAAGATGTTTCCGCTCATTCTTTTCACTGGCTGTTGGCCTTCCATAGATTGAACCCTTCAAGTCTGACCCCAGAGGAAGGAATCGAGTGAACATTTTTCCTTTGACATAAACAGGCATAGTTTGATTTAATCTTGCGTGGCGAGGCAGGGAAAGTAGATTACCCAATCAGCCCAACTGTAAGAACACGCAGAAACTACACTGACATTTCGTCTTTATATTGGAAAAAAAAAAAACAGAATTGACTTCTCACTGTCATTCTGCCTCTGCTAAAGGTCTTCAAGTTTCAGTTTTTCTGATCTAGTTGAAGAGGAAAAAAAACAATACTGTAATGAACAGAGACCTCAGAACATTGCTGAATATCCAGAGCAGTGTATTCCTCTCAATATCCCTTGCAACTTCCCATGCACACAGCAGGGCATTCAAGCCAAAACTGACCTGGCAAGAAGAAAGTAAAATTCTCTTTTTTAGTAGAATATTAATTTGCCTCTGTTGAGGCTAAAAGGGCTGAGAGACAGAAGACTAAGAAGCCATAGGAATGCTTATTGTCCTAACTTCGACAAAAAGTTTTCATGCACTTTTTACTTATTAATTCCCTAGCTATACTTTAGTAAGGGCTCTTCTGGCCAGGGATCAGTGGAATTCCTAATCAAAACCATGACAAGCAGAAAGTACCACTTCTGCTTCCCAACATGAAATATTTAGTGTAAAAATCCCATGAGCTGCAATATAATGACATCACACTAATGGAAGAAGAGAAAACCTTCTAACAATTAAAAAGAGCCTTGCTGAGAGAACACAGAGAAAACCATCAAGCTGTCACTTATGGATCCACCACAGCACATTGGACAGTACTGCAGGCTACTGTAAATCTATTTGTCTTTTTAATGGGCTGCATCAGGAAACAATAAAGGCTATAAACTCAAGGAGGTATTTCTTTGTTTGCTTTTAAGCAGAAGGGTAACATCATTTAAAAGACACTGTGGTACCACCCATTGCTGCCTTCAGAGCCTGTTCCAACTCTACAGTCCCCACTGCCTACAGCACCTGAGCAATCTTGGAGCAGCTCTGCAAACAGAGCTAGCTCCCTGCAAAGGAGAAAGCAGTTTGGCTTAACGCTTGTTTAGTTCTCTGGTAAAAACAAAATCTGCATAGAACAGCAAGCAACATTTTTTCCACCCCCTGCATTGCAAGCAAAATCGCCAGCGAAGGGCTGGTCCCAGCGCCGTGACTGTCGACACGGTAACGCGCAGCAGGAAGAACACAGCTTGAGTTTGAGATGCCAGGCTGAGCATTCAGCACCAGCAGGTATAGAAACCTTGTTTTGACTTTAAACCTGAGCAAAACTGATCTGGGAGTTCACTGATGGAGAATAAATATGGAAGAAACTGATTTCAAATTGTGTCTTTTGAAAGGATGAGTTGACAGGACAAAGAAAGCAAATGCATTGGGTACCTGACTGCCATTGTTAACATTTGTTTAAGCAGAGATTGCTGCAATGTTCAAGAGCCGCAAAAAAGACTCTGCAATATGCAATCAAGTCATAGGTCTGAAAACACACCAAGAAATATTCAGTAACTTTCACAAGTGATAAGAGCTGGGCAGATAAAAGAAGTAATTACATCTTCTTTGAAACTCTATTTAGCTATTTTTAGTGCTCTAATCAAGGACCCAGTTCTTCCACCTTTCTTCACACTAAATAATCCTTTAGTCTTTAATTATTTTCACAGGCAAATTAAGTTACTATGAAGGTGGAGTTAAAGGAATCAGAACCCGGCCCAAAACATTTTGGATCAGAAAGAGACTTTGGCCAAACACAGCATCATCAGTGGCTAAAAAAAGCGTCCCTTTACCTCTTGGTGTGATAGACCCAGCCCGAGGTTGGAGGCTAAGGTTTAGTCACCATGATATTCAGCCAGTGGCCTCTCTAGGGCTGTGCTAATCAGACCAACTGAGCCGGACTGCAGTCTAATGCGGAGAAATACAGATGGCTATTAAGGATTGGACTGTGACCAACTCATTCACAAATGCTATCAGGCTATCAGACACCAGCCATTTCTGAGCAAATCCCAGAAGAGAGGGGTAAAAGGGAAAGCATTTCTTCAACAGTAGCAGCTTGCCATGAACATGAGGCTTGGGAGCAGCTCTGTACATTGCCCATAGGGTAGTCTGCACTGGTTCAGTGTCTGAATTGGTGTAGAAAGATCCAGAGCCAGTACAAGAATCCCTTTTATTGCTGTGTTGTGTCTACACCAGCACAAATTCCAGCCCTGGGGAGAAGAGGTGTTTGAGCAATAACCGTACCTAAGGAACTTGCAAGTCAGAGCTACTTGGGTTCTCTTTACTTTGGAGACTTGCAAGAGACCTGACCGTCAGTACAGCACCTGGATGTGGCCATTAGTGCCCTAAGCACGTATCAGAATTTGTCAGCTTTTGTATTTCACCAAAACTTGTCAAGTTTGGTTTATATTTCAGCTTCAGGACTTAGTTCCTGTTTCTAACTCTTCGCATTCATATACTCACACTCAGAACAGTGCTCAGTCTTGCTCAGTCAAGGAAAACAAACAAACCAACTGCACACAACAAAAGCAATACAGAAAGGAACCAGGGAGAGGATTAGCGTCCCACTCTGACACTTGTTAATGTGAGTTTCTGTGAAAGAAGCCAAGTTTCTCTCTTTCTTGTCAACTCTTTTTCTCAAAGGGAGGACATGAAAAGAAAAAGCCCAAGCATCCTCAAATGCACAACAGTTTTAAAACACTCTGAAACGGTGAAATAAAAAAAAGAATAAAGCTAGCTGTAAATAAATGAGTTTCTGAGCACAGTGGGGCACTGAACACACAGTCTGCTCCCCCAGGAAGCAGGCAGAGGCCGGGAAGGGCTGGGCAAGCCGCATCTCCAGGCGCCGTGCAGCTGTGCCGATAGCAGCCGCTCGCTCCCGAGGTGCCACTTAAGAGGCAGCGGGGAGCAGAGGGACAGAGAGGCACAGACCCTCTGCTTGTTGTCAGACTTGCTGCATTTGAGCAGCAGAATCTTTTCCAAAGTTGAGAAGAGCTCTCAGGGAGGTCCTTACCCCCCATTTTCCAGATTCCATCTCACAATAAAGTGCCTTCCTCACCGCAGCCTGATCTGTCCCCTCAACAGCCTTGCCACTCCTGTCCTCTGACAGTCACTGCAAGATTTCCTATCTCTCCAACCTGAGTTATGATATGGGCCCTATGTGCCCAAAAAGCACCTTTTGTGCATGATTTTATAGGCCTAGACTTTTGACTTTGGTGAAAGTCTGCAGTACCAGTGAGCCCAGTCCATTAAGTGCTTCAACAGAATAGCACAGTTCACATTAAAGACTATAAAATACAGGTATTCCTGCAGGTCATGACTACTTATCACAACTAAAAAGGAGGCAGACACCTTGATCTTAGTGCCAGCATCAGGACAGACAGGTGGCATCACATTGTGGTGCCCATGGAGCAACCCAGGGCACCCTTACCCAAGGGAAGGTGAAACAGATATCATGCAAAATAGCATGGGATTGCAGCTGGCAGGCTGCCACAAACGGGCTGATCAGGCAGGGTTCTGAGCAACTCTTACACCACACAAAACACCAGCGACACGAAGCTACTTTGTTCCAGGGAGGGTCTCCAGCCTAAGACATCAGCTGCATGAATAGCGCACAAGGTACGGCAATGTGAATTAACCACAGTAACAGCCCTGGTATACACTGACCTAAGTCAATTGAATAAGTGGGATATTATTCCAGGCCTTATTTCCAGAAGAAGCCATCTGACAGCTGTTACCTTGCAAATTGCTCTGTAGAAACAGCTGCAAAATGAGCAGAAAGAGCTCCATTTTTCTTCCTTGCTGAACTGCGGCACCCGGAAAAGATGTTTACTAAGAACTATGTCTTTAGAGAGCTGGAAGGCCATGAAGACCCTTCGGTCTCTTCCAGACCTCAACTGATGTGTGGCTTAATTACGATTTGTGAGGTCTTCAAACATTCTTACCTGGAAAGGCATTGAAAATGCAAAGTGTATTACTTAAAAATGACCATAAAAATATCTTTCTTGACTTGAGAAAAGCACTCTGAATCCAAAGAAAAGGAAAAGCCAAATCTTCTTTGTGAAGGAATGAAGCATAAAAACACTCAACTCAGAAAATAACCACTAAACAAGACAATATTTCCAAGCCAGCCTTTTTAAACCGTGCACAGAAAGGGCAGACACATCTAGATTATCACAAGAAAAGAGCAGCTCACTCGTTGTTTTTGGATTCTATGAGGATCAAAAGGGCTATTTTAAAGCTCAAAATCCCCACAAAAATCTCTCTCAAACACATTTCAAGCAGCCTATATGGAAGAGAAAGAAAATTACGACCAGAGACATCATGATTCGGGGAGATCTGAGTGCAGAAGCTTGCAAATGTTCCTATTGAATGCAAAGTAGTAATTAAATGCTTCCTATAGAAAAGAAAGGCTGTCCCTCGGATGCTTCTGTCAATCTGCATTTAAGAGATGCGGCGGTTTTCTCAGTTCAAGCACACGAGTGCTCCAGCTCCTCAGTGAAGTGACCTTCGCTGTCAGCCCAGCCTGTCCTGTTCAATATCTGCAGCTCTGCTTGCTACGTCTTGAGAACGTGTGCGGGGACAAGGAGACGCAGAAAGGAAAAGCACGATGAGCAGGCAAATCATTGGCCCCAATTAAAAAATTAAACAGGTGTCCCGAGACTGTCAGCCTGAAGATGGAGCATCTACATTTAATTAAAGGGATAAGTTTAGCAGAAAAATGCCACTCTAACTGCTGTCAGAACGCGTGATTAATTTGTGATAAAATACCCAGCGCTGCCTAACAGAAGCAGCCAGCCAGGGGACACATATTTACACGATTGCTTGTTGCTTCTTCAAGATATTACCAATGACCCTGGGCTTAGTGTCAGCGCATTAGGATGAAATTCTCACATCTGGTCTTTCGAAGTCTCATATTTGCTGGAGGCTTTTTAAGTAGCCCCGTGCAATTGCATGCCGAAGTCCGGGAACGAGAAAGCAAGAGACCCGGTGGAGGTTGTTGCCTTTTCACCACCCATGGGGGTCACCCGTCTTCTCTTTCAGTCTCAGTTCATCAGCCCATGTCCTGCAGTGACATAAGGGCATGGTTTTCCTGAAGCTCATCAGCGATGCCAGTCCTCTCCAAGTGATTCCTTAACAACTGGTTTCTCTGCCATGACAACAGGTGCTGCACCCGCTGCTAATCAACTGCTGTTTCAATTAGCCGTTAGGGCAGGTTTTTCCCCCGCTTGATCGATACACTCCGCTATTGAGGTGTTAAAGAGCACAATTATTTCTCCTCAATCATTGAGGCTGTTTTGTAAACCATTTGGGTCAGATAACATGCACAACCGTACCTTGAAGTTTACCTTTTCCTACCCACCTGACCACATTTTAAACAACAACTGCAAGTCCCTCACTGGCTTTCAGCTAAGCAGAGAGGCTGGTTCTGCTTCCAGCCCCTGAGAATGTAGATGGGGCTTCCAGGATCACAGCATTTTCTCCCCCAGGGAGGGAGGATTCCCTTTTGCTGGCCTGGGCTGCCTGAGCCCCCCCTCTGGATACAGTTGTTGTATCGCTTGATGCAGGTTGGCTGGAACAGTCTTAAGACTTAAGCTAACAAGGCTCTGAGGACACACCTGTGGAACTCAGAATCACAGAATGCCCCATGTTGCTTCTCTGGGCTGATGCTGTGATATAGGTACTAAAGCCTCCATGCAGGGCTCTCACCACTTCACACAACAGGTAGTTCATAAAGCTAATAACCATGTCCCTTCATACTAGCAGCTGAACACATGGGACACGCACTGAGTGTGCCAAACCCTTCCAGAAAAGGGATTGCTTCCCCAAGCACCACAGTACAACTGGCACAACATATTTGATGCTGCCAACATCTGAATTTCCATTCTCAATTTTATCAAGCTCAGAAAAAGAGGTAGGAATCATCACATTTACCTTCAGTTCCATTTAATACAAACCATTTCTTTCTGTTCCTACCCATGGACCTGCTCCTAGTGTGAGGCTTCTTTTCAGGTTCGTCTTTTGACTTCAGAGACATGGTAGATATTATTAAGACTTCACTGAGACAACTTCAACTATTCCATAGATAGGGACACTTAAACAGCCACAGGCCTAAAGGCAGGCAGTCACGCAACCGTATATAAAATATATTGCTGTTTGGACTTACACCTAGCTAAGCTTTTGACTGTCTTGAAATTTCCCCGTTGATGGAGGAATTTCTTATAACAACTTCAAGCAATGTCAACAGCACTTTATTTAAAGGTAGCCAACAGCTACTGATCACCTACTATCAACAAGGACCTAAATTAATGATAACCTGGAATACTACTACTTCTATTTTCATAGATAAATAGAAGAGAGTTAGATTGTGCTGTGGGAGAAAAATATTCCCTAAGCCTACAGCTGGATATAGGCATAGCTATTTGTGATTTGTGTAGTCATACGGTTGAGCTACTCTTCACTACCCCAAAGCACTGAAACAGATCTGAGGACACAAGACTTGGACAACATAACTGTCTGTTCACTTGATACTGTTGTCTCCAGATCTCAACCACAGCATGAGCTGCCTTCTTGGACCTTCACTCAGAGAAGAATTAACTCTGGAAGGAATGGCACAGAGAACCCATATAACCAGCATTTACTTCCCCACTTGGATCCTTGATTGAATTCATAGATATTATGTTTGATATTAAAACTTCCTAGAGAACAATACAAGAGGTTCTCCCCCTCGCACAACATGACTTCAACCATTTTATGTGATAGTCACAATTAGCACTATGGAATTCTTATGCTCATGAAGTTAGTTTTTCTGTACACATGGCTCCCTGTGACCACACATTCTCTGGACCCTTCTAACCAAAGGGATGAGGCACAACACACCTCCATCCACGCACAGCTGCAGAACTGAGGGCGTCATCCAGATGCCAGAGAACAGTACTATAAGGAAACAAAAAAGCAGTAGAAATACTTTTTCAAGAGGGCATCCCATAATCTCCTGGAGAGAGTTGGCATATCTTATATGTTAAGTGTTCCGTTAGGATGAAATGTACTAGTTGTGGGGCTCTTTGTTCCCTTTTCTAGCTGCTAGACTACCTCATTGCTCCCTTTTGCTCCCAAAGAAAGATGGATTTTCGCAGGCTTTCTGCAGTTCTAGCATTTTCAATAATTAAACTTATCTCCAAGGCAATCACATTTAGGATTACTAGGTTTCCTATCTCCAGGCTAATAGGGTCAAAATGCTTAGCTGCCCTCCTGCCTGCCAGTTTATAGCATTTTGCTAATGGATCATTTCCTTCCATGGGGATAACACATAGCCTATTAGGTGTTCTCCTGTTGCACTGCAATTTTAGGTGGTCAGGCAATAACTAGTGTTCTTGTTATATAGGAGACTTTATTGCCAGATTAAATAGAGTAAGAAAGCAAGAATAACAACTTTTTACTCACAAGTTTGCTGGCAAAGATTCCAGTCAAAGACAAGGGGACTTTTGTAACTTGCTCAATGGTTCTCCAGTTTCCACCTTGCTTATGTTCAGTCTGATTTTTACTGCATTTGTACTCCCAAACTGCACTGCGGCTTAGCTGACTACACTTAAATGTTCATGTCTTGGAAGAATCCAAATCCAACAGGTTTCTGTCTACTTTGACTCCTTTCCTGAGAAGCCCTGCACCTGCAGTGCCTTGTTTCTTGTTTTTTCCTCGGCATTATTCCTGCCTTATATCTCACCCTTCATTGCCTACAGAAGCCTGCAGCAAAGGGCTGACCAAACTGCCATCTCTGTGTACTGAAGAGCGGTGCCAGTAAGAAACTATTCATTTATACAAAATGGAGTCTCTATGCAAAATGGCATCACTTAGGTCATGTTCAGACCCACAGAAATTGCTATTTCCTTCCATTTTCATCATTCCAAAGCAAATTTTATGCCTTTGTGAGAGGCTAGAGCTGCAGTCATACCTAATACATCCTAGTCTTAATGTAGAATGGGGTGACAGTAACTTACCCCCCAAATGTTTATTTTCTGGTAGGAACATTTAATATTACTCATTAGACCCTACCAAGTGAGTAAGTGATTTCTTTTTCCTATGGTACTTCAAGGCCATTACATTGCACAGAAATTAATAATCACTTGTCAGGCTCTCCACTTTGCACATAGAGCCTTATTTCCATAGAGGTGAAAATTTAATCATTCACTCAAAGGCTCTTATTTTAAAGAATTTGGTGCAATCAGTGTGAACCTCACATTTTTGTCTTTTTTTTTTAAATAAAAAAGGACTTTAGACAACCAATCTGGCAGGGTTTCCATTCTCAAGAGCTCAAGACAAAATGAATTAAAGTTAATTGGGGGTAAAATGAAGCACTTTAAAGTGTGTCTCTCGAGCTCACAAAACGGGAATAAGCACAGAGATGATCTACTCAATTCTCTGTGGTTGTGAGGCTTGTTTTGTGGAAACCATAATACTCAATCCACTTGTTCCTTGCACTGTCTGCCTCTGATCCCACCAGACTTCATGGGCTGAGCCATCTGGCTGGATCAGAATTACAACTGGAGGCTATTGAAGTCAAACTTGGACTCCATAAAAAGTGGTTCTACTGATTCTCAAAGAGAAACAGCTTCTCCCCAAACCAGAGAGTCACATCACTAGTGTCACTTTACAATGAAGGCTGCTGATCAGATTGAAGGTGAATGAGGAGAAAAAGAACAGGAGACGAGTCAAGACTCTTAAAGAAGAACCAAGACTGAAGCCTTAATTAGTTATTTCCAGAATGGTGTCTACAAGAGCAAGACTTTAATTCCAGAGAGTAACTGCTATCTGAGCAATTCTAATTTTCTTTGCTAATCTTGACCAAATACAAACTTATTTGCCACTAATCCTAGGCAGTCTGGTTGAAAAGCTAACTGTACATTTCATCCCAGAGATGGTTGCATTTCAGCATTGGTGGGAACAACTGCCCCACAAACAGCCATACCCCAGTATCACTAATACAGATTCTGTTTATAACACACACCTGACATAGGTCTAAACCTGCTGTTGGGTGTAGCAGAGCTCTGCATTGGCCTAAACCTGCTGTTGGGTGTAGCAGAGCTCTGCATTGGCCTAAACCTGCTGTTGGGTGTAGCAGAGCTCTGCATTGGCCTAAACCTGCTGCTGGGTCTAGCAGAGCTCTGCATTGGCCTAAACCTGCTGCTGGGTCTAGCAGAGCTCTGCATTGGCCTAAACCTGCTGCTGGGTGTAGCAGAGCTCTGCATTGGCCTAAACCTGCTGCTGGGTGTAGCAGAGCTCTGCATTGGCCTAAACCTGCTGCTGGGTCTAGCAGAGCTCTGCATTGGCCTAAACCTGCTGCTGGGTGTAGCAGAGCTCTGCATTGGCCTAAACCTGCTGCTGGGTGTAGCAGAGCTCTGCATTGGCCTAAACCTGCTGCTGGGTGTAGCAGAGCTCTGCATTGGCCTAAACCTGCTGCTGGGTGTAGCAGAGCTCTGCATTGGCCTAAACCTGCTGCTGGGTGTAGCAGAGCTCTGCATTGGCCTAAACCTGCTGCTGGGTCTAGCAGAGCTCTGCATTGGCCTAAACCTGCTGTTGGGTCTAGCAGAGCTCTGCATTGGCCTAAACCTGCTGCTGGGTCTAGCAGAGCTCTGCATTGGCCTAAACCTGCTGCTGGGTCTAGCAGAGCTCTGCATTGGCCTAAACCTGCTGCTGGGTCTAGCAGAGCTCTGCATTGGCCTAAACCTGCTGCTGGGTCTAGCAGAGCTCTGCATTGGCCTAAACCTGCTGCTGGGTCTAGCAGAGCTCTGCATTGGCCTAAACCTGCTGCTGGGTCTAGCAGAGCTCTGCATTGGCCTAAACCTGCTGCTGGGTGTAGCAGAGCTCTGCATTGGCCTAAACCTGCTGCTGGGTGTAGCAGAGCTCTGCATTGGCCTAAACCTGCTGTTGGGTCTAGCAGAGCTCTGCATTGGCCTAAACCTGCTGCTGGGTGTAGCAGAGCTCTGCATTGGCCTAAACCTGCTGCTGGGTGTAGCAGAGCTCTGCATTGGCCTAAACCTGCTGCTGGGTGTAGCAGAGCTCTGCATTGGCCTAAACCTGCTGTTGGGTCTAGCAGAGCTCTGCATTGGCCTAAACCTGCTGTTGGGTCTAGCAGAGCTCTGCATTGGCCTAAACCTGCTGCTGGGTCTAGCAGAGCTCTGCATTGGCCTAAACCTGCTGCTGGGTGTAGCAGAGCTCTGCATTGGCCTAAACCTGCTGCTGGGTGTAGCAGAGCTCTGCATTGGCCTAAACCTGCTGCTGGGTGTAGCAGAGCTCTGCATTGGCCTAAACCTGCTGCTGGGTGTAGCAGAGCTCTGCATTGGCCTAAACCTGCTGTTGGGTCTAGCAGAGCTCTGCATTGGCCTAAACCTGCTGCTGGGTCTAGCAGAGCTCTGCATTGGCCTAAACCTGCTGCTGGGTCTAGCAGAGCTCTGCATTGGCCTAAACCTGCTGCTGGGTCTAGCAGAGCTCTGCATTGGCCTAAACCTGCTGTTGGGTCTAGCAGAGCTCTGCATTGGCCTAAACCTGCTGCTGGGTCTAGCAGAGCTCTGCATTGGCCTAAACCTGCTGTTGGGTCTAGCAGAGCTCTGCATTGGCTACCCAGCCCCAGCTGCACAGGGCTCATGGATCAGCTTAAGTGCAGTGCAAAGTGGAAGTTTAAATTATTATTTTTTATGGTACCTAATGGCAGTGTAATGCAAATGAAACCTGCCTCAGACTGGTTCTGGCATGCCTTTGACTGCAGAATGGATTTATCATGCTGTGCACAATCTATGATTTGCTCCGAGATCTCTCTGAGTGAAAGACAAGTCATTAATGCCCTCTAAACATCCTTGAGGATTGGTAAGACAAAGAACAATCATGCACAGACTTAGTTTTGAATAGGATCCTGATTTAAGCATCTTGTTTCTCATCTTCCATCTCTCAGCTTCCAGCAGGTGAGCTGATTTCCTTTCTCAGAGATCTGCACTCCTGGCCAAACTGGCCAGCAAATTTGAAGTTTTATTTATTTATTTGAATGGGTGGTTAATGAAAACAACATGGCAAGGTACCTTGGGAAGGAAGGGTTGTTCCCTTGTCTGAGGTGGGTGCAGTGGGTTTGCTCTGCCTCCTGGACAAGGCTGCTCTGTAGCGAACTCACTGAACTCCCACTCACACCGTGGAGGCAGCAGGTGCAGGGATGCCCGGAATACGAGATCAGGTTTGCTGCAGAGAGGGAGGGAGAGCAGGAGGAAGAGCCGTGCCCTGCCTTTTCACACCTTTTGACTCACACAGAGCTGCAGGCATCACCTGCTTCTCTGCCTCCCGCAGAAGGCCAGGCCATGCCCTAAACTTCAACTCTGAATTTGCGGAGTTATAAAGAGTCTGGATGTCAAGTGGCCCCTCCAGGCCTCACATTCATCTGAGGTTGGCAAGTCCAGCACAGAGAGTGTTGGCAGTCCAATTATAGGCACAACTAAAGAACATACAGTGGAAAACAGGCCGTGCAGCAAGGAGCAATTTCTTTGAAACACTTATATTCTTGGGCTAGTCTGTACCGGGGTATCTTACCAGATTATACCATACATAGATAAGGACTGACACTGCTTGAGTTTTAAATATCATGGTCACCATCTACAAGGGCACAAAGCCATTGTCCTTTGTCATCACCAATGACTGTTTATCCAGGCTAATTCTTTGGTATACAGAATCCTGCACCTCTAAATTGCAAGCCTACATGTGATAGTGAATCATGCTCTGGTTAAAGGAAATCAGCTTGCAAAAGCCATATTAAAATGACCTCGAGCTCATGAAGTGTTGATTGAAGGTCTTCATTCTAGTATTTCTTGAGCAAAAAAGGACTTAACATTCTTCCTTATTCCTGCTTCCTTTACACATTTCTCTTTGAGTAATAAATAAAAAGGCAGCTGAAAATAGAATGCAAGTGCAAAGCTCCAGATCTGAAAGGGTCAAAGACTCCATCTGTCACAGAAATCCAAAAATCCGAGTAGCAGCACAGAGCCCACCTGCCAAAAAGGTTTTATGTTTATGTTAAGTGTGGCTTTAAGGAACAGAAATGTTCTTGCAGATAAAGGCAGCCACAAGAATGACTGAGATGCACAGACAATAATTCTCTCCTTTGATTTCCTCTGCTGTCACCACTATCAGACATCTGAATGAAAATCAGCTTAGAAACTTTGATCCCTTTAAAAACAGAAAAACAAACTCTAATCCGGAAAGCCTTAGAGGAACACAGAACTTCCGCACCCTCCTACGCAGCACCTTTGGTGCAATGCTGCAGCCGCGGGGGAACACGCTGGGCCCTGCTCCCCTCCACCCAGCACTGTCCCTTCGCCCAACAGCCCCAGGTCCAGCACGGGCAGCTGGGGAAACTCAAGCGTCTTCTGCTCCCCTCTTGGTCCTATGTGCGAGGATGGACTTTGCTCTTCAGCCCTAATCAAAGGGCATAACAATCCTCATGGTTGGCTTGCTGCTTTGCATCTTTAAAATAAAGGGAATTCAGGTTTGATGTTTCTCTGCCAGAAATGGGGAGGACTGAGCTGCCAGCTCTACCAAGAGATCCCCTAAACAGTGCAGGTTCATCTACACAGGTTTTCTCCTCAGTGTGTTTTGCTTCTAGTGCACACAGACTGCGAAACATCCATCTGCTTCCCCAGGGATCAGCACTTCACCTAACACAGGAGGTGCTGCTGTGTTTTTGTATTTACTTTGAATTAGAATAATATTGTTTGTTTGGCCAAAGGCTGGACCCAAGTGCTGAAGAACGAAAATACAACAGGCAGTGCCTAAAGAGCAGAAAGCACAGAGATGGGGCAGCTTCATAGTAACTGAATTATTCGTCCTGAGATAGTACTTTAAAGGACTTTGTTGAAGATCTCAGCACTAACCCTTCTTGGATACTGACAGTCCAGAACCACCACTAATGGCATGCACTGGATACAAGAAGCTCCAAATTGCAGAACCTGCTTCAGAATAGAAGATCGAAATCTCCTATGAATCCCTAGTGCAACCTGCTCACTTCATCACACAGATGCAGCCGAGTTAGAGCCTTAGCGAGCCAACCCCTCATCCCTCAGCTGTGTGCTGGGTCTACACCCGTCCCCAGCTGGGAGCTGAACTGGATTAACTGGCCCTGGGGCAGCGGTGCAGCTGCAGGAAAGCCAGCCCAGCTCCCTTCCAGATCACAGGGGCAGGAGACACAGAGGTCTGATTTCCAGCTATCTCCTCCATGCTGGTGCAAAATCATTTCTTTTAACAGCGTTAGCCCCGACTTGCTCCAGGCAGCTCCCCCGCGGGGCACACGACCAGCATCTGTGTCAGCTTTGCACGTTTCCTCTTTCCAGGGAGCTTCTGGGCAGGATGCCTGCTTGCTCCATTAACCCAGCTTTGCAGGACACGTGAAATACCTGAACTTTCAGAAAAAGCCTATCAAATCCATGGCCACAGCAGGCAACACTTCCCTCCTGAAGTCTCCCTGTGCCTTTCACATAGAGGGAGGCAAAAGCAAGCAAGATACTGAGGGCTGAAGCAAACCTTGTTTTTCTCCCCTTTCCCAATGCAGCAGTCCCTATGGATAGCTTTTTCCCCATAAAACCCAATAAGTACTGTCACATTTCTACGGGCCTTGGCGAAAAGCTCAGCCACCACCAGCCAGCCCTGCTCTCCACTGCGTGTTAGATACCTCCGTGCCCTCATCGGGAGAGATTTTGGGTGCAAGGTGCACTCCAGATGATGCCCTTCAGCAGGGTTATTGGGAACAGCCCCCTCCTCCAGCTCCTGTGCCCCAGCCCCAGTGCACCAGACATGGAAGAATGGATCTGAAAAACAACAGACTTCAACACCCCTGCGCCCTGACCATTAACTATAATTGTATTCTACATCAATCACATGAGTTTTCCCCTTAAAGGTTATTAAGTATAATTTCTACTATGCAAATAGTTCCAGCTTCATTAATGGATTTTTGGTTTCTAGTGGAAGTTATTCTTTGATGAATGTCTCCAGATGTCAGTATCTGAAAAATGTATGGGGGGGGGGGGGGGGGTGGTCGGAAGAAAATTCTCTCTGATGCAATGTAAAAAGGTCCATTGGAGAGAGGGGGTTGGGAAAGATAGGAATATAATTAAAACAATTAAAATTCCTATCTCATGACCATTTACTGATGCTCCAAAGTGGTTCTAAATTAAAGGGAAATGTCACAGAACATGGATGCTTCTGCCAAAAAGCAGCATTAAAAATGACAAATTCCAAATAGCCCGAAGACTCTGGTTAAATCCAAGGAGCAGGGCTTTAACAGCTCAACCAAGGCAGGCAGAGGGGGGAGACCAAAAAAATCAGGTCCAACAGCCAGCTACAGAAACGAGGGAGAAGTGTCCAGGGAAAAGCTCCCCAACGGGACAGCCAAGGCTCCCCAACGGGACAGCCAAGGCTCCCCAACGGGACAGCCAAGGCTCCCCAACGGGACAGCCAAGGCTCCCCAACGGGACAGCCAGCCAACATAACACCTATGGGTTTTTAGATTTATTCCCACCAGATCACATGTCTTTTCTATCATCTTGTGTTCAATGGTTTCAGACTGGCTGTTACTATGGCCTCAGTTACTGCCTTTTCCTAAGGATAGATGCATTTTTAAAAGCATTTATAAAGCTTGATGATGAAAGGCTTCATCTAATATCAAGATTGGCTGGATGAAGGTTCCCCTACACTTGCACACTCCAAGTCCCAAATCAACACAGAGAGAAAGTTGTGGGGGCTGCATCTCCTCTGTTTTTTCTATTGGGTTCACTCCCAAGTTACCTGCATGCTGGGAGACAGCTCTTTTGGAAAATTTCCTCATTTATATTGCGAGAAAGCTCTGCTGGTATGCATGGGTGGGGGAGCTGGATTGTTTTGGTTTGGGTTTTTTTGCCTTTAAAAAAGAAAAATAAAACAGGCCATCTGCCTAAACTTCTCCTTCCACTCTCTTCCACTTTGGTTTACACTGGAGGAACTCAATTATAAGAAATACAATAAATATTTATCGAACTGGTGAGAGCAATAGCATATGCTGAACACGCTCTGTTTTCCTGGATTTTTCTCCCCTCCTGCATCAAGCCCTTGTTCTGTCAGAATTGTTTTCATGTTAGTATTAGTCAGTCACTCCCCATGTGTCAGTAAATGCAAAACATGCCTGCTGTGAGACAGAGAGCGCGGGTGCCACTTTGCAGCTCCTCGGGATGCGAGCTGGCACAAAGACAAAGCGCACACAAAGGATGACAGGCGCCACAGCCTGCTCCTCCAAACAAACTGTGGGAATGATAATACCTTGGGAACAGGGTTGGAGCGGTGGGGAGGGGGAAGAAGCACATAGACTTCCAGAAGCTGAAACTCAGCTGGAGAAGGTAGGGAAGGTCTCCTCTGCAGAACGCATGGCACAGCTGCTCGAGGAAAGCAACATCTGCGCGTGGGGTCAGGTATTACAACCTGGTAGCAGAGCCTATTAAACGGCCATCTGTAGATGGTTTGCTTATTTACAAGCATTTCAATAGTAGAGCTCATCATCACCTAATAAATGTTAACAAACTTGGCCACATCATGCTGCTGTAAAGAAGGTGGGTTTTCATTCCCTTTCCAGCCCACAAAACGCATTAACTTTGAAGTGCTTCCACTTGTAGGTGCTAGGCACTGGTTTGACTGGAAGCCTCCCTCTCTGGCTAAGAACTAGCCTAGACCCAGAGGGGGATTTGGCTCAGGCCACCTTCTGTGTGCTACTGGCCAAATTGCACAGGATCCAACCTGCAGAGCACTTGGGCATCGCTCAGCACTGCTGAGCTGGCTGGGGGCGAGCAGAGCCACGAGCCCTCTGCAGAGCCCGAGGACCACGGCCAGCACCAGCACTGGAAGAACAACCAGCTCAAAGCAGCCTCACGGGAATCGAGCCAGGCATCCAGAATGAGGACTGCGGAGCTACATGATCTGATCTCACATCATACAGAAAGCCCATGGTACAGTCCAGAAATAGCTCAGCCTTTCAGCTTGTAGCATAGTGACATAGCCAGAAAAAAAATTATAAGACAGGAAATTATAGTTGACTGGATCCATCATTATTCTTTTACAATCTGTTACGTTCAGGTTAATGTTTTTCATAGCTTACACTGGTTTTCAGCATTGCATCTGATTTTTAACTGACCAGGAGCTGGAATAGAAAAAAATAAGCTCAGATCTTGATCAGGAGTTCACCTTCAATTCCCAGGGAAGATTTGTGTCATGAAAAATGCTGCAGAATCATTAATGAGCAGTTGTAGTGGAGACCTCCGTTTGATCTCCCATCCATCAGATGGCACCTTCGGTATTGCAACAACCCAGGCTTCCCACAACACCGAGCACTTCCATAGTGCTTCACCTATTCCAGGCATTTAATCAGCATAATAGATTAACGTTTATAGATTAGCTGACTCAGAAGAAGACCACCACACTCCGGGTTCCTGGCGTCCCCTTCTCTTTTCTCAGCACATAGTGTTTAGTTGGTGGATAGGAATCAGCTAATTAACCTGCTAGTGTTCAGGAGTTCACAGGTTGCTGTGAACCAGCCAGGTCATAAGCAGTGGGTTAGGAATGCCCCCCCAGATACACACTAGGGTAAGGACAGTCAGTATCTCCTAACTCTTCTTTATATCACCACTAAATGTGAATCTGCATCACCTTCCACTTGCCATGGGCAAAGAGCACACACCTAGGCTGGAATGAAGGTTCAAGTGGCTTGTGGTACCCTGGTCATAGCCCTCAGTGGGCACCTCTAGTAGACTGAACTCTAGATGACACAGTGATCATCATGGTCATTTGGTGGGGTTTCAGAATAGATATATAGTCAACCACAGAGACAACATTCGTGCCTGGCCATCCAGCTGCTATGCAGCACGTGTGTTCACACAGATACTGCCCCTTACAGAAGCAGAACCAATTCACAGGTTTACTTCATATGCAAGATTTAGTATCTTCCCAGCAGAAACACCTTAACCCAAGCTAAAGTTACGATTCATTTGGTAGTGTAGGGAATTAGGAGCCACCAAGTAACATGAATGGAGGTACCAGAAAAGAGACAACAGTCTCTTCTGACTGTTAAATAACCAACCCCAACAGTAACCATCCACCATTTCTACAAATAATACCAAAGAACCAGTGTCGAGCTGTTTATTTAAACTTGCATTACTCAGTATTTATTTCTACCAACACTGCGTTCCCCTGGGAACGCTGCTCCCCCCAGCCCCTGAGCCTGGCTCAGGCCACCAGCCCCAAACACACCAAGAGACTCCTGTGCTTGAAGGCAGACATGGTAAGATCTTGGAGCTGGGTCCTCAGTCCCTCCCATGTGTTACACACACTCTCCCAGTAAACCATTATGGAAGATTCCCAAAGCCCCAAACCACTGAAATAAATGTGACCCATGCCACTGGACAGTTCGGCACCCGGAGCATCACTCCTGCTAAAGGCAGATGTGTACATGTACCCATATGTACAACCACGCCCAGGAGGCAACGCAAAGCTGTTTTAAATGTCTGGCCTTCCCTCTTCTCAGCAAATTGTACCAGTGCCCTCACTTCAGTCAATGAGCACTGTTCTTAAAGGATAACCACTAGCTTAAGAGGAGGCTTAGCAAGCACAAATGCTGCCTGTAACAAAGCACTTTCAGATAGAAATAATATTCTTCAACACCTTCTCTGGCTGGGATTTAATAAGTGTGAAATCAATGCTATAATCAAACATAATACTTATTTCCTAGAATAATCCTCTGACACAGCACTTGCTATTCCAGCTGATCAGCAGCATTGCTCAAATGCTGGAAATTCCTGATCAGTCACCCAGGGGTCCAAGGCCACTTTTTTTATTTTAACCTAGGGCACTTACTTCCTTCATCCTAAACGTTTACAAGTGGAGAAATCCTTCTGTTGCCATCAACTTCAACATCATGTTCTCCCACTGGCAGATAAATAGTGGATGATTAAGCTTTTGATGCCTAAATACCAATGTGTTTGGTTTTAACAGCCAGACCTGTGCTCTTAGGGTCTGTTTTTTATTGTATTTTCCATATTTCAACAGATAGGAGCAGAGAGGGAATCTCAGACCGCAAGACTCAGCAAGGAAGCGCAGGAAAGACCTCAGGCAAACAGCAGTGGGATGCTGCCGGTCCTAGGTGAGTTCTGCAGGTGGGAAACATCTACCTTCAAAAGCCTCACTGTCAGACAAGATAGTTTTCAATAAAGAGATGAAACTGATGGGAGGTTTTCTTTCTGCATTTCTTCCTGCTTTTGGCAGAGCAGACCTGTGTGTGCGCAAAGGAGTTACGACTTGATAGAGAGTTGTAAAGCTTTCCCTTCTTATCAAGGCTGAGCAGCTGAGACAGCCTCTTCTATAGTTGGCTTTTTAATTGAAAGATTAGAAGTTCTCATGCAGTTTGCATGAGACAGCATTTCAGAAAAGTCCCCCAGAGGACAAGTGTTCCAATACTCTGACAGCCCCGGGGATGGAGCTGGCAGGGACCACGAGCATGCAGAGGGGACAAGCTGGATTTTCTCATCACCAGGTCAACACATGTCAATAAAGAGTTTGATCAAGCAGCCCCATTACCAGTAGGTGATTCAGAAGCACTCCAGGCTTGGTGTTGGGGGACTATACAAATTCCTCCTTTCCCAGGTAGCTCGTGCTTCCCAGTGCTGATGCCACAGGACCCGCTGCAGCTGCACAGGGGGAGAGCAGAGCTGAAAGCAGCCGAGCCCTGGGCTGCAGCTCAGACTGAAGCCTGGGGCCAGGTCTCTAGGGAGATGTTTTAAGGAGGCAGCCAGCTGCTCTATCAGTGAGAACCGCAGTCACTGCCTGGGGGAAGGAATTGACTTCACTCTGGAGAGACTGGAGAGGACGAGTTGGCAGCAGCATTAGAGGGACTTTGATCGTGCAGCTCAAGCTCCTACTTAGGTTAAATGAGTGAAATTTGATGGCCTATCTTTGAATCCTGTAATCCCCCAGGGAAGCAGCAAACACTCCAACTCTGCTGCCCAGTGGAAAAGAGCCAGGAGACAGTTTTAGCATCTCCCAGCTGAACAACAGGAGCATCCACAGCATCCCCACCTCAGTTCAGCTGCTCCTGGCAACCAGGGCTGCCCTGTGTCCTGGCTGGGAGCAGCTGGGAACCTCAGCTGGTGGTGGGATGCATGGACATGCATTCAGACACACACTGCTACAGCATGGCACCTTTTTAGTCATTTCAGTATCACAGAAAACACCCAGCCCTTCACGGGCTGATTTGCCAGGAATAATCTTCAACCACTAAAAATGGGGAATGCAAAAATCCAAGCCATAAAATCCTGATATCTACACTACATAGCAGAAAACAGCACCAACACACCGGAAAATAGAAACCAACAATAAACACCTTCACAAGAGCTGGGCCCCGTCAAAATAAACAGATGCGCATTTCCACATATTATTGCACTGCCACGCACAGCCCAAAATGCATTTCCAGACTCAAATGGTTCACTATTAGTTAGAACAGACAAAGAAAATTAAGATAGCGTCACGAAGGGACAGCACCTTGTGTGAACACCCTCTGCTTTCATGCTTTAACACCTGAAGGAACAACATGAACTCGACCCACCGGGGCAGCTCAGGGACCCCCAGCACTGCTGTGCCTGGAGACACAATCACTTTAAAGCAAACTATGTTTTCTTCAAAAAGATTTAAATGAAACTCCATTTAAATGGGAGGATGTGGATTTTTTTTTTTCCAGTTGATAAGCTAGTTCTCTTTTGTTTGAATCAGGCTTTAAAAAAAAAACAAGTCAGTGAAAGAAAAGGAACTTCTTTTCCCTTTAAGCCTTGCAAAACTCATCCATCACCCATCTGTCCACCTTGCACCTCATTATTTATTATTCAGGACTCGACAACTAGCATGCCAGTTAAGATTTTCCCTGAAGAAAGCTGGCATCCAGACAGACAGCAACTGCTAGCAAAATGTTTCTTTTTGATTCCTCTGCCCTCCTTCACTCCATCCCTTGTGGTGGGAATAAATACGAAACCTTTAAAGTAAATAAAACAGTTTTTAATGAACCAGTGAAAGCAAGAGAAAAACAAAACACAGAAGTCTGTTTTCTTTAGTCAGGCTGTATCGGTTCTCCATTAAACCACCCTCCTCGTGGTCCCTTTCATCCTTCTGAGTTCTCATCCATAAAACAAAATCTGGTCTCAGACACACGCAGGCTTTCGGATACAAGAGGCATCTGCTGGTCAAACCACAGGTCCAAAGCACAACTACAGCCATGATGCATTTTTCCAGGCATCCCTCTAATGAGATGATTGAGTTTAGTGGATGCTGGAAAAGCAGCTACTGCAACCCAGATGCCTTTTCTCAGCTGTTTGCTGTGGCAGCGGTGAAGCCGAAGGCAAAGCAGCCAGCAACACCACCAGGGCTGGGTCCATCCCGACCGTGCACGGACATCATGCTCCTGGAGGCACGGAGAAAGCCTGAAGGTCAGTGTGAACACAGCCTCTCTTCACCGGGGACTACCTGCAAGTCTCCTTAATGCTGAGAAGGTATTCCCAAAAGCGGCATTGCTTTACAGCTAGAATATGTTGGCAGTCTCCAGGTTGCCTCTGCAAACAGGCACTCCACATGCCGCACTGGTTTCCGGAGGCATCCGTCCCATCCAGGTCTCCGACGTGCCATGGCCACCCCTGCAGCTCCTCCTGCACCCAGGTGCTCCAGCATGCAGCTGCCAGCATGGGCAATGCTCGGCTCTTGGGTCAACCGGCTCTACCGTGCACTTGAAACCTATTCAAGGGGAGCTAGCGCTGGATTTGAATTCTCACCACCCAAGGCACTAAAAGACAAACAGCTGCAGCTTTCACCTCTCCCTCTGTTTCAGGATTTGCAGAATAATTTAACAGCGAGCGCTACTCCCAGCCTGAGGGTTACAAGCCCCACAAGGCAGCCCAATACAGAGCCACGCACTGGCCTGCATTAAAACATATGCCTTGAAAAAGCAAGCAAATTCTCAGATACCTTTGAAAACAAGGCATTTCCCCCAGCTCTTCCCAACAGAGAGCAGCCTTGTGACAAAGATGGAACAGGGTAAATGAAGTGATGTCCTCTCCACAATAATACCTTCCTATTTTCATATCTTGCATCAAATACCATCCGCCTTTGTGACACTCACAACACGGATATTTATCAGAAACAAAAGCCAGAAGAGGGGAGATTTTTTTTCCCCTCTTGGTTATCTCAATTTCCTGGATGTCAGAGTTTCACATGTTGGCTGATGTGCGTTTCATGTAATACATGAATATAATTTATGCAGGAACCTATCTGTAAACGTGCATGTTAGGGTGCTCTATCTTGTGTGCACATACAGGCATACTGGGTGCAAACAGCTCACATACAGACCGTATGGATAGTTAGGTTTGATGAATATGTGGGAAAGCTCAGTTTTCTCAGACTGGTACTTCCCCAGCGGCAGCTCACAGTGCCCAGGTAGAGAACTGACAATTTGGGAAGGAACAGCACGACCTCATGATGTGGATCGGGCTCTGGTACACAGGCTCACACAAGTGCCACATTGTGTGTGCCACCCTCAGCTACAGCTGCGGATCCCCAAACACGACATAGTCCTGGCATCTCCAGGTCACTCACTCGTACCTCCAGAGCCCAAATGGATGCTGATCCACAGCCATATCTGTAAATGCAAATACCTCTATTATCCATGCACCACAATGACTTTGTCCCTGGTGTGGGTGCCACTGCAGCCACCAAAAAGAGGAAAATAAAACTACCCACAGCAAATGTTTTACAAAAAACTGCATTGGAGTTCTGAAGTTGTGTGGTTTTGGGGGTTGCTTTTTGTTCGTTTCGGGCTTTTTTTGGTTGCTTGGCTTTTCTTGTTTGTTTCTTGATACTGCCCCCCCCTCCCCGCAACTGCCTCATTTTTTGTATCCCAGTAACTTATAGTAGTAATCTAATGTCTTTCATTCCCCAAATTCATCATGATCATAAATCAAGACCAGGAGTAACTGATTTTTCTTTGGTTGTGCAGGCAGGAGAAGCCCTGGACACGCACGGGAGCATCAGACTGCCTGTTGCGCACCCAGGGCTGGATCAGGCCACGGGAACAGAGACCTGCATCCGCTCCAGCCTCCCTGGCTGAAGCATCACGTCACCCATCATATCAAGTTACCGAAAACGTTAACAAAGATGTCACACCAACAGCACTCAGCTTCACATACACGACCCAAAACACAATATTCTGTTAGAGAAACAGTCTTTTCAAGTATCTTGTCTCCAGAAGCAGTAGCACAGTCCAAAACATCAGTTATTTCAAAAACATAAAATAGCAAGACCTGCAGTTCTCCTTTTATTTTTTTAAAGGATCCGCTTTACTCCTTTAGCTGCTTACTCATTTGCACTTACCTTTTAGTCTGATCATGTAAAAGGTTTTGGAACAAGTACAGAGGAAGAATAAAAACATAATGGTTTCTCACTGCTTGAGGGCATAACTCTAATTAAAAAGAACATTCTTGCTTTTAGCACCCAGGCTTCTCTCCCTTCAAAATCTGAACTTTGACATTTTCAAACTGAGATTTAAAACAAGAAAATAATTCTCAGCGCCATGATGAAGGGCTGCCTGCTCTGTGCAGCGGGAAAGGGGAGCGGGGAGGGAGAAAGAGGTTCAAGGCTAATAGACTTATCAGGGAATCTGAGTCGGGAAAATGCAGATTTTCTCCAGCAGCAAGACCCCAGCTTGCGTTCACACATCAGCACTGCAGTAGCAGCTCTGCACAATTCCCAGTCCCTGCACGGATCTGTGCCATGTGCTGCTCCGCTTCAACGAGGGTGCACACCGATACACATGCACTGAACAGCGTGTACACACAGACGCATCGATCCGATGTGAACTGCCATGTACCAACACCCCGGCTGAATCTGTGGTCAAACCCATTGTCTGGTGGTGGCATCAGACATCCATCCATCCATCCATCCCTCTGCCATGCTGCTCAGTCTGGTTTCACCGCCGTGCAGCCCATCAAGTCATACACATGAATTCTGCAGGTGATGTAGACAACTCTGATGGCATCCCAAGTGGGTTTCACCTGTGAACGTACCTTTCAGCACGAACACAGGTCTGTGTCTGCACACCCAGACATCTCTCCTGGGTCACTTCAGAGAGCTCCTCTAAGTAAGAGCAGATGGAGACCTGACAGGTAAATCCCTGTGGATTTACCAGGGCCAAGCCAACCATTATGAAGTAGCTTGTCCTTATGAAGCAGCTTGTCCTTGTCCATCTCCAAAGTCAGCTGCTCATCCCCAACTCAAACCGTCAGCTACAGACCATGCTATCGCTAACACAAACTTACATAAGCAGGTCAGACATGGAGATATATAAATATGTATACATACATACACAGGAATCTTCCAGAACTTCAGGGCAGCTTGCCCAGTGCTACTCCAGGCACCAGGTATTTCACAGTGCATTCAACATCCACAGCACCCCCCCAATACAGTTCGACTTCCCAAAATGATGTGCATTAGGTTTAGCCACTCCTTCCAACCCCAACACAAGCAACTTCAGGCCAGAGCCACCCTCTTCAAAACCTTTCCCAGATGCCATTTATCTATGTAAAGTAACAGAGCACCTTTGCAGGGAATAATCAAGACATTTGTAGCCAAGGCTGCCTTCCCTTGCACATGCTGCAAAATGACCCTTATTACCATGGAAAAACATTACTTTAGAAGTTAGATAGAAACATTACTAAGCAAGTCTTGCACCACCATTCCACAAGCAAACTCACACATACCTGCAGAGTCGAGCGCAGTTAAAATATTGTTCCTGCATCCAGAAGGTTTCACAGAAAGCCCAGAGCCCATACCAAACTGCTGTGGTCAGAGCTCCTTGCTGGCAGAAGGGTTCCAGAGATGTCTCCGATGACAGGCTGAGGTCCCATGTATAGCAGCTTCTATCCAACAAATAGTTGTATTTTCCTCTCCATAAGCTGTACAACATCGCTGCTCAAAAGACCATGCAGATAACACTGTATTTTGACTGCAAATACAGCCCCCACACACCAGCTAACCCCTTTTCTCTACCATACTTGAGGGGTGCAAGCTCCAGCTACCCATTTAAGTCATTAAGTAAATTGGCAGAGCAAAATGAGAATCAGCAACACCTGTTGCTAAGGAGTCACAGGTGTAGCAAGCTAACACCTTATTCCCTGCACATGTTTTGCTTAGAGCCCCCTTTACTCTTGTGATATATCAACTATACATATTTTAGAGTTAGCTTCTAATAATCAGGTAAAGGGCATTCGCTCTCAGATTAGGAATGGGAAAAATAAGGAAAAGCATAGAACCACAACCTCAGAGAGCAAAAATCAATAGACACAACATCAAGAAATAAACAAATGAAAGGCTTGGAATCAAGAGTCATTGAAAACGGCAATTTGGAAAGGTGCATTACAATTAAAATCTTGGTAGCTATATCAAATTGACCAATACTCTTCTATTTTTACTTCCACAGATTACACAGCGTAGTTCATTCCTTCTTGCAACAGGAGTAATTCAATCGTTATCACCTCCCACCAATATTAGTATTAATTTCATTTTAAACATCAGTATAGAGGAAACATTTACTAAGAGCAAATAAAAACCCACATATATATGGATTTCCATGGTGAAAATCAGTTCATCAGCTAATGTGAAAACATGACTAAATTATTACATACCCAGCAACATGTTCCTTTAACATGTACTTGTAGCTGTGGTAGAGTTGGAGTATTTTGCAAGTGAAAAATATACACAGCAGTGGGACAGGCGCCCCACTTCACTGCTGTGTAGGGAAGGAGGTTCCCCATAACTCAGCATTAACCCGCAGAAGCACAGAGCTTGCCATGCACACAGCTAATGAGCAGCTATCAGAACCACACGTGTCGCCCATGGAGACATTTGTACCACGAGCACCCTTGTGATAGGACATGCTGGAGAACTCAGAAGCAGCTGGAGGATAATTTATTTGTGATTTGGAGTCCTCATCCTGTATAACAACTTTAACTGGCTTCTGGATGATTGACCAGCCTCATCCATCATATGCTCCAAAGGAAAACAAAGCCAGGCTGCAATTGTTACTACAGGCAGGTTTTTTTTCTTCTTTGCTTGTTTTCTGACAGAAGAGCAAACGCTTTTCTCGAGTCTTTCTTTGTGACAGCAGACGTGGATGTACACACGGACGCAAAGGAAAGGTCAGCAGGGACAAGGACAGCAGACGGCTGACCAGCAGCCATGCAGAGCTACATACACCAGCCTTCCACACAGCAGAGCAGGGGAGAGCAGGCACGGACCATCCTCTCCACCAGTGACGGGCTGGTTCGGCTGAGTATTTCTGTCAAAAACAGGATTTTGCAATCGTTGTCACCAAGGAAAGCAAAAGCGAAACAAGCCTCTTTGCTGCTGCCGTTCAGTTTATTTGGGGTTTTAATCCTCTCCAGCAGTGACGTCTGAATGAGAACAGAGGCTGTGAAACTCACCCACCCTGCCAGCACACACAGAGGTTGTTTTCAAATCATTTAAGAGTGATTTAGACACTTGAAAAAAGCCCCAAACCTCAACTAAGTGTTTGTAATTAAGATATGGTCCAATTTCAATTATTCCACTGATTGACCTTTAAGTGATAGATTTTCAAAAGAACCTAATAAAGTGTCAGGTTTCCATTAAAATGTAAAGAGATTGATACCTAATCTGTTTAGGCTCCCTTGAAAAATCCAGTTTACATTAATCTGTGGAGAAGCTTCGCACTTTTGAGACTACAAGTCAGTAGAATTGACTCTTACACTGTATAAATCTGATGAATGCTAAATAAGATGTTCCTAAAGCATCTGTCCATATGTCTCTGACATGGACAACATCATCCATTCTAATCCAGTCCTGGACCTGGGGCAATAGAATTTCCTAATTTCCGCTAACCATATGTTAGCTTTGCCATATGGAAAAAATTTGCACTAATGAGAGTGGTGACAGAGCCAGATTACTTTCCATATGTAATCTAGAGTAAGTCAGAATTAAACCCAGACCTCTCCAGAGGAGAAACTGGGTACAGCCCATGGATGGCCCTGCAGGGAGAGCCCAAGCTGCCTGGCAAACACATTGTAAAGCATTCTCACACATCTTCTTCAATAGGATGAATTCTCTGCATAATTATTTTATGGTATTGTACCCAGATAGGAAAGCCTGGTTGTCTGCCATGAGTACCAGGGCTTCAAACTGTGAGTGAAAACCTGAATTAGTTGATATTACTGAGAACGCCATTCTTACAGAAATTCAGCAGTGCCTTGATCGGATTTTATCAGCATTTCAGCAAAGGATGTATCAATTATACAAAAACATGGCTATGAATTTATGTCCTTTCAGTGTTAAGATGCTGCTACCAGGCATGCTGCAGTCTGAAAGAAGTGATGCAGGTGACACAGCTGGGGAAACCGTCAATATTTGTCCATCTTTGCCTAACAGAACGTGCGTTTAAGTCACAGACAAGAGCCTAGCGACTGCAATGTGCTCCTCATCTGATCATTTCCCTGCACACTGAAAGCTCCGCAATCAGGGGAAAGAACTAGAAATGTGGGGAAAAGACTTGGCAGGTCCCCAGTTACTCAGCTCCGCTATCCACCCCCATTGTTTCACATCATCGGTCTGGGGAAGTTGTTCCAGGTCAAGAAGTCCAGAGGACATCTCCTTTAAGCTGAAATTGGCTGTGTACCCGTGTGGGGACGGAAACCCCCGCTGGGTGCAGATGCCTGCGCGAGGCTGACTTGGGTCCCAGCGACCCTGATCTTGGCTTAGCTCAAGTAGACCTCTACCACCTTACACTGGGGCGGCTCTCAGTGAAATGACTTCTCTTGGGTCAAGGACTGGATAAGGGAGGCATAAATTGCCTGCACTCCTGTGCTAGGCTAATGCCTTCTCTCTGCGAGGAAATCCGCATCTTCAAATTAAACCAAACTTCCTCCTCACCATGGGTGCCTCCAAGCAGATGGTCGTGTGTTCCCTATTGTAAGTGCTGATACAGCCCAGAAAGGTTATCTAATTACAGAAACAATACTTATTGGATGCACTAATGCTTCTGCAATTTTAATAGCAATATGATAGCTAGGATTTATATTATTTTCCCTTTCTGATTAATTATTTACACAGAGACAAGCCTAGATTATTAAGTACGTGTGCGCCGCGCCAAGCTGCAGAGAGATTTTTAAAAAGAAAAGAAAAGAAAAGAAACAGATTCCAAACTTCTTGAAAACAAGCACCCAAGTATGTCCATGTCCTGTGACCCAGCACTTTGCATCAAGGCTACTGAGGGCACACACTTGATCCAGAATATCGCAGGTAACGTCATAACTTCCTAGTCTGGTAGTAAGCTACGGCAGGGAAAGGAAATTCAATGTCAACGTATCAGTGAAGGAAAGCTGCGTTTCGCTATAAGCCTAACAAAATGCCACATAGTAGTACATGAGAAGTGGGAAACATCATTTAATGAGGGCAGCTCTGCAGTGGCTGTTCGCCTGCCCTCCACGTAATGCATCCCTGAGGAGAAAACTTAGGGATCGCCAAGACTTCAGAGAGACATTTGGCAAATACCCAACTCATTTTAAAGCAAAGCCGTGAGTTCTTCAAGCCGATTGGAATCCCAGGGAAGCATACCTTTCCTCCCTTTTTTATTAAAAAAAAACACCATCCAACAACATCTGTCTAAAATGTCCTTTTTTTCCTAAGATAAAGTAATTCTTGGAGATTTGCCCCCCTATACTGTAACATACTAGTCAGATACCTATTGCTAAATGGCAACATTGAGCCTGGCCAGCTCTTCAGGCAGGATGATGCAACTTTGAATATTTCATTAAGAATATTCAAATGTGTTTGAGACACTCTTAAGGCTGTGGGTAAAATTCTGCCCGTTTATTGAAATCAGAAAACTGTAGCCACTGTACAACCATTCTGTCCAAAACACAAACCTCTGGTTTACATCTGTGCAAATTCCCCTGCGTTTGTTCATTGTCCTGCTAACTTTCTGCAAGGCCAGATTTCTAGAGGAAATTGTGTTGTTATCCTCCTTCGCTGCTGTGCTGAAGCTGAAAAAGGAGGTTCCTAAGTAACGCTTATATCATTAAAATCGTTCATCCTGCAAAGAAATTAATCCTATCAAGTTTTAACCAGGTGGCAACTTTGATTTGTGAATAACAGTTTTAATAAAAGATATTTCACAGAACAGAAGAATCTCTAGTGCCCCAAAGCCTCCTCTGACTGGGAATCTCTGGTCATTAACAAAATTAAAAACAAAAAGGCAGAACCATCACTACCCCCCTCACCTGCAGAGGAGAGGACAAAAACCAAATCCTTAGACAAAGGGCCTGAAACAAGAATTCTACTTGGAGTGACTCTAAAATGCCACCATAACCTCACAGGTTAGGCGTAAAAAGAAAAGCACAAGTCTATGAGACTCAGCAGGGCAGGCAGCTTCTTCTCACATCTGCTTTCACAGCATTGCAGATGCATTAAGTAAATCACTCCAGGTATAAATTTACCATAATAGATGGAGAGGATGTCTCCTCCCTCACCAGGATCAGGCACCCGTGGCTCAGGATCCTGCTGCCGCAGGGGGAAGGGTCCCTGCCTGTCCCCATTTGATACCCTCCAAGCAGCTGGAGGACAAGGTGACACAAGAGCCCCCTCCTAATCCCCGGCACTGGAATACAGGTAAATCACCATTTCAGCAACCAGAGAGGAAGCGCATGGGGCGATAGCCCACACACGTCTGCACAAAACACCCCAGAAGAGGAAGAGGTTTAGGGACAGAAATGGTCATGCATCACACAACTAGTGAAGGTCATGGTTTAGCTGTGGAGTGATACCACAGCCACAGAAAGAGCCCTGACCTTCACCAAGAGCTGCAGAAACATAGATCAAGGTTGAATCTCAGCTGTTCCAAGACCCAGAGGGAAATGAGCTTCTCCAGGAAAGGAGCAAGAGAGGGGCAGATTCATCGGTCTGGGAACTGCAAGTAATATCCCTGGTAGCTTCATAGCCTTGGGTGCTAGAGCTGACGACACACACTATGGTAAGAAAGCAAGCAGCAATATTCATGGACGGGTCCGAGTGTGTGTGGCTATTGCAGTCACACTGCAACGTTGTGAGCATTGCAGCAGCATCTTCCTCGTGCAAGTCACCTCTGCTCCCGCTGCTCCAAAACACACTCCTGGAGTAGGACGGGGTAGGAGTGGGCACTGCTCTGGCTGCGAGGAGAAAAGGCAGATCTAGGGACTATTCCCGCCCCGCTATTTTCTGGTGAGAACTTCACAATACAGTGAATCTCGGGTAGCAACGAGACCTGCTGCGTAGGGAAAAGCCAAGTATGAATAAGAAACCCTTCCATCACGCTGTCGCAGAAAGCGAGTTCCCTGGGGCTTGAAGGAAGGCTGTGCCTTAAATGATTTGCTCTTTAATGGCCTTTTTCTTTGCAATCAGCATGTGAACTTTGAAAAACCACCAGTTTGGTTTCTAGAGTGCGTAGTCCTGGGCCCACCGAACCCACACAGCTCCCCACTCCCAGCGCTTGAGCTGCCTGATTGGCAACCCTGCCATCAAGAGCCTCTGTGCAATTTCTGCATCATGTATTGTATTAAAAATAATATGCTTCTGATTTTAAAAAGAGTTTTTTAAAAAGACGCTGTTCGCACGTCACCTTCCTAAAAGCTAAAAAGGTGCATTTTTAGAAACAGAAATGTAAGCAAGAAAGTTCTGCGATGGACCAGTGCGGCACATCTGCAAAGACGTGTAGATGAGTTTCTTAGGGACATAATTTAGTGCCAGAGATAGGTTATGCTTGGACTTGATGATCTTGATGGTCTCTTCCAAGCAAAATAATTCTATGATTCTATGCAGGGTCAGATGAGCCTCCCTGAAACCAGCAGGACTCATGGTGGGAGTGGAGGGTCCATCAGGGCCAGTGCCTTGCAGGATCAGGCCCAACCTCTGCTCTTACCCCTTTGCAGAGAAAGGGCTGGACGGAAGGAGATTCTCAAGGAAGACTCGACATAGTTGGTTGCAGGGAGGTGGCTGAGAATTCTCTAATGCAAGAAACATATTGCAACAGAAACTGGGAGGCTCTGCAAGACCCAGAGGAAAGTGCCGCAGTTAGATGCTATCTGCATGGACAAGACTTGCCACTGCCCATGTCGCCCCCCTCAAAGCCTGATCTCCATGAATAGCCACCATTCAGCCTCCAGCACACACCCAGGACATGACAGATGTTGTCCCCTCAGTTACATGTGGAGTCTCTGGTGGACCAGACTGCTGCACCAAGTCCCCAGCTGTCACCTTTACACCAGACCAACCCTCTTCTACCCCGTGTCCTGCAGCCTCCCACATCGGTTTCTTCCTGGTGTCTTCCTCTGAGGGCTCAATCACCGTCAAAATTTCTCATCCTCTAGGAAAGTTATAGAGGACTAATGCTGAGCAGCAGCTTCTAACCACTTCTCATGAAACTAGCTTAGTCTTTGTTGAACTGTATTTATTTCTGTTTTCCAATACTAAGGAAAAGCAAACAATGTAGAAAACCTTTAATTTCACATTTTTTCCCAGCTGGTAAAAATGATAGCTAGATATGCACACATCAGTATAATCATCCCCTAAACAAATGGCACAATGACAAACCGAGGGGGCGGGGAGAGGGGGAGCAGAGCACAAGCTGGTGTTTTCAATTTCAAAAGTATGCATTATTTACACTGCCATTATTCCACTCAATTTGAGTTCACGCTTTAGTCCTAATTTCAGTATAATCAAAGTCAATGAATATTTAATCAGCATTGCTTCCAGAAATTGAGTAATGCCATTAACATAATGTCCCCAGGACTTCAATGCCGATTTTCCTCAAAAGCATGGGACTCCCACTCTTTCTGCCCTCCCCCTTTACTTTAACCAGTTGGTGCTGTGATCTCCACCTTTGCTGGGTTTAACAGTGTGGAACCCGTCCAAAATGCAGGGAATGGAAGAACCACTTCCCAAACGCAGAGGTGTCTCACCACCCGTACTGATCCAGCCCCAGGATAGTTAATGAAAGTAGAGAATTTCACTTCAATATGGCTCAGTATGGAAAAGCGTCGTAATAACAATAATCCGTTTGCACTTCTGGATCACCTTTCAACAGAGGGGCTCAAGTCATTCTGCAAACATTAATTAATCCCTTCCACTCCCCTGAAAGGAAGACACTTATTAATGTGATAGCTAATCTACAGATAGGAATATCGGAGCATGACGAGGTTAAGTGCCTCGTTTACAGCCACCGGGGAATCCGGCAGCATTTGGGCAGAAGCTTGGAGCTCTGACTGGCTCCAAGCTCCCTTTTCTAACCAACAGACTGTGCTGCTTCGCTAAAATATGATCAAGAAAAGCAGCAGTACCTATGAATATTTATGAACAATACAAAATTACAGCACAAAAAAATCATACAGACATTTCAGAGCTGCTAAGTGATGGCTCCAGAGCTGTATCTTTATGTGCACAGAGCACTCAGTAGTCTATGCACACATGCCCCTCCAGTGGGGCTGCATCAAATCTATCATCTTTTTTAACATGACTATCACTGTAATATCTCAGCAATGCCTTCAGCAAAGACCTATCAGAGCCTTCCATCTATCTGGGCTAGCTTAGAAAGCTTTTCTCCATGGTACTACAAAATCTGTGGGGCATATGTTTTTAAATATTGGACACATTTCCCACTTTCCCTTTCGTAAAGCTATAGAGTCTTAATGCAACCTTTATCAGCAATGAACATTCTCTTCTTCGCCCATAAAATTAGACTTAGTCCTTTTTTATCATAATAAAGAAGGAACAAAGTTCAATTTTGTCCACACTCACAACACATGCAATTGGGAAGTCTGAGGTTATGTGTAGAAAGTACTTTGAAAGTTATTCTAACCTGATTTTTAGAGGGTTTTGGTAGTTTAGCATCATCACACTTTCATAAACTCTTCCATGAACAATTTCTTATGTCATGTCAGTTGACTCCAGCCTCCCCAAAGGTTACCTGTTTGCAAATCTACCTGTTGCACTAATGAAGCTCCAGTATGGCACAGGCACAGGGCAACACAGGTGCTCTTTTCAGTAATCACATTCAAAATTAGTTTCTCTGAAAGTTTCACAAAGTTGTTCAAGCTCAAACCCAGTATCACTAATATTTGATTATTTTTCCGAATTACAGCACAGTTGTGGCCAGTTGAAATGTAATCCTGCTCACAAGGCCATGCGTTTGGGTCAAGGTTAGTGAGAATAGAATAAGTAGCAGTTGGCAAAGTTAGACTGTAGTTTTATGTAGTTTTCCCGAAGTGGATAAACACGAAAACCTGGTTTGCAATCATTTACAGAGCCTTATCCTTGACTGGTCTGAAGGATTTCCTCTTGCAGATGGAAACATACGATGCATTTGGAGCAGGGATCAAGGACTAGAATGTATGCCTACAGAGGGAATGAGGAACTATTTCCCTTGAGCAGGAGTGGAGACGTATTTGTTACAGTCTGAAGAAAGGGAGAAGACTTTATAGCTCGGAAGCTCAAGTCAGCAGCAAGGAATAGCCTGTGCATGTCACCCTGGCGTTAACCATCACACAATGAAGTCTCCCTATAATCTCAGTGAAAGCACATCTATAAGGCCAAGTAGCATTCTTCTAACCTGTCCTGCTCTTAATAGCAAATATTTTGAAGTCAGAAGACCGATGGTTTTGTGTAAGCGACATATTCTTCTGTCTCTTGAATGAGGTTATCTCAGCCATGCTCCACCAACACCCTCTGACACCTCCTTGATTATCATAATGGCTTTAAATATTAGCCCTAGAAAACACTGAGAGTAAGGAAACACAGCACCAGCTGCCTCTTGGTATCAGGAATGAAAAATGGTGGCTCTGCCCTGGAAAATCCCATCTTTACTGATTCTGAAAGAAAACCCGTTACTCTGGCAACACCAAGAGATACTTTCCGCTAAAGAAGAACAAAGCAGTCATCACACACATCCAGACTGCGGCTCACCAGGATTGACTAGAAGGGCAACCAGCTTTTGCAGCAGTGCTGGGGAAGCCGTTTCCTGACAGGCAGAGGAAGAGTTAAGCCCGAGGGTGGGGGAGAAGCTAGAGGATTGCCATAGCATATCATCAGTGAGACTATTAATAGGGTACAGGTCATAACTTATTCATGAACTTCTGCACTTTCCACTCCTACAGTATGGCGGGGTAACATGGGAACACTTATGAACGACACTACTAATGCACCAAAGAGAAAGGAAACACAGTTCTGCTGCTGTTGCACATTAAACCCATATATTGCTCTTCAAGGCTATAGCAGATCAGTCAAGCAGACATCGATACTACTGTTAAAAGATTGGCCCTTGGTGCATCGCTATATCCCCGCTGGGTCTCAGATGCCTTTGGCAGATACAGAGCACATTAAACCTTTTAATCTTGAGCATACTTGCATAATTTGTTGTATAATTCCTGTTTCAGAAAATATTTGTGAGTATTGCCAGACTCAACATGCAGCCCTTGTCTCTCCAGGGCTGGTAGCCACGGTGGCCCAGTGCCAGCTCAGAGGCACTTCCCTTGCTCTTTGCAAGCCCAATGCAGTCCAGAGCAATGGACTTCCCTAATCATCCCACATTACAATTCACATTAAACTAAACCTAATTAATTGGGCCAAAGCAGACAATCCAAAAAGCTTCACAGCCTGGAAAGTAATTTCTGTGCTCTTTGAAGTTCAAGAACCCCTCGAGGGCTGGTGCCAATAACCATTTGCACCAGGAGGTGACGGCTCACCAGTCAGCAACTGCAAAATCAAAATGGAGCTCACGAGGAATGCGAAGGCCCAAATGCACATTGGTATTTCAGTTCCTGAAGGAGGCTAATACTATGGCACAAATAATTTAGGACTTAATAAACATGGCAAAGGCAATGGGCTGAGTCAGTAGCAAGACTGTGGAGAGAACCTGGATATACCTAGGGATCGAGTTTTTTTCCTCTCACCTACTCTCCTGGCAAGAGATTTAGCACTTGTCACCGGTCACTGTTTTATCTCCACTGTCTTAATTGTCTTCCTGCTAGTTAGGGTTCATTGTACGTTATATTGATTGTTTTTCCCCACTAATTGACTCTGTGGTTGTTGGCTTCTTTAATTGCCATCATGAAAGGCACTGTAAATTGCCCTATGTCAACAGTAGCAATGGTAAAAAAACATAGCGGTGCCAAGGGATCTCTGTTAATACAACGGGGAGACACCTCAAAGCAAGCAGCTTTTGTCCCCAGCCTAGGTACAGAGTCTTAGTGCTGAACCTTACCCATTTTCCAGCAAGCTTCTCATACATACACAGATGTGAAGATATGAAGTGTGAGCTACAATCCCAACAAGAAGATCCCTAGATATCTCTTGTAGGGTCAAGGAAGAGACCAGCCCATTGCAAAGGAAACGCTCCACCTTCTGTAAACATGGCTGTCACCTAACCTACAAGGTTTTGGGTAGCTCTGAGCCCCTTTAATCTCCTCTCTCAGGCAGCTCATCCAAACACTTTACACTGAAAAGGAAGATTTTTGTATTCATATTCTGGTTTCGAGTTCTAGTTTAGAACCATATTCTGGTTCTAGATTCATTGACCCAGATGATAGATGTACACAGCCTACAGCATGCCCTTTCCACACACAGGTACTCCTGAGCTCCTCCTCCAGTTATTTGAAGTCTGATCCTGATTCCCTGCCTACCTGTGCAAATGTGCACGAGGGGGTGTTTAAAGGTCCTTTTTCATCTGGGTATAGCCATCTTGCTAGCCTAACCAATATGTAATCCTATTGCAGCTGACGAACTATGCTATGAAAACTCGCGTTCGCTATTCCTACATACACGGATCTTTTTGCTATTCCTTCTGACCCCTCCTAGAAGTAACAAAAGCATCAGAAGAGGAATTCCCCCTCAGCACTTGAAATCTATCCCACAGCCTTCTCCACTTGAGCAGTTCTTACGGTGAGGAGCCAAGGGAGCGTATGCATTATCCTGCCGCAGTTATAGACCTTCCTTTAATTTCAAGGTACTGTTCTCAAACTTTAAGGAATGATTAGTAATGTGCAGCAGTAGGAGGAATGCAACTGAAGCAAGGAAAACCTAGGGATGTAATCCCATCCATCTTTAGATGCCACATCCTCAACATCTGCTGTGATCACCAATTCATTAGACCGGTGCAATCTATTCAGCAATAGCCACCAACCTGTCCCCCCGCTGCCTCTACAAAGCAGCCTGTTAAATACATTCAAGGTAGCAAGTCAATACAGAACCATTTTTCTCAGGCTTCAGTGCTTCCCAACATTAACCTTATTAACCTTTAAGCACAGCAAAGGGGTTGTTTATTTGCTTAAACATCTGCTTTGTATGGAAGTGATAAGTGTGCAGTAGGAGCGTGTGGAAAAGGGAGAGATGTCTTCTGGCCATGCTGGCCTGGTGGCTCCCGGGCTGTTGGCAGGACACGCGTCCATCAGCCCTGTCACTACATTCCAAGTGAACTCTATCAGCTTGGCTTTTTACAGAGGAGAGGGCTGAAGGAGTTTCTGCTTTCTTGGGGTCCTGCCGCCCTGTACAGATGTTCTGTTTGGCTTCACTTCGCTCTTTTCTCCATTAAAAGACCAACTCACCAGGTATCTCCCTCTCCTTTCAGAGCTCTGTGTTTGCGTGGACCGAGGGTTAGCACTGTATAACAAGCTGAGGCCATTGCTTTAATTTCTCCCACAAGACAAATACACAATTCCTTGGTTGTCTTTCTGGCACCTCTTTTATGAAGCTGTCCCTCTTTTCTCACACTAGCTTATATCAACTTGTCTCTAAAACTGAATTCACACTCCACGGCTTGAAAAAGAATAATACACATGCACATACACACAAATTAATCTAATATGTGTCTTATTCTGGGCCATTGATGGTTACGGGAGGAAAAGTTCATTTTATAAATACATGAGCTACCCTACTGAGCAGATGTAGGGCTACTCAATATTTTTGCAGCCCTGTCCAAATGCTAGGGCATTCTGAAATCCTCCGATCTTCTGCCAGTTTAAACAAGATCGCTTTCTCTGTCTGAACGTTTGTAACTCTCACCTTCTTCCTAAAACTGAGGTCTGCTGTTCCCATGTCTTCTAGTCCAGACTCATCACCCGTTGAACATTCCACAGGGAGCAACAAAAAATAAGCGTTCACCTTTAATCATATGTAGTTTTTATGTCATATCCTATATGTGACAGTTGTCAACATCATTTAACTGCAAACTTCTTGCTGGAACCTGATCTGATCTTCCATATTATTTCCTAGCTGTATGTATTATTGTAGCAGCATGAAAAGAGAGGGTGGCAGAGGTACTTAAACTGAGAGAGGGAACAGAGGCAGTCTCCAAGAGTTTTATATCCGCATTTTGAAGTGCCTGGCAAAAGTTTGCAAGCGTATTTTGCCTGTGAACAGCACACTACCCACCAATATTTGCTATGTCTGAAGGTGCCAAAAGAAAGCAAGCCTGAAACACACACAGGGGAAGGACCGAGCTGAAAAAAAGCCAACTCAGTATCTATCTGCTCACAACAAGCATCAAGCACATAAATGAGTCTTGCACTGTTCTTCCCTCATCTTCACTCCGTGGCCACTCTCCAAAGAGAAGGCAGCGTGATGAGCCAGAGGAAAGCAAAGCAAACCTCCCCGTTTCAAGATCTCATTATCTGGGAAGTTAATAAGTGCACTGAAGCTTTCATTCCTCAAGCTGAACCAGGAAAAGTTAAGAGGAGAAAAAAAATGATTTCACAGTGTCAGAATTCTTATTTCTCATCTTTAATGGTGCCTCTGTACATTTTTAATAGCTGCTCCTCCACATGAAACCTGCAGGAGCGAGGTTTAGGGAGCCAGAACTTACTGGAGTGCTTACTTACACGTTTCAAAAACCAAAAGCCTTCCCAGAGAAAATAAGATACTGATTGAAAATCTGCAAAAACTGTCTCCTCCATATACTCTGAAAGCTCATTAGCTACTTTTTGCCTCTTGAGCCATTAAGGTTGACTAGTTTCATGCCTTCAATCTTGTCTCCTAACGCCTTCCTCAGGGCCAAAAACTTCTTTAGTCTTCCTGCAGCCATCTACTGTTTTAATAGCAGCTTGAAACTTCAGAAATGCACAGTAAAACATAACAAGAACTGGTAGATTAAAATTACCAGAGATTAATATACCCAGGCAAATGGTCAAATAATTCCTTTTTGGGCTTTTCCAGGGCACGCCAAACCAGCAGAACTCCAATTTTGCTGCCGGGAACTTGACGAATAGATAGGGAAGGCAGAACTGGGGGTGTTCAGTGGCTGGGGTGGGGACAGAGCCAGCCCAGCAGGATGGGAGACAGTTCAGAGCTCCTAGACAGGCCCGACCCCCTAGAACCTCACCCTCCAGCTCTGCAGAGGAAAGGAGGAAGGAAAGGGACAAGGATGCTCTTCTACTCATCAGCTCAAGAGGCTCAGAGCTTTAAATTCACCCAAATGGCAGATGATACAAAAAACCCAAGCAGAAACAAGCGAAGTTCAAGATAACACCAGTTGTGCCCCTGCTTCAAGAGTAAGGGCTATGTGAAATGACTCTGATCGTGACGGTAGGATCCTTCTGCCTTCAGAACAAAAAGCACCTGGACCTACCGGTAAAGTTTTACAAAGATCATAGTTAGCAAAAGGATCAGGCTTTCACTTACCCACAAAAAAAGTAACCTAAAGGAAACTGGAAGTCCAATTAATTTTTTAAGTCATCCACTATTAAAAATGTAGAGGGCTGAAATTCAGCGGAACTTCCTCAGCATTTTGGAACGTCTCTTTCAATTTCCATCCAGGGTGCTTTTTTCTCTTTCAAACTGAAATTTTTCTTTGGAAGCATCAAGGACCTTAAGTCCTCACTTGCTACATCTTTGTTTGCTTCCAGCTTCTTAAAATGAATGTATTTATGCCTAAAAATAAACATAAGTGCTACTAAAATTACAAATGCATTCTAAGCAGACTAGCAAAGCAATGCTTATAAACCATACTCAGTGTTCATAAGCAATTCTACAACAACAGATGTGATAAAGAGTTAAATATTGCTCATACTGTCTTAGGACTTCAGATCACTACACAGAGCTGACCTAAATCATCTGCACAATATCCCTATAAGATAGGTGTAATATTATTTCCATTTTGGGGGGATAGGCATCATCCCAACTTCAGAAAGTTTCTCCACTCCAGTTAGTGGAGAAAAACACTTCATTTGCCTAAACTTGAGCCTGAGAGTATTTGTTGACTCTTTTTTCCCCCCGAAAGCAGCTTGGTAAGTTAGAAATCAGTCATTTAACTTGGACCTCAGAGTAACACCCACTAGTTTCAGCGGGAGAGAGTGGCTGGGGTATCCTTCAAACCATGCTCTAGATATACCAGGCTACATCTTATTCAATTAGTGTTTAAATATTTTTTAAAGACATGGAAATGGGACATTTTAAGGTGCTTGAATTCCTTTCCTTTTCTTGAGGGAAACTAAAGACACCTAAACACTCATGAATTTGAGGTCAAGCTACCTGCCTTTAGGCAACAGCAGAAACCTGTTTGCCATAAACACGCTGATCACACAACCAGGCAGCATCAAAAAACAAACTGAAATTCATGGATGCTCAGGTCCGTCTCTTAAAAATTGCTGCAAAACAGCAAGCAAAGGATCTGTAACCATTTATCCAGTACGATTGCTATTACCACCGCACATGGAATTGCCCAAGGGCAACCAGGGCATCGTCACCATCATGGAAACCCTGCGGATTGGTCACAGGATGCTAAAACCCGATGCCTGGGAGGCAACAGTGAGAGCCCAGGTTCCTGTTCCAAACGCAACACGTGAGCATCTGGCTCAGCTCCCTCCCTGGCCCGGAGGCCACAAAGGTCCCTGCTGAAGGGGAAGTTTCAGCATGTTCCCGTTAAGCCAGATTGGTTTCTAAAGCTTAAAAGAAGTTTTCCTTTCTCTTGTGCCCTTTATAATTCTCACTTTGGGTCACCTGCCTCTCAGCAGCCACAGAAGTGAGAGGATTCACCCCGGGTGTTGGAGTCAGTTGCTGACAATACATTACACTTAAAATTCCTTTTAGTATTCTACTTAGGCACACTGCAAAGGAAGAATGGATAGCTAGAATAATTAAAATATGTTTAATTTGCATGGAGCTCAGGGCATTGTTCTGACATCAAACATCACTGTCGGCCATATGTGGAATTTCAACTGCCAAGTGCTTGATTTATGTGAAAATTAGCTTAAGTGTACAAAGAATGAAAAATTTATGATTATTTCACATTTTAATAAATGCAGTGCTATGCATTAATTTAGACTTCTAAAACAATTTTGACAGTGACAAGAGAATCCTTCGCAGACTAAAAGTGCTGTAGTGCCTGTGTTTCGCAAGTCCTGTAGAATTATGTGGTAGGGTGCTAAGGCACTTAGATTTTTATGTTTTTAAACAAAGACATGATATAACTACATCACCTAAAATACTGCTTCATTTCACTCTTTCCCCTGTTCTCCCAGGAGGAAGCATAGAACTTATCAATAGCTTTCAGACAGATCGGTATCTTGCATACACAGAAATGTTTGCAGAGAGAAGAAAGAGTGCATATATTACGTTGTTCAACATAACAGGCGTTGGCAACTTTCCCCAGACTTTTGTTGCACAGGAAATCACTTGGATGGTGACAGGATCTTCCCCAAGGTGCTAAGATCTGACACCAGAGCATTATTTTTCATGAGTATCTTCTGTTCTGCATAATAAAACACAATGCTTCACCATCTCTCACTCCTTATGGGCCATCTGGGCTCTCTCCAGACCTAGATGGCAATCCCACGACATTTTCACGTCAAGGGCACCCCAGACCAAGAGAGGAAACAAGGGCAACACCTTAAGAACTGTTTCTTCTCTTGATCCAGCCTTTCATATAAGGACCAACTTTGCATTTTGCATGACAAGATCAATAAAGCGCTTCTGTCAATATCTGAAATACCATAGAAAAACCCTGACTCAAAACATAAATCACACAAAGAAAGGAGAGGATTACAGCTGTTCTCAGCCCGCACAAGTCTCTATAAGATCTGTGTTTTGCAGATGTGTAAAGCACAGCACACTCCCTTCTCCGCATGTATTGCACACTCAAAATCTACATTAAAAGAAGGTTATTAACATTGTCCTGCAAGAGTTCAGAAAAGAGACCACAACCAACTCCATTCTGTCATTTCCTAAGGTGGGGTTCTTTGAACAAAGCTCTTTGGTGTATTTCCATTTCTTTGTCTTTCTTTCTTTTTTTTTTTTTTAAGCAAACTTATAAAAATGGAAATTCTATCACATAGCCTCACCTTCAGCACAGATGAATTATAAACAGGGTTTGATCCTCCAGATTCACCTACAGTTCTCAGCATGTGAGCTTATCTAGTAACCAAAAGCAGCAAAAAGCCTTCATCCTATCTGAGAATCAGCTCTGAAAGGAGATGAGATCAGACATACACTTTGCTATTGGCTTTCATGGCTGTTTCCTGACAGCAAAACAGTACTAAGGATAAAGAACCTTAAGACCCATTCCAGCTGCTTTAAAAGGATCTGATCTGGCAGGCACAGCTCTTCCCATAAACTCTGAATCGCGAGTCAAAATCTCCACTTCATGATTGGATTAGTTATAGCATTTGTCATCAGAAAGCGGATCTTACTCCTCATTGCAACTAACAGCAAGAATAAGACTAGTTTTACTGGGATAGGAGCAAACTTTTGCTGTGTGTCTCCTCGGCACAAGAAAGCTTGGTCTGGTAAGGGAATCCAGCTGCTTAGAAAATCTGCTCACCAGGTATCAAAGAAGTGAGCGTTGCACTATGTGTTTATATTGTATTTTGCAGTTCCACTTGGCCTTTTGGGTTAAGGTGTGAATGGGTACTCTCTACCATGGCAGCGGAGCCCAGGACACTGCTGGAACCCCTCCTATATTACAACGAGGGGGTTTGGATGCCACCAGCCAGCACAGACTGTCCTCAGGCACTTCTGGACTACAACCTCAAAGCTGAAGGTTGGCACTTGTCCGGTTGGTGTCCATGAGAAGGAAACGCAAATATAAACAACAAAACCAACATTTGCTCCTTTTCTTATTGACATGCTGTTTTACTGGTGTTTATGCTGGAAGTGCCATCTCAGGTTCAATACCACCGCTCTACCTGGGAATACTGGTTCGAAAAGAACCACCTTGGTATCAAAACATCTTCATGGGCTTTGCACCGGATGGTAGATATCTCGTAACTTACATAATCACTCCAAGTGGGCTTTCAAAGTATTCTGCTCTAGTCTTACTGCATTTCCACCCCAAATTAAAGCTAATTTTAAGCACTGATTTGAATAAAAATATTTATGAGCCTTAATATTTATCTGACACTTTTTACTAGGCTTTTGTGTAGTCATTAAGTTAGATGAAAATGGTATTTGCATATTTGCAAAACAGCACATGGATAATTTTAATTTAAAAACTACAACTGGAAACTAGCATCAGAAAATGTAAATGAAATCTGGAAGATGTATGCATCTAAAAGCAAATGAGGGGCTGGCATCTGCTCCTTTATTCAGCTATCAATTTGTATAGAATACAACTTTCTGAATTTATTGGGGGAAAGTTCAATGAGGTTTGAGGACTCCGGTGGAATGTTTTCAGCCAGATGAAACTGAGATCATTCCTGTGTCAAATATTTGCTGAAGGAGGTTAGGCCTTCGACCTAATACCAACAGCCTACTCCAAGGAATTGCTCCTAACTGCAGAATGTTTTGTCAAAAGCACTACCAGCACATGGGCTTTTCAAACCAGCACCACTAAACCAGAGGACTGCAGAAGGGGGAGAAGGAAAAGGCAGCACAGGGAGCTTGCAGTAGCCAGGACAGCGAGCCAGCGGCAACGAGGGTGAACTGTTCACATAGTGGTGACCAAACCCAAACTTTCTCTACCCCTTTTACTGCACCGATGTGAGCCAGTCACTAATAACCTTGCTTTCATGCTTTGACAAGCTTGAAGCTTGCTGCCCTGGGTTATGAGCAATGAAACGCTCTACGGAGGCGTTTGATGCTCCAGCAACAGTGGGATGTTTTAGGAGAAGAGCTGTGTGTAGGTGAGGACATTCGGCACCTCTAAATCAAGCATCACCTCCAAGGGGAGCAGGTGGCTGGGCTGGGTCCTCACACCGGTCATCCAGAGCTTCTGTGGTTCAAATTACCCACTGTGCGGGTGGAAAGAGAGACAGAGCCCTACGTACCAGCTTCCACCCACAGCCCCTGTAATTTGCCTTTGTTCCTCAGAACTGACGCCTTTACTCAATTTTCAAACAATAGATTCACGTTCCCTGTTTTAAACTGGAAGCTGCACTTGGAAACGTGCCAGGAGAGGCAAAGATCATCATCGAGCTGAGCTTTCAGCCTTGGGATTCTTCAGTGAGAAAAAGGAAGAGGCAGAAAATGAAGCTGAATTGAGAGAGCTGCAGATACAGCGGGAGGCAGTGGAGTTGAAGACAGCAATGGGCTGAGGAAGCAGAAGGGGCAAAACAGGATCAGGACGGACTGAAACTTCACAGGTGAGACTCTTACTGTGAATGAAAATGAACTGAAATCTTGTCAGTCACCTGCCAGGTACCAAAACAGGAATGGCTTCTTCACCCTTTCACTTACACGAACCCACACACTGCTGCAGGGCAGGAAAAATCTTAGCAGCTCTGTGCAGACAAGGCTGTTGGATGAAGATGCTCATTGTGGGTCAGGGTTTCTGCATTAGTCAAAGGCCAAAGTCCAAGGCGAATAAAACCCACAAAAATCATTAAGTGTAAATTCCTCAGAAGGAAGTCAGAAGCAGCCACCACCTGGGTCAATGTCTTTGGTCACCTCTTTTTTAAAGACCATAAATACACCCAAACGCTCTTGTCTAACAGTATATCCGCAGCTACAAATACATCACAGGTATAACACATGGAGGCCCAGGGAGATTTTAGAACTGGCTGAAACAACATGAACTACATGATCAGGCCCAGTAAGGTTGTCTGTACAACTGTCTACAAGCCAGTCTCCATAAGAGAGACAAGCAGAGATCCCCACAGCACAGCTAATACATATTGACCACCTGGCATACTAATTAGCCAACACCGGTTTCGGTTTTTACCCACGGTGTGTCCCAGCCACAGCACCTACCCTCCCAATGCATGCCAATGGTGACACGTTTACATCAGGGCAATTCCTGGTGACACGATGAGGTCCCTCGTCCCTGACACAGCGACACAAAGCTTGGCTTGTGCCCCTAATCCTCCAAACGGGAGGTGCAGGATGAGCTCAGTCACTGGCAGAGGGATGCTGAACGCATCCTTCCCAGCGCCCCTGCCAGCTGCTTGCAGCAGGGCCGAATGGGATCTACAGCCAGCTGCCCACCTGGCAGGATGTGCGCTGCCACGAGAGCACCCACGCGAGACACGGGGAACCTGGCAGGAGTTGGAGAGAAACAAAAAGACAAAAAAAGAGGGAAGAGTTAAATAGAAAAAGGGGCTGGGGGATAATTACAAAACAGGTATTTTTAATGGTTGCTGGCAGAAACCCCAACCCTTGTATTTAAATGGCTTTTTTAATTAAAAAACAGCAGGCTATGAATGCTAATCTTTCTGAGCAGAAAGCTCCTGATGGTTTGCCTGTTTCCAAAAGACTAAATCAATCAGCAAGAAGACTAACCCCATCTCGCCAGCATTCATTTCAGAAGGGACTCAACTTTCCGAGTCTACGTGCGCTGCACTGCTGTACACACAGAGCAGGGTGTATGCCGGAATCAAAACTACAACATTCACAAAAATGCCCAATAGTGGCTTAACTTCATCTGTTTTTCTAGATCTGATCTGTCTTTCCTTGTTACTTCTTGTTTTTTTCTTTTTCTCCTAGCTAAAAATACCAGTGGAGGCCTGCCAGGCTAAAATGTGCAGTTTGAGTCCCTAATGTTTGGGTAGGGAATATTCCAATTGCTCCACATTTTTGCCTATGTAAACTATTTAACTTGCAAATCAGAAAGCAATGTTGTATGACACACTTGGGTTTTTCTTGGAATCTCAGCAGACATGCAGTGAAAAAAGCAGCATCTAACCAGCAGAGAGAGTGAGAAAAGAGAGAGAGGGATGTCAACCATGTAGTACAAAAATAAATTGTTAGCAATTTTTTATGAACTGAGGTTTCCCAAATGTAAAGCAATTCAACAATTTTGTGCCATTGCAATTCATAGCATCCGTGGGTAGAGGGATTTTAAATGAAAATTCAGCCTCATTCTGTTCTGTGTCAAGAATTACGTGTCATTTTTTTCTTCCCCGCATTTCATATCTGTATAAAGCGTTAGAGAATCAAACCTCGTTGGGAAGGCCACCTCCAGGAAACAGCATGAGAAAACCCCGCACTGCAGAGCAGTGCAAGGCTTTATACCCGACACCAACATGACCCAAATTAACTAGATTTAGGGCCTGCTTTTTCAAGCCAGCAAGTTTCGGTGCCCGTTTGCAAGCGGGAGCTGCCTGCCTTGCTGCGAGGAGGGAGCAATGATGGTCTCCCAAAGCCCGGCGTGTGGTTGTGTGCGTGCATGGTGAACTCGGGGCTGTGCACACGGGGACACAGGACGTGCCCCGAGGCTGTTAGCCCGGCTCTGTCTCTCTTGGGCACCAGGTTTTAGGGTCTCTCCGCACTGCCCCTCACTCTCAGCATCAATAACCAACCTCCACATGTGGATGATGGAGGTGGAATTAACAGAGCCAAGGAGCAGCAGCACGGTGGGGCTCTGCTTCCACATACACCCAGGACACACTCAAAACTGTCTCAATAAGACGTTAAGCCCTGCTTGCGGAGTCGTTCCTCCTCCTGCTTTTTGCCACCCTTTTCCGTTACCCAGCCGGGGGTCCCAGCGGTTGCCTCTTCACCCAGGGATGGATCTGTTGTTCTACCCACACCCAGAGCTGCTTCCCCAGCGTGTGGCTCCTGGAGAAACGTTGGGAGAGTCCCTGGCAGCTGGGGAGCACTCAGGCTGCGTCCTGCCCTCCTCCTTCCACCGCTCTTTCCATCCTCCCGTCTCAGGGTAACTTCTGAGCCACCAGCACCGGGCTGTGAGCCGGACAGCAAGGAGCGACCCGCAGCTTTCTCTGAAAGCACAAGCTCTGCCCCTGACACAAACGCTTTCTCATCTGCAAACACCTGGTCTTTTTCAGCATCATCACGCAGCAGGGCAGGTGCTGTGAAGGTCCCCTGGCCTCCGCTTTCTCTGTCTCCACACTGCGATGTCGTTTCTTCCTCCTCTATCATCGTGTCAGCTCCTGCTGATGGAGCTGACCTCCCCGCTCCTCCAGATGTTGCATGGAGCCCTCCAGCACACACACCCATCTCCAAGCACACCGCACCGCTAAGGAAAGCACATTCAGAATTAGAAGATGATGACGCAGTTTGTACTGGAGCTGGGGAGTACATAAACCCAGAGGGCAACTTGCGCTGCCTGTGCCTTTCTTAACTGAGTGAGCCTTGTTCAGGGAAACTACGTATGGGAGAAATCCGGATCAGGCAGAGATTCCCAAGAGAAATACTGGGGTATGTAAAAAAGCAACCAACCAACCAACCAAGAGTATCATGCATATGCACACAAGTAAACCCAGTCTGCTGGTCTCACAGAGCTGCATAACAAACATTTTGTGCCAAGTTGCTACAGAAAAAGAGGCAGTAAACAAGACCATCACTTTCTGACTGCTTTAGGAGCCACGGTTTCTGTATGATTCCTTCAGAGGTGCAGGGAGAGCATCCTGTCCACTGAGACAATATCATTCAATAAGCCTGCATGACCACTCTTGATGTGCCTGGATGCTTCATACAGCTCATGTCCTTATTTTGAGGCACCCTGCAAGACTCAGATGAAAGCAGACTTGCAGAAGAGCTCTTCAAATTACCGCCTGGGCGCCCTTTTCTTGACTCAGGCTGAGCTTTCACCAGGATCAAGGCAGGGAACACCTCTGAGGAATTCCTCCACAAATTCATTTTGCAGGATCCTGATTTCTCATTATGAGAGAACACAAAACCACTTGACAAGAAATGTTCTCTTTCTCTTCTCATTTTGTTTCACAACCTATGGCCTAAACCTCAGGTGAATTTTCAAATAAGCCAGCGCTCGTAGTTGCAAAGGAATCTGTATAGAGAACAAAAGCGTAGAGCACATTGGCATCCTAAGTTTTACTACGTAGTGCAGTAAGAAAGCACAGGAACATATTGACGAAAGATGTGCCTTTCCCTCATACTGCATGCAAAAGATCAAAGAGATTTTGGACACTTCCATGATTTGTGCCCCACAACCCTGCCAAGTTATTCTTTACCCCCATTTTCAGATGGGGAAACCTCAGAGGAAGATGGGATAGGAGGCCTGTGTAAACTCCCAAAGCGATTTGGGAGCCAGACCAAACGAAATCTCCTCTGCTCCAGGAATTAGCCCACTCTGTGCTCAAAAACCAATAAATCAATGCTTCATGCCATGATGACTTGAGTTTATACATTTTGCATTCAAGCGTCACACTGACACTTGCCATTCTTGGCACTGAGGAGCTAAATTTATCACTGTCTTCTCTAATATGTCCCGAGAAAGACAAGATTAGAGATCTCCTCCTGTCTGAACTGCAGGCAGGTTCCCGTTGCTCACCCAGCCACTGAGCAGGCAGCGCTACAGCTCAACCAGACGAGCCTTTCCAGTTTGATTTGCTCTACCCACTGAACAACAGCGTGTGGATCAAAGGAGGCTGAGCAGCTTGCTGTCCACCTGCTTCTCAAGTGCAATGAACCAGGAGAAAGCCGCTCTGACAATTTGAAAGGGGACTACAACCAATTTAGAAGGAAATGATTGCGCACAGTCCAACTCGATGCCTCGGACAGCATCACGGAGCAATCCTCCATCACTTAGTGTTCTGGGCCTGTCACTCTGCTGATTTCAAATGAGTTTAGGTAAACTAGTTGCACAACCATGATTCACTCTAAAACACTTCCACTCAAGAGCATTGCTCTGCCTCACTGGCGTCTTTACACTTTCGAATACTCTTTCTACTGTGCTTTTTATTTCTTGAAACAGACTTGTATAGATAAAATATAGCAAATATATCCCCTTTGATGACCAAGAATTGTTGTTTCCTCTTGAGAAAGCGGGTGAGCTTTGGGTGTGGGTGTAATCACAAATTTGGCTATCATACCTAGACCTGGTTCTCCACCTGTAACAGATCTGCAAGGTTGTGATCAAAGTGTATTGAGCAAGCATCATTGGGAACAATACTTAGCTGAGATTGATCGTTAAGCCTCTGGATTTTCATAGGAGAGAGAGACCCATTTTTGTCTGTTTGAACACTGTTGACCTTAACATCATTTGCTGTCACGAAAGTGCATTAACTATTCATCGACTTCCAAGCCCAAACTACAGTTCAGCATTTTCTCAGATGCTTCAGAAAGAAACCTGGTTGTGGCATTTCATCCTGAAGTCCCTAATGCCTTTTACAGCGAATTTCCTTGCCATGAATCAATGCAGTCCCAGTGCCCCCCTGTGCTCCAGGGGACGGCGGGGACTGTCGGGGCAAAGCTCAGGGGACATCGCTGCAGACATCTCAGGGAACCAAGCTGACCTCTAGCACTTTTGGGACAGCACAAACACAACGATGGATGAAGCAGTCTCATTAAAATAAAAAGAACAACAAAAAACCCCACCAAACGCCCAGAAAAGCCCACACAAGGTAACAAACAAACAGAAACATATGTGCTTCATGATGTCCCAGCCATTCCCTTTTTAATGGGGATGTGGACGGGCTGTTCCCCTTAAGTGCCTTTATAAAGCTGTGGCTGCAGCTGCAGAGCCTGCTTTGTACTCCACTGTGCTTGAAACTGGGCTTTCAATGACATAATTACAGGCCTATATTAAAATGATCTTATTCTTCATCAGAAAAAGATATTCCTACCCAAACCAAATTCTTCTATATCATTTATTGTATTTAAGATAATTTAATAGGTTTCTATTCATGCTGGAAGGCAGTAAATTAATAAATTCCATAGCACTTTATTTAAATATTTTAGAACAAATCTTGAAAGATGTTTTCATTTAGCTGAAAGCCGCTTAATAGCAGGTTTTTTCTCTACCACAATAAAAAGTATGTGTTTCTTTTTATTGCGCTTGTTAAAATAAATGGCATTTTTAATAAAGACTGTCCCCATAACAACATATATGATTTGATCACATTATGAAATAAATGTCATGTGAGATTATACATTTCAAAGCAGACAGTTTATGTTCTCTTAGTTATTAAATTCAATCCGTTTTGCTTCTTTCTTTGCTTTGTTTTCCTGAAGGTAGGTTCGATTTTGATGAAAACGTGACCCAAAAAGCAGATTAATTTAAGTGAGAATGTATTTTTGTTTTCTGAAGGTTTCTCTACCTTCCCATAGGATCTTAGAAGAAAAAAGAAGTGGCTTTCAGTGGCAGAATTCCAATTTGTTTCCTTTTGACTGACATTTGATTCCCAGGAAGAACACGCTACAACACAGGGCTGTGTGGAAAACTTCAAGCTAACTAACTAGATGTTTTGGTTTTAGTCCATAGAATGGGTTTGATGATATAAGCAGGCTGTAAAGCCTCCTGATACCCATCTCCCTTGCACAGAAAGCCATAGCCAACCCAGACCACGCTATTGTAAAACACTGTCCTTGACAGCGAAGCAACCCAGACGTGTGGGGCATTGCTTTCTCCTCCAGCAACCAGCCAAATACCCGTCGGATGTGAAGACAGGAATGAAGGGAACCCACCAGTGGCAGAAGTGACTTTCAGGACTGCATCCGCCGCTCATTACAAGCTGTCATTTACTCCACAGGCATTGGATTGTCCTATAATAGATGGCCATCCTCTCTTACCGTTTCCGATTCTCCGCTTCCTGGCCATCCGTCCCCTGTTTGCTGAGGGACACACTTTAAGCACACCAAAGCTCCCAGGATTTGGTCACAGTCCTTCCTCAGGAAGCCCACAAGTCGGAAGCTGGCCCAAATCTTAGGCTGGAGTTAGATACTTTAGCAGTCTGGCCTTGACTCAGTACCTATTTCATATGCTAGAATCATAGAATCATTACAGTTAGAAGAGACCCTCAGGATCATTGAGTCCAACCATAATGTAACTCTAGCTCGGAACCATGTCCCTGAGAACCTCGTCTAAACGCCTTTTCAACCCCCCCAGGGATGGTGACTCCCCCACTGCCCTGGGCAGCCTGTTCCTATGCCCTGGGCAGCCTGTTCCTATGCCCTGCACAGCCTGTTCCTATGCTCTGGGCAGCCTGTTCCTATGCCCTGGGCAGCCTGTTCCTATGCCCTGGGCAGCCTGTTCCTATGCCCTGCGCAGCCTGTTCCTATGCCCTGCGCAGCCTGTTCCTATGCCCGGCGCAGCCTGTTCCTATGCCCTGGGCAGCCTGTTCCTATGCCCTGCGCAGCCTGTTCCTATGCCCTGGGCAGCCTGTTCCTATGCCCTGCGCAGCCTGTTCCTATGCCCTGGGCAGCCTGTTCCTATGCCCTGCACAGCCTGTTCCTATGCCCTGGGCAGCCTGTTCCTATGCCCTGCGCAGCCTGTTCCTATGCTCTGGGCAGCCTGTTCCTATGCCCTGCACAGCCTGTTCCTATGCCCTGCGCAGCCTGTTCCTATGCCCTGGGCAGCCTGTTCCTATGCCCTGCGCAGCCTGTTCCTATGCCCTGCGCAGCCTGTTCCTATGCCCTGGGCAGCCTGTTCCTATGCCCTGCGCAGCCTGTTCCTATGCCCTGCACAGCCTGTTCCTATGCCCGGCGCAGCCTGTTCCTATGCCCTGGGCAGCCTGTTCCTATGCCCTGCGCAGCCTGTTCCTATGCCCTGGGCAGCCTGTTCCTATGCCCTGCGCAGCCTGTTCCTATGCTCTGGGCAGCCTGTTCCTATGCCCTGCGCAGCCTGTTCCTATGCCCTGCGCAGCTGTTCCTATGCCCTGCGCAGCCTGTTCCTATGCCCGGCGCAGCCTGTTCCTATGCCCGGCGCAGCCTGTTCCTATGCTCTGGGCAGCCTGTTCCTATGCACTGCGCAGCCTGTTCCTATGCTCTGGGCAGCCTGTTCCTATGCCCTGGGCAGCCTGTTCCTATGCTCTGGGCAGCCTGTTCCTATGCCCTGCGCAGCCTGTTCCTATGCCCTGGGCAGCCTGTTCCTATGCCCTGCGCAGCCTGTTCCTATGCCCTGGGCAGCTGTTCCTATGCCCCACAGCCCTTCCTGGGACGAATTTTTTCATAATATCCAATCTAAATCTCCCCGGTGCAACTTGAGGCCATTTCCTCTCATCCTGTCACTTGTATCCATGGTCAGTACAGTGAAATACCTGCGTGAAAACCAGTATAGAAAAATAGCCTGTTATTTTTAACCTGCCCAGGATTCCCGCTGGGAATTGCTGGATCCGTACCCCTGTTTAGGAATGCAAAAATCAGAAACCTTTGGAAAGGAAGGCTTCATTACGTCCCTGAGGTCTCCCAACACTAAAAACACATCCAGCCACAGGATGTGACTATCGGTGCCTCCCCTTCAGTACTCTGCATTTGTCCTAGGTGTCCTTCTGACACCCGCCATCCATTCCAGATATTTCAACCACGCAACTTTCTTGTTTCAACAAACAAAGCTTCTGTTAAAAATCACTGACAACACGGGCGTTGGTTTAATAAAGAAATCACTTTTAAGCTAAACATCACCATCTGCCAGACCCAGGAAAAAAAAATGCACAGCCATGAAGTAACATTTGAAAGCACATCCCAGCTCTCACCAAGCATGAACGCTGAATATTAAACAAACACCTGAAGCTACATGTGCCACCACCTAAAACTATCACTTCATTTTCCGCTACATGCTGTGACTTAGGGAAAACATTGCAGGCATCGCCATCTGTGTCGCTTTTAATTATCGATAGGAAGCGCACGCATGATGTTTCGTAACTCATTCAGAAAACAGAGAGCTGAAAGCGGGGCAGTGCATGGGTTTGAGGAGCAATCCTTGAGCCACGGGCTAGGGCCACATGTGGTCACCAGCAAGCATGGCAGCAGGTGACAGCTTTTGTCTCAGGGACAGGCACAGCCTCTCATTTGACAGGGAAGAGCTGAAGTTTTGGGCTTGAAACCTGTACCTGTCCCTGGGATTCACTGATGGGTGAGGGTGATGATTATCAACACCCCAGATGAGGTGTGGGCTGATTCTCAGCTGCAGAAAGCAGAGCTATCACGCTGCACTTAGGATAAAAAGGGGAGGCTGCATATCGGGATGTGGAGCCAAAGTCTCTTTATCGGTGAACACGAAGCATGGAGGAAGAGTAGCTGTGTGCAACATCATGAGGAGTTACACTGAAGTAAAGGTTTGGATCACTGACACATGTGTTGAAGTTGGATGAAATGCAATGAAAGAATGAAACGAAATGATGGGAAGTTGGCCAGGTTGGGAGGAAAGTCAGTTATAGCCTTTCCCATTATTCCTAACAGCTCTGGGCAAAAAATAAAGCTGGGGGTCAATGATTTTACCAGCAGTACCTGTATCCCTCCAGTAATCCCAATATCCCCATGTCCTGTGACCCTTTCCCCTGTCCCACAATCGACGGGTGGCTGCGGAATGACAGACACAGAGAAACAGCCCCATTACCACATGGAACTGAGAGCAACTACGAATAAATCCAGAGTGAATAGTGCCAGGCCTGATCTTTTACAGATACTTATCTGATTTCCTAATATCCTGTTAAAATCTGTCAGGAAATACTCAGCAGACCCTTCTGCCGATGCACTGGAAGTGACAACCTTCTGCAATTAAAAATGTCTGGAAACAGCACTCATCTGCTCAAATAATCCAGACTACGAGCAAATGGAAACAAAATCGCTTCTTTGAAAGCAGCTGTGGGGCATCTGGAGAAAGGATGCTCAGGAAAGCCAAGCGCAAACGAGCGCCCCAGGTTGCTCCTCTCCGTGGTTCCTGCCCCGCTGCTTGTCCCCTGCTTTCCAGGGCAAACTCCCACCTGCTTATCCCTTGCGGGACATTTATACCGAACCGCTCCGAATCAATAACGAAAGGCAAAAAAATGCACCTTCACCTACCAGCACCTCTCCTCTGCTTGTGAAAGCTGCCCGCTGCGCTGGTAATGGTAGGAATAAAGCCAAATAAAGTAAAACTCCGGAAGACAATCACATTTTTCACCTTCTGTACCTTTGTTGTGAGCGAATGCTGCATGTTCTCCTCAAATTACCTCCCCAAGCAACAATCCCATTTACTTTTTGACCTCTGTAAACTAAAACAAGTTTGGAGCTCTCCTGGTTCATAGCTGTGGCTCCATTTACTCGTGGAATCATTTATTCAAGCAATTCCCATTCTGTAGCACCAAAGTTTGTGGTTAGTTGCAGTCTGTTAATCTACACGATGAACGTACAAATCCGGTGGAAGAATGCTGAATGGATAAGCACGGTGAGAGACAGGAGAAAGAGGCTGGCAAAGCCCCAGGTACACGATATTTTTGTGCCTGATCTCTTTAATTACTTGAACACCAAATTGACTGGTAGATGAGCTTTAGAGCTACTCCAGTGGCTACCAAGGACTCTCAGTCTTGTGAAAAAGATGCGGCTTGATTTTAATTCCACAAGGCAGAGGTGCACCCATCCAGTACCTTCTGCCATAATACAAAGAGGAAATTTGTTTAAAACAGACAGAAGAACACCACAGCACAGCAAATGCATCTGAACACCTCTTCCAGGTGTCCCTGTCTGAGAAATAGCGTATTACTAACAAGATATTAGGGGCTGTGCTGTCTCCTCCGGGTCTCAGATGCAGGGAACTGAGCATGAGGAGCCTGGAATGATGTCCTGGCTGCTTAAGAGCCCCGAACCTAAGTGACCATCACAGAGGCCATTTCTGCAGCCACCTCTCCTGGCGTTGAGGAAACCGGTGGCAATGACATCTGGATAAAGACTTATCACTAAATGATGTTTTAGCATCTCAAAGGGCAGTTTTTACTTCAAACTGCAAAAAAATCTGCAGCACTTCGAAAAACAAAAAAGCAGTAAACCAAATAGCTGCAACACTTCCATTTTTCTCATTTCATTTGCTGGCTACATAAAACCAAATATAAATCTGTTGCTGAAATCATCATCAAACTGGAGAGACCGTGACTTGCGGGACTCTTCCCAAAGTATGTGGGAATTCACTGTTCCTCTGTAGCCACCAAGAGCTTGTTCCCCTTCACCAGATTTTGGGGAATTCACTCACTGAGAAGCCTTGAAATTCCTCAGAGATCTGAGACTTGCAACTGGTAACCTGCAGCCTTGGAAATCACGAAGCCAAAACAGAATTCTTCACTCGTTTTTGTGCTATAACCCCACATCAAAATTAGCAATATCTGTTTCTCCAGAAATTCAAGTTTGGGAAGCAAAAAGTTAACAAACCACACCGTGATATTATCTTGTACGTGAGAACCAAAAAGACCTTGCAAGTGTGGATTAAATCACACAAAGTGCAAAAACTTGTCATGATCGTGCACATTTACTGAAGAAAAAAGTGCGAGTGATTGAACTAACATTACTCCGTTAAATCATGGGAATACCACAGGAGTTTAAAAAGCAGAGGTCCCTCCTGAAATTGGTGAAAACTACCTGTTTCAGCATTACCAGTTTGTCTTAGCAAGTTAATTTTGATTGATGCTCTTTATTTTTCCCCTAGAAAGCAGGAAGTTGTTACCGACCTTCCAGGTTGATCTGGAGAAATAATTTTACATTGAAGTCCCATCAATCCAGAAAGTATCAAAACCTGAGCCTGAAATTTCATCCTTCAACCTGAGATATGCGAGAAATCTCCACTGCTGATGAGCGATCGGCAAGACGGATTAGGAGGAATTTTGCCTTTGGTTTGATGTTCAAATTAGATTACTAATTCACAGAGTCCTTTTACTGTTTAATAAATTCAGATGAAAAGGAAAGATACAAATTCTCACAGTTCTCTTGCTACTTAATACATTCAGATGAAAAGGAAAGATAGAGTATAATCAACACATGCATTAATTTATGCAGATCTTTCCCTAACTTCATGTTTTAAAACGTCTTTTTAGATAAAAGGCCAATAATACTCAGCATTTTTCAACTTCAAAGTGCTTTGAAAATATTAACTACTGAATAGGCTCAGCATACCCATCAGGTCCATAAAGATTAGTATCCCTGTTTTAAAGAGCAATTCAGGCAGAAAGGTTAGGGGATTTCCTCACTAAACCAGATCTCAATGCCAAGGATAGGTGCTAATTAGCAAATTCATAACTTGCAGTGCAGTCCTTAGATTACATCCCGTGCTCTAAGCCACTCGGTGTATGGGATGTGTGTGTGTTAATTCTTGATAATGCCATAATACCTGAAATTTAAAAGATGTGAAAGAAAATCTTATAGAAAACAATAGTGTGTGAGGGGGCGGCTGATTCTGCGGTACATTGTTCTGTTTGGGAGCAATGCTGTGGGTAGGGAAACGTTCACAAAGTGGAAGCTGTCCGTAGTTATTACCCAAACCCAGCCATAGGGACTGGTCTGCCACCAGCTCCAGGGATGGTGGCCAGGGAGGGGGGTCCCACATCGCCCCCAAAATAGGGCTCCAGCAGCAAACCCCGCTGAAACGCTGGATCTCAACCTCCAGCAAGACAAGAGGCTTGTACCGCACCCCTCCTCTCCCTTCAACCCACCCCAAACCAGCCACCAGGAGACAAACACGGGCAGGCGGTTGAGTGCAGCGAGAGCAGAGCTGATAAGCAGATTCGGATTTTCTGATTAGCGCCACGGGTTACGTGAGCAGATGCCTATCTCTCACAGAGGCCACAAACACATTGCAGAGAGGACTTTCTGCAATTTATTTACTGAGGAAGAACACTTTCCAGCTCTCCTACTGACAGTTTGTTCCTGTTGCTGTGGTTCAATCTACACAACGCTGCTGGAAAAGCTTTCCGTACAAGCAGCTTCAGCACTTCTCCTTTTAAGCTCATTATTTCCTTCCTGTTCATTATTTTCTTTCTGTAATACAAAGGCACTTTCACACACGATCCGCAGATCATCAGCAATGAAACAGAGAGGCAGAGATGCACCGAGACTGATGCACATTAGACTCACCTTGATGGCCAAGGACAGGGAGTGTGCGAACAGGGAATATCCCATAGAAAGGCAAGATTACAAAGACATGCAAGCACCTGCCAATGCGAAAATCATGACACAGGGATATAGCCACAGCTATAGAGAAGTCCTTTTTCTTGTCTGTCTTTTTTTTCCCCTTTGTTTGTTTTTTGGTTTGTTGTTCTTCGGGTTTTGTTTGTTATCTATGTATGTATGTATGTATGTATGTATGTATGTATCTATCTATCTATCTATCTATCTATCATCTATCTATCTATCTATCTATCTATCTATCTATCTATCTATCATCTATCTATCTATCATCTATCTATCATCTATCTATCTATCTATCTATCTATCTATCTATCTATCTATCTATCTATCTATCATCTATCTATCTATCTATCTATCTATCATCTATCTATCTATCATCTATCTATCATCTATCTATCTATCTATCTATCTATCTATCTATCTATCTATCTATCTATCTATCTATCTACCTACCTACCTACCTACCTATCTATCTAATCTATCTACCTACCTACCTACCTACCTACCTATGGTGGCGGTGGTGTTCTCTTTAGGGAGTGCCCCCTGGCAGAAGCAGATGCACAAAGGCACCCTCTCCAGTCATTGGTAACAAGGCACAGTTATGCAAGGTTCTGCACCGCTGTGCTGGTACCACGATGAGCTCTGAGCCAAGAGGGGAGATACCACAGAGATATTCTAGGCCAGGTCTCCTAAGGCAAACATCAGAGTGAGAAAGAAGAGTTTGTGAGAGCTCAGCTTACAATAATACGCTGGTTTGGTTTGCCCTTTCCTATAGCATCAAACGTTATGGTCATGCCTTCACTCTCAAAGCATTTCAAAGCTCCCAGGAGACCTCCAAGAGCACTGTCAGTGGTTTGGCTGCCCGTGTGCTGAAACCACTGCTGGTGGCTTTGATAACGGGACAACCCTGTCTTGTGGCTTCCTAGTGGAGGAGCTTCCTCCTGCTGATTCCTGTGCCGTATCTCACAAGCAGATTTGCACAACCTTTGCAGCAACAGCAGCTCTTTCATTAGGTGTTTCCTCAGCACCCAGCGCACCGGGGTTCTGGATGAAGACCAGGGCTCCCTCGTGGCCATGGCTACGCTCAATGAGCAGCTACCACAGCCACCCACTGCACAGCCCAGGTTTGCACCTCCTGCTGCTGATTCGCACCCCAGTCCCTCCGACACGACGAAACAGACACCAAATCCAAGCAACACCATTTTTTGGAAGAGTTTAGCTCTGAATCCAAGGCTGAACATCACAGCTCAGCACTGGCTGTAATGACAACTGTTTGTCACCATGTCCCTGAGACCGAAACGCTCATCCATTGTAAAGAAAACAGGCCCAGCCCAACACATTTAAATGCTTTCTAAACACGGTGCCTCACTTACGAGACACTTCATCGAAGGTTTAGGCGATCAAAACAAGGCTGTGTGCTCCACGAGAAAAGTAATATCCGTTTTACTTTTCAAACATTTTGGCTTTTTTATTAAAAATATGTACAACAAAAGCCTTACGCTGTTGTCATATACAAAGGAGATAACAAATGGCATATACAAAGCAGATAACAAATGCTAAGAAGTGGAAATCTGTCAGCTACTAATATCAAAGGCTACACAGAGAATGAAAGGCAAAGTTGTTCCCTGTGCACCGTTTATAGTTTGAGCCAACAAAACAAGCCCATTATGGCCACAGCCCCTCCATCCACTGAGCACGTGTCACACGGACCACCATCCGAGTTACCATCAAATTGAAAAGCCTTGTCCAAAGGGACAATACCGAGATAAAGGCATATTAAAAATATTTCTTGCTTATATGAGAAATAACACTCTAGACTATTGAAAGAACATTTAAAAAACCCCACAGTTTAGTATTTTAGCCAGGCTTATGTTTTCCAAGCAGTATGCGAGGGGACAGAAATGCCTGGCTCTTGTGATTCCAGATCCACAGAAAAACAGAAACCTCCGCAAATTGTGGCAATTGAAGGTTCCAGGGGTTTTGTTAATCTTACAATGCAATAGCAAGAAGCTTTGGGCAGAACGGATGATTCTTGGGGAAAAAAAAAATAACAAAATCTAAATCTGGAGCTAGTGCTTTAATTTCTAATAACAAAAATAAGAATACTTTAAGAAAAAAAAACAACAATGTTTGCTTTAACTTAGTGCTTCAGGTAGGGGTGAAAACGCTCCACCCTAGGTTTAAACCAACATGTGGTTTAAGTCTCTAGCTTTCTAAACACAGTGCTCTTCACCTATAAACACGTTACTTGCAATGTATGGTAAAGCACAAGACAAGAAGTGGGAAACCTCAGCATCTGCCAGGTTCACTATTTCATACAAGCTGACTAAGATGTTAAGGTTTAGACCCTCTCCTCCTCAGACACCAGAACTGAGAAAAACCTCCCCTCTTCCAGGTCGGTGAGCAGCGTGCATTAGCACCCTCTTGAACACGGCGGCACAGCCTCTGAGGCGAGAAGAGCCACTGGAAATACATCAAGTTGGTCACGGCTGTGCTGGTGAGAGAGGCCGGACCTGGGGAGGGCCATTCCCCCTTGCCACTGGCACAATGGCAGGAGACATTGCTTGGTTGACAAGGAAAGAGGCACCACTTCAATCTTCTGATCCTGAAAGCATTTTACTACTGTGCCCAGACACTCGCTCTGCTGCACGTCGATACTCAGTGGGTTTTCCTTTTCTGGACTGACTCTCCTCGTTACACTTCTCTCGTCTTGCCCCTATACAGGGCAGTGTTACCCACCGAGTTTCCATCATTGTCTACCAACTATCCCCAGCATCTACAGACCTCAACCAAAGGATTCATAGCCACAGACCTGCCTGCCTTTCTCCCCTCAATGGCCCTCAGCAGGAACTTCCTTCTTCATTAATCTTAGAGCTACAACGAGTTGCTCCATGTGCAGCACAACTAGCAAAGCTTCATTATCAGCAACTCAGGCCTTACACCCTTCAGCTTCACTATAGAGGGTTTGCAAAAAGAACTCTGTCCAACAGCCCAGGTTTGTCCTTCATGCACTCAATGCAACATCCTCTCAATAGCTTCTGCTCACCCAACATCCCCAGCTGCTTTTCTCGCTGCTCCATTCCAGGTCAGCTGCCCATATCCCTGCCCTGTAGCCCTTAAGAACCCCTTGCAGGTGCCTACACCCCATTCACATTCACCAACCCTCAGTTTTCTCCTGCATCACTTACCACAACTTTGCCAGCCAGATACCTGGGGAGGTGCCTATGGACAACTTATACTTTATTTTGGACAGAAAGTGACAGGTCTGAGGGAGACAAGCAGAAGTCTGAACCCCTGGAGGTAGCAATCTATTCTACCTAAAGAGGCAGAGCGATGAAAATGAAGGAAATAGACCTCTGGAGCCCTCCAGTATTTGAGTAATGGAAGGTGATAAATCCTTCACAAAACAAGATAAAATCCCCCCAAACAATACCAAACACACAACACAAACAAAAATAAAAATGGAGAGGAGGAAAATCAGAAGAGACCAAGTAGAGAAGAAATTTCAGTAACACAGGAAGGACAGAAGTCACATCGAAAGTGATCTAGGACGCAATCAGGTGGAAGGACCTCCAAATGAAGACAGGTCATGCAATGAGTTTGAAGGCAGATGGGATGGGGCTCCGGGCAGCAAGTGAGGACAAGGATTTTTAAGATAAACGAAACATTCTGAAAGAGGAAAGCACCAACACAGGCTGTGTGTATAACAGATCAGACATTTTTCCAACAGACAGGAAACTACATCAGGAAGAAGGAGAATTAAGATTCATAGCTCTGAAAGCAACCAAGGCAATGAATTTAAGAAACCTTTGCGATACAATATCTCCATTTTCAGGTCCCTGATGCAGGGAAGGCAAGGTCCTCTCTGACGGGGTTTTGTGGGCTACAAGCACGAGAGCACAGAATAAGCATCACTTTTAGATTATTTTCCAGGAAGTTTATATTAAGATTTTCCTTTTCCCTCTTCCACAAAGAAGCATACAACGCTCCACCTCAATCCACAGCCATGGTCCACTTAGAGCTTGAAGTTCTACTTTTCTCATTGGAAACATGCAATGAGGCTACGAAGAACCAGAGTTCATTTCACATATGAAAAATATTCCCTACCTTTTGTTTGACTCTACTCTTACATAAAGGACTTACATTTTCACACCTCAAATCCTTCAAAAGGTAAATTAGTTTTGACAACCTATGCTTTTTTTTCAGATAGGGAAAAGATTGACGTCTGCTGTGTTACATCACTACCGCTCATGATTTGCAGGCCTATAAAGACAGTAAATGAAATGACATTTGTTGGGTTTTTTTCCCCAAAACTGACAGTAAGTTTTTCTCCCTTGGACATTTCGGACTGGCTTGCATATGACAGCATTTCATTTGTATTCCAGCCCAACATCGTGCTATCTAGTGTCATATCAGGGAGAACAAACTCAGAAAGCACAGAAAAATAGAGGCGTTTTGGATTTTTAACCATCGTGCGACATGTCCACCGGCAACGACTTCAAGCTTGAAAAGATGTCACATTATTAACAGAGCATTTGTATATGTCACAGCTGCTGTGACAACGACTACCGATGCAGCCAGGCACCGGAAAGTTCCTGGCAGAGCCATTTATTGACAGAGGAGACTACTGATCCAGACCATTCGGATGAATTTGTATGGATTTGGGTAGAGAGGAGTAAGTTTGCTCAACTCGTTAAACTATGGGAAGGAGAAGCACACAAAGAAATGTGATTTACATTGGCGGAAAGGAGGAAAGGGTGGTAAAGTTAAAGAAAACTCGAAGTAGCAGGATGAGCTGTCGCATTCAGAGTCCAAATGCACTAACAGAGCAATATCTGACCCGTAAATAAGACACTGTTAAGAAATTAAGAATGGTTGTCTACAAAATGGGAGTTACCGACTAGTGAACCAGTTTTCACATCTGGTGAAACGTATTGCAGGAGTTTATGGCTTTGAGAATGGTAAAACACCAAACATTTTAACACATCTTTTATTTGCCTCCCCCTTTCCCTCAACCAAGATGAATTCTACATCAGGTATTTGTTGTCCTTATTCACCTTGTTAATTCAGTGATGCTGCAGCCACGCAGCTCTGGTAACTACAGCTCACAGTGCCCTTTGTGACCACCAGCTGCCCACTACCCATGGGGACACTGTGGGAAGGTCCTTCTCACCTCCCAGGGCACCTGGGGGACCCTGAACATGTACCCGCAGTGCACAGGTCACCCTCTCCCAAACCATCCGCTGCAGCCGAGCTTACCTCGCTTTTGGTTCATGGATGGCCACCTTGCTCTCTTTCTTTCCCTCCGGAGAGTGACACGTTAATTGTATGTGTCCTTTTTTTGGTCTGTCAGCTCCCAGTTTCAGCCAAACAGCTGGGTAACTTAGGCTGGAATCCAGAATTAACATAAGTTGTTTTTAACCTCTTGATATAAAGGCATTTTGCATGGTTCCCCCTATGACCTCCGTGCACAAGAACCTGCAACTAAAATAAGTCACCATGTGCAGAACGGTGATGCCCTGAGACAGCTGCCCAGAGGCGCTTGGTCCTGCATGGGATTCTCTGATCAAAGGACTCCGAAACCGAAAGTTTTCCTGTTTTTCCCAGCTCACAACTCAGGACATTTCTACTCAAGAGCATAAACGAGGAGTGGGATATGGATTCGCAAACGTTGATTTACATCATTTCTCAAGTAAAGGTACGTAGTGTGGCTTGCATCAGTTGTCTGGAGGATCCAGGTGCTGTGCCACTGGCAGAGAAGGTGTTGGTGAGTACTTGGCAGCATGGGGCGGGCTGTTCATTTTGAATCGCAGGGTCATGCAAACCATGAGCAGTTATTTGCAACTTAGCGAAGGGCCAGAGGAGCAGCTTGGCCTGCACTCCGCTCCCGGAGGCTGCATTCCCCATTTTAGCCATCAGGACACAAAATCTGGACAAAAACCTGCATGCATTTGAGCCTGCATGCTTCACGGGCCCCCAAATACTTGTGTTGATTCAGTAGTTCATGAGATAACACCAATAACCACATTACTATCAGTTTGCCTTCATTTTTTCTCATTCAGAAAGGGCAGAATGCGAAATCGTTAGTTTACTTTTGGCTTCACTACAGAATAGCGCGTTCTAAAAGGCAGCGGCCGCCCGTTCCATCAGCGCTAGCTGAGCGCCCACAGCAGCGAGGTCCCGGTCCAGGGCTGGGGTTGCTAAGCAATATGGAAATACAAATAATAAACGAGCAGCAGCCACCTGCAAAAGATTACTCACTGAATTCTACCTTCCCATGAAAGCTTATGTTTCAAACTTCATCTCATTTGGACTCAAATTTGCTGAAATTAAATTTAAAAAGAAGGAATGATTACGGTACAGAATGTTTTGAGATATGTAAGCACTTCCTTTTCTATTACCACAGTTCACTTTAGGGTTTGGTTTTCTCTGTAAGGCATTTAAAGCATGTAGCTCTGTGGAATACAATGGCTGGTTTACTTCTTGCAGCACAGACTTGAAACTGCTTAAATACATTTTTCTCTCAACGTGCATTTGCGATTTGCGTATTTAAGGGATGACTATTATTCTGTGCACAAATGTGTTGTGAGCGTGATTGATGTCAGAACAGTGTTTGCACTCCACATCAGAGCAGATTAAAAGCCGCTCAGAAGAAATCCCCTTTACAATGCACAGCACTATAAACATACCATACTAGGAAATCTCAATAAGAAACTTCCTCTGAACCACCTCCGATTTGCTCCATCTGCTTGCAGCTTCGGCAAAATGGTTGCTACAGCCCTTAGGAAGGCAGATTCCTTCCCTGCAGGTTTGGTTTGCAACCCGTTGGAAAGGTTCCCATTGACTATAATAGGCAGAAGTTGCTGCTCTGCACCACGTCCCACATCACGGACCACGCGGGAGCACATTACACTGCTGGAGTTGATCCCGACAGATAAAAACAGCCACTTCTACTCACATTTGGCCCTGTGAACAAGCACAGGTCTGTGACTCCAATAGGAAACTCCTGCAAACAAAATGGGTCATTCTGGTTTCAAGTGAAATGGTGGGAAATGGGAACGAATCTCTTTTTTCCAGTGGGGTTTCCATAAGAATTCACTCCAAACCTCGGCATCCACCTCTCCCACTGCAGGACTCGGCCTCCTGTTCTTACCACGAGTGGGGAGCAACTCCTGCAGCTTCCACAGCAAAACCCTGCGGGAGTTTGACTTCCATCGGCTTGCAGGGGAGAGCTTTAAGCTCACCCTTGTTGTAGACCAAATGCTCTTCCCCTGTAGGAACAGTTAGTACAGCATGATCAGCTGCAGCAATTTAATTGCAAATTTGAACTTTTGTCACCAAAAGACTACGCTATCTAGGGATAAATGCGATTCTCAGCCTGCGTACACCATGGGGATGGTGTCACCCTGGACTCAGAACAGGGAAAAAAGGTGATTTGCACGATTTTAGTTGTTTTTTTAAGCAGGTTCCAGGTGGAGTGCTTTCCCCATGGCTCAGAGCGGGAGGGTGGCTTTGGGTGTGCAAATCCCACTGTGACAACCACTGGGGAAAAACACATGGTTTGGATTCTGGGGAAATGCAATGAGTCAAGAAGAAGAAATCACGCTAATCCAGACTACAAGAGATGCCGCGTTACACGGCTGGATGTGAGGCTTAGGATCCAGTTTTTCATGATCCCGCTCTCTGTAACTCGTTTACTTAGGAGATTTCCCCCCACATCGTTACTATAATCTACAATCACTTGATGCTTTGAGATTAATCTGCATAATAAACGCAATAATGACAAACAGAATTGGGGGCATCAGGGAGAAACATGGATATTTGTGGGGTTTTTTTCAGAGATATTACACATCCAATTCAAGAGGTGGAAAGTTTCAAATGAATCCTACCAAAAGTGTTCAAGAGCAGTGTTACTGAAACAGCACTCACAGGTAAGTGTGGCCTTACACACTGTCAGCTTACCTAAGCTAGCCAGCTATAATAAATACATCGATAAAAATAACGGAGAAGTTCAGCCTGGTATTGTAGCAGTACCCAGGAAAAGTACACACGTGGTACCCAAAGAACGCGTATCTGCCAAAATATCAGTGGCTAAAATATCGAGGCTTCACTTTTCAAAGCTACTCAAGAGTTTTGGAAACTCAGTTCCCATTAAATTTCCCTTCAAGCCTCCAGTTTGCACTGACACACACCACTTCTGCTAAAAGCTTTCGGATAGTCTGATAAAAAGCATAGAGTGTTATTTGACTTGTAGAGCGGAGGATTTGGGGTGACATAATCAGTGCCCATTTCTGACTCCGGGCACGATGCTGAACGACTCACCAGCTCCCTACTTCTGAGTATGAACAGCCATTTACTGTTAGGAAAACTACTACAATCTGAGGCTTCGTTAAATGTTTGCAAACAGTTTTAGAATAGGTACAAACCTGCATAAATGCCAGGGTTGGTTTTATATAAGCACTGGTTAAGCAGCGGCCCTGGAGACACCTCCTAAAGGCACCACACTGGAAGGGAACACCAGTATCAGCCAGCAGTGGAGAAATATCGGATGGGAAGAAAACATCCCTCACAATCCTTTTCAGGAGTAGAATTATGGAGGTGAGATTAACTTTGACAGCTTCAATACACGTTCCTACAGACCGGTAGGAAGTCTGGTGCACGTTAGGAACGCCAAGGAAGGACAACAACCTCAGCAGAGCCATCGATTACTGCTGAATTATGAGCCCTCAGCATGACAAAGCCGTGAAAAGCAGGAGATATTTCTAGAGAAAGGCATTTCTAGAAAGATAACGTCACTGCATAATGTACGGTTACCATCCCAGATAAAACTCAGCACAAAGCATCACTGATCAAGAAAGATCGCACAAGGACAAAAGCAGCCGACTGGGATAAGCGCAGATGAATCGGGGACTGTATCTCCCAAGCAGAACTGAAGAGACAGCTCAGTTTAGCAAGGGCAGAGTGGCTCCAGTCTCTCATAAACTCCCCAAAGTCAAAATTTCTGCTGAAATTTGGCAGTGATGTTTCTCAAGAACAAATAGACATTTACTGCTCATGAGTAAATTCAAACTGGAAGCCGGGAGGGATGGGGAGGAAATAAAATAACCAAGATCTGAAGAGCAATGTTCTAGGCTTATCTACTATTACGTGCAGAAAGAGCAAAATAGGAACTGATGAACCTGTGCCACGTTGGGTGTTTGACAGTATGGGGCCAGTAACTTCCATCCAGTGTGACCAAGTCCAAGAGCAGGTCCTCACACCTCCAGTGCCACGGCACGGTGACCAGATGTTCTTGGAGAGGAGTGTGACACTTCCTAAAATGAACAAATGGCTCTTATTTTGTATAAATGTTTCCTTTCCACAACAGACTGTAGTATTTAATTCACCCTGAAGATCATCATCTTATTCCCCCATTAACCTAAGCCTTCCAAATTAAACTGAATTTTCTGACACATTGATACACTCGTCATTGGTTTGACCTGCAGCAATGCAATCCAGGCTACGGCTGGAATCACTGTTTACTAGGAAAAAAAATACATATATGTTATGATGTATGAATTTCTGATTTGGTAAAATACTTATACTCTGTTTAATACATCCCTCTCTGTTTTTTAGTGCAATAACATACCCGGCATCCGCAATGCTCAAGACAGTACTCATATTTTCTACCGTCTTTGATACAGAAAGTTCATTTGTATCCTTCTACAGGTAAGATAGCTCCAGAGGAGTTTAAGGACCCAAGAAAGAGATGGGCATACGGCTCACGGCACTGAGACAGCTCAGGACCAGCAACAACAGGACGTGGTGTCCAGCGCCCAGGGATTCACGGCTCCGTGAGGATGTGGGTCACGCCGGAAGGGACATTGGTGTCCTGCAGGAGCCCGGAGGCGATGAGAAGCAGCGATGCAACCGAGCATCACCACAGGCAGCCAAAAGGGACCTCCCCTGAGACCGCAAATCGCAGGCAAGAGCCATCTATTCATCTTCCATGTCTCTGACAAGAACGGATGGCTTGCTTGTAAAGCCTTTAAAATGCAATGAGTCACTTCTCAAAAGAGGTCACTGCAATTTTGCTGAAGTATTTAATAAAGGGAAAACCCTGGAATAACAAAAAATATTAATTCCTTTAATCATACTGTATCTGATCCTTCCAATAATTGCATTTGAGGTCCTTGACAGTACAAATAGGTAATTCTCACATGCAGAGCAGAGGAAATAGGACTAACAAGACATCCTCCTGCTAAAAAAAGCTCCCCTAGTCTAAAGTTTATTTTGCAGACCAGAAAAGGGTTTGATTGTTACCCAGCAACAAAGGATCCCCAACTCTTGCAGAACTGTCTGTACATTCCTTCTAAAACTGGCAACATCTCGAACCACAAAGCTGAAATATCTCAGGTATGGGTTCTATGTGACCTCCAGAACAAGAGATTGGATCAGCCAGATCAGCAGGGAGACCACGACAGCAACTTCTGCACCACCCACCACCCTGCCGAACACCGCACCAAGGCCCTGCCCGGGTGTTTGGTACCACTGCAGCACTGGGGATCACCAAAGGATCAACTGCTCTCTGCCCTCAGTATCACAGCACACACTTGAACCGCTCCCATTGTACCTCTCCCGTTATTAAGCTTCTTGTTGGTGAAAACCGACCCAGGCCCTCCCAAATCCCATGGGAACAGGTCACCTTCGGTCATCCCCAGAGAGGAACCCTGGATTAGCCAGAACGTTATATTTGTCTTCAGCTCATCAGATGAGGGTCGTCATTTTACCTGGGTCAGCTCAGCGATGCCGTCCTGACCGCTCCTTGTGTATGAAACCAGCAGACGAGCTCTAAACTGCCAGAGGTATTAATTTCAAATCAATAGCAAATACAAAAATATCAATAGGCTTTTAAGAGTGAAACATTAATTACTTTTCAAAAGGCGTAGTACACAAATTCGCTGATGCCTTTACAAATAGAAATAAGCCAAGAACATGATTTCATAACATTTATAAATTACTAAGTTAATTAACAGGGAATCTTCAGAGAGATGATGAAGGAAATCTCGAAGAACCTTGTCTGACACTATTTGAAATTCTCAAAGGAAGGAAGGGACTACTTAAAAAAAGATTAATTACAAGTTTTTTTGCTTTACCTCGATATAATTGCTGTTTACATATTTAAGCCAGTTTTGACCTTCAAAATTCTGGCAAAGAACGATTTTCATTAAGCTATCTCGGTGGAAGAAGTTGGCAGCTCCTCATCTCATCTCTGACGTTCACTGAGAATATTAATTATTTAGCAGGCATGGTCAAAAAAATACATGTAAGTTCTAGCCAAAGCACCTTTAATGTATCAAAGTAGACACAACAAGAGTTGATGTATAGCAAGATCTTCTCCTGCCAGGCCTGATTTCTTTATGGGGTTTGGTTGGGGGCTCCAGAATGAAATAATTCCACAGAAGATGCTTGGGTAACAGCACAACGATAGCAGCTCTTCACCATCCTTTGGCATTTGATAGGCATCTCCGACCAAGAAAACTCCATAACTATCTTGAAGCTGGTACAAAGTCAAAGAAGAAAGAGTATAGAGATAAACAATCTTAAGAACAATATCTTCATGACAAAGCTGTACTTAATAATACAGTAAAAAAGGAGTTACATTGGGACATCAGTTGGTCAACAATCAATCAAATATCAGATTTTCCTCCAGAGGCAAATAAAGTTTGCCTGACAAAATGAAATTGAGACTATTGTATATGATGTTCTAACACAAAGTGGCGTGTCCTAAAACATAGGATTGCATCACATTAACTAATAGAGTAATTAAGAGAACATCAAGAACTCCTCAAGGCTAAAATGAATCTGGGCAGACGTAATGGAAAAATATTACAAAAATGATTCACGAATGTGTGGTAGCGGAAGACTGAAGTCACCCCGTCTATCAGGATGTTCTCGAGGTGGAGAAATACTGAGCTAAGAGAATATTAAGAAACACAAATCAAGGACCAAGAGTTAGAAGTTAAGATGGGAAAATTCACAGCGAAATAAGGCACAAGCTGAGCAGTGGGGGTAGCTACCCACTGGAACAAACTACTAAAGGAAAGGATGGATTTAACACTGATGTCTTTTCAAGATCGCTTGTTTTTCTAAGCAGCTGTGGTCCAGCCAAGGCTCCTCTTCAAAGGAGCAACCAAGAGAAGCCTTCTGATGTGCTTTGCACCATCTCATTGCACGGCCCACCAGCAGACGCGCCACGGTCTGCAGTCCTTCCACTCATCTTGGGCACGGACCTCCACAGCTGGGAACGTCCTTCTCAACAACTGTACTTAGATCACAGAAGTTTGAAGCAGAGCTCAAAAGGTGGCTGTTTTTATAGAGTAAATGGAAAAAGGAACGCAACTTGAAGTAATAAATCAGGGTAACCTGTCCCAACGCTTTCCATTGCTCATTCAGTGGAAACGACAATCTACACTTCAGCACCATAATTATGTGGGCAACTTCCAGGCCACAGAGCTTCTGAAAAAGCAAGGGATCCTGTTTGAAGAAATAAACACTTTCAAGAGGCGCTGCTGAAAGATCTGCTTATTCCATCTTACAACTTTGAGACCTTCATATAAGAGCAGCTCCTGGGGCAGGAGGAATCCTGAAACGCTCCCGTCTCCCTCCCCATAAGGGACGCACAGGAGACCGCATCCCACTCACAGGAGGAACAGAAACGAGAAGGGAAGACCAGGAAAACAGGCTGGGCTGCCCAACATCAGGGAAATTCTCAATTTGTGGCATGGCAGGGTCAGATTTATACAGAATAACAGAACATCACGTCTGTAAACACAGCTGTGTAAGTGCACAAGACAGAGGTCCCTGGCTGCAGAAGAAAACACTAAGCATTCTACTTGTTGAAGGTTAAATTCTTGGCACGTAAGGTTGATTGGACTTCAATAAAACTTACTTATCGCAGACTGAAACCTTAAATGCCATTCAAACTGCTCCAGATTTTGCTCTTTGGCTACCGACTTCATGTAAATTGCACATATTAATTCTCTGTGGGAAGGTGAGAAGGCCTATGCGGCCCCTCCACAACCTGTCCCCAGGCTCTGTGCCACCAGACACAGGCTCCTTCTCCACATTTGGCCGCTGCTGAGTGGGTCTCAGTCACTTTTTAAGTTTGCTGAAGCCAGAGTGGAAGTTGCATGTGTTTAGCAACGTGGCAATGAACAACTGAGTTGCCTTTAGGGAACTATACCTAGAGAAAATCCACCCTTGTGGGTTGTCTGTCCTATCTGAACAAGAGTGGTTCCTCACATGTTGCTCTAAAGCAGAACCGATGCTACACGATCACATTCACCCCGCTTAGCCCCAAACTCCACATCCTCAGTTCCTCATTCCCGTCAGGATGCACAGTGAAATGCAGAACTTACAGCACATTTGTCCTGGAAAGGTGGAAGTGTCCGTGCAACCACAAAGAAACCTGCAAGTGTCAAAGCATTTCAACATGCAAGAAAAAAGACATGGAAATAGAAGGTTAATTTGGGAGACGGGTGCTTTGCTACATCCTCATCCAATCCTGCTGGTTTTGAGAGTTATTCTTCAAAGGCAACTCTGTAAATCCTGCAGAGGACAGAAAGGGAAGACCACGGTGATTTGGCTCACCGTGCAAAATGTCCAAAAGGACTATTTTCAAGTATCAGTGGACTGAAACCCAACTGAAACATGAAGAATCAAACTGCTATTCTGCTAGTACAAGAAAAATGGAAAACACATCAAAGTACAGGTTGTTTTTCTTAAAAAAACTGAAACTACAATTTAATAAATAGTACATAAATATTTGGGAAGGCTTTAGGGATGAATCTGAGTATGAAAGAAAGAGTATGAAAGCCTCCCATGCAAGCTGTTCCATTCGCCTGAGCCTCGTGTGGCAGGGGCTGGTGGCAGCGTGCCCGGCTCTATGGACACGCGTCCCGTCCACCCGCACATCCAGCAGGCTGAGAACCCAGCGCTGCCCACATCTACATCTTTCTCCACATCCTACACCCTTCTCCACCCCAAGAAGCACAAGGGCTCATGCAAAGCAGAAAGGACAGGCAAGCACCAACAAGTGTAATTTCTTCTCTTACATTTCCAAGGACTTCCAGCAATTGTTACACCACAATAAAAGCCAAGCCGCCCCAGCTTCCCCTCTCTTGGGCGTTCAGCAAATTTCCTGTGACTCCTTAACTTCGAATCACTAAAATGTAATATTAAAGTAGTTAGCCCGATTCACTAAACACATATATTAAAAGATAATTTAGTTCCTTTCAGTTTTTATTATCAATAAAGAAGAAACATGAAGTTGCTATTCTCCAAAATGTGGCGAAAATAACTTCCTTAGGAGGAAAAGGTTTTCTAGTCAGAAGGCAGCAAGGAAAATAATCCTGGGGGTTCAGCTTCTTCCCCCCATTCTGATACAGACATAATGCAGCTTTGTCTATATGGCTGAGGATTCTTCCTCTCTATGGGGACACCAATGAAGTCACAACCACAGGACGGTGACGCCACGCAGGACTGGACGAGCAGGTACCTGACGCATGGAATGGGAGTTACTGTTCAAACATAAACCGCAGAAATAACTGCAGAAGTAAAGCAAATGAACGGCCAGGTAAATGAATTCCTTTTCGAAGCGCTGTTCCTCTTCTCCGAGTCCAAACGATTCTCCTTTCCTATTCAGGAAACCTGAGGGGATGAAAAAGTGTCCAAGATGGTGAAATTAAACATTAGCTCCTGAGCACGAAACATGCAATGGTTGCACTTCATAACATTTCTATTGCCTCGGCGTTGTATGAATCACCTCACCGTTCCACACTGTTACGATGAGAAAAATGTCACAAATAAACCTAAGCAACTGATGCTCCGACTTCACCAACCCGAGACCAAAGGCACGCGCAGAACGACAAGTGTTTTCAAGAATACTGAGAAAACTACCACCTCATTCAGAAGCATGAATCTCATCTCGGTATCTTTCTGAAGAGACTCCATTCTCACAGCAGAAGATGGGATGTTGCAATAACCCTCAGCATGGCTCCACGTGGCGCAGCCCATTTCCCCTTCCAAATCCAGCCAGGTTTGGGTTCCCCAAGAGGTACGAATACGAATGCAGGTAACGCAGTGAGGCCACGGCTAATGCACAATGCTCCCGGTTCAGAACACTCTCACCCCTTTGAGGTTCTGCATCAAGACAGTATTAACAATGACCCACACTTAGCGTTGTTTTTTAAGGTCTACAAATTCTGGAAGTGCAAAGCTGAGTTCTCTTTACACTCGTGCTAAATCCAAAACCATTTATTGTTACTTAAAACTTCCAAGAGGACAATAATCGCGGCTTAAGACAACAAGGCAGCACCATAGAGATCGATCAGATCCAGCACCACAGGCCAGCGAGCTCGCCAGGGAGACCGAGCCTTGGCAGTCGCGCTCAGCAGCCAACCCAACGCCAGCTTAAACTCCTACTGCTTCCAGTTCAACTTCGACAGGACTAAGGGTGTATTTCAGTCCGGCTGTGTTCAAAACAGCAGCAACAACCACCACCAAAACCCCACTCCCATCTCTATAAAGCATCACTGCATCCAAACCTCTAACAGCAGAACCTGAAGTTTTTTCGCTAACAAATACTAACTTTCTTGTTTCAGTTGAGTAGCGAGGCATCGACCAAAGTATTAAATCTCTAGTACGATTATTTCCTTTTATATAATAGCTCGTTCCCCATAAAGCTCTTTTTGTTAACTCTGATGTTGCCTCTCTGCAAGTGTGACAGAGGCACTTTGACATGGATCAGGTCACAAATATCACAAATCACAGCAGCAATGTGTAGCAACAAAGGATCGGATTATTCGTATAACATTAATACCACCTTCTTTGATTAAAAAAAAAGAAGTAAACGGGGTGCATTGATCTCTCAGGACAAGAAGTCAGTTCCTCTGAAATCAGTGTTTTTCTGATCCTTACAAATCTAGGTTTGCACTATGAAGTAACGGCACAGCGCAAACCTGAGAATGATGAACGAGGGGCATTGCAGGGCCTAATAAAACCTCCTTCTTTTAATGTCCAAATTCTCTGCTGTTCCACATGATGTAGAGGCACCAGGTCGAGCTGGAGCAGGGAAAAGGAGGCACTATTTGCACATAGCCTGTGGTAGATTCATGGCGGATGCGTTATGAACAAAGCAAAATTATGCACAGGCAGGCACAATTATGGAAGAATTAATGTATGAACAAGAACGGCATTGGCCATAAACGCAGTATAACATAGTGAAACGCAATTCACAGTTAATTTATACATGGGTATTTCTATGCAGAAAAGCACAGCCCATTAGAGTCCGTGTATTTCCTTGGGTAATGCCGGAACACACAACAACCGCAGCCCATTGTCCTGCGTGAAACCGGCTCAGCGGAAGGGCGCGTGTGGTCTTTATACGGGGTCACGGGAGCGAAAAGACACGGGTGATGACCCAACAGAAGTGCAAAGGTGTTATTTGTACACACCTGTCACCGATCACAGAGCCCTCTGCACATTGCCTTACAACTCCAGCACACTAAACCGCCTCATTATTAGCAAAACCCTATTTCCAGAAATCCAAAGATCTAGTTCGCGCTGTAACACATTAAAGAGGTATTTTACCCTTTATATATTCTATTCCTGTAACTCAACAACGCTTCGGGTGGTGCTCACCTGAAATGCCAGTTGCCCTGTCCACAGGACACAGAATTAGCCCCTGCAGCACCACACACTGTAGGGAACAAACCCTTTTTGTGTTACCCAAATAGTCCTGTTCAACCCCACTGGACACACCGGCTGGACCTGGGCCCATGGAACCTCCAGCAAGACGGGAACAAGCGATTCCCAGACACCTTCCCAAAGAGAACATGGGAATTCTTCTGCAATTGCAGCAGTAACATCAGAAGGGACAAACCTGGCAAGAAAGATGATGCTCGTCTGTGCAAAGACTTGGAATCCCAGATTTTTGGGTCCTACCTCAAATTAAATTCTAATCTGCTTTGCCCAGGTTCCACAAAACGCCGTCTCAAACAGGCTTATCCACTAAGGAATGCAGCACGATCGTCTCATTAAAGAATCTGCTACAACAAAACCACATTAGTACCAAAGCCATAAAAGACCAAGGAAATGATGCACATTTTCCCCTAAACTAGTGGATTGTCCTATTATTACTCTAAAAAAAGTGCATTCACAACTCTGCTTGAAAAGTAGGAACTTGCTCTTTAAGTGTTTCTTCAATGTTATCTCTATTTTGTTCTTTAATTAATAAAAAGATACATGCACTGCCATTATAAACACTCATTTGCTGTTTAGCATCCCAACTCTGGAAGCAGGGACATTTACGCAGTTCATTAAACACGCCCTAAGAACACACTGAGATTAACGGGAGGCAAGCGAGGCTGTTGAAAGCGATTTCAGAAGATGCACAAGCCCCTGTCCAAAGTCACTGCTCCTCTTCCCATCCATCGCTGTCAAGGTTTCCTGCTCCGTCCTGTCGGTACCGGCCCCTCCACAACGAACCTGGGGAAGCAGGGAGATCCCCGGTGCCGGGTTAAGGGAAGGGAGAGCCGGGACAGGCCAGAGCAAGCGGGCGTACCTGCTGTGCAGCACAGAATATTCAGATTGCACTTTAGAAAGCATAAAACAAATACTTAGGCCCTGAATTAAGACACCGTTTAAGCACATCCAGTGTATGGGAAGAGATGACGTGTTCTCCTCCATCTCTTCCAAAACTGGCACTGCAGTTCTATGAGTGCGACTCCTCCTCTCCCCGCCCCTTCCTTCCATCCACCCCTTTAACAACTCTTTGCATTGCTCCTTTCCATATTATCTATGCATACGGGACATGGAAATAGGTTTAACGTCGGGTACAGCAGCGCTACAGGAATGGGATATGGAACTGTAAGGCTTTCAAACTTACAGGACGCAGAATTGCAGGGGGTTATAGAAAAGAAACAAACGCTGACGCTCGGGAACGGACGACCCGACGGGCAGAAAAGCACCCACACGTGCGGAAAATAAACGGAGGGTTAACTAAGCTCACTACCACAACAAACCCGCAACATGAATCAGTCCAGGCCCTCAGGTGTCTCTAACAACCTTATCCTCAAAATCCTTCATGAAACAAGACGTGAGGTTCTGTTCTTTCACTTCTAGACAACGAGGTATCATTCAAACCCACAACCAATTATTCCATACAACCTTCCCTTGCAAATCTAACTTCAATGTAGAAAACTACTTTTAATTTAAATTTTTGCTAAAAGTGTCCACTGTTAAATTAAATTACGGACTGAGAGGAAATGGTACCAAATTTTCTATTATACCTGATCTTGCCATTGTGTGGCAATCCTTAAATAGTTTGAGGCTGTAAATACACTAAAAACACAGCATTTAATGAGCAGTAACAATCACATACTGAAGAGCTTCGTGCCATAACCAGATATCTGACAAGTGCCTTTGCTGCCTGAAAAATAAATGCTCTTAGATTTTGTTTTAATAAATTATCATGATTTTACAACTTAGAGCTTTGGGTTCTTTGTTTGTGTTTTTCAAACCGTGGTGGCAATGGCCATCTATCTACAGGAAAATAAGTGAAAAAGAAGCGTTCGTTATGCGTTTGTGACCAAATATATTGTTAGAGACCAAAACAAGGATTTATAAAAACAAATGATGAAAATTTCAGTCCAGAAAAAACACTTTGTAAAATACAGTAGAACTATTTCCAATAGCAAAGTGAATTTTGTACAGTTCTTCCTTCTAAGCAGACGTTTAGTGCAGCCCCGATCCACTGGCTCCAGGAAAGCAAAATGTAGGCAAACCGGGTTGGTGTTTGCAGAATGACAACCTATATACACAATTCATCAGAAAACCCTCTGAAAACGCACGGTTTCATGGTGGCTGTACTTACAATAGATCTTACATCGGTTAAAAGCGGGTTACACCATCAAAAGGCTTTTGACAGAGCCGCTCAAGAAATGAATTCATGATAGGATATGAACGCGTGGAGTCAGCTTCTTCCATCAGCAGAGAACGCCACGCAAATCAAAAACCAACACTTAAGTAAAACACTAAGACTTTATTAAAAATCCAAAATTTATTGCAAATTGTACTTTGCGCTTTCCCTCCTTTCTTCATTTTTACAGGATTTGTTGATATCCATGATTTTTTCACAGATGTACTTGTTGACTTTGGAGAGTCTCTGTGCAATTTCGGTTTCGTCCACAGTTTCTTGTGCTATTCTATCATACAAACATTCTGGGGAGAGAGAAAAGAAAAAGGAGAGAGCCATTAGGATATTTTTAGACAACACAGCCCCACGTTGGGCTGACTACTCAAGACACAGCACTGAGTAAGCGTTGTGTATATTTGCTGCAAGACAACAGACGCTTGCATTGATTCCCTGGCTATCTTGTTAAAGACAAGAGTTTCCATCAGCCTAAACCTCTGGCTGTGACTATAGGTTAATAGGCCTTCTATACTGGCCAAGTCCAAGCTTCTACAGTGCCAGCCCTGCCTGCCTAACCCTTGTATTTGCTCAAATCTCCACGGCAGGTTCAGAACCTTCTCCCAGGTGATGGGTCTCACTACAACTGTTGTCATCTACAGTTTCCTGCGAGTCACTCCACCCTCACACCTCCCAAACAGCGCGGAAATGCCAACGGTCAGGGAGAGAAGCGGGAACCGGTAGGAGAAGACATTAACTGATCCATTTGATTCTTCAATCTGTAGAACATACATTAATGTCTGCATCTTTACCGCCCGCCCTGTCCCTGGGCGTATTTCTCTTTTACGAGTAGGTTATTCAGAGTGAGAATGATCTTCTCTCAACATGTGCACGATGCACTTTGTGAACCTCAGCGGATACAAAAAGCAACCGTAATAATTGCAAAAGCAATGAGGGCAATGGAAGTCCAAATGGTTCTGCTCCAGAGTTGGTAGCTCTGTGCCAGAGGTGACTGCAATCAGAGGTGCAACCCACCAGAACATAATCCGTGTGTTTTGTTGTGTGGGCTTCCCAGATTGATTAAACAAACTGTTCTGCTTTGCCTAGTAATCTACTCCAGTAGCCGTTTATTGCTTCATATACAGAAAGCTATAGAGATTATCACTTAATTAACAGGCTTATAACAGTTATAATGCGTCATATTAAAAATTATGATAATTAAGTACTATGCATGCTTTGTAGTTCATTTTGAAACCTCTCAAAAGTTTTATAACAGGTTATTCTGCATTAACAAGGTTTATAACAGTGCTCATGCATCCTACTTTTTCTCATTTCTTTACTACATACTACACAGTACAGATTTTTAAAAATATATCAGACACTTCAACTAATGCTGTTGTCCAAAAGTCTATTTGAAATGAGTTAGCCTGGATCCACAGAACGATAAAAACATCTCAAACAATGTCATCTTTATCTTCTAAGATCTACTGAATAGAAGGTAAATAAAATTAACCAGCAGGGAACCCGATCGCTGAGATGCTGCTCATCAGTAAGCTATGGTTTGAATACAACACCTAAGAAGGGGCCATCACTGAGGAAAGCCAGCGTGTTGTGTTTGCAGGACACAAACCGGTGCTACACCGACCTCAGGAATGCTCCTGGGTTGCACCAGATACACCTGGTAAGGTGAACTTCCCAAAAAAGACAGGCTATGTTAAGATTTGGCCACAATGTCAAGCGAAGAACCACTTGACAGAGCTCATTCAGCAGCTGCGTGACCCAGACAGATCCAAAGTCATCACGGTTTTTCCTCCTCCTTCCATTCCTACGAGGGGCTGCAGAAGCAGGAGTTCAGCAGTCACATAAGGATGCTGGCTCAGGACTAAAAAGAGTGATTTGGGCTTTCTGCTTCTTCATCTTTTGGATTTGGAGGAGCATACAGACACCCCTTCATGTTTCTGACCTCAAAGACTACCAAGGAGCTCTACTTCTACCTGTGATGCTTGATCCAAGGCACTGACCACGTTAACTCTTAACTTCCTTGCATTTCACCATTTGTCCACTTGCTACTCATTTTTTTGCTTCCTTTTCTTCTCCGTAATGTACTAATTTATCTGATTGCTCCTAGCTTTCCAGGGAACACTGCTGGCATGATGTAGCAAGACCTACTAACACTGATGCAAATGCAAAGGACAAAACAATGTGGAAAATCATGGTTATGCGCTACCCAGTACCGTTGATAAAGGAAATCTGCTGCCACCTAAAACACTGGCCAGGCAGTTTAAGTGGTTCAAGAGGAGATTGGACAGTTTCGAATCTAACAAAAAAAAGAGCCAAAGACAAGGTGAAATGGAGACTGGAATGAGGAATATGGAAAACCAGGGTGTGGAATGGCAGAATTCAAATGAGAGTTGAGGCTGGAAGCAAAATATGACAGAAAACCCAGAAACGAGGGAAGAGCGGAATTGCTGGAGAGGGTAAGGTACCGAAGAGAGGAAAGGGAAGGGCCCCATCTCTCACCATGTACCTGTCGGGAGATGCTCCCAAACTTGCTGCAAAGAAACCAGGGGGAGTTAGAAATAAGCCATTTAACAGACTGGCCCTGACCGAAGTAGAAGAGGAGATTCCCAGGTAAGGGGCCTTGCCAGCAGTGCTGGCAGTAACAGCAGGGAAACCAGAAAGCTTGCTGCAATTGAAAAATAACTCCTTTTCACTGCGTGTTTGCAAGTGTGTATCTGGGTAACCGCTTATGTTTCCCATCACAGCTGACAAGGGTTAAGCCACAGCCACAAAGTGGATTCCTTATGTGGCTTCAGTACACGTGCTAGGATTGTACCAAAAGGTCCCAGGCAGAACTAGGAAATCGGTATGGAACAGTTTGCCATTCTACACATATTCTTCAAAGCAGCTTAGTAAAATAAAACTCCATGTCTTTTACTTGCTTCTTACAAACTAAGGAAGATGACAGCGCGAGGATGAGTTTCCAGCCTTCCCACACACAACACAGACACACACACACACAGAGGAATCGTATTCTTGACTTCCAAACCATGGCACTTGCAAGGCAGATCACAACAGCTCTTACAGAGTTCATAGTTAAGAGTACAGAGCAACTAACATCAGGAAATGCAGAATAACGAGGCTCAACCAAATAGGTAGATAAGATTTCTTTCAGTCCTCCTGCAGTTTAGTATGGACACAAAACCTAAACATCCCACTTCGGTATGTATTCAATGAAGAACCCACTCGGTTCTGACTTAAAAAGAAGCCTGAAATACCAAGAGAGACAGAAACAAATGCAAACCAAGCACGATGATACAAAGGGACTGAAATTGGCTATTCATGTGAAATAAAGGAGAAGGCCTTCTCTCTCTCTCCAAGTCCCACACGCATGGGCTCAGGCCTGCAGCTACCGAAAGGGCCACTGCCATTTTTCCTGCCATAGGTCAGCGATTTACGCTTCCTGTTCCGATTCCAATTCAAGAGCAACAATTCGTATTTACTAGTTACATTTTCTCTGCTTACAAGGGTAAAACTATTTTGTCGTGCCTCTGAAGGTCTGTGTATTTTTATAGCCACAGCTATAATGGTTTCTGTGCCTCATGCCAGAGCTGGTTACGTTCTGGATGGAAGAATGTGGTAAAGGTACTCTCAGGCTTGTTAAAAGGAATAGATGCATTTTAAAAGACCGCTGTGTTATAAATGAATCCCAGAACAACGTGTTGCTCTCCAGGCTCAGTGTCCTGCCCTGCAAGCGGCTTAAAGTGATGATCTTCTGGCACTTGATTCACGTCAGTGCACAAGTCTGCAGCTGCGAGGGCCTGCACTGAGCACAGCTATTGCAATGTGCTTTACTTTTCCTGGAAACATATGCGCTTCACAATGCAATAGCAATCTGAATGACAGTTTTTAATATCAGTTAATTTTATATGAGCTGAAAAGAAGCATCTTTCAACTCAGTGATTAATAGTTAAAACTCCAAAGCAGGAAGCAAAAGTTTTCAAATAACCTACCTCTGACAATGCTTAATTTGTGAGGTGAGAGAGGTGGCTTGGGAACGGCATCTTTCTTTTTTTTGGTTGCAACTCCTGTGACACTTCTGTTCTTGAGAACATCTGTTCCCCAAATCATAACCGCTAGATTTTTTGTATACTTTGAATCTCCTTGTGTTACTTGCAGCTGGTGCCATTTCTCCTCATCTACCCAAATTCCACTGCCAAGATGGACCTAGAAGGTAGTAATAATAACAACTTATCTATGGTATGTAGCACACAACAGTATCCAAGTGCTGTAGGAACATTAATATTAGGTACTATAATAACAGTAATTAGGGCTGAACAAATCCATTTTGCCTAATTCTGAAATTTTGCCAACTTTTGTGGGTCAGGGAGTTCAAGTCAACCTCTTATATAATTCCTCTCCCTTTCTGTATTCATTTCTGCTCACTCGCGACTCTTTCCCCCCACACAGCCTACCTCCTGAAACACTACGGTCAGAACAGAAATAGATGGAGGAAACAGCAAACACATCCAGTATTAGAAAGGTATGCACAGACTGATTCAGGTGTAAGATGAAACATTTGACAGCTTCCTTTGCTGAAACAGGCTTTACCCCAAGCATGCTTTGGAGGGAAATACTTCCTATAGATGTATGCTGTGCCTTCTGGCGAAATGCAGCCTGATGGTTTAAAGTAACTACAAGGGGAGAAGGGACTTTGAGAGCTCCAACTTTAAGTCAAGAGTCGGGAAATTTCATAAACTCCTAGTTTTGTCTGGAAGTTTTCCTACTGCGTACAATCGATCTATCCAGGCGAACACTGTCTTGTGGTAAGGTAACGACCCATTGCTGCACCATCATGAGCTTTCCATTCCGCAGACAATGGGAAGCAGAGATATCTCATTGAAGCTGTACTGGGACATGCAGTGTGAAGCCACTGTAGTCTCCAAAAGGAAGGTGCTTGAGCCTGGTTGTGCTTCGCAGTCTTGCTCAGCACTGACCACACCGGGATGGCTCCCACAGAGAGACCTCAGACCTCTGCCCCAACCTTCCCAGCGCTCCAGACTGAAGATGAACACAGGACAAGAATCCGAGTACTGTCCCTAGGCTGGCACTACGTGGATTTGCGCTGATAGCCCCCATTACCAGGACATCATCAAGCAACAGCACTGAAAATAACTCCGCTAGCAACCAGGATGGCTCTGACACGAGTGCAACCAGTAAAGCCAACTGGAGGCCAACGCTGGCCCTGTGCAGAACCACGGGGAATGCTTTGTACCATGTGTGTCTGTGCTCCTAAGTCTGGGAGTGCAGAGCCCTGAGCTGCCCCTGCACACAGAAACCTCGTTCCCGTGGCCATGGACTCCGCTCGCCATCCGTCACAAGCCAACGCGTGACCCGGCTGTTCTAACTACTGATAAGGGCTCACTGCGCTGCCGAGGGAGACGACAGAACTTAGTGGTAGATAATTCTGTAGAAGTGCAAATATCAACTGGACTGTTGGGTTCAAAATTCAGATTTCATAAAATCTGATTGTTTCGGAACGCTACCACTGCAAAACTTATTGTCTCTTCGTGACTGAAACAAAAAAGGTCTGTGAACAAAATTCTACGGCAAAACCATATTAGAACACTCTGTTTGTCTTAACTGCTCTGTTCTCAGTTTCTCCTGGTTTTACTCCCTTCGTGTGGCATTACAGCAACATTGCCTGCTACTCATACAGATCTGAACAGTATGACAAACGTCCCATTAAATGCAATGAAAATTGGACAAAGCTACTGCAAAATATTCTATACCCATCATGTTACTGCCTGTATTCAACCAACTACCATCTTCCCTTTAAATGGAAACCCGCTTTAATTATGAATGAGGCCTATAACCTGAGGAAATGTTTTGTTACAGCAGCATCCTTCAAAAGCAATGAGTAGTTTAAAAACTTTAGTAGAAAAATACGAATGGCTTGGCTACCTTTATAAAACACAAATGAAAATCCTAACTCCCTCACAGAATAAAAGCATAAGGCGAGTTGCCTCTCCTGCAGAACTTTCTATGTTAAGGGGATTTTTAAGAAGATTTTCACAAGTCCACATGGTATTCAGCTGTTGCAATGGACAGAAACGCAACTAGTAAGAAGCACATGAACACCTTCTTCCTTCTCTGTTGTTGAGCTTCTTCATAATTGCTCTAAAAAAGCTCACACTTTTGGTGCTCTTGACATATTGTGTAAGACGACTTCAATCAGAGTTAGCAGCCTGTGCCCAAAAACAATGCTACAGTTATAATGCAGTTATTTCTGTCCTGATCTTGGAGAAGTTATCTGTAAAAATGAGTATAAGTTACTCAGAAAATAGCTAAAATTAGGAATGATGCGACATGCCAAATTTTGGATGCCTGTGTTACATCAGTTGTGCTGCATTTGATCAAAAAGTTGATTCTCCTCTGCCAAAATTCGGGTTTATGTTTGCTAAAGGTTGTTTAGTCTCTTAATCAGCTCCATTACTCATTAGCTTTGCGTTACTTGAAGTAAAACAAGTCACAGCAAATATTTTTAATATATATGTTTCAGACATTGTTTCTTCTCTGAAGATGCTTCATTTATGTAAAAAAAGGTTACTGCTGGTATGAAAGCCCTACGGTAACAGCGAGTACGTGACAGATGGCCACAGCCACAGCCACAGCAATCCTGCGTCCCTCTCCTATTTCTAGCAGTGTCGGGGCAAGGAACCGAACGAGCCCAGGTCTCAGTTTACCTCTGCAAACTGCTCGCTGCTGTTCCCCAGCGCTCCCCAGCTACGGGAGCTCCATGCGCTCCAGATTCAGAGCCCGCGTCCTTCCCTGGGAACGTCACCCACCATTTCAGCAACGGCAGCACCAGCCTTGGAGCACAACGCAACAGCAACGCTCACCACCGGAACTGTCCTAACATGTGCAATAGACCTAAAGTGGATCTCAAAAGATGAACTACTTTTATTTCCTTTTTTTTTTTACAATTTTCTTTGCTTTTCTTTAAACGAATGCCATGGGCTCTTTTCCAGTAACTCTGTTCTCCCTCTGGAGGGGAAAGATTTATCCGCTTTGAAAGAATCTTTCTCAGATCAAACCCAACGCCACAAAGGGCCAGATTTCCAAAAAGTATTTCAGCTACTCTAGTGGTGCATGTCAAGAAAGGAATAGCCAAAAAAGGCATAAATAAGGCCAACTGGAAAAACAAACCAAACCAAAACACCCTCCAACACTCTGAACACATCATTAGTTCTCAGTTCGGGCATCTGAGCTGGATGAAGCCCCAGTAAACAGCCAAACTTAAATAAAACCACAACATTACAAAAAGGAAGTTCAAAAGATACTAAAATCTGCAAAGACAGAGAAAACTTCAGCAACAGAGGCGCCAAGAAGCTGGCAGATGAAATAAAGGTGCGGGAAAAACTGCAGACAAACACTAAAGGCCGTGCCCTGTCCCATGGAGCTTAAGCAGAAAAGGAGCTGAACCAAACTCCCTCAGTAATAGATGTTAAATCTTCCAAATATCCACAAAATATACAAGCAAATGACATATGTTAAATACATTAGGCAAGAAATGCTATGTGAACCAAATACCTGCCAAACTGCCAAGGCTATGCTATTTTTCACATACATTTTGTCCTCAACAATTATGTTGAATTTGTCTTCAAGAAGGACAGAGACTTGTGCAGTCGATCTTGTAACACAAAGCTAAAACTGCAATATTTCACGCTATTCCATCAGCGATTCCATTGTAGGCCAAAGCTGAAACGGACATTTTCTCCTTAAAGGTTCTCAAATTATGGTACCAAATGCATTCGTATCTTAAGAAACAGGATCTGCACGGGCAACTCTGAAGGACATATAGTTTTGTAAAAGAAATACGATGTTCATTTAATGCTAATGGCAAAAGCAAGGCTGGGCAGATGAGCAGACAATGTGTTAAACATGCCCAAGTGTGGAAACCTCTGGGTCAGGTTGTGGCGAACTGTAGCTGGATGCTGTTCCATTGCCATTATAAAACGTCTGGAGAGCAGCGCTACGTGAGCTCAGCCCAGTGGCAACGCTCCGACCGCATTCATGGGAACCCATTTGCATTCCAGGGTCCATAGTTATCTACCGGACTCCAATCCCACCAAACCATTAAGGCTTCCCTGCAATAGGACTACAGCACATCAACACCATCAAAAACCTTCTAGGAAAAAGTATTTCTGTTAAATAGACCAATGTAACTTTACAATGTGGGTTACTGACTTTATGTGCATCACCGATTGAAGACTATTACCAATTTGCTTGTGCATGCATGTTTAATAACTACATTCCTTGCATGTTTAATAACTACATCCCTGTGCTGGGCAGCATTCGGTGCCCTCATCACTGAGGATAACTTTCTGTGCTGTTCGTATTTGTGTCATTTCACGGTTTTCCTCCGCAAACAGCACACCTTTACAAACCCTGAGGAAGTCTTTATAAGCTGCTACCATGCAAAACCCCCGGGATCAGGAAAATTCCACAAGAAAATCACCTGACGGACATATACAAATTAGTCATTCATTATTTCAAGTACCTTTCCATTCTCGAGAATGTACTTGTCCATCACTGGAACAGGGGCGGGATAGTACGTTGATGTGTTTGCTTCCTCACTGAAGGTCTTCTGTACCTCAGGTTCAGGCTCAACTGATTCTGGTTTTACCTTTTCAAGCTCAATGGCAGGTCCTAGACAGTTAAAAAAAGAGAGCTGTCTGCTATCCCACAGAACACGAGCCCCACCACCTCCTCACCCACACTCAGCACAAAACAACACATCGGTCACCTTCATTTCAGAGTCTAAACCAAAGTCCTACTTCTGAACGGCAATCATAAAAACAGGGTAAGTAACTCTGCCTTATAAACATTCAACTTTTTAAATTAAAATTAAACATTTTCATTTTATTCTTAAAGCATGTGGGTAATTACAGGTATGAGTAAGATTGCTTCAATGTACGCTATGGAAGTCATGGTGAAAGGACACTGAAATCATAAACCAACAGCAACAATAGTAATTCTTCAAATAAGAATTACTACGCAGTTGCATGGAAGCCTGCATAATTTACTGTGAAAATTACAAAAATTACACCTTTTATCAAAATTTGCAATATCTTTAGATATAACAGAGGTACATTGAAAACAGCGAGGATCTACAGAAATGCTATAAAGGAAACAGGCTGAGGCTACTTATGCTAAAGGATCATGCACAGAGAGAGTATCCGAGGTTAAAAAAACAACACAGAAATTAGAATTTTGATTGTCCAATCCATCTAACACACTGATTTTTATTTTTAATGTAATCAACAAAAATTAAGCACAGATTAAACAACAGAATACTACTAGGCATATGTTTGAGGCTTCAAAGGAGAATAATTATTTTGTCAGACATCAGCTTTTCCAGATCAAACTTAAAAAGTGTTCCTAAAAAGACAGAAGAACAAAATGAAACGATGTGTGGACTGGCTTTCATTATCCATTCACTGCAGAGGTCACACCAGAAGCCTGGGAAGAGGCTGTGGCCTCAGGGCTGTCATTGCCCCTTGGTGGCTCTGGGACCACCAGGAGCTCCAGCAGCCACTGACGTTCCATGTGGGGATGGTGCTTCGTTAACACGGCAAGGTTCGTTAACAGAGCTTAGACCCTGCACACCATGGTAATCACCACTTCCAGAGCTATAGGGATAAACTCACCCACTTGTAAGACTATATAGTACGGGGCTGGTGCTGAGTGCAGCGCAGCCCGACCTTGACACCTTCAACAAACCATTCAATAATCAGGTTCAGCATCCCTGAGCACACAGACCAAGCCCTGAATTGCTCTAACTCTGCAGGTGAAGCTGGCACCACTGATTTTAAATGGCTCCTGTATGTGGAACAAGTAAAGCTTTCATTCCTCCTCGGTGCAGTTTCATTTGGAGATTATTATGCAGCGATATTAGCGTTTCCTCCATTGTCAGCATTTGACATTTATCCTATAGCTTATGCTACACCTACACAGCCAGCTAAATGTTCTCAGCTGACTGCTACTTGGCACTCAGCACCAACTAGAAGTTGTCTCAGCAACTCAGACAATCCTATACTGTATGCCACCAACACGAGGCTCTTAAGAGCCATATGCAACGCCTGCATGGCACAAGTAATCACAAAAAATACCATAATAACCTTAATAAGCACCTCTACTATCATAAACACACGCTACGACCAAGACAAACTACACTTTCTAGATTTGAGACTGCTGCACTGATTTAGCCTGAACAAAGCCCCAGTCCTGCCCACAGCGCAGTGGGGACACCCCGGTGGGCCGGCGCGGCCACCTCGCTGCTACTGGGGACTCAACGAGTGAACGTTCAGCTCTTACTTGAAGAACACATCCCTCAGCAAAGCGCTAGTTGGAGTCCTCTTATACTCTGAAAGTCGTTTTGGGGAACGTGCCCAATTGTAACCACCTTCTTCCTAGAAGGAAACACTTCCCTCACTTTAAACACTTACACTAGTTGCTATTTAAAAGTCTTTCACTGTTTTGCTTATAGGACCATATTGACACAGCTGGGATTTGCTTTCCAGAGTCCTCCCAAGAAAAACAGCTGATTAAAGTCCACAATAACCATAGCTCGAGCAGGTCAGAAACACCATGCTTCACTGCTTGCTTCTAAATCACCATCAGAAAGCCTTTAAGATGTCTTCTTTCATACTCTGCTCCATTTTTCTCTTCCCAAACAGAAATCTGCCCCTAACTAGGCAGTCTTCACAGCTACTTCTCCAGCTACTAAAGGCTGAATTCTCAGCCTGGTATGTTGTGAATTAGACATGCACCTTGCATTATTGCCTCACTGCAAACGGGAGCTGTGTCCAGAACTAGAGTGGCGCACCACGCACCATATTCTCCAAGTTTCCTCTCTCTGTAGCTCTCATATTCTGCATCTTATTTCAAAGACGATGCGTGGGACATACAAAAATATAAGCCACTATCTAAAGGTTGCACTTCTGTAATAGTACTGATAGTACTTATGTTTCCATAAGATCTGAGATGGCAGCAACTCCAGTGGCAGGATGAAGAGGCAGAAGGCTTCCCTTCACCGCTTCTCTTCCTCAAAATTGCATCTTGGGCTATGTGCTACTCAGAAATCAGTAAATAAGCCAAAAGAAATCAACTGATAAAGCGGTCAATGTCTGTTTGCAAGCAGCAAGCTGTTTTTCCACATGGTCTATGAGAATTTGAACAAAAACAATAGGAGGCTGAGAAGCGGTAATATTACATATATATTTATATATATGGTACTTCCTGTACTCGTTCTTGATAGAAACCTTGGATCCTTGTACATCAAAAAGCCAGACAGATCTAGAAAAGCTGAACAACAGTAATTCCTTACATGTGGTAAGCCACAAACACCGTTTCATTCTTGCTATCCTGTTGTCCGTGCCAAGACACTGTAAACTGGATCACTGAAATTAAACTGGGATTAAAAATCACCAGCTGGGGGGCTGTGTGTGTTGATGAATGAATGTGAACGCATGAGGGTGAATATACTCCCTGACTTCAGAGCAACACTAATTCTCAGCAATGCAACATGAAAATGCAGCATTTATCAGGGATCGACCAACACTCAAACATCATCCCTGAGACAACTTCACTACCTCTGGCCACATACAACCATAGCAAAGTGCACCAATCTTACCCTGGAGACAACTACTTTTGAGAAAGTTATTGTAATTCTTATCTTTTGCAATCCAAGGACTATCTAAAGTTAGGCTTACAGGGATGAGTCAGTGATTTAATTCTCTAAATCACCTTCCTGTCTACTGATCAAAAGAGGGTAAATGAGTGTGTTTTCAGATGCGGCAGAACAAAGATAAACTCCAAAGGTGGAGGATTGCAGGGCGTCCTGACACCGCACTAGGAAAGGGCAAAGAGGCCCTGGCTGCGTTCCCTCTTCCCACAACAGTGGCTCAAGTCTAGGAGCAGAGATAAAGGCCTAAGTCTAAAGCAGAACACATTGACTTTCAGCTGCTCGCCCAAATCACCATATTGATGGGAAATGAGGAGACTGAACACTTGACTGGATGTTAGCTCAAGAGCCTGTTCTATATTTGATCTGCAAGTTTAAAATGGCAACAGGCACGCGTTTCCCACAGCTGCAATTCATCAGCACAAACCAGCTGTCATCTCATGCAAAGAAATCAGGAGTCTCTAAGGTGAACCAGAAATGCAATTAATTTGCATTAAGTCCAGCCTGCTAGAAGTGCAGTGTAACATAAATTACGTGTAATTTGAAACTCCGGGTTTAAGAGATTGCTGCAATAACTGAAGATGAATTCAGGATGTAATCTATTTTCTGAACCATTTTCGCAGATTATTCACATATCCAAACATACCTCATTTATAAGCTGCAAAAGCAAGGAAGACTAAAGAAGTCTTTACAACTCTATTTCTTGATTAAAAGTAGCACTTTTCTCATACTGTCATCAGACTCTCTAATTTAGGATTTGCTGAAGATGTCTCCCTTTCTAATCATTCATAAATCTTGCACTGATTTTTCTAGAATCTGGTCGATTCTGCACTGCGAACGAGGCTACAAGGAAAGACAAGAGTTAGCAGCAGTTCACACACTGAGTCCCAGCAAACACACACCCTGGGAAGGACACAGCTCAGAGGGCCAAATTCTACCTTTGTCATCCACCAAAAGTTCTATACAAGTAATAACAATGGATATTTTTGGGGAAGTTAACTACAATTTGTATTTGTCCAGGTACGCGATTAAATTAAAAGAATTTGCCTTCAATGTAATTGAGTTCAGTTGTAAAGCAGGTGCCAGACTTCTACACTGGAAATTCAAGCTCAGTATTTCTAGAAGATTCAGTATTTTTCCAAGAGGTTTTGGTTGGTCGCTTTGGGTTTGTTTGGGTTTTCTGTTTGTTTTTTCCTTGGTTTTCTTCCAAGCTTTCTTGATTCAGCCCAGGTAAGAAACGCCTCCTTGCTTAAAGTGAACAAAATGAGACAGAACTCAGGAGCTGTCTCCATTCCACTGCTGGTCTCACCACTCCAATCGCTCTCAACTCTGCCAACTCAATGGGTACTTTACGCTGCTCAGCCCCGTCCCTACCAACATCTGGCTGGAGCTCGTCCACACAAAGCCCAGCTAACTACTTGCAGATGAAGAAACATCTTTCCATCCAAGGCAAACTTTAGAAAGCTCAGTGGAACCTCCTGCCAACCACATCACGTTTCTTTTTTTTCAGGCTGCGGAAACCTCGCCTATTTAGTTTTATTAAAAAAATTAACTGGAATGTGTATAATAAGTAACGACATTTTAATGATGCACAGTGTAACAATGATGAGCATTCACAAACACGCGGTTTCAATGGTCAGATGCTACTTGGGGAAGCTGGCTCAGCTCTGGGGTGCCCCTCACCACATGCTACGGCTCAGGCACATGCGCTCTCCTTGGGTTTTGTCAACGCAACTCAAGACCCACATGCAAATCACATGCGCTCGTTCAAGACAAGGAGAGGAGCCAATTTCCACGTTACATGCAAAAAATTAAGTTTCCAGATACACAGAGGCAGACGTAAAAACCAGCATGCTAAGATCGGATGCACAGATTTGAACCAAGTTTCAGTCACCGAGCAAATCTTCAACACAGCAGTACCACATTCTAATAGCAAATAAATAGAAAATTAGTAAAATATTTGAAGGTATTTCGAGGGTACCATCTTCAATGAAAAGGATGAACTTTTTATTCGGTCTTTTTTTTTCCCATTTATTCCAACATAACGGTTAAATAATTGTTATAAACCAAAACAAAAGATCGATTGACTCAAGATGCTTAAAAGTTAAACCCAAATTACATAAACCTGCATTTTGTAACAAATGTTGATAAACGGGACACTAATATAAAGAAGTTGTTTTAATTATTCTTTAACAATGCATTCTTTTTCAAATAGCATGGCTGCTTAAAGCCACTGCTCAGAAGTTCAGGAATATACCACATTCTCGTGAGCTACGAATGGGACGAGGGGCAGAAAAGGGAAGGTAACACAGTCACATAACAATAACCAAAATCCCTAACTGAAGATCGTTTTAGCCCAAATATTAATTCCACTGCCTTTTCTTCCTTTTTTTTTTCCCTCTCAAAACTGGAACATATTGTTATATTTTGCAGATGATGCTTTATTATCTTTTTCAGCATATACTGGAAGGTCAGCGACTCTTTAAAATACAGCTGCTCCAAACGGCACTCTGCTTCAACCACCCCAGCACAGAGACCTCTGCTACCATTAAAGCAAACCCCAGACGTACATAGCATACAAATTCAACACATATTGTACAGCCAGAGCAGAAAACCCTTTAACATTCAATGTCCAGTTTAACAACCACTGCTATTCTTCAAATATGTTTCCATTACTATCGATCACACTTGCAAAATTCATTAAAACTAGTCCCATTTAAGTCCGGCACTTACCACTACCTAGTCTTAGAAGCAGTACATCCTGGAGTCTCCTGTTCAAGTCTCTGAGCTCTTTCATTTCTGACACGAGTGCCCCATACTCCTTGAGCTTCTTTGCCTGTTGCACGAGCTGTCTCCGCGTCCTCTCGAGCTCCTGCTGAATGTGTCTCATTTCTTCTTGTTGCTGTTGGTAACTCCTCAGTAATTCTTCATAAAGAATCCGAGGAACTACAGCATCGTCCATATTGTTCATGCCTTCTGAAGTCTCCATAAAAACCTCCTCGGGGCTGGAAGTACTACTGAGACTCATCCCATTCTGTTTTTCAAGGCGGGCAACAACTGCTTCAATGCTTTTGTGTGTACCTTCGCTTTGCTTCCTCCCATCTTGTCTCTGCATGTTACAATAAAAAAATTCAATCAGTTAGGGGAGTGGGAAGATGCAAGAAAAATTCAAATTCTACAGACTTGGGCACTGTCAATAGTCTCGATTCCAAAAAAAAGCAAGACAAAGTCTGCCTGCGAAAAATGTTTTGCCTAACAGATTCTTGTGGATACAGCTCATAGCCGTCGTGCACGCGTAACTCAGCTCAACGCACAGACAAACTTCCAAGGAGCTTAAAGGCCTCGCCGTCTGCATTTGTGCAACACTTGCAAGCTGAGTGCATATAGCTCACTTGATCCCGTGTAAAAAGATAATTAATTCCTCCTAAGGAAAAAAAAATTAAACATGGATCTCTCTTCCTCTGAAGTTGAGCCGTTCAGATTCCCAACAGCAATTGATTTGCTGATAAGTAAGAGAATGAGAATGAATCAACTGCGTGCTGTGTTTGTCACCTGTAACCACATCAGAGATGAAAGCGGCAAACCATACAAAGCTGTTCTGTGAGCAGAGGGTTTGTCCTTCCCACGCTTTGGGAGACAAAACCTCCTCTGACTGTTCCTCCAGCGCGTTCACCCCTCTGCCTGAGGCAAGCGGCTGGGTTCACACTGTCAGGCTGGAGACAGAAAATACATCATCCAGCCTCAACTTCCCGCACAACTGCTTCCTTCTCTATCAGTATTGCACTGCAGGGGCTTCGTCCCCTTGGAGCTGGCAGCAGCATCTGCACAAACCCTGCGAATGAAAGCACACCTCTTTCCTGGGCCTCCACAGCGCTAGGAAAATGTGACAGCTGGGGCAAAGTCACCGAGTCTGATCGGCCAAAGCTGGAAAAAAGCATTTGAACTTCCAAGCTACTGCAAGGAAAGCAAACGTAGCTCAGCAGTTAGAGACAAGAAACTGACACTATCAGCTCCCATACCACAATATCCATCAGCAAAGGGGCAGAAAATGAGGTTATTTCATGTTCTGCCTCTCCACGCATGTTCAAAAAAAAAAAAAAAGTAAAAAAAAAAGAATGCTGGCCCACCATAAAGAAATGCACTCGTATTAGGTACTCGTATCATTGCTGCAGCTGCAAAACACATGAAGCCACAGAGGAATATTTTATTCTGAAGGCTGGCAGACTTTTAAAGAAATCGTTTGATATAAAAAAAATAAATACATTTACATAGTGGGTTTCTGGCATCTGGACCTAAAAACGCAACTGAGGGTTATGAGGGAGACACGCAGACCCATCATTCTGGTTGCTCAGCGCACCCCTTCCAGCTCCACGCGATTGTTCACAAGCGCCACCCTGAGCAGCTGCTCCGCGTTCATGGAACCGGGGACTTTTAGAGCATCCTGGGCCAAAGTGGAAGTGCATTGTTCCAAAAACCTCAAATGGCAACTAAACTGTGTCGATGGTATAAACAGGAAAACGTTCAATGGCACAGAAATCGGGCTTTGAAAACGTGTACCCCACCCCCATCCACAATTTGACCCAATTTCACCAAACTCTTTGAAGGGGATCAAAAGCAGGCCTGGAATTCTTAAGCTACGACGCCTGTATGGGCCCCAAGCACTTCCAAGAGAAAAGAAAGAAAAAGAAAAGAAAAAAAGGATTAAAAACAAAAGGAAAGACTTCAGTACCTTACTGTGTCTAAGCTCCACATCTTCTTCCCCATAATCTGTAACCTCCCCAGCTTCTTCTACGTGATTGAGAGAGAGTTTGGGGATTTTAATTTTCTTCTGCATCACACTGTTCTCAAGGTCAGTTTTGTCCTCTAAAATGGATATTGAAAGTAAAATGTTGTTACATTAATCAGTGTTCTTACTTCCAAATGCTACAGGACTTAGAAAAAAACCCCTCCCATCCTTCAGTCCCCTCATACTACTATATTCGAATTAACCCATGGCGTAACTCAACTGATGCCCACTGGCAAGCCTAGAGATCCAACAGGCTGGCAATCCGGCCAAACACAGGAATTAATACTGCAAAATTCATGTGTCAATGAGTAGCCTGTGCTATCACTAAAATAAGAGTTGAAGATGCTGTAAATAAAACAACTTCCTAAAAACCATGTGTAGCACTCTAAATTACGTCACCAATAGTATTTTCATAGCCATAATCTGTTGCTGCGGTTCAAACTCTGTTTAGGTTTGCGGTGAAAATAGACTTGGGAATTCACGTTATGGTTGGAAAGCATCAGCTGTGAGCAGCACAGATCTATGGGCACGCATGGTGATGCACAGGGCTGGAAAAGGTTGGTACGGACCAAATCTGAAACGAAATCGCTACACGAACCCTATTTCATTAGTTAATGGTACCAATCCTTTTGCTTTAGATACACAAACCAGATAAATGCTTATATTAAACTTTGAATTTCATTTAAAAAATGAAGTAAAATATGTTCAAATCCAGAATATTCTAATGTAACTCAAAATCAGGTATTTCAAGAGATTATTTGGCAAATAAGTTTGGAATATTTGAACGTTCCTGAAAAGGCATGAAGGGGAAAGGGTATCGATAGTAGAGTCTCCCTAAATGTGCCTGCGATGGGGAAAACTCCTGCAAAGCAGACAAGGTCTTAACAGATTCACAAGCCTGACCGATTCTTCAAGACACTGACGAGCAGAAACCACCCCAGCTGTGAAGCGTCGTACACTGAACGCGTATGAGGAAGAAAACCTTGGGAGTTTCCTCGTCCACCTGCAAACTGTATTTCACAAGGTGTCCCAGGAACGGTTGTGAAGGTGCCGATGAGGACGGCATTAGTGAGCGCTTAGTGGCATTGACTTTTGCTTTCTCAAACCAACATCTCTCCACCTCAAAACGGTTACTGTCGACAGTGCAGGAAAGGGAAACAAAGGTAAATCACTGCTTAATGAGGAGCAAGGCATTAATGAGAAATGAATTACACAGACGCAATTCATTTTGTTGCAGATAGAAATGGATCTCTGGTAGGCAAATGGTGATATTACGGCCCAAGGCTATATAAAGAGAATAGGCACAGAACATGTAGAATAAGGCATCAGACAACCTGAAATGAAATGCAGATGGTAGCAATAAATACTAAGACAGATGCAAAAAGAAACAGATAAACAACAAGAAAGCAGCTAGGCTTATTTTAGATCATGGTCCATTCCCCAGAGCATCCCGAATGCTTCGCCCAGTAAAACAAAAGGCAATCCAACTGTTTCAGCTTCGAAAAATAAGCCCCTACATTTTCATTTATCTGGAAAATGTAGGTTCATCAGAAAAGTGAGATAACCCAACTCTGCTGCCAGGGTGCAAAGAAGAAAATCAGAGAGCCTGTCTTCAAACACATACAGTTCCAGACTAAAGGACAGAGTGATGGTATTGCTGGCTTCTTGGAAGGACAAAAATGTAAGAATAAATCAATCCATATTGAACGAAAAACAGAACCCACAACTTTTTCTGACTATATATTGTGGGGTATGGGACAGACTGAGGAACGCTTTGCTAAGATGCGTTCTCAGCATCCCTCAGAGGCCGAGCAGCACAGCACGCTGCAGAGCTGGCTCTCTGCACCCTCTGCCGCATCACCCGCCACAGAGGCGCAGAGCAACTCCTGCACCTACAGGATGCAGATCACAACTTGGACATAACAACTATTTGGAAGAACAGAAACATTGATCTTTGATTTTGGCTTTTCAAGTCAATTTCTAAGGCTAAGAAGACTGAAAAACATAAATGAAAGAAAATACTTAGCTTGAGGTGAAAGAAAACAATGGAAATCATCTGAATTCTTCATTCTCTCCACTCTCCTCCCAATTTCTCAGTTTGCCTATGAAATTTATGTTTGCAAAACTTCGCTGTTCAGCTGAAGTGTTTCTTTATGCACCTCCTTACAGATGCTCGGTTTGTACCTTACTGGTGTGTAACTATCAATATAGTTCTCTTTCATCTTTGACAAAGCTCTTCATTTGACTTTATTTTTACCCTGTAAATGAACCAGTAACTTCAAGAACGAAACTCTTTTCTTCCCACAGAAAACGTGAAGAAACATAAGTGAAAATGAGTTTATATAAGCTAAAGCTCAGAACTTTTAATTTAGCCAATGAGTGAATAATTTTATGTTCCTTTGCCTTCCAACAACAATACATATAGTATTTTCCTCCATATTCTCTGGTCTTTGTAGTCCTATTTATATCCAGCACAATCCATCCAGTGTGTTGGATATGAAAAGGCCTTTTGTTTTAATTTTATTATTTATTTTTAAGTGCATTTCCAAAATCTGTGGGCTTCTGCACTGCTGCAGATAGAGCCAGAAAAACCTCATTCCGAACTTGAGGCTGATGCTGGAGCGCTGGCTCTTGTTCTGTAAATATTAATGGAATTTAGGAAGGAGAGGTGGGGAGAGAGAGGAGAGCCGGGGAGCGGGAGCAGAAGCACAAATGTGCATTTCAAGCAGTTCTCCTTATGATTCTCTGTCTGTTGTTGCGCCAGCCTACAAGAGACAGGTATAAAAAAGAATCCAGCAAAGAGCAAAACACATGGTTTGGAGCCAGAAGAAAACCAGGATATGAAGCAAACGGCTGGAGAAGCTGCAATTCAGTGCCTGCAGCTACAGAAGAGTGAAGGGCAGCCCGAGAAAGGTGGCTCAGAGCCTCATTTTGCAATAACCCAAAATAATTTGTCTGGAGACTTTGTCCCCAGTCATTTAAACCTTGCTACAAGTTCCAAACTGTACCTTCCCTTAGGTGGCCGCTATTAGATTGTCATAGACTTGCAGCCATTGCTTTTCCTATCTATGGAATAAGCAGTTCAGTGGTACTGAGAACTAGTACTCAACAAACCTAATTGGGTGCTTGCAACAAAAAGTGCAACGTAGAAGCACAATACAAGAACAGACAGCACTGATTCTCTCTGGTCTTCAAGAAGGGACGTTCTGGAAGACACATGCAAACTAGGAAATACTGCTTTCGTGCATAGCAGCCATAATGCCAGACAGAGAACATGGTATAGTGCGATGTGATGTATAGATTAAAGCATGCTGGGAAAAGGTCAGAAAAGGCCAGACTTGGAGAGATCTTGTCAGTCACCTCCACCAGGTACAGAAGCACGGGGCGCAAGAGCCACCGCACATGGGAGCGTCTCTCCCCATACGGCCGCCTACAGAGCTGCTTGGGTAGTGAGAAGAAAACGAATCGCTGAGACATTTCAGTGTGGCTGGGAAGACATCTGGGCTCAGCAGTGCTGAAAGAAAGAGAAGCCAAACAAGCATTAGAGAATCGGTATCAACCAGCCAAGGATAAGGTGGCCCTGGAATGTTTTCTTCGGTTGGGCCTTTGTTTCAATGGCACCATCAGTGCATTCAGGCCAAAAAGCTTCAAGTCTAGAGCGGCAGGGAAATGGGGCAGACCAAGCGACCCAATGGGGCGGTTAAACTCAAGTAGAAACATGTTAGCGCTCTAAAACTGAACACTCTGTCACGGGATGTAGAACAAAACTATGGGAATCTCAAAGTCTCCTTCGAACATTCCTTACTTTCTAATTTAGAAGTAGGGATTGAACAAACTAATCCCTTCAAAAAACCAGTTCAAATGCTAATTTTTTTCCACCTTTGGAGTAGAAGCTGGAACAAAGAGGAAAAGAGAGCTCTGCGCTCCAAATGGATGAGGGATGGCAGGTTTGGGATCGGTCCAAAGAAGGGGCTTGGCAATGCTATAAATCTTACAGCAATAAAACGAAAGAACCTTGAGTAAAATTCATCCTTCCCCTACACGTTCAAAAAAATTCCAGCCCTTGTGAAAAATGATACACTGACAGATGAAAAAATATACCATCACCCTTCCTATTTCCAGGCATATATCCAACACATATGGACAACACCTGTACAAGATTCGCCCCTCACTGCCGCACCGAATCGCTTTGCTACTGATTTAACCAGGTTGCTTCTATAGAGCAGGTAACGTCACCTGCCTTGGCACGTTGTGCATCAGTTACGGCTCCTAAAGTAAAAGAGACTTATAAACCGAAGCAAAAACCCCACAAGCAAAGGTATACTTGGCACCTCAAAGCGAATACACACACCGAGCACAAAAAGGCAGGGATTTCTAAGTGCCACTTAAACACAAATCAACAATAATCAATATTGCTGTGACTGAGAAGGCAAACAGCATGATAGTAGAGAAAAAAAAGCCACCTAGTTGATTTGAAACTGGGAAAAAGGAATTATAAACTACTTTCTTTGCTAATTTAATGCAAACATTAAAGGAGGACTTCAGCAGGAAGAACAGATTTCAGGAAATATAATGATCCTGCAGGCTCAGAAGACATAACGGATACAGCAATACACTGAGATGAAGCCCAGCACCACGGAACAAATAACGCAACAAAGGGATGAAGTGTAGAAACAAGGATGAAGAACAGCAACAAAGAGATGAAGTGTAAGAGACAGGCAAGACTTGGGGCTGGAAATGGCAGAAAAAAACCTTAAAAATCAAGAGAAATGGACAAAAATGGTAGGAAGATATGTTGGAAGTATGTCTTGAGAGCAAAAACAGCAGCAAGCGAAGTCAGGGAAGAACAACACATCATGTAACACTGTGACAGGCAGGGCAGCAAGCACGGGAAGGTGAAGACGTGTTCTTGAGGAACCGGCCAAAAAGGCCATTAAATCTTGTGAAGTGAATTTCAATTAAGCGTAAAGAATAGGAAAGAGAGGGAAAATAATTCTTAATCAAATTGGGAAAAGGCAAGACAGAAAGGTCTTAAAACTACCGCTTGACAGGTTTAGAGATGATGGGCAGGAAGGATGATGTGCCAGAAGCCCGAATCAAGACCCGTGTCGTACAAGGGCTCTGAAGAAGGAAGAGAAAGATTGAGGAGCCAACCTCCTACAAAAGCAGAGGACAGATAGAAACGACTTCTACCTCTTAAGTTCTGTCTTAAGTCCTACATCACAACTGGCTCTCCCACGTTCAGATTCAACACAACAATACAAGGAAATTCAGTGAGCGTGGACCTGCTGCCGCTCTCAGGAAAGCCAGCCTCTGAAGCAATACGGCGAGGTCTGAAAGCAGGCTTTTTCTTGATTCGAAAGTTAATACAACTTCAAACACTAATTAACCAAAGCCAACATGGCTCAAAACTAATACAGCTAGAAATAATTGTTGTTCTTTTTTTCTTTGTCAGCAAACCCCTCATTTAAGGTTCAGTGGTATTAGAAGGGTACTTGGGTGCTGTAGAAACGGCCCAAGCTGAGCGATGCAGCAAAGACGACATTACGCTGAGAAACAGGCAACCATGCTCTTCACAAGCCTGAGAACAGTTCTAATCCCGGATCCAATATTGACTCAAACAGTGACCCTGACTAACCCAACCTTTCCATCCTCCTGGCTCCATCTTCCCCACTGAAGTATTGTGTGGATTTGTTAATATTTGTATGGTACTCTGAACACGTCTACCACAAAGGATTAGAGCTATTATGGAACAACTCTCCTAAACCTTTCTGAAACAAATACAATAGTCCAATATTACCATCAAATTAAAAAGAAGAAACCCTGAAAACAAGACCAATGCTAAAATGCTAGCCTTTCTATATTTCCTCAGGACCTACATATGAGACTCAACTATGGGAATTACTTCTTAAACGTTTGAACATGATAAATATTAAAAAAAAAACCCACCTACATTAAAAGCTATTTCTTTCTTTAAAAGTTCAAAAGTTCATTTAAAGAGATAATCAGTCTCAATGACAGCTACAATTTGTCAATCCGGCTGCCCCGACCAGTCAGGTTGTATTGTGCTGTAAACTCACATTAGGCCCAAGCTCTGATTCCGGTTTCCTTACGGCAAGGGCCACAAAGCCCCAGTGGCGTTGCCACCCGCAGCCTGCAGGGAGCAGCCCTGAACCCCGCAGCTCCGTGTGCCCGGGAAGGAGCTTGCTATGGAAACACTGGGCAGGATCTATGCATTTGTTTAAGTTTACGTGCAAAAATTGCAATGTGGTTCAGCCTCTACTATTTTTAAAGGGCTTCTTTTAAAAAAAAGTAAATAATTGACTGACTGGCACTTAGGCAATCCACGTGAAAAAATGTTTTTCTGTTAAATTATGAAAACGCAAACATTAACGTACATTTTTTCTCCTTTTCACTCCTCTGCAAAATTTAGCATATTTTAATTAGCAAGTGTTAGTTACCATAGCTACCATAACCATACCATCTTTGAAGCCTATTTTATTAAAATCCTGAAATTCATACTTCTACAGTGTCGCAGTTAAGCTTATACAACATTGACAAGCAGAACTGGTGGTGTGTGCTGCAACATATGCACACCAAGACCAAAAGAAATAACGACCGTGTAGGTCACCCTTATGTCTTCATGTCATAAAGAAGTAACTATTAAGTGACTTCTGACTATTAGCGTGAAGCAAGAAGCAAACGTGACTGAGGAACAAGCAGGTCTGTTGAAAAGAGTTTAAGATCAAAAAAAGAAAGATATTTCTTTCTAGAATAACCACTGTGATACAGGGAAAAATAAATATAAGGGTAAAATCTTTTTGCACAGATAAATCACAGCTTTTAAAATTCCCTTTTACTGGCACTTTATCCTGCTGGTGACATAAAACCATCACCACTATCACGAAGGTTGCTCCAAGACCCTACTTACCAGCTACAGTTTTAAAAGCTCCAAATTCTTTTTGCTGCTGCCACTTAAGCTTTGTGAAATGTGCCATATCAGAACGTCAATGCAGAACAAACCAAAATGACACAAAAAAACCCCCAATTGTGCCTTTCTATATGTCAGATATGCTCCTTCATCTCTCAAATATGCTCCTACAGTAGAATTTAGAAAAAAGGGAAAAAGACCTCCTTCCTTTATCTTCAAAGAGTGAAACCAGAAATGGCCCAACCGGAAACAGTGTGAAATTCAGCTTTAAACATTCTTTATAAATATTGCTACATTTGTATCCCAGACTGTACTTAAGAGTGAGATGGAGTTACTGTGTTACACAAAATTCTTTGGTGAACCTGCGTACAGCCGCATCTTTCCGTGGGTGGAAAGCTAACCCAGCAGCGCAAGCACCGTGGGACAAAGTTGTTGGGTTTGTTGGTTTTGCTTGGTTGGTTGGTTTGGGGTTGGATTGTTGTTGTTGTGGGGTTTTTTGGTTTGTTTTGAGGGATTTGTTTGTTTGTTTTTAAACACACGCAGTTACCTCAGCCTGCACAAGCTGCTGAGCTCCCTTGCAGTGCCCGCAGAGCACCCTTCCCACGGCAAGCACAGCAGACCGATGATCCAGAGCTGGACTTGCTGCCCAAAGGCAGCGACACGCAAGATCATCCACGGGTACTCCAGAAAATAGCCCAACAGCCTCAGCCTGCAACGCCTTTACTCAGGGCAGCACTCAGGATCACCCAAAAAGCAGCTGGAAGTGTTTAGGTATTTTTTCCTGGTGCCGTCTCTCCCCAGGTCCCTGTCACACACCGTATGAGCTGCGTGTCACCACGAGGGACAGACCTAGAGCTTTCTAGGAACAAAGAGTTAGCAAACGCTGGCCCCACCACAATAGTTCATTCTACAGGCTGGGAATGGAAACGTGACACATGGGCCATGTATTAACACAGGATGGAGCAGGGGTGCAGAGCGGCCGCAGCTGTGACCTGCTCTACCTGCTTCAACTCCCCAAGCTGCCTGAATAGTACAAGGAATTGAAAAAAAGCAAATAAAAAGCAAAAACCCCCACAATTGTGCCTTTGTATATCTCAGATATGCTCCTCCGTATCTCAAATATGCTCCTACAAATATGCTCTACCTGCTCCAACTCCCCAAGCTGCCGGAATAGCACAAGGAATTGAAAAAAAGCATGAAGAAGCACAAGACAACAGAAACACCAATAAAAGCTTTATGTTAATGTTACACATCAAGACCGCTTCCTGACCTAAATTTTGTATATACTCGATATCATGCAAGACCTCCTCTTGTGAATTCTCACCTATTCCAGCACTTGACAAAGGGTCTCTCCTCTCTCATCTACCCACAGCAAAGAAGGCTGCTGCAGCTTCTGAGCGTGTATCCACCCTCAACCTTACACAAAACCCAGTCACAGAATCACCTCATTTAAAATTGTTCTGAGATTTTACATCTTTCTGAAATACGCAGCAAATTACCTCACTGTGAGCTGTACAGATTTAAAAAAATCGCCTAACCTACTTCAATAAGTGGAGCATAACATCGTATAAAGGGGCAAGATAATACAGAGATGCACACAGGTATTAACACGTCTGCCGTGGCAGCTGGGGAATTGCTATGAGAATCTGATAGAGATGCATTGGTTACAATCGCGTGGGTGGCAAATATTGAGGGCAGCAGTTAGAACAATTATTTACTGTAGTCAGGAAAGAAGATAGTCGCTATTAACTTGTTAACAAACGGCGCCTGAAGCAGTGAACTTTAAAAAGCCCCTGAACCTCAGTTCATCCCACCTGCTACTCATAACTTTGCCAAGCAAGAAAAGGCTCCAACAAGGTCATCTAAGGATCATTCTAGCTCCTCTAAGGTGCATATACTATAGACAAAATTCTGCTACTGACTATGTTGGACAAGCGTGAAAAAATTGCAGGTGGCACACATATTTCAAGAAGAGGGACCAGAAAAACAGCTTTGGTATGTTGAGGAGCGGACAAAAGAGAAGGAAAAAGGAAAGGTGTGGATGATCAAAAAGACAGACTCCAACTCTTCCACAAAAGCTGCCTACTATTCTTGTATTCTCAACAAGATAGACCAGTTAACATATCACCTCAAAAACCACTATTCAGTGAAACTCTAGCCTGCTGAGCTGTATTTTCAATTCAAGAGGTATATTAAATTATTCCTTTATTATTACATGACATCAATTGCCTGTTAACCAAATGTTGAACTTGTTAGGGCACAAAAACGTCTATTTTAATCTGCATTCTGTGGTCCAAAGAACTGTCTTAGTCTGGGGTTAACCATTCTGCTTTGAGCCCTGCTCTTGGGCTCACTTCTGAACAAGTAGAGGCCGTCTATCACTTTGCTGTAATACTATTACATACAACTTCTTCCTGAAGTATTCAAACTAAGATAGTGTTTATCTCTTCACCATACCAACTCTTATCACAACTACTTGATGCTCTGACCATTCCCACCACACTTCCCTCTTTTTTTCCTCCCCCTTTTTAAATTCGGGATAGCTTTACAGCTGTGCCCTCTCCTCTACGGCAACAATGATACCCCACACAAGCACACAGGCTTCCAACCACAAAGGATCAAGGAAATCGCTCCTAGACTCTCTCAAATGAGGACAATTGTTTCATGAACTCTACACAACCAATGCTCCAGAAAAACTCTGTACTATGGGTATGAACAAGCACTTATCCCTGCGTGAACTCCTGCTTTACAAAGGTTGAACTTCGAAAAGTATCTACATTTCTTTAAACGTAAAAGGAAAGGAAAACTCTTTTCAAAGGAAAAAAATCAGGACTCTAATACGAATCTCGTATCTCTGTTCTTCCTCTATGCCTTTTTTTTCAGGTCACTAGAAAGGAAAACCAAGAGGATCTGTTTCCCAGGCTATGATTAACTCTTATTATATGGACAGTGTTTGACCATGAAAATATATAGAGATTTGCTTATTTGAGCAGCCTTGTTAAACCACTGTAAGAAAACTGGGCACCATTCAAACTGCAAGAGTCCTGTGCAGGCTCAGAAAGATGACATCTTCCTCCTTTATTCTTTTGTGGTTTTTGTCTGTTCAATTTAATATCTGCACCGTGTCTTTGATCCTGAAGCCTGTTTCTAACGGGGAATCCTTGGACCACAGCAGTAAATCTTTAAAGTCACTGATGTACTCATTTGTGCAGGTAAGGGTTCCTTTCAAAAATTCAAAATCAACGATGTATATTTTACATATAAAAGCAACCTCATATGCATTATTTACTACTAAGGTAGGCTAGAATCCTTTAGAATGAAAAGTTCTATGACAGCACGTGAAACATTACTGCAGACTTGTAAAATTAGTTTTTTAACTAAATAAAGAGTTTGGCTAACCTCAGACTTGGAGTGTTTGCCTTAATCTGTAAAAACAGAGTTGGTCACTATAAACGGTAAGTTGTGCTAAGATGTCTTCACATAAGATCAACTTTTCTTCCCAAGGCTTGTAACTATAATAAAAAACCCCAGCAATATTAAAACTTTGGGGAGAAAATTGCAACTTTAAACATAAATAACCCTTTGTATATAACATGGCTAATTCAATTATGGTAATTTTACACAGTGCAGGGTGGAAAGAAGCACAGAAGTAAGGATTCATTTGGTGTTCAGGCGAGAAGTCTTCCAAGCACATAAACTACAGATCTAGTCAGATATATTGAGATGTGACAGATGTAATAAAGATAACTGTATGTTTCTTTGCGTTCCTGGCTCAGCAGGAGAATTTCCTGAAGAAATTAAAATCTCTGGGGAGCAATTAGTGCAAATCACTAATGCAGGTAACAAGTCTTGTTCTCTGGAGGAAACAGTATATATTGGTTTGTTCTGGTTCAAGAGAGAGAAAACAAAGAGAAACTGTACAGAGAGCACTTCTCTTAGGTATGTACAGGCTCTGCCTGGAACAAGGGAAATGACCAAGTAGGTGCTGGAAAACTGATGCAGGCTGGTAGGCTTAGCATGTGAGCAAAATGCCTTTTACTTAATATTTTTCTGAAACACTTCAGTTGTGTTGAGATGAACGTGAGGAACAGAAAGGGCACCGCTTCTGCAGTTCCCCTCTGAGAAAGAGGAAGGTGAAGTCCAGTTGGGATGCCTTTGAGAAGAGGCCAAGCAAACCCTGAACGCCCACACCGCTGTCTTCCATGGATGTGATGGGTAACTTGCAAGAAATACTACACATAGCAATTCTCCTCTGTGACAGACAAGGACAGAGAACACACAGGCTGGTACGGGACAACAAAAACTTAGCAGCACAATCCACTCCTCTGGTAGGCTACCTTATCAGTTCTCCTGAACTCCTGGACTTTCAAATATTCAGAAATTGGTAAAGCTTTACAGGAAATGACATATATGCTGGCCTGTTTCTTGTTCTTTCCAGGCATCCATATGTGGACACTACTGGAAACAGGATAATGGTAAAAGTCGCTGTCTGAGTCAGGGACCAAACGGACCACAACCAGGCTGAACTGCTTCAGGAACTGTTACTTTCAAAAATAAAAATATTTTAAAAATACTAATTTTACATGACTTGGACACCAAGTTGCTCTGTTTAAAGGTGAGAACCAGCGTTGCCTTCTCAGAACTCAGTACCAGAGAGCAGAGGTTTTTCAGCCCATTCCATATTTGGGGAGACGGATGTAACCAGTGTTTCTCCTCAACTGGAAAAGTCAGGGTCAGAACTCAACGTCCACATTGCTGCCCAGACCGACATTTCAAACGGTCGTTGCAGTCTTTCAACAGCCTATTGGGCAAGTCCACACTAACCGGTAATTTGTTACAAACAACACCAAACTTCCCTTCTATGTCAGTTCTGGCTATGACAGCATGTCTCCTATGGCTGCAAGGGAACTACAGAGAGTCCTCAAGGCAACGTGCTGCCAAACAGTTGAGGACACACGTAGCGCGAGGGCTTAACCCATTTAAACGGCCAACATATAGGTTTATGTCATGGTATACACCTTAATTGGTCCTCTTCGTCGGAGAGGCATTTGTTAAGCTAAACATGAAACAAACCAAATGTAGCAAGACCAAGCTTAACAAGCATAGCATCTAAAGCTCTGGTTCCACTATTGCCTTCCAATTTGTGAAGTCACTTAAACTAACAAAGTGGATATAAAACAGCACCCCTCTAATTTGGCAGCACGCTGCCAAACTGCGAAGACATATAAATGACTCCATGCCCTATAAATGCTGTGTACGAAAACATTAACTTTGGGTTTTTTTGGTAAGTTTCTAATGTCAGCCCCGGCTGTGGAGCGATGGTCACTACCAGAGCTCGGGGTTATTTTGGAAGAGAGCTCAGGCAGGAGAGCGGTGCTGCCCGGCCGGGACCTGCAGCCCCTCAGCCACCCCATGGGACCCCCCACACCACCAGCCACTCCCTGGGACCCCCACCGCTCCAGCCCCCCCGGGCCCGCCCAGGCCCCGCGAAGCAGCGGGAGGGATGGGAGCCGCCCCCCCGGCATGGCGACCCCGGTCCCACCGCCTCCCCGCACCCCCAGGCTCTGAGCATGTGTCGGTGCGAAGCCGCCCCCTCCTCTCCCCCCCTCAGCGGGGAGGGGGCGGCATTTGGGGCTTCCCCCGGCCCGCCCCCCCTGCCCGGCCCGCCCTCACCTGCCAGGGCCAGGATCTGGGCCTTGTGCAGCAGCAGGCGGTCGCCCCACTCGCCGGGGCTCTCGTCGTCCTCCTCCGCCTCCTCGGGGTTGCGGTACACCGTGTACACCTTCTGGTTGTCGAAGTCGAGCCGGGACGTGGGGCTGAAGTCCCGCACGCAGGAGACGGGCAGCGCGTAGCAGACGTTGTCCTCCAGGAACCGCACAAAGGCGTACATGGTGCGGCGGGCGGGGCGGCCGCGGCCCCGCGCTGTTATTGTTCCTCACAATCCGCCCTCTGCGCTCGGCTGAGCTCGCCTGGCCGCGCCGCCAGCCGGGCAGCGCCGGCTCCGGGCAGGCACGAGCAATCCAGCGCGGAGCGACGCGAGGCGAGGGGCGGGTGGGGGCGGGAGGAGCAGCCCCCCCGCCCGGCTCTCCCAGCTCTCCCGCCCGGGCCGGGACGGGAATTCCCCTCCCGGCGGCTCCGGGCGCGTCCCGGCTCCTCCGCGGGGCTGGGGCTCGGGCTCGCCTCCGCTCGCCACCCGGCAGGCCCGGGCCTGCCCCTCGCACCTCCGCCGCGGAGGGTGTTGGGTCGGGCAGGTGCTCTCGGACAGGGAACTGCTGGAGAGTCCAGCGCAGGGCAACGGAGATGCTGAAAGGAGTGGAGCATCTCCCGTGTGAGGAAAGGCTGAGGGAGCTGGGGCTCTGGAGCTGGAGAAGAGGAGACTGAGGGGGGACTCATTCATGGGGATCAATATGGAAAGGGGCAGTGTCAGGAGCATGGAGCCAGGCTCTTCTCAGTGCCAACCAGTGACAGGACAAGGGGCAATGGGTACAAACTGGAACACAAGAGGTTCCACTTAAATTTGAGAAGAAACTTCTTCCTGGTGAGGGTGTCAGAGCCTGGCCCAGGCTGCCCAGGGAGGTTGTGGAGTCTCCTTCTCTGCAGCCATTCAAACCCGCCTGGACACCTTCCTGTGGAACCTCAGCTGGGTGTTCCTGCTCCATGGGGGGATTGCACTGGATGAGCTTTCCAGGGCCCTTCAACCCCTGACATCCTGGGATTCTGTGACAGGCCGGGCAGGGTCAGCTGGTGCTCGCCAGGCACTGTGTGGGGGGACATGGGGACGGCTCCTGCCCCTGGGCTCGCCATGGTCCGGCTGGGCCTGGCAGGATCCCCACAGCATCGCTCACCCTTGAGCTCTGTTGCTCAAGCACGACACAAGTAAAGGCCCCAGGAAGCTCCTTTTCAGAGTTAAAAACTCCTCGCACCTGTTCCAGATCAACAGGCCTGCTCCCAGGGGAGGTGACACACAGTCAGCTCTGAGGCCGGGGCAGCGCCAGCAAGTGCCCATGAGGAGAGGAGACCGGGTCCTTCACAGACAAACCAGACACAACGCCAGGCTCGCCTGCCAAGTACCAACAGGATGTGCACGGCTGTTCTTAACTGAAGGGCTCCAGGGCAATGCAGAACCACCTGTGCTCAATGGTACCGTCCAGTGGTGGTGGCTGGGGGAGCACAAACCTTCCCCACCCTGCCCCAGAACAGCACAGAGAGGTGAGAAACTCTGTGCAGGTGTGCACAGACAAGGGCTAGAGGCCACGCCATTTTTAGCACAGATTCCTGAGATTTTGGAGACACGTACTGAGTATGGAGGTTGGGAGCTTCCTGTATGAAAAAACAATGTGGCAGCATTGCTTATGGTCCACAGCAAACTCTTATCCATGTTTCTAGTGCTGAAGTACCCAACCAGACTTAGAACACAACAATAATATGTGAAGAATTATTTAAAGGAAAAAAATAAAACACAGAATGAGTAATAAACAGCAAGAGAAGGGCATCGCTGCTTTTCTGTTTGCAAGAAGCCAACAAAAAATGAAAACTGGGGTTTTTTTGGTTTGCATATCCCTAAGGTTTGCAGTACTATCTGTACCCAATACCTTGAGTTTAACCACACTGAAAGTGGAAAACCTGAAGTAAAGTTCCGACTGAGCAGTGGCACAGGTTGTCCAGAGAGCTTGCAGAGTTCCCATCCCTGGAAATAACGCAAAAGCCATCTGGATATGGTCCTGGGCAACCTGCTGCCATTTGCCCTGCTCGAGCATGGACAAGATGAGCTCCCGAGGCCCCTTCCACCCTCAGCCCTTCTCTGAAAGTATCAAACACTTACAGTTATGCCCAGCAGAAGTCTGTCTGTCTCTTAAGCAATACATGAAAACATAAAGAATGCATACAGTATAGTTAAGCTGAGGTAAATATTTCAGTAACAAGCTGTAAACTTCCCAAACAATAGTAGCAGCTTTATTATTTTAGCAATTACAGAGTTTTGCAAATACTTCAGTTCAAGATTTGGGATTTAAATGGCAGTACTTTATGTTAACAATAAAGTATTGCCAGACCGGTATGTAATTACAGGCAAATATAAGTGTGCTACAAAGTACGGGTGACAAATGTATTCTAGTAGCTAGGCTGCAAGGGAAATGAGATTCCAGCAAAGATTGTGTTGCTGATCAAACAGCAACAGCTGCCGTAGCGCTCTGATCTCCTCTACCTCGTGTCACAATGGAGGCAGAGCTGCAGAAAGACGACGAGACGGGCCGAGAGCTGGAACTGCTCCGTGGACACTGTTAAAATTACGTGACGGACAATTTTGTCCCACTAAGTTCAGTGGCTAGTGGGGGATTCGGTACACCGACTCTTGCCGGGATTGTATTTCCTCCACAGCTGAATTCTGATGGCAACATCTAAGGCTGCTGTCAAGGGAGAGGACACAGGAAGATGGAGAAACTGGAAATGGAAGCTAAAGACTCAAAAATTAGGTTGACTTGGAAGGGGAAAGATCTCTTCAAGTGCCAAGGAGGCCCAGATAATTTTCCCCCATGAAAGAAGACCAAAGGACTTAATGCGAAGGCAACCAGTGCCATAGTAGTGTGGGTTTGGTTTGGTTTGGTTCCTTTTTGGGGGAAAGGGAACACTCCAAACTGGTATTTGCAACATTTGATGTTTGAAGGTTCAGTTACAGCCAAGGCTGTACAGATCTTTGTATCAGCAGCAAAAAGAGTTCTCGAATCCTTTAGAAAGGCTGTTTCACAGTTCTCCACTGAAGGTCGTTTTTGGGAACATATGAAGGATTGGGCTGATAAATGCATGTTTACACTTGGTCCCCAGCACACAGATTGAGCCAGAAGGCATTATAATGCTAAAGAATTAATAATAATCCCATACATTTCTGCCTACAAGGAAGAGTGTTAATTTCTGGCTTTAAAATCTATAAATAATCTGCACTGGTTAGCTGTGAAGCTGGGGAAAAGATCCATTTAAGCACAGAATGAAATACAAATATTGTCACTCCTTTGCTTTGGACCTTTCCCATACTACTAATGGTTGGCCAGCTGTTTTAACACCGAGCTTAGCCCAGGGTTTAAAGATGTAGAGCTATTTTAAAGGTGTAGATTTTAAAACTCATCGTTAAGGGAATTACTAAATCCTCACCAGATTCAAATCCTCCAGCAAGTCCAGCCTTTTAGAAACAACACAACCCTGCTGAGAAGGAGATTGTCATACTTTCAAAATACAAAGGAAGCCTCGGCTTAAACAGTAAACGTGTCGCTGCAAGGGTCAGGAAAGCACAAAGCTCAGTCCCAGCCCCTGTGGGACTCCAGAGTGCTGGTTCCCTGCAGCACTACCCGGATTTTGCTGCTGCTGCTTTTCTTGGAAAGTAAAAAAGTGTTATAAGCAAGAGCGGATGCCTGCTGGTTTGATGTGCACTCTGTGTTTGCACAAAAGGTGCAAAATGAGAAGCTAATAGTACCAATAATAGTTATGCAGGTGCTCAACATCAAAATGAGACCCATCAGGCACGTTACTTCCATGTTTAATACCAAACCTTCTAGGAACACCGTATTGATTTTAAGATTCTGATGAAGAAATTCCCATCTTCTTTTACCACTCAGGTAGAGAGGCTTCGCTGCCACCTGACTGCTCAGCAATGGACTATTACTGGGAACCCCTACATGTTTAATATGTGGTTTTCTTGGGAATTTGTTTTTCCTCCTAGTAGTGCACTTTTACATAATTGCTTTCAAGCTCAAACGGACCTTGAAGGTGTATTCCCAATTTCTGTGGGTAACACAGTATTTTAACAATAGCATTTAAAGTCATAAAGCTTAAAGAATAACTCAGATAACAATGCACAAGAACTGACGACTGTTCAAAGGTTGATGTACGCACACGCGTACAATCTACTCACAAGCTGGTTAATTTTTACCAAGAATGTGATCAATAGGGTGGTCAGAAGATACCTCTGCTCCATAGTATCATTTTTTATCTTACAATAAAGTGCAAAATAAGTTCATTTTCAGGTATGATTGAATCTTGCTCTGAACAGTCATATAGAGAAGGGGTAGATCTACTAGCCAGACAAACGCAGCATGGCAGGCACTCCTAAGGGGTGTTACCCTCTGGATTTTGAAGTGATTTTTGACTCTCAGGATACTGTTGGCAGACTCTGCTTCGAGCATCAAATTCACACAAACAAAAAGAAAGAGGTTGAGTTCCTACATCATCCGAAAACATAGACAAGATAATATCTGTGCCCACATGCAATTTCTGAAGCATTCCAATACCAAGAGAATAGTATGGGAGCCTAGATTACATAGATAAATTCTTAAGAGTTCATCTTGTGAAATCTGTGGCCTTAAACCATCCTCAGCAGAGGAAGGGCGTCACTGCAGAGCTATTTAGTCCCAGTTCGGAGAGTGATCTAACCTTTCTTGGGGCGGAGGGTAATACTCAATCATCTTTTACATTAAACCCGCATGTCCTAACGGAATATTCTTTCAAATAAATGAAACCTAAGGAACATTTTATGGGCCCATTCGCATAGGAAACACTTATTTCCCAGCTGGTGTATTCTGTAACAAGAAAAGGTGATGATTAAGCCAAAGTGACCACTGGAGAAGGCACTTTCCTCACTGTTAATGACTGGCTGGAGAAACCAAGGGCCAAAGAAAAAGCCAGACAGTCATTAACTGCCAGAAATTCCTGACCTAGAGGTCATTATTACAATTATAAAACTGGAAAATGAAAAAGTAATTATTTTCTTTGGGTTTTTCTATGTATTGAGGAGGTAAAATTCCAGTGTCTGTTGCTGTGGATACTGGTCTGTGCGATACTCACCGTTCCCATCGTGGCAGGATGCGCAATGGACAGATCTGGGACTGGCAGCCCTTCAAGAACCTGTGCCAGACTCGACTTTCCTTTTCCAAATTCCAGGTTAAGCCAACTTGTGGTGGACTCAGCTTTAAATCCCGCCCTTCTGGTACCACTGCCACTGCCTTCAAGAACGGCTCTGAAGACACTATTGCCATTGCAACCCAAATGATCTGTATTGCTCCTACTAATGACTTCACCCTATATATTTCCACTCTATCTGGAAATCTTGAGATTTTCCCTTTCTTCTTTTTCAAACCCAACTTTTCCCTGGCTTTTGATATTCATTTTACTAATATGACTTTAAACGTAGCTTTACATGTATAGATTTTGCACCACTCCAAGAATTTTATTCCTTCTGCGCCTTAATGACAAAGTGACTTCCATTTGGCAAGGACTAAAGTCTCCTTGTAACCTTTGGCCTTCAGTGTAAAATATCATTACTAGACAGTGCTTGTGATTATGTTATGCTGTAGACAGAGCTCCTGAGTAAGAAGGTATTAATGATCTGTTTTGGTTTTCTATTCTCACATCTGTTCTGTCTTGAAGCAGCATTTCTATCTCATACGGACAGGGAAGGTGACCCTGCAGCCCTTTTCTGGACAGACCCATTCTGCCCGAGGGGTTCCCACAAGTACCGTGGGATATGATCTATGCACAGCAGAAAAGGAGGTCAGCTACTACTGCACATACTCACATTTCCACTTCCCTTCAGCAGCCTGATTTTAGCGAGAGACCAGACAGGCTCTGGAGATGGTTATTGCTGGTTTGGAAGGTTCTTGACAATTAACAGCAACAGGAATGGGATTGCAGGAGGGCAGAGTCAAAACTATTTAAAGAGATATGTTTTCACACCCCAGTGCTTTTTAATTCATGCTCTTGTCATATTCCTCCTAATCCCTTTGAGGACAGGCTGCATTTCAGTATGAAGTGAGTGTTCAGAAAATGCTCCCAGGAATTAGTGCTCACATGTCATCACTTCAGAAGATCGAGTTGTCCGCTTCTAATGCGAGTCACAGCCAGAGATGGACCAGCAGCTCTTCTGACGAACATCAACTCATGCGAGCACGTGAAGTCCTGTTGTGGAAGGTGAATGGCAGATAGCAGAGCAGGAATAACCCTCGGAATAGTCCAGAAAAGCGCCTTCCTCAGACGTGTCTCGTTAATAATCACATTTAAATTAAAATGAAATAATTCTGAACACTGAAACTGCTGGAAACTGAAATTGCAAGTGCTCACTGCTATAAAAACCTTCACTACATTCTGTGAGCCTCTCCACTTCTACTAAAACCAGGTATGTTTACCATTGATGAGTTACAAACGAAGTTGTACCTGGTCTGTGCTAGTAGGTAAATAAGTACATTACAAAACGCCACAAACACAACAAGTAAACGTTAACTGGAAGGAGCTGCTGTCACCCAGATCCCAAAAATTCATACCATGGGATAACTGTGACAGTCACCACCAGGAATCCTAGTACTTCAAGGAGGAGTAACTCATTTTGTATCACAGAGTGTAGAAAATCAGCATTTGTCTTTGCCCCGCAAAACAGGAAATGGCATAGGAGACTGGTCACCCAAGAGGTGTCCGAAACCTCAAGGGGCTTCCTGCCCTGCCAGTATTTTTCACAGAAGCCCGAGCAACATCTATTGCGCAATAATATTCAACATTCGGGGAATTGTGTACTAGACTGCCCTAGGGAAGCTATAGTTCTGTGCATTGTTGTTGTTGGGCTTTTTGGTTTTTTCAAAGAAAGATGGGAATTTTGGAGTTCGAGGTTCCCTTTAAGTACTCTCCTAACATGAATATGTTAAGGATGCTCTATCAAGCTCATGCATGAAATGTCATCCAGCCGTTAGTGTATTTCTATGCAAATACAGCTGTGAAAGATAATAACTGAAATCTGCATTTTTTTCACATTTCCAGCATATTATACGACTTCTCATTCTTCACTGTTTTGTAACTCTCTGTAGCCTCTCATATCAATAAAACAAAGCACAGGTTATATTGCCTCCTGCTTAAATTCCCTACAAACATCAAAGCTGGTCATTTGAATAAGCAATTTAATGTATACATTTTTATTCAGTTCAGTATACTGATATTCTCCTGGCACGAGTAAGAATTCTGCGAGATGACTGCAGAGAAACTCGCCATCCAGAATATGAATTGGAATATTCTTGCAACGCTTTTCAGTGAGGATGGTGTGATATTAAGATTAGATCTTGCATATAATCAAATTTTGATGCTTGTACATACAATCTGGTATTTATTTCCCTTTATACGGTTTGTATGCACAACCACAGCATTCCAATATTTTGAACATACACTGTGTGCAGATACTGCACAGGCCAGACTGGTGAAAAAATAATGTCAATGAAGATAAGGAAGTGTGTGCGGCACAGCTGTGTGCGGACTTGGCTACATTCGTCATAACTCCTTTTACTATTCTGAGGACAAAAACCTTGCAAAAGCAGCTTTTCCAGAATAGCTGGAGCAAACAGGGCTCGTGTCCAGCCCAAACTTCAGTCTCGGTGTATGGATTCACGCGGAGCTGTCAGTCCTCCCAGAATCTTTCAGATTCTCTGATACGATACAGAATTCCTTTTGGATGGCTTAGATTTTCCACATCCACTCTCTGTTTATTTACCAGTGCATGTAAGAGGAAATAAAATAGAAAAGATAAGGTAGGTGGGGAAACAACAGGGATTATATTACAAGCAAAATGGGGCACTACTGAGAGTATCTCAGTGTTTAGTGAATGTTTAAATAAGCTTGCCTACAGTTTCTATCCAAAAACACAAGAGAGAAAAGACCACAGTGCAAAGGAAGCCTGGATTTTGTTTAAGACCTAACCCAGAAGCAGCACCGTGCAGTGTCTCAGGATATTGCTTTAAACAGTCAGCTGGTTGGGAAGTAAGCTAATAATGGGTTAGATGAATTTTCGCCTACGAAAAGTGATGAATTGACACATTTCTTAACAAGTAAGGATAGTTCAGCAGACACCATTATCTGCCTTTCTCTGACCTGGAGGGACTGTCTCTACAATGAAAGGCATAGGCAGTCTCCAAGGGTAAGGCAGTCTCTAATTCACAGTATCACAGTATCCATAGTGTGATTACTAACAAGGACACCAATTAGAATGTAACAAAAAAGGGAGCAAGCAACTTCATTCTACTGAGGCTTCTATATATACCTTTGCAATCAGCTGCTGCCCACAGAGGCTTTTCACTGGTGTTACACACCATGTGTGACACAAGTGCTTTGATTTTCCGTGGTCTCTCCAGAACTCACTGCCATCACTGCTGACCACTATTACCATATTTAACAGCACAACAAACCAGAACTGTTAATCAAAGAGCATAAGGACAGTAACCACTCCTGCTCACAGCTCACATTGTGTGATGAACCCAAAGAGAGGGTGGACCTAGAGAGGTCTCCAGTGGACCTCAGATACCGACAGGCAGCTTTACAGCCCGAGAAAACCCACAGAGCTCTTGCTTACCCTGCAGGGCTCTCTCAGAACAAGATCTCAAATATCCTCTGTGCTCAGTGTGGAAGCTGCTAAACTTCCTTCCGAGGAAAGAGCAGAGCACAGGGCATTGTAACTCGAACTCCCGTCCTCCTTTGGAGCAAAGGCTGACAGAGGATACCTCCATCTCCTTGCTTGATCAGCCTGAAATTCTCACCTCCTTCCAAAACACAGGCCGAGAGAGATTTCTTTCCAAATCGAGGGTTGTCTCCCATCCCTCATCTACAAGCTCCTCACTGCAGCCCTTGGCAAGCGAGATGCCTGTTTGGGTTGCCCTGCCTGGCTGATGGGGTTCAGATCCCTACTCTGCATCTCCGGCTGGAAAAATCCTTTTCTTCATCTAGGAATCCATACTTTCCCAGAGCCAGAACCCCCGGGAAAGGGCACAATGTGTTATACTCCAGCAGAATTACTGAGCGCTTGTAGGTGACCAAGCTACTGCAGGGTACCAGTTTTCCTCCACTGAGAGCAAACGACTTTGAATTAACTCATGTTTACCTATAGTAACAGCACATACATAGGCAGTTACTGTAAACCAGCTGATTTGCAGGACACTTGTTATTCCCCAGTAATTTATTGAGGGGTCTATATTCTAGAGAATTGTGTTGCTACAGTGAGAAGTAAGAAATATAACAATCAGACTTAAATGACTCAAATAGCTCCAAGATGATGTTTCCCCTGGTGAAATGTTCTCAGTGAGCTCTTACACTGCTCTTACAGCACGTTACGTGGTTTTGCTCCTTTGGGGCTTTGGTGTTTTACACATTTAGATTTTGGGACAATTGGAAGTGAAAAAAAAAAGCTTATACATGAACGGCCCATTTTAATTGATTTATGTTTGGGGTTTTTTTAATTCTTGTCCCTGCTGAAGTAGCAAGATCAATCCAAACTCCAAGAATAGTAGAGTTTTCTCTTTGTTAAAAACTCCTCTAAAATGGCAGCTCTTTCTTTGGGACGCTATTTAATGAACATCACTGTCAGGAATCAGTGTTGCTGAGAGGTTTATTCACGTGGAAAGCAGCATGGGCTTTGCTACCTATTTCATCATTTAAGTTTAGAAGTTTTGGTCCTAGCAACATAACTTACCAAGTTATCTCGAGCAATTAAAGTATATTCTGTAGCTTAACCTTTGGATGATGTATAAATACACACAGCCACTCCTACAAGGCAATTTGTCTGCCAATCTGGAAAATGCTAACATTATCATCAATAAGTCAACAGCCTGAAATGTTCAGTTATGAAATCAGAACGAAATCGGATTCACATTCAACCTGGATGTAACGATAAGAAGAATTGCCTGTTTACTGTGCAGGACAGTACGTTTCAAAGAGCACTGTATTCTGCCCCAATAATCACGATGTGCACAGCGTGTTCAGGTATTGTTGGGGAGATTAGAAACACAAAACCAGAACAGAACAGGTCAGCATCAGATAATCACAAGCAATTCCATGTCGCAACAGGCAGACGTACACCAGCAATATGGCAAAAGTGGTAAAACGGAGATTTCGTGCCAGCGAGGGCGTGGGATTCATACATTCAGCCAAAACTCAACCCAAACCATTGAGATTGTTGTTCACAAGTAGCAGCTCCCTGCCACAGTGTTCGGAAAGTCTACTGCTTGGGATAAAACTATTTAAAGCAAAAACTGAATATAAGCAGGTATTTTTTCCCTCTTTACCATTTTGCATGTTGAGCATCCGTATGCTTTCAGTGCTATGGATTCCCTTAAAGATCAGAATAACTTTTCCAGACCAGCTCGAGGAGCTGTCCAGTTCCACACCAAAGGAATGACTTGTGACAGTTTTGTGGGAAAAGGCAGTTTGATGGACTTTTAGCTACAAATATTTGTTTAAAGAGTTTTGCTTCAAAATCCACTTTAAAAGCAGATGGACAATGCTGTTTCATTTCACCTGGCAGAGCTTGACTCATTCTGTTAGTCCCTTCCCCTTGAGTTCCCATCAGTTCCATTCAAGTGTCCATCAACCGTTGTACTTCTCTGATGCTCATTCCCATCTATCCCTGCTGCTCTTTTTCACTTTTTAAATGTAAACATCTACTGCTAAAAAGTTAAAAAAAAAAAAGGCTAAAAAAATCCTTTTCTATTTATTCTTGTGACTCAGAAGAGAGAACAGGGAAAATTACTTAGACTTGTGAAGGAGAAAATAATCCACATTTGTACTGCTTTCTCTCAGAGCCTCCCTTATGGTAACCCTCAAAACCTTACAGTAACCCTCAAACCTTATAGTAACCCTCAAACCAGTTGTTTTTTGGTAGTTGACCATGTAAAATCAGAATTAAAAATCTCAAGCATCTGAATCTGAAAAAAACCCACCCAAGTTCCCTATTTTCACAAACCAACATTTCTCAGAAAACCCTTTGTATGTTGGATTTCCTATCAAAATGGGAAACAGCTTGAAAACGTTCATGAGAAAGTGAACGTTCTTCTGATGGGTTCACACGCCCTGAATGGGTATGAACACCATATTCCAAGCGAAGTTTTATGGAGGTGGTTGGGCCTGAGCACTTTCTGATCTCATTGCTGAGGCTCTGCCTTTGTATCTCAGGTGTTTTGTCCCGAGATCTTTCCACGCTAAGACTCCTGGAGCTGCGACTCTTGGGGACAAGTGACCTGTGAAGAAACCAATGCCCCAGGCCCCAGGTCTCTGTGTTTAGGACCTGGAGCGAGCTCGATGCAGGTTGGAGAACAACGTAACGCTTGGGGCGCTGATGAAAGCTCTGGACAAACCAATGCAGTAAGAGGTGTCAGCAGGGAATGGCAGATTGATTGCAACAACACATGCCAGAAAGGTCTGAAAAGAACAAAAATGTAGTGCTGAGTGGAAGAAGGAAGAAAAGAGGGAAAGGATACTAAGAGCTTGCAGGCCTCCGGCAACTTGCCTGCAGGTCAGTGTGTATCTGGGGCAATTAATCAAGCAATTTTCATAACTGTTTTTTACGTCGATGCGTAAACGTTGATGATACTACTTGTTCTAGTTCAATAGATGGGGTTGACAGGATTTACCCTAAACTTCACCGTACTAAGACTCGAGTGGCTTGTTGAAGCTCATCTTCTGGGTCAGGGGAGGGCCAGCACCTCCAGACGGCCCATCAGTTTGGGGATAGGAAGAACCATTCTCTCCTGAGCTGATTCTTTGTTCTTCAATATATGTCATAGACCGGACACCTAGTTTTGGTGTACCTAAGCAAGATAGGATGAACCTTAACCTATGCATTCTCCTTCGCCCCAAAATTAATATCTCAATTAAAACTGTAGTATTTTGAAGCAGAGGAGCAAACAAACTCTGGTTTGGGGACACAGGGAGCCACTGTGAACCACAGAGCTTGGGATGGGGGCACAAAGCCAGCGTGCCCAGCCCAGAGGGGCTCGCGGCGATGGCAGATGGTGCTCGTGCACAGAGGGACACGGCTGGGACAATCCCACCTCTGATGCTGAAAGTCTGCTTTAACTTGCGTTTGGGGTCACCACCACGTGAAATACATTCCGGTAGCCTCCATCCCTCTCTCATCTCCGGCTGGAAGCAGCACTACTGCAGAAATGCTGAAGCCACCTCCAGCCTCCCCGTACCTGGGCCAGCACGCTGACTGCTGCAAAAAACCCGCATTTGGAGTAAAACAGAGCGTTGAATGCATTAATCAAAATGATCGCCGACGCAAGATCTGCTAAGAACAAAGAAAACAAATGCAAGGGAAGTTAACACTAGAAACTATTTGCAAGGCTCCGTGAGTCAGCTAATGAAATAACTGTCAATTGCAGACACCAACCTTTTGTGCTTTCACACGAGTTAAATAAAAAGTAATTTGCATTCAGGAATCCAAGTCTCCCTGAAAAAAGATTAACAATAGGATTCACTTTCTTTCCACAACCTTTTTTCTGCCTCCCTTCCCCCCAGGGGGGGCTCTGATAAGGTCACCTTATTAATGCAGATCTCTGTTTTTCAGAAAGCAGCCAGGAGTTTAACTGTTTCACTGTGAAATGATCTATGAGATGAGAACAGTCCATTTTTTATCCTTGATTGATCATTTCAGCATGTATAACAGCAAATCCTAGGGGACACCACTCAAATCCCTGCTTCTGAATGACCTAGAGACTCAACATTAAAATGTGTTGCGCTCCACTACACAATCCCTCATCGGTTTTTCTTAACTTAGCATTTTCCACAGAACATAATAAAGTTGCCTTGCGTCGTTACAGTTCTCTATAGAAAAAAATAAGCATCTTATAAATAAGCAAAAAGCATTAAGAGCTGCGAGCTGGGTGCCACTGCGGCCAGCGGAGGAGCAGGCGTCCACGTTGATGGCTTTTGTCAGACACAAAGGCAGGAGCGGGTCTGCCATCTCCATTCAGGTGTCACGGCTTCTCACGTCCCTCCCTGGCCACCAGACCCCTGATCTCCCACCTCTGGGGACAAAAGCAGAGGCTCCGGCTCCTACACACTGAGCTGAACATAAAGCAATTTGGTGTTCACCTGAAGTTCACGGGGAAAGACCGGCTGGAATTTACAGACTTTATGTTTATAAATCCAAGGTATTATACACACGAACCAGAGGAGATGCAAGTCTGGGACACAAGCAGCAGTTCAATTTGAGAAAGAAGCCATGGGCACAGCTCCCTATTGTCAAGAGTATTTCGAAACAGATGGACAAAATATCCACAGAAAGAACCATTCGACACAACTTCCCCCGTTTTTCTTCCTATCCTTTCTTCTTAAGTATTAAACTCAGACTGTTGTATCATGATTGTGCAGTCTATAAATTCCTGTAATCAATTGATGGAGCAACATTAATTACAGAGACTTTGTGTGGGCCACGTGCATCTTTACATCCCTTTATAAAATGCTGACATGTTCCCTATCTAAAAGGGATTACAATCATAGAGGATGATCCTGCAAATGCCTACTATTGAATGTAGCATTTGCTATCATGAGTAAGCCCGCTGAAGCTCCCAGAAACTCACATGGCTGGGATGAAAAGCTCTGATTCACATATATGACTAACAAAGATATTCAGGCCACAACATTTTCCATCTGACCAGGCTTTTGCAGGCTGAGATTTAGAGGCTTCAAAACCAGCCCAGGACAACAGGCTGGCCATGAGATGGTGCGGGTCAGAAGTGCAGGAATAGGTGGTGGTTCCCCTCAGAATTAAGAAAGAAGGAAAACAAAGCTGTATCAGGAAGGCATCGGGTAGTTATGATGATGATGATCATGGGGCTGGGGCTGAGATGGGAGGAGCATACAGAACAGAAGAGATGCAGGAGATAATTGCAGAGATGTGCCAAGGCCAAGATCTGGGTGACACGGGACTCAGCAGGGACAGAAGGCTCGGCACTAACACAGAAAAGACAGGGAAGCAATACAAGGATTCAAAGAGCAAGAGGTTTAGTTGTGAGCAGCAGAAGTGGTTCTGAGCCACCCCGTTGCACTTTGGTAGGAGCTGTTGGTCCCAAGCCAGGACACAGGTTTAGGTTTTAGTCTTTGGGAGCGATGAGTAGCACACGTCATAGATGCTTTGCCTAGGGTGTGCCATTTCACTAATTGAATGTTACTTAACCAAATCTCATCGTTTCAGAAGGCACACTGTAATAAGTTATTTGCGGGTTATCACTGATGGATACATAAAATCCCCTGAAAGCATCAACTGTCATTCAGCAATAGCATGGCCTGAATATTTATTAACATTTATTTACATCATGTCTATTCTATTTCGTGGACAGGTGAGAATTCTAAGACACATTAAAAAAATCATATCCTATGATAAACATGCACGATGTTAAAATCAATCTCTTTTCATCCCCGCCCAAAACAAAGCAATTTTCTCACCACCTATGCCCCCGAATTAGTAAAGACCTGAGTTTAGAGAGAGTTCTTCCTACAGTCTCTGGCTATTATCCGATTTATATTCCTCCACATGCAACAAAAATCTCCCTAAAAAGTCACCCATATCGTGCAACAATCCAGGGGCAGAATAAAGCAAGAGAGAGACATTACTGTAGCAATGATGAGCTTTAGTGCAGAGCATTATAAGGTCAAATTTCTGGTTGCTAGCCTGGGTGACTATTTTTGCAGCGCGGTGTAACTGAGAAAGGGGCTGCTGACTATTCTAGGGTTTGTGTTAAGGCTCTTGGTATGTGCACTGTGAACGAGAACCTTCCCCGCAGCACCAACCGCACCAGGCTTCCCAGAATAAATTAGTAGAGATGTACTTTGAACAGCATGCTATGTAAATATGAGCTACATTATTCTGAAAACCTTCTATTTCTTAAAGTGTTGTGGGTTTTTTTTTTTTTTGTTTGTGTGTTTTAAAGGCTCTTGGTACGTTACTGAGAGATACGAGGCTCAGGGGATACAGGGCACGCACAGCAACTTTAGATGAAACACCAAAGGGAAGCATGGCTACCAAAGACACTAAAGCAAAGAAGAGAAAACCATTTTAAATTACTGCAAAACACAACTTGAAGTCACAAACGTGTCTCTTAAAATGTTCAGAATGTTATTAAAGAATAAACCAAAACAAAAGGAAGGGGTTAAATGAGATCTTGAATTGGTTCAAGATAGGTGTAGCAATGCAAGCCAAAGGGTTTCTGCTGTTCGTTTCTTTGCATAAACGTGGGGACAATGGGTACAAACCCAGAAATAGCAATAAGTCAAAATACAACTAGGCAACAAGTGTGGAGTGCTCCCAGCAAGCTTATAGCATGAGATACGAAGCACTACTTCAGGGACAAGGCAGGGGGAACGATTGCACTTCTCATAACGAAATATGTCATTTGGCTGACATTGCCATCATTGGGTTGGGTTGGGTTTTGTTCGTAATTTGCGTGCGATATCCTGAGTTGGGCCCGGGTTTCATGAAGTAAAGAGACTAATGTTTTAATGACCTTAACCTGCTGCTTATGCACTGGTCTCTGAGGTCCATAAGGGATTTGGGGATATAGGGAAAAAATAAAAGCAAAGCAAATCAAAACAACGAGCCTAACTTGATTGAAATAAATAAGACTATGTATACGGTCTTCATTTATGGACAACTTTTTGCATTACTACTTCAAACTGACATGGCTCCATGCACTGCACTAAAGCAGTTTTAAGCTAATACAGTAATTTAAGGGCTCAACTCTCCCCTTAACATAAAACCATAGTGTTTCCAATTGCTGAAACTTGGGCCATTAGTGATCCACTTGAGCAGCTGACAGGTCTTGGGCAGCAAGGATCACAAACACTGTGCACATGCTGCCGGATTTGTCAAAGTGCACGCTGCTTAAATCTGGGTGGAAATTGATCTTGTAAACTGATTGAGATTAATTAAAAGTATAACTCAGGGAAGGAAAAAAATGAATCACCGCATATTTCTTTTCAGCTCATTTTTCAATGGGCAGTGTGCAGTTCTAACAAGCAGGAGCGACTGCCATAGCATGCAAATCGTTTTGTTTTCACAAAAGGGAGTTTATTTCCTCATTTTTCTTTACTTTGGCCAGTCCGTGAGCTTCCTGCAAGGGAAAAATGTACATTTCTGGGGAGGAACTGGTGTTACCTCCTGTAGGAAAAACAAAGGTCCCCTTTGGAAGGTCTGAGAAAAGTCTTTATGGAATTTCTCAGAAGCCAGAAACAGAAGAGCTTAAAATATATATTCTTTTAAACTTCTATATTTGCTCATGGATTTTTTTAAATGTTTCAATCGATAAACACCAAAGAAGAAAAAAAACGTTATATAAGTTAAGTGGACTTCAGCCAGGGGTCCGGCTGCAGTGTCCCCGTGCAGGCCTCTGGCTTTAGCTGGTTCTCCAGAAGGTTTTTCAAACAATTGAAATTTTTTATTGTAATTTAAAACAAAAACAACCAAAACTCAATGTTTTTGTATTTCAGATGGCTCAGTTATTGTACATGGATATCCCAGGAAGTGGCTGAAGTGACACCGGTTTACCCCACACAGATCTGTCCCCCACTCCTCCTCCTCTTGCAGCAACAACATTAATTGTGCTTGAAAGTAGGAGCAGCTGCTCCTGCCCCTTCCTAGAAGCAGCGTTTGCTGTGGGACAGAGCGTGGAGGCTCAGGGAGGCAGCGTAGAGGGGGTGAGAGGATGGGACACAGTCCCTGGGATAGGTGGAGGGGAGAAGTGAATACAAAACCAGCAAAACCATGGCTGGTTCTCTTATCCAGCCCGAAACCCAGCAAAGATATCGGGGCTTAACGTGACACTGCGAAACACAAAATTATCAGTTATGTCCAGACCTTTCTTTATCAAAATATCAGGCAAAATCTTTAACTTTCGAATGAGCAGCTAGGAACAAGGTGAAATCACTTCTTTTTAAATGTGATGTTATCCCCAAAGTCCTTCAGGTATTTTCACCGGGTGTTTCAAAGAGCTTGTTAACGGCCAGGCTTCTGAAGCCCGTGCCATTGCAATCCGCACCGCCATCCTGCTCAGAGCAGCAAGGCCTCAAAGGCAGCAAACTCAACAACAAACCAACGGAAAGCAAAAAGAAAGCTCGAGCCAGAGCGGCTGTTCGTGCTCGGTTATCCTGGTTCTGCTCTCCCAGGAACACTCTGCTCTCTGCCAGCAGCTGCAGAAAGGCACTCTCAATACCCTCCAGCCAGGCCAAAAGGGATAATCTATCTCAGCGCCTGTGAAAATCACATACTCCTTTTCCATCGGGATTAATATCCGATGCCACACTAGTCTGATGCATGCGGGATGAAGTCTGACACTTCTCGTTAGAAAGGTCGCGGAAGGGAACAATCTCTGCAGTCCCCAGACCAGAACCCACGACTCACAAGCTTCCATTCCCTGCACTGCACGTTTTAATGAGGCGATCTTAATCATCACCATTTTTATTAATTCCAGTGAAAAATCTTCACCTGGCCAGCTTAGAGCCTGCGTCTGGGTGGGTTTGTTCGGCTACAGCAAGAGTTTAATGGGAGCAAACCTGCGGCCCCATCTCGCCTTCCCGCGCAGTTCGGCTGCCGCCCCTCTCCCTGCAGAGACACCCGCGGTGATTCTTGCAGGAGAAAAATGACCCATTTTCAGGTACACACAAAGAAGCATTGCAGAATAAACCCAACTACTGCCTGCAGTTCATCACAAGTTACAGAAACCTCACCACCTGCAGAAAATGTGTTATTACATACACGAGGCAGATCATAACTGAAAGTTGGAGGCTCAACAGTCATAAATTCAGGCAGAACCAGTAAGGAAACGTATTTTTCCATGTCCATTTTTAGCCAACAGGATGTGAACAGCAGTTTGAAAAGCCGGTAGGTTTGCAACAACTACAGCACATTCAAACGACATAAGAACACGATCAGGTCTTGTTACATATTCATCCTATTCTACCTTGTTAGAATCTAATCCAAAATGCAGCACCTTCAGGACCTGGAGCAGGCCCAGAAGAGCAAGTCACACTTTCCCGGCTGGCACAGAGCAGGCAGGTCCTGCCATCTGGGATTATTAAAAGATCCCATTTTACATCCTAACCCTGCAGGCAGAAACAAGTCTGCAAGTCACCTTACACGGAGGAGTGGAGGAAGGTGCTACATCATTAAAGCTAGGCTAGTGTTTCTAAGGGTAGGCACACACGTTAGCTCATTGAATCACTATCTTCTCATCTTGAGAAGCTGAGCTGCTCTTACTCCGTATTAAATTGCAAATGTTCGCCACCTTTGGAACAGCACTGTACATTTGAAGTTGGGGACTAACCCGTCCGTAGGCTTTAACTGCTCTCTGCACTCCAGGCTTGCGAACAGCTGCTTTACTCTGATTGCTCGAATTGCTGAAGCCAGAGTATCTATCCATACTGGGATTTTGCCATTGTTTGTCACCTTCAGCTTCAACATTTCATAATTTTTCATAAGAGTTCAATATTTCATAAACAATGTACCTTAGGAAATAATGGCTATACATACATCTTACTGATACTATGGGCATCAGCTATACTAACAGCATTTCACAGAGACCAAACAATTCGTAATAAATGACAGAATTAGGAAATAAGTTATCCAGACTGAGTATCCCGTTCCTCCCCCTCCATCATTTTCAGGGACTCTGTCACTGGTACCGCGCTGCAAAGACCACGAAAATACTGTAGGATGGGATTAAAATTCAGAATGAGCATGACAAATTGGAGAAAGAGCCTGATGAAAAAATGGTGACAGATCAATAAGGACAAGGTTATACATACGAAATAATCAACTGAACAAGTACAGGCTGGAAGACAACTTGAGATTTTGGAAGAAGAACGGTGCCGTATTTTAAACCGGAAACTCAACAGAAGCCACCAGCACCAAAGTTTACAAATGAGGTGAATATTAAACGTGCGATTTCATCCGCCCACTTCGTTCGGTGTTTATAAAGCCCTAGTGGGAGCAGTAAAGAAAGTATTCTATGGGGAGCCCAGGAGAGAGCAAGGGAGTTCAGAGGTGCCACACAGCCATGGCTGGACGGAGCGAGGTTGTCCGCTCTCAACTAAAGCAAACTTCACATCTTTAAAAGTCTGTTGCAAAAAAAAAAAGGAAAAGAATCATTTATTCTCTATAGCAGAGAGGGCAGAAGCAACGGACTTCTTATTTCAGCAAGGTCAGGTTAGTTTAGACATCAGTAGAGCACTCTGACCTGAGACTGGAAGAACAGAGAACCTCTGCCCTCGGGGTTAGAGAAGCAGCCCTGAAGCATCATACAGGTTTCCCTGGCTTGGGTTGGGTGTCACACCAGCCGACACCTCCAGGAATCTCCTGGGATGACTGGCAAAGACTCGGTGGCATGGTCACGGGTTAGGTGCTAACGTAAAGGTGCTAACATAAGGGAAGCAATTTACAGTAAACGCTCACACTTTTCAGGTCCTGCAACCCCCCAGGAGTTACACTGCGCATTCCTGAGTGTGTTTGAACCCAGACACCCCGCAGTCGAGGGGACACCAGAAGTATGACTGTGAGATGTTTCCTCCCGTGGTTTGCTTGCAGCAAACACAAGCACAGCCCTGTACCGCGTGGCCACGCTCGTCCTGCAGCACGAGTGCTGTCACATCACCAGGCAGAGCCAGACAGGCTCCTCCGGACACCTCTGGGGTCAAAGACACCGCGTGGCAATGGGGTGACACCGGTGGCGAGCTGGGCACACATGGAGCCATCTCCATGGCCCTGCTCCCATGGGCAGGCTGGGAGCTCCTCATGCAGTCTGTATGAAGAACCAACTCCAGCAGGAGCAAAGAGGGGGAATGAAAGCATCTGGCCTGAAACAAGAAGTTGATGTATCAAATACTCCTGTTGTTTAGTCAACAACCATCCAGCTCAACGTATTTGCTGTGAAAAAGGGAGAGGAAAGCTGAAAACATAAAATGAACCTTGGAGGGGAAAAATAAGATCCTTTTTGATGTTTTTTTGTGACCCATATTTCTAAGCATTTATTCACATTGACTTTTTAAAGGAGAGAAATACACATGATTTGCACTTTGGGCTAAGTTGAAAGTGTCCATGCAATTTCATGGATGGCAGAATACCAATTTTGCTTAAATGATAGAGTCCCACCACATGTCTCTTATTTAAATGACCTGAAAATAAGAGATATGAAGGCATAAGTAAGAACAGAAAATGAACCTAAATATTTAAAACTAGTGCATTCGGTGGTATTTCCCCGTGTGTGTTTCACTGCGAGCACCAAGCGCACCCTCGGAGGTTGTTATCCTCGCATCAGCCCTCTTCAGAGCCCTCACCCTCTTCACAAGCCACAGAGAATATATAGAATATATAGAATATACAGAATAGCCACTCGCTTAGGGTAAAACCCCTGACTCACTCACAAAGCCAGGAGGGGAAGTTTTGTTCAGAAAAAGCACATTGTAATTTGTTGAAGAGCAATATGGTGCTTCTGCGGGACCTGCAGCACCGTAAAAGCAGCAGAAGCTGGATGCCATCCAGGATTTGAAACGTGGGCACTGCAAGTAGTTCATTTCCAAGTCGGAACAAACAAATAAGGAAAAGCAAAGTTGAGTGTCCTGGGGACAATAATACCAGATTTTGTTTTCAAAATCTGAAACATTTAGGCTTTAGATCATAAAAAATAATTTCAAACTTAGCGTAATTCCATGTTTTTTCTTAACTTCGTCAAGTCAACTTTTGTTTCATCTACTAAAACTCCTCTTCCCCTATGCATTTGCCATATCTTTTATAGTTCTCTCCAGATGCTGGTACTTCCTCTCTTTTCTTCAGCCTTTCTCTGCTCCTCAGAGGAACAGATGTTCCTAAGTTTTAATAGTTTGCCCTTCTATCATTCCTAGTAACTACCATGAAAGTCCACGTCCAGCTCGAGCGCCACTAAGCCTTCAGAATCAGTGCTCTTGGTCTAGATTTTGCCTCCTTACTGTCTCCTCTCAGCGTTTACTCTCACACTGGCACCGAAACAAAAAGCCTCGCCTGGTTATTAGGTAACGTCTGACTTCTGAAGGAAGCTTCTCGACATCCAAATCAAGCCAGGATGTTTGACTCCCAGCAATGCCCTGTACGCTGCTCTGACGCAGGTCAACTGTCCTCCTGCTCTCTTAGATCCCAGGCACATCTGTCAACCAACTTCTTGCCTGTCCTTAATCTGAGCGTGAAACTCGACCCACGCTGCGTGCAAATAACTTCTTAAATATACTTATCTAAGAAAGCACATCAGTATTAGCCCACGGAAATAAGTGGTGGAGACAAACATCTTTTAAAAACTCAGAATGAGTGAAGTTTAACCTCTTCTGCTTGGAGATTTAATCATCAAGTGCCCTGGCATTGTGTGTTTAATTTATTCATTACTCCCGTGTAGTTTCTATTCCTGTTTCCATTCACCTCAGAGGGAGCTGGGCAGGCTATAGGATCCTACCCGCCATCGAGACGAAAGCCGATGTTCATTTAGCATCCACTAAACGGGCAGAGCGCCTGCGTTATCTGTGACATTTCCAATGGGTGACTTGTTCCATCGGCGTGGGAGATCACGCTGAGGTGTGCCACATGGAATCACCGTTTTGGATCTGATCATTTAATACGTGGAACCTTTCTGGATGACACGGGGGCCAGACCTGTGTGAGGGACTCAGGACACGGCAGGCTCAGAAGTTTCTGTCTCGCCCGTGGACCAGGGGCTGCAATAAGCAGCTTTCAGATAAATGAATTTGTGCTTCATTCTTTCCTGCGCATGTTTTTATTCACTGCATAAGCGTTCAATAAAACCTTTACAGCAGTGCTTTTATTTCGCCTAATTCTTTTTAATTTTCCTTCATTTTAATTAGCTGCATTTAATTCACACAAAATAAAGCATCGGGTTTGTGCTTTCCTTTGGGCCAAGTCATAGTACTTCCAGGAATCATTAAGGCACACGTGGGTTCAGCAATGTAAACTTACTTGGAATATTGAAAAGGCTGTTTAAAAAGAGCAATAACTGTTGATTTCATTTCCAGGTTTGTCACAGTTCAAAGGCTGAAAGCAAGTAAATACTGTATTTCATTACAGACATACTATTCCGTCATTTGTTCAAGTAACGTGCTTTGTTTTGCAGGACCTTCAGAAAAATGAGCACCTTACTTCAGAGCAGAATATGTCCCTTTGACTTTTAAAGAGCAGCACATTTCAACATGGTTTGGTGCTAAGACACCCCTGCACAGTTCCACTGTAATTAGTTTTCCTGGTTTGAGGGGGTCTTTTTGTGGTTACAAATATATAATCACGTCATCTCAATAAGCCGAAAAACAGTCACTGTGGTCATACTGGAGGGAAAAGTCTGTTAAGAAATAAACGGTAGCATTTTCAAGTGTTCATTCCACTTATCAGAATGAATAAGGATGCCAGCATGCATTTGTGTAGCGCTGAAACACCTCTGAAACCCTCTGAAATACCTTTGAAATAGCTCCAAAATACCTCCGAAATACCTCTGAAATACCCCTGAAACACCTCTGAAATACCTCTGAAATACCCCTGAAACACCTCTGAAATACCCCTGTGTCCTGGTTTTGTTAGAAACAAGTTTCTCTTTTAGTGAATTTGCCTGTCAGCTAAAGCCTTCATATTAGCTGCATTTTCCTGGAGAACCCAACACATGTTTTGGTTAAACCCAGCAATGGAATGCAAACTTATTGATAAGCACGGATGAACATCTCGCGAGAGGGGCCATGAGAAAACTGATGACCGAGAGACTGACCAACGGTGAATAACATCCCATTCACGTGAATACTGCATATAAAAGTGGGAGATCACGAGGATCTCGTCCCTTTTTTGCCCTTTTCCCTTTTTCCTTCCCTTCTGCTCATGGCCGACATTAGGAGAGGACCTTGCTGGTCGTCCCTGCGAACTGAGGCCAGTGACAGACTGAATCCAGCTCCGGTTGGCTGCAGAGTCTAATCCAGGACTTTGGGTGCTGGCTCTGCAGTTGCTGAGACTTACAAGATTGGTTTTGTATATTTTGTGTTATTTTCTCTATTCTTATTAGTAGCATTAGTAAAACATCTTTAACTTTTCCAAATCTCTTCTCTCTGCCCTTCTTCCCCTCCCGATCGCCTGTGCTGAGTGGGAAGGGGGGAGAGGGAGGGGCAAAAGGGGGAAGTGGGGGGGAGAGGAGGTTGACAACACATCTGCCAGGGTTTGATTGTCACCCCGCAATCCTAACCCTCGACACCCTGAAACACCTCTGAAATACCTCCGAAACACTTTTGAAACACCTCCAAAACACCTTCGGAATACCTCCGAAACACCTCTGAAATACCCCTGAAATACCTCTGAAATACCCCTGAAATACCTCTGAAACACCTCCGAAACACCTCTGAAATACCTCTGAAACTCCTCTTAAGTACTTCCGAAATACTTCTGAAACACTTCCGAAATACTTCTGAAACACCTCTGAAATACCTCTGAAACACCTCCGAAATACTTCTGAAACACCTCTGAAATACCTCAGAAATACCTCTGAAATACGTCCGAAACACCTCTGAAACACCACCAAAACACCTCTGGAATACCTCCGAAACACCCCTGAAATACCTCTGAAACACCTCTGAAATACCTCCGAAACACTTCTGAAATACCTCCGAAATACCTCTGAAATACCTCCGAAATACCTCCGAAACACCTCTGAAATACCTCTGGAACACCTCTGGAACACCTCTGGAACACCTCTGCACTCCTGGCATGGGTAAATGTACAAGGTTTAAAAGACTCCTAAAAATATAGATGAGTAATTGCAAGCGAACAAGGACAGCAGAACCATTCCGTTAGACACCGCACAACCAGCACAGAGGACATTCTGTCTTCACCTTTTCTAATTGCTCTGAGGGGAGAACAACGTAGCATTGAATATTCACCTATAACCGAGACACGATATTCCATGTGGATCACACCCTATTTCCCTGCATTTGTTTTCCCAGATTCCTTGTTAAAAGAGCATCACGCCCTGACTTTGTGCTCATTGCCGAGTACATTAATTGCAGTTCTTGCAGTAATAATCCCTATCCCACGTCAGCTTGTCCTCTCAAAGCAAAGCAAACGGAGCAGCCCCGGTGAACCGCGCAGCCATTGGAAGGGCTGCAAACCCACCCAACAGGAGCATCCATCACGTTCTAAATATCCCATTCTCTAGCAGATGGAGCACAGCACTTGCTTCACTAATCAGCAGAGCATAATTCACCTCAACTCTCCAACCAAATACATCCCTGCAAGACGAAATTACTCAAATTCACCGAGTGGTTTTGTGCAGAAGCACAAAGCGCAGAGGGAAGGGGATGCCTTTGCTGACAAAAGCTCCGAGGAAAATACAGAAAATTAGTGAAAGACAATAAACAGAAAGCCCCATATGTTGAGGGAAAATGAAGAATAAACTGCTGTGCTTATTGGCTTATCAAAATACAGACTTCATTTGCTTCAAGAACTGAGGTGTTGTCTGTATTTTAGTTTAAACAGCATACGAAAAGTACCATTAGGCAGATTTTTGAACTATTTAATCATAAAAGTTTCACTTCTAAAAAATGATGTTTACCAGGCATTAGAAATGAAGCTGTAGTTCACAGCGAAATCTTTACCTGTGTTTTCTGTTCACATACTGTTAGAATATGCAGAAAGCGAAGGTGGGAACAAGCAAAGGAAGCTGGGGAATGTTGTAAATACACTTTAAAAATCCAATCTACCAGTATTGTTGATTTTGAAACAAAATGAAAGCCTGAACTGGCAAGGTTCAAAGTCTGAAAACAGGCTGCTAAAATAATAATTTAAAAAATCATGTGGAAGTGTCCTTGTTTCAACCCAATTTTCAACGTTTCAATAGGAGAAAAGTGCAGTAACATTCCCTCCCTCCCTTCCTTCCTTCCTTCGCTCCTTCGTTCCCCCCTTCCCCCCTTCCTTCCTTCCTGCCTTCCTTCCCCCCTTCCTTCCCCCTTCCCTCCTCCTTCCTTCCTTCCTTCCCCCTTCCCTCCTCCTTCCTTCCTTCCCCCTTCCTGCTTCCTTCCTTCCTTCCCCCTTCCTTCCTTCACTCCTTCCTTCCCCCCTACCCCCTTCCTTCCTTCCTGCCTTCCTTCCTTCCCCCTTCCTTCTTGCCTTCTTCCTTCCCCCTTCCTTCCTTCCTTCCTTCCTTCCTTCCTTCCTTCCTTCCTTCCTTCCTTCCTTCCTTCCCCCCTCCCTTCCTTCCTTCCTTCCTTCCCCCCTCCCTTCCTTCCTTCCTTCTTCCCCCCTCCCTTCCTCCCTTCCTCCTTCCTTCCCCCCTCCCTTCCTCCCTTCCCCCCTCCCTTCCTCCCTTCCCCCCTCCCTTCCTTCCTTCCTCCTTCCTTCCCCCCTCCCTTCCTCCCTTCCTCCTTCCTTCCCCCCTCCCTTCCTCCCTTCCCCCCTCCCTTCCTCCCTTCCCCCCTCCCTTCCTCCCTTCCTCCTTCCTTCCCCCCTCCCTTCCTCCCTTCCCCCCTCCCTTCCTCCCTTCCCCCCTCCCTTCCTTCCTTCCTCCTTCCTTCCCCCCTCCCTTCCTCCCTTCCCCCCTCCCTTCCTCCCTTCCCCCCTCCCTTCCTCCCTTCCTTCCTCCCTTCCTTAGGTCACATCAGCAGGCACTCTCAGGTGTTCAAGGCAGTGAGTGAGCATCTTCGTTCCTCTCACCACAACCAGCATCTGGTACTTTGAAATCTCATGGTTCAGGCTTCCCGACCCCAGTGCAGAGGGAAATACTTTAACAGCAATTATTAGAACAGAACTTTCTACCCTGTTTTACGCTAAATGAGGCAGATCAAGAACACTGCTCCCTGCAGGTGTTGTTCTGCATCACCCGGTCCCCCCGTATTGGTGAGAGAAATACATTGCTAGTAAAAATCAGCAACATTTTCTGCAAGTAGCACATTCCTAGAAGCCCAGGGATTGCTTCTGACCTTGAAAGGGAAGCATCGAGAGCAGAATGATATCAAATTCAGAAATCAGGAAAGAGCCTGGCTTGATTAAGCTATACATCTGAGTAACTGGAGACTTTCCGAAATCAGCGTTGGAATATGTATGCAGCACCAAGGGCTCGGTGGAAGCCTGCAGCTGGTGGTACCTGGGAAGCGGAGGTAATTCCACCTAGAGGTGCGCTCAAGGCCAATTTACAGCACTGTGTAAAAGTCATATTTTATTTAACTAAAAATATGCTACAAAAAAAGAGTTTCCTTGCCTTATCTGAGGGACTCGTGAGCAGTGATTTATCTGCTTCTCCTCCATTATTTAAATGAAATGTCATTCCACCTCCTGGCTTATTATCTTACTGGGCCTGGGAAGTTAGACTGGTCTCCATATAGAGTGCACGTGCGTGCGCGTTTAAGTTCCTATTGGATTTTGGACCTTTTTGTGAAAACTACTATGGAACTTTGATTTGCCTGTATGACCAACAATTTCTGCAACAATGGAGTTCTGTTATCCTATCCATCTAGTCTGGATACAAGTAATTGAAATAAATAAGACACCTAACATGATGCTTAAAAAGAAGCAGTTATTCACAGGCTGATAATCGGGCAAATTGGAACGATGTAAAGCTTTAAACTTTAGGAATGAGAGCGAGCTGAACGGTGCCTCGGGCGAGCTGCCGGCTGCCAGGGCTGCTGGGATAAACTGCAAATGGCATTGGAAAAGCTGGAGGGTGAGACACAGAGAGACAGACGGGGCTTAGGTGGGAAAGAAAGGTCACGCTGGTGTTGGGGAAAGACCAGGAGAACATGTCCAAAAGTTTCCTCTATGCATGTGAGCCATAATGAGCTGGGTTGTAAAGCTAAAGGGCCAAATTATGTATTTCGAAAGAGTTCTAAATGAAGGAACATATGCGTTAACATATTTCAAGTGATATGTTTTAAAAACATTATCAAGCTTTTATGCACATGTTGCATCGTTTAGCTCCTAAATTTTGCTGTGAGATCTGTGGGAAGAGATAGCCTGCTTGCTTTGATTCGCAGCCTTCGTGCTGTGTGCTGCCTCAACACATTCCCAAATGCGCATGGAGAACAAAATTAACCCCTGATGGGCAATCACAACACATTCACACAGTATCTGCTAGTTCAGGGAAACCGCGTTATCTGTGACCTGTTCTTCACCAAGTAAATCAGCAATACTTGTGCTGCAGGCAGTGGAACTGCGCTAATGCAAGACTCATATTGGACTCAAAGACGGTTACATAGGTGCCACTTTGCCTGATGGCTACAGAGATAAAATAAGAACTAACATATATGTGCACAATCATGTTTTAAGGTGTTTTACATATACTTTTCAACCTCCTCATATGTTCAGAAAGAATATCCCAGCGATCCTGAAAGCCCAACAGGCACTGAGTGTTGCCCCAGTCCCAACGTGCAGCTCATTTTTGCTCAGAGCACCCCCAGCCAAAAGGCACAAATGCAGGAGGCATTCCCCCTCCAAAAAATCTCTCAAGCTGATCCTGAAGAACATTGACACGCACAACTGGGATTCATATCGAGCATTTCAGCATCAATTACGGAGATCAAGGGCTTTTTTGATGAAACAACTTCGGGGGTTTGACAGGTATTTACTGTACAAGTCAAATAAAAGACATCTAAGAGCTGCAAGAGCAGAACCGTGCAGTGACAGCAAGGCAGGATGCGGGAATCGGCAACAAACCCTCCCAAGGATCACAAATCCAAAAAATGATCATCAGGGATTTTAAGACAGACATAAGTGTGTAACAAAGCCACGCTCTAGCCTGAATGTCAACCTCGCCTTGTCTTTAAATGGACATTTCAAGTAGAAAATCTAATTTATTGCAGGTAGGTACAAGAACCTGAAGCCTGTGTGTAGTGAATCAGTTCGAACAGAGGAGCGGTGGTCACAGGACCAGGCAATGTGCGTTTTATGTCAGCACTTGTCACACCACCACAAGATTTTCAGTGCTAGGAAAGAACGGTCTGACAACTGAAAACGGGAAGAGGGGTGGCAGCAGGGTCACGACGTGGTTAATGCTATGGAGAACGAAGACTGGCTGCTGTCCCAATCACTTCTTTACTGGCATTAGTAGGATATGGATCTTATTTGCCACCTTCATTTTCTTAAGATTCTTTTCTTTTCGTCTCAGTAGGAAGTTGAAGCTGGTGTGTGGGTGAAAGCAAGAACTCACGAAAATAAACCCGAAACAAACTGGATACCACACAGTTCTGGTTTAGCGTGGCAGTGCGGGTGGCGCTGCCAACGCCGGACTTGAGAACCTCCCCTCTTTGGGGGACCCATGTTTAACACAGACCCAAACAGATCCAGAAAGTCTTTCCTATTGAGCTGCCGAGAAGGTGCAGAGATCCCTACTAAACACACACATGTGTACGTGAAATAATCCCCAGGCAAGTTTTAGCAGCCAGCCCAAGACCTTGTGGTTCTCCATCAGACTTAGGGTAGACCAGACAGCAACTGCTGCATTTTAGTTGTGATGGCATAATTTATTGCTTCTGGGTGCTCGTATCCGGTCCTCAGAAACAGCATCTCCAAGCTCCAGTTTAACACCTGGTTTATGAACGCTGTCACCAACATCGACACGCTACAATATCCCTCGCTAAATCTGTCATTCATTGCACACCTCCGCTGCCTTCCTCCCAGCGAAAAGCATCCACCCGCCTTAGAAAACGCGATAAAGCTCGCTCTTCATCATAAAACTCCAAAGGGTTTGTCAATCACCAGCTCGAGTAGTTCATAGCAGCTAAAATTACAACTGTGACACTATTACCTGTTAACTGTCTGCCCGCTGATAGAATCTCTTCTTTTAGTTATATATGTGCTCTCTTTAGGAAGCAGCCAGTTTCAGTCAAACATCATTAATATAATTAATATATTTCATTACCTTTGTTCTGCTTCAGTTACTTTTCAATGAAAAAGCTGAAGATTTTCAATAGCTGGGGGAAGAAATAATGTCAACTTGAATACAGAATTTCTTCATTATGATTCTTGAATTTGATTCCCAGCACAGAAGTAGAATGTGTTTGTCAGGATAATGGCAAAAAGGGAAACAATAAAAAGCCTTTGTTATTTTAAATAGTTAAGTTGTTACACAATATGATGGACTTCTTCTGTTGTACCTTAATGGATAGTAACACAATCAATAAATGGCTGTAACAATTTCGTTCTGCTTCACCTGCTGTAATTGAAAAATAACTCAAGCAGAACTTTAGAGTAGTTTGCGATGTATATTTTTTCTTCTGTATGTCCCCCCCCCCGTTTTTTGATTAAGATAAAGATTACACTTTCGTGATTGGAGTAGGTGTAATTGTTATTATAAACCCCTTTCGACAAGCTGTTCTACCCTGAGAATAATCCTGCACGGCTACAATACAATGAATGAAATCAAGGGGAAAAAACACGGATCCGAGTGGCACGAACAAGAATGGCATTGGTAGGGAGAGGAAATGGGAAGAAATGGGGTCCTGAGATTCACCGCCCAAGGCTGTTCAAGCTGCAGTGGGCACCGCTTCCTCCCTTAGAGGTTCACTAACAGAAAACTACGGGGCCAAAGTCCATCAGTTCTGCTTGTGAAAAGTCTGGAGTAACTCCAGTAATTCCAGACAGATTATTTTTGATTTATAAATGCATGGGGGAGAAACTGCTTCAGTTGTATTTTTGCCCAGTTGTAGCATCAAGACGCAAGTACTGCAATCACATCCAATTAACGGTGCATAAGAAGTGCTTCCGTAAGAGAATTCAAAGTGGTGATGCAGTAATCACGAAAAGAAGCTCTACAAGCTACAGAAAGTTGGAACAGAAGTTATATTTAGATGGAGATATAGAAACAATGAAAAAGTACTCGCAGAGCCCACCACGTATGTTTTAAGTGCATAGGAAAGATTAAAAAAAAAAGAATAATAATAAATATTCATTTTTTTAAAGAGTAAAGTAACTTGGGACTACAAGCACATCGAAGGTGCAAAGAGGAGCTCCTAACTCTCCTCCCTGGTACACCAGGTATGACAATACACGTCTAAGAGCCGTCTTGCCATGGGTTACGCTGGGTCGCTAATACTGGTGAGAAGAGGGAAGAGTTTCCATTGACTCTCATCGTTAGTTGATGCTCTGGGGTTTTTATAAACATACACTGCTGCTCTATACTTCATATTAAAAAAATAAGGCTAAAGAAATACACCTTGAGCTTGGAGCAGGCACACAGTGATAGTTCTGTGTTCCATGAGCCTGACAAAGTTCTGCCCTCCACACATGAGTTTTGCTGTTGTTCCAAGAGGGAGGTTTGTTGTGCAGACACCGTCACTGCGGACCTGGTACGAAGTGAGGGGAGGCTGATCGGGAAGCCTTTGAATTTAATGGTGTCCAGGTCTGGCCCTGTATCTGGTGCTGGGAAGGTTTGTTCAGAAGAAACAATAGCGACAGTTGTTGTATTTCAATATTTCACAATCAGCCGTCCCTCGTGTAAGGTGTTCAAAGACAGAACGATGCGCTGTGTTGTGAACTAAACGCGACTAATGAGCAAGTCTGAGCTAAGGAAACCAATGAAAATTCTTAGGTAATACAGTAATAAACCTTAATGTTGAAAATGTACGAAGTTGTCCCCTGCTAAGTGATATAGTTAACTCTTATAGTAGACTTTTAGATTTTAATTCCAATGGAAACACAAATGTTTTCTGTGAAACTTGTCGAGCATCAGTGCTGTTTGTTTATACAGTTAGCGTTTCTTTCAAACAAATATTTCAAAGCACCATTATTTTTTTCCCCTCCTATTTAACGAATACTTGGGGAAAAATAATCCACTTAAAAAGCCCTTCCAAGTTAAAATCTTCTCTTTGGGCACTCCAGTCCACAGCAGTCTCATTTGCTGGGCTCCCTTACTGCTCACTTCCCTCTAATTAGAGCCCAGAGAATAGATCACAGCAAGTAACTTACTCAACAAATTTAGCTTCCTTTCTGCTCTCCAAATGTCTGCAAGCAGATTGCAATTTCCTCAAAATTGTTCATTATTCAAATTTACTGTATATATTTTTTCTCCCTCTGAGTATTTCTCTATGGATTGATCAAGAAGAGTTTGCTTTAAGTGTTCTGTATTCAAAATCCCAGCTGCCTTCAGTAGTTGTGATTAAATATAGAAGTCATGTGATATCGCTCCCGCTTCTCAAATGCAAAAGCATAACTCTTTTTTAGACCCCAATTTGGCAAAGAACTTAAGCGTGTGCCTAAAATTAAGCCTAAACGTTCTGCGCCACAGAGATGGGACTTTACCTCATTAAAGTTTAACACGCTTTTAAGCACTTTCTTGGATCCAAGCCAAACAATATCTCCTCCCCCCAAACAACACAAGGAATTTGACTCATTTACTTGGATTATTTGTTCCCCTCGCTTCAATCTTTCACAAAACATTTCATATATAGGACACTACTAAATTCACGATTTGCCTTCGCTGACTGTCTCTCCCAGCCACATATGTTCACAGCTACAATGATCGTCCCCGCTTGGGAACTCTTTTAACTAAATATCATTCTTAATTATACGTCAAGGCTATGAACACACATATTTAACGTTATCGCACACAAAAGTACGGTCCGTGTGAGAATCCCATACCCAGCTGCTATTTCCAAGCAAATTCACGTGGAACCATCAGAGGGCCCCTGCTGCTTGAACCCCACCAGCAGTGACCACTTGAAAAATCAGATGGAGATTATTTCTGTTCTAATGGAGAGCAGCAGGTCTCCAAGAGGTTGCAGGAGAGCCCATTTGATGAAGTTTAACACCTTCACATTGCAGGACTTCACACGTTTCCACACGTACACCTGCACCAAGAGATCGGTGTGTTCCTGGTGGCCTGAGGTGTGAAGCTTTCTCCTGTCCCACGGCAAAAACATTTTCAATGGCTTAATAGCAAGCCAGATTTATGAAGAAAAACAAAACAAACCACTACAGCACAACCTTCCAGAAAGAGAATTAACAACTCTGGAGACAACAGTTTTTTACTATCTTGGTCTTAGGTACCTGTCAATTAAGAGTTTTAGCGCTGATTTACCCAAGATTTCACCGGCGCGCTTGGGACTGCGCCCTCACAAACCTCCTGAAATTCTTCTCTAAACCACTTCAGCTGAAGTTTGCTCAAAGTCTGAAGGAATACTATGTTGAAAAGAAATCCAGATTAGGACACATCAAAACGTCCCCCACAAAGATGTTGTTGTTCATATGGAATACATATAGGAGTCTGTCTTTACAGGCGAGAGCAGCTTTTGGTGTTAGTAGCAAGGTTGCAGCTCAGATGTGTTGCATTCAGATTAAAGAAGAAAGCCTAGAGAAGCCCAGAGGGTGCAGCGTCCTTATGTCCTTATGTCCGTATGTCCTTATGTCCGGCTCAGGAGCGGGACCAGGGTGAGCACACAGCAGTTTGCAGAGGGCAGGTCTGGACTGCAAGAGCTTTCCAAATCCTGGCCTCATTGTGGCAAAACCAAATCACACTTTTGATCCCGGGTCCCCTGCTGATCTGGTTTTCTGTAGTTCAACCCATTCTGGCTGAAACAACCTCTGGACATTTGGATTAAATAAGCAGTTGTTCACCTAAGAGCAGGTCTAGCGTAGCACACACACTTGGAAGACTGAAAGACCCTGAAGTCCTGGCTGGATGCCAATGAGGGAGATTTTCCTATTATAGTAAACTGTTGGCTATTTTGTTTGGGGTTTAGTTTGGTTGGTTTGGGTTTTGTGTGTATTTTTGTTTGTTTCGGTTTGGTTTTGTTTTTATAACTTGCAAGAGCAAAGGACGTGACACAAATCAAAGGAACTCACAAGAAGGCAGACCAGCTGGTTATGGTTCTAGCTAAGCAATGCCTAAGTGGTCCAAAGAATAATCGTCAGTGTGTTACGTGCCAAACACTGGGTAGATATGTGTATATATATTTTGAAAATGTGTATATATATTTTTTGAAAATGTGTATATATATTTTGAAAATGTGTATATTCTTGGAGAGATTTTGTTTCCATATTGTGTATGACCTATGTGGACAACACAGATTTTTTTGTGCTTTCATGCTGGTTTTATATATTTCTTTCCAAACAAGATCTTGTGACGCTCAATCTATGCCTTGCCGCTATAGCAGAGGATTCTGTCTGAATCAGGGCAAGTTATACACACAAGATCAATTCAAATCACATAATTTAGGCTGGAAAAGATCCTTGATGTCGAGTCCGACTGTTAACCTAACACTCCCAAGGCCACCACTAAAACGTGTCCCTAAGCACCACATCTCCGGTGCTTTAAACACCTCCACAAGGTACAAGATACACCTGCTGCTAAAACCCAGACATGCCTGTCATTCAACAAGTGTTAGATCTGGTGTCTCAGGTGCTGACGCTATGAGCAGGAAGAGCAACGGCCACCAAACTTACTTGGAGTGGAGATTGCAAAGTGACTCAAAAGCTTGTTGACCTAAGGCATCTTACACTGAATGACAGAAGAACCCCACCCTAAATCAAAACTTGAAGGACAGATAAACCCTGGAGTCATTTAACTTTTGGTCTCAATGTTCAAGCCGTGTTACACAAGATGCTCTCACTGCATGGTCTGGTTTGTCCAAACTTATTCATGTAGAGCACGACTTGCCAGGACCTGGCATTTGATGCATATGGTGAAGCGGGTTGGAAGAGACGCCTCACGCTTCGTTGTCTCAGACTCTGAGTTCAAATGAGCACTAATTCCCAAATATGTTCTTAAATAAACGCACACCCACAAAAAAACAGGACTTGCAAGGTCATTTAAAAAGGAATTAGTGCATTCGGTGGATGATCAGGAGAGGGTGTCTCCATTGCCTTTTCTGGGAGGTAAGAGGTACCCTGACACCCAGCAAGTATTGCAGTGCGGAAACAGGAATGCACAGCTGATGGGGCTGGTGAAGCTGTCAGTGAGCAAACAGTTCCAAAATATAAATTTAACACAGAAAAAACCCAACCAAACAACCACACACCAAAAAAAACCCAATGACAACAACCGCACAGCAGTATTTTCAAGCAAATACGAACAAAAAGAGTACACAGCCTAACAAAACTCACATCTCCTAAGATCTGGAAGTGCAAAGTGCTGCTGGGTGGTACTTAGCAGACTGTACTGCACAAGGTGTCATCCCTGTGGTGTGAAATGTAGATTCTGATTATGCTGTCAATTCGAATTCAAGCATTTGCTATTGCCTGGATTTCTAGAACTCAAAAATATTTCTATAACATCAATTTATGTCACACCTTCCATCCCACAGCATCCAAGAACGCAAGGCAAACTGATATATCAACTGTGTGCAGGGGTCCCTTCACCCAGCACTGAAATGCAGCAGCTGTTGAACTGCACGTCAGTCCTACAGACCCTTTTGTGAGATGAAACAGCACCGGGCTGCACGCAGTGCGGTGGGAACGGATCGAGAGCGGCCCAAATGTAACTGCTTAGATTGCAATCTGGTGCCAGCACACTGAGGAAGGAGCTGAGCACCACTGCTGCATTACCCTTCTCCAGGCTGGTTTAGTATTCTGCAGGTAACCTGCACATTTTGAGGATGGTACCCTAATTTATCTTCCAGTGCCTTTTCATCTCTCGCCTATAATTCCTACATATTCGGAAACAGTTTTAATAAAGTGCACATGTAGTTTTAAAGCAAGAACTAATGATACAGCAGATTTTATTCTCTGGAATGCATGGTTTCTACAATGGATTTTGGTGACGCATTTGGCAGCTGGAGGTCAGACTGCTTTAATTGTACGTCAGCAAAGAAAGAAAGGACCAATAAATATATTCGCACCTGAAAAGGCCACATAAAGGAGAAAATGCAAGCGTGGAGCCGTAAATTTTTCAATGCTTATCAGCTGCAGAAAGGTGTCCGCATTGTAGACTTCATAGGGCAAATTTATGATTTTGCAAATGTTCCCTTCATTTAAATCAGCATCCCAGTGACTTGGTATCTGCAAATCACCCTAAAATCCTGATGGGCTGAAATACTAAATGCCACAATGGACCATCTCATGTTCATTCTCCCCGGTAAACAGGGAGGGGGATCTATCATAATGACACCGAGGCCTTTTGAGGAGCCCAAGGTCTGGCAATTATGTAGATGAGACTGAGTGTTTAACTCCAATAATGGGGCTTTAGTGATGGATGGATCATGCCTTCCTGTACTTATAAGATGCTTGTGATAGCTGAATTGTCCCCAAGTGGCACCCATAAATTTTGGCCTTTCAGAAAAGCCCACATATTGTGCAGGTATCACCCAAAACCCTCATTAGTTAGACTGCGACCTTTGCTGCGTGACGATCAGGCAAAAGCCTAGAAAAGGCCTGTGTTCGATTAGCACTGCAATTTGTTCATTATCTCCTGACAGGAATTTGCAAGTGTCAAAGACAATTCTGTTATGAAAAGGTCAAGATCTGAATGGTTGGGGGAGAGGGCGTCACTTCCCAAGTTCTGCCCCAGCATCAGCAGCCACCACCTGGATCCTCACCCACGTCATTCTGGGGACCAGCAGCCAGGAGCAGGTAAATCACAGTTTCACATAATCCACCTTCGCAGGAGTTAAATCACTTCAGCATAAAAGCGGGCTTTCTGCTTTTTTACTTTAAATTATGGAAATTGTTTCTGACAGCAAATTGCTCCTAATTAATTTACGGCCTCTGCTGGGAAAACGCACTGTACTGTTGATTTCTACCTTCTACAGACTTAATTATAAAAAAAGCAAAATTTTCCTAAACTATTAACTTCTGTGCTTCTGGAATTAAGAGTTACAAGAACTGCAAGGGAGCCTGGGCCTGGCGTGCAACCCGTCTGAGGTTACACAGCACACCCACAGATACGTGATCCCCTCCAGTATCGCCACGGTAATACAAGGAGGATTATCGCCATTTTAGAAGACTCGATTTTGTTTCGTTTTGGATAAAAGTCAAGCTTCTACGGTTGCAATGCTGGCTGTCGCACCGTGGAGCTGCCCTGGACCTCTGGCATCACTTCACCATTGCCTTGGATGAACTGAGACCTGTTGGGGATGGTGGACACCCAACACTGGTTTATACTTAGCTTTCAGTTCTCCTGTCCCCGCCTGAGGCTGTGAAGCAGTTATCAGCATTATAAATACTTCCATGGGGAAAAGCTGCCATGCCACTAATATGGGAAGGGGACAAAGGAACTGCGCTGAGAATTCCAGTTCTGTTATGGAGCCACCATGGCAGAGTAAGGTGGACCAGACAGAAAAGATGCAAAGCTCACAGAAGATAAAAAGCAGACTGAAGCAATAAACATTTCATCAGAGAAAAAAGAGAGGTTGTGGAGGACAGCACCGTTATCACTCTGAGAAAAACGGGCATCGCATCTGTAGGGCTGGACAACCCACAGTAAGGAAAGAGACAGAAGGATGGCAAACTCTTAGTGTTAAAGTTTGGAGATTCAGTCTGAGAGGTGAATGGTCAAGGTCAGGATACTCAAGGGGAGAAAACGGGGAAGAAGATCTCCCTCTGGAGCCACATAGCATCTTTCAGAGCGGAACACCCGCACCTTGTGGACACAACAACACAGGCTGGCCTGGTGGTGGCAGAGGTCTGCGAGGGGCTCTGGAACGTCCTCCTCTGAGCCAGGAGAAAAACCCGTCCTTGCTGATGTTACCTCTGCCACCTTGTTTCCAGCTGATCCTCAGCCACATTTCCTCATGGCAACACAGAGGCGAAACACCCACTGCTATCCATTTCCCCCCTGTTATTTTCCTGAGACACAGTCCATTCAATTACAGTCTTTATTGGAATTCAAAACTTGTAGTTATCTCTTTGGCAGCTGATGATAAAACCTTTGATAGTGCATACTGGCGTTGGCAAAATGTCAAAAGTCCTATTGTACAAGCACAGAAAATTTGACCCACTTTTGTAATACCACCAGGGTCAGAGTCTTACATTAAATCCAGGGGGAAAATTTGGCACGAGCCCATTTGATCCATGATATTTAATTCCGCGAGTCAGATTTACTCAGCTGCTATCATTTTCTACGCCGTCCCTGCTGGATGATTCCCATCACTTGCTGCAGGAGACAAAGTAGGAGCAGATCACAGAAGAATCTAGAAAACGTCGTTCTAATATTTTTCCATCCCTCCTTTGCTGCCAGCGATGACATTTAAGAGGAGACAAAGATTGGTGGATGAGGATTCCCAGCACTCTCGGTTACCATCGGGGAAAAAGCAGCATAGGCACATAAGGGATGTGCATATTATTAAAGTACAAATACACTCAAGCTGGTTACACTTTAAACCTGAGACTACAGGAAAAAGGGCATTGTTGCCATGAGAGCAAACACTGCATATTCTCATAGAGAAAAAGCTGTGGAATCTAAGAGTTCATGTTAGCGAATAAAGGGCAAATAAACCCTACGAGAATTTGCACAGGTATGGAAAAACAGACAAAGCAAAACAAAAAACCCAAACCAAACAACACCAAAAACCCAAATCCAAACAAACACACACAAAGAAAACCCAAGCAAACCCAAAAACCACCAATCCACCCCAAACCTAAGCCATAACAGCCCAGAGAAAACAAGTTCAGGCTGTGGCTACAATATAATTACACAGGCACATGATACAGGCCAAGCAACCTTAACTCTGCCCGCTTAGTAACTATTTGAAAAACAGCCAAAAAAGCAAATTGTTAGAAATCGGGATGTGCAAGATGGCTGTAACAAAAATGCAAAGCAACCACGAAATATGAATATAAAATTGATCACCTTTCCTTTGTTTCTTACAAAGAACCATTATTCCAGTTTGCTTGTCCTAAGGAGAGTGAATGATTTCATTTTGCAGTAGTAGTTTTTCTTAAAAACGTCAACCAATGATCAATACTGCTTCCCAGCCACAAAACCTTTAAACGTGCACCTCTATTATAATTGTAAATAAAGCCTTGCGATGTTTCTGAGGACACGTTTGACGTTTGGCGCTGTCTCGTGAAGCAGGCGAGCACCACCATCAGAAGTCATCTCGGAAAATTACAACCTCCACTTACAGTCAGCTGGGGTTGTAACTTCAGCAAACTGCTGCCATTAGAGGAGATCTGAACTGAATGACAAGAGTGTATCACACAGCAAATTCTGCCAGTTCTCCTGAAAATGAACACTATTGATTTGGTGTTTAATAGAAAAAGAAGGTAAGAAGTTAATAACTACAGAATGCAACATATTATCTTGAAGGGACTTAAGGGAATTTCTTGATAGAGGGAAATCCGCTGTTCCTATGGATAAAATGCAGGATGAGCGAGTGATTCACTAAAGATAATAATCTAAAAAGATGCCAATGGTAGCTGATGTGCTATGCCATCAGATGGAGGAAACTAAAAGTGTAACGTGCTTCCAGAGAGACTTCCACCACAAAATGGGTCCCCTTCATCCCAAGGCTGTTCCCCGGTATGCACCTGGAATTATACAGGGAATTTTATACTGATAGGAACAGTCAACATACGGTAAAACTATTGACCTAACTGGAATATTCCTTGATCACCATGACAAGTGGCTGACATCCCCAGGACAGCCTTCTGGCTTCACCTGGCTGGTGCTGAAGGTCTCTGGACACAGTGCTCCACCTAATGGTCCATCACAACATGAACATCCTCACTATGGGCTTCATTAGATGAGGCATCTTGCACCTGGCTTTTGTCTGACGGCAGTAGTGATTCCCTCAGGAATCTTCTTTAAAAAAAAAAACGAACCATTTTTCATCATAACTTCAGTATGAGCAACAGTGTTATGGGTGAAGCAGATGGTGTTGAGTATGAGCTATACATTTCGAGCTAAGGTTTTGCCTTTCATCTAACGTTATGACACTTAAATGCCTCTGTGATGGGCACCTTACAAATGTCTGTGACTATAAAAATGCAACGGGTAAGGTGGAGCAAAAATATTTAGAACAACGGAACTGGGAAGAGCAGAAATGTGCTTGTGTGGGGCTTACTGGGGAGACACCGAGGACAGAGCCCGTGACTCCCCAGCCTATTCCCGAGCCTGATGCTCAATCAGTACCAGTCATGTACTTCTGCCTGTTAATCATAAGAGATGAAAAAACCCTGATTCTTACACAGAGACTGAGATCATAAAGTGACAAGTTACAAAGTATACTGCTAATATCACCACCGTTAGCATTTGTGAATAAGCAAATTTAACATGAAAAGATTTCCAGCAACCCAAATCCCAAGTGTCAAAACAGCAAGTCATTCTACAAACTGAAAAGAACAGACATCAAGTCTCTCTTGTGCTCAAAAGAGAAATAACCTTCAGGTTCGCAGAATATTCCCCACTTCTCCAAGTGCTCTCCCCATGGGGACCTGCTGGCCACTTTCATCTCCTTTGCCACTACTGTGTATATGAATATTTTAAGTCCTGAATTCTAGTGGGAACATAAGATTTAACTATTGTGTCGTACAGGTAGAGTCCTGGTTATTTAACTAAAATATCCTCAAGTAAAATGTTGGGCTAGCATATTCATTAACTTGGTTAAAATCCTCCGAAGGCAGAGCTTTATTATTTGTTAACAAAAGGAACACTTACAATAATTAACTTTGCGGAGGAATTATTGAAGCACATTGCTTGTTACCAGCACAAATGCTCCAGGACAATGTCAGCTTGGCAGAGGTCAGTAATAACATTCCTGCTTGAATTTGTCCTGACTGTTCTGACAGATTAAGGAAAACTGTGTCTCTGTTTTCTTTTCTTCCAATTTGGCTGCAGCGTGCGTGCTTACAGTAAATTCAACCTGTTCAACAATTCCAAGCGATTAGACAAAGGGTAGTAGCCTGCAAAATAAGAAGTTCCGTCACTGTTAATGAAAACAAGCAGACCATTCAAGGAGAGAGAGACTATTAAAATGTCTTTATCAGGGGAAAATTTGAGCTCGCTACTTATTAAAAATCAGGAAATCTGTACTTGCAAGCAGGCATTATTAATCTTTCTGCTTATTCTAAGGGGATGCATGGTATTGCTGTGCTTCCAAGATATAAGATGACAAACTCATTAAATGTCAAAGTAACTGCTTATACATCAGAAAGGGAGCAGACGAAGGCACTAACGGGGCTTTCGGTGTGCGTTGGGTAAGCTGCTCTCCCTCCAAACACCCACCTCACGCGACTGAATTGGCTTGTTTGTGGGTCAGAAGGTAGCGCGTCCATAGGATGAAGAGCACATCTTGGGGACGCAAAGCAGAGCCCGGCAAAATGCAGAGTGCCTGCCAGAAAGCTTTTCACAGAGCCCTCACACGCCTCTGCTGGAAAAGAGGAGAGAGCGCTGCATCTGGGCAGAGCAGCTGCCAAAGCCACCCCAAGAGTGAAAGGGAAGAACATAGAGTAGCAATGCCAAGGGCAGCACAAACATCTCCGCCAGCACGAGGACGTGATGCCAAGAGAAGAGCGCAGACGCGCGCCTGTGTAATAAAGTAAATTTGGACGGAGGAACAACTTGCCTGGGCACATTTTTCACGTTTTTAGACTATGTAAAAAGAATAAGTGACCGAAACACTTGTGTCCGCACCTATAGCGAGCCCAGTGGTAGCGTGAACCGAACGAAAGCTGCATGGGTGCCAACCACAATCCTCGACTGAGCAAAGTATTGCAGGGCTTGGCAGCTGGGCTCTCCGATTGCCGTTCAGACAGGTGGAGAGGAGTGCAAATGAGACCTTGCTGTCTGGTGATCCCAGAGCCAAAGAATCAGTGCACTGGAATGATAATGCCAGAGATTGCAGAAAACAGTAAACCAAACAAAAATGGACAAGTGTGAAGCTAAACTAGGACATGAACAACAAGGGTAGGCCAGCAAACCTTGCATGTCTCAACAACTAAAGAATAAAGTCATGCTGTACTTCCTATTTGTATTTAGGTCATGGACTTTTTTAAGGCGTAAAAGCACATTAGTATTAGAATAGCCTCTGGAGCAGATGAAGCACATTAACTCTGCAATTCACTGAAGACACAACATCAATGTTGCCATGTATCCATTTGCAAAAATCCAGATTATTCCTTCCTTTGATCCCTGAAAAGCAGAAGCCTCAGATGCCTTGGAGAAAATATCCTCATCAATATCGAAGTGTTACAGAGCAGCCTACCACAGGGAGGGAGAGAGCTCACGTGGACGAAATGAAACATTGGAACTACAGGCTTCCAGGGTTGCTTTTAAAACAAAGGAGTACGGGAGGAGAGCGGCAGCCACGGGGAAAGATAATAAATTAGGTAAGTTTAAACTTGAGGTCTGCCATCAGGTCACAGAGCACACTGGTGGTGTATGAACGTCGTGTCCGTCTGGGGATGTTTGCTGGCAGCCTGGTTTAGCAAACGCATTGGTGGCACCAGTCCCATTGCTGGCTGTGACAACTGACACGAGCTCACACCCTTGCCGACAGCCCCGGGCTTGGATGGACACAAAGGCTGGGGTGCCCTGTTCCTGCTCCAGCTTTTCTCCTCCAGGAGAAGAGTTGAGGCACACGAGGACACGGCTTGGCCTACTGGGTCCCGTTGCTTCTGTTCTGGCCGTGAGCGCACACAACACGGCTGGAGATGGCTGCTCTACCTGGCTCTCTGCAAATTCATTCACAAATAAGGAGAGAAACAGAAGGCACAATTTACAAACAGACCCTAGAAAAGACCTTACGAAGCTAGCAATGATTGTTTGTCAGCATTCAGCGTGCTCCCGATTAAAATTCAAAAAATAACCCAGACCCCAAAAGGCTTATGGATGTGAAATACTGTTTATGTAACATTATTTCTGCTTCTTATGCACGGGAGCATTTTTCTTCTAACACAGTTCTGGAAGTGTTAGGTTACCCTGTCAAATTTGTCAAGGCTGCCACTGAGAAGAAAAGACCAATGCTGTGATGGAACCGAAGAAATGTTCTCAGACACTTGTAATGTACCAGCTTGTTCAGAAGGTAATGACTTTGGTGTGTCATTGAATAAGGTCTTCACACTCTTCAAGCTGATACCTGGTGTGGAAAAGACTAGAGCCCTTGGAGAAACAAAGAGTAACCCCAGAAGGTGGACGATGTTTATACTGACTGGGAAATGACTGCTACCAAGTGAGAAGCCGTACAAAGAAACCTGCTAAACACAGTAGTATTGCTGGAGTAAACCAGCCTCTCATTTGGCTTTGCTTCAGACTTCTATCAAATAGGTTCTCTCCTTACAGACCATTTAAAGAATCAAAACTAAAGAGATGAATAACACAGCATTAAAAGTAAAAAATGTTTTCACCATACTCCCTGATCAAATTTTTGACTGTTTCCCCCACTGTGGGCAAATTAAAAAACACCTTTGTAACGTTCGGGAAGAAGTCATTGAATTCCAAGGGAAGAAGAGAAAAAGAGCTTCATAAAAGGGAAACATCTAAAAATAATTCATGTAGAAAGCCCCGCAAGATCCGTAAAAGATCCTATCAATGATACTTGTCAACTCCTTCTTGAAGTGAGATCAATGGATTACTGAGAGTTCCTCAAAACCAAAGCATGGTCATTAGAGGAACGGCGTGGGGAGCAGCAACCCGCTGCCTCCTCTCCAGCACCCCAAAACCAAAGCATGGTCATTAGAGGAGCAGCGTGGCGAGCAGCAACACACTGCCTCCTCTCCAGCACCCCAAAACCAAAGCGTGGTCATTAGAGGAGCAGAGTGGGGAGCAGCAACCCGCTGCCTCCTCTCCAGCACCCCAAAACCAAAGCGTGGTCATTAGAGGAGCAGAGTGGGGAGCAGCAACCCGCTGCCTCCTCTCCAGCACCCCAAAACCAAAGCGTGGTCATTAGAGGAGCGGCGTGGCGAGCAGCAACCCGCTGCCTCCTCTCCAGCACCAATTGATGGCCATCGTTTCCCGAGAAGGAAATGCATTTGGCGACAGAGAGCCACAGTGTCCTGGGACACCCTGTGTACCAAGCCCTAATGCATGAAACGTGGCAATACCTCATGGTTTTCCTTTTGGGCTATAGCATATATAAGTCCAATATTAATTCAAATCAAAAAACTGAAAAAAAAATACTTGGAATCTTATTTTTCCAATTTTAGGAGAAGATTGCCTGTACACGCTCGACAATCCACCCACAACAGGCTGTTACTGTACACGAGACGCAACGTAAGCAGACACTGCAGATTCCTTACTTCTACACCCAACGTATCTCTTGGTAGGTTGAAGCCTCAAACACTGGACGCAGCTTCCAGGGCTGGCAGCCAAACTGCAGGGGAGCAATGTGTGCACCCTAAGGCTGGTGAGCTTGGAATTCTGGTATCATTGGTCCTTTCTGAGTATTACTGCTCCTTTTAAAATGGTAAAATGTACTTCTAACATGGACAAATTCGGGACATGCGCACATATTTAATTAACAGATGTATTAATAGATTTCCTAAATGGTTTAATGAGTGAAGATCAAGCCCATTTTGTTTGTCAAGTGCAGAACTCCAACCTTCCATTGAACGAGATAATAGCCACTAAATATTGTTCAAAACATAAAATAGCAAATACTGAGATGCTTGCCTTTCCACATGATGCATTACAATAACAGCTGTTATTTTACTTTGTTAACAGTGATTTTTCTCTCACTAAATTAAACAATACCCAAACCAATTCTATTTGAGAGCATTTTGGTGATGCTGAGTTAAAAATGAATTTGGGGGAAATACGCTTGACAACTAGTAATTTAACGAGACATTTACTTCCTCCATATGACATCCTAAGCATTTTTAGGTCTGAAGTCAAGTCAAGGGAGCACCCTAGGGCTGATTCAACATCAAAACCTCAGAAACAGGCGTGATGTCTTCAGCACCAACCGTTCCGCTCCAACACCCCTCTTCTGTCAGTTCATACAATCAGTTCATCCAAACCTACCTTGAGCAACACGAGTTGAGATTAGATCTGAGTATTTCTCTCAGTTGTCTCCACTCTGGAGCCTCTTTGCATGCTCAGAGTAAATGTTTTCAGATATTTTAGTTGTATGGGACAAGGAGAAATGAACATTCTGGTACTTTTCACTTCTTGTTGCGCTGACATAAGTAATGGCTGATGGGAAACAGAACAAACACTGCAGATTGTTTTGGTTCCTGTCAAGGCTGTTATTATACTGCTCACTTGCTTTTGTTCGCTTGGTTTTGTTAGCAAAACAGTTTCCAAATGACGTGTGTGCTGCTTCCCATTGCTGTGCTCAAATAATCCGGAGTATCCCCATGTCCTCCCTGTCTCACTCCGGAGAACATCAGAGAATGGATCTAAATGTTCTTCTGGGTTCCTGAGCTGAGACAAAACACGGATCACAGAGCGAATGCTGCCGTTCTTTGGGGACATCCCAAATCTTTGACTCCTGCTTGCTCTTCATAACCACTCTAAGGATGAGCAGAAGCAGCACCTTTTTTTTTAATTGCATTTGCAGTAGAAAAGGACTGTATGTGTAACTCTAAAACCTAATCTCTCGGGCACAGTGACATTCAGTACCTTGCTTTAATTGTTGTGAATCTGAAAGTGAAATTCTATTACCACCACCACAACTTGACTATGAACTCCTAAAAAATGCTCTTATTTGTCAGGCTGGTTGAGCGCGGAGAGCGCTATCCTTGCAGGGATTCCAAATCAATGCTGCTCCAGGAGGTAACTGCCACTACTAATAAGGATTTTGCTTGCAATTTGCCGTACGTTTCCTCAGGATGTCACTTTTCTCATCAAGCAAGCCTGCAGGCACTCACTCAGCTCCAAACAATAGAAAGGAATTACATTATTTTACCTTGTTAAGGGGAAACACAAACTTCCAACCACCCAAATAAAAAGGTCTTGTAAAGCTGTGAAGTAACGTTCAACTTCACGCCAGCTATTTTTCTTCCACATTATTAGCTTAGCGATGTGAGTTCCGCACTTCCAGTTTGATCTTTAACTTTTGTGCGGTGCTGTCAGAGTTCCACGTCTGAAATAGCAATAATATGGGTTTGTTTGAGGAGCATGCCCGCTCTGCTTGCTCCCTATTCTGCATGCTTTCAGAAGCTTTTCATTTCCTGGGACACTGCAATGCAGACCATCGCATTGGACACTTTGAAGTGGAAAAGGCCAGCAGTGCAACAGAAATGTCATTTTTGGTAGGCTGCTCAGTGCTATGCCTGATCTAGCCATTTCTGCTTTTGTGTGCATCTTCTCTTTTGACCATATACTGCTATTAACCTCATGGTAGTTGAGGAGACAAATTACACTTTACTCCCATGTTGCTCTCTTGTTTATGTCTTTCTTGTTTAACACAGCATGCAACAATTTTACTGGTTTACATGGTGTAATTGGTCACCTATAGGGAAAAAAAACACCGTAAAACTTCACATATTGCATTAAATTGTGACTGTTATCACTTCTCTTTGGTAGCTTTTCTAACCACACTGCTCTCTATTAGCATAAAAACTCTTCACTTTGATCACGCCCAGGTAGCGTTCGGCTACGCTTATTTTCTTTGACCAAAGGGCAGATCTTCCCAGAAATCTCTGATACTCTGCCAGTTCTGACAGCATCTGAGCATCAGGTAGAGATGCAGAGCAAACCAAAGCTGTAAATCATTTACCTACTTGAATCTAAACTCAGGCAAGCTACGATTCCACCCCTTCAGAGTAAGCAAGTTCACAGCCCTTCAGCCAGCCTTGGAGAACACCAATCCAGCTCATGCACCACCCAGTGTAATTAATATTACTGGAAATACTGCACTTCAAAGTCCGTATCATGCTGTAAAAATGACCTTTATGTGTTGCCATGGGATTCTGGTCCTGATTGTGAGACACAGGCAAAACATCTTTTGACAGTTCTTTGCCGCAAACATGTTCTTGGCTGCAAATTGCCCTCTTATTTTGTGCACACACAGGTGTGTAACTTCCATGAAAGCCTTCGAGTACAGCTCTCTCATTTATACACTTGGACATTTCTCATTTATGACTTGAACATGTACATGCAGGAAAGACTCCTATACAAAAGGTAAACCATGTATAGTAAAAAATAATTTGGATGAGTAGACTGGGTTATAAATCAAACACAGACGTGCTGTAGGCAGTAGGTTCAGCCGACCTTCAAATGCTGATCACGTCACCTTCCTGTCCCACTTTTGATGAGCTAAAAAGAGTTTAAAGTCTTACATTTTAAAACTTTTCCTCAACTCTCCAGTACTTCAATGCCTTGTCTTCCTAAGGTGGATGCCACAGTAGCACATATTCGGGTATCAAATATTTTTAGATATATTTTTTGTGGTTCTGATCCATTCTATGTCCCTGTATATAATCGAGGCTACATCCACTTGAATTTCATGACAGAGTCCCAAATTCTTTGTCGATCCTGCTCCATTAAGCAGGCTTCTGCTGCATTCCTGCCTTTAAGAAGCAGAAATCTGGTTTTTTGCTATATTGAAATCTGTATTGTGTGAACGGATGCAGCCCATCGAGAGATCCAGGTTGCACGGTATGACTAACCTCTCCTCTCCACATCTCTCCTTACCACTCAACAGTGATGTTTTAATCACCGACAAATCATCATTAGAAATAGCATTGGGCCCACTACCGTGAAAAGAAACCCATTAAAAAGAGCCCTATTCAAGCAAGATTCCTCCAAGATGAGTGATTTGTGAGATGTGTCAGTTGACTGATCTTTAACCTATTTAATACATCCTATATTTTAAAAACCTGTAGGGTACTAAATCAAACCCCTTAAAAAGATTACGCAGCTAACTTTATCAACTAAATTTATAACATACTCAAAGGCTGAGATGAATTGTTTGGCAAATCCTCTTTCCCGCAAAACGCCGACTGCCTTCCATTGGTGTTTCACTTTTGCTCCCTAAACCTCCATCAGTCTTTGAATTAGTTTCCTGGGGGTTGTTGTCAAAATAGCAGTCTGTCCTAACCTGAGGCCCACAAGTTGCCTTTTTGAGTATTTGTCCAATAAAACTGCATCCCCCACGTCCAAAGATACATTGATGTGCAATGGCCTTGGGCCCGAGGTGACCCTGGCTCCTCTAGGAGTCCCGGACAAGAAGTGTCTGCTCAGCTGCTGATTTCAGAGTGTTTATCCCTAACAGAGACTAAACCGACATCATTCCCGGTTATTATAGTACCAGATTTGAAAGCATTTTAGCCCAAGGTGACAGAAACCAAAAGAAACTCTTGCTGAGCACATCTGCCTTTTCTGCGTTATCATTCCGAACTAAAACCTGTAGAGTTTTAAACTATTTAGAATAAAAGAGATCCTAGCAAATATACTAAGAATAGAACTTTTAGTTTTGCCCACAAGGATTTTTCCTTCATGTCTTTTTGTACCCAATAGCTATTTATGTCCCCTATTCTCATTAAGGCTAAATATTTGAATTTTACTTTTTAAAGCTCTCTTATTTATATCACTGAACCTGAACAGACCTTTAGCTAAAGTTTTCCTTCATGTCAAGGGATGTGGCTTTGGAGATACACAATTAATACAATTTCTTTAAAGAAAAAAAAGAAGAAAAAGCCGCATTTTCTGTTAAATATTTGCTAAGGAATTTTTACAGCTTTGGGAATTTAATCCTTCTCAGGCAAACCATAGTACAGGTTGCAATTGTTTGCTCTTTATCCTTAATGAATATAAACTCGTTATGATGCCTGGGCCAGCAGTAACTTGTATTATTGCTGTATTTACCCATCACCATGTGGTTCAAAATACAGTAATGCAGCAGTGGCTGCAGCATTTTTTAACTATGGAAAACTTCCATTGACTTTAGAAACTCAGTTCAAGCTCCATTTACACCAGTGGCACATCTTACAGCAAAAAAAAAATCACATTTCTACTGGTTTTCTTTTCAGATGGAAGCCATTTTATTGATCATCCCCATTGTCTTTCACAGGACTTCTTCCAGCTCTACCACCTATTTTGAGAGCTGTGTATCGCTACATCTCATTTGTTCTCTATTTTTTCTGCTACTCTCAAATACCTGTTTGCATTTTTGGCTGGTTTTGTGCTCTGAGCAGACCCTTGCAATGACTAAGATGTCACTCCTGAGGGTAAAAGCTCGGTCAATACTATTGCACAGAAATTTGGGGCTGTGCACCCATTTATCTTAAGGAAATTTTAGCTTGTATATAATGAAATATAATCCTGGGAGCAGTGACTTGACTCTGGATTTCCCCATGCGAGTTAAGCCCATCACAAATGAACATCACCCTTGCCAGCCGCATTTTAAGGACGTCAGGAACACGCGAGTTCTCTGGCTCTGGATCCCAAATGGACCATCTGCCCGAGTCCTGGAGAGAACAAGAGTTCAATTGTGTCTGTGTTCTCCATCTTAGCAATGTCACAACAGCCCAGGACAGCTTGAGTTACAACAAAAGCAATCGGGCCATATTATTGGGCATTATTACAAATGTATGTGTAATTTAACTCGTGTGTCTGAACTGGGGTAGGTGTCTGTGCTCTTTTTTAAAGGTAATACCAGCATGGACCCAGTGTTTCTTTCTGGAACCGATCATCATGAACAATGAACTGAATTGATCATTATGAACGGATAAATATAAAATACAGGTGAAAATGTCCCAGCGTCACCAGCCATTGGTCTGTGAAGAGCTGAGACGCAGCGAGCAGCACAACGGCATCACTTGAAGCCTCAGAGCACGCTGCAGACTGCCAAAGCCATTCAGCTGTTTGCTGGGGAAGGTTTGAAGCCAGGTTGATGGACTCTGCAATCTAATGCCCAGCTTTTCAAATGCTCATATGGATAAGTCCATATAGATACTGTTCATATAAACAAGGGCTCCTTTTTTTTGCATTAAACTTGGCAAATAAAGAGCTGAATACACAAATATAAAAATACACAAATATAAAAAATTTTAATCCAAAGTGTGTCACTTGCTGTTGAAAATGAAGTAAAAGTAATGTTTTCAACAAATAAGAGCAGGGGGATTGGACTAGACGATCTTTGGACTAGATGATCTTTTGAGGTCCTTTCCAATCCCAAACATACTGTGATACTCTGATTTGAACAAAAATATAATTAAAAGAAATGAAAGAAAGCCCTGTTTCCACAGCGGGTCATTGATGCTCATTGCCAGCCCCATATTTTGTCTTCAGGACTCAGTTGATAAAGGTGGCCAAGACACATTTTCTGTCAAGAAACCACACATTTGTATAAAGATCCACAACTCTCCCCGCTCCCATCAATACAGCAAATTCAGTCAACAAGATTTTGCAAGACATAACTATTGCTGCCACTTCGCTGATCTTCACACAGGGATCTGCTTCACTTGGGATACGCACAAGAGCTTTTTATTACGCGTTGGCTTTTGTGGTAGTTTTTAATATCGCGTGCTGTTGTTTCTCTGACTCCTCGTGTTCAAAGACAACTTAAAACCACTCAACCTACCACCGACCTCCCGCTAAGTCCATTCGCCAGCAACAAGAACTCTGCTAGGATGGAAATTATGGGGATGAAGCTCCACTGCTGCCAATGATTTAATTAAAAGCCATCTTAGCCGCTCACGCTATGGATCAAACGGCAAGCGGACAGGAGGCGGGAGGCTCCTCCACTCCAGCCCTGGCGTATCTCAGCTTCAGTGCTGAGACGCTGTCTTCGCCTGGATAAGAGGCTAATTTATCATCTATATAACGATGCATCTTTCTTGTTTCATCCAGCTGCCTTATTCGGAAGAAATGGGCAGCTAAAGAGACTTAAATAGATTATGTCCTAATTAATAATTAACATTTAAAGCAGATATGCAAAATGGCTCAGAGTCAAATGGGAAAGAAAACCTTTTTTTTTTTTTTAAGCTACAATTAATTTCTTCTAGAGTTGAAGAGATAAGAAGTACAAGAAAATATTTAGAGACGTTTATCTGCACATTGAATTAGAAGTATTATGACCTGGAAAAGAATTATAGAATGGTTCCTGACATCAGATCCTTGATAGTGAATATTCTTCCATGGTACTCAAGCAAAATACAGAGTAGCAAAGACACAACAAAGCTCTTCCTCCTACCCCAAGAAGTTTGTTTTCCCCCCTCCATTCCTAGTTTTTTCTCCCCCTTGCCTAAAAAGGAAAGAAAATGTATGAAACCAAGCGTAGAAAAACATCCCAGGGTTTGGAGGGGGGCCCTTCCATCTCTACTTAATCTTGGCAAAGTGTGAAGACAAGGGAGATTTGACACTGCCGCACTCTACAGACCCTGTTAAATCCGATATTGCAGCACCCCTTTGCTGCCCTTTTTAAACTCTGGGTATGAGTATAGAAAAGGACATTCCTGAAAACATCGATTACCTCCAGTGATGGATTTCAGTGCTACCAAACTCAGCCCTTACGTCTGGATTTACTCAATCCCTTTCTACCCAAAGAGCATTTCCTCCTCCCTCAAAACCATGGCTGCTTTCATCCCAAGGCCCAGATTTCATTTCGATGCTCACAGAAGGAGCAGAAGCTGAGTAGTCAAAACAAGAGCTGCTGCTGTCGTGGCTGATGTCCCTTCTTCCACCTCGGACCTCCACAGATGATGCTTCACTCTGCCCTTCATGTATCGGAAGCAATAGGCATAGAGGGTACGCTCCATCCTGCCTCTTCACATAGAGTATTTTAGATGGGAAAAAAACATGGAGGATTCTGTCAGAGCCTCCTTCTGGCAGGTGTGACAGCAGAAATAACCAGCACATGAATATTCTTGCACCTCGAGCACCTGTGACACTCCTGACAAGACTCTGCCAGCTCCACGTGGCCATTGCCTTTCAGCGTCCCCTCCCTTCAGCATCGTTCTACACATCCCGTCACCAATGCCACTCATCGTCCCCCACGGCCTTCTCCTCCCTCTCTAAACTGCATTCTCTGCTCAGGTTGGAGGATTCGCAGGCAACGCTGACCAACACGTCTTCTCCAGATGGAGGATTTACCTGCTGATTGACCCTTTGGTACCAATGTAATAAGCTGGATAGTGATAAATTGTTATCTCATGCCAATGTACAGGCCATGATGCTCCAAATGGAAGCTGACCACGTTATCTTTGAACAAGTCCAAATGTTAAAAGAAAGGAACAGACCTTATTTTTAAGGCTGTGCTAGGAAAACATCTCTTGCAGAAAGTGAATAATAAATGTACGGCACGCCATAGTAATGTCCATGAGGGGAGGTAAGGGATTGCAATAAAACATAGTATTCTAACTACTACAGATGTTGCTGCTAGAATTTACAGCTTTCTCTGCCTGCTTATCTCTCCCCTCCAGTTTCTGCACATTGAATCACGTTCAAACATGGGCCATTTTAAGCCATCTTTTTATTATTTTACCCTTTTTTTTTTTTAAGCTACAATTAATTTCTTCTGTGCTATTCTGTAATTTTAAATAGATTCAAGACCTGTATTTACAAACCACATGCAGTCCTATTTTGGCACATGTAAATTACATGCAAATACATTCTAAATTAGTTTGTTTATCACTCCAGAATTCTAATCCAAAGGTTTTGGTTTTTTTAAATTTAGATTTTATTCTGACATGTTTACAAATGAGTTTGACTCTGGAAAATAACTTAATAAACTTAGGGTTAGCTACGCAATTAGAGAAGGCATCTGGGAACCATAGAACCTGGAAAACAATATTTACATCTTTTGTACATCCAAGATTCCACTATTTTTCTCCCTTAAATTCATCATTTCAAAATATTGCAGTTGTTTTTGTATGAGGCCAAACAACAAGAATTCATTTTTATAACCAATGACCCCTCTCTCCAACAAGCAATTCATGGGGTAGCACTGGATAAAATGCACAAAGTAGAAGATTTCATTACAAAAAGAGAGAATGAAAAATAACTGAATTAACATTGATCATGACTTTTCAACAGCATTTCTTATTATTACGGCCAGGCAAAGTCTCCTGTGGGCAGTAAAGCTTTCCCATGTATTATTAGCCCTCTACAGAAAGCTATGAAAAGACACAAATCTGTTTTGTCAAAGGACAGAAGAGCATTTAGTTATAAGAGAAAGTATGGTCATAACCCATTGTGGGGTTAAAGGTGAAGAAAACAGAACTATAACACAAAGCCTTAAGAGAGTGATACTCCTGCAGTTAATTCCCGAACCCCGCAGCAGAGCCGCCTGGTTTGTGGGTAGAATACATTCTCTGGGCAACCTGACATCTATACGGTTGGTATTTATTAGCAGCAGCAGTATTATATAGCGTCTCTCTTTGTGCTGGGTACAAACGCACGTGGCACCGCGGCTCCTGCTGTGGGAGGCATTTGTCGAGATGCCACAAGTGTCCGCAGAGCCGGTGTGAAAGTCAAGGCTATGGCAGAGGTGACACCTGGCCAGGTGGGCAGAGGGATGGGGAGCGTCGGCCTCGGCCGTGCCCGTGGTCCAGCCCAGAGCCCAAAGCAGCTGCCCCAGGTGCTCAAACTAGACCACGGAGGGAATTTTTCTAGTATATAGAAAGCTCTTTTAGTGCCTGAATACCAAAACTGAAGCCCGCCTGCTGCAGCGAGGGGGTTCAGTTCGGGATCGCACGGTAACGCAGTGCATGAAGTCGCTCTCAATGTCAGGTTTGTCAAATCTTTGACAATGGTGAGGGGTTTGGTCCAAGTAAGAGGAAACTTCAGTGCTCTGGAACAGATCACAAAGCAAGTTTGCAGCCGGTCTAAGTGACCAGATGTGGATTCCTCTCGCATCCAGCTGTGCTCCCTGCACCCTCACAGTCCCTGGTTGGGGCAGCGAGCGGGTGGGTTATCACGGGTTATCACGATTTAGCACTGCTGCAAGGCTGCCGGGTCATGGGCAGGAAAATCAGGGTCTGCGCACAGAATTCTTCCTTCCAGCAGTCCCCAGATGATAAAGACAATGGATGCAGGTGTGCAAAAGGGCAGGTAATATAATAAAAACATCAAGAATAATATAATCCCCTGCTGTCTCCTAGCTATTTCCAACACACTTATTTTCATTTTGAGTTGTATGGCCCAGCAAATACAGCTGTATGGTTTATGTTGCCCTCCGCAGGCCCCATTATAGACTTTATCTCATGTGGCCTTGCGTGCCTCAGCGCTCTGCCAGCACCGTCCTGGCACCCGCAGCATCCGCGCGGTGCAGTGCGGCACCTTGTACAAACACCTCGGCCAGCTGCAACGCCAGAACCAGACCATGGTCCTAAAACAGCATTTCACCTTCCTTTAACCTGCCTTTTAAGGACACTGCAGTGATATTACTGCCTAACCGTGCTTACACTATCTCATTTAGCAGCATCTCAGATAACTCCCTCCAATACTGCACGGAGCTGCGTGATGAACAAGTCACTTTTCCACCATGGGTTATCCTGCATTTTCAGTCTGAATTCACAAAACTATCGCACTTTTCTACTGAAATCTCTCCTAAAAATTCCTTTTGTGCCTTCTAGTTACGAGCTTAAAATATTATAAAAAAGGCTGTGGGTTATCTCTTCTTGTGGGTTTCCCAGCGACCTTGGCTGACTGCTTGAATAGAAAATGTTCTGCATAACAAAAAAATGAGCCCACTGGCAATTCTTAGAAACAAATGAGCTAAGGAACAGTCCCTTGTGCAGTTCCAGCTCCCCTCTTCCTCAGCCCATTGTAGCTGTATAATTATCACCGTTCTGCCATTTTCTGCTATGTCAGACACTGGAGAAAAGGGGTAGCGAAGAGGCACGGGAATCTAGAAGGCAAAAAGGCTGGTAGTGGGCAGTCTCTCTAAAATGAAATGCCGTTCTACTGAAAACATCTCTTACTTTTGACATCCCATCCTGCCCACTGTCCCTTGCTTTATCTGATAAGTTCAGGGCCAGCTTGGTGCCGCACTCTGCATCCTTGTGCGCTGCGAGACGTGGGTGCTGCCGCAGTAGAAATGAAGCACAGCATGTGCCTGGTTAAAGACAAAGTCACGAGCAAAGGTCCAGGTCCAGCTGCAATTCGGCATCACTGGAATGACAGCACCCTAAAGCCTCTTTACTAAAAAGAATAATAATTTTAAAGAAGAGTCAGGGCTGATTTCTTTCCGGCAGAGCACCCAGGTTTGTTGGCACCTGGACCACACCGGGGAGTCTCCTGCGAGCTGCACAGGCTGCTATTCAGGTCTCATGTGCTTTACTCCATTTTGTACCGTCAGTATCATCCTCTGCTGTCTTCTATACATTTAGTACACTGGTTTTCACCAAGTCCTGTTCAGGTCACTCAGCAGGTAGTTAAACAAACACCTAAGTGAAGAGACTGCTTCCATACAGATACCCTTGGAAACCAAAATTCCATTAAAAAGGACAAAGCTTTCTGTTCTCTGTGAAAACATCTGATATGCAAGAAAAAGTGGTGGGTTTTTTTTTGAGAAAAAAAATATCATTTTAAGTTTTTCTCAACCTTATGCCAAAAGAGAAGGAACACAATGCACCTGTGCAAAGAATCGCTCATTTTCGCTCTCTCTAAATAAGCCAGATGCTCATTCTGCACGTTGTGAAGTAAAACAGAAAGCATTATGTGCAAACATTTACAGCACGAAAAGCCTCGTCACCTGGGATACTTGCTGCTTCTGGAAATCCTGATCAAAGATAAAAACCAAGACAACCCCTTGTAATCAATTATGCACAGATAGTCCTCAGTGTATGTGCAATTCATAAAAATAATACTAAAAACATAACACGGATTTACATGCAGAAATGAAATATGGACATGGCCAGAACACTAATCTTCCGATTGGTATCTTAAATCACAGAATCCCTGTTCTTCAGGCGAGTCCCCGGATAAATATCGCTCGCTCGGAAGAAACTGCAGCAGCCCTTGCGCCGCTGCGGCCGACACCGGAGGAGCTGCAGGGACACCGGGACCGGGTGATGGTGACAAGGGGCTGCGGCTGGGGAACCGGCGCCGCAAGGGGCTGGATGTGCAGGTTTCCTTTTGCACAGACAGAGATCGCCAGCCGCCCCTCGTACATCCAAAAAAGCACTCACGGCCCAAAGAAAGCCATGACTTGACATTCTGGCTGTTCTTGAAAGAGCAGCTCGGATACAGCTGGTTAAGTCGGTTGTGACGTGCAGCAGCTCCCCGGCAGAAGTGCCCCTATATGTGCACCCCCTATACGAACGCTGACCAAAGGCAAAGTGCGCTGTTCGCCCCCCCCACATCAGCTGCGAAATTCAGAAGGGAAGGTGAAGATGTATTCAGGTTTCGGGCAGGTCTGGACACGCTGTCATCGTTATCCTCACTAATACCAAATTCATACTTCGAGGTCTTTTCCATGTCTTTTTCACTCCAGCCTTGTAACAGTCAAGGAATTCACATCCCAATGTCAACCCTTTCATCAACTTTATGCCCCGCAAAACCTGTCAAATATTTATACCTCCACCTGAGGATTTATTCCTGTTCTGTTCTAGCCCACATCCTTCTGTCACAGGTTCCTACACATTTTTGCCTAGGTGAGCCCAAAGAGTACGCAGCGACTTAATGAGCAGATCAATTACTGTTTATAAGAAAAGATACTGTCTCTTTAAAGGTTATTTGAAGGTTGATTGCTATCTTATTGCTTATATCCTGCAAATCTATTCAGCCTTATGAATGAATTTGACCTTTTTATACTTACTAGGGAAAAAAGAGGAAAAAAAACCAGAACAGAAGTTAATTTAGAGCTCTATAATACAACACTTTTTCCCAGAGAAATGAAAGGGCATTCAAATCGATACCTGCACAATAACACTCTGATGAATGTTTGCACCCAATTTTCTCATTTTGCTAACTTGAGATTGGGCATTTTGAATAGTTCTCAAAGAACATATTCTTTATGTGCTGTGAAGTATGTGGTATTGTGTCCAAACAATGCTAGAGGATAATCATTATAGGAGTAGCACTGGGCCTGAAAAGGTCAGTTAGTTAGAAATGTCAGCTTTCAATGCAACTGTGCCGGACCTTCCTATGTAAGGATCCAATTAAAGGGACATGCCAAGGTGCATGGAAACATCGTGGTGACCCAGAATAATAATAAGGTATTGGGGAAAAGCTTGATATTTTTCTTCAAAAGTAATGGATTAGCCTTTAGAATATCCTCTCTGCAGTCTTATTTTGACTTTGCAAATATCACTTATTCTACATGTATCCAAAAAAAAGGTCATTTTGTTTTAAATGCAAAGGTGGGGATGAGACAGTCTTACTCAAATTAAATATTTTGTAACTAAATGGAAAAGAAAAAAAATCTGGTTTCATTATTGGATAAAAAAGTGTCATTTCAATAGATCTCAAAAGTGTGGTATTTGAGATGGGTATAGACGGTGTTTGGGGAGACAGATGAGGATAGGTCAGGGTGGGCTTATTCTCTTGGGACCAGGCTTGGTGGGGACGGCAGCACCGGTCAGCGGGCGCACAGCACCTCTGTGGTCGTTATTCCAGCAAACGGAGACGTTTAAGTAAGAATGAGGGAGGTTCTGACCTGCACGAATAGGTAATTACCAGCAACAGTATTCTCCTTATCGCAGCAACTGGAAATTCTTACGGCTCTTCAGATGCAGTGAAGATGAGGAATTGGATACAGTCGAATTTCCTAATTAGCCTCAGGACAACTGAATGTAACCTAATGGCATGAAAAAATGAAGAGTCTGTTTTCTGTCTGCTGTCTGTCAGTAGTTCACCTTGCTGAAGTTTCATCAAGACTACAGCAAACTTCCTCCTGTAGTCTCAGGATTCAGCTAAGACTGACAGCATTAGAATTTCACTTTGAGCCTACACCAGCATGTATATTTTATTTGTATGGCAAAGAAATGCTGGTACTGCGAGCTCAAACAAAAGCCATTTGTGTTCTACTGCCTCGCTGAGCACTGAGGCTCTGTCTCACTGAGTTATTTTACGTTATTGTGAGCAAATGGGTGGATTAACGCCCAGTGTCTTAGTGATATGAGGAACAGTTTCACTCCTGCCCATCACTGAGAATTAAAAGACTTGACTGTTATTGGAAAGATGATAATTTCTTCTGCCCACCACCTTTCCAAATAAAATAGCTTGTGAAGCTTCACTAGTGAACACGAACAGTAATTATGTCAGGCTGTTCAAAAACAGCCGCTATCCCCTGACACGTCCTTAGACCCAAACCAATATAGTATTAATTAATAAGGACTAGCAAAAATAGTACCGAAATTTTAGCAGCAAACAACTTTCTGTCACATTTTATTACTCCATATCATTTTTACTAATACCTGTCGTATAGCTTCATGACTTTGAGTTCATATTATTTTCATGCTTCAATTAGAAAGAAGTAGATAGCCAGGCTATCCAAGAAGGTAATGGAAAAGTCTTGTAGGGGGGCTTATGGTGGAATTTACAGTTAAATGAAACTTTCAAGTATACAATAAAACTTCTCCTTCCTTTACGTAGTTTTACTTGAGGTCTCACAAGCAGTAATATGTAAAAATGCAAAACTTAATCAGCTAAAAATATAGCAAATCCCACATAGTAATTTATGCAATGCCAGAAGAGTAGAAATATATTTTCCTAACCAGAGGAAATTAACTAGGCAACAGTCCTATATCTATAATTTAAGGCTGTAAAATATGTATGGCGGAAACTAAAGCCACCTTAAAAGAATTCAGTGTAGAAATGTATCACGAATTAATGAAATTGAGACATTTTTAGAGCAGGCAGCACGGGTGATATTAAAGGGGGAGAATATTTCACCACTGAGATCGGTCTGATAAATACTCTTAAAATCAAGCTTTTTTTTTTTCCGTGTTTAAAAGCAAAGAGCTTTGATATTGCGGGGAGCACAAAGACATTCACATTTCTGATCAAACCTCAGGGCCACCCCAGAAAGACGAGGGATATTTTACCCTGTTCCTGCACGTAAACCTCCAATGTGCTCAGAGAAAACCTGAGCAAAGCAAAAGGCGGGAGTTAAGGAGTCAGCTCTTACTTTATTTCGCCTAAAACAAAGCTGAAAGAAACTTAAAATACTTTATATTCCATGCTGCAGCCAAGCTGGGCACCATGGAATATTCAGCTACCCCAGGTTTTTTAAATGCAATCAATTTACTGCTGCCAAATGTAGTGGGTTTATATACATCTGGGAAACGTGCACCTATGGCGCTGATGAATTTCTCCTGACATAGCACTGATTTCAAGAGAATGTTATTTTAAATTGGCAGTAGAGAGAGTGGTAGAGAAGGATAAAGCCCTGAGGATGGCGGAATCAAAGAGAATTTCAAAAGAATGTTCCTGATGGCTCCTGGATAATATCACATGTTAGCTATTTTCAAAGCCAATAGTTTCCAACACACTTCCATTTATGGTATCAATAATTAAAAAATTCTTCAGTGGGAGATGAACTTACCTTACCGAGAAGAGAAACTGGAAAGCTGCATTATTATTGCAAACACAGGAGACGCACAAAGCTTTGTCTCCATGGAAAAGCTATGGAAACAGGGATATCTTATTTGCAAGTATTGAGTGGTTACCACAAAATGTGGTGTGATCCTATGTGCACATACAAAGTGTTTCTAGAACACGGCAACGTAGAAACTAAGGGCAGATCCTCAGCTCCTTTGTACAGCAAAGCCAAACTAAAACAGCTGAAGGTTTTGTCCTAAAACTCAGAGTCAAGTACAGGGGGTGTTAAGGAAATGTTCTGGATCAAATTCAGAGGTAAATTCAGTTTGGGGTGCATTGTGGAGCATTCTGTACCTGTTTTCTCGAGGGCACTGGAACAGCGCAGCCCTGTACGTCGCATGAAAGATGCAACGTACAGGGCTCTACGTTTCTTCCTTTTCATTTATTTATCTATTTTTTCTCTCATTTTTTCCAGAGTGCCCTCAATCCAGATTACAGATTAATGACTCTCTTTCCAATGTTTTGGCACTTGTGTCTCAACAGCTCTTTATTGACAATAATGGCATTATTTTCCCTTGCGATTAATCCCATTAACCGGCTGATCAATTTTTGGAGATGCTTTTAGAGGCACACGGGAAGAGCTGTTGAAATACCTGCGAGGGCTCACCGAGGGATTCTTGACTAAACATGCAGAAACGGGTTCAGGGATTTCACACGCACACACAAAAGAAAGGGACGATTTTTGTCACGACAGCAGCGCAGATCACAGAGGTCACCTTTGGTTTAAGTCCTTTGTCTATTCTTACAATTAAGCAATAAGGCTTTGGATTTTCATGCTGTAAATGAGGCCGAGCGAGCTGCCCCACAAGCGAGGGCTGCCTGCCCGTGGCAAGGTGGAGAGCAGGAACCATTCCCCACACATTAACAGCTGCAAATAAATAACCCACTGCCTAATTTGAATCAGTAAATTAAGAGGTGATGGTGATTATGGCAGATCTCAGCCATCATGAACGACACTGCAACTTTGCAAAAACAGACTGTTGGTGTCAGATCTTACAGCTAGGACTCAAAAAAATGGAATATTTAAAAGTTGCAGTCTCTGGAGACAGATAAAAGACTCAGGACTGTGATTTATTGTATTTTTGTGTTTGTAGGGCCAAAACTGGACCCTTTAATCCACAAGCTGGCATTTTCCAATCCTACTAGGAATTAAGTGCCTAACTCAGCCTCTCTGAAAAATCTCGGCTTTAGGCTGTTAGGTAATTTTGGCCTGACCCAGCATCAGGCTTCATTTGAAAATGCCTTTGCTGAAAGCAAAACTGTTGGCATTCAAATATATAATCATGGCACAAATAGATATATATATTTTTTTTTCCTATGAGGCAATTATTATAGATTTCTGACTAAATATCAAAGGGTAAAACTTGTATTTCAGAAAAATAAATGCATGTTATGGAAAGCTTTTCCCCCTCTTTGAGTGCAGTATGTCTACCTACATAGCTACTGAAAGCTGGTTTAGTGTTCAGCTATTTTGGTCCTTGGGACTAATTGCGGTGTTGGTTTAGCAGACTTGCTGTATTGAACTGAGAGATCTGAGCGACAGCTGCTTACTGTGGTCACATCTATGCACAAACTCAACGTACTCAACCCTTTCATTGTTCCAGCGAACGCTGTTTCTGAAATTATGAGCAAAGTATCGCAAATTCATTTTATAGAAAAGTCTCATGTTAAGTTATTCTGGTCTCCAACCCGCTTTTCCTCTTATTAAAAATACATCTGTGGACTCGGTGCCCAGGATCTGAGTGTTTGTTGTCATTAAGACCTTCAGAGAACTTCTTTCTTTTTCCTCTAGAAATACGGACTGCTGAAGATAGGAAAAGTGAGAATGTGCCATGTTTGTCCTTGAGGTTACAGTCGGAAGAGTGACAATGGCTGTAGCGCACTGCATTGTCACTTTTATCAGCAAGTGCCCTGAGCATACATTAACATAACTGCAAACTGCATGAAAGTGAACATGCAAAAATGTGATGCGTTTGCCAATAGCCTCAAACATCTGTCCCAACAAAGTGTTGCTCCTCCTTGTTTTATTTCTTATGATTTTAACAAGGTTGGCGAAGGAGAAGCCATGTCACAGATGATATCTACATTTAGAGTGGCAGAACAATTATTGACGCAAAATTGTTATCCAAGCAAACGTGTGTCACATCTTGTTCACTTCCCATAACACCTGCTCATTTCGCTAACACATTACTCCCAGTTAAAGCCAGAACTCATTAGCCTCAGTTAAAGCCAAGCTGAAAGCTTAACACGTACACGCATCTAAAAATTCACAAAAGTTAACCGAAAGGTAGCACCATTCAAGCCGTTGTACATCTGAAGCTGGTGGGCAGCGAACTGCTGTAGCTGCTAATAGAAAGAAACTGAGCCAGAAAAATAGCAGTGAATTAAAAGCCACCCAACCTGAGGAGCTGAGATCAAAGAGGAGCACTTTCCAAACAACCTTCATTTCGGCCACCGTGCTGGGACCTTCACACCTCTCCATGCCAAAAAGCCCAACACTTTCCCAGTATAACACCTTTTGGTTTATCTCCTCAATAGGCGAATGACAAAAGCCATTATGAAGCAGCTCATTTAGAGCATTCACATTTTACCTAAACATTTTCTGACCCACTTTGGAGTTCTCCAGATCTAAGGCTGGACCTCCTGCGTCCCACCACATGCACAGAGGGCCACCGGCTCCCCGAACTGCTCACGTTCGCCACCGAGGAAAGTCAACCTTGTATTTCTGTGATACTTGAGCACACGTTGTGCATTCCAGGGCATCTGCCCTGCAGACATATCGCTAACTGCAACCCCAGGAGGCTTAAAGAAATATCGGCACTCAAATTCATAAAGGTCTGAAGAGGCAGCTCTGTGAACGGATAACTGCCCGGGGCTTTGCCAAGCACAATATAGCTGTCACTTGTTATTATGTGAAAGATTTTCTGGGGAACAGTGTTTTTCATTTTGCATGTCAGGGATGGGGAAAAAGCACATTTAGACAAGCATCTCTTTAAGCAAGGAGAAGCGCGCCGTGCGGCACGGCTCACTCACCGGGGCTGGTTATCGTCAGGAGGTCGAGCCGCCGTTTCTGCTGGAAAACAAATTACAAAAAGAATTGTTAATTTTAGTGGGTCAGCTTAGACCTGCAAAGTGTTCTGACATTTATAGCAGAATGAATTACAAGTTACATGGCTCACGGTAACTCTTTTGGATGGGATCCACATGTACTTTACGAGGAAGAAAAAAATCCCCTTGCTCAGCCCTTTGAATGAGTTTTTATTTGCACTTATAAAGTGTTACTATTTCTTTTTTGGATCATATACTTGAAATGGATAGCTAGAAGCACAGATGGACCAATATATTTATAAAAGTGATTTCTGATTCCACAGGGAAGAAGACAAGGAACCAAGACAAGAAACTCTAAGTTCTTTATTCATATCAATCACTGACTCATAGCCTGCATGTGATCAAACACAATTATATTGCCTTCGGGTGAACCTTTCAAAGCCATGTAAGAGGATCTAGACAAACTCCAGACTGATAAAAGGAAAGCTCCTTTTCATGCTCAGTGCAGTCAGCCCACGGATCTCTTTGCTACCAGATATCCCTCACCCTAAAAGCTTGCCAGATTTGATCATCACTGCATATATGTACAGATAGCAAAATACACGGAATTATTATGGCAAATAATCGAGTTTAAACAGAGGAGTGCTTTCTGCAAGTGCTGCGAATCTTCACAGGCCAAACCAACCTGTACTATGAGAAGGTTAGGAATGGTTTTTGCCTGCAACAAGCTATTGCACCAATGCCTTGGTGATGGTGGGGGGTGCCTGAGGTCTGAGCTTCCAGTCCTACGTGATCTCCCCACCATCGCCTCTCTGTAGCCTGACACTGAGATCTATGTGCTCCTGGGCCACCATCATCCTTTTCCACCTTTCCGTGGACTGAGAGCTTTCCACCACCAGCAGGGCTTTCCCCATCCCACAGCGTTACTGCCTTTTCTTCGTAGCACTTTCCAACTCACTGTCTTCTCCCTAACTTTGCCCAGCTTCAGTGTGTCTAGCTGGCATTGAAGATTATACTGTCCAGTTTCATTTCTCTCTTCTAATTTGCTCAATAATGTCTGTGTTACTTTCATTTATTGTCAGCCCTATTGATCTTTTTTCTAATCTAATTCTCATCACTGCATTCACTGCATTCCCTGGGTGATAGTTGAAAGTCCTTGAGGAGGAAACATTGACTTGGTATTCCCTACCATGAACGCCCTTCCTTGGAAATTATGACTGATGAAACTCCTTTCCAAACTCATCATTTCTCTATAAGTAAAGCTTCACTGGCTAAAGTGTGTGAACACAGTTGATCATCCACTGAATATACTTGAGCTATGTGCCAAACAGTGAAGGTGGCCTGCTGGGAAGCTTAGGGGTGTAAGGCTGCTAAAACAAGTTCTCTGAAACCTCCCTGGTCTTCAGTACCTTAACTCTTGTACAACACACATAATGTTTGCAAGAAGATTCATTCCTATCTGTTTCCATAGGTGCTCCTTGTTCTCCTTACTCTGATAAGCCATTCTGACTATGACCTTAGAAGCACTAAAGCCAGACTATGCCGAGCTTTCCTCCAGGTGTGCCAGGGCAATGGTGAAAGGGGTCAGAAGCCCCTGCTGCTGCCTGGTGTCACCCCCACAAGAACCAGTCGGGAACGCTGTCCCCCGGGGAGGAACAAAACAGAGAAAACAGCAAAGGACCAAAGGACCCACCTCCCCAGTGGGAGCTGTAAGACGAAACATCTCCTAACGAGCTAAATTTTATATAGATCCTGTGCCTTAGACTGATTCATATATACAAAGCTATGAAATACCAGGGCTTAGCACCCACTGGGCCAAAAGCTTTGCTTACATTTCTCAGCGCAACTGGAGCTCCAAATGCTGTATATCTAATGAACAGCTAAAGCAGAAAATATATACCCAAAGCCTATACTCTGTGAAAGCTTCTCTACTGGGAAAAAAGGTGGAGTATAAATATTCTGCATCAAAGAAGGCTGCAAAATGTAGAGATTTGGAACAGAAAGGCACGTAGCCCAACTGGCTGCCAGCCCTGACTTGAGTCTATTAACTAGGGTAAAAATAAACATTAAAGAAAAACCTGAGTAGTTGATACTGCAGGAAAACAAAAAGCATGTAGGATTAGGCTAAACAAAATGGGAAATGAAATGAACTTATTACAAGTCAGATGTTCAGTCTGTAACTTTTTTCTTGTTTGGACCACTGCCTTCGAGCTGGCCTCGGAGAAAACAAATTAACTCCCGATCCAGGAAATCTTTGTGTATGTGCTGAACTTTAAGCTCAAGTTATTTCTCCGACTTCAAGTGGAGCAGCACTGATCTTTTTAACCGCTGCGAGGGATTGGAAATGCCACCAGGTTCTCGGCATCAGCTCCACCCAAAGGCTCAGGGCTGAGCGGGGTGGTTGCTGCCCGACCGCTGCGCCCGCAGGGACAAACTGCTCTGCTCCGACCTCCAGCGGACCTTGACGAGGTTCCTCTAATTGAGCTCGGCAAGGGAGGCTTGTGCACACTCACCCAAGCCCCGGAGAGCAGCAAACAGCAAAGTGAACTCCAAAATCATGCGTTTAAACACGCAAAAATGCACTAATTATGGATCCGAACGATTTGTGGAGATGCAAGCCGGCTCTCGGATCTCGGGGGCCGTTTCCAGGGCTCGGCTGATGCAAGCAGGCTAGTAACTAGATTGATTCTTTTACAAAACATAAAGACACACTTATGACTAGCTATAAAAGCAGTAGAATTTGAATTTAAAGAGGGAGACATTACGAGTGTCACAAAGATTAATAAAATAATTGCAGCAGAAATATCATGGCTGTGGGACTTCGTATATTCGCTTCTCCCTTCAGTGCTGAATGATGCAAATTGCAGCTGTTGCCCCTCCAGCGTGATCACCCTGTCCCTGTTTTGACAGATTTCTTGAAAGGCTCATCTCACAAGATGTCTGGCTGCTTCTGTTCTGCTTTCAGTAATTTTCCACTTCTCCAACACCTGCCCCTGCAGAGATGCTCGGGACCATCCCAATCCTCAGGAAACCTGCTGCCCCAAGAATTGGAATACAACCTGAGCACTGCAGTGTAATGCCTGTCATCCCGGGCCAGAAAAGAAGCCACAGTCTCCCATATCGCTAAGGCTGGGTTTCACCTACGCTGCCAAAAGGGGATTCCATTATTTGCACAGCGTCAGCCATAATCTATAAGATGCAAATAGCAAGATTCCTTGTATCACCACAGCAGCTCTATGGCGATAATCCCGTCCTGCCCTTAAGGGGCAGTATCCTCAGTTCCGCTTTAAGGCAGGATGAGGCCATTGGTGACTCCCAGCGGCTTCCCATGGCGTGTGGGTTTCTATAGGTGGTGCTACCCGAGGGCACAGCCCCCCCGGCGCATTAGGGCTCTGCAGCAAACCTGCAGCACCTCGTGCTCGCTTCCACAGAATTAACACAATCTTTAATTAATGCAATAAGCACCGATGAGTAATAAATCATATTAAAATACAAGGAAGGCAAATTTTTCATAAATTAAGCATTGATTCACTCAATAAATATTAATCTACTAAGCATCAAGAATTCATTACATTTTAGAAAACCAGTTAAAAAAGCCTTGTTGGTGAGCTGGTCTGAAGTGTGCAGAATGGTCCCTGTTCACCCATAATATACACTTATTTTTAACTAATTCCTTAATTTATCAAGTTAAATAACTTGCTTGAAAGTGAGCCTGGATTATTATTCCAATGCCATATGCAATTTTCTCTGCACAGATTCCAGCTCACCCCTCGGATCATTTCCTGATTTTCCTTGGTAACTCCCTCTCTGAGTACCTCATTCCTCTTCCTTGATGTTGGTGGTCTTTAAAATATTTGCTGACTGGTGTCATTTAATTTTCACCTCAATTAACTCAGCAAGAGTTGCAAAACTGGAAAAAAAACCCATGTGTGGGGGGTGTAAATTAACTCATTCATTTAAGTTTAGCTTATCTGCAAGATGTTCTTTCACACTTTGCTCTCTGTAGAGTTCCTCCAACCTTTTATATATAGATGTGGGATGTGCTGCACTTGCTTTGACTCTTATCTACAGATTAGTGAAAGAGAAGGAAAAAAAGCCAGATGCAAAGATGCCCCACGAGGCTGATACGGAGCTGTTTCTGTAGCAACCGATGATTTTCTTCTCATGTAAGAATGAGCCCAGTCATATCTAATTCAGAATGTATCTGGGCCTCACTCGCCAGCCAAAGCTGTGTCAAGTATAACGTCAATATAGTCAGAAAGAGTGATAAAAAAAAGCAATTATAAAGTCATCTTCCGACTCCTACGCTCCTCCTCCAGCCAGGATCCAAAAGATACCCTTACCCCTGCCTTCTACCCCAGCACACAACCTCCAAGCCCCAACATCCAGTAGAGATGGAGGTGGCAGCCACCCCGTTATTGGTATCACACACATGAGGCTGCTGTGCTGGAAGCTCCTTCAGCAGCCCCGTGCACCACGTCCCAGGAGGTGACAGAGCTCTGGTTTCCCTAGAGCACAAGGGCATCTACACCTGCCTTGCTCTGAGCCTCCTTGTTAAACTCTTCAGCTCAGAGTTGAGATCAACTTCAGCTTTAGAAAACTCTTGTTAGGTAAAGGGACCTGGGGGTCCTGGGGACAGCAGGGTGACCATGAGCCAGCACTGGGCCCTTGTGGCCAGGAAGCCAATGGGACCTGGGGTGGGTTAGAAGGGGGTGGTCAGTAGGTCAGAGAGGTTCTCCTGCCCCTCTGCTCTGCCCTGGGGAGACCACACCTGGAATATTGTGTCCAGTTGTGGCCCCTCAGCTCCAGAAGGACAGGGAACTGCTGCAGAGAGTCCAGCGCAGCCACCAAGATGCTGAAGGGAGTGGAGCATCTCCCGTGTGAGGAAAGGCTGAGGGAGCTGGGGCTCTGGAGCTGGACAAGAGGAGACTGAGGGGGGACTCATTCATGGGGATCAATATGGAAAGGGGCAGTGTCAGGAGCATGGAGCCAGGCTCTTCTCAGTGACAACCAGTGACAGGACAAGGGGTAATGGGTGCAAACTGGAACACAAGAGGCTCCACTTAAATTTGAGAAGAAACTTGTTCATGGTGAGGGTGGCAGAGCCTGGCCCAGGCTGCCCAGGGAGGCTGTGGAGTCTCCTTCTCTGCAGACATTCAAACCCGCCTGGACACCTTCCTGTGGAACCTCAGCTGGGTGTTCCTGCTCCATGGGGGGATTGCACTGGATGAGCTTTCCAGGGCCCTTCAACCCCTGACATCCTGGGATTCTGTGTGATTCTGTGACTCGTGTTTGTGCCATTTTCTGCCTTCTCTCCATGGGCAGTGTTTCCTGCAGCTCTGAGCCCAAAGGCAGGCTGCCCATCTCACTAACATCTCCTGCCATAGTCCACCCACACGAAGCTGGAATTGACTCTCTGGGACCATACGAAGACTTTGTCTTCCTAAACATATTTTACCCAGCCTGGTCTCTGCGATTGATCTTTTTCGTCTAAATCTTAATGTGGTTTGAACATGTGTCTCTCCCCACCACCTTCAAACTAACTGAAATCAAGTGCTTTTTGTTTGGTTGGTTGTTTTTTTTCCCGGAAGTTTTCTAAAAGTTGTTACTAATTGTGCCTTCTCCTTTTAGCTTCTAAATTCGCTCTTCTCTAAACTGTGTTGATATAAAAGTAGTTGAAACCAGTGCATCCTCCCACAAAATAAAGCTAAGCATGTATTAAAAGATTTGCAGAGGTGAATTTCATGTTTCTATGGCCTTTATTGTTGCCAGCCTCTGTAATGTCAATGCTTTTGAAAGCTATCATCTAACATTATGTCATGAAAGAACCCAATAGTTCAGAGAAAGATGCAAGAGACCCCATGCGCGGAGCTGGGCAGCGTGTGGCTGGCACAGCACAGCTGCCCGCGAGCACCACCGCAAACATCCTTGCACTTTTATGCACCATAAACCTCCTGTTTTACACTTTTTTCACAGCAGAGGGAGGGAGGAGAGGGAGGCGAAGGGAGGGAGAAGGTGCGAGAAGCGGCTGTGCCCATCCTTTCACATTGGTACCTGAGGGTGACAACCTGTGGCCCCCGCTGCGTTTGCTGCTGTCATACAGGGATGTAAACCCGCTTTTAGTTGTTTGTTAATGGACAGTTTAAGAAATATTCAGAGCTAACCAACATCTGGAAAAACTTCCTGATGAATGCGTAGATAAAGGAAGGTGTTTGAAAAATTAAATGTAACTCAGTGAGCATTTCACATCTGTCTGGTTTCTCAAATGCAAGTTTTGCTACTTGCACCTTCATTCCCTTCAGAGTCCAAGACTTATATCCAAAGAGAAACTCTTGATTTGAGTAATGACTCCAATAAGCTACTAATTCCAATCTGGTTAAAATGGATAATTTGATGATTTAAAGCTTTTTTTAAATTATTTTTTCCTTTTAATCATGTTATGCCAAGCAATAATATTATCTTTCCACCCTGAAATCACAGGCAAGATCCTGCATTTTGTATTTCCTTGATGATTAGCTGTTCAAGTTCCCTGGTATAATGGTAAAACGAACCCGTCATCCTGTTGACACTTGCCTGGGATTTTAGTAAATTGCATCTGCTGAAGCCCACTCTGTAGAATCAATTATTGATAAACATAGGTGTGGGAGAACATTTATTAAGTGGTTTGGGATATGTTATCACTCACGCTAAGAGCTACAATGAGCATTTTAAACCATTTTCACAGTGACCTCTACAGGCATCTGATTGTTGCAATATTTGGTAACTCGATTCTGGTTTAGAATCAAAACTAAGTCCAAATGATGAAAGACAGCACCAAACCATTAAGCTACTTTACTCACCCCTCCAGTTCCCATATTCTTGCACTTAATATCTGACATCTGCGTATTCCTTTGCAAACAACTACTTGCCAATGCTACGTGGTGCTCTCATATTTTTCGGAAACACTGTCAAAACAGGGGGCTGAGAACCCTCCTTCTCCCAGCTTCAACCATTTATCTTGAGAACACAACACCCATGCATTTATTAGTATTTATTAATAAGCTCCTCCTCTGTTCTTACAGTCCTGTTGCGCTCAAAATCTATTTAGAAAGAACTTAAATATAATGGAGGTTAAGGAAAGACTGAAAAGCCATTCAAAGTATGTTTGGGCCATGAAGATGATCAGAGGGCTAGAACATGTCTCTATGAGTCTATATCTACTGGTCCTTTATCTACAGGTTGCCTTATTTATATCTAGAACAGAGATTCTTACTGAGCCACTAGGAATTATAAAGAAGCCAGTCACTTCATTATAAATATTCACAATCACAACAAAAAATTGTTGAGACCATCTTAGCTCTGAAAAGAAGGAGAGGACAAACAAACTGCTTTGGAATGAACTGATCCTTAACTTCGCCAATGAGAGTGATGACGATAGAAAGCCTTTTAGGTTTCCTGTCCTATCCGCATCCATAAAATAACAAGCATCCTTATGCGCCTCAGTGAAGCAACACAAAGGTAGATCCACAGCAGCTTCGTGGTTTGATGATGTATGCTATACATACACAGTGCATCGTCTCAGATGTGCATATAAAAGGGCATCCTTGATTATTTAATAGCACAGTCTCTTATTAACCCCAGTTAAAATATGGCAAGAAAATCCAGTCACTTTATTGAACTCAACTGGTGAACTTAACTCAGAGCTCCCAATTTCATAGGCTTCTATACTCCATGTTCATTCAGGCCTGAAGAGCTGAGACCAATTAATGCACAGGTAGCCAGGCAGTCACTATGCAGCCTGTTTAGAGTATATGGAGTACATACAAAACATTGGTGTTTCTGCCCCAGTAAAGTCTGGGGGAAAAAAGGATGATACAGCCAATACCTTTGCTGTGCTCCATGGTCAGACCCCACGGCCAGGTTGGAATCCAGCCTCTTTGTTCTTCCACCGTCAAAAAGGTGGCTGTGGTGGTGGGCGTGTTTTAAATGAAGCACATGGACTTATGCTGCAAGAGGTTGGGATCTACACATGCCACAGATTAACTCAGCATTTTAAAGGGTTTGTTTTGGTAACAAACCACCACGCAGGTTTTTCATAGTTTGGTGTATTATTATGTAAATTGCAGAGCTGTGGTTATAAGCCCGTGCTTGTGACATCAATTACTTAATGCCTATAGAGATTACTGTAATGCCACAAACAGCAGACTGTGTCTTAAAGTACATAGTAAGCAGCGGGAGCTAATAAACTCTTTGGTTTGAAATTTATTTGTTGTGGAAAAAAAAGAGTAAACAGGGGCAGGGAAACCTACCCAGACCTCCCACAGTGCCATTAACAACCAAAATCTATACATGATGTGCGTCGCTTTAGGCATTGCGGAGCCATTCTCTAGTTGTGAATTCCTGCCTTATGTTAAGTCTTAGGAAGGAAAGGAGCAGCATTAGTGAAGGCAGTTACCAACTTTGAGAGTCCACCAGTTGTTGGGGGGGTAAGCAACAGTGTTCAATGAATGTTTAATTAGAAACAAAGCATATCTACCCATACCAGTAATGGGATATTGACTAACTAGACACTGTTTATGGGCTATTTGAGATAACAGACAAGACAGATTTAACCTCCAACATGTGCAATTTTAAAAGTAAGTGTGCAGTTGCAGGAGCCCGTGATCACACAGTCAGAGGCACAAATCCAGAGGTTTACATCCGTGCTCTGCCCCATCTGGACCCTGAGAGTGAATCTGAGCTGCTTACGTCTACCTATGAATGCTCTGACCAGGCCTTGGCATTGTGACCTTCTGGCCAGCACATCATTCCTGCCAAACCTTCTTTTGCTGTGTTTAACTAACTAAATATATATTGAAATTGGGACTTACGTTCCGATGTCCACATACGACCCAAGTTGTTTAGCCACCAGCTAGTGGCAGCTGTAATACTCTCTCCTTGTCAACTACTACTTCGTTTAACAACCCATCACCATGGCAGAATAGCCAGTGTACTGGTGAGGAGGATGCTGACTTGGGTTCAAAGAAAATGCTTTTTGAAAAGAAAAGTATTCTATGAAAAGAGAAAAACAACAACAAAAAAATCTTAAAATGTGAGAGAGTTACTGGGAAGTTTTCCAAAACACAATAAATTTTCACTAGAAAAGTCCTTCTTTGTAAGAAGTTAAATACCATCTTGTTAGGTGAGCAGCACTTGGTTTGGCTCCTGCTCTATGTTAGAATTCTGCTCAGTTCAGCACTAAACTGGGAAGCAAAGCTCTGGATTGCAGACTGGGCCCAGCCACCTCCCAACACACCTGCGCCCAGGCAAAGGAAATACAGCTTTGATAAACCGTTAGGAAACAGGGCTCCTGTGCTTTCACACCATAAGGACAGCAATGCAAACAGAAGGAAGAAGACATGTAAAAGATGCAACACAAGAGTAAACTCCTTCTGAATATAAAATTTCCAAAATAATGCATTTTCAAACACAGAACTTATGAATTATGTTTAAAAGCCTCTGTGATTCAGCAACAGAGGGAAAATCAGCATGAGAGAACACAACTTCCCTAGCTGCCCTTTTTTCTGACTCCCCAGAGCCTAAATCCTCCCCTCTCCAAGACCTCCCTGCCTTTACGGCTGATTTATTCTTGTGAATTATCTGTTTCCATTTATCTTAGGTGTCATTTTCTCTTAACGGGTTGGATTTTGCCCAAGATGCAGGTGAGCTGCGCTAGAGCAGAGCACAGCAATTTCGAGAGCGTAGTTTCTAGTGGCTGAAGCCATTCTGCAAACACTCCAAATATATCCCCTCTCCACTCAAAGGTGGCAATATTGAAAAGCAACCGAGTGACTTATGACAACGATAATGGATGCAATTTTATTTAGAAGGAAGCCTCAGTAGTACCTTGTATTTCTGGCATCTCACATTCAAACATTTCAGAAACTTAAACATTCAGCGGAACATATTTCAGCTCTAACCAGCAAATCAGACTTTTCCCTGTAAGCCCAAGGAGCTGGACTTTCTGTGTCACACGAGCAGAGTAGATGTTGGGAAGACTTTATGACTGCAAATGGTATACATGACGTCTACAGGCTACTTCATCTCCCAAACCCTTCCGTCGTGATTTCTACTTGTGCCATCACCAAAGCTCACACCTACAGCTCCATGCAGCCGAGCAGTTAACAGCAAAAACGGACCTTATTCTGTTTTGAAAGTGAGTTTTGCACTTACCATTAATGTATTTTTATATATGTACACAAATATACTGCATACCTGTATACATGATCACAAGCAAAACCATTCACGTATGTATATGCAGGTTTGTATATACCAAGGTGTGTCTATTCACGGCTGCACTGTACGGAGGGGGGTAAACGTTTATGCAGCTGCATACACAGGCCACGCTTACAGACAAGGAACCAGTATGGGCTACCTATTGTAGGTAGAGAACAAAAACGTGGGAAATACTCAACATTATCGCACCTATCCAAGGCCAAGCTGGCATTTTGTCCCTGACAGAACCATGGCGGTACACACATCTCCTCCTTAAAGCAGCATCTCTGTAAAGAGCCAAAGGAAACTGTCACGAGGGGAGTCAATGGAACTGATTTCCAATGCGCCACACTGGAGGATTTCAATTTTGAACCTTAAGTTCTAAGTTCGCTGGCCCTCCGCACCCATCACATTCACTTTTCCTCTCTCTTCCCATATTTCCCCCATCCAGCTGAAGTGATAGAGCCCGGTGTCATCGGCATTTTCCAAGTGCTAATATTATGAGAGTGCAAATGAACAGATTGGAGATGCCCAAACTTGCACAACAGCTGGATAATGTCAGTATTATTTCTTTTGCAGCAACGGGACACCTCACTCCATCCCTGTTGAGGCACCGCTGCAGCCAAAGACTGCTCTGCGATAGGGACAGACAAGAGGGCCAGGAGAAATGACAGTGTGTGACATGGAATTTAGGGTTACTTTATGTGAAAATCTTGCCCCCTCCACACTGTGCAAAGTTCCTTGTTTACTGCATATAAGTCAAGACAACCCGATAAAAATCATAGTGAAAAGTTAAATTAGAATCTAGTATGCACAGACAAATATATAAATTCATATGTCCAACTGTTGTGTTCTCATCTAATTTAAGGCTTTTCATCTAATTTCAGCTTGAGTCTGTTTCCTTTCACAGCTCATGGCAGTTTGTTTTTCTATTGCTTAAAATAAATAAATAAATTTTAAAAATCAATGTTATTTTTCCAAAGCAGCCCACTGCTTGTCATTTTCACTTAACAAATGATCTGGAGCATCCCCATCATCATTCTTCTAAAAACTGTATGTTTAATTCCAGCCAGCGGAAGAGGTCAAACGGCAGCAACGAGCACAAGATATCCCAGAGGTGAACAGAAAATCTCACTTTCCAAACACCTCTTTGCAGTTTTCTTTGGCACATCCTAAAATCACGACTAAATCCCTGTGTCTGAGCATCTTGAGCCACAGAACGTGGAACAAGCTCCGCTCAGCCTGCAACCTGGACCAAAATTCCCAACAACTAAGAGAGCGCCATTGGGCCGAATTACAGCCATGGCCAGGGTCACCCTGCCCTTGCACACTCTCCATGTTTAATCTGGAGAGGTGTTTCCAGAACCGTAAGCAAAAGCAATAAAATGGAACGAAGGTGGGATTTACCTCTGTGCGTCCAAATTTGAACATTTTTATCTCACTTTTAAAATTTGGCACTTTAAGCCCAAACCCTTCCCCCAGGTGCTTTAAGCCATGAAACCATTCCAGAGGCGCTCTTGTTCACAACGGTTGAAGAGAGCTGTATATGTTCTATATGATATGTTATATTAAAGGAGAAAATATGACTTGGGTTCATCGAAATCCCTGAGCTGAATTAGAGATCTGCGGAAGAAAATGAGGCCATCCAGATATTATGGTTTGTTCCTCCCTTCAGGTTATTCTGACTAACAAAATAGGGTTTGTCCTGCGCACTGAAGAGAGATAAGAGTTCTGAAATCCCCTTTTATCTAGCCCCGTTGCCAACTTTGAAATTATGACTCTTTTACAGCTGTTCTATAAGGAATTCATCGGGGACCTGCTATCTGATCTATACCTCAGAGTGGTTAAAAACCACACAACAAATGCTTGTGAGAAATCCGCGTTGTGAATGACACATACAAGCCTGTTTTGAGAAGCACAGGGTTATCGCTGCAAGAAAGAAGGAAACTAAATGTCCTATTAGGACATTTCTACGTGAAATTGCTGATTTTGCCTCACAATGTAGAGCTGCTTCGGGGTTCAGACAACCAGAGGCTGTTTCCCCATTCCCCCTGCGGACACAGTCACTGAATACAGACCGTGTTCAGGATAAGGTCTCCAGAAGACAAAAGCTGAGATTTACTCATGTACGTGTAACAAACACTTAGCTGAGAATGCAGTAACTATGCCGTGAAGCCACTGCCAAGCAATTGTTCTTTGGGCTACACAGAAAGTCTATTTATCCGCATAATTTGAAATGTGGATGTTTATCTACGATTTGCAAGTCACTCTGAAACTTCCAGTTTTCAGAAAAGAACAAAGCAAAACAAACAGTTCTGTGTTTAAACTGCTTCTATTGCACTTATTTACGATCTCCATTTGTTACAAGAAATCCAAGAGGTTTCCAAACAAACATCCATTGGATGTTAGCCCTACAAATGAATTTTTAAGACACTAACAGCAACATTTTCAGTGTGTTTGGAACAGCACTTTGCTTCCCCAAGGAGGAGATGTTTTTAGTTAGCAGAGGAGCTCTGGTATGCCAGGAGTAACTCCTGAGGAACCATCACTCCATCATTTCAAACCAATTTCACAGTCGCAGGAAAGGCAAACAAAGTTTCCATAGGTAAACGTGTGAGGAAAATTTATCCGTGGTCTCACCCTGAACTCTGTTGTGCCAAACAGCTATATTTCAGTTTCGTGTTTTCATTTCGAAGACCAACAGCAATGTAAATGTTCCAATGTATAGTGGCCAAATTGTCAGGTTCATTCCTGTTCCCAGGGAGCTTAAATTTTTCTTTTGGGCACTGAAGACAGGGCACATTATTGTTTGCCTTTGAAACGGAGCTGCCTCCAGCACGGCCCTGCAGGTTCAGGGTGAGGAGCTGGAGCCGGCGCACCATCATTTATTCCCCACAGACCACTCCAGAAGAGAAATCTCCACTGCATTAGCCACCAGATACATATTCACACTCATTTACAACTGGAAAAGAAAAAACATGAGAGCTCAAGTCTTTTTATATCCCCAAAAAGACAGACAAAACAATTCAGACAATACAATAGAATCTATATTTTCAAATGAGCTTTTTAATGAAGTGTGAATAGATTTCCAGCCCACATGCACAGAAAGCTGAGTTAAAATCATTGGGGATTACTATTTAGATTGGGTATTAGGAACAATTTCTTAAGAGAAAGGGTTGTGGGGCATTGGGACAGGCTGCCCAGGGAAGGGGTTGAGTCACTGTCCCTGGAGGGGTTGAACGGACGTGTAGATGTGACACACGCAGACAGGGTTTTGTGGTGGACTTGGCAGTACCATGTGCACAGTTGCATCTTAAAGGTCTTTTCCTACCTAAACGTTTCTTATAAGCCTCTTGCGGGGGGCAAAATCTTAGGGCACAAAAGCCACTTAGTACACAGGGAGCTGGCAAAGTGAGGGGAGCAGCAATGGAAGCGTCAAGAGAACTGAAGACAAAAGCTGGCATTAGGAAGCTGGCCATTGAGATTACATAGAAATAAGACGCAACTTTTCTTAAAGAGAAATAAGCAAACAAACCAGCTCAGCCATCCCTCAGATGAGCAAAGGAATCAGAACTATCGGCTTCCGTCCGCCTCCTACGGCAAACCTAAGCTCAAATAAATAGTTGTGTTTTGATTCAAGCCGCACAAAGCTAATTTTTCCTGGCGATGGTTTTCCTCAGTAGGTGTTTTGGACCCTGAGGAACGAGATTTTCTAGGTTGTGAAGTGTTTTTAGTATAGCCACTGTGTCAACTTTGAATTATGCACAGATTTTTAAATACGGAACGGTTCCTCTACTAACGATGACAGGCACATTCACATCATATAAAATTGGGAATGGGGAGAACTAAACAAAGCCAGTGAGCTCTGAATTGATCACCTAAAACATCTGCTGTATTGCTTAGGAATTGCAGCACATATGGTGTATAGGAGCATCCAATATTTGGAGGCACGCTACCTATGCAGAACATCCATAAAATGTCAGAAACTCCCATTTTGGCCATTTCGGTCTTAACTCTGAATGTTCTTCTTTTAAATATAATGCATAAAATTATTTTGGGGTTGATTTTTATGTTTTATCACGTAGTTTGGTCACAGTCATCTTAGCTCCTGCCCCAAGTCTCCCGTATGTTTCTGTACAGCATTGAGAATACTGAGAGTGTTCAAAAAGACAAGAAGAACAGAATGGAAATAAGAAAGCAGAGTTATCATCTAAATACGACCTTTCCTATCTCAGCCCATCTAGTCCTTGCACTTATTCTGAATCTCAAGGCGGTTATGCTACAATAATCACAGCAATCTTCACACAATACCTATTAACAACGAATCACCAATATGCATTTCTAAACTGGGTTTTACTCTGATGCACCAATTCTGCTGTATAAACCTCCAGTCTTGCAAGAGCTGGGATGTGACACTTTCGAGAACCGCTGACCTATGAGAGAATTAGGCACCCAAATGCCTTTTAAGCGCTAACGCATCTTTGAGAATCTGGTCCTGAGCATCAATGTCTCACTAAACCAGATCACGTTAGAGCCTCATAATTTGCATTTAAAAATAGTAAGGCAAAATATCTTGAATGATCAAACAGAAGTATTTTTTAAATCCTACTGCCCAATTGCTGGCTTTGAACTGCCGTGAAGTTAAGCTATTCTGTAAGTTTGGCTTTGATTTGGGGGAGATAAGAAACGCTGGGTTGTCACATCCACTCACCAGCTCATCCCAGCGGAAAAGAGCTACCGTGCAAAACAGAGAACGTGCCGAATGGGGTACGGGAGCCACAGAGCCATAGAGGCATGGGCTTGAAAAGAAACTCTTCAAAAGGAACTTGTCTAGGGAACATGAGGCGCTCAGAAAAGACAGCAGAGAGCAGCTTCAATAGTTGTCATTTCTCCTGGCCACAATTTCCTGTAACCAGTTGGAGCTCGGAAGGAGGTTGGGGTGAACCAGCAGTCAACGCTTACAGAGCCTCTCTGGCAAACTTATTTGTTGTAGTCTCTGTTGCAGAACCCAAGACAAAGGCTTTTCACCTAAACGGTGATAATAGCGCCTGTACTTTCTCACTGCTTCAAACCCAATCCACTGGTAAAAATCTGTAACACGTCGCATAATTCTCAAAGACCCTCCAAAATGTATTGAATGACTCCCTAGAAGTGATCAGAAATAAACCCAGCACTAATTTACCCTTTACATCTGCAGACAAACTGGAAGGATCCTACTCCCCCTTCCCAAACGCTGTCCTTCAGGAGAAAACAAATCATTCTGGGGTGGCTAAGAGGTAAATTGAGGACCAGTTCTGATCATTCCGGAAGGCAGCATGGAACTGAAATTACAACAGACAAAATCACCTATCTTTTAAGAGATTCCCAGTGTCCAACCAGTATTGTTCCATTTAGTGGGATCATTATTTCTAGCGCTGCAATGCTAAAATGTGGTGGTTAATGAAAGCACATTGTGAACTCACCCACAGTCAGCTGTGTAACTCTGAACATTAAAACCTTATTTCCTTTCTTTGTGACCTGTGCCCGAAAAGGGCAAAAGTCCCGGCTCACGTCATCTGTGTCGCAAACTTGTTTTCTTGTTAAACAAAAAGGCCCCAAATTTTGTAAGAAAAATGAAAAAACTCGGAGCTTTTCAAAGAGCAGATCACAAAAGCAAAACCATTGCCAAGAGCAGCAGAGAGAATTCTGTGAGGGCTCCCTCTTTTGGCAACAAAAAATGCTTCACAGATCATCACTAAGGCTCGTCTCATGGGGTTCCTTGCTGCCAGGACCACAAACCTCAACATCAACAACAAAACTGCCCTTATTATATTATATCTTTTAGAGAAGACACCACCTGCCCAAAAGTCTTCATTTACGCGGCTGCTCCTGCATTTCGATCCTTATGCTGTCCTTTGATTCTGCAGAAACCTTGCAGCAAAAGAGAAACCACTCAAAATTCCACTTTTCCCCCCCGAACATCTTGATGGGAGCTGAGTGTTATAGGGCTGGCCAGAAGCAGCTGCAAACAGAGGCAATTTGGTGCTGGCCGGGATAAACATCGCAGGATTAGTCAAGAAAGTAGGTCACAGCCGACAGGCCAAAGGAGTGTGAAGAATGGCTCTGTACTGTTTAGTCCCTTCCTGGGACATGTGCCAGCAAGCACAGAGGGTCCCCAAGACATTTCCTTGCAATGCTCAGGCTGAGTTACGCTGCGCAGCTCTTCGGTGGGAGCTCAGGGTTGGAGTTATGCTGTCAAGTGGAAAAACAGCTAGAAATGTTTCATGGCTATTGGGATTGCTGGTGTAAACCTTTCACCTGGGCGCAGGGTTTCTAGGAGATGCTGATCTCGTGGGAAGCGCTGCCCTCATCACGGGGTGCATCAGCAAACCTGCTACACCCGACTTCTCCAGCGACCGGGGGCTGCATTTCCACGGGAGATCTGTTCACCTCGCTTGGTACCACATTTCTCCGTGAAACGGAGTGTGGGGTCAATAAGCTGAGCCTCGAAGGAGTGAACACAAGTATTTTAGTATTTGCCTGTGCCAAAATCCTAGACCGATTAATATTAGTTTGTCCTTGGATATGAAAGAATGAAAGGTTTCGGTTAACTTCTGTTCCTTTACCTCCCTGTAATTTCCATCAGCTGATATCCTGAGACTCTGATTCTATTCCATGGGATCTTTTGAGCAGTCTTGGTTAAGGGCTATTGGAATTGTCAAGTTCACTATATTACAATTCTCTCGTCTAGGTCTCAAAGGCTTTTTCGTTACTGCCGTCCTGTGGGGAAGCTGAGCAGGAGGGCACCGGTTACATGAACACAGGGAGAGCTCCTTATAAACATTACAGGTATTACCGAGCCTTTCAATTTAAATACCCTGCCTGCAAAAGGCAGATTATTCTGGATTTATATACATAAAGAGAATATCATGCGAACTTTTTATTAAAAATTAAAATATTTTGAGTCACAACAGAAATCAATATACCACAATGTGAGTGGAGTAGAATGATAATCCTGTGGTTAAGTAATTGAAATGGGAATTGAGTAATCTGTCATTCTCCCACTCTGGGCAAGTCAGCTCTGAGTATCTTAAGCACTACATTGTAGGCTCCTAAAAGAGTTAGACATCATTTGCTGGAATTGCTTTTGAAGACATAAGGCAATATTTTGGCTATCTACCTAAACACAAGTCTGATTGTTCCATTTTGTACATCCTGGAAGTCTGGCTTTTCAGCACCTCAGACTGGGAAATGAGATGGTTAGAACACCTCAACAGCACGTCCAGTAAGAATTAAAGGCACGTCCACATGGTCAGATACAGCCTGGCATTGCCACTCCTGAGCCTGCAGGTGAGGACAGGCTGTGGTTGCAGCATCATTCAGAAACGTGAGCATGGGAAGTGGCTGCTAACAGATCCATAAAACGTGCAGAACACGAGTCCTTCCAGCTCAGAGCCACGCTAGACACACCTGCGACTGACTTGGTGAAAGCATCTTAGGAACTCTGAAACCTCAAATCACCCTGGAAAACGAGGCTAAACTTGTTAAAGTATTTATGCATTGCTCTGCATGGCGTTGCGGAGGCCAAGCTCTAAATTCAAGAGCTCTTCTGCAGCCTGAACCGTGCAGCTCAGCAGAAAGAGGTTTGCACTTCCTTTCCTTCTTTTCCTCTGTTACCAGCATTAGTTTTCTCTCTCTAGGATAACATCTGGCAATGCTGGAACGTTAGACTAAGTGTTTTGAGCTCAGATTGTTCTTTGCTGTGCGCATATACATAATTACATACATCACCGCTTGTTTATACAGTGGCATGAACAAGGGGTGAGGAGGTCATAGATGGATAACTACTATGTTTTAAAGTATAAGGCAACACAATTGGGTCAAGAGGGATGGTGAAGACTGACAAATCATGATGCCATTCTGTATGAAAATATGTCTATGCAAATAGCATAGGCAAAAATATGTTCAAGCTCCGTTATAGATCCAAACAAACTCCAGAATCGGGGCTGAAGCTTCTTTTCATGCCACACAGCCAGCACCTTGCTCACATCCAACTGCAGCAGCTTAGGAAGAGAAGTATCTGCCTTCCTTTTGAATTTGCCTTTTGTCACAAACTTAATTTCACTGAATTCCTGAGTTCTGTATCCTTACAAAATGCGCTGTTCAAGCTTCCAGCAGACATGCAGATTAGCCTTATCCTAAAGCACCTCATCTCTATTTATCCCGGGATAATTAGTCACATAAATTAGAAGCCATTACCAAAAGCTAAAAAAGCCTTTAGCAAAGCCTTGTTGACATGCTAAACGTGTTTAAAGTACTTTTAAGGTCTGGGGGTGGGAAGACGGGGGACGGGAAAGAAATATCGGCACAGTAAGAAGTAAATTCTGACACAGAAAATGAGGCTGCATTAATCTGTATTCATCCCCAAAGAAAGACTTATGCTGTTGTATGCTGCCACAGTGATATATAACACAGGATATTTAAAATGCCAAGCCATAAAAGTGTATTTTCTTCATTACATTTTCGTTGAATGCTTTGATCTTCCCATTTTACACTATAAGTTTGATTCATCATTACTTTCCAGTAAGAAACTGCCACATTTGATTGTGGGGAGAAGAATTCTTATCTAATTGCAATTTGTAAGCACAGGATTTAGTGTATTGTCGGCTGAAAAATGGAACTGTCTGAATTATTTTCCCTGAAACTAACATCCTCAACAAATAAAAGCAACATATGATAGCTGCGCATAATTAAAGAAAAATGACACCTACTGTTACACGAATAAAGAAAATGTGTTGATGACAAGAAAGGGGGAAAAAATGTGATTTCCCCGCAGTTTTGGTGAAACACAAAAGCATCCCATTTGAGTTGTTGAACACGTTTGTTCAATGGATTGGAAAGGAAGCGACCCCGTCCTCCGCTGCAGTCGGAGCCGTGCACGTCAGACATGTTTCCAGCTTCTCTTTCAACAGCCATTTTGATCTTTTAAGGTGTCTCTATATATATATTTTTATATATATATATATATGTATATATATGTTACACATTGAGTTCTCAAGTAACTTTCTGCTGCCTCAAACCTGGTTTCCACCCCCCAACTCTTTTACTCCTCATCCCTCCTCCCTCACGTATGCTTATCTATTCCCTTCCCCAATATTAAACAACTCATAGAAAACCACTGTTAACAAAACACGCAATATTCTGTTATCGTTTGGCATTTCACCACCCAAAGCGTAGAGTATTTGTCTTTTTCCCCCGCTTTGTTTCCAGCACTGTCCTGTTTCGCCCCTCCCCACAGCATTCACGTATTCATTACAGATGCATTGATAAACTCGTTTTCAGCTCCACGGGGTGTGAATAGGGTTATAGAATTCACCTATCTATAGTAATACTTGATAAGAAACATGTAGTGATAGCTGTGAGAGATGTATTATTCCCCATTTCCAACAGCAGCAGAACAGTATAAATTGTAACCTGTTGGAAGAAATGCTCTAATGGCATTACCAAGTTTTCCAGCCCATTCTGAGCTCCGTTCTGCTACTTTCCTGTTAGTACGGACTCAAGAAAGCTTAAAACTAGACCAGATATTTCTACCCAAATTAGCAGTGAAGCCTCAACTGCAGAGAAGTGATATTCAGAGAAACATGCATAATATCAGTACACCTAGAATATGACCAGCTATTACAGACCTATTTATTTCTAGCTACTATAATAAAGCATCACTTTTAAGCAGGTAAATATCATAGTGATGACAAACACTACAAATCCCTAAAAAGACAAAGGTGTCTAACGATTCTTCAGTGCTTACAAATGTCTGGTCTCAAGTATTATGTCTCAAAATAGAAGTCACTATTAGGAGCATAGTAATTAAGAGTAGATTTGAAAGACCGAAAAACCACCCAAAAGAAACCACACCAGTTTAGAAGCCACTGACCTTTTCTTGAAATACAGGAAACACTCTACATGAGTCACCTTCTGAGCCTTCTGCAAACTGCACATCAATAAGTTCTCAAAATATTAACAGCAAAAGCATGATGGGAGGGACGTGCATATGCGTCTCTCTCTTGTGGGACAGAATCTCCAGTTAGCAATAATAAATAATGATTTTTTTAGATTTCTTTTTTTAGAGTAGAATATGTTTATCAAAAACCCAGTTACTGTAACCTGTGACCTTCGATATCAGCTGCACAAGTATTCCAGAGGTGGAGAAAGGTCTTACTAAACTAACGTGATAATAACCACGTTAAAGATGAGTACCCGTTTTACCAATCTGTCACTTATCACAGTTGTATTGTCACATTTCACCTTGATTCATTACACGGGCAATTATTCTCTGTGTTGCCAACCGCTTGGACAAACCCCAGTGTTAGGGCACCACACGTATCATGTAGCATCCAGAAACCCCGGTGTTAGGGCACCATACGTATCATGTAGTATCCAGAAACCCTGGTGTTAGGGCACCATACGTATCATGTAGTATCCAGAAACTGAGCTATAACCCCAGTTACTCCAATGTCGGTATGGCGCCGTGCTTGCCAACCAGCGCTTCTCTCTGGGCCGCCACAGAAAGCAGCCGTCACAAGTTCTTAGCAGCCATTACCATTGCCTGGAGGCAGAAGTTCCTTTTGACCATTGCTGTATATGGAAAAGGAGCGATCAGATTAGAAAACACTTACTGACATTAAGCATCCATTAGATGATCTCCCAAGGTCCCTTCCAACCTCAATGATTCTATGAAATATTCTTTTATGTCAATAAACACAAGCAGATCTGATCAAATATTGCTTTCCAGCACTGCTCTTCCCGAGGCAACCTTCTTTCTCCATATAACATTGTGAGTTAGTCAAGTGATGGGGAGGATGAGGGATGTTTCCCACCACCGCGTCTCTCTTTTGAAGCCTCGGGGAGTTCTCACCAGATTCTAGAGGAAAGAAATACATATGGATTTGAGGAGAGCTCTTTCTTAGGACCGTCAACACCGCTTTGGGGTTGTGAAGCTTTTCTTGGCGTATTCAAAGAAGTTTTGTACCAGGGCCTGGATGCCCCCTTCAGCACCTGGAAAATTCCACAAGCTTCTTCCCCTAATCTAAGATACTGATCAAAAAGAAAAGAAACAAACAAGATTGTCCCCAGCCATCCTAACCCAGGCAGACTTCTTTTTTTCTACAAAGGGAAAATCTCCATTTCCCACAGATAAATTATGGGTATTGCTGCTGCTATTAACTACACATGTTCGGACACTGCAATGGTAGAACAAACACTCAAGTGTCTGGGACACGGGACAGCCCTTGACCCGCACTATTGCAGAGTATTTGCCAGGCCTGTGTAGATGCTCTCCAAACAGCACAGGGAGCCGCTCGCCTCCTGGGCTCTTCACAAGAGCACTGTGGGACCAGCTGCCTCTTCTATAACCCACTCCATGGATAAATCCTGCCCAACTTCCTCATCTCCTGCTTTCCCCTTCCTTTCACTCTCCTGCCCCTTCCGTTTCACACATCAGGGGACACCGCAAGGAGACAGCAGGGTGAAATCCTGTCATCTCTAACAATTCCTTAAGGGCAGTGGAGTCCTGCATCTCTCACTCACTTCACTAAGCGTTCAGGATTTAAACCTCATCGGAACTGGTAAGTAAAGGGAACATCCCTGGGGCTGCAGAAGGCACAGAGGAATCCCTAGTGCAAAGGTGTACAGGTTAAAAGGAAGGCTGGGATAAGGCGAAAGCTCAGAAGAAGGATGAAGGGTAAGTCCTGTATGCAGCTGTGCCTTTCTTCTCCCCAGGAACCACGGTGGAAGGGAAGTACAGATGGACGCGGTCATTCCACGTGCGCGGGGTAGGACACAGCGAGCGCAGAGTCTCTTCTGCTCATGCAAGAGCAGATGTGATGCTTTCCATCTACTCTGTAGTAAGTTTTATTGGGGAAGATTCTATTAAATTCTTCTTAAAAAATATATCAAAATGTGACCTACATCAGTAATAAAGAGCATTATTTATTTTTAATTTTCTTCTAACAATCTCTCAAACACAAAGAAAGTGTAATTAGTGCAGGGCACACCACGCTTTGGGAGAGTATGGAAAAAGAAGGAAAACTCTCCCTTTTGTTCAGAAGCATCTTTTTATGATCATAACTGTGTTTGATTTTAATTGCTTTCCTATATTTTACCAGATTTATTTTTCCTCGATTGCAGAAAACATTTTTCAGTCTGGAATAATTTTAACTACTTCATTAAATTGTCCTAAAATACAAAGAATTTTAAAACCTTGTGCTTTTGTGATGTGAAAACACATTCTAGACCTTAATGGAACTACTGCTGTGAAATCAGAAATCAGCATGGTCAAAAAAATGAACGACAGCATCTCACACTGATGCAGGGGGAACAGTTTCTGGCCTTTTATATAACTTTGAGATTACGTTAGGCAAGAAGTATTAAGACTGACTTAGAGACACTGACAGCATTTGGAAACAGGTATGGTAAAGAAAAACAATTCATTACTACCAAAAACTCAGGGCCATTTTCTATCTAACTGAGCATCCTCAAACCCAAGACTAAGTCAGCTGAGTAGTGCAGCTGTGCTGTATTTCTGACAGTCAGTCGCCCATTTTTAATGGAGAATGGCAAAATACCTTGTGGGGATATAGTGCAATTTAAAGGATTATGAAGACAAAATACTAAGTACCACTTCTTCCAGCACGCAGCGTTCCATCAGGGCGTTTTTAATCAGCATGCCTCTCAGAGAGCCCAGCTCCGCTCCACAATATTTAACGTGGATGGCTGCCGGTTAGCAGGGGTGGCAATTCTGCTTCGTGGGGACAACTGGCAGTGATTTAGCAGTGATTGGTGCTGCTCAGTCTCCTGCCGACTGTCGCCACTCCTTTCTCTAACGATAGCTGCCTGCTTTCCTCAGCTTTTCTGCACGTTAATGATTATTTTTATTGTTTTTCCAGCACCCCCCTCATATCCTGGAAAGAGTCTGGTCTCGTGGGCTTGGGGAAGGGGAGGTCCTGCACCATCAGAGATGCTGCTGCTGGCCCAGTTGCCAGCACTGCACTACCAGTCCCTTTCTCAATACACTGAGCACTCAATCCCCTCTCCCAGAACCCGTCCAGTGGCAGCAAAACTCAGCCACAAGTTTTCAGTTTCCTCAGCAGGAGAATTGTCTTAGACAGGGAGCCCTCTGTGAGCCACTTCACCAGCTCAGAGAGCTCAGCATGACTGTCCAATTCAGAAATTCAACAGCTTTCTTTAAAATCTAGTTTTTATTTGCTCCTTTTCTTTATAACAGAACTATTCTTTTGTATATTCTGGCTTTAGTGTGCTCGCACATCAAACACCAGTAAATCTATTAGTGGTGCTGAAGTCTGCTGAAATTTCAGACCTGCAGTTTCAATCAGGTACTTTAAATGTGTAACAACATCTTAGACCGGTTGCTTCCCAACTTTGTTAAAACAGAGGGTGATTTTTTGTGGGTGGGGCTGGTTGGATGATACTTCATTAAATCCCCAGAAAAAACGTCTTGCAGATTTTGATGAGAAGTTTTATTTAAATTTCCTGACAATGTAGCCTGACTAGAACCCTGAGTTAGTGACATTAAAATAACAGAAACAGTATTTGTTGTTTCTTTCTTTTCACTGTAGAACAATACTTTTCCTTCACAGGACACTTTGTTATATCAGAGGTAGATGATACCATGCCTAAAATATCAGTTATCTATTATTGGTTTGGTTGTAAACTTCTTATGTTATCTTCATTAAGTTCTTAGCTTCCTTTCTACAGAAATCAACCTGACACTGTGCTTTACCTTAATAAATATAATGACAATATTTTTTTTACTGTTACTTATTTATTTATTGAAAGTAACAGCCAGGAAACTTTAAAGGAGCTTTTTGAGCAATAGTTGTAAGGAAACTTTAAGTCTTTGAGCAATAGTTGTATTCTTGGCATCTGCTTCTTTTAGAAGAATGTGCAAATTTGTTGGTATTCAAATGGCATCCATAAAATGGTGATATTCGGACACTTTGTAAAATGCAGAGAGGAAAAGAGACCGTAGGAAGCGGTAGAGTAGTTCAATATTTCCAAACCTGCAGCCTATGAGCACAAGACAATAAGGACTCTATAACAATGGAAGTCTACAGTGTACATAGAGGTTTGATATCAGACTTTATTTTTTAATCAGAGAAAGAATTTTATCAATGTTGGTCTAAAGTAACCTTTGCACTGCTAAGATGGCTAAAGGGGGAAGGAGCCTGGATAAAATAATTACATATGAATCTCCAAGAAGAAATTGCATTTGATCCCAAGTACACACAGAATATATTACCACCGGGCTATTTTTAAAATACTTACTCAAAGAGATTGAACAGTGAGAATTTTCTTGTGCATACAATGGGGGAAAAAAGCACTTATTTTTAATAAACAATTCCTAAATAGTCTCCATAATTCTTTAAAGACTGCAGGAGAAATTCTCACTTAATGTAAATGGTTCTAGATCTGCATCTTTAGAAAATCTCTAGAAGCAAGACCCACAGAGTCTCAATGTTTATATCCCTAAGATTGTAAATTATGAGCAATTTCAGAACAGAAACACAAAATGACAAATTACTGAAACTTCAGTTCAGCTGTACTGCTGTATTGACAGGTTCTAAATCTAGGTACTCAATTTAGGAGCTTTAATTAGCTGGCGAGTCTCCTTTCCTAGTAGTGTGAAGAAGACCGACCCAGCTGGCAGTTCAGGACACACATGAGGCTCCCGCTCTCGCAACTCCACACTCCTCAGCCACCCTAATGCGATCGGCCTCTCACCCCACGCGCCTCAGCACCACACACAGGGTGCGCCCCCCAGTGCCAAGACCTTTCAGCCTTTTTCCAGTAGTCAACACATTGTTTTCCCTACATCTTTGCAAGTGAGCACATTACAGCACATCTGAAAAGCTATGCTGAACAAGCGAGAAATGCTCATCGGAGACTAAAGCTTCTAAGCTCAGGCTTAGGATAAGGGTACCACGTGCACTTCTCACTCAGAAGATGAGGCCATGCCAGAGCCACTAACAACTTAAAGTATTATTGATGCTGCCCAAATCAATTTATAGCTACATTTCCTGCTTAGAAATGATTTGGTGCACTGTTTTGTATAAGGTTGCATGTAATTTTTGTAAGATTGTATGTGAGTATTCCATGTTTCGTAGGACTAACTGATTTCACAATCTTGGATTTTTAGAAACTAGTGAATGTAGAGTAAGCCAGACTTCGTAAGCTTCTCTCTCTTTATTACCAATGGAGGGAGAAAATAGCTTCTATAGGATAAATCTTCTTACTTCTCTCAAATAAATGTCTTAGGAGAAAGCGAATGACCTTTTGGAGCTTCCTCGCACACACCAGCCATTGAAAAGCGCCCAACCTGGTGGCTTGAACAAGGTCTCAACTATGGTTTGTCACTGGGTGAAATGAATTTCAACCTAAAGCTTGTAAAGACTGGAAAGCACCTGAGGACACCTACTTCCCCAAAGCACCTGTGTGCTGAGGCTTCTTCTGGGCTACATATTTTAAACTTAATCTTGGTAGGAAGGTTTTCAACACAGTCGTAAAGACAGGAGGCAGAAACTTTCATTTCTAGTTTAAGTCTCTTTAGCAAGAGATGCTACAGAATGAGAAAGATCTAAAAACAGGGAAAGCAGTTTTCAGATACTTAAACCACATTACATAAGCAGAAATAACAAGCAAAACGCACCAGGTGAATTTCAAATATCACTAAATATAACCTCATAAGTAATACAATTCTAGAAGGATGATTTTCTGAATCAGAAAGCTAGTTAGCATTAATGGACACAACTTCTGTGAGAGACAGCAAAAGCAAAGGAGGTTAAGGGTTGAACACATTTTGTTCTGTTTATTCGCTGAAATCCAATTAACTTCAGTATTTGAGAAGACAAAGCTTGAAGAGCACATCTGAAGAAATGTAAGAGATTGAGACTCCTGAAGGAACAGGAAGAACTCTTGATACAAACATCGCCACACACCCAACAGGGCAAATCCTTTGAATTAGGCATGAAAGAAACAAGAGTCCTTCCCAACAGTCTGGAGTGGATTCTTTTGCTTTGCAATTTCTGATCTTCTGTCTGTGCCTCTAAAGTCATCACCTCCAGCAATGTGAAATCCACCACTGCTGCCTGTGCCAGACACTTGTGTTCATTAGTATGAGCACGTAAGAAGTGCCGAGGCTCTATTTTGGAACAGACCGCTCAGCACTGAGGTCAGGGGCTCATTTGTGTTGCACGGGTTGTGCAGTCAAGCAGAGAAGTTAAGATGCACGACCCGGTCTTGCACGATGAATCTGTCTGTGGTTCAATAAAAATCCCAACCAAGATGAAGGGAAAAAACCCCAACCTACTGTACTTGAATACAGCTGTGTTAAGAGCGCCCTTCCCAAAAGTTTGCAAGCTCAGTGAAAACTTTCGGCAAAGAAGAATGCAGGTAAATGTGTCACGATGCTTCTGCAGCTTTGGGGGAAAATCGGTCACCCGGACTGCAGAATGAGACCGAGAGAAGTAAACTATGAGCTATAACCTTCTAATCATTGACCAATGAGGCATAAGGACACCACAAAAAACCCCAAGACCCTGTACGTATATCCAGCTTCCAGACACAGATAAAAACCAAAACGCTACTAGAGTAGTAGAATTAGATGTGCCTGATGTCAGTTATACCTACACATGGATATAATAATCACCATCTGCCTGGAAGCAGTTCATGTGAGAAATGACAGGAAAATGTTTGAATTTTTTCCCATTTAATTGTTGTGTCGGGGAAGCCTCTTTGTAAATGAACAAGAAACAACAGGGATGAAGGGACTTCATTGTTCTGAACTGGAGTTTCAAATCATTGGTTGTAAAAGCATTTTCTCCTGTTCACCAAAAGTTCTGTAACTCCATTGTGCACTCCTAGTGTAGGAACCGGTATTAACTTCTGTTAGGTCATTATACTCAGAAGAAGAAATACGAAGAAATTAAGTTAGGAAGTACCAGATATCAGTAAAATAAAAATGGTAGAACAGAAGTAATTGCAGTTTGCGTAGCTAGAGGCACAGGCAGAAAAATACCCGAATGCAAACCATACAAATTGACAATTTGCTCTGCTAAAGTCAGAATTTCAGCACTACTGAGCCTTCTACAGTCTCTCAAACACCAAGTCTGAAGACCTTTCTCTTTATAGATGTGCTTCGAAAGTGGCAGTCTGTCACGTCACACGTATGGCATCCATCTCACTTATCTTTAAAGGATACACCAAGCTAAACTGGTCAACTAGGATTCTTTTGAAACAAGAGAAACAGGCATCTCCAAAGGACAATTAGTCTTATCTATTGTAAACAGCAAGCTCAGGATGGAGTATATTGCCCTGTAGATGTGCTTTTTTCCTCTCCATCTGTTACTGAAGAAATCTAGATGAACTCAAATTAAATGCTTAACTCTAACTGATAAAGTTAGGCCAGAAGAATTCCTCCCAATAAAACAACAGATTAGCGCGTTCTCCTGGAGTCACCGATATGGTTGACAAATAAAGACGGACTTGGCTGAGGAAGGGAAGAGGGAATTGGAAGCCTGCAGCGCCAGTCACAACGCTGACAACATTGGCGATAGCTGAAAGGGACCAATCCAGCTTCCCACCTCATCGCTGTCTATGTGCTCCTCTATTCCCTGCAGTGCTGCTTCTCCTCTTCCTCCCTAATCTGGTTGATTTGAGATTAGATATATGAAAGAACCAGCGGATAGAATTTGTATTAAACAGCTGCTGGTGGAGGATGGCTTTGAGCTACCTCCTGTTATTTTGAAAGATATGATGCCAATAAATCTAGTACTGAGTAATGGTAACAAGATGCTCAGAGTTAGTGCTGGTCCTGCCCGGTTTGCTCATCCTGCGAAAGAGATGAATGACTGCTCACGGTTCACATGAGAATCATAAATAGTTTGGGGTCAGCAAACTAATTCAGAGCTTATGGGGCACCAGCACCAGTGAGAGCATTTGTTGGGAGCACGACAGCGAGCTCTGCCTTGCTTGGGAAAACCATTGGGTTTTCTTTTCTCACTTCAGCCCTTTTGGTAAAGAGGCTTTAGGAGCCTATGTCCGCATTGGTGTGAACGCAGTGAGGTCCCAGTGCCTGGTTTCAGCTGCAGAGAGGGTTACCCTGTTTCTGTAAATGATTTTCTGAGCCTGTTGCTGTAGCAGTATAAATATTAATAGCAATAAAAAAATCTCTATTCTGCTTCTATGAAATCAGAGATCATAGTCGGTAGAACTGAAAAGCTGCATAGCACTAAAAATAGGAAAGGAGCAGGATTTCACTGGATGATCAGGGCCAAGATCACCAGTCTAGACAGGGCCACACTTTTAATGAGCGACTTGTAGGCACATTAAAATAAACAATATGAGTGGCAACTCAAAGCCTCAGCTATCTGGACACAACTCGATTTGTAGAGATTAATTTTGGAATCAAAACATCTCTCCAAGTAAGCATTCAACGTCAGTTATATCAGAGGATGTATTTACTCTGCGTTAAAGAGGTTCACATCCATTTGCATCCAGCAAAGTAAAATAGGCAATGCCAGTCAGTTAGACCGGTTCCAGTTACTGTCTATAAATGTGTAAATGGTCGTATTTGAACATCTTTGTCAACTTTTTAGTTCTGTCAGAAGTACATTTGATGACCATCAATTTAAAACAAAAGCTAACTTGGCCTCGAGATGTAAGTCTTTATAAAGTGATCTGGACCTTTATTAAGTAACACTGCACTTTCTTAGGTCAGTGAGGCATTGTTAAACATTAGTCCTAATTCCTACAAATATCTAAAATCACTTGGAAACATTGAGAGGTCAAATCTTATTATAAATGTCCAAAAGGAAACAAAAAAACCCACTCAAAAATGAGAAATATCAGTTGCTGAAGGATCTAATAGTATGTAGACACAACACACGTTGTCCTAAAACAAACCAACCAACCAACCCAAACAAACAAAAAAACCCCACCAAACAGAAAAATAGAGAGACAATATTTCTGATATTTGGTATTGTCTGGATATATAAGCCAGAACGGACAGGCTGTTACTAGAGGTTGCCCACCCTACCACAGCACCATTGGTGTATCTTGGTTTTGACCAGCTGGGAATGTCATGTGAAGAGAATTCCACAGTGGAATCATGAGTCCCTGGTACGGTCATTTTCTGACGTCTGTGTTAAGAGAATAGAAATGACATTTGGCTGCTAAACTCCCGACTCCAGAGCCAAGTCCTCCAAAAGTGAAAGGTTAGTAATGCAGATAAACGTTGTGTTTCTACCCCGCACCCTGGAGCATCTCTAGCTCTGATTTTGCTATGAAAATTACGTTGCATATTCAGACTCCATTCTAGCCTGAGTTCAACTGCACTGAATATTTCTGGGCTTCTTGGAGCCTGTGGACAGACTATCCCATCAGACAGCATCTGAAGCCAAATTTTCTGCTGGCTTAACACCATTAGTGGTGATGGAGTTGTGCCAAGCAAGAGAATTTGGCCCTTGAACTTGGAGTCAGTTTTGTGAAAACCTGTCCATTCCTAAGCAACCGCAGCCCCTGCTGCTGAGGGCAAAGCAAATAAGCAGCATTTTTTGTAATGTGTGAGTACTTTTGGTCTGCCACCAAAAACTAAGTAGCGCCTCCAGCTTCCCACCATCTGCAGCACCTGTAACCGCTCGGTCCAGACTCCAAAGGGCCCTCAGCCTCAAACTGGCTTAGCTTTACAACTTAGATCTTACAAACCCTTCATCTCATGTGATGCAGTGGACGTTTGTAAGACCTTTTCAAGGTTTAACTGTCTCACAGCATACGCACAATTCATTCCACCTGCTGCAATCCAAACGCTGCCTCTATTATGTTCTGTCTATCTTTTTCACACCATTTGTTAGTGATTAGGAATGATTCTTCCACTGTGTTCTTTTCCCTTACTGTTCCTTTTTTAATTTTTTGCCTGCTAACAATAATTATAAGTTGTGCAGGACACAAAAAACCGGATATTAAATAGACTGTATATTATTAAAGATACCATCATAGTCTTCAGTCCTGTCAGTCCTGAACCAGCAGTCTGACTAATCTGTATTTGCCTTCCTTTGGCACATAAACATAGTCATTATTCCTGACAAAATAAAGAAGGGAGGGAGGAAAACTTGCAGCTATTTAGTAATAATTTAAGGTTTTCATTAATTTCCTTCCAATGCAATAATGTACATGCATCTGTGTAATTGTTTTTCCTATGCATTCTAGTTGAAATGCATCCTATTTCTTAGATTCATGACAATGAAACATTCATACCCTATATTCTGGGATTAATTTGTATTGATTTTTTTCCTATTATATTATTAATATTAACTTGCCACTCCTCCCCTTTAATTGTCCTTTTCTCTTCATAATAAAAGCTACTGTGAAAGAATCCAATTTGCCAGAAATCCTGCACAAAATGTTTTGTCCCCTGGCGGTCCGAGGCTACTGGGTTGACTTTTCAGGTGTTATAGCATTAGTTTATTCGTAACCACTCAAGTTCTTGTATCTCATTTCACTTTTTACTCTAAGGTTTTGGGATCATTTGTCAACCTGATCACTCCCATTTGTGAAGTTGTGATGTTCTTTCTTTCTCCTGCTGTTTGCTGGAGATGGGTGTATATACAACCTATCCAGGGTGTTTAATCCTGTATTAATCTCAGGTCCAATGCACAGCAAGAGCATTCTCTTCATTGGTATCATGTTGCATTTTGCTGCTTCCTGCTTTGTTTTTAGAAATGTTTGCTGCTCACTGTTAAATGCAATTCTGACTGCAATCAAATGTATTTGATTTGCATTTAATTGCTGGGGTAGAATTTTGTTTTACGGCACAGCTCTACTTCCTAGCAAATGTGAAGAAGAGGAGACCCTCTGGTGAAGTTGTACTGGAACAGCAGGATTAAACTAAAGCAAATCGGGCACAAGCTCTAACCGCTGAGTTTTGGAGTCCAGAGATATTCCTTGATAAAATATCTCTAATCAACTTAATACCACATCAGTTGAGGAAAGATCTTGTGTCATGTTCTGAGGGCGAGAGATCAGAGCAGCTTGAATTTGTATATAGATAATACGGTGGCTCGGATATTGGTTTCATTTCTCTCTGATCCAGGAAATGGAATTCACTTCTTAGGCGTACAAAGCACAGGATAATACCATCATAGTACTTTGCTTCTGGGTAATATTTATCCTCAGATGATCGGAAAATGTATTACATATAGTGAACTGCACAGCAGTTCTGTAAAGCATAAAGATACGCATTTATTATCAGACAGAAATTATACTCCAGACATTACAAATATTCCTTTACTTCTGGCCACTGTATCTCATAGAATGTTAACTCTTTGAAACAGATGAAAGTGGTGTTGTGGTCATGGAGCTCTGTATCAACAGAGCACATGTCAAAAACCCAAGGCCTAATTTAGAGGGAAGAAAGGGCACAGACAGTGAGCAATAGTATAAAAGAATGAAGCTGACTGCCATTTACCACTATTAAATGGTGAGAGACAAGGACAGATCAATTAAACAGAAGGGCTGAACATTTAAACAATTCTGTGAATAATTCTTACAATATGCACAGCTAATATTTGAAGCACACTAGGACAAGCCAGGAAAGGAAAACTTAATCTAAGAATTATTTGGTTTCTGTACATCTAGTGAGAATATTCAGGTTAACTTTTCGGTAGAAAGAAATACAGGGATTAGCTCTTACATTTCAAGTAAGATTTTAACCATTATCTGTTGAGTTGGTTTTTTTTAGGAAGAAATTTGGCTGTAGATATGCTATTCCATAACCGCCCACTATAGGAACTCTCACTGGTGTGTCTGTTACAGCTCATTACTGGTTACTGATTTAGAAATGGCTGGAGTGAGGTAAGAGTGATATATGTAAGATCACAATGAGTTACTCAGCAGGAGCAGATCCTACGAGTCCGTCCCTCAGGCCCAAGCGCTAAGAAGCTGACACTAGTCACCCACATTTTGTAAATCAAGGAGCAAAGGCCTCTTTAACAGAGAAAAAAAAGTCACATTAGCTTTGGAAGTATGAGACAGTTATCTGAATACACATATATTCTCTTAATTTATCATTCTGCTTGTTAGAGGTCATGATGAGCTACAGAATGCTGAAGTAAACATTGATACAAGTTATTATCTAACTGTTCTGCAGACCAAGCTGTGCTGGCAGTGGTTTAGGCTCGCTCAGCAAAACAAGCTGCTAAAACCACATCTGGTTCTTGCATTGGCCACTGCGAGGCGCCTTCTGCAACCTCTGCACCTGCAGAATAAACTGCCCTTTCTTGTCTGCTGACTCCACCTGCTCCTTCCTGACCTGAGCCCTGAAACCTCTTCCCCAGCCCATTTTGAATGGACAGAAAGAGGACTCTCATATTAGCTTCTTGCCCCAGACACCCCTTCTAGTATTGTCAAGGCCTCTAAAGAAACCCCCTCATTCTATCCAGTCTCTAAATCTATATATAAAGAAGCAAATAATACCAATTTATTTTTTTTAACTATGTAGTATTTCAGAAATTTTAGCAAATATTGGTTTTCTAGACTATCAGCTAATACCCCTTCTCATTCCTGTTGTGCTTTCACACACTGGTAGCTTGCCACGAAATAATGAGCGACTCAGTCTTCTGCCCAGGGTGAACAGGGATTCAAATCAAATCCATGATTTCTGGATACCACTGGGTTCTCAAGTTACAAACGCTTCTGTCGAGAAGTAATGAGAGAAGAGATACAGAGAGCTCCACCACAAGTGAATTTTCTACTCAAGTGTGTTAAACCTAAATCAGGACACATTTCATTCATTTCAGACCTTTGGGGCTACTAGAAGAGTCACTGGTGTCCTTTACCAGCTTCACATTACTGCCAGTACCGTCAGCAATCACCCCAAATGTAAAGCATCTGCTTTCATTCTTGATCAACATCAGGAGGGAATTAATCTCCCATGAATAGCTGAAGTTAACTTGAACATAAGCCTCATTATCAGCCCCATGCCATACCATTCACTTGGTAACTTATATTGTCCTTAGCACTGCTGAGGTCACTCTTGGGGGTTCAGGTGAGCGTGGGAGCTGGATGAGACTCTGAGGCACCAAGTGCAGAGTAGTGAGCCATCAAAGTGGGATGGTAAATCAGTTTTAACAAAGGGATGAACAGAACGAATTCTTAAACATTCAAAAAATCATCGTTCACTGTCATGGCTTTCATCGTCCAAAGGCTACTGCTTTTTGGATATAGTTTCTGAGAAAGCAAGTAGACTTATCTTTCTAATCACTGCTCTGTGTAAGCATCAAAATTTCCTTTGTTTTGACCACGTTTATGCAAACCCCTGTTTGTTTTTTTTTTTTATTATCAACACTGAAACTTGTGTTTAAATAAGCAATCCGATCTCTGCGTGGAAATCCACTGCCTATCTGTTTGATCTGCAGACTAACGGATGTGTCCAATCTGCTGAAAGTAAATCTGATATTAATATTCACAGCCTATTTAAACAAACCTCCACAAAATAATGTGAGTAGTTACTGAGAAACACCGCAGAAGGTACTTCCAAGTTTCAGTGTCTGGCGCAAACTCTTTTCTCAGATGTATGAAAAGATACGTGCTATCTGTATCTTCCATATGGATAGATTACAAAAAGACTGTGGGCAATAGGATACAAAGAATACAGCACTCTTAGCGCTCTTGGAATATCTCATCCATGTGTACAGTGCATGTAAAGCCAAACTAAGGCTGATGTGGAGAGCCTTATACTTTCATTGCCGGTTTCTGTTCCTGGCTTTATACAAAGTCTTGAGCCTCTGAAAGACCACCAGGTGTTTATTTTTCCTCGTTCAGCGTTCATGAGCGCAGGTACGTGCATGAGCATTCGCTCTTATCCACCCTTCAATTTTTTATATACACTGAGAAGACTCAAAACCAGCAAAATATGCTGACAGAACTTCATTTAGTTTGCCTCTAAGATGGTTTTAGTCAGTGGGGTGTAGGCTGCTGTTTACACTAGCTGGCTGTCCCCTGGGTAGAGCGCTACCTAAAGGAATGGAGCTTTGGGGAGAGCTGCTTTTCCTGGGTGAATCAAGCTTTTGCTTATGAATTCCCAACTGCCAGGCTTCACAGCTCGTACACCACTGAAAGGGAGAAGAAGAAATACACTTAGAAGATGAAGTATGCGCCAGCGTAAAGGCTGAGGAGGAAAGCACAGGCACTTTTTTGTCCATCTCCTGCTTTTGTCGCAGCTTTCTCAGAGCCCCGGGGCTCTTCGTAGCCACGCACATTTAGTGTCAGCTCAGCTCACGTGAAGCGGGAGCCAGGCACCAGTAAATGCAGGTGCAGCTCAGTGAAACACCAACAGCAACACCAGCGCGGCCAGCTTCTGCAGTTTAACCATAACATCACTCTCCTCCCTGCTATTTTTCTGCCTTATGTTCTATTTCTACGTCCCACAGCAGCCCACAGAGGCCCTGTGGACGCCCCCAGGAAGCCCTGGCCCATGGTGGAGCCAGGAACATGGCTTCACATTGAAGCCCATGGGGATCTGAGATCCCCTCCAATAACTTTGCCACTGAGCACTGCAGGAGCAGGAACCTGGAATGCAAAGACCTGTGGGCTCCCCCAGAATGGATTTTACTTCATTATTTAATATTAATCCCGATATTTTCCCAGACGCATAGAAGCACCAGGTTCAGAGCTTCTCACAGAACCTGGGAGCTTATCACACAGTCTTCATGCACAGCCCCGTATAAATAATCCTAATAACATCGCCATCAGTGTAGGTGTTAAGGAAGAGATAGTTACACATATCTAAAAACTGAGGGAAGCTGGGTATCCATTCATCCATGCCCCACCTGATAATGCCATGCACCTCTCTGTTGCTCAAGTATGTGTTCTAGACACGGTGACATGAGCATTAGAGACCCAAGGCAGCATTACTGATGCCCACATAAGTAATTTTTTTAAAGAAATCAAGCCTTTAAATAATGATATTGAACTGTTCTGATTTAGTCAAGGTTTTACTCATGCATTGCTTAATATTAACATGCTGTGTTTATCTCTGAGTACCAAACTCCTTTCTGTCCAAAAAATGATATTGAAAACGCATAAAAGCAACACACTGTGAATAAACAGCTTATCTTGGGGAAGAAAGATAAAACTCACAATACTAAAAATGGGGAAAACCTTCTTCACTGTCGAATTTACCATTTATAGATTAATCTGTCCATTGTGCTCCTATGAAAAGCTTTTCTGGCATTCCACTCAGAAAAACAAAATCTACATTTAAATGAATGTAAGAGTGTACTACAGCAGGAGCCTGTCAGACTGTTTTATACCTCATTGCTATAATGTAACGTTATTGATGCAACCTACATTATTTTGAGAAATGAGACCGTGCAAATTCGCTCTCGCACATCAGCCAGTGTGGCACAAAATATTAGGCTACAACATTATGTAGTTCTGAAACTATTATATGACCTCAAAGTTCCCTAAAAGGCTTCAAATTGGCATAGACTAAGAATTTGCTAAGGGTATGTTTTCAAAGGGAATACATGTGGCTTGTTTATGGCTTAAACGTTATACTATGCCAGTAATAAAATACCAGCGATGCATGCAAATGGAAAATTGTGCTGCTTTTTGTGGTAAAAAGGTTAATTCCTTTGGAAGAAACCAAGTCCCTGGCTGAAAAGCGTATCTCAGCCACCCGACCAACACACAGACATTTCAGTACAGTTTTATTACATACAAGGGCTAGGAAAATCTAATAATACCCTGTTTTTTTCCCTAAGATTCAGCAGGTAAAAGCTCTGATTGAATTTCATCCTGATTTCATTAAATATTCATAAAGGCCAATTAGAAGGGCAGCTAAGTGGGCCACAAGGCCGCCTTCCATCATGCTGTCAAAGGCAGTCCATCAGACCCTCCTGTTTGCATTAGGGCCTGCTAGTCAATATCTTCATTCAATCTTTATGTAGTATCCCTCTAAATCACTGCTCCATCCCGCTTTATGGCTTTCATGGACAGACAAGGGGAGAAAAAAATCTAATAATTCCGAAGGCAAGATGCTTACTCGGTAGAAAGCAAAATGCAAATGAGAAAAAACATCCTCAATCAAATGTTGGAATGAAAATCTTTTCTTTAATGAGCAATGACATTGGTAGTGCACTGATTACATTGAAGAAAAACTGCTTAAAATTCATAATCAATCAAGCAAGTTTATTTTAACCTTTCATGACTAAACCGCTGGGTTACAGTTTAATTTATTGACGGTGCTTATCTCTCCCTCCAACCACTAATTTTAAAATTACAACCCATATAGAATATGCTGAGTTGAGTCACAAAAATATATACTGATGTTTATATTCAAAGAAACCTATTAGCTCTGCCTGTTTCCCTTTAAAGATTCAGTGGCCTTTCTATACATGCCATGTTATATATATTTGCAGTTTATGCAGCTGAAATGCATTAACTCCAGTGGTGCCTTGGTGGACTCGAGTATCATGGAAGTCTTTGCTTCCAGATGTCTCTGTCAGACAGAGCTGAGCAAATATTATCTCCTGTAGACAAGCACCAGGTAGCGCTTCGCCCGTGGCACCGATAGCCCACAGGTGGCAACGGGGCTCAGAGGGCTTTGCCTTTCATCAAACTGTGCCGCCATGCATGTTGCGGATAGGCTTTTTCTGGGAGATTTCTAAATTTTCCTCTGTCGGATGTCATAAAAGGAAAAAAATCTTTGCTTTACTGCTGTTGAGTCTCTTTCCAGAAGAACATAAGGATGCCGTGGGTTATAGCTAGGTAAGAAGATTGGCTTATGTCTTGTTTGAATCAGTTGCCTTTACTTGAACTGCTGTTACATACAACACTGAAATGCCTTCCCACTATGGTTTTAAAACACTTACATAGAATCACAGAATCATTTTGGTTTGAACAGACCCTCAGGATCATCCAGCCCAACCACAACCCAGCCTAACTCTAGCACTAAACCATGTGCCTAAGAACCTCGACTAAACCCCTTTCAAACACCTCCAGGGATGGTGGGTTCAAGCTCACGGACTTTCAAGCTGTCCCTTGCATTTCCCGAATATAATGATATAATTTTGCAACCTAATATAGTGTACAAAACTCTAAGTTTCATCACTATGTGCTTAAAAGGATGTTACTGTGTAAATTCCAGAGACCTGGTGGGAACAAACCCCATCCATTTCTAGCAGCTGTGTTCTTGTTAGATAAACAGCATCTCTTTACTCCCTTGCTATTCCTTGTAGTAAGTTGAGTCTTTAGTGCAGTGAACTCTGCAGGTACTTTCCTGTACAGCAAGTACGTGTTTCCTTCCCATAGCATTATTCAAGGGTTACAAGCTTCACCTAATCCTTAATTAATATGTTCTTTTTTTTAAGTATTTAATTACTAATTACTACTTCTTTTAATGACAAAGAAATTGAAGGATGAATATCACTAGGAGTCATTAGCACGTATGGTAGACAACTGTATGTCTTTGTTATACACCTTCACCTGACGATCTAAAAAAGGATGCCATGAAAATAAATATATTTTTTAATATTTCTATTTATTTATTTTCTTAGCAACATAGAGTATTAAAATATACTTTCAGAATTCTCTATAAAATCATCATAAAATTTAGTTTGCTCAATTTTGAACAGAAACTGGAGCAATCATTTCTACCCAGCTGTCTGTCCTTTTCAGTACCTACACAGCTCCGTTACAGTACCATGTGAATCCGTGGGCTTCACAGTCGCATGAGGGGTTGAAAATGTTGTCACCCCATGTCTGTTCCCTGCAATGGAGCACAGATCTCCCCTCGCTGGGCACATCCTGGCTTTGAGCCTGGGCCAGCACTAGTGCACAGTCCTCTCCATCCCGCCCACATCCCTACAGCCATTGCTGCGTCTGTCTGCCTTAATAAAATGGCTCGTATTTTAGGTAAATCATACCAAAAGGCTGCAATAGTTGCAGCATATCAGGCAAAGGAAAGACGTTTATAATGTTATTTGATCTGCAAGGAGTTTTATATGGCCTCCGAAGGCTGGTAGAATGAGGGTGTTTAAAACATTTGGGTGTCATTTTAACTGAGGATACATTTTGTACCTCTTCTCTGTTCCCTGCTTCCTAAATCTTAGTCAAGTTTCTGTATCAGTTAATTGGAAAAACAACAAGAATAAACCACACAGAAGCTACTTGGAGCAGACTTCTTTAAGCTAATCTACTCTATTGTTCATTCCTAACCATAAACCGCTGGCATTAACTGTAAACCATCCTAATCACCACTGGCACCACACTGCTGTTGCTTCCTTAAACTGTGAACAGAGAAAATCCCTGACCGGTTTAAAAACAAGAAAAATGTCAAATGGCTCAGTTTGCAGCTTGTGTTCAAATGATTATTTAAAGAGTTCATCCTGAAAAATTTAGAGCTTAACTAAGCTACTTCTTTCCATTCCTCCCTCTCCATGTTAAGAAAAACTGTGTCAAATATTCACTTCTCGCTTGTATTTGCTACAATGGCAGCCAAAACAACCCCAGCAGCACGTTGAGAACCAGCAGAAAAGCTGTTGCATACAAGCCAGAATGATTTTGCTGCTACAGACGCACTTGTAAACACGCGTGTTCTGAGTACCGTGCCTGGTCTCTGCAGCACAAGAAGGACGTAGCAGAATGAGAAAGGGTAGAGAGAAGGCTTGCAAATGAGTGAGAGGATGGAGAAGCTGCCTAATGAGGATATTCTGGAAACGTTGGGATTTTTCCACTCATAAAGGAGAAAGCTGGGAGATGCGATCGAAGTTTACAAAATCCCGGAGGTCATGGGTAAGATGAATTCAGAAAACAGAGCTGTTACTCACCAAATCTCAGTTAATACTGAAACTAGCGGAACATAGGGTTAAAACAGATAAAAGGATGGGGTTTTTTAAGCAGCAGGCACTGAACCTCTGGAATTTGTGACCATAGGAGGCCACAGGCAGACAGTATGGGCAAGTCCAAGAAGAGATTGGATGACTCAGGGACAGCAGGCCCATAAGCAGATCCTATGGGGAACAGGCAGGGCTATATCCTCTAATATCTCTAATCCAGTGGGAGGGATGGAAACCAGAAATCTAGTGAGGAAATGGTTTTTGTAGGGCTGAAAGGGTGGATAGGTACCCAGCTGTGGGTGGGAGAGCACGGATCATTTGTGGCCTCAGTTCTGCTCTTCTGTTAAATGAGGTTTATGCCGTTTATCTGGACAGAAAACACAGAAGCTTAATTTGTTGTGTTTCGAAGAATTTTGTAGAAGCTGAAATGCAAATTGCTGTGAGGTGGATCCAAAACGTGCATAACTCCATAGAGGAGTTCTCAATAATTTCCCAGGGTTTGGCTGCTGCCCTGTGAAAGCCAGCCCTTACTACTGAACAACAACACTTGGTTTGTAAACCGTGCTCTCACCATCTTCTGCAGGAAAACAGGGATGGATGGACTTTTAAGTTCCTAATAGCTATATCCTAACTGAAACTGGAAGTAATTTCCCCTTGCAGAGCACACTGTGCTATAGTCACAAGCCTAGTTCATCAAGAAAAGAAAAGGCAGCTTCTTTTTTGGATAAAGAAAGTTATTTATATAGAAAAGCCGTTCCTAGTCCCGTACAGATGAAATCTGTTCAGGAGCAGGCCTGAACAATTTTGGTAGCTTTTAGATATACTTGCTGATTTAAATGTCAAGAAGGATCCGTGGGATTTTTTTCCCTTCTTTTTAGGAACACATTTTTCTGTCCATATTCCTGCATTTTTTCACATTCTTGTTCCAGATACACACAATTACTACCATTAGGCAGCCTAGATACACCAAGAGAGAAATAGGAATGTTTCCCTTTATCCTCCAACAGCAAATGTAATCATGTTCCCTTGCTGATTTGTGTTTGGAAATTACCATTCTAATCCAATAGTTTAATTTTATTATACCCTTCAGTCTAACAGAACAGGCAGAGAATGTGTAATCACAAACAAAGGGCCAAATCCTGCTTGCCATACTAATGGGAGTAGTCCCACTGATTATAATGAGACTACACGCAAGCCTTACCCTTAACTAATGTGAAATAAGATAAACGTGCTCAGAACCTACTGTAGGCTTTTCTTGAAGCTTTTCTTAAGGCACGTTATTGAGTTTTTCAAGCACAGTCTAACACGGTGGTTGAAGTACAACTCAAGCGAAAGAAACCCTTCCTCATTGGAGACTGTAGACATTATATTTAGTTTATGTTGAGATAAAAAGGCTCAAATTTGGAAGCTAGTATTTATATATAGGTACTTGAAGTGTTTAATATACTTACCATCCTTTCACAAAGGAAACCATGCAATCTCTTAGGTCTGAACCCACAACTTTTGCCACTTTTTGCTTTTTAACAGGGTTATTTGTAAATCAAAGTGCTGATGGGGGGAGAGGGGAATCATCCGTTCCTTCGTTAGTTCTCTTTGCTCACACCTCGGCCATCAAGTGGTGCTGAGCCCACAGGGTCCCTGTGACAGGTACCCTTAGCAGGTCACTCAGTGTCTCAAAACCAATAAAGGTGGAAATCACCTGATTTTCTTCTCACCTTCCAAAGCCACAATTGCGTTAAATTCTCTAATCCCCTTAGTTGAGGCTTCAAGGCAAAGGAAGCCTAAGTTTTCAAGTGTAGCTGAGACTTATAAAACGGGACGGACATGGGCAGAGTGAAGTGTTAAATAGTTCTCGTATGGGGCAAAGAAAGAGCTACAAGGTGAAGAATAAATCCTGAGAAAACACAGTGCAGGTATCCTACCTAGGCTATACATATATATATATGTAACCAAAGCCAGGCTATTAATAACTTACTTTAGAATAATCTAATTGATTCCGCCCCCTTCCCCCCCAACGTACTGTATAAGCAAGATGGAAATATTTGGAGAACAATTCATGACAGAAAAGAAAAAGAAAAAGGGAGGGGAGAGGTTTGCCTGTTTGAAGTTGTCGTGGTGGGTTTTTGTGTTTGTGTTGTTGCTGTTGTGTGGGTTTGGTTTGTTGGTTTGGTTTTGCTGTGCTTACATTCTCCCTGAAACAGCTCTCAGTTGTGTTTCAGACCTAGCCAATCTGCATAAGAATACAATTTTTGGTCCTTTTACATGCTAAGGTATATTTCTGTCAGTTGAGCAATCTCTCTATCCTGTTCTCTGATTTAGCATACTACAAACCAAATACAGCTTTAGAGCCATCCTACTTATACATTATCAGGTCATATGTGCACATTTTGCTTTTCATTCCTGACTAGATGTTATTTACACACAACATCTTTCCTCGAACTCATAAAATGTCTAAATGACCATGTTTCCGATATACGAGAGACAGCCAATGCACAACAAATTGATGACCAAAACTTGACTTTTCCAAGCTAGCAGCAGCAGCATAATAAACATGATTCAAACACTTAGCATGAGTCATAGTGGCAATTTGATGGGATCATTGTTTCCCAAAAAAGATGTCCACACAGAAGCCCATGTGCTATTCACTACAGCTGTCTGCATTTATAATAATAAAGCAATACAAAATTACTAAGCACCACGGCTTGTCAGAAATCAAGCCTTACCCAAACAACGCCACTTCTCAAACATCCATGCCGCGTCGGCCTTCCTAAGAGATCCTGGGCACACGAACAGCTGTTCCGCGCACCTCTCAAAGCGGGGGAAATAATGCAGTTTACTTCAGATGACAGGAGATTTTCCAAAATCAGGGTTGCTTTCCAGGAACCACCACGCCAACAGCTCCCTCTCTTTTACACTGCTTTAGATCTGCTCATCCCAAGACTGGGTTAAGGAGGACACATTACTTTGCAATCGAACTGCTGCACCCACCTTATTTAAGAGTTAAGTCACCCTAAGCAACCTATACAGCTGAGAAGGAGAGACACCTCCAGAAAGCACTGGAGCAAACCTAAGATCAAATTCACTCTGGAAATACCTTTTTCTTCGCTGATTACTGAGAAAACCCCAGATCAAAGTCTTAGCTGGGAGAAAATCTCTGCAAAATGCTAAAAAAAGATCAGTTAGGGCTGTAGGTATTTACAGACCAATACCTCAATCCCAACCAGAAAGCCGGTATGTATCACAGCTCACTAACAATATGTAATTCATTTTGCACTGATGTTCTGGAAAGAAAGAACCTTGTTCTGGAAAGAAAGTCAAGGACTCCAGATCCCCAGTGAAGATGCAGGACAAAGATGATCTAAACCCCTTCTTCAAATGATAACAATGCAGGAAGGCTTCCCATTTAGCCATTTCTATTCATATTTGTTCATCTACGAATGGCAAACTGGAAAATATATTATGTGGTTTAACAACCTCAGTATAGTGTTGGTGATGTGGACAAGATGAGCCCAAGTGCAGGACTGGTGTTCCTCACCAACCAGCCACTTACTGACACACTGAGATTAATGGCGTTTCCCCACCTGTTGCATCCCAGAATGCATGCTTACAAAAAGTTAAATAATCTTTTCAAGTTTCTGACCTTTCCTGTCTGTCTAGGTAACAAGAATCAGTGCAACGAACTTCTTTTGGGACAAGCAATGATTCTAAACGCCACAGAAGGTACCCTACAGTCTTTTCCCCACATCTCTGTCTTTCTCCCCAGAGCTCGTGTGGAGGGTTTTCTCAACACAGAAGCTTTGAAGTTGAAATACAAACTAAAGGAGACCAAGAGCCATCAGGACTGAAGCGTCTGAATATTCTCCCTAAAAGAGGACTTGGGAAGCTACCGGGAATGCTATGAAGTCACTGAATCCTTCTGTCTTTTAACACGCAAAGAAAAGGACAAACCGACCAGGTTCGAGCGGGACAAGAAGGAACACATGAAGTGCATCCAAAGTGCATGCGTGAAAATCTGGTTTGAGAAAACAAGTAGGTTTTTGTACAGAGTCATGATAAAGACTGGGCCAAAAGGACACAAAACCGGGACAAACATGCCTGAACCCTTAAAAACTTCTGCAAGTGGAGAACCTGCAGACCCACAGCAGCGGGGAGAGCAAGCAATGGGTGCAGGCTCAGGGGATGAAGAACCAGAGAGACACCCAAGGCCTCTGAGCCCGAACCAAGGAGGTGAAGCTTTCAGTCACCTCCTGCAGAGGAAGCTGCAGGGCTGGGGGAGATGGGGCCAGTGCTCTCTGAGCTCGGGTCGGCACACGGAACAGCTCTTCAGGGGGAAAATATGGCACCAAATATCCTTTTATGGCTCCGATTTTGTGCTCTTCCACCCTCCTCTGGTGGTTTATCAGGATGAGCAGTCTCCTCGCACGACACCAGAAAACAGTCAAAACAGCTTTATCTGAGCACACTTACAAGCAATTCAGGAGATCAAGAGGCAGACAAAAATCACAGATGGAAAATGGAGGTGCCACAGAACTGTAATAATGGTAAATAGCAGCTATTGCAAATTCAGATAACATTTTGATTAGTCTTTACCAGAAGTAACGTTGAGTGACCAGGAACACTGATTTTTCTCTGTAAGGTGATGCTGTTCAGTGTCTAAATTGTCGTTATTACAATACTATTACCTGAGAGCAAACAGTCTACTCCAGGATTTCCTCCCTCACGCACAGGACATGAAATCCAGGAGTGAGAACTCAGCAAAGAGTTAATACAAATCCAAATGGTTAACACGTATTGGTGAGAGAGGCATACATTTTCCTCCAACAGAAGCTGCTCGCATTTCCAGTCACTGATATCTAATTCAGAAACATCGTACAAAGCAAGGACGAGGACTCACGTTCAGCTACAATGTGGGGTACCAAGGCGAGCACGCCAGATTCCCATTATCATGGTGAGATGCCGTGGCTGCTCTAAGCCAAGTGGCTTGACAGCTATGAAAAAGACAGCTTCATCTGCTTTTATCAGAACACTGACCTTCTCGAGAAATAAGAGGATACACCCTGCCATCATTTCTCACACAAAACTACTGTTGAAGTCAATAGGAATTTGGCGTAAAAATGTGAAATCAGTACTTGGCCCATGATGTTTAGTGCCTCATAACAGGCTATTGGGAAAGGATCCAAAGTTAAGCATCAGTTCTCATTAATTACACTGCAGATTCTGTTTCAAAAGACTTTCCATCATTTATTGTGCAAATTAAAAACCGAGAGCCAGATCCTCTGCTGATGTAAATCAGAATACCCGTGATGAAGTCAAAGAAATAAGGTCAATAAAGATCAGTCAATAAGCTCAATACAGCTAGGTAATATTACACCACAGAGAATCTGGCCCAAAGAGTAATTCTCTTGTCTAATCAACATTGCAGATTTTTGTCTTCAGAGACTGATCTTTGCTGCATATTCTGTGCTACTTCATGTGTGGGAGGTCACAAGATGACACTGGTGGAAACCCTGTGTGAAGAACAGACAATAGAAAGCTGTAGCATTAATTAATTTGGTTCTGGACTGTAACACAGCGGTTTGCCCCAGTGCAATAAATAATGGCCTTCTCTGGGTTTAGTGAAGGTTTGGATTTTTTGTCATGGAGTAATGTTGTCATTTACTATCTTACAAGCTTTTGCTTACAGTTCAGAATTAGAGGGGATGATCACTCTTGTAACTTGCCTACTTACTGTGCTCATTTTTATAGTCTTCTGTGTTACGTACAGAAGGAAATAGCCTGAATGTTTATTTTCAGATGAAGCCACTGCTAAGTATGTAGCTTTCTGTCCTTTTGTTTGGATCTGAATTGCCCAGTCTAGACACCTGGCTGATATTTCTGGAGCCACATTCCTAAGAAAATATATTTGAACTACCCTACAGCTTATGAGCTTGTAAGTATTTCTGGAGGTCCAAAGCCTCTGCACAGGCTTTCAGTCAACCAGATATAAACATTTGCACAATAGTTTTTAATTAAGTCATAGAACTCATTTTCCCAAGTGACAAGTATTATTGTTATTAACAGTAATAATTCACAGTATCATAACGTACTAACAAGAAGAGAGGATTCTACTATCCCAAGCACTGCATAAATGCAGTTGACTGTGATAGTCCCCTTCCAGAATAGGTCCAGTCACAACCTCTATGACACTCCTGAGAGCAAAGAGTCGCCCCCACATCCAAGCACAATGGGGCAATCGAAGGTGTAGTCAACACAAGCACACTTTCTATTTCTGTATGACAACAAGCGGCTTTTCTCTGTGCATAATTTGGGCAGTACCATTGCAGCCTGGGCATTTATTTGGTACAACTGAAAGATGGAGATGAATCTGGTGTACGTCTTAGACCATGCAGCGTTCAGACACGTCCAGCATGGCACTAGACAGAGCCCTCAGAAAAACCAACCCCATTAGCCTCCTCTCTATTTATATTATACTTTCAACTTGTGGTTGAAGACCATCAAAATATAAAATTATCTTAAATATGGAAGCTGCATGACAACATTTCAATTAAAAAGCTTTTAGGAAAGGTCATTGAGAGCATCTATAATACATTTCAAAAGGTCTTGGAGAGAAGGAGGGTACGATATGGGTCACATCACTATTATGGCAAATTGGGTAAAAGACAGTTTCCTGATACTGCTCAAAGGAGAATAAAAGTGATTAAGAAAGTCACAATATGACAGGTATTAATAACTACCACCTGTCCTAATGCCTGATATAGTGTCTTTTATCTAAAAGGATCCCAAAGTACTTTGTAAAACGCTACATGGAATAATTTCTTTTATCATGAGCGCATTTCCACGTTTCTGAGAAAGCAGAGCACTCGGGAACTCTGCACAGCAGCACAGCAAGAAACGTTTCAAAATACCAGAAAGCGAAGAATGCCACTTCTGCTTGAAATCTGGGCAGAAAAAACGTGCATTTGTGGCTAAGTTCCTGCTAGCATAGGACGTTTCAATAGCGAACATCCTGAAGTGCTGATGTACCTCTTCCCAAAGAGCATCCAGCACCGCTGGGCGCTTCCTGACGACTTATTTAGAATAAGTTCAGAAGAGGAGCATTAGTTACTGAATCACCAGGAATATGCCCTTCTAAATCCGTGTCTTATATTGAGGTTTCGTATCTAAGTACTACTCAGATCAAGATAATCTGATCTAGCAGACCTGAAAAGATTCCAGCCCCGGTGACACAGCAAATCACACACTCCTGCAGTATTTAATAGAGCCGGTGAACTACCAAAATCCCTCTCGAAACCTTCCTAATACCCAACAGTTGGGGGAAGATGATCTGTATTAAAATCCATAATGAGCTTGAAAAATAAAACAAAAATAAACAAGGAAGCAGATAGATTGGTGAAGACAAATCTTCAAGGCTCTGGCTCTGATGGGTTTGTCGATATGAAGCAAAAACGTAAAAGTATAAAAGAGGATGTAAACAGAGCCCTATCACTGAGTATAAAATATCTCCACTTGGTTCATACTGCCGTTTTCCTACCTATCTCCACCACTGTGCTCATTCTTAAACAAAAATTAAAATTATATATATATATATAAAAACAAACAGCAATGCAAAACCATTCATCTTTTCATATGATCAAAAGGTGCTAAAATTTTGCATCCTTCTGGTGTCAGAAGGATGAAAAATGACAGGAAAGGAGCTTCCTCCCAAAAACCCGTCTCTTGTGTCCTTGGAGGAGTTTGATTCCTTTCACTGAGGGTTTATCTGGGTGTTGTTTGGTGGGTTTTCCCATGCCTGTGGAGGCTAAAGCAGTCATTACATTGCAGACGTTCAGGCCAAGAATTTGATTTAGTTGCAAATAAAAGTGTATATAACTTCAGCTGTTACTCTTAAAATCTCACCTTTTCCAGGCAGCACAATTGAAAACATGCTGCTTTTCTAGGTTTTTTTGTAATTTTGATGATGACAAGACAAATATCCGCTTAGTTATTCAAAGTCAGAATAGTTCAGGTCTTTAGAAATCGGTGGAGCTCCTTTTATTGAAGGCAATATGTCTCAAACAAGGACTCAGTTTTCCGAAACATGAAACCGTTCCATATTTATGTTAATTTGCCTAGGGTTTGCCTTGAATTTCTCCCCTCTGAGCCCCTGACTTCAAAACCGGGCTGATGCGTTTCAGCAAGCTGTTCGGGGGGAGAACATTGCGGTAACGCAGATCCTACAAACAGCCATTCGTGTCATTTCTGTCATTTCCTAGAAATCATCTACGATCTGCACAGGGCGATTTCCTCCCTCCCCAGCCCACCACGTGTGCACACACGCGTGCAAGCGCATACACGGACACAAAGGATTATTTTATACTGGCGTTCAACTGCCAGCTCACTTTATCCTGCTCTTTATAGAATAACATCCTAAGTAGCCTATTAGCGTTAAGGTCAAAATCTTTGCCTCCTTTCTAAATCTGTTCTCTCCACTCCCCCCCTCCCAACTTCCTTTCCTTTCATTACCCTTTCCTATCAATTATCTCATCCTGCCTGCTGCCCATCTGAGCCAGCAGCAGGACCCCCCCAGCGCCCGCCAGATTGTCTCATTCAGCGAGCTCTCAGGTTGCTGCTGATTGCCGTCTTTATTCATTACCAAAACACTTGCTACATGGTGCTTGGGCCCTGGCAACCAAACTCTAAATCCTGCCAGCGAGAACATAATTACTAGTACACCACAAACAGAGAATGGAGTCTGCTGTGAGTTGTTAGAAGCAGCCCAGAGATGGACCCGGGCTATTTTCGTGTAACTGGAGCTGACTACTTGTTTTTCAGCTGGTGTGTGCTAATGATTGGCCTTATTCATTTTTTTTAACAAGCTTTATCTGAGGCAAATTATATCTCTAAACAAACTCAGGGATCTGTCAAGGGTAGCAATTTTCAGGTGTGGAATATGGTGTAAGAAGAGCTTTATAGGAGCTTTCATCTACCGATTTATGAAGTGTCTGGAGCCATCGGAGCTCCTTGGATGTGGAAGGTATCCCAGAGCCTTCTGTGGTCCAGGGGAGGCAGCGATAGGGCACAGTTCATTGTCCTTAACTCTTTGTTCAACCAAAACAGTTACCAGACACTCTGTGTTAGCAGCCCAAAGTCTCCCAAGTGCTGATTTGCTCTCCTGAAGGAGGTGATCATTACTTACAAACCATCTCAGGCACAGATTGCCTGTTCCTCTTGTTGTATGCAAGTTGCAAGAGTCCTTGGTCCTCTATATCTATCTCCCTCCCCTCGAAAAACCTGTTTTGAAATTTTACACTTTCACTGGGGAAGTCAAGCTCACCAGTTTTTGTTATTTCTACAAAATATTTATTAAGGGAAGATAATTCTGACATCACTAAAAAGTTCTGATCTTCAAATCCTTAATCTCTAAAGGGCCCACAAACGAGGCAAATACCTTAATGGTAAGCAGTGTCTAGCAGATTTCAAAGTTAGATTCAAGCGGCATTTATCTCCCCATCAATGGGAAGGGTTTATCCTATTACCTGTCACTGCCATTGGTAACAATTTTTCCTCCAGCTTACAAAGGGAAGCACAACCACCTAAAACCCTTCATTTTAAAAAAAAATCACCTTCGATCCAAGCAATCCCAAATTGTTTGACAAGAGTTATGGTGAGAATACTGTATATCACAAGGAAAATAATAGATATACTAAAAGGAAGCCAAATAGATCATATTAAAAAGATAAATCTTTCATACCATATAGCTAAGAAGACCTTGCCCCTGGATTTGTTTGCAGTGTTTTGCTTAAGGTTTAATTCTATTGATTACACATTCCATTTTCCAAAGTGCCATTTGCCTGAAGGAGCAGGTGGTGTTTGCTGTTTCCATTTAACTGATATATTAGCCATGTGGTGCACTGCATCAGTGGGCAGTATTAATCAATTTACGGCAAGATGACAGAGAGAATCACTCACGGCAAAATTGCAAGGGGGAAAAAAAGGACAAAAGCAGGAAAATAATGACCACTAATGGGGAACTTGAAAACAGGAAAAAGAATCTGTGCTTTTACTACTTGTCTTTTGTAGCAAATGGAATTGGAAGAATTTAGTTAGGAACAGGCAGTGTCTGAAAGGAGGCAAATGTCACCACGCTCAGTGCAGTACTCGCTGTAAGCACTTCACTGCTTGCCATTCTCTGCTGCATACACAGTCAAAAACCTCAGATACTTGCTGACAAAGTTAGATTTCCCTTCCTAAAGGAAAGCAGGATGAATCATACAAGATCAAAGCTGCTACAGGTCTCTTCTTGGAAGATCCATTAACTTTCTACACGAGAGAAACATTTTTGTGCTATACCTTTTTATATATTATTTTAATTAAGCTTCTGAATATACGGATCTACCATGAAGGTTTCTATGACACCAAGGTGGTCGGATTTCAAGTCAGATAGTTTCTTCTATTCATAAGATTTGTTTTTCAAACACTGGACTAAGTGACACGTTGTTCTGTAATTATGCTTCTTCAAAAATATATCTTGATTTAAATTCAGCGAGAAAATAGGGAACGATCCATGCAGAGGAGGGTGACTTCCTAGCTGCTTGCAAGTCAGGAGATTCATACCTTTCTTCAGAAATCACAGAAAATGCACCAAACCTTAGCTAAATATTTTCACACTGCAAATTGCTTTCTCGGACACACAGCAATGGAAATAAAGAACTGGCAGAGGAGCGTGAGGCTCCCTAAGGTGTCTGCAGCAGGAACTCGGGGGTCTTGTTCTTCCCAGTCGTCTCTGGAGAATGAGAAACATATTCCTGTGCCGCAAACCTATTAATGTGACCCAACATCTGAACATTTCTCCCTGACAAACCAGAGCCAGGGCTGCCCTCGCTCTTTCTGCAAACAAATCAATGCACTGGGTCACAGAATCACAGAATCCCAGGATGTCAGGGGTTGAAGGGCCCTGGAAAGCTCATCCAGTGCAATCCCCCCATGGAGCAGGAACACCCAGCTGAGGTTCCACAGGAAGGGGTCCAGGCGGGTTTGAATGTCTGCACAGAAGGAGACTCCACAACCTCCCTGGGCAGCCTGGGCCAGGCTCTGCCACCCTCACCTCGAACAACTTTCTTCTCCTCTTTCAATGGAACCTCCTGTGTTCCAGTTTGAACCCATTGCCCCTTGTCCTACCATTGGTTGTCACCCAGAAGAGCCTGGCTCCATCCTCCTGACACTCACCCTTTATAAATCTGTAAACATTAATAAGGTCCCCCCTCAGTCTCCTCTTGTCCAGCTCCAGAGCCCCAGCTCCCTCAGCCTTTCCTCACACGGGAGATGCTCCACTCCCTTCAGCATCTTGGTGGCTGCGCTGGACTCTCTCCAGCAGTTCCCTGTCCTTCTGGAGCTGAGGGGCCACAACTGGACACAATATTCCAGGTGTGGTCTCCCCAGGGCAGAGCAGAGGGGCAGGAGAACCTCTCTGACCTACTGACCACCCCCTTCTAACCCACCTCAGGTCCCATTGGCTTCTTGGCCACAAGGGCCCAGTGCTGGCTCATGGTCACCCTGCAGTCCCCAGGACCCCCAGGTCCCTTTCCCCTACGCTGCTCTCTAATCGGTCATTCCTACTGGAATAGCCCAGCAGAGATTCACAGCACAGCAAATGGATTTGGTGACCAGAAGCCCCAGTAAAGACCAGGATGGCTGAAGACCCCTTGAAGTTTGCAGGATCGCAGGATCCCACTCCTCAGAGGCAAGGTGATGCCTTGGACATCTCTGAACTGCAATGAAAATGCAAACCCTCACATTAAATAGCAACAACATACCAACGCCTTTTGGAAAACAATAGCATAGAAATGCTTCTTTAACACAGCAAAAGCATTGCAAACACAACAGAGGGAACGAACGACAGGAGACCTACACCACGTTTATGTCAGGATGTGAATAATAATGCTTTCTTCAGCATCTAACTGTATTTTAAGAACTAGACAGAGCTTTGATGACCTACTTAGCCCCAAACTCCATCCCACCTCTAACCACATGTCACAGCAAAAAGAAAATCTGTACACCTGGGAAAAGAGAAGCAGAGAAACAACTATAATATTCCAGCAGGTCAGATGAACTGGGAGAAGCCTGGAGATGGACGCAATCATCCTGCTACGCCGGGTGAGGAGCGCAAGAAGAAAAGCTCTCCTCTAACAGTAAAACACAAGGAGGGAGTGAGATGCAGCCAACGGAGAGGTCAACGGATCAGCACAACATGTTTGCATTCAGCGTGTGAAACCAACACTGGACACAAGCCCCAGATGGACCGAAGAAATGCAGCAAATTGTATCTATGCCTTTATTTCACTAGGTCCTCAAAAGGTCTTGTCTGAACTTCCACTGTAAAAGCGTGGTCATATCCACGTAGCATAACACGTGTGTTCCAGGAGCAGCCTATAATAACAGGGAATTAAAAACATATATAGATTTACTGAACCCAGGAATTATTGTAAGGGCAATTTAGAAATGGTAGGACTGGAACAAGAGGATCAGAAACTGAGTAATCAGAAACCCCACCCTTGGAAACACCAGTTTTGCCAAAATGTCTGTTTCATGTAGTTTTGGTAGAGAAAGGAGATTAATTCAATACTTCTGCTGAAGTGCAGGGTAGAACTGAAAGGAACGTGAGCCCATGTAAAAGGAAAGACCCCGTTTAGGAGAACTGTCAGGCGTTCCTGAGGGGCATGTGATGTATGTCCTTTGTCTCCCAGAAGCTGGCTTATCCCTGCCTATCTGGATGCTTTTAGTTGTTTAATATTCTATCCTTCCCTAATATTATAAAGTACAGCGATGCACTGAAACTATGCTTCATAAATTAGCAAATAATAATAAAACACTGCTTGAGAAATCTGTCTAAATGATATAATATTAGCATGAATCACAGCCTTAATGAGAACCAAGGAAACATTTGACAATGGAGTATGATATTGCATAATTCAATACAATAAAGTTATAACAGCTCTCAGTAGCACCACATCATTAAATAAATTTAGCAAACTTTTCAATTAGACGCCACTTCCTGGATTTAATAAATTTGCTAATAGTCTGCTTTTCTTTCTTTTGTTTTCCAGTTTTTCTTGTTTGCATCTGTGCACAGAGAAAGGTTTTGAACCTCTGAACCAATGCAGAGCGTGAAAGTGAAGACAACGCTAATGTGAAAAGCAGAACTGGGAACGTCAGTTTAGAACATTAAGGGAAATTCTACACGGGCTAATTTAGAGACTCGGGACTTTTAAGGGATTCTTCTTTTATCCTCACACACTTCTTCATAGCAAAACATTATCAGGAAGCCATTTCAAAATATCGTGCCAGCGCAGGAATTGACAAAATTAATTAATCTCACGGACCATTTTTTCCATTGTTCTTTCCTTAACAATATCTAATAGCACGCATTTCAGAAGACAACGTGAAATAGTCCCAAAGCCTTACTTTACACAGCTCTTCAGGTAAGGTTACTCCCTTTGCTCTCTTCCTAATCCCTAAAATGAAATAACTTAATGCTGAAGCATATGCTTTAATATTATCTGAAACTTGTCAGGCAATTAGAACTCTCTTTTTTCTTGACATGCATTCAAGGACTTGATCTTTGTAGAGTGTTTCTGTATCTTGGTCTCTGTTGCACCTGCTGGCTGGGAGGTTCACACTGGATTTTCACGTGGATCTACTCCAGTAGCAGGCACTCTTCTTGCCAACCTGTGGATTTATTCTGTTTGCTGTGGGTTTTGTTGTAACGCACTGCATAAAGGAAATGATGTTTCATAGCAGCTGCTGAATGTTCCACCATCTTTGCCAAGCTATGCAACTCTTTCTTGTGCAGCCAGACCTTAGGTAGGAGATGCCAACCAGCCCAGAAGATGTAGTGTGTCCACGCACCAGTGGGAAGGGCTACTCACATTTCTACCCAGTGAAACGCAGGATATGGAGCTGTTAATACCTATTTGAGATTTCTGCTTTAATATTCCCACTTCGTGCTTGCTGCTCAGACAGTGAAATGTTTTTAGTGATGCTCTGAGCCTCACTGCAGTAGATTACCAACAGTCACGATGCAGGAGACAAGCCCCTAACATCTGTACATTCCTATTTTGGTTGGTTTTTTGTTTTACACACCCAAACACACACTTCTGGGGTCAGGCTGCTTGTCTGCTGTTGCGAAGGGACTGACAGAATGACGCTGCTCACGCTTCCCAAGAGAAGGGAAAGATGCATTAGTAGACACAAGCGCCTTCATCTCTAAAGAGGAGTCATGGGAAAGCACCACAACCGACCTGAGCACTGGAAACGGTGCCACTGGTGACTCGGACCCCGTGCACACCCCCGCGTGCTGCAGAGCACCTGGAGCAGTTGTTCTTTACCTCCACCCACCCCGTTCCCTCCCAGTGCAGCATCATTCCAGCCCTGAGCTCATTCCCCTCTTGTCTCCTCGGCAAGACACGCAGTTTATTCTCTCGACTGCAGCAGCGCCCTCCCTCCTGGCCTGGCACATCACTTAAATTCGGCGTGATGTCAGGGAGGGCCGAGGCCAACCCTCATCAGCAATTCTGCATGGCTATGCCCATGTAGAATAAAAGCAGCCTTTTCCACACCAGGCTGCTTATTAAACTGCTCGTAATGGTCCGCGAGACCTTCCCTCTCGCCTCTGCCTCCGAAAACGTGCGTTGCTTTATGGGACTTGTGGGAACTACAGGCTGACTATGTAGAACTAGAAAAGGATGAATTCTAATTAAGAGATAATGTCAGTGGAATAGAACTTTGTCACAGGATAATGATCCCCTGCTGTTAGATAAATATGGAAGCAAAACTTAGGCAGTTTTTGAAAATAAACAGTGAGGTGATGCCAAGATGTTTATATACTGAAAGGGAAACATTTATGCCTCTGCAGTGTTTCTGTTTCATGGGGTTTTTTAATTAAACAAAACCAATCCTTCCCTCCCACCCAACAGAAAACATCTTCATTAATGACCTTGGCCTTGCAAACCACCGTGAATACACGATCCGCTCTGAAATCAAAAGGCGGCGTAAGGCAGTACTGACAGATTCACCCTACGGAAGTGAGAGAGTTTTCAGAATGTCATCAATAAAGCTTAGCAACTATTAGTAATATTTTTCCACTTATTAATAATCAAATTACTAGCTGTAATGAGCCAAACTACCTTCTGGCAAAACTCCTTTTTGTCCCTGGGCGTGTGCCAGCAGGCAATTTGGTTCAGTGTTTTACATTAACTGTATGTGTATTCAGTGGGCAAATTTTGATCTGTTACCTGTTTATATTTGGAATACATCAACAGAGGTCAGCGGAATCACAAAGTGAAAACCATGCAGAATCCGCTTGTTAATGCTTTCACAGTGTATGTCTTTAATGTACGGTCTCTTGATAACTGGGAACAAAATACAGCACGCAAGATATAGCGACTTCGCAAAATCTGAATAAATAGCCTCAGAAGTCGAAGTGTACGGCAGTGACTTCGCTATGTCTGCCAGAGATAATTCACTTCTTCCAGTGCACCTGGAAGGGGCATGGAAATCAGTGGGTTACAGATGTTTGGGGACAAAACCTGGTTCCTTCTCAAGGGGGCAGAAAAGGAGATCAGAAAAGGAGATCAGGAACACAGGCCATGGTTTTTACCCTCTGTTGGGAGGGAAAGCCTTGTTTTCACTCCACTGCGCCATTGGTGAACCTAGCAAAGGGTACAACAACCAAGGTACGCTTGTAGGTCCCGAATCTTTGGATATCTTTGGGGTTCATCCTACAAACGAATGCAGACTGGCCAAGAGGCTGGAGTTGCTTCTCTGCTACCCCCATGAGATGGTGGGAGAAAACATTCAAAGGATGCCATCAAGACACCCACATGCCAGTGGGAAAGCAGCAGCTCAGCCGTGCCAACAGCTGAAACTCATCTCACATCACAGAACCTACAGCACAAAGATTCAGCCGCTTCCCTCCACAATTGAGGCTCCGTTCTACCCCAAATTACAGATTCTGCCAATTGACAGTGATGTGCCACACAGATCTTTCTGCAAGAATAAGCATAGTATTAGTTTAATGGACTAAACCAATTCAGTACACCTCTTTATTGTTATCTTATTCTGATATTTCCCCAACATGGTATCCAGCTGCCAGAACTAACAGTCAGGAAAATTCAGAGGGTTGTATAAAATAAAATAAATTAATCAATTAAAAAGTGGGAATGCAATTCCTAGTGGCACTTTGCAATGACTGATTAATATATTTTGAATATTTTCCCCCGTAAATCTGCCTTACTTGATTCCCTTCGCTTGGAAACTGCTATTTAGTAAAAACTAATCAACATGTCAGCATTTTGTTTATTCCTAAACAGCATCATTTGTTATTATTATTACAGCGCCACTTTGCTGTTTGCCATCTAAAGGATTCCAGAGGCGTCCCTCCCCTCGTCGCTGCCTGTTTGACATTCAGGGCGCTCGGCCCCTCTTCCATTGCTATGACAAGGTTATTCCAAGCCTAGCAAAACCAGGTTCTTTGGAAGCCGAAACTTTGACAGACTCCGCACACAGCAAGGCACCCGTGACATCTTGGCGCCTGCCAGCTTCATTCTTGCTTGATTAGCTCTTGGTTACCTCAGAGATAATGTCTGGAGGCACTGATTAATGTACAATAATGGTACATCTCACTGGAAAGATAAGCTTATAGAAGATCAATTAAACAGCAGCAATTTCACAGGCTACAAGCTACAAGAATGGTACTTGCAGCCTTTTCTTGGAGCTGTTTTTTAATCAGTTTCTCCTGCCTGCTCTAGAATTTTCACATAAAACAGTAGCTATCATAGGGGGGAAAAGAAATACCGTGAAAATGAAAGGTGACGGTACCCATTAAAATTACAAGGGAAAATGAATATGAATCAAGGCCCCTGAACATTCCTTCAGCTGTCAGGAGGTTACAAATTCTGCTTTGATGAGAAGACAACAAGTTTTTTCAAATGCAAACTTGCCATAAATGGTACATAGGAGAATGCCATTGTTTCATGCAATTACATTGTTGCCTGGGCAACCATGTACAAAAGTTAATGTAAGTACAGGTTCAATGACAAAGTGGCTCCCAAATTGGAATAAAACTCCATTTACCAGTATAGATGAACCACAGGAAAAATAAAATGACCTGAACGTAACTATAAAAAGACCTGTTCTCAAGCAGGAGGATAAATTAAAGGTTACCTTCCTTTTTTAGTTGCTCATTTTAATAATAATAAAAGCAAAAATCTTTAGGTACTAGATGTTATAATAGACATAGCAATGAAAATTTAAAGAACATGAATCTTAGCTTCCTATGAGGAAACTTTAGAGACATTCATCACGTAAACAACAAACATTTCAAAAGAGAGCTGTTTTCATAAGGGCTTTTAAAACAGACAACAAATTATTTTGCCCAAGAAAAAAGTACCACGGCAAAGTATTTTATTGAAATGTATCCAGAGATTGTTCTTCCAATAATTGAGTTTAATGCAGGTGGGGGAGGGAGAAAGCCCATATTGTACTGGGCAGCCGGTTTTATTACTGGAATGACGCCACTTCTTCCTATCAGCAGCCTAGATTTAACAGCAGAATTATGGCCCATTATGTCTATTGCAATGACTTCTCCGGAACAGGGTGGTCAAAGATCTATCTGCATGTGGAACTCAAACACATCGTTGAACGTATTCGTTAGGGTATTTTGCATCCCTGGTCACACGCCAAAGTGGAGAAGCGTCCAGAAATCACGAGAGAAGGAGAGGCCATGAGACAGCAAAAGAGCAGAAATAAAGACAAAGATCATCCTTGTTATGCACTCCTGTTCTTTAAAATCAAAATCTAATCTGCAAAGAATCCTGCATTTACGTCTCTATTTCTAATGACAACCGCTGCCTCTGATGAGATGAGAAAGGGAGAACTGCCTGTAGAATAAAAGGAATAGTTTGCTCAATTTGGAGGGAGGATTAAAGATATTCTGCTTTCTTTTCTTTCCAAATATGTGAATTATTTTTGGAAGAAAGATAAACCGTTGTGCAGCCTTTGTCACTACAGCCTCAAACAAGATGCCTCAAGTATTTAAAGGGGACAAAAGACAAGAAAACACATTAAAAGGAACAATGCTCTACTACTAGAGACATGGAGTAGCTGACCTAGCAGGTCCTTTCCATCTCTTATTTCTTTGACTCTATGAGAAATAGTACAAATGCATAATAAAGTACAACACATATTCACTAGGACACTGAAGAACTAAAATACACAATAGAATAATACAATTTTGTCTGTTAGGAAATAGTAACTGTGTTTTGCTGCAGAAGTCAGGTAGGAAGAAAAGAGATTTCTGGCTGATGTTGAAAGAGAAAGCTCTCTGTGTTAATCCAGTTGGGCGTGATTTTCACAAGTGCAGAACACTTAGAACTCCACTTGAAGTCAACAGAAGCTGCAAGTGCTCAGCGCTTCTGAAAATCAAGCCCTTTGGGAACTGGTGAAGAACAAAGAGCAAGGAACTTGTGCCTCAGATAAACTGACTGTCAGAATTTGTAGAGCTGCCACCGTCTTCTCATTTAAACATGTTCTTCACACCTTCCTCTGCCTCTGAGTGATAGCTACAAGTCACTCCAATCTGGCACTGGTTGGGCAAGCAGCAAGCTAAGACTCCTCAGTTATGCTAATCCACTTGGGTTAGAATCATCCTCTTGCCAGTGCAAGCCCTCATCTGTCCTCGTTTATCTACTTAACACACCTGTGGTGTTTCCTACCCAGGTTCAAATTATTGAAATGGATACCTTCATAAAACAGCAATTAGGGGTAATCAGTTCATTGGGGTTATTTTGTTTGCTTTGTTTTGTTTTAAATGCATTTTTACAGATCTCTCCAAAACTGGAGGACCAAAAAAGTCCATAAATTATTCGTCTGCAGCACAGTCATCATTGGCCCAGCCTTGCAGAACTGCAACATTATCAAGTCGTCATTATAAACCACAGGTAATTGAAGGTACAAGTTTTTGGGCACCTGTTGGATTAGAGTTATATAACAACGTGGTTAAGAACAAAAAGGGAATTGGACGTTGAAACCGGTCCTTAAAAATGTGCTGGCCACTCCAACAATTGTAGTTTGATCCCAAGGAAATACGGAAACTTAAAACATCATCTCTGTGCAATAAAGAAATGAGATCTTACTGGAATTCTTATGTAGAATAAGAAACTTCTTGGCATGAGTCATAAAATAATAATAGTGTGAATAGTACTTGGCATTGTTTTAGTGCCTTCTATCTCAGAAGCTGCAAGTAACTATATAAAAACAAATGGATTAGGCCTGACAATACACCTTCGTTTTACAGATAGCAAACTGACGGCAGACAGATTTTAAACATCTTGCCTGACAAACACTTGGGAAAAGCTTTCAGCAGAGTCTTTTCAGGACATTCTGGCCTCCTGTGGAAGCAGGGAAAATTATCAGTCCATCCACCAGCATAAGGCAGATGACACTTGCTTCTGAACCTGCTGGGCAGTGACTTTTGAAATGACCCAACATCATGTCCCTCTGCCATCGAGTTCTACATTTTCCAAATCTTTCATTTGGCAGCAATGCCCGACAGCCATCGCAAACATAGAACTGGAGGCAAGCCATAGCTTGTGTTCTTCTGCCCAGGGGGTCTCGAAGGGGATGTTTTGGGGAGAGAGGAACCGGGGTTATCATCATGGGGTTAATAGACACAGGACACAGATCCACAGGGCACCGAGGTTAAATAGTTCTGCTAACAGAAAAACTATGCGTGCTTAGTTAATATTTAAAGTTTATTTCAGAACCAGTCCCTTTAGAAAAGAACATCAAACACCTGAGTGCTAAAATACATCTTTCAATATCTATCCTTCATTTCTGCCTAATGACATATGCTTGGATAGCCACCAATCCGGCGTACTTTGGGAAAGATCTTAATCTGTCAGAAATGGAAGAGCTGTCACACTGAGATAAGCTCAAAGACCACAGTTTTACTAAAACCTGCTATCTGGAAATTCTTTCTGCAGCAAGGTAAACAGTTCCAGCTAACCCACTTTCCACAGAGTCAAAGGAAAGCTTTTCAAAGGGTACCAGAGGTTCACCTACCAAAACGCACACGGATTTCTCTACCCCAGCTTATACACTTGTCTTTATCGTGACTGAGCTCCCATCGCAGTGTCAATTTAACAGAAGTGAAACTCAAAATAAAGAAATGTGTGTTTTCCTGTGCACAACTGCCATAACACTTCACCTGCTGGCTGTGGGCACAAAGGCAGCCATGCAGGAACATCAACAGGTGAGCTTCAAACTGATGGAAACTCCAGCTGGGATGCGGATCCTGGGGACAAGCCAGAATTACGTGGTTTACCAGGACCCTCAGGTTCAGCCACGACACCTCTTACTGACCAGAGAAAATTCTGGGTGTGCACTGTTGGCGGTGTATTATTAATGTACTGCTGCATAAAATTAACACAACAGCGAGGAAATATTGGCTACAATCCCAGTAAAAAGCTCTCATCTGAGTGCTATTACTAATGAGTGGAATTAAATTGTTTGCTTTACCTTCTTTCCTAAGTGATACAAGAAGTATAATGTGAATTCCCAAATGTAGCACGGACACTTTTCAAGCTTCTATAGATTTTGAAGACTGGTATAAGAGTCATATGGGCCCCTTCAAAAAATAAAGGGTTTTATATATAAGGTATGGAGGAGTATTTACTTCATCTCACCTCAGGAGTGGAGCTGCAGTGGTAATACACGGATCAACATGCCAGCAGGGCTAGGGATCTTTGAAGGATCTTGGCATGTGGAGCTCTCCTAATCTCACATCTGATGCTCTTTATCTCTCAAATACAGTATGTTAGAGAGCAATGTGGAAGCAGAGCTGACGAGTTCCCCATTTACCAATAACTTGAGCTAAAAAGAAGACATTTCCAGGAGTTTAGAACTGTCCCAGGGTCAGCTCGTGCTCATCCTCTGTATTTGGAAGCAGCTAAGAGGAAGATTGATTTACAGGCGTGACTTTGGAGGGTGCCTCCAGCACAGTGAGATCGTCCAGGACCACGGTGTCCACCACGCTTGGCTCATTGCAGCAGGAAGAAAGATCTCACCTGCACTTTTGATCCCGCACCGCAAAGGTTCCCAGCTCCCCGTTCGCGAACACTCGGGCTGAGCACAGCGGAGCGGAGCGGCGCGGTGGCAACGCACTGACAACCCCATTCCTTTCCAATTAGCATCTCAGCTTCAGCTGACGAGTCAGAAAGACAGAGCGGGGGAAACAGCTCTGCGAGACAGTGATGCTCGGCGCAGAAGCTCAGCAGACAGGGAAATAATGTAAAGGCTGCTTGATTTGCAAATTGACTCGAGCGGCAAAATCAGTTTCCTTATTATTATTTTACAAGACAGAAAATTAAGGGGGGGATATATAATTAGATGAAAATATTTAAATCTCAAAGAAAATATCAGGAAAATGTGAAGAGTTCAGCAGCTTCTTAAAACCGCTGTGGAAGTAGCAGGCAGGGGGAGCTCCTCTCCTGGCCAGAGGTGCAAGAACAACCAGAAGGTCCAGGAGCTGCTGCCATCACCGAGCTGAGGCAAAACTGGCCACCTGCTAATTAAAGGGTCCAAATTAGCTACCAAAAATTTTTATGGCCAGTTACAGGCTGAGTGGATGCAAAAGTGAGGATCTATTACAAATGGCATTTTTGGTGAAAATGAGCTACACTTCAGATCTATTTTCCCTCGGGGTTTTGAAGAAGGGGGACAGATGGTTGGATAATTTATACCATTTGGCATGCAGTTACATTTGGAAAAAAAAAAAATAAGAGAAAAGAAAAGAAACCAAGAGAGACAGACAGACATGAGCTATACATATCTGAGCAGAGATGCAATCATTTTAGACACAGATTTGCTCAGGCAACACCACCAGTATGTGTCACTAAATATTATAATGGCAATTTTAAATGAAAGATAGGGATTGTTGACTCCACTGCAGAGAATTTAGGGCTACATGAACACCAATTTTCTAAACACTCACTTTTGAGGATCTCAGGAAGCTCTTGCATCCATTTGTTTACATTAATACACAACCATCCTTTTCACTTCATATTCCCATTCACCATGAGGTCTCAGGTTTTGGTGGTTTACACCCTCCAGTACTTTAGACCGAAATAACCACTACCACCTTTCTTGTACAGCGAGAAAAAGGTAAAATTCTAGCTAATACTATTTCTAATACTCTCAGAAATAATCATATTAACAAAAATTCAAATGTTATGTTCAAGTGGCGTTTCATGAACTTCAGAGCACCTTAAAGTAGAGATGAACGCAATGGAGTAGCAGAGGCTCCACATTCCCAAACACAGACGTGGCAAATCATCCACAGGGCACTGCAATGGGAAGCTCAGCAAATTCAGGGTCTTTTCAGCCTGGCTTCCCAAAGAACTGAGTTTATGTAAAATCCCCTCTAATCTATCAATCTTCACACCACTGTACCCAGCAGCCAATTTTAACCAAGTTTCTCAAAGACACCCAATTGCTGTTGCAGTTAGGTGGGTCATACGGAGATAAATAACGGAGGGACGCTCAGCCTAGATCCCCAGCTGAGGGAAAACCCTAAACTTAGCGGTGCTGTTCCACACCACAGCACCCAAATGAAGCAGTGGCACAGGGGAAATCATAGTCCATGGCTTTCCACATCCATCTGGAAAACACATCCCAACCAACTCATTTCCTGGAGGCGGGATACCCACCTCAGCAGCTGGGATTTCCATCCTCAGCACCTAACATTTACTCTCTTAAATGCATTTCTCACACAGCCACCTCAGGAAGATCTTGGAAAAGCCAAAGCAATCAGAATACTCCAGGAAAGCTGTGTCAAACCTAAGGCTGTAAATATTAAAAAGCCATTGCATGAATATTGCAAAGCTGAATGCTGCAGGTTGGCAGAAAGCCCACGGTTGCCAGTGCCCTTGTTTGGGAAGGGAAGGCCGACCCCCAACCAGCCGCACGGGGGCCGCACGTGTTGGTGTTTATCGTGCGTATAAATACGCTCTGCTCTGTTGACCAAGTTTGCAGAACATTTACAGTAGTTATTAAACCCGACCTGTATTGTTTCAACCTTTCCAGAGCTTTGCCAATGTTTGTACAATAGACGCTCCCATCTACAAAAGAAAATGGGGAAAAAAAAGTCTAAAACTAAAGCATTATATTGGGCGCAGAGGCCCGGACAGACTCGGTGGGCTTCTGGACAAAGGTGGGAGAGCAGCCTGGGTCAGCTGGTGCTGCAGCCTCAGGAGATGCTGCTTTCTAAAAGCCAAGGCACAAAGCAGCAGCTCTGTCCCAGCATCAGTTGCTGTGGAGGCAGCTGGGTTTGGTACAATCTGCCGAATTTACACCAAAAAACCCCGTTGCGACTTGTTGGTGTGGCCTGGGAGAGAGGAACCGCAAGAGCCAAGCTGGACAGCGAGGACAAACCTTCCCAAAGGCGTGGAAGGAGATCCTCAGCATCCCCAGGGTACGCACCCCGGCCAGACAGCCCGGCTGTGTTCCCTGGAGTTGGGGTTTTGGGTGTGAAACCCGCTATTTCAGGATTCAAAACCCAGACGAACCCCGCCACAGTAACTCTGACCTTGTTCTGAAAATCCCAGTCATTCCCACAGGGAAAAAAAGACCCCAAAGCGAATCCCTTACCAGAGGAGGAGTTGGTGAACACCTTAGACACATCTCTGGCACCAGAGGTTTTTATTCACTGGGCTTTTAATTTGTTTTCACAGCGGTTTGAACAAATTGAATTTGTTAATTAAAGCGGTAAAATGAAATGCTGAACATTATTGACTAGATGCTAATTACATTAGAAGAGATATCGGGGGAGGGAGGAGTCCTTGTTTTCAATAGCCAGGACAAATCATATTAAGAGAGACAAGTGATCAGTCTGAGCCCAAATTCTGCAGGGAAAAAAACTGTTTACATGTTGTGGTTTAACGTTTATCATTCATGATCTTCCACTGGCAATACCAATAGAAACATGATTACTGCGGCTTGCTATTGTGCTTCTTTTCAAATTTCACTCTAGTTTATAACAGTCACTAAGCAGAGGTCATCGCCCAATTAAATGCAACGATGCTCACTGCGCTAATCAGGAAGGACACGATTTTAAAGGTAGCCTCATGAAAATGCAAGCAGCTCACATTCCATCTCTGGAACGCCCTGCGAGTCTTCAAGCGGTAACTTTTAGTATTAAAAAAATTCATATCAAGTTGATTGTTTCGTTTCCTTATACTCCCTTGCATTTTAGGACCTTTATTCCCATATTAGCATAATATTTTTGGTACAATTTTAATTTTACCCTTCACGTAGTTGTATGAGAATGACTAGAACTTCGTGTTAGTCTATTCGATGTAACTAGACATGGATCTATACCATAATGCTTCCTGTTCTGTCCACTACACAATTTATGTTATGGGGATACATGGCCCTAACTCTATGTGATTATTTGTAAACGACATGCATTAATTGTATGACTATGATCACTGTCTTCAAAGGAAAACTGTAGAATCCCATTGGTGTGAAAATGCCAAGAGATCTTGGCTCCTGAGGCACGTAAGTGATGTCTGAAAATACAGCTGAGCCCCCGATTCACTTAAACCATAGTTGAAGTTGTACCCTACACACATAAATTTCTTTCCAGATTGAAGCTGTACATACCCAGATGTGAGTCAAATAAAACCCAGTTTATGCTTTCAGAGCTATGTTGACTCTGCGGTACGAACAGGAACCACAGCGATTGCTGGAAGCTTTTCTGTGTCCCTGCCATCAGATGGTGATTCCGAACACAGCGAGAGGATCTGCTGAGTAAGAGGAACCATTTTCAGATGGGCAGTTTTCTTCCCCTCCACCGTGCTCACAATCATGTTCCTTTTTTCGAACACCACCAGGATACTCAGCGCTGCACAAAAACAGGAGGAGGCTTTTAGGAAGAACGAAGGCATTTTGCGCTAAAAGGCATCGAGTCTCCGCTGCTCGTAAATACACTGCAAACAATAGATGATGTCGCAGTATAAAGAAACAAAGAACAATTGTAACATAGAGAATCCGGTTTCAAGCTTGCCGGGCAGAGGGAATAAACACTGCTCTTCCTTTAGAGTCGCAGCAGAGAAGTGGCAATAAAATGATAAACAGCTGATGAATGCAAATGAAATATACTGAAGCAACAATTTCTATGCCTAAGAAATAGGAGCAGAGCAAAAAAGCAAACTGCAACCATCAGTAACAGCAAAAGCAGCTGCAAAGCAAGGCATGACCACCTGCATTAGCTTAAGCAATAAGTGCAAAACAGCCCCGAGCACAGGGAAGGTGATAAATTAAATGTTCTTAGCTTGGGCATGTTGAGAGGGTCTTAATAGGGACAAAGAGAAAACAAACAGTCTTCCTGTTAGCTGTTAAGAGCATGTCTTTTGTCCTCCTTTCCAGTATGTACAAACAGCACACAGAACGGCCTTAATGACACGGTTCTTTTTTATTTCTTTTGAGAAGTTAATTGCCTGACAGCAGCACAATCTGGCTGGGCTCAGTATGGTCCCAGCATTAGGAATGCTCACCCCATGTATAAACACGCATTCAAGGGGGCTCATTGGATTTGTGTATTTGCACAAGGAACCCTCCGAGCATGGTCAGTGTGGTAGCCCTGGGAACTGTGCTGCTCCAGAGCCTCTCCGGCCTGGAACAAAGCCGGTCAGGTCACTGCACGTACACCGGGAACGGCTCCATGCACGTGCAGTCAGCCCAAAAGACTCAGTATGGACTTAAAATGCATAAGTAAGGTCTAAACTGCAACTGATTTTCACAACGGTTCTAACTATTTAGGAAAGCAGCAGATTCCTCCAAAAATAGTTCAGGAAGTTTGCCTAACATGCCTTTCATAAAGGACATAGAAAGTGACCTTATAGTATGGAAAACCAGATACGATACAGACAGCTGACAATTACGGCATCGGCTGATGGGTCTGCAGAGGCTCCTTCACGTTACAGATGCACAACCTGGATCCCCCGTCTCCTAAGATGACACCAACTTCAAACAGAATCAGGAGCTTATTCTCAGCTTGTTCATTTTTAAAGTTTTGACTTAGAGACAGCAGAATAACGATCAGAGTATGATCCTCCCTGTCCAACCACATCCTGCTCCTTCACTGAACCAACCTGAGCTGCTCGGGATCTGAAACAAACAAAATCTGGTTCTTTGCTCTAATAGTAAATCTGTTGAAAGCCTACGCTCCAAGTTAAGCCAGTCCTCTCATACACCTCTTCCCTCTGCTAGCTCTCTCTATTTATATACACTTGATTTACACTCTATGAGTGACTTGGGTATTCAGTTTGTCTGAGAAGTCTCCTGAACAATTTTCCTTGAGCCTTTTTGAATAAAGCGTATAAAACAAAGCGAAGTTTGAGCTTGAGTCAAAATTCTTGGCCAAAGAAATGGAAGAGAGGAAAAAAGAGAAACCTGAAGCAAATGCATAGAAATGCAGTACAGAGGAAGTAATTACCACTAACGCTCTGAGCTCCTGCTGCGCTGATGGGGTTTTACCGATACTCAGTGTAGGTCTGTCACTCAACAAAAGAATTTAGCTCTATGTTTGCATGAAAGAAGTAATAAATTTGTTACAATCAGCAAGCAAAATCCAAAAGGAATGGACATCTGCCTTGGAATCTGCTTGCTATACAGAAAACAGCTTAATATTGGCAATGAAACAAATCTAGGAAGTGCACAGAACCTCGTTAAAGGAGACGTGCTTAGAAAACAGATATTAAAATAACAGTCCGCTAGTTTGGGATTAGAGATGAGAAACTACTAGAGTGTAGGTTTTAAGGTGTTAGTTTTCTGATGTCGTCAGACAACCTGCTTCTTCAAACTGGGTGGGCACCAGCACCGCACGATGCTGACGGTGGTTGAGAGGTGATGGGGCAACACTGTTCCACCATGCTGTTGGTTTTAATGGTGCCCTTTGACTGCTGGTCCTTAAGAGCACATCAAAATGGTTAAGTTTATAAACAGTACCTGAAGGTGTGAGCATAGAGCTTTCCATCAGAAATGTATACTCAAGAGAGGAGAATTTTTAATTTACCCCTTTGATACCGCACAGATTTACTGTGAATTTATGTTTTATTGATATCTCCCAGGTACATAGAAATAAATGCCCAATATGCAATATGGTAAGTTTCTGTCTGCTCATTTGAAAAGTGGGGTTTTGCCTGTGCCAAGGACTTTGCTGCAGGGCTTCTCCATTCCACTCATATTTGGGCCTGAAGTCAATCCCTGACACCGGAGGGATATCTGCACACACCCCACTTTTTTTTCTTCATGTAGGGCTTTTATTTTCCTTTATTTGGCTTAACAGTTTAACTCAATGTTCTGACTTCATAAGAGAGAGAATTTCAACTTTCCCATGCGATGGAACGTAATTCGTACCTAAAGCTTCACAGGTAATTTTGCCATTGAGCGAGCCAGCGGCACTCAGGGCGGAGCTGTGCAGGACACGCGGCTGGGGACAGCACGGCAGCTCCAGGCAGCGTCACCCGTGGAGCCATCTGTGTTCTGAAAACCCCGTCTGCACTCCAAAGATCAAAACTCTCCACCTTGCCTTCCACCTGCGTTTCAGAAGAGCGAGCATCACAAGGATTGCTCGTTAGAGAGAGCTCCTGGCTCTCCGGCAACTTTCAGGAGCTACAAATGGCTCAGAGGAAACTAAAATTAAAGGATGACCTTAGTGCCCTCCCTCCTGCAGCTCTGTTGCAGCTACCAATAATCTGGTTCATGTTTGGGGAAGTCGGTAGAACATCACCAGGAAGAAAAGCTATGAAAATAGAAAGCCAGGGGTATCAATATAAGCAGCAAATTTGGGCAGCCATTTGAGTTTCAATTTCCAGTAATTCCTAAGTGTGGTCAATGAACATGAAGAATTTCAGTACCTTTCCTCCGGAACAGATTAAAGCTACAGTAAAAAGCAATAAACTAAAACACAAAATAGGATTGAAAAAAGTAGGAACCGAACGTCCTTGGTCAGCCTGACGGACACAGCAACTGCAGCAATTTGTGAGCGCTTGCTGAGCTCCCTCCCAGCCCCTGCCACGCCAGGGACGAGGCCGCACACCGTAACGTGTGTTAGAATCAGGATAGCAACGAGACAAAATGCGTCTTACCCCTGAAAAAAATGCCTCCAATTTGTATTAGGAGCGGGAGAAATTTATATTGTGGTGGTTTGGATTAAATGTGTTGCACGTTTGCTCTTATTTGGATCTGCATCTGTACTGAAGGTGCTGCAAAAGCTCCAACATCAATATAGAGACATGCGCACAGATGTGGCAAACGTTTTCTCACAACGTTCTGCTGGCACAAGTGCACCTACCCACACAAAGCCTGGACTGTATTCTAGCTAAAATGCTCCAAATGAAGGATTTAAAGCTATGAACCTCCCCGTACACGTTTTCTTTCTTCTGTGTGGAAACCGCACGCTGATACGCAGCACAACCCAGATGCGAGGGCTCTCCCAGCGCTGCAGATAAACACAAGAGCTAATCATTGCATACCCATTACAAGCAACGCTGCAGAACTGCTACCAGAAACGATACCCATCACATAATGCTGTAGCTGGGTGATTTAAAGAGGAGCAGCCTGGACCCTGAATTTCTTTGTTTTGCCATTCACGTGCTATGGAGTCTTAGATCCTTTTCAGAGCTGATGTTATGTCAATGCACTCATTACAGTTTAGCTGAGGTCTGTGTATTGTTCGTCATATATATTCACAGCATACAGTAAACTCTAATAGTTCCTTTGGAGCTGTTACACTGTATGCTGTAAATGGTTATTAACAATAGTATTCATTCATTTACATGTAATGGATTCATAATAGCAAAAGTAGAGTGAAAATCTTACACTGTAATATGAAAAGTAGATACTGCATAAAGGCAGCATTTTAATACTCAGTACTCTGACTGTTTTAATTATTTTTTAAATATCAATAGGTCCTGCTTCAGTAGCTTGTAAAATTACATGAAACAAAGCGGGCTTTAAGTCAAAGGAACACAATGAACAGTGTGCATGGCGGCAGAGATCTCCACGGGCTTCTTGTTCCCGCAGGTCTGCCCGTGGTGGGGACAGCAGAGAGCTCCACGGGCTCCTTGTTCCCGCAGGTCTGCCCACGGTGGGGACAGCAGAGAGCTCCACGGGCTCCTTGTTCCCGCAGGTCTGCCCATGGTGGGGACAGCAGAGATCTCCATGGGCTCCTCGTTCCCGCAGGTCTGCCCGTGGTGGGGACAGCAGAGATCTCCACGGGCTTCTTGTTCCTGCAGGTCTGCCCGTGGTGGGGACAGTAGAGATCTCCATGGGCTTCTTGTTCCCGCAGGTCTGCCCGTGGTGGGGCCGGGAGTCCCCTTGCTGAGGATCTCTGCACTGAAACAGCACCGGGACCAAGAGGATCCCACACCTGGATGCCCTGGGCTGGACCCCCGTCCTCCGGCTCTCCCAGCTGCTCCAGGCCGCTGCACTCCACGTGCTGGAAGGTGAACAAAACCACCAGGCAGAAGCTCATATCACCTCCCCAAATCTACAGGCAGGTAGTATAACCTCAGCCTTAATTTGGCATCCTTTACCCACTAAAACTTCGATGGAACATAAATCAAAGATGCCGTAAAAGACCAAAATGGCTACGTGGAACTCCGAAATGAAGCCCCACGTCTCTCAGAAGTGCTGCCAGAGAGGAACAAATTCTTCTCCCTCCAAAAAGGAAAATCCCCAGAAATCTGCTCAGGAAAAACACTCATTTTCAGCCCCAGCATACACTACACTACCAGAACCTAATTTTTCTATTGCTTCAGATAAAAATACATCAAATTGTCCCATTTAGGACAGACAAAGACCCTTCACAGAAGATGTCCAAGGCACCCACTCCCTGCATGCACAGTGAGGAACATCTAATTGAACCTGACACACGGTAACCTATTGCTGGTATGGGGAATGGTGCAGAAAGAAAGGAACAGCTCTGAGGTCCTTCCTAATAGAGAAAAAATAGTCCCTCTTCACAGGTCATTTTAGGGTTTCTTTAAGTTTCAATCCAGCTAAAGCCAACCAAAAGAACAGATTTTAAAATGGAGTTACTAGCAAATCACAGACACACTATGAAGACTGACTGACACTACGAGAAAGCAGCTGAGATTCCAGCAGAGGTTTGTTCAAGTCACATTTTATTTATCTCAGTGTTTAGTACACTTGGGAGTGTATTTTCCATAATTTGGGATGACTTCTATAGTGCTTCTCTCAGCACAGTCTGAGATGGTAGAACAACACAACAATATCAGGTCTCATTATTTCAGCTTAATAATTGGTTTTCTTAGTCATCCAGAAATCTAATGGAAACTGTAAACATCAATACAAATTTAGCTTTAGTCGGTATCTTCTGAATACCACTAATTTAGCCATTAGTTAGATTGCCTCATAACCTAAATGCAATGCCTTTGTTCTCAAGCAACACGCTGAAATAGAAGAGGAAAAACATACATGACAGTCAGGACAAGATATGCGGCTAAAAGGAGTTTTTACTAAAATTCTGAGCAGACTCATATACAACACAAAAGGTATCAGAGCCTGTGTTCTAGAACAGACACAGGAAAAGAAATAGATTTATAAAGCATTCACTGGATAAACTGCTTTTTGAAGCTGGGTCCGACACCCCGTACAATCCACCAGCAGTTATTTATCATGGAAGAATAACTAGCTTGGATACTTGATGGTGAACAGTCAAGAGTGAATGTTGCTCTTTGTTGTCCTGTTTCTTACTGTCATTGGGTTGTACAAAGACACTGACATAAGCCATGTCCTAATCTACCGGTGTTTTACAGATGATGTTTTTGAGTTTACCCTAAAGGTCAACGGTGCCGTTTGTGTTGCTGGCAAGGGTGGTAAAAGAATCTTACAAATCAGTAATATTTTGGAAAACAGAATCAAGAATATTTTAGCTGCAATGCCATTTATTTTTGCCTGTCTATTAAACAACTATCCCAATGTATTTTATGTCTGTAACTATTTAATATAATTAGCTGCATGGCAATGACATTTTTTAGAGCATGGGAGATGAAGAGCTAATACGTTAACCCACAGGACCCAATCTTTGCAAGGTGAGAGTTTGCTCATTATATTCAAATTACTAGAGATACACCAGCACAGGCAGATATATGGTTTATCTTTTCTACAAATATACATAGACCACTCTAAAATTATTTGCTTTTTTTTGGCTATAAATAACTAGAAACACAGACTTCTGGTTCCTCCTAAACCTGAGTCTTAAACTATGCATATCACAGAAGAAACCAATCGTTCTTTTAGATCTGAATGAAAATGTTTACTTCTATGGCATAAATATCTCTTTGTTTGTAGGAATGAAAAATAAAGCTTAATATATTCAGAGCTTCATCGCTATTAGCAACAGCCAAGCCTACTTTACCTCGGATCGCAACTGATTAAAAAGAATATTCCATTGTAATTACCAAGATTGTGCCCAATCACAAGAGCTACTGTATTGCAGTAGCAAAACTTCCCGGACAGAGGGCAAGGAAGGAGGGTAGAAAATCTTAATGTGAAAGCGATTTGTATGATTTGCATAGTGCATTAATCTACAACAAAAACAAAGTCATTTCTTCCGCGTTCTTAGTTTGTACTTTTATATTTAACTGTGTTCCAAGTGGTGCTAATTACCAATGTGATAGTTACAGACTTGATTATCTTCCTGATTTCAGAAAGTCCTGTTGCATGGATAAGGATCTCTGGTACAGAGTCTGTATCGCACAAAGCCGCTCCATCGCCCAATATTGAGTTAAAAGGACCATAAATCCTGCTTGGCAATCTGGTCTGCTGGAATAATGGAGCGCGCTTGGCAGCGGCGGCTGAGCTGTAATTCAAGCTCATCTCCTCAGACAACTGGAGAGGGACACACATGGCCGCAGAACTCATTTCGGAGTCTGAAAGCCATTAAACATCTTTTGCTGGCTCCTACATGAAGAAGTGTGATGCCAGAGCCTCAGTGCCAAGGGATACCCAAAGGGAAGGCATATGGTCTGCTTTCACTTCTGCTGAAGAGTTCATTCTTTTTATTTAAAGAAATAATGCAATGTATGTGTCTTTCTTTATCAACAGCCTGCCTATTTTAAAGGAGGAATATTGACTTACAATTTAATCATATACGATATTATTGCCTCCTTCACACTTTGTGTTTATTGAGTCTACAAACTGTGGGATGTGCAACAAAAGGAGGGAAAAGTCGCAAGAGGGAGCCCAGTGGGTTTCGTGTTCCTCCAAAGAGCACCTTGAAAAACACAAGAGGTGTCACCCATCTGGGCTCCACCAGTCACCCAATAAACCACAGCATGGACATCACCTGTCCAAGGGACCAGGAATGCTGCTCCTCATGTATGGCAAATACAAAAGATTAATTTTCTGGCAGAAATGAAAGCTTGTTAAAGCTAACAGCGCTTCCCCTTGTGTACTCAGCCCTTACGTGGTCTAGTCTCATCAAACCCCTCATTCCAGCACACAACTGAAGCCTACAAAATTAATGGCAATATCATTAAAGTTGTCAGTGTAGGGTTTTAGAACTGGTGCAGAAAACCCAGAGCTGGTTTAAAGCAACTGGTACAGCAAAAGCTTATTGTGAGTCTTTTTTCCATCCCCTATAGGAAATTGTAGTTGCTGTAGGATTCACAGCATGGCTTTGACATCAACCCTAAATATAACCAGCAGCCAGAAATAAGGAACAGAAAGAGCAGGTACAAAGAAACGGAGGAAATCAGTGAGAAGAAACTGGAACGCTATTAGATTTCTTCACATCTTTTTACCAAGTGTATTTGTACAGGAAAAGGAGTGGAGATGGTGCTGCTGTATAAGCAGACTGATGCTCAAGCCTTTTAGTTCTCCTCTTGCAGCTCATTTAAAGCCTCAGTGGTATTTGTTGAATCAATACTCGGCAGCTGTTTTGATAATTTCTCTCTGATGGTGTTTTTTCTGCAAGGACAGACAAAGGGGAGAAAGTCGCATCTCAACAAGGCCCAAAGTCCTCAGAAGTTTCTGAGGCAGAAACAGGCTGAAACGCCAGGTACAACGTGCGGAGATCAACACCATGAAACCCCGCAGCTGGTGGTCTTCACCAGCACTCGGTGACCGAGTCAGTGAGAGAATGAACGTGGCGAGACAAAGCAAAGGTAGCATTTGTAACAAAAGTATAAACCAATTTACATACATCAACTCATTGTCATAACATACAAGTTAATCTTTAAATACCTGCATCAGCAACTCTACAAAAATCTGGTTTCTGAACATACCCAATGCAAACTGCATACAGACCAAATCTGAAATACTATGAAAAATCTACTCCTCTGCCCCTCGACTTCTACTCATTTAGGAAATGGAAATTTCTCAATTAAATGATTGCATAAAAACCAAGTTTCACAAAAGAGTTAAAAACCAAGTCAGATAAATGAAAGCAGGTACTACTCCACTTCCCAGAGTAAACACACTAATGTAGGGCTAATTAATCCATTAAGACACAGGCTACAACAAGACAATGAAACCGAACATAGAAACATCAATTTTATAACTCACTGTGCTATAATTATTCTCTGGCTCAGTGAATGCATATAGCCTTTCAAGAACCTACAGTGCCTTTCATCTTACATAAAGCATTAAATCTTTAACTAACCCACACGCAGGAAATACAGCCTTCTGTAATGTTCCCACGTTGCTCCCTGCACACCGGTAGATATTGCTCATTTATAGTAAAATCTGACTATTTGTAACATCTGAGGAGCGCTGTCTGAATGCTTTTTTCAGACGTGTGTGTATCTCTGCCCCGATTGCATCTTCCACAACCACATGTCCAAGAGGATAACACATTTCTAAGCAGCAAACTAAACTGTTCATGGGCAACACTGGGAAGAATTCAAAAACCAGCATGAATGTTAATAGTTATGTGTAATTGGGGGATGAAGGCATTTCCTTTTAAAATCCAGGAATAGGAACGACCCCTTGTAAATAATACAGCACAGTTTTTAGTACAAGTCATCTAAACACGTTTTCCAAGCAACATTCATCCAATTGAAATTGCACACAGAAACCCCAGTGCAAATCAAAATAACGTGATTCAGGAGTTCCGCTCATATCTGCTATAACTCCTGAACATGAAACAGCGCGCCATTTGCACGGCAGATCCTCTCTATATTGTCCTGTTCTCCATGCACAGGACAAGAGGAGTTTGTCTACATAGGGAGACTGAATCCATATTACTCATGTAGAATTTCAAACAAGATTCTTCCTATAAATTATTTTTGAGGTTTACTCAAGTAAACCATTAAGCATTTTTCCCTAAAGTCTTTGTCCTTTCAAGCACAATCAATACTTTGTGCAGGATATATTGGTAATCGTGGTTTATTTTTACATTAAAATACTGATTTACAACACTTCGCTCTGCTCTGGCAACACCACACACACACACACACACTCCAGGTTAACTTGCTGATAACACTGGCACAGGGAAGCCTGTAAGCTCATTCTGCATTAGGATTTCTGTAGAGCTGAATAACAACAATAAGCGGAAAATCATTCAAAGGTTTTCCCGTAAAACACAAGGTTAGTAGCCGATGGCCAACTTCACCAGTTTCTTTTACCCCTATCGAAAGCAAATCACCGCCAGGCTATTTGTTTGCCTTGAAGCTACAGAAAGCAGGCACTGAGCCCTCGGCTCTGTCGTTCCTGATCCTGTCCTTCCAGCTGGTAAAAGTGCCAGTTTGGTGCTATCAGATGCAAAGAATCAATATGCTGGCAGACACCAAGTAGCGCGTTGAGCCATCAGACCATAACAGCCTGAGATCAATTCTATGTTTTCCCTTTTTTGTGTTGCTTTTTCCCCTACTGTCTTATCCGTAGTCGCTGGATAGAAGCCTTCTATCAATCAAGCAAAGTCTCAACAAGGCTGATTATTAAGCTGCTCAAAACAGGGAATAAAGATCAGATCTCATTGTTCTCATGGAATATGCTAGAATCTGCTTTATTTTGCAGTGATGCTTTTTCTTTGCCACATTAACTTGATGACAATTTTAATCGACCCAGAGGGTTCCAGACTTCTGAGGAATGTAGCTGAGACTTTCTAAATATGAAGGGTCCCTGAACGACTGGGAAGAAAACTTGCAATGTCAGTGATATCAGCATTGTATTTACCTTACTTGATTCTGTTTGCACATGTTTCTACAGAAACCAATGGCCACAAATCATTTCTGTGAGTGCTTGGAAATGTCTTCTCTACAGCAATCAAAATTTATGATTCCCCCCCATCCTACTGCAAAGCAAATCGTCTTCCAAAACTGTTCTTCAACACCTGGTTCCTGCAGCAGAGAAAACTGAGTGCTTTTGGTGTTTTCCAGCTTCAACAGAACTAATCCTGAAATATGAGTTGGCCATATATTTATGTACATCGCTGGACGTAGGCCACAGCGAGAAGACGATTTGCAGAGGTGTGGGACTTTAGGTGAGCCAAACACCACCTCCGCACCGGATTCATCCATCCTCATCGGCAATGGAGCTGATCATCTGAAGGATGAGTCAGGCCGCTGTAACACCGACACAGCAATACGTTTCTTTACCGCTGCATAAGAGACAGGAGCTGACTATTTTCTTCCCACTTAGAAACTGAGGTTTTAAAATTAGGCAATCCCATTGTAATTTTATCATAATTAAAGACTGAGGGGTACAGCCATAGCATTGCTCTCTGAATTCACAAAGATTCATTCTGGGATTTCTTAGTATCCTGTAATTAACTCAATGAAGAACCTTGAAATTCACTTAGCAATTAGCAGTGATGAACAAAAATGAGTTGCCTTTAAGGCACTTAGGCCATATTCACACATCCTATTTTCAGAACCAAGCTGCTTAATTCCCACACCTGCAAACCAGGCTCCTGGATCTGGAAGGATGATTCAGACAGCTTAAGTTAGGACTGAAGGTTTTTTATATCCAGAATGACACAATTTGGATCCTAGCGCACGCATTACTCCTCAGCAAACTGCTCTCCTCCCTATTGCTGCTCCCACTGAGTGCTACCTGGTCTCTTATTCTAAATCTGAGATGTGCCACATACAAAGGCTGTAAATCCCAGGTCAAACAGCTGAAGGCCAGCGTCGCGTGTTGCCGCTGATACTGTCGGGAAGGATTTTGAGGATGTCTCAGCGTTATATGTGTCAAAGAACCCAGTAAAAACGCCCTGTACTTCAGGGGCTTGTCAGTAACCCACAGTTTGGGAGGGCAGGAAAGCAGGTGGCTGTGAACCCGTGCTTTGCGTATTCAAATGTTTGATAAACTCTGCTACTACAATTTGGTGGTGCTGTACAAACGCCAGGATTGGTGCTCTTTTAAAAATGAAATATTTAAAATCACTATATATTGCATTATCCCTCCCCTGTGCCACCAAGGAGGGCGCCAAGCAATATTCCTCATAGAAAAATATCTCATTCTTCACCTCACATTTGCTGTTTACACCTGTTCATCACAGCAAACATCCCTGATTAAACACATAATCCCATTTCTTCTGTGATGTACCAGTAACCAAATAATTAAACTACTTTTTATTTTGAATCAGTGTTTAAATAATGAAACTGATAAGAGATGTTATTTTATCTCACTGTGCTTTGAATCTGTTTCACTGTGTGGATGCTGGGAAGGTGTTTCCTCCGACATGCTCCTGGATGCCAGAACACTGAGGTCAAGGGCTGGTTCTTTCTAGAATCCACACCTGAGATTCCCACTGAGTGCAGCAGCGACCAGCCAAGGCAAGCGATGGGAAACCGGTCACTGCGATGTCTGCAGCTTTGTACACCTGGATGGGTTCTAGATGTGTCAGAGATTCATACGAATACTCACAATGTGCTGTCTCAATATCAGTAGATGCAAGCACTTTAATGACAGACTGTGCTAACCTCCTTTCTTCTTCGTTTTTAAATTGAGAATTGCTTATAATATGGAATCACTACAAAAAATAAAAAAAGTATTTTTAAATAAATCTGTACTCTATGAGAAAGATACCTACAGCTTTTTCTCTTCCCATGAAATGGGAAGACGCCTCCAGTTGATGAGAAAGCAGTTCTTCCTCTGTGATTAGATGTCTCAAAAGAAATATTACCATTTATAAAAAAATCAGTATTTTACTAAACCGTCAACAAAATAAGAAAGCTCTAATATTCACCCCAAGAAGTTCATAGGACAGAATTTTGGTTCGTACTGGTAATTGTGAGCGGCATTGGGCAAAGGCTGACCGGGGAGTTTCGTGGCAGCCCACGCGGGGATGACGCTGTGGTCTCCTGCTGATACCTGATATTTAAAACATATCCTGCTCAATAACACACACTTTATCACCCTGCTGTACCTTACTCTGAAAAGTTTTTACAAAGTCTGCAGCTGACATGCGTCATTTATTTCCACTTGAGCTAATTAAAGAACCATGATTGGAAAAGCACTCCATTAAATGATTTACATTTGGACTACAAAGCTGGGCAAATCTGGAGTTCTGTGATAACCTCGTTCCAGTATTTTTAAGGGACAGATAGAGAAAAGTGAAACAATACCAAACAGATTAGGGCATTATCAACCCAATTAAGGAAGAGAAAGAAACGCTCAACTCTTGAATGATTTGGCCAGTAATGTTTTTGTGTGCGCCTGTTTATTTCTTTATTATTACAAAGCAGTGACTTGCACCTATAACGTTTTATCTGTGTTAATATTAGAGCACTTTAGTCAGTGGTGGTTCAATCTCATTTTAGTGAACCAGCTGCCCTTCATCTCCTTAAAGGCAGGAGAAGAAAGGTAGGAGGAACCTTACTTTAAAGGTAAACTTATTCACTTCTTTGGTGGGCCTGGACCCAGTGGTCCAGCCTAGGTGCCCATCGGCACGAGGGCATTTGGTCACTGACTTCAACGGGAACAGGAGGGGACCACCGAGCTCCAAACCGCTCTCCCAGAACTGTAATGGACAGGGACACAAGACACCCATCGATCAGCTGGGATTCAAAAAGCAGATTCCAAACAGAAACTTAAGAGACAGTATTAAGTACAAGATGGTGATCAGAAGTTTAGGTGCTCTCAGTAGAATTCAAGTTAAGTGATCCAAATGCACGAAATTACAGCAGAACAGAAAACTACCTGTTGCACCTGGATACGCCAGAGTATGTTAGAGCATATTTCAAGCTTTAACCACAAAATTCCTGAAGACTTTGTGGATGAAGAATAGGTCTGAGAAACAACTTAGTCTTTATACTTTACTCCTTTGTGATCATGGGAAAGGAATTCATCTTATTTACTCCATCTTTAAAATCAGGCTAAATATATATTCATCTTCAAGCAGGGCTGAGTTATGGATGTCAATGGCTGTGTAATGGCAACGGATCAGGTAAAAAAAACAACCTAACAATTTCTCTTTATCAGTGAGACAAGCTACACTGAACTTCATTTTCTTGCAACAGAACCATCATATCCATGCCTTCCTCCTCTGTGTCTCTTTGGTAATCAAATGATTGTACTCTCCTACATTTCGAAAAGCTATTGATAAAAAGAATGCACATAAAGTTTGCCATGGAAATCTGTTGGACTGTAGACCTGGAGTGCCAGCGTCTTTTGAGCTTACATTTCTTTCATATACTACAAAAGACATTTTGAAAGCTGAAATAAACAGCTAATCAGCCTGCTACCTTCTAGACATTATTCCAAGAAGAGTGACTTTATGGTGTTAAAACCCATGTAGCCCATCTGCAACCTGCTCACAGTGAACCAGAGATAAATCACACTGACACCAGCAAAACCACCTTGCCATGCTTTGCGATTTGCTGCAGCAACTGATGTAGGTCCTGGAAAGAACTGAGGAATTAACAGTTAGATGGAAACACAGAAGACTTGAGCCCAGTTGCCAGTCAGAGCCAAACATCTCCATGCTAGAGTATTTTACCTTGTGCTTTAGAAAGCTGAGATAAAAGAGCTGAAATTGCAAATTTCGCAACGTTCAAAAATAAAATACCATTCACTTTCTGGGGTAGGAAGCATATTCAAGAGGGCGCGTTATTGCAGAACTCACGAAGCACAAACATTTCTGGGCTAACCTGTGTGTGGTTTAATAGAAAACAGATTGGCATGATCAAATGATGTGCTATTCTTCATCATTGATCTCCCGTTGAAATCAGTGCAACTCCCTTCTTATTGCTCTTCAACGCAGGGGTTAAACTGTTGCTACTAACTTATATCTACATAAATTACATGGAGGAGGCGGAAGGTCGAAGTTAGGGTGTGAAAGATCTCTCGACTGTGTTTGTTCCAATTTCACATAATTAAAAGCATTTATAGTCACATAAAATTAATGCTTTGAGCTTTTAAACAGTTATTGTTTGCCAACAGCGTTTATATTTTTCACTTGCCCCAGTTATAATCAAAATAGCCCGTGGATCCTCAGTGATCGGTAAGATACACAAAGCAAAGGCTACTCAAGAAATTCCATGATTTGGCATATTACATTATTTATGCAAGCTTAGAAAAAATAAATCATTTTGCTCCTGTTGGATGAATGTCATTAATGGAAATGTAACTCACATCATCTTGGCTTGAGTGATTAATTAAAAGAAAAAATAGTTAATCAAGATAAACTTCCGCACCTAGCTAACAGAGGACTGAAAGTTTATCATGTCTAAATATGTTTCTCATACATTTACTGCAAATTAGTTTTTGAAAGTGAATTTCAAGGTCTACTGACTCTGAGGTTCACTAACTCAGTTTTCATTAAGTTTTCACAAATGATCTACTGTAGCATTATTCTTTTATAGTGGTGCAGATTTAAGGCACACTATGAAAAGCAATTATACTGTCAGAAAAGTGTATTTTGACTTATTAAAAAATTGAAAGGTTTCACAAAACTATTTATTTTGATGTTCGTTGGGAGGGCACGTTGACAGTGTCACGGAATAAAGCGTTTGTCTGGGGTGCATCTCAGCCTCTTCTCATCATGGCTCCTCATCGAAACCTGAGACCACCTTACTCAGCAAATACATTACAAACCTGTGCAGACAATAAATACGAGGTATTTTGTGATTCTGCCCCACAGCCGGCCAGCTGAATTTATTTTGGTAGGTCTGTATTATAGTAACAATGCACATGTGTTTGTTAGAAGTATAATAATTTTGTTTTAGTAAATACTGAAGATATTTAAAAGGAAACCTAGATATTTAACAGCCTTACAGTTGCACGATTCATGTCAAGAAACAATTTTGTCCAAATTTTGTGGATCACTTGTTTCAACCGAATTGCATTAACTTTTTCTGATTACCTCGTTATCTCCCAGAGTGTTATTTTCGTATCCTATTTGAGCACTATTCATCTAAAATAACTGTGGCTCAGAGAATGGCCATAATGCTGTCTTGTGGTGAAGGACCAAGGAAAGCTTAAAACATGAGAAAAGGATTTACCCTTCAATTGTTATACGGCGTCGAGGAATAAATTCAGCTACTTGCCTCTTGACTTGCTTTTCAGCGCATGTGACTAAGAAGTATTTCAGGAAGAGACAAAAAGAGTGTGATAATTGATTCAACTTTACCCTTGATCTTCTTACACAAAAGCCACTGTAGGAGATATAAGAGGAAGAAGAGATGAAATCGCTGCTTAGAACAGAGCTGCCTCCAGAAGACAACGCTTACAGTGGTATCAGCAACCAAGCTTTTCTTGCCTCTAAAAAGAGTCATTTCTTTTTTATCCGTTTCAATTAGGTTACTTCAATTATTCTGTGCATTCACCGTGAAAAACAAAAATTCCTGAATCTAACCTATTTTCCTAGTCTCTGCCAATTGTGTAATCATGTAGAGTGACACGAAACACTTAACCAGGAACTAGGAGAAAGGAGTCAGGCACTCAGATGGTTTTCTTTCCACACATCACACGATGGCCAGAATAGAAAAGAGCAAGCTGGTCTAAGATGCATGAATGTACTAATGCAAGATCTGCAAGAAATAAGCAGGAGGAATAAGAAGTCTTAGTCAACTATTGGAAACCCCACCAAAGAGCTTTGTTAAGCAGCAAGAGTAGGAGAAATGATGCACAGGAGGGCCAACTGGGGGCTGAGCATGACCAACAGGGAAGGAGAGATCAGGGAAAGGGACACGGAGCAGCTAACGAGTGTTGAGAAGGGAAAGGCAGACAAGTGTAAAAATGAAGACCAAGACCTACTTTCAAGACCAATCACTTCAATGAACTGAAGGGTTAGATAGCATAGAAAGCAGGTGTAAAGATGAAAGACATTCAAGACAAAAACACTTCAGGACACAAGTACAATTTAGGCCAGTACAAAAGAAGCACGCTCATTTTAGTAAGAGAACAAATTGGTGACATCATGAGCACTTCAGTGACCTAAAACACAGCAAGAGATGGTACAGAACATGAAAAGTTTACCAAGATTACAAAACACGAGTGGACTATGGAAAATGGAACCAAACAACCCAAAAACGACCAGGACACAAAGTGAGAAACAGCTAGGCAGGTCCAGAAAGCTCGATACAAAACCATTCAGCTTCATTAACAGTAGACACAGATGAAGAAAACACTGTCCACTGCTGTGCACAGAAGAAAACTAGCAGCAAACACTAAGACTGCTGAAACATTTTAAACCATATTGTTCCAACCCTTCTTTAAAAGAGAAATGATCACATGGACGTTGTGTTCGGAGAGCACGCACAAGACCACGTAGGTAGTATAAATAGTCATCATGGTGTTCTTACCATTTCCACTAGCACAGTATGGTTTTCATTTCACCCTATAGCCACTTGCCAAAAATGGCCACCACACCATAAGAAAACAACTCTATTTGATATTGCAGACGTGCTGCGTGGTAGACACCGGCCGCCGCTTAAATGCTGACATATTGAGATTTCGCTATTGTTATTGATTTTCCTTTATTTCATTGATCCTAGAGGTCACGCACTCTTATTGTTTAAGCTATTATATAAATACTCAATACATCTATTAGGATATTTACTTTGAGAAGTAGAAAAGAAGGTATTTAAAAACTACACAAAAGTTTTCGCTATAACTTATGGTACTAGAAACAAACTGTCAATAAGATCCAGTTCTTAGGTGCAGGTAATGAGTTTTTTCATCAACAGGGTCAACTACTAATTAAGCCTACAATCTTGTGAGTCTATGAGGATACTTGATTTAACTGCATTGATACCGGAGATGTGGTTTTCTCTCCATTCTTCCTGTCTACGTTTTCTGTTCCTCCAATGGCTACAGATCATTCCTGTTCCACAGCTTCAAAGCTGTGACTAACATCATTTAAACCATTATCTTCTTTTACCAAACTATTATTAAACAAATTGGTTTCCCCCCAGCCTCTATGATAAAAGAAATCATTTGTTCATTCATTTTGTGTGTTCTCGGCAATGTACTTTTCTTCCTTAAATCGCATAATGGCAAGAATTAAGAAAAACGATCATCTATCTGATGTCAGTAAGTTGGGCAAAGCTATTACATCTGTCACCGTGTAGGAAGCTCTGCCATTACATTAGGACAATTTTTGCAACTAAGATTTTTTTACTCATTCACTCTTCAAAAAATTATAATCATCGTTGAACCTTTTTAATTGTCTCACTGAAAAGAACAACACATAGTGAAAAGAATAAGATTTGGGTTGTATCTGACGGGACTTCATTAGCATGCTGGAAGAACTTGAACTCTTGGTTTAAAATAACCCCTTATTTATGTTCCTCTTAGCGAAAACTTTTCTAGGCTTCTTTTTCTTACACTTCCCTTGTGTTTTGAAGACTGGAAATGTTAGCAAGGTCTTTAAGACATTTGTACTTCTTTGTCCAACTTAGAGTCTAAAGCATTAGTCCCATGAGCTGGATAATAACGAGTAGCCAGTTGGGTCACATTCATCATAGAAAACTAAAAAAAAACCCTGTATCTGCCTACAGAGAACAGCTTTTATAATGCCAAATATTTATGGCATAGAGACTGAATGATGTGCAGGTCTACATGCTCCATGGTCCCACAGGCCTTCTCATCTCCTCATTGCGTGTTCTGCCTGTGCGGCAGGACTTCAGTGGAAAGGATTACGGTGTTCGTGCCAACTATAAAGCCTGCACATCTCCACAAAAGTCTTTTGTAAAGGGATATAGAAAACAACGCAATGACATCTGTGATGAATCAGAGTGGTCACGTGAGAAACACCAACCTCAGCACCCATTCTGCTAAGAAACAGCTGAGATCTGTTCCCGTTTAATAGAACTATTTCTCTTGTTAGCAGAATAAACGGAGCTTGTATTTATTCTGAGGTTAGTTATATAAAATCATTTGATGTGAGTGCCTGCTCATAGAGCCTGAAGCTAGAGGCAGCCCGTCAGCCCCGTTGGTGTGCACGACAGATGGTAGAAAGCAGTGTTTAAGGCACTAGTGGGAAAATCAAGGGAGAGATTTTCCCCCTGGATTCCCCACGGCGCTGCAGCGCAGCCTGCAAAGCCAGCTCCCCATCCTGTGCCTCTGCTCACCTCTCCCCCCTTCTACATGTGAGAGCAAAGCTCGTCTCCCTGCATGCATTATTGTTTGCATTATCATCCCACGGCTGCATGAAAAGGCCCCAGTACCAGAGGGAGCACTTACCAGTGTCCCAGCACCAGCGGTGCTATTACTTTTATACAAACTTCTTATTTACTCTATAAAAGCACCACAGCGTACAAACAGGATTTACGGAGAAAGACACCCTGGCAGAGATTTTTTCTTCTTCTCTCTGGAGAGCTGTTTTGCCATATAACTTGTAAGCCCTTTAAGATGACTGAAAGGGTTATCTGAATTCCATGGTTAGTAAATGAGGGTTTTTGCAACAACTCCATGCAAAGCCAGGGCTGCTGAACCTCACCAGCTGACACTGGCTCCTGCAGGTGCGAAATCACAGATGGGTACATGTCATTACTGCCACAGAAGTGCTACTGAATTCACTAACATTTGCCAGGATGTGCAGAATACTGCACACACAATATGCTATAGAAACCAGGCAGCCCTGGACACCATATATTCAGGATGCTCCGCTGTGTTCAGTGTAATTAGCGAGTGGCTGAACGTGTAGGTCCTACACTAACGCCCGTACCTTTGTTCTTCAGATGTCACCTTGTCCTTTTAAAGGGGATTACAATTCACACCCAAGAGGACCTCGTTTTATGCAAAACAGGTGGCAAGGTCAAAACAAACCTATATAAAGCTTCAGTCTCAGACGTGGTCGTCCTGACTCTGCGTAGTTAGGGATGAGAGCGTGGCCAATCACCAATGCTTATTATTTTTGTCCTCCCTTCCCCTCTTTGTGCCGCAGGAACAAGCCCCAGGCTGCTGCAGGACAGAGCAGGTTCGGTAATGTGGAACCAATTATTCTGCAAGGGAATGGGCTGTGAACCTTCTCACCCCCCACAGCAAACAGCGCAGAAACCAACACGACCTCGTGTTTGTACAGTCAGCACACAGCTTCACATTGATTTAAGTTCTCATTTTTCTGTCTCACTTTAAGACAAATTTTTTATATTGAAATTGCACTCAGGGTAATAACCAATTTACAACTTTTTCCACATTCCTGCTGCAGCCAGATAGATTGTGATCAGAAGTGTTTTAAAACTACAATTCTGCTAATGTTATCTACTTGACAAATTGCCCATAATACGTGAGAAAACCAAACAAAGTTATAATAATCCAGACTTCAGAGAACAAAAGTATCAGCAATGGCTCATTTTGTAGTTCATTTTGCTTCTAGTCAGAGACTTAGATCCTTAAAACGGAACAGAGATGAAGGACAAAGAAATACTGAGAAATCACTCTGTTACTTAACAGGAGCTTTACAGATTGACCACTAAGTTGCAGGCGTCCAGAGGGCAAAACCTGGTCTTTATGTATTTTCTGAGATAGAGAACACTTTCTGTAATGGGAGATTATATAAAGTGGTGAGAGGTAGTATTTTTTTTTTCCAAAAGATAGTGGAGAATAAGTAACTACCGGCTAAGAATTCTCCTTTGCTAACCTGTCTAAAATACAATAATTACATGACAGAGTAAAAGTGATATTGTGCCAAGAGAAACCCACGGCAGCTAATCACACTGCTGGGTGGTTGACCACGTACTTAGTGATATAAACAAATTAATTCCCAAAAGATAGCTAATCCAGCTTTTCGAGCCCCCTAGTAACATTGTGGAGACTGTGCACTAATACCTAACAGCGTGTACTTTATATCATTTGGTGGCAACTTTTCCATTAACTCGCAACAAAGGACTTTTTTATTTGGATTTAGAAATTCCCAAAGCAAATTTCCGAAGGGCAAACTTGTATAACGCCATTTAATTTGCAATGATTCCAGATCCCAACAGTATGTGAGCTCCTATCCAAGCCTGTTCTGTCTCCCTCAGCCAGAAATGCGATGGTCGTAACAACAGACCCAATTAGGGATGTGTCTGCCGCACCAAAACAACTGCAGCCGCTCAGATAAAAGACAAAGGGAAAAACACACAGTCCAAACCAACTTCTATCACACGTTGTGGTTCGACTGGAATCGAACTAAAGGAAATGACGTGCGGTTCTCCCGTGAGCCCTTGGAGCTGGTCTAATTAAAAAACAACACAAAAAGCCTAAATCCCGTTGCTTCACTTGCAAAGTCCCCTCCATTGGTTCAGCAGAGGAGCTCTCTGTCTCCACACAAGATTCACCACGTACTTCCAAGGGGCAAAAAACCAATGACTGTCTCCCAACACACTCATACAATGATTAGATATTATTTGTCGTCATAAACTCAAATCATTAAAATAAAACGGCAGCATTAGAATGCCGTGATGCAATAGCAATGGATGTTAAAGAACACCTCCATAGTGTTTAATTTGTTTTTCTTTTTCCTATTGATTTATTGTACAATCCAAACGCACCCTGGAGCAAAACCTTTGCTTTGATTTGGGAAAACAAAAGTGAAACTATATTTGCTGTATTTATCTCACTGTCAGCCCCAAATTTGAACTTTTGGCTTTCGAGGTACAAATAAAAACCCCAAACGAAATAAAGCAAAAGTATATACATGCCTTGATCCTGTCCTCTGTCAATTCCTATATTGATACAGTGCTTGTGTCTCTAGCGGCACAACCTTTTATTCTTTGAGTTAATTCTTTTCCTGCAAGTGGTTATATTGATAGGAATTTCATACTACGTTCCAAAGTCTTTAACTTTCCCTTGCATATCTTCATTCTTTGCGATTTCTGTTGCGGGACCAGAGCCGACCTCCACATTCTTTTACCATAATGTAAGAAACAACGAATATGTGTATAGTTGGTGATAAATGATACAAACCAGGACACGACACCTGGACAAAAATTCCAATGGTGAAGGAAGGGCCCCTGCCCCTCCTGGAGTTCACCCGGCAGCCCAGCAAACACACAGGGGTTTACACAGGGGCTGAAATTAGATAAACCACTCTGGGAACCCAACTTGGAACACTACGTCTTGAAAACACGGTTATTGATGACTGTTAAAAAGTCCTTTTTACTGTGGTAACTCTTTTTAAAGGGCTGTTGCCTCTATCCCCAGTCTATGGAGCGATGACAAATGCTGGTTAAGAAAAGTAGTGAATTCTTCAGATCCTCTGGTAACTGAAGAAACCAGGTAAATAAGTGAACTGAGTAAAACTGGTGAAAATTTTGCCAACAGAATGTTTTTCTGATACAAGTTCACACACTGTAAATTGATTATTTAATTCTGCCTCCCCTTTTGGCTTGAAAACCTAACAGGTATCAAAGCCTCCAAACAGTCTGCATGGCACCAAACTTAAAGGTTTAAGAGAAATCTGGAGGATAATTTTGTCTCTTGGGCAGCCAGGCTGAATTTAACTGCCTAAACGCAGGAACTCAGTGTAACTGCAAGACCTTCCCCCAGCCATTTTGGGAGGGTGTTGGTCTCCTCTAGACCTCTGCAAATTTGCTGGCCTGACGTGAATGCCTCTGATGCTCAGGGGTATCTAAAAGAGCACTAGAAAACACTTCTGAGCAATTGAATCTCATCCCAAGCAACACCAACAAACTGGAGCCCAAAAAGTGGAAGGAAGATGAAATAGAAGGGCTTCATCTCAGAGATGTTAACACACTTTTCACTCTGCAAAACTAATGACCATGTTGAGAAAGTTATCTCATCACATTTATGACGACTGTAGTTCTAGATCCTGTAAGAAAATGTTTTTCTCACACTTGTAACTCAATTTTTTGTCTTTGATTATCTTTTATATTGCTCCTAACAGCACTTCTGCATGAGCAGGTCACTACAAACACCCTCTAAGCCTGACACCCTGCTCTAAGGGGCAAAGACAAGTCATTCTGAAGAAGAGTTTTCCTTTTTGGAGCGACTATAGGTGATGTAAACTAACTGACAGTATCTTCCATTTATCACCAGGTCAGAGCAGGAACATAAGCAGTTCCTATGGAGCAGCTCATGCATTGCAAATTAACACCTCTGTTTAAATACCAGTAATTTATTCACATACTCATTCCCTTAATCTCAGCCAGAGAATTGCATCAGACTGCAACGGCCACAGGAAGACAAAAATTAGGTACAAGCTAGACACATTCATATATATGATATACACTGTTTTTAAATAAGCCTTTGACACCTGTCCTCAGTATTTAACAAAATAAAAATAATATCTTGCTAAAGAGAATATTAAGAATAAAATCCACTAGTATTTGAACCATTCCACCACCATTCGGCTTTCTATGCATAAAAATCATATTGGGGAATTGTGGTAACTACATAAGGTTTTATACCAGAGCAATGCAGAACAAAAACAGAACAAAGCCACGTCTTTGGTGTGAACTCTGTATTAAGTGCTCACATCTATAAACTAGCAGCAATGGCATTTTAACATATGCAGTTTATTCTCTCTCCCCTCTGAATGCAGGCAGTGGCTCTTCAGCCGACAGACACCAGGATGAAGCCGTGGCTTCGTTCCCAGGAAATTCATCTGTCTCAGGGAGGAAAGGAGACAGTGAAATCAGGATTATGCATGAGAACCAAGTATGGAAACTTAGCTGGATTGACCAGGAGAGGCAAAATAGCCCAGACTCGTGGGATGGCGTAGGAAAAGGCAGAGATTCTCCTGCAGGAGCATGGAACCCTCAGAATGGGCAGGAGCAAACAGTCAGCTGAGATTGAAAATCAAGTCTGAGAATGAAGGGCAAAATGGGATGGGTAGGAGGAAGCAGCCTGGTAACACTGAGTCGGACACCAAGGGATCTGGTTTGTTTTTAAAGAGAAACCACAATACAGCTCTTAGAGCCGAGGAAGAGGGCAGTGGAGCCTGCCAGGCTGGAAACACCAAGTTAGGAGCGTGGTTCATGGATTTCAAGGTCGTGCTCTGTCCATCAGAGAACCCAGAGAAGTTTACAGCGCGAGATGCTAAAAATATTTCTAGATATTAACGCAGCAATGCAGATCACATTAACATACAGCTCTGTAAGAAATGGTATATAAATCAGATCTATTTGCAAAGGACTGGAAATAATAAGCTCATATAGAATGATAAATGTTTGTTATTAATGTTCTGTTGCCTTAATTGCGAGGCTTTTGTTCTCTATTACAGCATGAGAATATTCCCTACAAAACAATTATTCTCCTGATTGTTGGTTAGATTAGCATTTGCCACAGGGCTTTACGCTTCACAAAATATTTGTGCTTGTATAAAGAAAGCATGCAAGGCAGGCAGAGAGCAAACAGTGAAGGCAAAGAAAACAGATCGTGTTTGCTCTTCTTTTATTCTGTAGTTGGTCATACATGGATGGGAACGCTTCCCACCTAAGGAGGAAGTGTCTAAAGTGTATTTGGTGTGCCAAAAAAAATTAGAAGACATTTTAAGACATTTCCTTCAGTTTCTAACACCTTTCGACCAAACCTGGAATCTTCCTATTTGTTCACACACTGCCTACTGACAGTGTAACGTAAACACGATGGAACTGGAGACACAGTAAATAGACATTTCTTTAAAGGCGCTTATGACTCAGCAGGTCACTGCTTTCCAATCGCTCTTATGAGTCAGAACTAAGTCTGTGAAATGGCGTTAGAAAGTACAAGGCATAATCTTTCATCTGCAATGCAAGAATCATAGTCCTGACCGTTCTTGCAATTAAAGATGCCCAGAGTGTTTTTCTAACAGCAACGTGTCCCAGACGAGCTCCCAGTCTGGTACTTTCTGCCTGTCTCAACTCACCCCTGAAGTTTCATTTGGGATGCTGCACGTTCTGCCCCAAGCGGAGCAGCGCGGTGATGGCTGCTGCCTCCACCAACCACGACAAACTGCCCTGAGATACCCCCGTGAAACAGACCACGGGAATACAACGGACAGACGCTGAGCTTCTGCACAGAAGAACCAGATCAGAACGTGCACAGCGCTAAGGAGATGTAGAGACAGATTGAGGAAACCACACTGTGATGTTTACACCAAGGCAACAAATGCAAATGAAAGCTTCCAGCATTATTGACAGTAACACCGAGGTGACGGTATGTGTGCGTATCATGTCTTATTCCTGATGGAGATTATCGTTCGTGTTTATTCAATCAATATCAGCATGTCTGAGGGGACTGAAAAGGCACTAATAAGGACACACACTGTTTAGGGTAAACACGGAGCTGATTACAGCGACACCCACTTGATTTGGCAACTAAGATTTAAATGGACTATTTTCAAGACGCTGGCAGTGGCACACACAATTCACCTGACACCGTGGCAAACGGACACCCCCTTCTCCTTCCATCCCACAGCCACACCACGGGTCTGGCTCAGCCTCTGGCAGATTCCCAAGCCACCGTAAGCATGGGAAATACTTGACATAGAACTACACGCTGCAGCTGGGAACGGAGGCAGAAGAGAGGGAAATCACCCACATATTCCTCTTCTACCAGGTACTCCCAAATCGTGCAACCCAAGAGACGGCAGCCAAACGCAGGATTTGACACCAACCATGTGTGTGTGTGTTTGTGTGCGTGTGTGCACACACCACAGGACAAGGAAGCACAGAGATGCTCACAAGTTGGCTTGAAGCACCTCGGTTGGATACTGAATGTAAACTACTACGGCAATCATATTGCACATAGCACGCAATCTACTTCAGAATTTGCTCAGGAATCAGAACAGTATGCACCTTGTGCAGCGCAGACAACCTTTGAGAATAAACATTCACATCGTTATTGTTTAAAAGATGAATGATCGTATAGGACCCTGAGAACATCCTCATAGAAACGACCTGATCAGACCATGCAGTTGTATATGTACATAATGTTTTAAGCGAGGAAAGAAACAATCTTGCCTCTGTAGAGCTTATATTCTGACAGCAGTATCAGCTACATCGCTTGGGACTTTGTCTAAAAAAGTACTTGGAGGCATAAAATTGAAATGAGGAGGAATTTGGGCACAGAAACCCAGAGCTGCGATCCCGAGTTGTGAACCTCAGCTGCCACTTGTATCCCGTTCCTTCGGCGTTTCGTGGCTGCAAAGCCGAGTGGAGACGAGCGAGCTCTGCCTTGGCACCCGCACCGAGCTGAGTTTTGACAGGGCTGAGCAGCTTGGCTCCTCACCCAGCCAGGCACAGGAGACTTGGCATTGCTGATGACAAAGGAAGCTTCTGGAGAATTAAACGCGTTTTCCGATTTGCTGAAATAGACTAATTCTAATAATTAAGAAAGGTACAAAATGGCTTGACTTGCATTTAAGACCTTGATTTTCCTATGCACACAATGCTACCAGACATTGGCTCTTATGCTGAAATAGCCCAGAATGACATTACGTCTGTATTATAATGTATCTTTATCCACTTCCTGGAACATATTTGTGCAGTACACAAAATCTAAGCAAGCGTTTGTGCATACATTTAATTTTGCAGACATAGGAACATAGAAAGCAAAGCCCAAACTGTCAGTCACAAAGCACTACAACTTTGTCACTATTTTCTCACCTTACAGGAGCTCATTGGAGACAATCATCTCCAGGCCTGATGGTGCTAAATGTCTGTAATGTGTGAAAGTCCAATAGAGCTGAGAATGCCTGGCAATTTGGCAAATTGTATATCACAGGATTTTCAGATTGGATGTCAACAGAATAATATGGGGAAAATTGATATTTCCTGTTTCCTTAGAACTTTGTCACCGAGCAGCGCCTCCTGCGTGACTCAGAATTCCGTAGACAAACATAAAGGCAATGAAGAAAAATAAATCATATCCCCACCATCCACGGGCAAATCTGGAAGCTGATACTCTGTGTTCCTCCTGAAGTCAATTGCAAAACTTCTTCACTTCAACAGTGCAAGAGACTTGTAAAAAAAATTTAAAAAAAAATTAAAAAGCCACAACCATGCCCCAGAACCAAAAAGCACAAAACGGTTATTTAACTTCTTGTCTTCTGAGATGTAGCATTCAGATGATCCTGAATCTGTAAGTGTGCATACAGTCAAATACGGAAAAGGAGCTCCTGCCGTCTTCGATGGGGCACACAAGTGCCGTGGCATAGCCAAGTCTTGTTGCCATAAAGAACAACTGCACATGGCACAGCACCATTTCCCCTCAACCTCCCCCTTCCTGCAAGTCCCTCAAGCATTCTGAGGGGAAAAAGGGCTGAGAAGGCGGGTATGAACAACATACTTTGAACTAGAACTGCTAGCTTGCTTTCTCCTTCACATAGACCCTCACACTGCAGAGAGCGGGAAACAGCACCAGAGACTAAATGTCATTCCCTGACCAAGCGCACTGGCTGGACAAAGCCAGGAAGGATTGCTCTCCCAAAAGCAGCAAAGGGGAGGGAGGAAAAACCTTCTTCCAAAGGCGGGTGAGGACCCGAGGAGGCAGCGGGCTCAGGGAACCCCTGTTCACCTGCACCCAGGGGCTCCCGCGGCTCCTAAGGAGCTTGGTAAACTACCCACACTTCAACAAAATAGCTGTAGAAAATGTATGGATTAAAGTACTCCAAAGCCTTTAAAATGCAAGTTCAGGTAACAAATGGAACTTATGCTTATGTGACAGTTATTATTTCTCTCACAGTTATTTGATCTCGGTGCTGGAAATGTGTACTTTTGGTTGCCTAATAGTGACTTCCTGGCTCACCAACAATAGTGAACAATAGCAGAACATAGAAGATACAAGAACTGTCCATTTAGAAAAAATAAATGTGGCTGATTAACTGATGGGCAAGAAAGGCTGTGGCAAATATAGAGGGCAAAGCGATTTACCTTTATTATAGTCATATAATGCCAGAGTAGCCGCATGATCTTTGTCATTTCCCTTCTTTCTCACAGAGACAGAAGAGACACAGAGGTGTATTTTTTACTAGCAAACTGTTGTTTGAAAGGCACTCCCAGAGCTACCAAACAAACATATGGCAGGAGAATCTCTTTATTCGTGGTGAAAATACTTTTATAGACATACAAGGTACAGATGTAGGTGTCGAATGCATCACATATGTAATATATAGTCTTATATTTTAATAGTTTAAACGTTCATCTTGTTAATGTAAAGATTAATGTGCTGTTTAAGTGGAAGAAGCAATCATAAGCACGTATGACTAGGGCTATTTCCTGTTTGTTATTGGCAGTCCAACATTTCCAAGCACGTTTGGAAGGAATATTTGAACAGTGTATTCAACAGTTTGAAGAGCTGACCTGGTATCATCTCCAGGGTCCAGCTGGAAGCATTATTTCTAATAATTTAGGGCACTGTTCTCGAAATTGCCTTTTCTAGCAGTTGTGCCCCACGCCTCTCTCACAACGCACACATATATCCCATTTTCTAACCTCTCTTCATCTTGACTATTCCAGCCCTTAGCGCACCCCCCACTCCGCTTTTGCTAGGCTCAAAAATACCTCTGCACCCCAAATAACAGCAATAGCACTCTGCTCTTCACCCTCCCTCCTCTTTTCCCCATCGCCTACAGGTCAACGTTACATTATTCACAGGACTACAGTCAATGATGTAACTTTCAGAGGAAAAGAGTATAGAAGACAAGCAGGGAGAGGATACAGAGCAGCTGGGTGACGTTTGCCTCGGTGCCGCTGTTCTATCACACTGGTACCACAAGGGCGCCTGTGCAAATGACTGATTCATGGAAAGCCATAAATTGTATTGTCCACAACAGGCACATCTGATTTCTCTCTCTTCACAGTGCAGCTTTCCTACGTGGTCAATATTTACCCCAAACGGTGTCAGAGCGGCTGGGGCTCCTGCTGGTTCTGTTCCTCCACAGAGGCACTGAGGAGGCCAGGACTAAGGCGACGGCACCCTAAGGTGTCACCTTGGGCTGAGATGGGAGTAGAAAATACTGCAATTAACCCTTTGGTTAACAGGTACACAGAAAACCAGATGCTTAGAAAAATTACTGAGAAAGTACTACTGGAAATATTTGAGCTTCCAAATTTGTACACGCAAACCAAGTAGTTTTTTACAGGTCGGGCTGCAAAATGTTCTCACAAACAATAGCCAAAGGGCCTTTAGGATCTTGTGAATGGTGAAACTACCTCTGTGGTAAAAAATGCACCCAATCCTCAACCTTCTCCCCTACGAAAGGAAGCCACAGCTTAACTTAGGACTGGCATTATCTCTGCAACCTCGGACTAGCAGTCATCCTCAGGAGGCCAAACTCATTCAGATCACCACTGCCTTTTTCATGGAATGAGCTCAAACCAACAAATCAAATCCAAAATACAACGGAAAATATTCTATCATTTAACCGCCAAAGTCAATCTTTTGATTAATATGCATAAGTCTGTCTAAAACATTTAGAGATATTTACTCTTTCCATAGGTTAAACTTGTCTCCCCCCATTCCCAGTCTTTCTGTCTGACGATTGTGGTTCAACAGAAGCAAAGTGCTGCTCATATTTCCAGGCTGGTAGTGCACTAGAAAATAAAGAATTCCGCTCATACAGCTTGAGTTTCTCTCCTTTGCAGCAACTCACAGAAGAAATTCTGCTCAGCTTAAAGTATGAACAGTGACAATCGCCCAGTTTTGACTAACATGAACAAAAAGGATGTTTTGAACACCGCCTGTTGAATTAATGTTTGTGCACATAGGCATATGCATATATATATATGTGCGTGTCTGTATGTAATCATACATATTTCACCCTCCTCGGCCCTTTCCTCTCCCACACTCCTGCACACATATCCTTGGAAAGGAGAGAAACCTCCTGTATATTTTTATTGGTCTTCCAATCTGCTGCATTTTTTCCTTCCCATAACTGTAATGTCACGCAGCACGCCAGTTGTTCTGCTTTCCCTTTCAAAGGAATTAACCACCCTGCATGACTGCAGAGAAAAGCAGAAAGAGAAAACAAAGCCATTTCTTTCTAAGATTTAGATTTGATCCAAGAGGCGCCATTCACTGTATATCTTAACAAATCATTAGAAGCTCGCTTTTCATTCAAAACTTTACTGTGGTCTGCATGACACCGCAGCAGAAACCACACCGTACAAAGGGCTGAACATTCGAGGCTACCAGATAGTTCAAAAGACTCATCTGTTTCGAGAGAGTGGACATGGTTTCTAACCACCCTTCTGGTCAATCATAGTATCGGGTCCCATCAGCAGGAGAAAACCTCATTACCTCACTCGTACCCGCACCTTTGGAAGAGCGGTCCCTGCCCAGCACTTCTCTTTGCTTTGTCTCAGCCAAACCCATCTCACTATGAGAAGCCAGTGAAAGCTGAGATTCAACAGTACCCCGAGGAAATCTTCCAAAGACAGGTGGAGGATGCAATGAACAATTAAAACACCAGCCGGTTCTTACCAGCTCACCTGTGAACCCGCAAGAACAGCATGGAAACCTGCAGGCAACCTGAAGGCAGTGACAACGTTGGCAGCTTTTGGGAGACAAGGAGCCGTGCTGCAAGGGAGGTTATGGGAGTTGCAGGACATCATAGAGACAAATACCGGTGGATCAAAGCATCTGGAGATCAAACCAGACCAATGCATCCCTCCCCTCGCCATCCTTTTCAGCAGAACAATTCCAGAATTCCATGGATTTTTGACTCCATGAAGAAAGAGATCACTACAAATGGAACAAAATTGATCTAACATCTTCTATCCTCTGTTAAAACACACGTAGAGAAAAAGATACATGGCTTTACTTAGTGGAGTAATAACAGGAAATAAGCTTATCATCATGGGAATAAACAACCAAAGCATCCATGTTCAAAAATCAATCCTTAAAAGCTCTCTAAAGCTGTCCCTTGAGGTTCTGGTGGCCACCAAAATGTTACAGAAAGAAATTTAAGAGGCAAGGTTTGTTAGTACCTCCTTACACAAATTAGCAGACAGCGCTTACAGCAATAGCAGCACAATGAATAACTCTCTTTTTCACTCCCCATCTTCCTTCCACCCTCTTCTCTCTTCTCCCTGCCCACCCCCTGAAAGCGTAATGGTTAAAATGGATGAAAAACTACAGTAACTAAAGAAGTTCCTATAAGCTGGGAACTGACACAGCTATCTGTCTTTACGTGTGAGCACTCATAGCTCTGTTTCAAAGCCTATTCAAACCTGGATAGCCTTTTGTGGGGACAAATGAGGCTGCTGCCAGTTTTTACCAAGTTATAAAATTTTCAGCATCACAATAAATTGTGAGACAAGGAGGAGAGAAATTCAATTTAACAAGGAACTCGTAACATTTCATTGAAGGGGTGCTCAATTGCGGGACAGGGAAGAAAGAGTGAGAAGTACAGTGAGCATCAATATCTTATCCCTTTTCTTCTGGGTTGTCCTTGGAGGCTTGTCCATAATTTACTTTCCCAGGGGAAATTCAGCACAAGTGTAGCCATTTTTCCTTTCATCCTGCTGACAGCCTAAGCTGGGCTCAGAAAAAAGTGGGATTAAAAAAAAGAAAGGGAAAGGAAAGATCCATAGATATTATTTACACTGCAGATCATGTATTATTTTTACCTTCAGATGTTCATATTTTAATAGTGGTACTAACTGCACACACATGGACGCGCACACCGGGCAGCGTGATCAATGGCAGGGGTCAATAATCCCATTTCAGAAGCAGTCCTGCTGCAGACTAAAATGAAACAGAGTAAAGTCTAAAGTAATGAAATGTGACAGAGCCACATTCACTGCCGTCCTCCAAACATGGAGAGAAATACATTTCTAAGTGAGGAAATCCTAACTGGCAAGTCAAATCTAGTCAGATAATAAACAAGGCTACACGTAAGTAATGGATGACTCGCAATACTTAGAATTTACCGTCTTCAATTAACTAGAATATGATCTCACAAAGTCTGATTTTTTGTTAGAGTATGAATGACTAACCTTCAGGTTTCCTTGTAAGCAAATGGTCTATCTCATTAGTTCACAATATTAATCAGATCTCTTATTCCCTCTTTGTATTTGTTGTATTGCCAGGGATATTATAGCTCCTTCAATTGGTTAAATCGTGAAGTGGTCTATAAACAATTACAATGCACTCAGTATCATAATTGTCAATGCATATCATTATATTGGACAGGGCTGGTGATGGCTAGCAAATCTGCCTCTGATCTATGAGCAATCCTAGACCCCTGTGAAGCCGCCCTTCCCTCGATATAAACGTCAAAAGCAATAATACTGCTTTATCGAGTGTGATGGCTGAAACTATGGGAGCCGCCACCCAATGTCCCAGCCAGATTAACAGGCTGGGAATAAGCTGAGCTCTGTGGGCTCAGGGCTTTTCCTGGGGCAATTAATAGGTCTAGGTGCAAGATCATCCATTTGGTGGAGCTTTGCATGTCTGTATCAGAGATGCTGATGAAAATTCCAGGAATATGGAAAACCAGCAGAGCAGACATTACAGAAATATATTTCTGCAAGGAAGCTCAGTATTTAAGGACACTTTTTCTTGTCCTCTCTTTGTTTTTTTCCCCATTTTACAAATAAAGTTCTATATCCCATTATGTATAAGACGGAAGTTTTTGTGTATCACTGTATGAGGCATTTATTTGTCCTAAGCCAGCCTTTCTGCCCTACTTTTTCCCCACTTCTGCTTCTGAAAAGCTAATTTCCACTTCTATAAAATTAAAAATTTCAGTACAGGCAAGAAACGCAACTGATTTCTACAGAAATCATTTCACAAAGCTTGTGACTTACTTCAAAATGTCAGTAGGGTTTAAAACCAGCTAATTCCATAAATTCAATACAGCATACGTTCAATGCTAATTGAAGGAAACTCCTAAGAAGTAGTAATTAAAGAATTATCATGTAATGCAGATGTTTTTGATGGAAATCCACCTAAAAAAGAGAAAAAGGTATCACCCTCTAACACTTTCCAATTTTTTAATTGAGGATCTAAAGGAAAAGGGGGATGTACTAGAGCTGTCATCTATGGATGAGAGACAGCTGGAGAGTCGAATGACGATGAGGAGCAGGTTAATCACAGAAACTGGGTCACTATGTTATTTGAGCCAGTTCAAACTCTGTGTGATTCAGATGCCAGGAAATATGGAGTTATACATTCATAAATAAAAACACAGACTACACCTACAGAACAAGGACTATGGTGGTAGAAAGGAACCACCCATCTGATAGGGGTAAAAGTAAAAAGTCCAAATGACCATGTCTAAGAGGAGATGCAAACATGAAAAAGCATTAAGAATACTCCAGTAAGACAAATATTAAGAAAAAGCCTCGTCTGATCCTTAAGAAAGGATTGGAACATGATGGATGATGTCAAAAAGGTTAAGGATTTGTTCTTCACCTCAGACTTTATAATAAGGTCAATTGCAATCACATAGCTATCACAATTAATAATGCTGACAAAGGGCCAGGCTTGAGCCTCAAATTGAGAAGGTACAATATTCGGAGTACTTAGGAAAGGTGGATGTTTTAAAATGGGCTCAGTTTAATGAACTTCATCCAACAGTACTTAAAGAACTAACTAAGAACATCAAAGTCATTAGATCTTACCTTTGAGAATTTAGAAAGGACAATGGAGAAACTGGAAGACAAAAAAGGGCAAGTGAAATGTCTATCTTTAAAAAAAAAAGGCAAGCCTGACAATTGTAGGCCAATCGGCTTATCTTCAATTCATGGAAAAATACTGAAACAAATAGCCAAACTATTTGTAAGTGGCTGGAAGGTAACGAGCACATGTATAACATCCAACTTGAATTTGTCAAGAACAATCATGTCAAAGCAATCTAATTTTCTTCCCTGATGGGGTAACAGGTCTTGTGGACAGAGGAAAAGGATCAGATGTCATGTGTGCTTAGGACTACTTTTGATCCTCTTCCACATAATAATCTTCTAAGCAAGCCATGGATGCAGATGAAAACAGCACCAAGTGTGTGCAGCACTGATTCAAAAACTCGGGGAGCGATTAGCAATGTTCCTATCAACACAAAAAGATATCTCAAAGAATCTATATGAGACTCTCCTAGGTCTGGTAGCATTTAGTATTTTGATTAATGACCTAGAAAATAGCATTACATACTTGCTGTGACAATGTCCTCCTTGGAGATATTATAAATACATTGGACAAGAGGCCAGAATTCAGAATAACCTTGGCAAATTTAAAGATCTTATTTGGAAGCCATAGTGCTTGTTTAGTAGGGATAAATGCAAAGTACTGTGTTTAGCCAAGAATAATTAACTGCTTGGGATGGAGAACCACTGACTTGGTAGCCATTTCGGAGAAGATGATGAGTTGTCGTGGATCACAAGCTGGATAATCAATCAACAATATCACACTGCTCCAGAAAAGACAAATGTCCTACTGCAATGTGTAAATTAGGTATAGCTTGAGAGTCACAAGAGAATCCTGCTCCTCAGCACTGGTAAAGCTGCAGCTGCGTTATCTCATCCAGCCTGAGGAACGGCACCTCCAGAAAATGGAGATCAACCGGCGATAATACAGAAGAAATGTACAGTCTAGCAAATAGCACTGCAAGTAAGAATTAGGGTTGTTGAGGAAGAAGAAAAAAGTAGAGATAAAAGTTGTTAACTACCCCCCACAACCAACCAAACCACCACAAACACAAACCTGCCAAACTGTTCCTTGTGCTGATGTTAAAGACATAAATGCCTTTGAGAGCAGGCAGGGAGATTGAGGCTAGGTTTGAAGAAAAAAGCTGTCGAGTAGTAAAAGGCAGGAGAGCGTGGAGAAGACAGATTGCCTGTGGAAATTCTGGAATACTCCTAGAAAAGCTGTCAGAAACAACACAGAAATGTGTCCAGAGTAAGTGCTAATCCTGCCCTGCACGGAGGGCGATGGAGGTTGCCCAAAGGTCCTTCCCGCTCCTGCCGCTCCATCGGCCTCACTGAAACGTCCCAGCGTTCAGAGGGCAGGGAATAAGATTAAATGCCTCCTTTTTCTAAATATAGTGTTTGTAAAGCTGAATAAAATTATGGAAATCTAGAACCTATATTTAAAAAAAAAAAAAAAAAAAAGTTGAAAATTTGAAATAGATGCAGCAAGAAGCCAGAGAAAATACTTGAGGGCTGAATAAAATGAAGTGAGAATCGAGTACTACAATCTGTTGCATTAGCATCATCTTCCCCTCCCTGTGCCCCCATCAAAAGAAGTTATTTTTTAATCTCGTAGTAAAAAATTAGCTTCCAGAGGAAACCAAATAAATATATAATCCCGGGTTAATTCAACTCAACAATTAGATTTATTTTTTAACAGTAAGGGTAATCAGGCACTGGAACAAATTACTAAGGAAGCGGTAGATGCTCTGCTTCCTGCCGCCTCGAAGCCAAGACTGGCCGCCCTCCCAGCAGACAGCCTGCAGTCCCACGTAGGTGAAGAGTTCAGCACAAGGCACTGCTGCTCTCATTCACCAGCCTGCGGTGTCCTAGAGGGCGGCCACAGCTGTTCCAAGGCCAGAAATCCATTTAAAGCCAGCCTGTGCTTTTCCTCTGAACAGGAGGAGCTCTGCAGAATTACTGCGACCTCAAAGCACCGGCATTGTCTCCACTACACGTGGTCTTTTCATACACTGGGGGCTCTTTTTCCATAGCCCTATGAACTCGGAAATATCCTCTCGCAACAGAACGATGAGAAATAATAAAATAATATTTAAAAAAAAAAAAAAAAATCCGCCAAAAAACTCTCCACCTAATTTTGTTTAAAACAGAAGTTCTAAAAATCTAAATTGGTAATCGGAAGGTACGCTTCTCCTCTTCAGAACTTTCAGAGTCTACTGTTTAATGTGTTATTTAGTCTGTAAAAGTTCTGCCTGCTTTAAGAGCAAAAGGATTAATGGTTTCAAATTCCCGTGTGTTGACCTTTATTCAACATTAGAAGGCCTATTTGAGCATCCTGCCATGGTGCCAGGAGCCTCTCGCTAATCAAAACTGCAAGGGAAACAAAATTTAACTCCCATATGCCCACATACAAAATTATTTTCCGTTAGGAGGTTTAGGGGGCCTTTTCTGCCCACACACAAATTTCACATGGATGCAAAGAGCATTAAACCACAGAGTATATATACTAGGCTGAATGTTAGAGCAATAGTAATGATGATAACGAAGAATAAAAATGGTTAAGAGCTCCCATTCTGAAGTTACTGCCCTGAATGACATCAAACAACTCTAAGCAAAGCAGAACAAAAGCAAATCACACGAGCTACTTCTGAAAAATATTACAGAATTCTGCTTCCAAATACCAAAAACTTGATGGAAGCCAAAGTAGCAATTTGCATATCAGGATCCAGGGCTGCTAAGAGAGCAGATTTCCATTCTTCCATAGTTAGCTGAACAAGCTGTGTGATCAAATACAATCCCGAACATAAACTATACAGAAATGCCCCATACAAGACTGATTTTGTGGTAACAAAACATGACCGGACCGTTAAGTCCTTTTCCTGCATAAAAAGTCACAGGCCAATATTTTAAGTGTTGAAAATTTTCTTGGACAAAGATATTTGTTACAACAGTGTCTTCAACTAAACAAAGAAGAACGTTCCGAACCTAAAGAGCTGAAATAATTTCCCAAAAGGAAAAAAGTTATTGCTCATTGGAAGAGTTTTGAACTATCACATTTTAAACTGTAACAATCATTTAGCTAAGAGTTAAGAAATGTGTCATACATGAAGTTAATTATGACAAATAAATTGATGCAGGAGAAATAAGGAAGAGTAGAATCAGCTCTGCAGGAATATGAAGGTTTAAGAAGATGGGAACAGAAGACAAAAATCAATTTAGTGCATGATAGATGGTTGTATGCAAAGCAGCGTAACAAAAACCACAACTTCTGTGACTGTGACGGAGATCACACCATTGTGGAGTGAATATTTCATCATTCGAATTCAAACTTCCATGCAAATATTAATAGAAGCACAGAAAAAGATCTTATAAAGCATGCCAGTGTTTTACCGAACACACACAACAAACCCAGGACTGCAAATACACTTCAGAATTTCCGACTCTTAGAAGTCTCCTCTGTCTGTCCACTAACCCTGAACCCAGAATAACTGCAGGCACACGGCAAACCACAGTGGAGAAGGTAGAAGATGGATTCATATTTTGCCTCTTAAACGAAATTACATAACTTTAATTTACAGGAAGAGGCATGCAAACAATTCCCACCACGACTCTGAAGGAGTTAATGCAACATAAATGTGTCACTGTATGGGTTTCACATAGAAGATGTGGTATAGCAGTTTATTCAGCCTAAAGGTAAGACGTGCTCACAGTGAACACAGGGAATAAACTCGCACAGAAAAAACTGTGCTGGAAAGATATAGCTATTTTTAAAGAATATTCTTTTATTTTATATTGAAATTCGAAGTACTTGTTTTAATTATTTTTCTTTTAATCTAATACTAAAAAAGCACAAAAGCTTTATTTTAAAAAATGTAACGAGTAAGACTGTAAAAATAAAAGTGCCTGCCAAGGGCACTGGTGACTCGGCAGAAATACATGGGCAGTTTGGCTGACTCAGCAGTGCTCAAAAAACAGTTGCGAAATCCTTCTAGGTACAACATGCATTTTTAATAAATATAATTAAAACAATTTAAATCAATTCAACACAAAAACAAGGCCCTAAAGTTTGTCCAGCTCTGAAAGAGAAGGCTGTTGTCTCAGTGTATGTTCTTTTTCACTCCCATAGGCTGCACAACAAGGAAACGCAAAGAGCTCTACCTGAGTTCTCTGAACTGATGTAGGTAAAAGCGGCAGTACCATGTACCCATCGTCACCTATTGCGAGGAACTGGCTGTGAACACACTGATTGGTGACACCCCCAGTGCGCCACCTTACAGCATAAGGCACGTACAGGTTGCTGCCAATCTATAGAATAATTCACTATTATTTCTGCCAAAAAATGTAGCATCTCAAATACAAATGTTACTTCAAAATATCATTTGCCATAGCTCATCGTCCATCCCATTCCAAATCTTACACCACGCAATTAACAAAACTAGTTAAATCCATCTCCAGAGCCTACGTAGAGTATGTTGGACTTGCAAAATGAAAATATGCGAAGTGGTAAAGCATATCCCTGCTTTTGCTGATTCTCAGCATAAAGGTTTCCTCCTCTCTTATCCTGAACGCCAGCACGTTACAATCAGCTTCCCGCTAGTTAGTTAAGATTTTTGCTTGCTTGCCTTTCTTCTCAAAATATGGCACTCGAGGGACTATCGATCACCGATCAAAAAAAGAGAAGAAAAGAAAAAACCTCTTTTTCTTTCCTCTTTTTTTTTATATTATTGATATTTTTTAAAAGGTCCTTTCATCTCCTCCTCTACCAGGAAAGCATTACTTGATGGAAATAGAAGAATAATGAATCTAAAGCTGTTCAACACCCAACTACCCAGAACCCAGGCTCCGTGTCCCAGCGAGGCCGCACACACACACACGCTCCAGTTGCTTTCTCAGTTACAACATCAGTAACTCAAGGAAATTCTCCTCCAGTCAACAGCGCTTCCACAGATTTTGTGCCATTGGGAATAAGGGCAGAACTTGACCCACTTCTTTTTTGCCATAAAAACCATGGATGATGGGTAGCACATCAGAATATTAAATGTACTAAATAGTTTAAGACTTATAGCCTCACACTGCTCACGAATTCCCTACTTGCAAGCAGCTTATGCTATAATCAGGAGGGGTTAATTCCAGCAGAACTTTTGAGAGCCTTTTCCCCCTTCTCTGGTCGTCCCCCCGAACACAGGGGTCCCGCTGGCAGCTGGAAACACAAAATGTATGTTTAGCCCGCAGTGTTATATAACCCGTCTGTTAACAAATGCAAGACACAAAGTAAAGTCACGTAACCCAATTGAAACGGTTCGTACTGGAGGTTGATTTCCCTTGGGAACTCAAACATCAAGTAAGAGACTGAACCAGTTAAATATAACCTTTTTAAAGGGCAAAAGAATTCAAAGGTAATCAAGGATTTTTATTTTTTTCCCTCAGAAGGGCATTTATAATTATATTCCACTTTTATTTATAACAACCCTTTGAATGTTGGTACTACAAAAGAGCTGCGCAGAAAGCCAGCCTTGCTTTATATAACAGGATTCAATCTACACGTGGTTTTTATATGCAAAACACCTTCTCCACAAGCCATACACTGCAAAGACGCATCTCCCTTAAGAAGCAAGGCATATATTTTCAAAGTGGTTCGTGATGGTTTAGTCGTGTGCCTTTCACTAGGACCGGGCGAGACTCCAGAAGAAAACCTTACCTTTTGCTTTGACAAAATCATGCCCTATGACTACATACGATTGTTCATTGAGCTCAGAATCCCGTGGTTTATTTCCCTTATTATCCTGGAATACATTAACCATTTTGCTTTAATATACTAATTCCTAAGAAGACAGAAACAGACCAGTTCCTAAACTGATATTTTCAGCTTCCTTTTCACTGGTTTGGCAGGTGTGAATTACGAATGGGCATGAGCTGAAAACTCATAAACTCACAATTACATTCAAAATTCAGCACCAGGGCGACCATTTAAGATCCTAACTTGTGTGTTCCTGTTGTGTTAGGACAAAACACGTCGTGTTAGGAAAACAACAGTGAGGATTTCAGAGTGGGATACAGAGTTGCACAAAGCCAATGAGAAGCAAATCTATAAAAGGGGGGAGATACATTTGGGTGGGTCAGGTTCTCTCCGCAAAGGGCTGCTAGATGCAGTAGAAATTCATCATATGGAAATCTGCCTCTGCATATGCTTCTGTCCATATGCTTCTATACATCTAGCAGGTACACAAGATCATAGTGTAGGCTGCTGCCCTTGAACAATGAAAAGATTCTGAAGAACAGTCATGCCGCAGCCAAAGATTCTCAGTTTACTGTGTGCGGATTAAAAATGAGCAGCACTTTCCCAAGGTGTTAATAATTATTGATCTATTCCACTGCTCATGTTGCCCAAATCCTTGTGTTACTAAACAAAAGCATCTGTACAAAACTGCCCTACTAAATTTATTCCGTGAAGAAAATAAGTTAAGTTAACCTCAGAATTAAGTGAGAGATGTTCTGTTTGAATCGTATCAAACACGCGGCAGCCCGCTGTGGATTTACTGCATACACCTGCTCAGACCCTCAGCAGGTGCCAGGTAGAGGTGGCAGGGCCAGCTATACAGACAATCTGTTGATACACCAAGAAACTGGTATTAGGAGACGCTTTAGTCAAAATGCTGTAGTTTATTAATCACAGCTTTGGGGTTTCTGACAGGATGTTTTGATAAAATAAATCTATTTTAAGTGACTGTAATGAAATACTAACCCATTTTTGAAGGGCTTTTAAGATGTTTTTAAGAAGTTTGAGATCAAAGCCTCAGTTAATGTAACCTCCATGCATTAAATATTTAGCACTTACTCAGTCACTTGAGCACTCAGGCATCTTGACATTGTAAAAGGGGGAGAGGGAAATTGAGTTTAAGTCAGTTTTGCACAGTGGGATTTTTCAGTTTTTATGTTAAAATCCCAGGCATGTAATTTTAATACAAAGGGGTCTATTCTTTTACAACAGTATATGCACCACCCATTAAAGGAATTCTTTATACACCTGCATAGATTGGAGAATAAATCCTCTATAGAGTCGTTTCAGTAGATACTGTTGTGCTGCGATTAACATCGTGATTGAACATTATTCTGCCTCTGAGTTCTCTGATGGATGAAACTAAATGCACACACTTCTCCTTCCAGAACAGCCAGGTGCTTGCAAAGAGCACAGAATTTTAACAACAACGGCCATGATTTAACAAGTTTTTCTAGATATTTGGGTTATGTGACTATAGGACATTTCCCCTTTCTAGCATCCCTGAATTCCAGCAGTTGCTCTTTACTATCTCATTTCTTCCAAGGGATATGCTCAGAGCTCTTCCATACAGATCAGGCTGGGAGAAATAATCCTATTTTTGGATTTATTAAAATAGATGCCTTAAATTAATAAACTACAAATTATTAGGGGCTGGATATCCATTCTGAAAATGCAACACTACATGGAAATTCTAAAAGTTCTCCAGCATCACCTTTCTTGTAAAAGTTGACCGAGCGTAGCAGGAACTTGCAGATGACTTCAGGCAGAATGAAGCCACTCCAGGGCACATTTCTAGGCTCATTTGCAAAGGTTTATAAGCATTACAATATTAAGAATTGCATTTGAAACTACTGCCATGAACTATCATTGACTCATATTGGTATTTAGTCTCAGAATCAAGATGAGTATTGCATATTTCAATCCTGTTTAACAGAAACATGAACACATTCAAATTCTTCATTATGCACAATTGCTCTAAGGCTCTTGCATTTCAGTCATTTGTAATCTATAAAGAAAAGGAATAACCTTAGCTCCACCGTTACCAATAGATGAGGGTGAAAAAACAACAACAACAAAAAACGCTCACAAAAAACCCCAAATAAACAAACAAACCCACACAAACAACCCGTTCTGTGTATCTTTCATTAATCACATCTATTTTCCCAAACTTTACAGTGGAATTGAGGATGACTGACCCTAATGTGAAGTTCAGAAAGCTAAGCCTGACCCCTGAAGTAACGATAGCAATACATATTCCCAAATCTGGTAAGCATCATCATTACATGACCCTATTTGTCACCGATGTCTTCTGGATGTTAAGCAAGCACACAGGCTGTAGGTCACCACGGGCCCATCAGTGACACTGAGAGACAAACGGCCACACGTGTCTTACGGTAACTGGATGACCTCATCTATTTTTCTCAAAGGCTTATGCCCAGCTTTTCCCTCATTTTTCTCCCTGCTCCTTGTATTTCTTTGCCGTATTAAATTGCATGATCCTGGGGCGCAGGAAGACACACAGTGATTTTATGGGAAATAAACATTTCTTCGCACACAGCCTTAGCATTTCCTACCTGTGGTTGCCTCTGTATGCACACCCTGTGAAAAACTCACAAATACTACATTAAATGAATGAATGCTGAGGAAGAAGCTACATCAGACCTGTTCTATCCAAAGAAACCCAGAACAAGAGCAAATCCTCAGCACATAATGCGTGTAAAATAGTCCAATAGGCCCCCCAGGGATCTACCCAACAGACAGTAAGAAAGTATTGCCAAGGTATTGCTGAAGCAGTTCATGTCTGTCTGTCTGTCTTTTGGGTTTTTTGATACTGTTAAAAGTAGAAACCTGCTCTGAAATCACGTAATGAGCCGATAAATCAAGGTGATGCCTGAAGCATTTAGTTCTGTTAAAGCAGATGTCTAAAGTCTTTCTAGAATCTTAGAAGTGAATGACATTCTCAAACCGAGCAGAAAACTTTGGGAAAGAGGCAGGTAATTTAATAACATGGTTAATTCTGGAAAAAAAACCCTTTGAAAAAGCTTTTTGGATGTAACCTGGAGCAGCTTTGTTGTGATGAACCACAGTGCGGAGAGGTCAGGTATCAGATCTGCTCGCACCGCTGCCTGGTAGCACATGTTGGACTTGGGAGGCAACTTTGATGGGGACAGAGTAACGCGACTGAGCATCGCACGAAATGAAAGAGACAGTGGAGGCGGTTTTGATAACAGATGAGAAACCTCAGAAAGCAAATTTTATAGAAGCCGAATGCAAAGTTATGAAAAACCCAGTTTGTAGCATTTTCAGGTGCTCCATCCATTTGGGGGGAAAAAAAAAGGGAGGAGAGGTTTAGCAAAATTGGTGACAATAAAGAGACAGGAAATACGAAAATTATCACATAACATATTTTTCCCTATAGAAATTCATGCCATCCTAGTAGATTCCAGTGTATGGTTAGATAGCATGTTTAAAATTATAACGAATATGACCTTCTGAAATCAGGATACATCCACATGTATAAGCTTTAGGATGCAAGAGAAGGAGACTGGCATGATACAATTGTCTTCTCTCTTAGAATGAAAGAAAAAGAAATTAGAAAGGATGTCTGAAAGGAAGAAAACTTGGCTCCATGTTTCCTATTAACAGGAGAATTGTCTCAGGCCTTTGGCACTGAGGATCGTTCGAGTAAACAGCACACAAGCAGCTTACCAGAGTGGGACGTAGGGAAGGGTTCTCGCAGAGATTTAACTCAGACTGTTCCTGGAACAAAAGCTGGACATTTCACATTGCTGTTGGCTGCAATATCGTATCCAGCTGCCATAAGGAATTCTGTCCATGATCACGGTTGAAATACATCTGCCACCAGTGGTATATTGGTAAGTTAAGCGTGGTCAGGGAGATCTGATGATGTGTGATCGGTTCCCAAGGTTTCCTATCAGAACACATTACTTTCATGCAGTAGACTGTGATCATTGCCTCGTAATCATTATGGAGTATTTTTGAATCAAAGGAAGAAAATGTTCAAAGTCCAAACACTTTTGTCATTTCTAGTAAATTTCTGTGTAATAGCAATTCCCAGAAAAGCCCAGTGCTCTGAATTGCCTGTGCACATGGGCTCCTATTCTGTTAGAGACACATCTCTCCCTGGTATTTTCCAACAGCTCACACAGTCTATCCTACATCCTGGCACGTGGAGCAGAGTTCTAATTACAAACTAAAGAAGATACCTTTTGTGAGCTAGTACTCTATGAGTGTTAATCGCCACCAGCCCACGATCTTTGTAAACCCATTGTTGTGATTCAGCATTATTTCGGGGAATCATTTGTGACAGCATGAAAAAAAAGAGAGCTCATCTGCATTTTAAAATTATATATAGACATAAAAATGATCATTCCTCTAGGTTATTTAGGAGAAGGGACTATAGAGTAACCAATCTGTGCTCCCCAGTTGTCAGAAGATTCAGAGTAAGTTTTCAGAAGAAGCATGTCATGAAATTAGTGCCATTATTGGAATTATATGAAACCAGAATCCAGTTTGCACCCCAGATCTTAAAAAACAAACACAGGTGGACTTCTTATTAGGTAAGGAAAAGTACATGAGACCAGGAAAGGATTTTGACATGCAGACCTCATTCATTTCTACCACACGTGTGCTTGGCTGATAGTGGAGGTTTTGGAGATGGTTGGTAGGTAATACAGGAACCATCGAGTTCCCTCTCCTTGGCACTTACCTGGTGGTTCATTCTGACATGGGCAGCAGATAACAGGGGACATGGTTGCTGTCCAGGAGCTTTTCAATCCATCAGTTTTCCTTTTTTCTGATTTAACTTTCTAACGAGCAGAGAGCGGGTGACTTATTTTGTAACACACATACATAAACTAAGTGTAGTTCTGAGGGAAGTCCAGCTCTCTAAAAGAACAGTTTGTATTTACCTGTATTTCACTGACAATGTGAAAAACCTGACATTTCAGAGACCACAGCTATTCTGCTTCATTATTGTCATAGCAACAAATGATCTTGAAGCACTCTATGCAACATCTATAGCCTTTTGTAGTATAGCTCTAGCTACTATCTTGTTTTCCTTAATGGCCGGCATAAACTAGTCTCTGTACTCTGTGCAATTTAATTGATGAACCGCAAAACAAATGGTTATAGTTAATAAAATTATATTTTGCCATCTGTGTCCAGTAATGAGAAAATCTGAATTATAGGAATGAAAAAGAATGAAGTTTTCTGCCAAACAGATCAATGCCTCCCACCTCTTTGTCAGCGTTAAATTAGATGTTATCTGTTGCTGTGCATTTCTCTCATTGGTTGCCATGGCTAATGGGAATTTCAGCCAAAATGGACATATAGGAATCCTGTTAGACCAGGAGGAGTATAATATCTTTGTCTTTCTATGAGCCTGTGTAGTATGAGTCTACAATGTTGTTTGGTCTGAGTACATCCAAGTCTCATTTATGGGAAGGCAGTTTGCTCAGCTCTGCAGCGTTATTTGCTGTTACAAAATCTTATCTATTTCTATAGAAGAAATCTAGAGGATATGTGCAGTTTTATTCCCAAAGCTCTGAAGGATTTCAAAATCAGCTGGAGCTGACGGCAAATCTGGCACTGCCACAGCACCTTGTAAGGATGAGTACAACAGCAGAAAAGTGCACCTCGGAAACACACATCCCTTTTTCCCCAGGTTCACATTCTGAGTGGTTTGGTCTCTTGATATTTATTGTCTGGATTCTTCATAAAGAAGCCACCACAATTAAAAAGAAATAGAACAAGAAAAACAAAACAAAACACAACACCAAACACACAAAAAAACACCCAACAAACTTTTATAAGCTTTCTTGGACCCTACAATTCTGATAAGGAGAGATGGTCCTCGTGCAGAAGATACCAATGTACTTTATGTTGATCAACTGATTTCCTACACAATGCTAAGGATCTAGACCATTTCCTTAGACTTTAGAGAGGCAGACATACCATAGGCAATATGGATATTATGTGTTTCCAGTCACCGTAGATAAAGGAGATGCAATGCTTTTGAGAACACTGTTGGGAGTAGCAACTCCACTCATGTTCTACCCATTACCTTTTGGATTTTGAAATATTCATAGTTTGGATTAATATGCGTGTCCAGATCTAAGACAAATCTCGATGGGCCTAGGTGCATTGCCAAAGCGTCTCCTATTTTTTCCAACACAGTAGCATCAACTTCTGCTTTAGTCTTCGTCTGTTGATCCATAAAGCGCCCTTAATCAGTCATCTCACATTCCTGTAAGTTTTCCATCGGATGTAACATTTTACTGGCCATATTTCATTCTCAGGAGGCAAGTAGGAAAAACAGACTTGAGGTCTTGAATCACATGAGCTGTGGAAATTACAGATGCCATTTCTAATTAATTTCTTCAACACCGTGGGCCACACGTTCAAGAGCTCAGCCACCGCAAATACAACCTGCTTTCCAAAACATTGAACTTTTTGGTGTGTAACTATCAAAAGCTGGGCCTCAGCTTTGTGTAGCAGGACTTCTGAGAGAAGTCTTTCGTATTTTCAGCTTATCAAACCTGTTTGTGAAAATGTTGTGCGAGTGCCTTAAGAAGACAAAACAAATGCACAGTCCATGGTCCTGACTCGATTCCAAAGCAAAACTCCATCTGTACACACTCTGTATAGTATGGTTAACCTCAGAAAATTAATACCCAAGTCTTCAACACAGGCTTCTTCTAAATGATCCATGTTTCTGTATTAGTCTTCTCTATAAAATGACACTACAGTCAGAAGAATATGATGAACCTGAACTCAGTGACATTTATGCAACGTTTTGGAGGCTGTCGGAGCAAAAGTTCTAAAAAATAAATAAATCTGCGTTTTCTTTAATGATCAGCATAAGACTTCCCCTCATTCCATAATGCAGCATTCATAAATATGGAGAAGACTAGTTAATATTTTCATTCTAAGCAATTGAGATTTAAACAAAAAAAACCCCACACACACAATGTGCAGCTGTTACTAATGAGCTAAGAAGCTTATTAAAAATATCATGATGGATATTAATATAATCCACATTAATGCAGAAAATCTAAATGAAAAATAAACATACGTATTATAAAATACTGCAGTCTTTAGATTTTGAGAAAGTAACAGTCCTCTTAAAATTAAGTAATTAAGACTAAGTGCAAAATCGGTTGCAATTAATAGGAAATTCAAAATAAATGGGAGAAAACTGATTTCCAAACAGGACTTTTCTTTCATGAAAACTTAGGAAAATTCTTGAAATGCATGTTATCTCTCCTTTATCTCCCTCCATGCTACACATCTGTGAGAGCACCGGTTAAGGTAGATAACGCTTTCTATAGCACCGCGTGCCCACGGTCCGGGGGATTCTGACTGAAAACCTTGGACTGTGGGCCTAGGGCCGACTTTTCTCATTGAAAATGTCACGTAACGGAGACCTTTGCAATCTGTGCTCATTTCCTCAGATTGTTCTCTGCTGCCACAGTATGGTGCTCAGCTGCTGTTTGAAAACATGGAAAACAGGATATTTATCAGAGAACGCAGTTCTTTTCGTGTACCAATATGATTGGTTGCCATGTAAGATCTCTTTAAAAGAGTATTAAAAAGCCTTTAAGCTGTATTTTATATTTACTAAGCAAAACGTTTTCAATTAAGTACCTACTGCTTTACATTAAAAAGCTTCTGTCTGTCTCCCCATGTTATTTGTATGTTATTTCGTCTTGTATTTACAAAGACAAATATTGCTTTCGGTATTTGCAGATAATAGCAGTACTCCAAGAGAAGCTTGCACTTTCTAGAAATACATTCTCCCTTTGCTACTATTATGATCTTCTAAAGTAAAATAAGTTTGAATGCAACATGATGTCTTAAAGTAAGGACGGCACTAGCCTCCCTTACATGTAAATTCTACGTCCTTCTTCATCGCGCTGTTCTATGATTCAAAAATATATTCCTAACAGTGCAGAAAAGCAAGGGTCATTAAAACCGCACCCAAGCAAGAATGGATCGCAGGCCACATAGAATATCCCCAAGGCATTTTTACACACATTTAACTTGATGTCATGAACTGTGCCAGTGACTTCAACAGAACTATTTAACACGTTTAAGTTTAAATCTATGCTTAAGTGTTTCTTTGGATCAGCGCCACAATGCTCGGTCTACAAAAAATATGCAAACAAGATTTTGCCTAAGGTATTTAGAGATTTTAATACATTCTATTTACATTATGTATCTAGTATAAAGCTAAATCAATAAATAGTTCGTTCTTTGGTTCTATTAAAAGTCATAAATCCAAACCCTTTGGACTGAGCAGACTTTAAAGTCGTTAGATAAGCCCAAGGTCTGAGCCCTACAGGTAACATGGGCCAGACTAACCATGTTCTGGATCTTCATCAACAGTCAAGGAACACAGATTAAACCCAGCTCCAGCCCCACAGATGCATTTCACAGTCACCACTCAGATCTAAATAGAAACGACTCTAAAACAGTGGAAATCCCAGCAGAGTCACAGTGAAGTGCTGCGGGGCAAACGTAGCTAATAGCTCCACATAGCGTGGTTTCCCCTACATGCAAGTCCATTCTGCATCACTACCAACATGGTGATTACAGCTTAATGCTGTGCTGCAAAAGAGGGAAAACAAATTCCTGCAAGTGGAAGTGAAAGAAGAATGAATGTATTCCAGGTTTTTCATAGGCCCGTAAGGCCCATACATATCTCCGAAATATCCGTGCATCCTTCAGGTTGATTTTAAGACCTTTACACTGGTGTATACGCAGGACCTCAGACTTGCTTTTTTGATTGAATAATATTATTGGTTGTACTATGGTATTTTCCAAACACCAACCAAAATAGAAGTTCTAGTGAGCAAGGCACTACAGGTGGAGAGTGAAATAGGTGCTCCCTGTCCCCAAAAGCTTAGGGTGCAATAACTAAAGGTGGCTGCCCAGATCTGGGGATCGAACTGACTGTATGGACAAAGTTTGTTTTCTATTGGGATCACAGTTGTCACACTGAGCTGTGTGGCACCCAACTGAGCAGCGGGAAGTGCTGAGAACGAGTATAATCTGGTGCTTATCAGAAATTTGCCATTACCATGAAATAAGGGTTCACGCTCTGAAATGCCTTCCAGCACTTGGGTGTCATCGGGGTACATCAGGATGACCGACTAGACCAGGGGTGTCAAACTCATTTTCACCGTGGACCACATTGGCCTCACAGTTGCCTTCAAAGGCCCAAATGTAACTTTAGGACTGTATAAATGTAGTGCCAAACTACTAGATCATTATGTTTTATCTCCAGATTGAAGCCTGGACAAACCACCTATCACACCAGTTTCTCTGCAAATTAGGGTGTATCTATTAGAGGATGGATCAAACAAAAAGCACATAAGACATAAGGACAGGGAAGACAGGTCATAGATGAGGATATGAAGTTAAATGAAATGGTAGTGAGATGGGGATATTGAGTGCACAGAAGAGAACACAACTGCCTCGTGTAGCCCTGGTATGTAAAAGACCTAAAAGCTGTTTTGGATTTGACATCGGATTGGACAACGCAAAGAGATAAGGGGAACGAATGGGGAAAAAAACAAAGCGGAATAAGTAACATAAGAACAGCAAACAATGCCACAACTTCACCCTCATACTTAGCTCTGAAAAGTATAAAGGAAGTGGAAAGCAAGGGCAGGTGAGCTGTGCGGCAGGGAAGGGGCACGCACGGGAAGGACGAGCGGAGCCCAGGTGACATGGAGAGCCCGGCATGGAAACCAAAGAGCTGCTTTCAGGAGATTTCCTCCTTCTACGAATCATTACAGCTTTTCTGCAGGTGATTTCTTAACTCAATGGATCCTTTGCAAAGCTGCTTTTGTTTCCTGTGAAATTCCAAACATTTTTTTCCTAAGAGTTTTTAAACAGGCAAAAGCAGCAATAAAATGTGAACTGCAAAACCGACTTGAGATTTGAACCCGCCCGCCCAAGTTCTGATTTTTCACCCATAGGTAAACAGCTATTTATGCAAATCCTTCTAGAAATTATTTTACTATGTGAAACAGTGCTTTTTTGGAATTCAAAAAATAACCAAGCTTATACATTTAGTGACCTTACACAATGCAAACTGTCTATTATTATTTTATTGAGTTTGTTTTTTCTAAAACTACATAGTGCTGCCAACCTTAACCAAAGTACTCCTTGTTTTTAGCAGGAACAGTTGTATACATCCTATAGACAGATGGCAACCTTCGACAGTAAGGTAGTTTTGCCTGTTTTTCATTGTCATTGATTCCCGCAATCCAGTTTATCTGCCAGAACTTCCTTTAAATTCTAACAAAGAATTTTTCCTTAAAACTGATGGTATAGAATAGTTTCCTGTTATTTTTCATGTTATTTATATAATTTCCCTGGTAGCACGCTGTGCTATTTTATCCTATAAATCGTATTTGATTTCTGAAAGAACTGTTGGTGGTGTTATTTTTAGCTCCAACTCTGCTTCTCTGATATCCAACCCAGCTCAGAAAATGGCTGTAGGAACATTTAAAACCTCACTTACAGTTTTGGGTTGACATTCACTTCCTGAGTGCTGTGGGAACAGCACCACTAGAATATACGAGTAAATATATACGCCACCGAATAAAGAGAAGAGGCCCCGAACACACATGTAGGTGCACTTTCACATTCTAGAGAAATGAGAAGTTGACTTTTTAAAAGCGTTGTTTCTGGGGTCTTTTTCACACCGAGTAAATTGCCACAAACTGCACTTAGATGACATTTCGACCCAGTTGCAGTCGGATCCCTTGGAAAGTAGGGAAAGCGATGGCAACACGATTTCAAAGGCAGGATACATCACACCGAACCTGTAACTTCTATTTTTTTCCAAAGACAAAGAGTATACTTTTCTTTTACAGAACTGTTATTACATAACCTAACTCTGAACGCAGAAATGGGAAATTTAACCTTAGAAAATTGGCTATTTTCTTTGCTTCATGCTTTAAAACAGTCATAACTGAGCAGTTAAAAATGGACCAGTAGATACCGGTAGAACTGATCAACTATTTTCAGAGGGGTACCCCAGTCACTTAGACGGTAAATAAGGGATATTTGATCAATGAACCAGCAATGTGACATCTGGTGTGCAGTTCCAGAGTCTTGGGCCTCAATCTGATCTCTGATACCGGCATAAATCAGGAGGAACTTAGCAAATTAAAGCACACACCCAAGCGGCATCAAGTCAGGATGAAACACCCTGTGCTCCAATCTGTTTCACTATCTCATGTCTGACTTAAGAGATTGGCTCACTTACAGAGCTCTACATTAGACATATTGCCTTCCTGTTTTAAAATATGTATGTTTAATATTTAATTTAACAGAATTCCATATTCCAGTCTCTGTGTATTGTGGAAAGCCCTCTGAGGCTTGTGGTTTGTATGTGCAGTTGCAATTCACCTCAGCTATAATTTGGAAGCATCATTACCTAATGGGGTGAAAGGAAGTATCTGTCTGCAATTAATCTTGCCTCTCTTTTGAGAGAGTAATGAAGATATTGCCAAGCCGGTGGTGATTTGTGAAGTGGGCTGCAGGAGCCGAGCCAGGCTCACCAAAACTCGTTAATTTATTATGTGTGATAGTGGATTACTATTAGAGGGACGGGTCTCATCAATTGTCCACACACTTCAAATGTCCACAGCTCATTTAGACCTCTGGTTTCAAAGGATGACACACAACTTTTGCCAACTCTGAAATATTAGTTATACTGCTGCACATAACTGTTACTACACAGAAGGTTGGATAAGCATCATAAAATAGGTTCTGTAAATCTAAATTGAGCCTGGGGTTATATTTTCACAGAAATACAAACATTATTTTTCAGTATGTTGTGCTGCAAGTATTGCATAATACACGCTAAGATGAGAGGCACATCAATAATATACAAACCAGCTAATTTAACAACCTTTAAAAACGCTCACGTATTTAGAACTTGTGATTTGTGGGCACAAACTGTAGAAAGTCTGAAGTTACCTAAGGCCGACAATGGCAGAAAGAAAATGGCCATTTAAATGACACCTGGGTGACCATCATAGCTATCTAGCAGGAGAGACTATTTTCAAGACCATTTGGCACATCTAGAATGTGAGATAGCTCTCTGAGGTAAAGGATATAAACATTAAAAGGTCAGAAATAGAACAGCAAAGTTATCCGTTCACACTGGCAATGGGAGCGTTTGCCATTTGGCTCGGAACCACTTCGCCATTCTGCATCCTAATGACAATTACATGTCCCACACTGATATTTCACTTTCAATTTTCACAGAATTAGTGAAAGTATTTAAGGAGTTAATGGAGGCATAGTACTTTCTTTAGAGAAAATATGAAATTAGATTAGAAATTGGATTGCCTTGAAAACATTACGTGAAGCAAAATGTGCGCTCAGAAAGCCTTCAGGAGCAATTACATAAGCGCGGTTTCTTGTGACTTGCGTTTTACTGCTCCACGACAAAGAAAAATAATAATAAAGCAAAAATTCCAAAGATCTGTGGTGAGATTCTGTTGTCTCCAGGAGGCACGTTTCGGAACTTCACAAGCCAGGAGAAATGGAGCTGTTTCATAGCGCTCTCACCCTCACGATCGCTGGGATGAAGCAGCGGTGGCTCGGTGGCAGCTGGACAGATGTGCAACATCCTTCCCCAGCACCCGGCCCCGCGTCAGCACGAGGGCTGCAGTCTGTCCTCAGACAGCATCTCCGAGTTACCTCGCACCCTGGGCTGCCAGGGTATCGTCCCTTCGCCAGGAATAGAGCTTTTAAGGCCTCTTTATGCCAATCTGACTCCTCTTACCTTACATAAGGGGCCAGAGCGGGGCCGGGGCTCGCGTTCCCAGCTCTATCTCTACCCTATACGCACGCAATCCTCCAAAGCACAGCCAGCCCCTGCTCTGCTGCTGCGCAGCGAAGACTGAAGGATCCTGGTTCTCACCCTTTAAAGATGTATGATAGCAACAAAGCTCTATGTTAAAATATTTAGCTCGCAGAGAACTTATGGAAATTGTCTATTCAAGCTCAGCAAAGGCATTAAATTACCAAGCTGTTCTAGGACAGTTGTGCGTGGAGAAGAGCCAGAAATGCTCCGAGATGGTAACGCTCCTCACAAAGATTGCAGCGTGAGCCTGATTCCGTCTCTTTTTATACAGATCGGCATGGTGAGCTGCAAAATGTTACCATATCGATTCTGCAAAACATACTGTCTGTGTACATATAGATATAAAGTCAGGACTTACACGCAGCATATTTCCTGCACATTTTGAGTGGCATCTGTTTGTTTAGCTTGGTGGAATATGAAAAATAATATTTAGCAACTACTGGTAACACAATGTTAACAAGATTTAAGAGTACAGCTCTGTCAAAACGCAGATAAAAGACAAAGCCTCCTATCTCGGTGTTTTCATCACTCAGATCAGGGTTTGATGGATATGCAAATGTGACTGTTTATACACTATTTTCAGAGTGAAAGGAAACAAATTCAGTTTCATTACAGAATTAATGATAGATCTGCCCTCTAAGATTAATAATTAAAACCCCAGACACATTAAAATGATAGTATGCCTTCTGAAGATTTCACCTTTCTATTTTTTTTTAATATCCCTTTCTATCATAATTGTTTGTCCCCCTAATTGGAATGATTAATAATTAACGCCAGTTCAGGAACATATAATAGTTATCTTCAAAACAAGAACCACACTTGACTGGCAAAAGGGTTAAAATGCTTTCTTTCCTTAGTTCTATTTTCAGCCTTATCCATAAGTTAGTTTATCATCCAAGTTCCATGCCACCGTAGGTATCTCAGTGTCCTGCTCTAATGCTGGAAGCCTTTTCTTTATTCTAAGCAGGCTATACGTGTTATTTCATCCCAGTTTTCACAATGTATGCTGGGATCATCAGCCTCCACCGGAATCACAGTTCTCTTTTCCTGACACACACACACAAGTTTAGACCAAATCAAACCTCAGAGAAGACATTAAGACTGTGGAACGAGAGCACTAAAAAGTCTGAGAACGCAGAAGGACCTCTACTGAGACCCCCGAACCCCGTTCAATTCCAAATCACCAAAACAGACCTTTGAAGAGTAAATAAAAAAGGTCGTCCGCGTACGTTTCGCATGATTTTACCAAGAAGGCTGTACTCCGGTTCCAAAGACACACGTTTGCTTTGGAATGGAAAAGCTTTTCCAGAAAGACAAATGGACAGAATACTCTAAAACCCCCATTTCTTCAATAGAGCTGTTTCAGTTTCATCTTTTGATGTCTTTAGAGGTGAACTGGCCCTACACGGGAATTTAGCATTGCTTTGCATATTGCACAGGAAATATTTAGGTGAAATTCAATTAGCGTTTGTCAGTATTTCCCCACGCAGGCACGCTGCTGCCTCATGTGTCATTGACCACGGTGAGACGAGTATGTGTGTGTACTTTAGCAGGGATGATACAGTGGTCTATAGGCACGTAAGGGTAGCCATGGCTACTGAAGCCTGCCGGTTGGCGAGCGCGGCGGTCACTTACCACGCTGAGCGCCAGCAGGTCTCTGCAGAAGTAGTCCATGCTCCTCCTCTGCAGGCTGGCCAGGTAGTGCTGGAGCCGGGTGTAGGTGTAGGGGTAGCAGTAGGCGAACTGATAGGTGTCGTCCTCGCGGTCAAAGCAAAAAGCAAAGGACATGACATAGTTCTTCCTGTGGTCTGGGCAGCGGTAGTAATACACGTTTTTAGAGGGTATTCTTTGCCTAGAAAAAAAAACAAAACAAAAACAACATATGCACACGCTGACATATATATACATTAGCAAAAGAAATCTGGGCAAAAAGGCTATGCAAGATTCAGATTTCCTCACCAGAGCAGGGGAGAGCATCTCGCAAACGGAGAAACCCACTGCCATGAAGCGAAAAGGATGCACAGGCGGTTAAATTCTCCTCTACTTCACTATTAAATCAGTGCAATCTCACACTGACCAAGCTCTGCCGGAGTGGGGCTACAACCCTCACACCGGCCCAATTCACCAGCACGCAGCTGAGGGACGATCAATGAAGTGACACTGACAGAACTGTTACTGAAATCACAACACCTTCATATTTTTTATCATCCTTAATAGTCAGGATCCCTAATTTCTCAACACCCAGCCAATGAATGGAGGAAAAGATACATTTTTAAGGTGACAACATGAAAGCAAAACGCAAACAAAAAACTTCAGGTATGGAAAATAACCTGGTCCTAAACTGGTAAGCAAAGGAGAAAACGGTATTTGGTCCTGCTCCAAATTGGATCGCTGCCCTCCTCGAGATTTCTGGCTTTGGGAGCTGACAAGATAAAAATGAATATACGTGATAGTAAATAACTCTAATAGAGACATTGATGTCATTGTTATCAAGCTGCTATCTGTTTAAGGAATAACAAATGCTCGCCTGACATCTTTCACCCAACTTCAATGACGCTGTTATTTCTGAACCGAAATGACTAACATTTCAGAGGTGGGTCAAACACGTGTTCCACGGACCAGAGAGCTTCAATATTTCTGTTTGTACAATTTCTTCATTTTGTAGCTGGGTTTTGTAGCTTTATGTAGCCAGGCGATTCGCCGGTCATGCCATGCATTTGTAATTGGATGTAACTAACTTACCAGCCATGTTTGGCAACAAAACACTGTGGTCCTGCAGACCCTGACTGATTCAATTACCCATTATGAACAGGTCTGATCTAATGACTGGAGCAGATCTCAGCTAAACTAGGATCATCGTGAGGAACAACATAATAAGATTTACAGGCATAGCGGCAGTAATGTGCCTCTTCGTAATAGTTCTGAGAAGCTGGTCTGCTGCAGAGCATCAGTTTGGGCCTTTCATTGCTAAGATGAAATAGAGGACAAAGCCTTCTCATTATGCAGAAGTACATGTTTGCCAATTAGCAGCAGTTAAAGAGTCTGATCAGCAAGACTCGGGAGCTGCAAAGGGAAACAGAAAAGAGTTGGGGTGTTCTTGAAAAAGTACAACGAAGACCCAGCGATGCAGTTAATTAGACTTGAAATAAGAATTTATTTACCCCTGTTATTGCCCTGGTTCTTGAACACTCAGAGCTTCCAGAATTTACTTCGGTGTTTTTTGTTAAATAAGGCGCTTGCTTAGCACTGAGATCTGAGAACCATTTCTAAGCCACAAAAGTGAACGACAGAAAAACAATTCTTCTAATTTTTTTAAAAGTATCAGTAGGGGAAAAACAGCACCAGCCGTCTGCACGCACAGCTCTAACCTGATAGGTTTCTCCAGTATCTTAACATATTTCTGTCGTTCGCCCTTCCTCTGGAGTGCCATAGGACATCCCTCATTTGATCTCAAATCAAGCAGATGATACGGCAGTGGGTAAATGTATTCTAGCTCCCAGTCCTCAAACCGTAATGCAAGTTTAAACAGTGTGTTGCTGAGTTGTTGAACTTTATTTGTTTCCAAATTAGCGGGGGAGAAATAATAAAGTACAAGCCTCACTTCGTGCTATAAAAATTTCATGTAAAATGAGACCAATAGGAGGAAATTCAGGATTTTAGAAAGGCTAACGCTAATTGAAATTCATCTCCTGATAGTTAGTGTTTAAATGACACGTAGTTCTCCTTGGTTCGATAACTTTCTACTTTTAAGCAAGTTGAAGACAACTTTGTTAATGTATTAAAGGCACTTTTGATATTTCATTCCCTTTCCCCTTCATTATAGAAGCTAAGCATCTGTTTTATTATCCACTTTGACACATCACTTTATGGCTGCATTTGGCTATTATGGCTAATCTTGATGTCTAGGACATCTGGTATTGACATTTCACTATCTGGAGTCTGACACGGCAGCACAAACCATCCTCAGTTCCTAGGTTTAAATTCACCCTCTCGGGGCAGAAAGTGCCCAAACTCTTAATTCAAACCATATCTTCCAAAAATAATTATAATAGTACTCCTGTCACTGCTAATCTGTTTTTATCTCTCCCAGCACTTTGTCAGTGCTAATCTATTTGTGAGTCATATAGAGAAAGAGGGTTAGTGTTTAGATACCAACAACACGTCTTTACACACAGGAGCCTAATCAGATTGAGATCTTATCAGGGAATCAAAGGAGAAAAAGAAAGAAATATAAAGAAAAAAAGAAAGGGAAGAAAAAAGAAAGGGGACACTGTGCTAGATATCGCCAACTGAGTTTTTGATAAGGAAAAGACATTGCTCAGTTCTTGAATTAACCTTTGTGTCCTAGACGCACTATTGTTTACTCTTTCCCTTTTTTGTTCTATGCCTTCTGGAAAAGGACACCCACACACTGTGGCAGCAGCTGCTCCTATTAATTTAAAGCTATTACAAAAATTAAAATTAAACCCAATTACTTTGGCTGGTTTATAGCCGGGGAACGGCTTAGTCTGATTGTTCCCTCTGGTTATGGACAAAAACAATATTCCTACCTACAGGCAGCTGCCAGTGGAATACTAATGCATCTAGGGCCTGGCAGGGACGGATTCAGAAAGCAGAGTCTAACTGCTCTTCTTCCTAGAGGAAAATCTCTTATCGTGGATCTGCAGAGATGCACCAGCTCCTTACACCCTAAGTCACAATGCAGCTGATCCGTAGTTAGAGGTCGGAAAGCGAAATGATGGTGGAAAGCTTAACGCTCAGATTTGTCATCCTGCATTTCCAGGCAGCTCTCACCAAGAAACGCACCCTGCTAATTGAGCACAACCGCCTGGATTCCGGCGCTCCCGAGTCGTCATTTAAAGGAGAACCAGCACGATTCGAGGTGCGGCCGCAGAGCACAACATGGAAGCAACTGATTTCCTGCCTTTTCTTAGAAATGTATTTACAGAAATGGAGCTTCGTGTTTTAAATCATTTTGAAACAAATTCAGGCTGCCCAGGTCTTAAAGACAGATGCAAAACTCTTTCTGTCAAAGCAAGAGGAATCACAGAAACAAAGACTTTCTCTCTCATTTGACTCTCATAGTCCAGCGCCAGTCTGAGTGGCTTCTCCCATCTGACAAGGGAGGACCCTTGACCCAACAGATTCGTGGCTCCAAGTGTGAACACATACATGCTTGTCTGTTCCTATATGTTTGCTATGTTGCAGTCTGGAGCCAGGACATTTGATCTGCTTTGGTAGCGTGCAATAAGATCAAATTTGTCAGTTTACAAAAAGAAAAAGGAAAAAACTGGAGTCCCCATTCAGTGTCCAAAAGCTGACAGCTCCAGAGGGCCCAGGACTGTATTCTCTGCTGCCGCAATGGGCACTGAGGGATGCTACACACAACTGACCTTGCAAAATTTCATCCTAACTATACTCCTATTTTGAACATAATTTTAATTTCTAGCTTGGCCATAATTTTGGTCCTAAAGGCAAACTTTATTATCTGTTCTGCTTTTTTTCTCTGCTGTCTTATTTCCCTTTGAAAACTGGGTGTTAATCAAGACTTTGGGGGCTGAACTGGGGGGTGGTGGGGGTGCTGCTGCGTGGCACCTGGTTTTTAAGTTTTAAACCCATAAGGGTGCTAATCAAATCCTTTTGTGGTACCAGAACACAAATAATTAGAAAATAACAATCCTTGGAGTGCTTTCCCCCCATTGCATGGCCAAACAGGGAGCTCCTACCCAGCCAAATTCCCAATGACTTTAACGAGCAGCCTACACCAGTCTCTGGACCGCTTTTAACGTGGCACTCATGAAGTCATTATCCAGTTCCTTGACTCTACAGGCTTGGGTTGGACATATCGCAGCCAGTAGGCTTCAAAGTGAAATGATGATATTTGGAGGAAGAACAAAAGGCTGCAGGTGCTGTAAGAGATCAACGGCCAAAAGGAAAACCAAGTGATCTGGTTTGAAGGGAAACGCTCGAGTGAATCTGATGGCTGTGGTGACACACTGTGGTGGTCCTTTCAATTGCCATCCATTTATAGATCTAGGGGTATGGATTAACAATTCTTCAAATTTCCAAGCTTGTGTAAATAATTCAAAGGGGTGGACCTGAGTTACCATCTCAGAGGAACTTAAGCCTAAACTTTAAAGACATTCGAAGTACAAAACCTGATTCCAATTCAACTTTTGAAAATAACCTTCAGATATTTATTTCTACCCAAAACACTGGATCTAGCTACTCCTTCTAAGTGTTCAAATTTTATTCCTAAAGCTGGATGTGCCTATTTATTAACTGCAAGAAATCCAACAAACTCTGGAGAAAGTATAAGAAGGTCAATGATGCACTGCAGCCTCCCCTTCCAATGGAAGGCCTCACTGCCTTCTTTCTCTCTTAGTCTAAGCCATTATTTCTCTTCTTGCTTATTCCTGTTGACGAGTGGAGCTGCCCATCTTCCAAACTCCCGGCTTACTTGTGACAAAATAACTTTGTAGGGTTTTTTCGTGCACATAACTTTATATTTGATTCACAGAGCATGGAGTGACAGTGACTATGTCACAGAGCGTTAAATGTATTTTACAGATAACTGAATGAGTTTTGGCACAGATAACTCCGGTTCAGACACTGCAATATAAATCCTGCGTTTATTCTTCCTAATATGTATTAGAATACTTTCTAAATATTTTCATCATTTTTAACAGCTTATAATGTACCCTCAAGGTTTTGCAGCTCTACCAATACCTGGTTTCTTAAGTATAAAAATCAAAATACTATGCAATTCAATGGCTTTAATAAAAATCAGGAAATCTAGACATTAAACACAGAGCTGTCAAAGGTGAATGTTAATTGAAATAATTAACTAACCTCTATAACGATTGCTAGGGAATTCAAACAAAAGCGAAATGTACAAAACCTGATTGTGTTATGAAATCTCTGCATTCTTTACCAACTCAAGAGGAAAACACTGAGGTTTTTTGCTACTCTTTTCTCTAAGACTTCCATTGGTAATAAACATGGTAAAACCTCATCAGTGTTGGGTACCTGCATCAGTGTTGTCTAAGCCGGCACAGTTCTTTTAGTGAGAACTGCACACAAACAAATCAGTCTCACCAGCATATACTGAGATAGCAAAAATATCCTGAAAGTACATTATTATTGTTTCAGAACTTCAGATCCAAAACTTAGAACCCTATTAACACGGGCAAATGTTATGTGAATAATTCAACACTTTCATAGGATCATTTTGGTTTGAATAGACCCTCAGGATCATTGAGTCCATCCATAATGTAACTCCAGCTCTAAACCACGTCCCTAAGAACCCTAAACGCCTTTTAAACCCCCCCAGGGATGGTGACTCCACCACTGTCCCAATGTTCAACAACTCTTTCCGGGAAGAATTTTTTCCTAATATCCAATCTAAATGTCCCCTGGGGCACCTTGAGGCCATTTCCTCTTGTCCTATCGCTACTCAGGTGTTGAGACCAACACCCCCATGCTACAACGTCCCTGCAGGCAGTTGTAGGCAGTGATAAGGTCTCCCCTCAGCTCCTGTTCTCCAGGCTGAACACTTTCATAACTGCCTGGACACGTTCAGGGAAAACTTGCTAAGGAAGTTCAAACAAAACCATATTTTCAACATAGTGCAGCATTCTGACACAGAAAATTCAGTGGTGAGGAGAAACAGTGAATGAAGAATAGCAGTGGGAAACATCCTTTATTCTGTTTGCAAAATACCCCACAGAAATGTGGTCCTTGCCCGCAGACCAGTCTTCTAGGTCCTATGATAATACCAATAACAAAAACACAATGACACTGGTCCACCTGAAGCGAGAGGGAATCAGTAGAAGTCATCATGCCAAAAAGTAACCAGAAATGTTGAGGAAAGGACGCACCATGTGGGAAGCGCATTGAAGCGGTATGGAAGGATCCCCATGAGCAGATCATGACTTTAAGATCTAAAGCAACGCTAAAACCCTGCCCATGGATTCTGCTGGCAGGTATAAAAACATTATCCTTTGGTTCACCAGAATTACCAAAACATTATGAAGAGGGCAGGCTGCTAAATTATAAGCAAGAAATACTTATTTTAAGGACTTTTTAAGGAGCTTCACTTAAGACCGTGCAACATTGCATCCCCCAAATGGAGAAGTGTTGTTTGAGGTTCTCCAAACCTCGATGAGGTTTTGTGGGAGAACGTTTCCTTCAGTGTTGTCCAGCACTCATTCCCTTATCTCCCCTAAACAAAACTTGTTCAGGGCAGTCCAGATTTATCACAGAACCCTCTTTTGACAAAATACTTTAATACGTCTCAGGGGCGCTGTCAGCTGGTAGCAAAACTCCAGATCTTTCGCCAACAGAAAGGAACAAGCGGCGTCTCCAGTGGACAAGCAGCCCATTGACCTTTCCTCCCTCCTGGATACCACTAAACCAAAGCTATATGCCCTCCTCCCTCTCTTGCTTATCCCATCCAGTCACCAGAAGCTTTTACCGCAGTGATTTTCCTCTGAAGCTGCAGTTCCAATACTGCAATTATTCTACAGAAACTCTCTTTTAAGCTGCAGGGATAATGAATGGTGCTGCTTTTTTCTGCTGGCGAAATATGATTTGCCGACTGACCATGGGTGTTCCAGCCACGTGTCGCTTCAATATCAACAGCTCTATACACTCCTTATAAAGGAAAGAAGAAACAGAAGGAGAAAAGCTGACTTTCCACAAAAATACTAGAACGAGAAAACAGGAAAGTCAGCCATACATGTGCTATGAATACAAGAGAAGGATGCAGGAGCCAGCGTTTCTGTCTTGATAGACAGGTGCTAAAAAGAAAAAGTCGATTTTAATTTTTAATACTCAAAAATAATCAAATTGGCAAATGAGAATTTGTGATAAGCAGCACTGAGGAAGGTAAAGAAAGAGAAAAGCAGCAGCATTTCAGAATGCTGCACCACCGCCGTTCCAAAGCTTGGAACGCGTAGAAAAGAAAACCAAGTGTTTTTGGAAGTGATTGAAAAAGAGCAGCCGCAAGTACTGCTAAAGAAGGGGAGAGATTTGAAAGAATTAAGTCAGCACAAATAACGTTGTACTAGAAAAAGGTGAGGACAAGAAATGCTCCACCTCAGCATATAAATCTGAAAACCACATAGCAATGCTTGTCCCAGTTTTGACCTATACCAGGCTCCCTGGCCATAAAAGAACAAATCTACCGATGGCTTCTGAAAACAGTTTGAATATACTGACATCATGGAGAAAATAAGCATATAAAACACAGCAGAAAGTGTATCTGACTGGCTCTGAAAGGAAGATACGTTAGGAGACTGAAAGGAGGAGACAAGACCAGCACACTACAAGCATACCAACTTCAAAGCAGCCAGAAATACGTATCCGAACAAGTTAGAATAAATGACCTTTTATGTTTTCCTCTTATGCTTTAGAGAACCGTGTACTGGACAAATTTTAGGAAAGACCGCTTGGTGAGAAATAGCTTGCTCCTATTCAGAATCTCTTCAAAAGATGTTTATTCCAACCAGATTTTTCTGCAACAGCTGGTTCAAAGGAATTCCAAAGAATTTCACTAAACATCTCACCCATTAGTATAGTATTTTAGTGTCTTCATGTCCAAATTCAGCATTTTACTCGGTTATTCTTTCATGTCTCCACTATAATCTGACATACAACTCCTCCAGATTTTGTTGACTGGGAAACACACACTTACAGGATCACACAGGCTATAGAACCGAGTCCTTGCAATGTTTGGATCACGTCTTGGCCTGGGAACGAGGGACCAACCTCAATACCAAATTCAAATCCCTGAACTGCACCACCACAGACCACCGGGTCAGCTCTAATAGCCTCTTAGCCTCAATTACCTAATTAGCCTTTTCTTCCCTCTCCTCTTCTCCCCTATCCATCTGTTCATCTATTCCCACCACTCCCTGTTCTTCTGGAAGAATAATTTTTAAAATCTATGTTAACTTCATTTAGGTTGGTCTCAAGTGACTTCTCCTCTATGCAAGAATAATTCAGAAGTCTCACAAGAGCCCCAACTTGAGGAAGTATTTCAGTAACATCTGAATTCCGAAACCCACGTTTAAAATGTTGATGATTTCACAGTCTAAATACAAAGTTGAGATTGCTAGTTTGTGTCATTTTGATGGGAATTTTAACTACCAAAGAAAGGAGAATAGATATTAAATAGGTTTTTACTCGTTGTAGCTTTGTTGATACTGAGCTGCCCTTAGTAAGATCTGAACCCCTCTGGAAGCCTCAGCTTTCCCAGCATATATTATCCCTGATAAAGATCAGAGCATCTCTGATAGCAGATGATGTATGAGCAGGATAAAGACAACAGAAAACAGGAAATTGTCATCATGGATCAGACTTGTTAACTGGGCAAACTTACCCATAATATTATACTTGATCCTATCTTCCATCTCCATGCAATGAAGACTGAGTTCAGCAATTCATTTTTAATGTCCCATTTCTTACGCCTTCTAGCACCTTGTTCACTTTTTCTACCATAACATCTCAAATGGCCTCTGCGACGGAACTGCCAACAGCAACATTCACTTTTTTCCCTTCTCCACGTATTAACTCCTCATTTAGCAGGATTCAACCTTCTTTATCCATCTGAGCAACTTGTTTACATCACTCAGAAGTTTCTAACAGCGTGCTGCTACAGGCTTAAATTACTTAAGTAATTACATCATTTGTAAGTGTTACCATCTAATCCTTCACCTTTTTTCCCTGGATCATTAATAAATGTATTTAGCATATGAGCTGGTAGGTAAGTTTAAGGCACACAGCTGCTAGCCTTTTACTGTGATGAAAACTGGCCACTTAGCCCTCTGCCTTTTTGCTTCCCTGTCGGCTTTTGATCTACGATGATACTTGCCCTGTCACCATATGTGACCACTCAGCCTTTGGAGCAGCGCCTGTGACAGACTTCGTCACAAGCTTTTAAAAAGTCAAAGTACATCAAGTCAGGCAGTTGGCCTCACAAGCCTGGTGGCTGAAACCCAAAGGTGAGGGAACATTCCCAGGAATTCCCACGGGAAAAGGGCACCTTGGCATCCCATGGAATCAAGCAAGGCAAACAGAAAAGACTGCTGGGCAAGTCAGAAATACCTTTTCTTGGCATGCACCGCAATTATATTTTTTTAAAGGCATTTCTGTTACAAAGGGAGTTACTCCATGAAGTAGAGAAAATGTAGGAGGTCTAGGCCAACTAACTGTCCAAGAGAGTCAAACAGGGAAGAGCATTTAGCCTCAAAATACAAAGGTTACACCTTCAACAAAAAGAGAGGAGGGGGGGGGAAACCCAAAAGATATTGGAATTAAGAGCTTTTGCAAGATGTGCAGGTACCAGAAGCTGCTTAAACCTCCCCCATGAACTGAGTGCCTGGGTCTTGGTGCTGTGCTTGCTCTTCTGAGGGCTGAAACAACAAAAGCCCTGAGCAGAGGGCTTGGAGCTCATGGGAGCGCCGTGTGGGATCACCCCGGGTCGCAGCAGCACTACGTGTGGCTAGCAGGGACGCGTGTGGCTAGCAGGGACGCGTGTGGCTAGCAGGGACGCGTGTGGCTAGCAGGGACGCGTGTGGCTGGAGGAGCGAAGAGCAGCTAACACAAGTGCATCTATCAGGTTAGCGTACCCTCAGTTTGGCTTCGCTACCAGGCGGTACTTCCTAATATCAAACTGAATAAAAGCAGATGACAATAACCTGGTAGCCTTGTTAGACGAAAAGGCTATGGTTACAATTATATCTCGTTAACTCTGAGCATCTAGCTGTCAGACTTCTCTTTTCTGCCTTTTAGGAAAACGTTGTTTTTTTTACCATTTAATCCCTTTTAGTGAGTGGGGAAAATTCTCTCTCTCTGAGCACCAGCAAGCTCAGGACTGGTTTCTAAGAGAGGGATATGTCAGCGTGTCTGCAGTGACTCCCTTAAATTCAGACCAGGCCCTCATTGGCATCAATCAAGCCCATGGAAAAAGGGTTATCTGGTTATCTTCTTCTTATTCTCCTGCCCCACACGCTGTGCCCGGCTGTTGTCACACAGGGTGCTGGGCTGGAGGGACTTGTGGTCTCATCCAGCGTGGCCATTCCTATTTCTCTGTACAGGCACATTCACAGAGTTCTAAGGAATGTGGTGAAATGAGATTTTTCTTCGCTGAATCTGCTCTCATTAAAGTCTTTCACATCACGATCTTCCAGGTGTTTTATTATTCCCTTTCATATTCCTGTTTCGGCCATTTGCAATGTGCAGATGTAATGCTTACCAGTCTAAATATAGCATAAACCCCATATACTCACCAACCCTCTGGAACAGATCTTGGTTTTAATGAGAGTGCACATCTTAGTTAGCAGTTCAGCTAATTCATTCCTAAGCTTCTTCAGAATTCTTTTATACGTAAGTCATGTGGGGCTGATGATTTACTGCTTTTAAATTAATCAATTTGCCCCATCTTCTCAATCTCTGAGAGTGCCTCATCTCTATTCTCAGAAAAGAGCAGGTCTAAGATTGGTACCTCCAAAACCTTGTTTGCTATCAGGACTGATTTATGATGTAGAAACACCTGATTTCTTTGCATGAAAGCACATAATTGTATCACAGGTACGAGGCGCAACAATGTGAGGGCAAATCATTTAAATTCAGCATTGCAAACATTTTCTTTTTTCCCCGGGCTACACATCTTGCACATACACAAGTTTTATTCTCCGTTTTCCTCCGTGAGCTCCTTCATATTCCCTCCTTCCACTGTCATCTGTTAAAGAAACTACTTTATAACCCCCCCTGTTCTTGAGAGTGTTGCAGGGTAACTTTCTCCAAGCACACTCACATTTCTACTACAGGGAGAGCCTATATGTCTCCCATTTATTCCCCATAGCAGCACATGGCCTGTTGTTAGCAATGGCAATGCTGCATTTGCAGAGCTAAACCTGCACCGTGCCGTGCAGACCTGCCTGTTGTGTCCTTCATTTACCCCTTCCAGAAACAGCACTTGGAGCTATCATATTAAACACCGAGGAGGGGGGAAAAAGAGAAGCCTGGAAGGAAATGTCTCCATTTGCTCAGTTTAAAGGGGAACAATAAATACGGCGAGACGCTCTCTCTGAAGATTAAAGTGAGCGTACGTGTGCAAGGGGATTTCAGTTCAAGAGCTACAGCTCTGCGCACACCTGGCCCCAACACCAACACGTGCTGACCTGGGTCTCTCTCCCCACTGAGCTCAGCTCCAGGAAGACAACATGTAGATGGCCACAGAGGCATCAAAATTCTTGTTTTAGTGAAGGGAAAAAACTCTAACATTTTCTTGTTAATTCAATTCTTTGCTGTCTTATTCACAGTGGTATTTTTGCCAGCTTATACTGGTTCAAAACAACCTTCCTTCCCCAGGTAATAGAGATGAACCCAATGCAAAGGCGTTGGCCTCGGTCTACAGGGGAAATAAAACACAATTCCCTCCTTCCCTCATTTCAAATATTCCTAGTTGGTGACACACAGAGCAGTATTGATCGGAGAAGAGACTGAGTGTCCTGCCCTCCCAGCCACTTCTTATTTATAGCACATAGGGACACGCGAGCAGAGGGGAAAGCTGGGAGCAGGGGACCAGACACCCAGGAGCAGTTGTACACAGATGGGCTTTCCCACCCTAAACACAAGGTTAAAAATGAGACGCTGCAATGGTTGCTGCTGGTGAAGACAGAAGAAAATGAAAAATGGTATGTGTGGCACTAATCTTGTTTTTCCAAACTGTATGCGTGATATCAACCAGGCCACTCCAATTTTTCACAATAATAGTTGCAACATCGTTTTTCTTGATAGGCCTTTAAAAAAATATTCATTTTAGGAAAAGTCTGTGGTGGTTTGGGTTTTGTCTCTTTTTTTCTTGTTTTCTTTTAAATCTACCTGAACCGTCAGTGTCACCAAATGGAGCAACTGCAATCCTCATGCATATTTTAAAGTACTGTCCCATTTCACTGTGCTGAGTTTGTTTAGACTACAGGAGCATCACCTCCTTTACCCTCCTCGGCGATGTAACCAGACATGATGCTGAGGGGAAGGGAAATGTAGGATAGATTTTGTTAAATTACACAAGGTTGTATTTACCCTTGAAAGACTCTTCACATCCTTTTGCTGCTAAAGGTAATGACAGAGTTCTAGACACTTTCCTTCCTCTTCAGACTGTTATAAAACATGGCAAGAGAACGCCCGCGCCGCTCACAGGTCAGCAAGGAGGCTGATAGAGCATGAGAGCATGGTATGAGCTGTAAATGCAATGTGACTCACAACACCCGAGTCAGCAATCGCTAATGCAATGGAGAACTTTGCGTCTTGCCAACTGAAGTTATTTTTTCTGTGCTCTCAGGAAATGTAATCCGTGCAAACGACTGGAGACCCTTCCCCCTCTTAGCCCCTCCAAGATTTTCCAGGCCAAATCTTCAGCATAGCTGGGAACAGGTGTGGACATTTGGTGCAGGCAGGTAGAGCTCCAGGTGATAGATTTCCACTTGCAAATACCATGCCTTCAACTCTTTCTAGGCACGCACTGCTCTAAGACTCTACAGAGGTTACTTTTAGACTCACTATTCAAACGTTTGCACTTCCAGAGCCTAATTTGAGATTATCTAAGCCAATGCTTCGCTACTTGCTAGTCCAGGCCCATAATCACATATTCCTAATACTGCGGAATAAGTGCGATACTGTTAAGATTTCAGATGAAGAAAAAGTGGGCAGACTAAACCCTAAAAGAGACTCTTAGATCACAGTCTCTAATGAGAAAATGAAGAAAAGCAAATACAGAAAAGATGCAGAGATGTCGGGACAGCCTCCTGTCATTCTCAGTATTTCCTGCACCGCTGAACACTAACAACTCTTGAACGGAATTTAAATATCAAGTCGCTCATAGAAGACTACAGCAAAAACTCCACATAAAACAAGATCCTATCAGCTATGTCTTTGCAAACAAAATATGAGTAGGTAGCAGTAATTGTGCCTGGGTTCTTTGAGGCTTTTACAGCGCTATCGCCGTCAGCAGGCGAGCCCACCCTGCATCCAGAACGCTCACCTATGGGAAGCCCATAGGTCTGTCACAGAATTGTGCTTTTAGTTGAGGTTGGGTTTCTAGAGGATTGTTTAAGTGTGCCTCAGGAGCCCATCTGCTCCACATTTCTGCAGGTTTGCCCCTAAAACTTCCGTTTTAGACAAGTAAGGCTCTTGCAGGACTGGCATTCACGTTAACAATAAGAGTCTACATTGCACCAAGGCTGAGGTTTTGAAAGAAAGCATCTAAAAATCTCCTGAACAGTGTCAAGAAGCAGTAATATTTATCCTTAGATAAATAAAAAGACAGGTGCAAATAAGAGAAAGCAACATACGGGATACAAAAAGTTTTATAACCAAATTGTCTTCAAAATGCTCGATATACTGTGTATTTCCAGGAGAACGACAGGACGTTTGTCAAGGCGCTTCAGGAAAAGTTTGCAAGGGTAACTGACATAATTTATACAGCTATCAAGTTAAACATACAGATGGCAAAAATGCAGATTATAATAACCTTAAATATTTAAAGGCTTTCAAGCAGGAGTCACAATTTCATATCTGTTGCTTTTTCAATCTGCAATATGTATCTAACATTGTCCCCCTGGTCTTTAAATAGGACAAGAGTACACTGAGGAGTTATGTGTTAGCTAGTATGGCCGGCATTTTAGGAAATGTAGCCATGTAATACTGAAGTAAGGTATTTGCACTGAAATAAGAGAGAAAGTTTGATAAACGTGCACTTAATTTAAAAAATTAAGCTGTTACTCAGCATATACTGTTAAAGAATGGTTTGGAATGTCAGTAGAAGCCTCTGCATCAGTGTCATTTTGCCTACAGTTCTACTTTAGCTCAGCTTTAAGCAGATGCGCAGTCCTGCTCAACATGAACCACAGTTTTAAACAGGATTCATAACTTAGGGTTAAGCATTAGCAGACGGGAAGGCAGGTACCATTTCCTAATGACTGCAAGAATTCAAGCACAGGCAAAGATATATACTGAAAGTTCTTAATTTTAAGAAAGGAAGCTCACATACTACTTTAAAACATATGAAACCAGAAGAACAAAAATTGCTTTATGTCTTTTAATACAATATTTATATATATATAAAAGCATTTATGTATTAAGTCCCTCTAAAAGTGAAAATGTAAACAAAACAGAAGCTGAAAGTGTATTTATCTGGATTAGAACCAGGGAAAAAAAAACATGATAAATGTTATGTCTTATAGCGTTTGCAAGTGAACCTGGTCGCTGACTGCGGGATGCGCACACGCGTTCTCAAGGGAACGGGTAAAAGGCTGAGCCACTTCCATCACTCAAGCAAACCAAATCTGAACACAACCTCAAGTGGCAGATCAGGCTGCACAGTTGCTGGGCTGCACCAGTTTCTAGCACTCATCTATTCAAACACAGAATGGCTTTGAAAGGCAAGACACGGCTCTCTCACAGACACCCAGTACAACGCTGCCTGTCGCTGTTATTATTTTGAAATTGCTAGGATTAAATTCAAACCAGACAACAGAAACAAAGGCAGGAAAAATATTTTAAATAGAGATTACAAACATTGGAAGGGATATTAACCAGCATCAGGAAGAGCAAAGTCCAGCAATAACTCGCTGCTTCCGTTTCACAACTATCCATCCAGCGCCCGACTGGCTGAGGGCTCGGATTTGTCAGACAAATGCGCTACAACTCACCACTTACCCTGAAGTCAACCCCAACACCGATCAGCTGAGAGCTGGAGGAGCCACACAGTGCCCCAGGATTTGCACCATCAGGATAAGCTGCTCAAAACTGCGCAGGAGAAGCCCAAAAACGGAGACCTAAGGAAAGGCTTATAAACACCAGAAGTCATACCTCCCGCACGATGACACAAGATCTCTCCTCTCTGACAGTTGCCTAAGAGAGAGCTAACAGAGCTGGCAAATTCAAGAGATAAGAACGGCAGAGCAACATCGCCTGTTACAAGAGATTGAGATGGAAAAAGCAAACGAAGCTCAGCCAGAAGAGCTCACAGGCCTTAAAGCTTTCTGCTTTTCCCAACTCAACCAAACAATTCTATAGAATATATTCTTTTATCCATAACCACTTCATGGCTGAACGTACTTGCTACAGGTTAACTATGCCTTCAAGTCCTTTTCAGTGTCTCCCAAGCAAACGCTTCCTAACAACTCATCTTGCATCTCCACTTGTCCCGGAGTCGTGTCTCATGATTTCCTCCCCCTTCCTTCCACCACTGTCACGCATTTCAGCAGCAAAAAAAGCAAACACCCACCACAGACTTCCTTTTGGAAGCCGTGCAATGACTTAGAACAGCATCCAGAAATCAGAGGGGTTATCTACTTATCGAACCTCACACTCGCAGTGAAGACCTCGTGTAGCTTGAAAGTTGGCACGTCCGCTGAATTGTTGGGGCACACTCCTTAGCCGTTGTTCACTTTGGGGCCATTACTGGTTTGGATCTGGAGGATTTGACTCTCATGTCCCTTCCTGAGCTGCAGGAGTATGTGAAACACCTCACAAAATAATCCAGGCATTTTTTCTGATCACAGAAACATTAACATCAAACTTCCTTAATAAGTGCTGCCGCTTGCACTGACAGAGCCCCGCGGCCGGTGTACTCCACTTCAGCACTTGCAAGCATTACTAAGCCAACCTAAACAAAAGTTTCTATAATAGCAGTAAAATCAAAGTCCCTTTTCCCATATTCCACTGTGTCTGGCAGCCCTGTACCCTGCAAATTCTCATATATTAGCATCTAAATATTTTTATTCCATCTCAGAGAACGATCCTGTCATTATCAATACCTTGCTGTATCTCGCAAGCCTTTTAGGACCAGTTTCAGGCATGTAAAGAATAATGAAAAGTTCAGAAATTTATTTTGATTTCCTGCAATATGCTACCCAACAGTTTTCTGTTGTGTTATATGACCTTTCTGCCTAGCTAGTGTTTTGCTATTGATTTTAATTACTCAGTTTAATTTACTGCATGCCAACACAAAGCTGTTTACTCCTACTTGCCAAAATGTTGTCATAGTCTCCCAGAGGAGGGCAAAATGAGAAAACTGTATATGTTTTACAGTTACATGCTATTCATTATAAAGAATTTAATAGACTCACTTCATATAAATGTCACCGCTCTCACATGTAGCCACTAGACACACCAAAACCACATACAGAAAGGCAAATGCTACGCCAGTCAGAGGAGAAGTAGAACATAAAAGGTGTAATTTATGAAAGGCTTTGCCTTGAAGCAGTTTAGATTGCCTGCTTTGCCATTCTTCTCCGAACATGTGAGGGAGTTCGGACCATATGTTCCCCTTCTGCATTAAAAAAATATCATGGACAGAAACAAACCCTAGAATCACACAATAATTCCCGATGCAGGTAAATAACACAACTGCACGGTGAGAAAGAGGGAATGCTAATTGCTGCCTGCTCTTCTGTGTCGCTCTTCCTGCCTCACGTCACAGGAATGAGCAGAACAAGCCACTTTGTGAGAGCACCCCATGGATGTTAGCAGAACGTTCTCCAAGGGAAGCCCTGCTGGGATGGTGGAAGCTGGCAGCGCTGGAGGATGGAGGGAGGATGGAGGATGCTCAGTCCTACCCGAGCAGCTCATCCTCCACTCAGTTATCAGTGGGCAGACAGACAGACAGACGGAGGTAGCAGGGGTGGAGGAAACCCTGACGAGTCTCTCTGAGACGTGGCTCTTACCATGCTTTGGAAATCCTGTATTTAGGTAAATAAAACCTTCCCCCCCGCCTCAGGATAGCACACATTAAAAAGAAAAGGCAATGTCAAAACTCTCGTACCAGCTCATGACAATTTTGGTAGACATGCAAATTTATGAAGAGAGGGTTAATTTAGTTGCCATATGTTATATTGAAACCTACTGCCATTTCGTTTTCTCTCTGATCCCCCGCAATAGAATCCAATTGTACCAGAACAAACTAGATACCAAAGAAATTGCCCCAACTTGCTCCCCTGAGGAAATGACAACGGCTTTTGGTGCATTTTATCATCTTCAATAGAAAGTGCGCATTATACTGACAAAGTTTCGTGGTTTTCAAACACCAGCTTATCTACCAGGCCTTTGATTTCAACCGTGTTTTAAAATAGGGCCATCTGATGCTAGCAGTGCATTATGAAAGGTTCACAGGCTTGCTGAGTTGCAGAGTGCTTTGCAAGGAAAATAAAATCTTAGGACAAGAATATGAAAGTTCTCTATCTGAATATCTTCTTTACAGTGTGAGCACTTCTGTCCCACAGAACCTTTAAAAACTGTCTTTTGAATTAGGGAAAAAAAAAAAATGAGGAATACTAAAACCATTAATTTTTCATATTACTTTGCATTTGTTGTGGGTTCCTGTTTACCGTAATACCCTTTCAAAATCAGAGATTTTAACCTGATAATCCAACCGCTACAAAGCATTTGTATAAGTAATAAAGTCAAACTCTCAAAACAACACTTGTTCAAAACCATCATGATTCGTGCTGAAAATACGCATAGCTCAAAATGTCTTCTGACGTCAATGTAAGCCCTGAACTGAACGAGCCTTCCCTGAAATCCAGGCCTACATTTGCTCAATGGAGGAACAGATTTTCTTGCAGGCTTCCAAAAATCCACCCAGAATTGCAATGAAGCGGGAAAGCGCATCATTACTTTGTTTTTCTTCAACTGTATTTTGTACAGCTGTAAGATCAAAGCGGTTTTGTACAGGACGCTTTCTTAGAACATTAGCGAGTAGAGCTAAATATATTAAAAAATTCTCAAATCCAAATAAAGTGATCGCTGCCTGTCCAACACACACAAGGAGTCAGGCACCTCTGAATGTGAGGCAGCAGAAAATACCAACAACAAGGGGATTTAATCTGCTTTGTGCCTCTGTGGTCACAGGATTGTATGATAATTCAGGTTGGAAGGGACCTCAAGAGGTCATCAAAGCCGAGTTCCTGCTCAGATCAGGGTCAGACCAGAGATCAGACCATGTTGTTCAGAGCTTTAAGCACTCAGCTCTTGAAAACCTCCAGGGATGGAGACCTGCAAACCTAGGAAGTTCTCCTGGCTCTGATCACATCCATCGCATCAGGCACCACAACAGGCAGAATGAGGCCCAGTTCACGGGTCTGGTCAGGCCTTGGCTATCGACAATGCTACGATGAAGCACGCAGGGACACATCCAGCCACAGATTTTTAAGCATCCAGGAAATTCAGAAGTCAAAACCTTGGATCTCACAGACCACAAATCTCACAAAGTTGCAAAGCCAGACAGCAGCTCCAAAGGGACCTTGAGAACTTCCCTCTGTACCGAGGTTTCAAGAATTGGAACTGGGCAGGATTCTCACCCAAATCCTTGCGAACATCCGTCTTCTAGACCTCACAACCAGCAAAACGCTGACATATGAAAGGATAACAGTATCAAAACACAGCGTACTTCAAGAAAGCCCATCAACAGTCCTGTAGAAATAGCCAGAATAAATGAGGCAAAACCAAAAATAATCCAATATTCAAAACCTTATTCCCAAATTCTCCAGGTGGCACTGTGTACAAAATTATATATCTAAACTTAACATCTCGTCTTCCAATACCCAGCACTGTTAAAAATGCCCAATGTGAACACATTTCCCAGCAGGTACAACGCTTGCTTTCATCAGCAGCACTGGGCTGAAAGGACTGCATGCCAGACCAAGTCAGAGAGACCGCTCACAGCGAGTATTACACCCAAAAGTAAGAGGTTATAGTTGCCAGCACAGAAAAAAGACATCCTACGCTTTTTATAGATGTATCAGTAATAAAATGCCAAACTATACTGTGAACATTTACGTAGATTCTGAAAATATATTTAGCTTTTCCCTTTTTACACGTGTGCTCTGTACAGATTCAATGAGAAGCTGGAAGCCTCTCTCCCTAACTCCATAAGAAATAAATCAGATATACCAAATAGTTTGTTGTTCCATTCTGCGTATTTTTTGACCACTGGTAAGGGATCTTTAAGTATGCAGTAAGGAAGCCCATTTTTCTACATACTTCCAGGGTTTACTATTATTTTGTAGACCAATGCTTCCAGCTACTGCCATGATCATCAGTTATTCACGAACCAATTAAGAACTTCAAAACAATCATTTATTATTAGGAAAAAACTGTAAATAATAAATTAAACTTTTTTTTTTTCAGATTCAAATGTGTGTATTATTTTGTTCTCTTTTCCAAGAATGTGTAGGTGTGGTTAAGTAGAAAAAAATGACACTTTTCCATCACTCGAATATTTAGAAAGTGTCCTTGTTTCTTTTCGGCAACTGAAATAGCTCATAATAGAGTGATCTTCTTTCAGTTACAAAGCTCATTAGCCTCCATCGAACCCATGCCATGGCACCCAAACCAAAACCAGTTCACATAGGTCTCCATACCAAACCTGACAAGTGAATACAGGTTGGTTGTCTTAACAGCCCACAAGAACTTGCAGGTTGACCCTTGGAAATCAGTGACCGCATTTCTGAACCGCTCACCTTGCCGCAAAGGTGAGAACACGCTTTACAAGATCCCTTTTCAGTCCTGACTTCTACCCATGTGCTGCTTTATGGGATTTTAAAAGTAGCTTCTTCTTTCCAGGTCTTCATCTCCTCCTTTTTTTGAATGATAACACCTCAATCTTTTAAGATAACTTAAACATAGTCTATTATCTCACCTATTGTACAAGTCTGTCCAAGAACTATTTTTGTAACACAAAAGAAAGATCTTGATTTTCAAAGGAGGTTGTGCTTGCTTCACTTTTGTTTCCAAAAAGATAATAGCTTTTTTTTTTCCCAGGTTCTGTAATTTACTGAAGACCCCTGTGTGCATCTCAGGACACAGACTTCTTGATCCCAGGAGACCAACAAAGGTTGTCCTATACCTGTCTGACAATTCTTTACGGATCACAATTACGAAGTTCTTAATGGGGCACAGACTAATAATTAAATTCTAACATACTGTTTCTTGAGTTTTGTTTGTTTGTTTTAGGTAAAATTGGGATCTTTTTTCCTTGAAAAATCATTACAACCTTCCCCCATTATTTGTTATGGTAAATCAGCCTTTACCCATAACCAGCTTGATGACCTTTACAACTTCTGAACTCAAGATTTCCATCTGAAAGGGCCGTGGTTTTGCTCACAATAGCCCCAATTCTCTCTCCTTAACGTGGTTGCCCCCGGTGCTGCATTAGCTGATCCTGTCCAGAAACCAGCTCTCAGGAGCAGGAATTGGAAGGTCAAAGGTCACCCCCAAACCCACATCTCCCCAGTGGCAACACGAGATGAGCAATGACATAGACAATTCTTTTTTCCAATGGGATTCTCTGCTGCTGACAAATGACACTCTATAACCTTGTAGCATGTAAACATCTCCTGGTTTATATAGTGTCTAGTAGCTATTCGGCTAAAGAAACTTGACTTTTAAGATTTATACTCCTGGTTGTATTTGAAAATATATTGGGTTGCTGTTTGTTTATTCCTCTTCGCTTCCTTACTCATAATAATACCCTAGATACTTAAAAATGGTATCACTTTCCTATATGAAAGCGGGCTGTCTGCCAAGGTCGAGAATTTAGCTCTCGAGGTAGATCAAGTCTTCAGCATTCAGAAGACATGGATTTGTTGTTTTATCCTGAATACAGTTGGCTATATACAAATTCTTAGAGTACCTGTATTATAAGTACAATTACATACAACATACTGCTTAACTTACTCATGCACTGCCTAGACAATATAGATTTGCTGAATTCAAACCCTAAAAAAGCTGAAGGTGTCCAAATTCCTGTGTCCATAAAGGATTGTCAGGAAATCAGAGAGGTTTAACACCACCAGATCTCTTTTGTAAGACGCTCAGTCCCTCAGACACGGAGAACTACACAGCGAAATATTTCACGGACACAATAATCCCCTTATGTTCAGAGGTTCCTGTTATGACTTATCTCTCTGGAGACCCTATAAGACAATGTCTTTTCCCACCGCAAAACCTTTTTATATGTTCTGTTCAGTCTGCTTTTGGAAAGAAAAAAGGCTGTTTTATCTCTACCAATCTGATTCAGAGTAAGGCATTTATCTAGAGGTAAGATGCAAACTGGGCATATCCACGTACGTATGGTATTTTACTGTCTCTAGAACAAAGCTAATTTTCTTCCCAGCACACACACACACACTTACTTCTGTTAGAAGCTGTTTTGTGAAGAATGGCTTCTGAGATTGTACTTCAACGTTTGTACTACAGACCCCAGCGTGGCCTAAAAACGAATAAATAGCATCTTTAAAAAGATACACCTATGCAAGAAGATTTTTTCATGGGCGTTCGTAATTTCAGTTCTTAGAATGCTACAGATGCCTTGCTAGTACAAAATAACCTCATATTATACTATTTCTGCAAAGAAATAGAAAGCAAAAGGTATGTTTTAATAAATGGAGAGGCGAAGGAAGGCTTATGTTGCTGTTTCCATTGCGATACCACGGCTTTGCTAATGGCAGCCCGCTGCGCGGTTAAAAAACGGCAGAAAGAAAAAAAGGAAAGAAAGGAAACGTGGTTAATTAGAGTCCAGTTGCTGCTTTATTGCAGCATTAGCGCTAAGTGCACTGAGATGCCTTCCCATAGGCAGGGGCCGCTGGTCGTACAGCTCATTTAGCCCGGGTGAGTAATGTCAGTGCGGGAGGAGAGAACGGCTCGTGTCTTCAAACTTTCAATCTGCCTCCATTATCTGTGATCAAGGTGGAACCACAGGGGAGTGGAATTACTGGCAGGTCTAGGACAAGTGGAGAGGCAGTGAATCTATAAGACATATTAATCATCTTTCCCTTCCCTCCGCCGGCGCCAGCCTGCGCCGCCGACTCCCCGGCGCCAGCAAATGGATTCGCTGTCCCCACAGGTACCAGCGACTGCCTTTCAGGGGCAAGTCATCAGAATAATAACCACTGACACTGCTGAGATCAGCCCCAACCCGGCCAGAAGGGAAGGGGAAGTCGTACGGGAGAAACATCTTTCCTGAACTTTCATATCAGTATTTATGGCCTCAAGATGTTTTTCAATTACATTAAGGACTTTCAAAGTCTAACATTTTAAATCTGTGTTTCTCGATATTGTGGGAGCGTCATTATCGTAGCGGGAATGTTGAAAATCTTTACCGTTTCCCTTTAAAATGCCATTTGGATCTGTTGCTGAGGTGTGAATACAGAAAAAGTGCATATTGCATCATCTATATTACAAGTATCAAAATCCTGTTACTATTAGAAAGAACACGATCCTTACATGTGTAGCTTCCCTTAATCCTGAAGCAGGACACAGAACTCTGGTTTGGTATAGCTATTCCTAATTATGAATATGAAATAAGCATTACGATATGGATTATTGTATACTCTGTGGAGTAATAGCCACATGTACATATACAAATACATAAAACCAGACATATTGAAGGCATAGGCGTAATTTAAAATCAACTAATTTAATACAGTATGAGTCTCTATTTTAACTTTTAACATTTATAGTCACTTTCCTCACTGTATTATTTTTTATACACACAAATAATAAAATCCAGCACATCATCAAACTTGAAGAGAACAGAAGAACAAACCCCAGAATAAAAAGAGCCAGTCCTGTCTCAATTCAGTAATTGTACCAATATCTAAAGAGATTAGCATAAGAAAAAAGGCAATTTGTTATATTTTACACTACAGGGACTATCTTGTATTCCAGCATATTGTACATTAGAGAGCAGCATATGAAATATTTCCTTGGTTCTGATTACGATCAGCTCAATATCTGCCTGTCGATGGTACTGAACTCAGCTTAAGATTAATACAGCAAAACGTCAAATTCCTTGCCAGAATGACGTGACAAAACTGGCTCATTAGCATCTGCTGATTGATGAACCCTCCATGTAAACGCACATCTTGACTTCAAGAGTTTACCTCGTGAAATATCTGACCTTGAATTCAGCTTGGAGTTCGCCACACACCTGCAGCCATCTATGCGGTAACAACGCTAATATTTGTGTACGCCGCGGTGTGTCAAGGACCAAAAGAAACCAAAACAAAAGCCAAAGAAACAGGTTCAAACGGTAACATGTGCTCATTTATTTTCAAATCAGCAGTTTTGAAGTTTCCTGACAGACAGTACAGGGAAAGGGAGCGACACAAAACGCCAAATCAAATCCAATCACTGCTTTCTTGGTGATGGGCTGCAGCAGCCGCCTCCGAGGCAGCCAATCGCCGCTCCCTATTGATTTTTCCACTGCTCTTAAGTGACTTTGGACACTGATCAATGTTCTAAAAGAGAAATATTAAACCTCATAAAGAAAAATGCGCATCTGACTAAAGAGCAGCACCGACAGCAGAAGTTTGCCAAAAGATAAAAGGATGTACATATTTAATGATGTTCAGGCTCTCAAAACATACCCGGCCAGCCTAAGAGCACAATTAAGCTATATGTTCTTTTGTGAGAAACACAGAATAAACACTCTTTTCACATGCTCTCAACATTATTTAGAGTTGTATGTGGCAGAATAAACACGCACGGTGCCTGCAGTGATTGCTGCTGCTGCAGATACACGGACCCTGAGCTGCTTTAAAATAGCAGGGGAAGTATGTTGTTAGATTTCTGAAATAAAAGATGCTTCTAAAGAGACAGTTCTTAACTATATCATTTTCATACCCTGCTGTTTATTGTACTTTGTCTTATCCATTTTTTTAAATGAAGACCATACATTTTTGATTAATCTAATGAACTTTAGGTATTTTTTTCAACTCAGCTGTGTACAAAGGGGAAGGGTGACGTGAGGGAGAGCCCAGCTAAGACCCTGTGCATAGATGGAGTGTGCTCAGCTATCAGCTGGCGTGACAGTGCCTAATCCTGAGTAACGTGCCTAAGAGCCAAGGGAATGCTATTTCTCTCCGTTGTTCCAAACAACAGATGCTGTCAATTAACTTTAAGCAGCGTCCAAGAAAACCCTTTTGTTATATTTTGCAGTATTATGCAGAAAGTGTCACCTCTGGAAATGAGGGAACAAGCTGTTTTTCATTATCATTCAATTGTCCCAATCAATCTGACAATTACAAAGAGAAAAAGTCTTAATCACTAGACACATGGTAGTTGCTGCTGGTTTTACCAGCTGCAAAGGAGAAAGAAAAGAAGAAAGAGCCACAACCCCCCCAAACAACAGGAACAACAAAAAAACCCAAACAGAATATAACAGATATAACCCAAAAAACATACCTGCACTAGGGTAAAAGATAATTAAATACACAACGTTATGATAGGTATGGGAATAACCATTGCAACAAATTAGTAATTAAATCAGCTTATGCTGTTGATTTACTATGGCTTTCACATAAGTACCATTTGCTGTGTACAAAGAAACACCCATCAGCATCTTATTCATTTGAATACAAGAAAAGTTGGTCATTAAAGTTGTGACTAGTGAATTTCCATATAATTAAAGTACTGTATATATAAGCAATATAAGGGCTTTCTGGGAACTGGTGAGGGAACGGGTGTAAATGCAGATGGCCGGACTCATTCGTTCTGCTTGGAAGGCAGCGTCACCAGCCGTGGTGCAGCAGGGCTGGGCCTGCGGCTTGGGGGCTCTTCCCAAGAGCCCACACAATGAGCACCGTCACCTCTGCTGCATTGGAAAGCACCTTCTAATCTGCACTGATGAGGAACCTGTGGAGCACACTCAATGCACAGAGCACAAGCAATATGGTACTATGTCCATAAGGAAGGACACCCACGCTTTTAATTTCTGGTCTATCAGTCCAAGTTGTTTTCTGAGTGGACCCAGCGTGATAACTTCACCTGGCCCATTCATCCCACCTGTGTTCCTGAAGAAACAAAGAATAACTAGGTACGTTACTCCTCTGGGGGCATAAAGTCCCTAAATAATGAGCGTTTGGACATTAAATAAGCAATAGAATCAGCCTACAATCTGGAGTTCGAAAGATTTAGCCTACCTGGAATTTCTAAAAACAAAATACTATGCAATGGCAAAAAATAGCCGTATATCCCTTTTCAGTAGCATTAAAACGTTCTCTTTCCTACCAACACCCAGAATAGAGCAGCAGGCAACAGCTTCGGAGCAGACCTGTCAAAGAGTTGCACAGTGACACATGCACTAGATGGTGAGTGACACCCATTAGAATAGGTATTCCAGTAAATGCCAGATATGTGACACAGAAAGTATCTGCCTGATGCGAGTCTTTCAGTACACGCCAGTTATGTTTTGTCATCTCTTCTCAAACAGCTCCACTGTCACTGGAACACGGTGAACATTCAGCATTCACAACCACGCCGCTCCGGCTATCAGCATCTGGCCACTAAAAAGTGCTACAGATGGAAATTATTCCAGAACTATCGGCAACCTTGTTAAATTGTTCTGCCTGATGCCATTCTTGAAAGAAATAAGAGTAACACAAAGCGTTGGTCTGCTGGCATCCTCTCTTGAGGAGCTACGCGTTGCTTTTTTGTACATTTATCAGAAAGAGCCCCCTTTCCCTCATCTGACTGCATGGGATGTTACAGAGCGACTCTTACACAGAGATTTCCAGGCCCTGTTGCAGTGCAGATGAAAGATCCGTGCGTGCTCAGACTCTGGAGGCCTAGACTATGATTCCGGGACATAAACATGGCTTTCGGTTTTTGTCCTCAGGAAACCTGCTAGTCGCAATCATTCCAAACCGTACATGTAAAGATATAAAGATCAATGCACAAAAGAGAGTCACAATAAGTATTAATACAAAACACACAGCGTACAGAAATCCATAAGACTGAGATGAGAAGGAAACGTTGTACCTGAGGCATGGAGAAGAAAAATCAGGTAAGCCTTTTTCACAAAAAATGAGAACTCCCAGGCGCATGCACACACATGGAGCTTTATACACTCAGAGCAATAAATCTATGGAATTGCAGCCCGGCTTAGAAGGCAATGAACATCGAGGAGAGAACAACGCAGAGAAAAATCAAATCATTTCATTTCTAAGCTCTCTGGAGAGGAGGCTTGAGGACATCGTGAGCCCTCCAAAGGCCACCTGCCTCGGGTATAGAGAAAGACTTTGGTTTCCAGCCTGTCCAAAGTCACCTGGAGATGCCAAGACCAGCAGCACCTGGGGCCCAAGACTTTTCTCAAGAGGTGGCAACTTTGCTACCGGCTGTAAAACTGCTCATTCTTCCCGACAGCCTCTTCAGGCTCCTCATCTGAACCCCTCAGGGTAGCTCAGGTTTCACTAAAGGTGTACCAGACAAAGCTGGGAAGAGGTTTCCATCTCCTCAAAACTCTTTTAAGGACAATTTTTCTGTCCCACTCATGATTTATCTGTAACATTGATAAGGAGTAAGTCACTCTTGAGGGTGAATCACAGTTATTCTGGGTTAGCTGATCCATTAAAGACATTTTGTTGCTGTAGAAAGTATTTATTTTGTAAAGGAAGGTTTCCTCTCCTAGTTACGATGATGGACAGCATAGATCCCCCACAGAACTGCATTACTCGTGCACTGAAAGCCTAGTGCCTTCTATCAAGTAAGTATAGAAGAGGACACTTCATTTTTTGAAGACTAACACCCATTTCTTATGATGTTTGAAAGATACAAGGCAAAAGCTGAGGAAGGAGAAAGCTTCTTGATCCACGTCTATTTGCAGAGGTAAACTGCCTGTGCCATAACATTTAGACCCTTCTGTAAGATTATATCAGCATCACAATTGAGCTGGCATATCTTGCATTTCATATTGATAGCGGAAGAAAAAAAATGTACTTTTCCTTGTAATTATATTTGATCTATATATTAAAAAAAACCCTACTTTTCCTTGTAATTATATTTGATTTACATATGTGTCTATTCAGTCTTCTGAGATCACTCTTCTTAAAAAACTCTTGGGTTTATGTTGCTTCCTTCTTGAATCTTATTCTTCACTTCATCATGTAGAAGAATTTACAGAGCAGGGAGAACACAAAGCAGATAGCACTTCCTGCCTTTATTAACAATGACAAGGCACTCAGCTAGAACTGCACCATTTTTATGTTACGTTGGACTGTAAGTGGGCTTACGTAAAAATGCAAGCCAAAAAGATAAGGAAGAATTAGGACGGAAGAAACACTTTCACTAATTCAGAATAAAACGCTAAGATTGTCTTAAAACAACTAGTTTTGTATCAAGATTTCATTTTCAAAAGATAAAAGTACCTAAAAAGAAAATATAAGTGTTTTAAAAGTAAGCAACATGTATAAAACCATGCATAAAGCTGTATTTCTAAACACGGCACCATCAGAGGAGGACATCACGTGTATTGCACGCTGCAAGCAAACCAAGAGCAAGTTCTAAAGGAGGAATGGAGACATCTCAACATTGTCAAGTATGCAGAGGGGGAAAAGAGAATTTAATAAGGACAGAGGGTTGGTTTGTGTGGGGTTTTTTAATGGTATAAAATAACGTTATTGCAAGAGGGGAAGAGCGATCAATGGAGAGCTGGTGGCGACCCACAGGAACTCAGCAATTCAGACGGATTTGTGCTACATGACAGCCCACATAGAGGGGTTTAAATCAGTCCCTCGCAGAGCCAGAGGAGCAGGGAGGGTGCCATTCCCTGCCTCACGCTGCTGCTCCCTGGCCTTCACCAACACTTCCCTGCTGTCACTAAGGAAGGGAACCGCAGAAAGACATCTATCAAAATATACAACCTTCCAGAAGCCCGATAAAGCACTGCCCAAATGCTTCGGGAAAGCTTCTGTAAACACAGAGGAGAGTGCCAGCTTGCTGGAAAGGGGGTGTTTCGAATAAACACGCTGGGGAAAGATTGCATGGCAGACTGCGGTCGCTTTCCGGAGATGAGAGGGTAAGATCCAGGCAGCCACGATCTGAGTCAGCGTGGGAGGCCTAGATGATGTTCTCAGGGTAGAGACTAGGGAAAATAGGAGCTATACTTTTGTAATTACTAGAGACACCAGCTATCAGAATGCAGAAATACTCTTTTCAGGAATATTTTTCAAATTAAGGGGAAAATCAGTACTTTTGGTAGAATAACAGTGTGTATTTCAGGTGACCCGGGATCATTTGGTTAACACACCAGAAACAGAAGGGAAAACCAAAGTACATTCAAGAAACTCACATATTATATAGAAAGGGACCTGGGGGTCCTGGGGACAGCAGGGTGAGCATGAGCCGGCACTGGGCCCTTGTGGCCAGGAAGGCCAATGGTACCTGGGGTGGGTTAGAAGGGGGTGGTCAGTAGGTCAGAGAGGTTCTCCTGCTCCTCTGCTCTGCCCTGGGGAGACCACACCTGGAATATTGTGTCCAGTTGTGGCCCCTCAGCTCCAGAAGGACAGGGAACTGCTGGAGAGAGTCCAGCGCAGCCACCAAGATGCTGAAGGGAGTGGAGCATCTCCCGTGTGAGGAAAGGCTGAGGGAGCTGGGGCTCTGGAGCTGGAGGAGAGGAGACTGAGGGGGGACTCATTCATGGGGATCAATATGGAAAGGGGCAGTGTCAGGAGGATGGAGCCAGGCTCTTCTTGGTGACAACCAATGATAGGACAAGGGGCAATGGGTTCAAACTGGAACACAAGAGGTTCCATTTCAATTTGAGAAGAAACTTCTTCCTGGTGAGGGTGGCAGAGCCTGGCCCAGGCTGCCCAGGGAGGTTGTGGAGTCTCCTTCTCTGCAGCCATTCAAACCCGCCTGGACACCTTCCTGTGGAACCTCAGCTGGGTGTTCCTGCTCCATGGGGGGATTGCACTGGATGAGCTTTCCAGGGCCCTTCAACCCCTGACATTCTGGGATTCTGTGATTTAAGTAGGGATGAATCTGGTAGAAGTTCTAGAAAAACTCCAAACAGCTACTTAGGAATCTACGCAACATGCACAAATCACATAATGATCAGACAGGAATGAACATTCCTCAGTATTTTCAGCACCATAATTTTGAGAATTTCCTCATCTCGGCCCACTCCAGGGGAAATCTGACACTCCGAATTCCTTCACCACAATGGATGTACCACTAGTCAAGATAAAATAATGGTGAAAGAGAAATAGAGCCCACTCTTTCTGTAGCTAATAGCACTAATCTGCTATCAATGAGAGTCCTCAACCACAGTAATAGGCCAAGCATTAATGAAGAATGCTGACTGTTGATTTATGAGCAAGATATTCACATGACAGTGAACAACTGCTGTTCTAAACACGTATTCAATACGAGTTTAATAATGTGTAACAGGAGAGCAACACTCAAGCCATTGTATCATGTCCACCTCTAGCTCACGGTATGAGCTATAGTGAAGATGACATTACTGGAAAGCATGCAAAGTATAGGGTGCATCTCTGCCTCAGAAAGCTAATTAAGAAGAAAAAGCTACAGAATAAACTACCCGAAAATACCTTCAGCTAATTCAGATCTCTGGCTGATAACAAAGCAAGACATATTGCAAAGATCTCATACGAGTTCTTATAGTGTATTTTTTTAACAATGAAGTATTTTCTTTGCAAAATTAGATGGAGTATTTTTATTCTTAATAACTGAAAGTGTAATGTACTGTATTTTATGCTCTTATAGAATTGTGTAAAGGTTATTTTGCTGCTAGTTCAATGCATATTCTCATATGCAAATGACACAAATTAAATTATCTCAAATAGTAGCAGAAACTCCAGCAGAATAGTATTTTTAATGTAAATCACCATCCCCTCAAGCCATATTATAGATAGAGAATTGCTTCTGTATTTATATTTTTTCATTAAAAATAAAATGATTAATTTCACAAGTTAATTTACTTTCCCCATCACAACACCAAAATTGAAATTAAATATTCTAATGCTTAGAGATATTAAAGACTCATTTATTGAAAGCAGCTTATTGTTTTAGGAGCATTTTCTTGATAAGCGTACGTTGCTGCTATACTACTACAATATTTGTAATGATTTTATTGAACAAATTGTACATTGTTGCTCGGGTTTGGTTAAGCTTTATTGTCTTATTTGTCTGCTTGGGAACATACAAGAGATCTTATGCTCATCTTTACTCAGTCTTTTTTTCAATGTTGAATATTTGACTAGAATACTCAAAAACCTTGGTCGTAGACTTTCCTGAATGGTGCAAACTGTATTGGACTGTCCCTTCAGCTGCACCGTTCTGCATGATAGAAACGACCTGTTCCCCCCATACACCACGTGCAAACTCACTTCCACTTCCATGTGGCTTTCTTTCTATTATAACATAATCACAACCTTCAAAGATGGATCTTAGTCAACCAAAGTAATGGGTTTATAAGACTAGGACATGAAAAAAGCTCCAGCTTTTTCACAGCCTCATCTTTTCCCTCTTCCTTTTGCTTAACAATACTACTTATTCTATCTTCTATTTGCTCTATTCTAGATTTTTGTATCATGCCTAATGAAGGTCAAAGAAGGCTCAGACTAGGCATCTCTGTAGAATAACTTCATGTTGGAAGAACAAGAAACACATATAGCAGGGAAATTATCCCATCAGCTAGACAAGAACCTGTATTAGGTCACTGAGTCGCTTGAAGGTTAATCAGATCTTCAACCAAGCCCATCAACATGGATGTGATGAATATTTGACTCTTGACTAATTAGTACACAAATCCAGACATTCTGAATGTATCTGGAATGGCTTGGACAGTGACCCAGAAAAAGAACACAGCTAGTAATACTCCATTAATATGCTCCAAAAATGACTACAGTCCCACCCAGGTCACCTTCACAACCTGTAAGGACTTGCAGGTGTGAACAACAATAACTGGTAACAACAGTAAACCCTGTTGTGCATCCTTCTTTTGTCAGTGTTTTCCTGGAAACGCAGATTGTGAGCGTTCTCAGCTGGGAGAGAAAAAACAGTTCTGGAAATAAGATAATGGAACTCGGTGCAGGGCAATGCTTTCACAAATAACACCTTCATATCAAGTCCGCAGAAAGCAATTAATTAATGTAACAGGACAAATCACAACACAGTCCAAGGCAGCAAGCAAGTCCTCCTGCTCCTTAGCTCCCTCTCCACGGATATAGTACCACAGTGTTTCATAGCAAGACAAGCAATTATTGCACCATAAGCAAAAGAATTTGGAAAACTGCAATTTCTATAACACTACAATTACTAAATACTGTCATCACCAATCTGGCAAACACGCATTTTCTCCTCCTCCCACAAAAGTATTGCAAACCTCATAACATCAAGGTTTATAAACAAAACCCACCACATCCTAAAGCTGGCCTCCAAGCAGCGACAATTAAAACTCATAAATAGATTAAAAAATTATTTAAAAAAGAGAAAGAATACCCTGAGTGGCCTTTCTTCTGAGGCAGAAGCATGCATGGGGGAGTGCAAGGGGAGCTCTTTGTTGCTACATCAGATTTCTTGTCAGTTTTTGACACTCGGATTACACAGTTAATAATAACAACTCTGTAAGGACAGAATTATTCACTGAAAACGTTAATATCTTGAGTTAAATTTCTGTTCTTTTTAGAATGAAGATGAAACAAATTTTGATAAAGACGGGGACAAAAAAAAAATCACAAAAATTCTAGATCAGAAATGTCAAAAAAAGAAATTAGTGCCATCTTCTATCAGAATGGGATGGTGTAGAAAACCACAATTTTATCCTGAGTGGATACGAAAGGGAGAATATACCTTTCATTGCTGTTCCCCAGGAAACTAGAACATTTAACCCATGTATTTTGCTTATTTTAACTGAAGGAAAAAGAATTGTGTAACAGAAGGAAATTCAAGTAGCTTTACTAGCAACTGACAGACCGAAACAAGAATATGAAAATAGATGGGAAAAGATCCATTGACTGAAGGAAGGGAGGAAGGAAAGGTGCCATTACACAGCCTGCTAAACTTCCCACTTCAATGAGGCTTGACCACGGCCCAGCACTGCCCATGGTCACTCCAATGCAACACGGCTAATAAATTGCGGAGTTGAGCTCGGATGATGGATTTCTGCACTTCAATAAAAATGAAGAATTGCAATACTTTTTTCTTCTTCAGATCAGATTAACAAGAGATCCATGCACACTGATTCATACCGTTCACAGGAAAAACACATTAATGTAAAAGTGTGATCCATGACTTAAGTTATCAGGCAACTCAATCAAATTAAGGTGCTCCAACCACATCCTTCCTCCATCTGTGTGTTTGACTCTAACCAGAAAAGTCCCCTAGAGATTAAAACAAACAAATAAACAGACCACCCAGTTATAACACCCCCTTAAACCACCTCCTTTTTCAGTTTATAACCGGATCTCAGAAACAGGTGGAGAAATGAGAGAACATACTGTCAAGAAGGTGGGAAACAGCTATAAGAACTTTTCATAAACAGGTGTCGCCTACAGACACCTTTTTGTATTTCTACATTAGTGTATTTGAATTAAAAATACTGTAAGGCCCACAACTCACATTTAACAAATGTATAAAAGTAGAAAATAAAATTTAAAAAATTAAACAGAGATAAATTATGAAAGAAACACTTCATAGGTGTCTGACAGTTTTACTCAGAAAAAAGAACTCATTGATAGATACTTCTTGATAAGATAATTACATTTCTTTCATAGTGCAAGGAAATATAAAAGATATTTAGAAACTGCATAAGCAAATTTTCTCCTGTTTTCATCACACATTCTGGAACTGTAACAAAAAGACACATTTTTTAAAACAAAAAAAAAAATATAGTCTCTGAAGGAGCCAATATTTCAAAATGATAATACATGACAAAATATATCAAAACAATTATAAAAGTGATTCAGAGAAAAATGACTGTACATATTTTAAGTTAAACAGCAAGCTGTTAGTCTAACCAAGAACATCTTTAGCTTCTCACTGATTTTTCTTCCTGGATTTTAGGGAAACTCAGAAGGGTTGAAGTCGGAAGGGAGCTCTGGAAGCCGGCGAGCCCAGCAGCCTCCCAGCAGGGTCAGCCAGCGGAGGGTGCTCAGGAACCTGCCTGCTGGGGCTGAAATATCTCCAAGATGGAGATGCCGCAACATCTCTGGGCAACCTGTTCTAGCATTTAACTGCTCTCACCATTAAAAAAGCTTTTTCCTACATTTAAAATGGATTTCCTGAGTTTCCATTTGTGCCCATTGCCTGTTACCCTTCCACTGGGAAGAACCCGGCACTCTTTAGTCTCTGACATCAGGTATTAATAGACACTGATAAGACCCCTCCTGAGCCTTCTCCATGCTAAGGAGTCCCAGCATTATCAACCTCTCCTCATAGGAGAGATGCTCCAGTCCTTTAATTATGAGAATGAGCAGGTCTGTCTTGTACTGAGAAGCCCAGCACTCCAGACGTGTCTCACCAGTGCTGAGCAGAGGAGGAAGATCACCTCCCTCGCCCTTCTGACGACATCCTAACGCAGCCCAGGAGGCTGCTGGCCTTCTCCACCACAATGGCACACTGCTGGCTTACACCCAGCTTGCAAGATCACAGCGACTCCCAGATTCTTCTCTGCAAAGCTGCTTTCCAGCCAGTCGCTCCCAGGCTACACTGGTGCATGGGGCTGTGTATACTCAGGTACGTGGGTTTGCATTTCTTTGCAGAATACCCTTTGCCGAACGTGGTGTGATATCTATCAGCCCATTTCTCCCGTTTGTCAAGGTTCCTCTGAGTGGCAGCCCAACCATCTGGTCTGTCATCCACATCTCCCAGTTCTGTATCGCTTGCGTCCTGAGGGTGCCCTCCACCCCATTGCCCAGGTCATTAATGAAGGTGTCAAACCGTATTGGCCCACAAATCAACTCGTGACTGGTCTCCAGATGGACTAGCCCATACTTATTCAATTCATTTTTGAGATGTTACTGGAGACAGTGTTGAAAGCCTTGCTGAACAGGAGATAGATAACACCCACTGCTTTCCCCTAATCCATGGGGCAAATCATCCCATGCTATCAGACTGTTCAAGCATGACTTCTCCTTCGTGAATCCATGCCGACTACTTCCAAACACTTGGATATACTTCATATGGCTGGAAATGACTTCTAGGAAGACTTGCTCCTTTAGCTTTCCAGATAAGGTTGTCCAGGCCTATAGTTCCCACCACCCCTGCTTCCACTTTTTTATCTGATAGGATTTCTTAGATGAATGAAAATGCATGGAACTACTGGAAGCCGTTAGCAAAGACTTAAGAACAGAGAAGAAAACCAGAAAACTTGAGATGAAGGTTCAATAGAATATGGAAGCACAGTTCTCAGACTGAAGATAACCGCTTCTGCAAAATTGTTCTGAGAACAGGGTTTAAGAAAACTGCAGCTTCAATTATTGTTTTGCTTTTAAGAAAAAGGATGTTTTGACATTATAGTTTTGGGTAGGCCAAGATTTTTTCTTTCAAATTTTCTTTGTAAAGCAAACATTATCACAGATAGAAAAAAAGGTGATGTGTTAACAAGCAACAGGGAGTTGATTAATACACAGCTGAAGACCTAAAAATGCCATGAATTTCCTGGCAAAGTATGTTAATGAGCAACAGGGAGCTGACACCGTTGAGGACCAAAAAATGCCATGAATTTGTTGGCCAGTCCATAGAAACTGTACATGCTGCTCCAGGACACTAAGAGCACAGTCCTGGGAGATGCTGGGTCTCACCCCACCAATTACACTCTTTGCAAACTCAAGTCCTGTTGTGGGTTCGAGATTGATCAGTTAATTAAAGTAGGGTCCTTTAGCACACTGTTTACACTTCTCAGAATGAGTCTATTTCCTTTTAATTACAGTTTGGCAAATCATTGCTCCCAACTGTTTCTTCAAAGATGCTTGGAAAAATAAGCCTCTAAGTTGCAGAAGAAAATGATTACAACTGCACACTGTTATAGTCAAAATCCAAACAAGAGCATGGATTTCTCACTGAGTGACTCATCATATTTCTTTCTAGGAGCTGGATGAATCTTCAAGGTGTAACACATTGGCAAATCGTCTCCTGGATGGGCCAAAGGCCAAATGGCATGAATTACACAGGGGGAAAACCAAAACAAAACACAAAAAAAGCCAGGAATATATATTTGTGAAAGAACTGCTGCATAGGACAAACCAAGGTTCATTGGTATCCAGTTACTAATAATGAACAGGAATAGGTTCTGAGGATGCATATAATAATGTCAATAAAAGTATTTTGAAAAGAGCTGAAGAGCAAAAGGTTTCAAACAACCGACCTTTACTCCTCAAGTGCAAACCACAGATAAATGTCCAGGAGATGAGCAAAAATTGGAAAAGCAGAAAAGAGGATGGTAATTACTAGTGAACAAAATGGTTTGCAGAGCATAGGTAATTCCAAAGACATAAGATTGCAGTTTCATAAAGATAACAGGGCACCTACACAAAGCAAAGTTATTCCATTTGAGAGATGCCTGAAATAACAAAAAGGCGACAGACATCCTAACTTGGGTCCTGGAAACAGCGCCTCATCAAAGTACGGACTTGGAACAGAGTCAATCCTGCTCCTTAGGAAGGGCGGAGGTCAGGAACAGCACCACAGGGGAACAACCGTAGTTTTGACCTCTGTAACCAGCTGGGTATTCCAGGTGTGAGGTTCTGTCCTTCATGGGGAAAAGAGAGGGACCATCAACAGGTTCCACCAAGTATTTGGCTTCATCTCACATAATATTTGGAATGAAAGCAAGCCTATACAAGTGTCATGAATCTACATTTCCGTTAATTAAGTTGATTATATTAACAGAGCCAGAAAAGCTTCTGTAAATGAAGAATCATCCTGTGAAATATATCTAGTGTGGGACCCGTGGAAATTGATTCTTCTTTGGCAGGCTTACCAATAAGCTAGGAAAAAACCACAATAACATACCTAGTAACATCTGCAGAAGATGCCAAACTTTGAGAAAATGATGTAGAGAAATCACTGGTACACGTTTTGATACAAGTTATCTGTTAGTGGGTCAGGTCAGCGGCCCATCCAGCGCAGTTCTGCAGGACAGAACTGTGGTGTTTAGTATTAAATACAAGATCCTAGACCTAGGAAGAAGCAGGAAATCGCACAACCATTGTTTTACTCTGGAATAAGGAGACACTGGGCAGGATGAGCAAATTGTGGCAATAAGGTCTTCAATGGCCAAACAAGGAATGGCAGGAAAGCAACAGATCAAGACAAGTAATGAGTTCAGGTCTTCACCACCAGGCAGAATAAAGATTTGCTGGCCACCCTTCAGAAAAAAAGGCAAAAGAATTAAAAATACAAGTACAAGGGAGCTCTCCATGGCCTTGCAGTAGCTGCGTTACACACGTGTACAAAATAATCAGTCTGTTTAGTTTACTGAAGAGGTGGCTGGGAGTTCTATTACCACATTTAGAAGACGACGTTCATAACTCAACTGAATAAAGGCCAGTGAAGGTCCAAGACAGAAAGCTGAAACTGAAGTCGTTAAAACTAAGAGCAGGGTGTGCTGTTTTCAAACACAGAGATCACTGCCCACCAGAAAAAAAAGCCTTGAGAAGGAATACCTGAATGTCTGTTACCTGACACCTGTCAATCAAGAATAGAAGCTGCTCTTAGAGATACACTATAGCCCAGACCAACACTCAGGGCTCACTGCAGAATTTATGAGAGGATTACTGTAAAATCTGTTCTCTGTGTGAAGCGATATGGGGTGACCACAGTGGTACACGATGTTCTCAGCATCTAGGAGAGCAATGCTTTCTGAATTCTTACCAGTTGTTTTATCCCTCTGGCGTTTCTCAGTCTTCCCAGTTATTCCAGGAAAGGGGAGAGGAAATGGGCCCTTGGACTCTTTCTTGTGTATGGGCAATGTAATTAGCAAGGTGATCAGTATAATGTCCCGCACATTAAACCCTATCCACACTCAGAAAATGGTGCTAGGGAAGGCCAAGCACCTGAAGTGCACAAACCAGGAGCAAAATGTTTATATCAGGGTTGTGTTTACTGGTTGTGTCTTTCAAGATGGACCAAGAGAAAAAAACCACACATCTTATCTTCTATTTACAATATATCTTCTTTAAAAATTATGAATTGTTTTGGCTGGAACTGTCAGCACTGTGCTGACAATGCTCGGTTTTATTGATTTTATGATGGAATATTATCTGCTTTGCTGAAAGTTTTGCAGAGTTATTTCTAATCTGGTGATAAATGTTGGCAAACTACCCTCAGGAATTTTAACATTCAGACAGTCGTTGCAGTCAAAATGTAATTAAAAAAAAAAAAAAAAAAACAAAAATCCACTGTAGCAAGCTGCTTAGTGGAACAAGACTGTGCTTTGAGTCATTTCATTACTATCCTTGACTAAAAAATTGGAATGGATTTGTAAGGATAGAAGAGGGAGATTATTTTGGCATTTAAAGTAGTGTATCTGGAATGAGGGAAACATGTAAGATACCTTTCATTGTTCCAACATTTAGCCCATTGTCCCTAAGAGGCCCATCTTATTACTTCTGGGATTACTAGTTTTAGTTCTCCGCTTCTGCCTTTCCTGTCTCCTCATCTATATTTCTCTTCTTCCATCTCTTCTGAGACTTAGTATGAATCCTACTAACACTTGCAATATAACGACTAAAACTGACAATTTTTTAATCTTTTGCTTTATAGCAAAAGAAAAACAGGAAGAAGAATCATAATTTTTTTTAAAGTAATCGGAAGTAAGATTTCAGTAGAGAGCTAAGGTAGTTCGAGATGGTTTCTGATAGAGTTTCTCAAGACAAGCAAAAGAAATGACTCCATGTGAGCAAATTAAAAGTTGGCTGAATGGAGCACACCACAAAACACAGGGCGGGTTCTGAACAATGAAAGCTGTGAGATGTTGGGTTTTGTTGCGCTAAGGCCGGCTTTGCAAACCATCTGTTCCTCGGGGGCAAAGAAGTTTAGAAAGCGACCCACATACGTGACTGCACCATGTAAAATACAATGGCTGGGCACACGCTGCTTAATTAAAATCAGTGATGGAACAACAAAACATCTGCTGAAGAAAAAGGCTGTACTATGTGCTTTACACCTTTATAGTGTGTTTTCAGTTAAAGGAAAATCTTAATATCCTACTTACAGTGCTGCAAGTATTTTCTAAATTAAAATAGGGATAACCGTGATGTATTTGGTGTGTGGGAAAGGACCGTACATATTGTCTGTCTTTGAGAAGTCATCTCTCTCTTATCACCAAACAAGACATAACACTATGAAAACAAAAAAAAAACCCAACAACCATGATGTTGCTCCATATTTAACTGATTCAATAAGGTTCTAATAAAGCTCTTGTACACTCAATTATACTTAGCAGCAAACCAAAAGGAAATACAGGAGTAAAGCTATAGAACTGAAGTGCACACACCAAGATGAAACTGAATATAAGCAAAAGGTAGAAACATGGCTAAGAACTATTTAATCAATCGCCAGTAAGACAGAACATTTCTTTCTATCTGGTGCTGAGTCCACCCTTCATGGCTTAAATAGCAAAAAAAAATGTTATTTGGAACTGTGCAGATAGACTGAAAATTACTGTGGGAACATTAGATTCTGAAAATTCCTACCTAAGAAAACTTCTACGGTATCTTAGTGGTTTTGCCTTAATTTTGTAGCATGTGGGTATTCTAGATAAGAATTTTCTAACTTTTCAGCTCATTAAAGGCCTGTCTGTTGGCAAAGGGGAAAAAACCCCACCTGAACAATGGGTTATTGTTTTTAAACACTTCAGAAATGCTATAAATGCAAAAAGGCATCGTGCTTCAGCTCCGCTTCCACTCAAGTGCACCAAGCTAGCTGCCAATAAAAATAAATTAGCTGGGAAGCAATCACAAACTTCCCAGCCATTAAATACAACACCATAAGGTACTGTACCAGGAGTACCATACCATAAGGTACCATAAACATTGAAATATAATGTATGTCAAACCGCGTTAGCAAATATGCCTCACTAACACTCACCGAGGAGCAGAAAAACATCCCTGCTTCTATTCCTTTAATCCTTAGGGAAGAAAGTATTCTATAAATAGATTTTATAAAACCCAAGCAACTAGCATATCAATTTTATTCCAATATTTTACCATCATTGCTCACTTAGTATCTGACTGGCTTCCTAAATACATGGAATGAAAATAATATTTAGAGCCATGTAAACTCTGACTGGGAGGGGAAAAACATTTAATTTTATGTGGAAATTGAGGTTGAACACGGTCTGGATCCAGTCACCGCTTTCCTAAATGCTGTCCATGTCTTCAACACTCAATATAACCAACTTCCAAATCCTTCCTCTGAACGTCTGCAAATATTATCAGAGGGCTATTGGTGGCACATTCTGCATTTGAGATTCATGTGCTGAGATAAGATACCTGAGATGATGGAGGTTTAACGGAGGTTTAAGGAAGGTTTAAACCTGGCTGGGGATGGCAGGGTGGGAGAGAAAGAAGTGACAATGTGAGTCTCACTGCTAACACCCCACGTGCCGCTACCACAGCGCCAGCCAGGACAATATGCTTGTACATCACATCTTACCATAGGCCCCATCTTTTAGAGGCGTGTGGTTTGGTGTCTACACGGCAAACCCTTGGATGGGGAGAAGCTGGACAGACCATCAGCACCTTCAATAGTGAACGAACACATGCAGGTGGTTGGACTCGATGATCCTGAGGGTCTCTTCCAAACAAAATGATTCTATGATCCAGTTGCATAAGCTATCCTGTATTTGTACCAACTTCACAGAGGTTCCTACATCCCCTACGACATCAAACCCCCGCTTATATTACCTCAGCAATGTTTCTGATTTTGATATCCGTAAGAATTAAAGAAATAAAAGCATATAAAGTATGCATCCCAGCAAGTACCAGAAGCACAGCTCTGCTCTGCAGGGCAGTTCAGACTAACTGTGCATCACCACTTCTCTCACTTAGACTTCGAAAACTATATGTAAGGTGAAAAACTAGAAGCCCAAAGCAAAGTTCTATCTGTGTGCAGCTATTCAGCCTCGCTGGGAACACCCCGAAGCCCAGCTACAAAATAAGGACCTGTATATGATGGTAAATATGTTGAACCCTTGCCAGCAGATGAGGTTTGATAACGTTCACAGGACTCCTGTTTCAGCTTCAGTGTGAAATTTGGTATCAGATCCTTCCTTTTAACAAAACATATGCTTAGGAAATGAGTCCCGGCACCTGAACTGCAAAATTCAGGCCGCTGTGTCCTTAACTTCCACTGCCCTGCTAATTGACAGATAGACCTTGATTTACAACACCTTGTTTTCTTTGTCCTTTTTGCAACAAGAGCTGCATTGAAAAGAGAGATGTTGAAGTGACGTGCTGCTTCAAAAAAAACCCCTTGCTGACATCTTCATTAAACAATTGTATTTGAAAATTTCACAGCAATAGGAAAGTTTCTTTGGGATTTTTCGCATTTCATTCAGAGCAAGAGTTATTTTTCCTCTTTCATGCTGGTGGTTCCCTGGCAGTTTACATAAATATTCCAACCGATACAAAGGACTGAAAAGTAACTTTCAGGCACTGATATAAAAGCAACGGCTGTGAGAAAAATATGAACTTGTGTGTGAAAGGTTTGAATCTTCCACCATACATTTCTTTGCATTTGCAAGGAGGTTGAAGACTGCAATTGAATAAACGCACAGAAAGAAAGAAATTAAATGAAAGATATTAACACTTCCAGTGATAATAGTCCAACAAGGCTACTTTTCTCAACCCTATCTCATCACTAATGAAAACAGTCTTTTATACTTCCTTAAACGGAGAGCAGGAAAATGGTCAAGGCAGCATTGGAATCCAGTAGTGCTGAAGTTTGCTGTACTTAATAACGGGCACCGCTACCAGACAGAGAAAAGTCAGCTTTGTTGTTATTTCTGCATGATTACGGTTCCCATAAGAGTTTGATTTATCCCCCACAACCATTCTCGACAAGAGAGAAAGTAGGAGGAAAACAAATGGGCACTTAAAGCAAACATGTAGCTTCCAAAATAAACTCCCCTAAACAAAACGTTATTTGTTCTTCAGATTTCCTGCCCTTGATTAAACCCCAAAGATGAAACATTGCGAAGCACCAACATATTCCTTCATTAAACCAAAGGGGCATCCTGAAGATTCTTGTGCTGGACCCTGGGAGCAGCAGAACGTGTACCTGGCATGGCCTTGAGCACATTCCTACGTACCATATTCCCTCAAGGTATCAGTGCCAGTTTTACCATTTTTATGTGTTTAGACTATTAATTACACAAATAATTTCCAAAGTAATCACTGTTAGTTTGCTGTAAAATACTGCCTTTTACTCCTAGTTTTCTATACAAAAATGAAATTCAGCAAAAAATCCTTCAAAAGAACCTCAGTACAGGCTTAAGTAATTGGGGGATGTGGGACAAGAAATGGAAGGAGCAAAAGACAAAGTGGACATCTAATGCCAGAACGTTTGTGTTCAAGTGCAGCCTGGGATGGGAAGCACAGAAAAGAGATTGCAGCCCAGTCTGTTCCTGGAGCAGAAGAATATTCGTTATCAACCATCTATTCCTGTCCACAAAAAAACCCATAAACCAAACACAAAGGAAAAAAAAAGCTCAATGCAATATAACAATAGTAGGAAAAAAACCTCACTTCTGAAGAGAAGAGCTACGAATCACTAAGGAACAAACGGCACATAGTTTGACAGAAATACAAACATCATAAGTCCTTTCTACGACAAATTATGGAACTCTTCCTTCAACTTTTAAATTCTGCACTTTCCATTTCACCTCTGCATGACCCAAAACATTTCAAATGCTTTTTTCACAGAAATAAAGAGGCAGGAATGGAATCAACAAACATACAAGAGAAGCTTGTTGCTCAATGGCTGGAAAACGCAGAGACTTAAGTCGCACTCCCACCAAATGAATACTCATTTAAACTCATCCTCTGCGAGGGATCCACACAAGACTTTCCCAAAGGAGCCAAGAGCCTGGTAAGGGCTGCTCCCGCATGTGGAGAAATAGTCTCTGGGTCAAGGTCCCAGCTGTGATAGAGTCAACGCACCACTGGAGCCAGTGCCATCCGCATCTCCAAGAACCCGTCTCTGGGATCTTTCTCATTGCAAGTCCATCCCGAACCCAGGAAATTTTGTGCCTGGGAAACATTGTAGAAGTATTTGGGGGGCGAGAGGGTGAGTCCTGGTTTAGAAAAGTCTTAGTTTTTAAGTTTTGCATATGAAAATCCAAGAACCAAGACTAAGTAAGGTCTCCCCTCATTTGGAAGGCTACATACTAAATAATACTAACTTTTTGTTGTTGTTAACATGCATGTTTCTTTTTATTAGCCTTGAAAATGAAATTATTAAAAGTTGGTGCCAGCAAAGTTAGCTTGTCGAACAACCCTTTAGAAATTAAACCTTTCCTGTACAAATTCCACTAACGGTAACAGAGCGTGTAGGACTAACAGCATAACAAGCTGAAAATAAGCTCTCACTGATATTAAAAGGAGACGCCAAGAAGGAGATCCGGACACTTGTCTGAACGCGGATTCTCGCTTGGCAATGCTCTGAAGGCAAATCTAAGTGAAGGCTACAGTTGGCTACCTTGCATTACCCACATATCATAGACTATCGTTGTTCTAGGCCGAGGCAAGAGTTTAATTCCTACCAGAACTATCCCACAGCTAAATTAAACTTGGTTAGGTTTTTTTTTTTAGTGAACTTAACACAAATAAAATTGAAAAAAAAAAAAAAAACCAACACAGAAAAGGCAAGTGGATGAATAGCAATATTGAGTTTGAAAACTTTCGCTAGCTCAAATCCCATCATGATACAGAGCATGAAGGTGATGGTACCACCAAATGCAGCAGTATGTTGTATAGAGGAAACTTGTTTCTCATCTGAGAAATATGAGATCTTTTTCCATTTTTTCGCCACGTTCCACCTCTCGAGATGCAGGTTCTCTTTCTGGGTGAGTTGCTGAGAGCTCTGTCCATATGGAGCAGGAAGGAATCAGACCACAAAGCTCAAATTCAGGCCATTTCTGCATCTGAAGCCACCAGAGTGCTGAGCAGCTCTCCAGTTCACTGCTCTGTCTGCACTACCTAACCTCGAATACACCAACAGCTATCAGACAACTCGAAGTTCTGGAGCTAGGCAACAACGTGCAGAGCTGAACCTCCATGATCCAGTTGTAGCACACAACAACCTGGACCTCTCTTAGAGCCTTCTGGAGACACTTGGGCAGTCAAATTGGGTCAGGTCTACGCTCTTTGGTGCTGATGCCCCACTTTCCCGTTGCAGTGGTTGGATTACTCATGGTGGGAGCAGGAGGCACCAGATTCAAAGCTCGGAACAGTCTGACAGAACCAAATCTGTGTTTTCCAGGTCCTGGGAAAATTACTGATTTCCTGCCTACAGCCTGAGGACTGTGAGCGAGTTTCTGAGCTCCAGCCCTGCAATGCGTGCATGTCCTGTAAGAGATCCCCACTGCAGAACAGGAAATATTGTGCACCAGCTGATGTCTCTGCTACCATGAAAGTTGATGCAAAGTGAAACTGTTTTTAAAATAGATTATAGAGTATCACTACAGTTTGGTTGAGGCACTTTCTGGGGTCTTGAAAGATCTTTGAAAATAAAAAATAAAAGAACCTCAACTTCCTACTTTCCAAGCAAGGGCTCAAACTTCTGAGATGTTAGAGAATAAGAGAAGTGATTTACTATAGGGCTTGAAGTGGTTCAATGACATTTGCCAAATTAACTGCCGACAAGAATTTCTTGTGCAATTGGCATGGGCTGGCTGAGCGTGTTCACTCACCTACGCATTTGATGTATGTATGGCATTTGCTCTACTGGCATTGAACTGAACTGGTACCTCCATGATGACCCAGGAGTTCCAGAGTCCTAAAACCTAAACCTTGGCAGACCTAAAAATCCAGCCAGGTACTCATCACCTCCTTGTATTCTCCTCAATGTCAGCCTCGAGTTTCACGTTGATCAGCGACATCAGGCTGAAAACAATACGGCAAATACCTGGTTTCAACTAGCGGTTCATGCTGAGACAGCTGGTTGACTTTGCTATGCTAGAATCAACCTTCCGGAGTTGTTTTGTTTGCTTAAAGACAAAAGGCTTGTTTCTACACAGATTCTATATCTAATGTATACTTGCATTTGCAGAGGATAGCTATGTTTAGAAATTCAGCTATGTAAATACAGCGCCTTACACAACTCTGACTCCCTGAATAACACCTTTACGGATAAATCCATGTTTTTCCTGTGTTCCAGCTGGATATCATTCACCTGAAGTCATGCAAAGTAGATCCTGTTTTGCTTTGTACACCACCAGCAAAATTCTCAGCTGAAGTTTGACTGCATGATATTTGCTACTAATGGCAAACAAAGAGGCCAAAAGAGTGACTTTGTTCTTAAGGGGGGTGGAATCTGCATTTTTCAAGCGTCTCCATGTCACGTGTGGCCTTTTACACTGGGAACACAGGAGTAAAAGTGTAAAACAAAGGAAAGCCACAAACGCTCCAAAAGTCAGTGTTCTGTGACCCTAACATTTTAAGTCATTTAAGATTAAAATAGCACATTCTCAAACAACACGCATTTGTCAGGCTGACAATTTCAGGAGAACTCCGTACTGAAACAGACAACCAACACAACCGAAACACATACTAACACAGAAATCGCAGTATATTCAATACAAAGAACAAGGTTATGATCAAAAACAATATGAACTTCAAAATTCATGGTTAGTCATGATGGACCATATGTCCTCCAGCACCTATCCACAACAGGGTGCCCTTTAATTACTCAGTTAATGTGCTCTTTGTGTCTAAGTGCTGGAGCACATATGGTGCATTCCACTTGTAACCATGAATTTCATGTCTTTAATGCTTTCCGTCAAACTTCAAATGTCCTGTTAAACGTATACATGTATATACGTTTGAATTAATATGCTGGTATTGTCACGTATTTGAGTTCCTATACCATTCTGTGCCTTGTGGTGCAATGTATTTATACTCCATTTCAGGAGCAAACTGATAAGATTGAAATCTGTTATATTCTTATTGAGCAGACATATTAAAAACAAACAAAACCACATTACCACCTACTTAATGACCTGGAAGAGGGAGGTACAGGCAGCTCCATCACCAGCACTAGAAAAATGACTTTCAGTTTCCAACTTTACGGCGGAGCTTACACAAAGAAATACTAAGTGAGACAACTGTTTTTCTGCTTTATTCTTTAAGATTGTATCAGAGAGCAGCTTTGCAATTTATTTCCATGTGCTGCTGTCCATTAATGGACGATATTTTTAATATATTTTTTCATTTCAGGTTAAGAAGGAAGAAGGTTTTGTCAGTCTATTCATTTTTTCTGCAAGTGACAGTTCAGATAGGAGCCGGTGAATGAAAATGCCATTCTGATGTGCCTAATGTATCGCAGGCAGCCATCAGATCTTCGGTATAAACAAGGTGCAACACGGGCTTCATTCCTCCTGCTGAGCATGGTATCCTCATCCCCAAAGGTGTGGGTGTCCAGACAAAGAGGACGACATCCTCTAAAGCGCCTTTGGAAATCAGACAGCGATTCCGCACAGCCAGGACTCAGATGGTGGTGATGTGCCTGATGGATGTACAGTCAAGACAATTAAGTTACATTAATCACATTCCGAGTCAATTACAGTTCCAGAGAGATTTGGGGTCTGCCTTATGTAGGAAGAAGGCTCATTTTCTGTTCCACTTACAATAAGGAATTTCTCAAGCATCTCCTGTGTTGTTCAGGGGCTTAAATCAGAAACAGCAACCACACCAGCCACTCAATTCTACAGCGTCTCCTCCAGTCCCCCATACGTTTTCATATAAGCTGCAGCCCACAAAGACTTCAAATACTGCTGCTCAGACTGAACGGACCAAGAACAAACACAGCGCTCGAAAACAGAGGCTTGAACTCCACCATGCCATCTCAAACCTCAGGAAACCATCTATGGACTGTTCAGTTTTACAGTAAATAGCAGTCAGCTAGAAACGCAGCTCTATGATGGGTCAAGGTTTATTTTTTCAAGCTCGGTGTTGTCTGTTGCTACTTTGAAATGAACTTGCACTCTGCTGCTTATCATTTATCTACAAACAAATATGAAGTGTGGTTCTTCACCTGGAGGAACACTGTGTACAAGCTGGAATTCCTGAATTAGGCTGCAGAGCATAAATAAGCCCCATTCTAAGCTATTTTCTGAAAATGATCAAAACAAAATAATCTCAGAATTAATCATCGGAAGAACTGTCAAACTCAAGGACACAACTGGCTTCTCCTCTCTAGATGGCTGATATATCGGCATTTCTACACTCCCACGAATGCTGAAGAGGACTGCTGTCCCTTCTTGGTGCTTTTTCTCAGCACGTGAGCTCCGTTTGAGACAAAGGACCAGAAGAACTATGGCAGGAAGAGACCGGGTTATTGGGGATTATGTAGGCAAATTCCACACGTCATTACATAAAATAACTCTCCATAGCCATTTCTGATTCAGTTTGTTTGAAACAGTGCCAACTGAATTATAGCTGTTTGGTGCCAATCTGCCCAAATTCACAGGATAAGGCAGGGGAATGCAGCTCGGTCCACCCAGGACAGATAAAACCAACAGAGATTATAAAAACATTGTCAGAATTTGCAAGTTCATTGTTTCAGTAACGGTTCAACCGGCCCGTACCTTTCTGCAATGGCATTAAATAAAATCCTATTTCTGTGGACAAGGAGCTGAGTTTTCCTATTGGTGACTTCAGAAGGTGTTCCAAGGGCAGTACAACGCCAACCTGACATCCTGCAGTACTCACATTAACAATGGCGAGTGCTCAAATAAAGTGACCAGAGCTACTGAAGCACTCTCAGTTAGACATAGAGATTAATCAAACGCACCGCATTTGTTAAAAGGAGACCTAGAAAATGAAATTACACAGAGTATTTCAGTGTTGGGTTCCTCATTTAAGTCAATTTAATAAGGAAGACTGTTAAATTTATCTTGATTGTGTCTGTCCAACAAATGTCCTGTCGAAACCACAGGCATTAGCTGGTTGTTCACTTTCTGGAGTCACACGATAAATGGATTTGGAAGAACCCTGACTTCTGGCAAGGTGTTCCTGTACCAGACGAGGATTCATCCTGACCAGAGACTTTGGGAAGTACTTCTGTCTGGTTCATTTTGCACCCCGGCAGGAAACAGCATTTCTGTACAGGTTTCGTATTTTGTTCATCTCTGGCAAGACGTGGGCTGCAACGAGCAGGACAGAACAGCGCTTTCTCCTCAAACAATACGCTTCTCTTGGCTCGGCTTTATATCAACATCTGCATTAACTGAGCAAAGCCCTGAGCGGCCACATCTGTGCAGACAGCAACGAGCAAAGTGATATTGAATAGGGGATTTAATAGGGGATCCCTTCAACCCTCAGTCTGATACAGCAACAGGAGTCTGAATGGCCTATTGCACCAGAAAATAATATACACAAATATGCCTTTTGGCGTTAAACTTTGAGCAGCTACAGCTCCCTTCCCCACTTCTCTCCCCCTCCCCAACTTTTCTTTATGTTTAGGTTGGCTTTGGGTTGTTTTTTTTTCTGTTTATTTTGTTGTATTTTCTGTTGTTGGTTGGTTGGCTTTGGGTTCTGTTTGCATTTAGTTGGTTTGGTTGGGGTTTGTTAGTTTTGTTTGTTTGGGTTTTCTGTTTCTCATTGTTTTGGTTGGTTGCTTTGTTTTGGGGGTTTTGGGTTTGTTTTGTGGTTTTAGTTTTCATTAACTACTAAACATAAGATATTTTTTTTTCCTTTCTTTTGTCCAAAAACAAAACCCCAAACCCTGCCCTTGTGTCTGATTTTCATCCCGTTTCCTCACGCAAGAACTATCAGAGAAAGTCACAGCATGTATTACTTTTCATTTCAGAAGGATTTCAGCAGTCCCTAAACCTCCAATGGTATCTTCTTGACAACCTTATCTCTTTGTAGTGGTAGCTAAATTAAACCAAACTGTCACCAATGAAAGCTCAAGAGCAACTCAAGGATATTCAGCACGTACGATCTACAAAAGTACCGTAACCAGTCTTCAAAACACACCATTTGAGGTAGAACACTTCAAGACTGCAGGATTCGCAGGACATTTCTATTTAATATTTCTTTTTTTGTCTATTATCTTTAAAACATCTGCAAAACTGCTTATGAGACGTTTCACTTTAAAAATTACTTTTTCACTGGCTAAACAAGACCCAAAAGACTGTAAACTTTTAGACAAATTAAATGTTGCTGAGTTAAACATACAAATAACTAGAAAATACTACAAGTTCTATTCCCAGACCATTAGGATAACCCCCAAACACGTATATCTATACAATCATTTCCATGAGGTCAGTTTTCTTAATGTCCGTGCTTGTATTTCCACAAGCCCATTCCAATCCTGACACATATGTGCGTTTTCCAGCCCGGGGTCTGTATTTCCCTCCCGATTCCTTGCTACATGGCTAAAACGACACACAACTTAATTTACCGTGCACCGCCAGCTCTAAGACGTCTTTTCCAGAAACCACCCGATTTCAGCCATGCACCAAATAAAACCAACCCCACACTTTATCTGAGGACCAGCTTATTAGAAAGCAGAATAAACTCTTCTTTTGGAAGTGTCATAAAGAGCATAACCCATTTAATAAGCTTTTATACTTGGCAAAACCCTCAAATGCTTGGTAAAGGGAGCAGTATACAGAACATCCAACCACCAAAATCCACGTAACCCCATAATTCAGATACTGTCACTTCCATTTATGTAAAACCTCATAAGATGGTGTAAAAACGCTGCTGAACCGGGAAACAAAAGCTCTGAATTCCACAGTGAATTGTTACCAGTTCTGTACGTTTTCCATTCAATAAAAAAGACACAGCTATATTAAAATATCCTTGTGAAACATATTTCTGGTATTTTCTACACACTGATGATATAATGGTCTGGAAAACGTTGAAGCTCCAAGGCTGCTACCGTGATTTCCACCCCTGGTTGTCCACAACGAAGCACCTACAGAATTTGAATACTGATTTCAGTAAAAGAAACGCAGCTTTCTTATTTAAAATCAAATTTCTTGCTACCAGCTGTACATGCAGCTTTAAAGGAACAGGTTAGAAATCTGAGTCTGAAAACAATTCACCTATATTCTGAACTACACGGTGGTTAATAACGTGATACGATCCCAGGACCACTTTGGACATAACGCTGTGTAAAACAAAGTGGAGATGAACACTATTGGGAGCAACATTAGATATCACTGCTTTATGCCTCTATGCTGTTCTTCACATTTTTTGGTTTTAACGAGCATATGAAAAAATGACACATAAAGCCTCTCATACGTTTTGTTCTGAGACATCAAAACTAATCTGCACGCTGTCTTGCTTTGTGATTGCAGCAACTGATCCCATTTCCAGAGACACGAACACACTTGTCACCATTACGAGCAAAACAGAATTCTGGTAATCTCTGCAACACAGTCGGGGAACAACACAAAGAGAGTAAAAGCATTTTGTTAGCAGGAAAACAAAGAAAAGGAGAGGCGGAAATATGCACAATCCAGCCCCACGGGGCTGCGCTGCAACACCCGCGGGAAGCCAGGAGGAAGAGTTGGGTGGACGCAGCGCCCTGCGCGTCCAGCTTTGCTCAGCACTATAGGTGACAGCAATTTAATGAAACAGCATTTTAAGAGCATGAAGCGAAAAATCTGTGTTGGGTGTTATTAGTGCTTTGCGTCCTCCATGTGACTGATAGAAAGCGGTAACTGTTAAACGGTATCAATCAAATGCAATGATTTGTTACTGATGCTGTCACCTGTATTTAAGTGTTAGTTGCTCTCCCTATGCTCTGCTATTCACAGTTGGTGAACATATAGCCAGTGTCTGTCAGCCTGGGGTTATCTCTGGGCTGTTGCCATCTAAAGTCATATTTAGACATGGTGGCACCTGAAATACCTTTTTGGCACTCATCAACATCTTGTATCCCAGTGTCAGAGCAAGACGAGGTATTGCACAAAGGATCCTCACTACCCAAACTGGTTGAGTATACATCAAAGTCATCCTGTGGCAACCAAACAACGTATTTATTTACAGATGAAATAACATATATTTATTATAGTTTTGATTCAGTCCTCATCCTTTCCTCAGAAACAAACGGCAGCTTTTGTCTTGGACAGCAATGCAGATAAAGGCAACAGCCAAAGAACATCATAGGAAAAAGGCCTGTCTTAAAACTCCATCCAGACTTTAGATGATGAATTACTTGAAAGGGCCAAAAGAACACTGTCATATTCTTCTCCATCTTAGAAACAGCCCCATAGCACAACTTTTATTTTAAATAAAAAGAAATACTATAAAAGTTAATTATTTAAGAAAAATCTTCAAGCCTTGGTAATTGGAAGGGTCCCAAAATCCCTTTGTGTTTCATGCTGAGATGCACAGAGAGTTGTTCATATTTAATTGAAAATGTATTAACATTACAATTTCAAAGGATCAAAAATAAAGGGAGTTTCCTGAAAATTTAAACCAAGCTTTCAGTGTTTCCTGTTGTGCAGAAGAAAGATCCATATTTAATGGAATAAACCGTAGAAAAGGACCTAAAGAGGGCAATTTCTTCGTTCTTCAGGGAAGCTGGTGGGAAGTCAAATGGTGTATAATTAGTTTTGTGGGTTTTCTTTTCAAATACATTTCAAACTTTGCGAAGGTTAATGCTCCCACACAGCTGCACTCAAACAAACTTTATCTGCATGGTGTTTTCACTAATTTTAGATACTACTTATTTGAATTTACAAATAGTAAAGACTACTCCTTTGAAATCCTTAAAAATGTTTACACTTCTCCATGTTTTATAACTCTTGCTTATTGTAAGATTGCATATTCTTTAAACGTTAATTATTTTTCCTCCTTGATAGATCATGGATATCCACGTAGCCTCAAGAGAAGCCCTTGATTAGGCATATAAATATATATACGCAAACTAAAATGTAAAAAAATAAATTCAAGATCCTATTTCTGAAAATTAATCTTCCCAAGTGGACATTTGCAACTAAAGAGAATGTAAAGAGAATGCAAGCACATCCGATTTAAAAGAACTGCTGGGAAGACTTGCAGTCAAACATCCCAATATGTTTGGTGGGGGGTTGTTGTTGTTTTGGTGGATTTTATTTGGTTTTGGGGGGGTGGTCGTTGTTGTTTTGGTTTTTAAGTTGGTTTCTTACACCATGTGAAGCCCGTTGAACTAACTTCATCATGACATGATCATACCATGTTATGATACCATACCAAAGGGACAACTCCATTGGGAAACATCATGCTTACCAAACTCTACTTTTACTTTGGTCTCTGAACTTCGAGAGGTCTGATGCATAAGTCAGCCGGAATGCCTTCGATCAACATGGTAGAGTGAGCAAACTGACACTTCTTAACACCATAAATTGAATGATTACATCTATCATTTTTCCTTTATGATGTAAACAAAGTTATGGCACAGAACACTGCCACGGGATCAATGTCTCCTGCTTGGAAAACAAATTCTTCAACACTTACACAGCAGCAGGAGATTATTATTGTACAACAACAGTCTCTGCCATTTTCTTAATTACAGCAACAACCATTAGTGCTGCTGTTATGTGGAAGAATTGCTGAGTTTCTTTTAGAACGCACTTCCTTCCATAACATACTTCTGTTGCTTTGAGGCAGGTGCTGCTGTTTATGAGAACACAAAATGACCAGAGGAACAGTCAAAGTCTGCTCGAGCTGCTGGTCCATGGGTCCATGCTGCTTAGACCCCCACGTTGGAACCGCTCAACCAACACCAAGGGTGAGGTCAAACCAGTTTGTTGCACAGATGCATCCACAGCTTCTTAATGACACCTGCCATGTCCAGAAGCAGCAGGATCCCACAGGACCTGCTGTCTGCCATCCCCTCTGCAACCTGCACCTGAATCCCTACTCACATATTCACCTTCTTTGTAAAGCTGTGCCAGCACGCTTGGCTAAGTAACTAGGGAAAGCACACCTGGAGGGTATGGGAACAACTAGAGTACACATTCTCACACCCCTACTACCCAACCATGGCTATTTCTCTAATGCATTCCCCAAAGTTCTTTTACCCATGTGTCCAGCCCTACTGACTACTGATTTTTCCACTCATTCCTTATTCAGAATCCACCCCCACAAATGCAGACACAGCTGGTCAGCATTTCACCTTTCACTAACATATCAACAGTCCTGATTTTCTCCTCTGCTTGCCATGAGTGCTGTAAACATAAGAATGTGAGTATTGTCCAACATAATTTCAGTAGCCCAATTCTACGGGTGGCAACTTTCATTTCGGGCATGTGTTTATGCCCTGAAACTGCAGATCAGTGCAGCTGACTGCCCACAGACCTCCATCAACACAGCATATTTATTTGTTAATATCATAATACCAAAATCATGTGTAATGTTATCTGGGAGCTACCAGATTTCAGTTACCTCCTTCTAGTGACTGACACGTTCTCCATCATCTAAAGCCAGTGCTATATCGGATTCTCCATGTCAAGCAGAAGACAGGACCCTTTTCCAAGTATGCACCCTGATACCACTCCAGATCACCCGGGGTCTATGTGATTATGTTCTCCATTCTCTGTGTAGCTCCTTGTACAGGGTTAACAGCGAGCCCTGCCTTCGGCCATTTCCAGGAAAACCCGTCCTATTGTATTGAGTCAGGCTTTGTAAGGCCCAGCCTCCCAGGCTGCTCCTGCAGGGGGATGCAGGTTTTACTGCTTCTGTCTCTAAACAAGGGAACAGTATTGCTGCTCGCTGCGGCTGAGAGAGGCGGATAACACAGCTGTGACCTTCAGTGAACAGCCACACCACCGGCTGCGATCGGCACTGCAATCTCTGTACAGACACAAAATACTGAGACTTCATTCCTCAAAGTCAGTGTTTTGCAAACACAGGTAACAACAGACTTTCTTAAGATGCATTTCGTATCTGCCAACCACACATTGCCTTCCTAACACCCCCCTCCGAAAGGCATCATCAACTTGGAGAAGTTGACCACTGAAAAGAGAAGGAATCAGTGTATTTTCCCTCATACCCATCCATTGTACAACTGCAGCCTTCATTTACAGGATTAGACACAAAGATACCATTAGGGTTTATTTATATGACAGCCGCAGCATGATCTGCTAGCAAAGAAGCTTGAATTAACCATGATAAAAGGATACAAGACCACAATTATCACTGTTATTTTAATGTAAAGCTCTCCAAAAGCACATCCACCTTGCTAAATTGTGCATAGCAAAATATTATCCTAGCCCTGATGAAATTTGGATTTTTAACCTTGACAGTGGGCCAAAATGAAAGACAGAAATAGAGAAATGCTCACAAATACTTCTGTAGTGTTTTCCATGGGAAGAACAAATGAAAACCAAAGCCCTGAGATCGTAAGACACATGCCAAAAAGAGCATGAAAGAAAAGCAAACAACTTTTTTTAACCACTAACATGTAGATAAAAGTCTTTAAGAGGTTATACATTATACATGGCCTTTGTCATACCCAGTTAGATACGCACTGTGCAAAACCATTGCCACCGTAGCCTTTTAAAAGACGCTAAAATCATTCGTCCTTTCCCCTCAATATTTCTATGTTTAAATATATTCTTTATGTAGTCTACAACAGAAAATTAAGGATTCCAGGAGATGGCTGTTTGTCTTGTTTTTCATTGACAAACACCAGACAAATCATCTAGATTTGCAATTCACAAATCTCTGCCTTTTTTTACATGTGAAAATTCCCAGGGGCACTGGAGAATAACCTCCGAGCACCTCCACCTTTCGCTATGGTTGGATGAGTACTTTAAAATGGTCACAATACAATGCTGGCTTACCAAGCACACAATTTAAACAAAATTTCCAAGAGCATATTAAAGTAGATATTTGTCTGCCTAATCAATAAAATTGGAGTCATAAGTTCCTTCTGCTTTATGTGAAATAACGGGCAGTTTCTATTCAGACAGATGATGCCAATTTGGATGGTATGCTCCAGAAAAAGGGGTCACGTTGCATTTCCACAATCAGATTACCAGAGTAAGAGAAACAAAATATTTTTATCACATCTCATCCAGCAAGTATATCGGATCCCAGCCTGAAAAAGAGATAAGTAAAGCTTCAGCAGAATCGTATTACACTACTCAGGGCTATTAGAGACACAGCGTCCATTACTAATTTCTGCCATCACCTAATGAGGCGCTGGGTTTTGGGACATCGTTGCCTCTCTCAGAATACCCACTTTGGTACTTCAAAATGGGGCTGTGTGACAGGAGATTGGGTCCCTGGGAACAAGCATGCAATTTCCAGAATTCATATAGTCATTTAAGGTTGGAAAAAGCCATCAAGATCACCAAGTCCAACCGTTAACCTAACATTGTGAAGTCCACCACCAAACCAGTTCCCTACGCGCCTCATCTACACATCTGTTAAACCCCTTCAGGGATGGTGACTCCACCAAAGCCTGGGCAGCCTGTTCCAATGCTTCACAACCCTTTCCATGAAGAAATTTTTACCAATATTCAATCTAAACCTCCCCTAATGCAACTTGAGGCCATTTCCTCTTGTCCTATCACTAGTCAGGAGAAGAGACCACCACCCCCCATGCTACAACCTCCTTGCAGGTAGTTGTAGACAGCGATAAGTTCTCCCCTCAGCTCCTGTTCTCCAGCTGAACCCCCCAGGTCCCTCAGCCGCTCCCATCACACTTGTGCTCCAGTCCCTCACCAGCTCCGTTCCCTTCTCCGAATTCTCTTCAGCACCTCAAGGCCCTTCTTGGCGTGAGGGGCCAGAACTGGACACAGGATTCAAGGTTTGGCCTCCCCAGTGCCCAGCACAGTGGGACGATCACTGCCCTGGTCCTGCTGGTCACACCATTTCTGATACAAGCCAGGATACTGTTGGTCTTTTTGGACACCTGGGCACACACTGGCTTGTGTCCAGGTGGCTGTTGACCAACAACCCCAGCTGAAAATTCCTGCTTTCTTGGTAATGGAGCACACAGACCAAGCAGGGGTAAACTCAGGAGAATATTCTTAAAAAGAGTGATATAGTGGAGAAAGGTGCACCGTTCAACTCTCTCCCAAGTTGAGTAATATCTCTGTTACTAAGAACTCAAGTCACTTAGCTATTACTTACAAGCAGGAGCTCGTGGAGGTGACTAATTATAAGTATGACATAAGCAATTGGGAACATCCGATGTGAACGAGGCCGTCCTGCCCTGCTCTCAAACACAACACAGTTAGAAGAGATTTTCACTGTGGGCCTTTTCTAATACTTCATAATAAAAAGGAATTCCACGCTGAATAAGGAATCAAAAGCACAGCCGCAGCCTTGAGGCCATTTCGTCATGTGGAGCAGCTGACAGGTTGGTTCCCCACATTACACACACTCACATCCCATTCCCCCTCCCCACCCCCCGAAAAAGGGAGATTTGGCAACAGTTATAGATGTCCTGAAGCAAGAATTTGAGTTTCAAATGACTCATGCAGTAGCTGCATTCTCAGAAATTAAGTACAGTGTAAGTGATATGGCTATTTTGCCAAGACGGGGTATAAGCTAAAAATGAAACATCCTCTAAAGAAATAATCCTATTATGGCCTGGCAGCTGGGTAATTGCAAGAAGAGAAACAAGTGGTTTATACATCTGAGTCATCAGCTACTGAACTAAATTATTTGCATGGGAAGGCTGTGAGAGTTTTCGTTAATGAACACGTGGGAGAAGCATTCCTAATATTAGTCCACAAAGACAGGTAAGGCAAAAATCGGCTGTTAAAAATCCAAGTTGGATATAATATCATTAAATGACCAGAAATCAAATTTTGATATTAAATACAGAGCTGAAACAGAAAAGTTTCAAAGACTGTAATAAGTGTGGTTCAGGCAGTGTGTTTACCCTTGTCAGGTTCATCTGTGTGAATACGTTGAAAGAATAAAGGGTTACAACTAAGAAATACCACGACATTGTAATCAACATTTCTACTCATTAGACAAAAAGGAATAGCTATGTCTACCACAGGAAAGAGCTCTGATTGTTCCATTAAAACAATTACAGTCCAGGCTGATTTGTAGTCAATTGAACTCAATCTCACTGATATCTGAAGCTTGCATTTTATACCAGAGGTTTGGAATGCCCCAAATCATTCATTTGGTGCGGCTATTAAAGAAGTGCAAGCGCAGGCCAGATGCTTGCTGTTCAGCATATTTGAGCCCTTTGCTAATTTGAGCCTGCATAACAAAAGACGTGGTCACTTTTCAATCCAACTCTGCACAGGAGAGCATACAAATATCTTCAAAGCACATTGGAATTTAAACACATGCTTATCGAGTTACCCATATTGCTATAAGTTCTGCTGAACAGGAGCTTCAAGGAAGGATTCTGACAAGTCCAAATTGTTCACTGTTGCAACTTTAAAATTAGGCAATGTCAACAGTTATTTGACCCTCCCACTCTCGCTGTAGCAGGTTATTGACTTTTACGTTTCCTAGGAATAGCAAAGCAGTTGGTGGTGCCAAACTTGGCCCAGCACCAACGTCAACCAGTCAAAAACCAACTTATCCATATGTTTGGCATCAGGTATCAACAGGACCCACCACTACCACACCTAACAATTAAAACTGTGTATTTATTGTGTACAGTCAACTGTCATCTTGAAGATGATGAGACATTGAAAGATTTTGTTTTAGGGCACAACCTTCTGGAAATTACATATCATTTAATTCAAGTGCTGCAGGCAAACTTTTGGGGACACCATTGCCCCGCTGGTGGCCCTCACAGTCTAGACACGCCGTGATCCCCTCCTCACCGCACACCGGTCTGAGCCCATTGGGGTCTGCCACAAGAAAACAAATCAATGCGTGAGAAACACGCCAAGAAATACAGGAAACAAACAGCATGGCATAAGCACAACCACGTAAAATCAGAGTACAGGCGGAGGAGGTGGTGAAAGGTGCCTCCCCGCAGCTGACAGACTCGCTGATGCCGAGGGTTTCTCCCAGCTGACCTGCTTCACCTTGAAGCAGCAAACGTTTCTGAGCTGTGTGGTTCATTTCTCACTTGGAGACACGCTATTCCTCAACAAAAATAAATCATCCAGGCTCTGTACATCCATGTCTCAGCTTCACCATTCGAATTCCAACTCTTCTTCACTTGGTGGTGTTAGTGTGCATTGACAGACTAGTTCCTGGTAGCTATGAATTTTAGCAGCTTACCTTGCTGTATTTTAAGGCATTTGGTCTGTTACGAGAAACAACTACTAGGGGTGAATATGTTGTGTTGAAATTGGGTGCACGTACATCACTTGGGTCAACACTTCACCGTGATGAATTCTATACTATTTCATCTCTAGGAGTCTCTGTGCAGGTATCATTACAGCTAGATGATAACACCACAGTTAATTTTTCATCTCATTTTCAACAATTCCACTTACCTAGTGCTTTTATAATCAGCCCATTCCATACTGTAGCTGAAGCCATTAAACACATACATTTCAGTCTTGGAGCTGAGATGTAGTAATCATGCTACACTTGAGAATGTTTTGAGACAAGTGACACTAGGCCAGCAGTTTTAATTGCCTTGGGTTGGTGAGAATCAGACATAGCCAAACACTGCCACAGCGTAAATGAAAACGTAATGGGTATCTGAGATAAACAGAAGCACAAATAACTCAGCTGCAAATGAGCAAAATCTGTTCACAAGGCTGTCTTATGAAATAATAGAGCACTTTCGTGCATTTTATTTTCACTTGGACTATTAGCAATCAGATGCATCACTCACTATCAGGAATTACAGACTTGATTTCTAAGGCACTGCAGTGGAAGTGTGACCCGAAAACAAAAGGCTGTCTGAACCAGGTTCCACCTCCTCCTCAGATCGCTCCAGCTTGTCCCAGAGATCACTCCCTGCATCGCCCCCCCACTGGCATCCTTAACTTCGACAGGAATTTTCACACTGGTTAATAACAGCACTACTTACCCATAATGGTAACCAGAGCGGAGCACCCCGGGCTCCGCACCAACATCCCGCATTGCTGCTCCTGCGATGTCCAACCTCACAGCAACCTCTGACACACCAAGCAGCCCACTGGATGCTAACGTGTTTGGTTTAGGTGGTCTGTCTAATGCTTTAATCACAGCGCAATCGCCACACAGCATCACGTGTTTGGATACGCACATCACCTCCTTAAGAAGGAGACATTCGCCCCACACTGGGATGCATGTCCATCCAAGAAGAAGCCCCATCACACAATCTGACACACATATGCAATCTTGACATATAGAACATTAATATACAATACAGGAGGAGATGCTGACATTTCAGGCCAACAGATGACTTGCAGCCATTGGAGGAATCTCCAAGCTCAAGGAAAGCAGGTGGCAGAGAGCAAGACAGCCAGATCCAGTCAACGACGGAGGAGGTGGGCAACCCTGATTTAACATACATTTAATGAAAAAGTATTAAAGAGCTGGTAAGTAGAGAAAACGAATAGAGCATAGCTGCAATTCATTACTCATTTATCATTCTATCAGCCATCTCATTTTAAATGTAGAAGTTGTTATACAGTTTGAACAAAACTGCTTAATAACGCCGTACATCGACTGTTCAAGATGGCCACCTGCTCCGGTAAAATTCCAACATCCATACATGAAACAATTGCTCCACTACAGAGCTATATATGCACTTTTTTCAGCTTTGACACTTTGGGTTAAATGATTTGCAACTACTCCTTGTGACTACAGGACACAATCAAAAGGTGGCAGCAGAATTGCCAAGTATTCCTGCCTACATGATTTATTTATTTTAAAAGCTGACAAGTTTCTTGACATCTCTAATAAGGGAACAATTCTCAAGCCTCGTTACAAACTTAGATTTTTAATTACTTTCAGTTAAAAGTTGTGTGGTGCACATAGGAACACATGTTCATATACAGGCTACGCTACATTGCTGACTGTGCAAGGTAAGAAAGGCTTTTTAGCTTGATTGTGTTTATGTTTTCAGTTTTCTGGTATCAGCTCACTACTACCAGCTAATTTAAACAACTTGCACTGACAGAACATTTTACAGCAATTTCATGTTGTACCATGACATGTGTACAAGCATTAGCATCACAGCCAGAGCATTACAGTTGAAACATCAAAAGGAATACAGGAATACATCACTAATTTCCAGCTTCTTCTTGTTTTTGACTAGAGGAACATAATCCTAGGAGGAAACTTGTGTTCCAGCCAACAAAAAGTCAACATTTAAAGAGAAACATTTAACACACAAACGCATGAATCAAGGGAAGGTGGCATGAGGTGCTTTGTCTGGTACTGTCACTCTCCGCATGTGACCAATAACAGACGCTGGCCCAGCTCCAGCAGCCGTGTTGAAGTGTCCTCAGTTTTCTATGGCTGCCCAGGAACATTCTGGACAGCACATGCATGACACGAAGCACACGGGAAAGCACAGCGGGTAGAAAAATAAAGAGCATGCCACAAAAGAAGCAAGTCTGCAAAATGAAATACTTGAATGTTTCAATCTTGGCCTATCTCCTTGCTGCATACACAAAATAAGGAAGTCTTCATTGCATGGTAAAATCTTCGTTGCTTATTTTCTCCATGGCATCCAAGCAACATTGAAAAGATAGAAGGCAGGACACAGCCCTGATGATCAGCTCTTCCACACTTTGCTTTCTCCTTATCATTAACAACGGGTTCCTGACTTACCGCCCCCCTCCTGATTGAAGAGGTGCAACCCGGGTGCTGAGCATCACCACCTCAGGACACACGGGTGACTCTGGATGTTCCCTGGACCTGCAGCTCCAGAGCAAGCGGGACCCCCATCTCCCAGCTACTCCTTATTGTACAGGAAAAAATAACACCATTTAGGTTGATGTTTTCCATGGTTAATATAAAATATAAAATGTAATGCATTGCACAGCTCCACTTTTGGGTAATTATGTTGTAATTTGATGCATCATCCTGGGTTTCCACCTCCCCCCACCCAGTTTCAGCCATCACTGAAGATGCTTTTGTAGAATAAACTGGAACCACCATAGGAAGCTGTATCACACTTAGGAGTGAAGTTCTTCATGACGAAGCGATGCACCCCATGGACAGCCCATGGGATGCACCCCATGTCACACTGGCGCTGCTGGAACAGAACTCCTTCAGCTGCTGAACAACAACACATCCATCCCTTCAACTTAGGAACAAGCTTTGTAACTCATTTATAACCTTACATGCCTCAAAGCAGGGGGAAAAAGGATAATTGTAAACTACAGTGCAACAAGCTACTAAACTAATGACGAAGAAAATACTAATGCTAATGTTTTGTGTTTTAAAGCTGAAGTACAGAAGCAGCTTAAATATTACATTATTTTGCTAATAATTTTGAAGTTATAGTCGGTCACAGCAAAGCACCCGAGTTCCTGGCAATCACTGGCACGAATGTCACCATCCAGAAACAACATCCTCGCACACTGCACAGATCCCGTCGCCTGGGGCTTCTCCTACCGCCAGCCATCCGCATCCATCATCCTCCCACTGCCACCGAGACCCTCTGCGCACCATTATCTCCATAGGACCTGCTGTAATTCAGATGAAGAACGCGAAACAGCATCCGAGAAGGAAAAGACCATTTGGCCCGAAGCACCCGCTTTCCAAATACTTCTCTCAACATGCAGACTGACAAAGTAAACTCCTCCGAGCTCGAGCTCCAGTCGCTGCAGGAACACAACACACCAAACAAAACCACAAAGCCCAGGCCACAGAGAAGCCAGTTAACAGTGTGGGTTGGGTTCCTCTCACAGACAAGGGCAAGTGTAGAGTCCTGCACCTGGGCAGGAACAACCTCAGGTTCCAGTACAGGTTGGGGAATTACATATTAGAGAGCAGTGTAGGGGAAAGGGACCTGGGGGTCCTGGTGGACAGCAGGGTGACCATGAGCCAGCACTGGGCCCTTGTGGCCAGGAAGGCCAATGGTACCTGGGGTGGGTTAGAAGGGGGTGGTCAGTAGATCGAGAGAGGTCCTCCTGCCCCTCTACTCTGCCCTGGTGAGACCACATCTGGAATATTGTGTCCAGTTCTGGGCCCCTCAGTTCCAGAAGGACAGGGAACTGCTGGAGGGAGTCCAGTGCAGGGCAACAAAGATGCTGAAGGGAGTGGAGCATCTCCCGTGTGAGGAAAGGCTGAGGGAGCTGGGGCTCTTTAGTTTGGAGAAGAGGACACTGAGGGGTGACCTTATTAATGTTTATAAATATATAAAGGGTGAGTGCCACGAGGATGGAGCCAGGCTCTTCTCGGTGACAACCAATGGTAGGACAAGGGGTAATGGGTTCAAACTGGAACACAGGAGGTTCCACTTAAATTTGAGAAGAAACTTCTTCCTGGTGAGGGTGGCAGAGCCTGGCCCAGGCTGCCCAGGGAGGTTGTGGAGTCTCCTTCTGTGCAGACATTCAAACCCGCCTGGACCCCTTCCTGTGGAACCTCAGCTGGGTGTTCCTGCTCCATGGGGGGATTGCACTGGATGAGCTTTCCAGGGCCCTTCAACCCCTGACATTCTGGGATACTGTGACTGCTGACTTTGCAGCCAGAAACTGTCTTTAAAACAATTCTATTGAAATAATGCAGTAGGCCAGCTTCAGCCCACCTTACCCAGAAGGTACTGTAATTCCACTGAAATTAAGATAATTATTTTACATGAGTGCCAAGGGCAGTAGAATTCAGCTCGGTACATTACTTACATCGCCTTTAAATCACCATACAGTAGAAATAGCTCCCTGCAAATTACCCATTCAATAGTTAAGTTCCATATAGCACTGTATATTTTGTGCCTTTATCTATATGCAATGTATACCTGTTTGTAGAATAAGAAAAGCTACGAATGCATTGCAGAGGGCCTGGCAGGGATTGAAAGAAAATAAGATGTTCGGATGACTTCCCCCTATTTCAATAACCAGAGTGAGAACGTATAGATCAGGGAGAAGTCCATCCAAATAGGAAATGAGTAAAAGCCAGAACGTAAGTGACAATGCTAAACGGGTTATTGCAGAGAAGAGTGATGGGACAGACACCAGTCTGACCCACAGCACGGAGCAGGATCATGGTACAGCAGCACACAAGGGGGAGATGGGGATGGCAGCTTTCCTAGAGTTGTGGGGACCAAGAAAAGATAGGTACCCGAGACTGGACAGATAACACACAGCTGGCAACACCAACCAGAACAGCACGTCAGTATTCCTACTGCTAAACTCAAACATACAGCCTGCACATCTGCATCACAGGCTGGAAAGGATTTATTGGTATTTATGTTAATTGAATATTTAAAATCCAATATATTTAAAAAATATTATATATTTAAAATAACAAGCCACTGTTCTCTCATTCTTTGTTTATGCTGTAACACAACAGCTGTGATAACATATTTTCAGCTACTTGATGCATCCACAAACCGTAGTCTCTAGGAACACAACAAATTAAAAGTGAAAATAAACAAACAACTGGATTAAATTAACAAGTTATAAAAGCCATATTCAATACAAGAAGAACATCTGAAGTAAAGCAGCACAGGAAAAGCGCCCAATCACAACCAGGTACTCCGCGCAGTGCACAGATTGCAGCTGGTCACCAAAACACTGTACCGGTGTCACCAAAAACGCTCAGCACCCTCAGGCACCCACATGGGGAGCAGTCTGCAGGTACCCCAGACTGCACCCACAGCTTCATCTTCACTGCCTTCAGGTTTCCAGGGTACCTCAATGGACTTCCATCAGAGCAAAGATGCAGGAAGAAAGGCTTGGCTTCCAGCACCCTAACAGCCTAAAACATCGATGCTGTTCTCATCCTGCTGCTCAAAGGCAACACCTGGAGTATCTCTCCACCCACTCTCCCATTAAGTTGCACTGATTTTAAGAGAGACTAGAGTTCAGTAACTCTAAAATCAGTGTATCTCCTAGGCTGTGTAATAGCAACTTCTGAGCCTAATCCTGCACAGCCAACAAAGAAAAGCATACACAACTGACACCCCTCCATTCTACATGGAGTTTACCCACCATACACACCCAGCCCCCCGAGCAGGGCCTGCTGCCTCCACACCAGCTGCAGACTCCAAGTAACTCTCACCAGAATACCCTAAACAGACCCTAGCATGGTAAACCCCAGCACGGGATGAAAATCTATAATTAATGATCACTGTCAATTTAGCATCTCCCACGAGCGATTCCAGAAAGCTGAAGCCTTGACATTTGGAGAGTTATCAGAATCAATTTAATCAGTTGAAAAAATGGTTATTCTCAGTATAATGGCCACTCTAAATGTCCCTAAAGTACCAAAGGAAGCCAGAATTTAAGAGCATTCGAAAGGACTTACCTGTTCAGAAACCGATACGCTATGAAGTGCAGGATATGACATAGATACAGTACAAGCTAAAAGGCTATCAGGAAGGATTACAAAAGGACACACAGTCCTAATGCTTCATAATAATTACGCACCCAGAAACAGTTATCATGGCAATTACTGTACATGCATGATTGATGCAAACTTCTCCAGGTTTTTAAATTACACTCTAAATGATAATGCCACGGCAATTCCAGAAAATGGCTGGTTGTCTTCCCATTAAGGTCCAAAAAGAATGGACTGGGAACCAAAAAAAACCCCACAACCCAAGCAGTTCTTTAAATAGATAATGCAGGACACAGGAATTATTCAGGAGTTTAATGAGACTTAGAGCAGAAAGCATCAACAACAATCCTGAGGCAAAAACCTCACCAATTAGGAGACTTTTTATCCTGCATTATGTTTAACTTGGAAACCTTCGCATCCCTGCAGTCTACAGCTAAAAAATTCTTTACATAGCAGGTTTCAAAGATTGCCTAACAATCAATATTTGGGAAGAGCTACATGAGAAATTTCCCTGGTGACTTCGCAATGACTCCGATTCCCCAAGGTCTGTGTTACTGACATCGCTGCAAATGTAGTGCAAGCGATGAAAAATGGAAGCTGCACGTCCTGCGCTTCCCCTGTTGCCTTTACCCAAGTCATAACTCACTCTTGCATATACTGTAATTTAACCTGCGGATATCCCAGAGGGTGCTGAATAAACGCTGTGTGAAAACTTAACCCCATCATTAAAATAGTATAGCATATTCTGCGGATTATTTCGCATTTTCTAGTAGATCACTGGGCTGCACTTCCTTGCACTAAGCAAGGCTTTGTCCCATTCATAAATTAAGTTTTCACATTAGGCAAATCACTTAAAATGAGCCAGAAGAAGTGAAAACCATATATGTCATATATGTCAAACTTCTGCATGCTTTCTGACAGACCTTAATCTCTCACTTAGCATGTCCCTTGACGTGCCATAAGTCACTTTAGTAAAAAGAAAAATAACATACATATATATATATATATGTACACACCACTAGCAGTTATAATATAAACATGGAGCTGGGCAGTGGTTAAAATTACTATTTATTTGAAGAAAAGCTCCAAAACTCCAAGCCCACAACACAAAGCCCTGAGCTCCGGGCTGGCACAGGTTCAGACCTGACACCCACCACTCGAGCTGGTAGCAGGTATCATCTGTCACGTTACATTAGCCTCTCATCACGCTATCTTGCATCATGCCAGCATATAATGCGATTTAATGGAACGTGACGTGACATATGTGATGTGACGTGATATGATGTGACAGCTACCGTTTAAAGGGGAACACACCTATTTTCAAATCCGATGGCCATCATCAATTAAGCTGCCCCGGTGCTGGTCAGACGCTTATGATGTCAAAGCCCAAGCAAAACTCACCGGCATTTGTTGCCTGTGCTACTGAACTGATGAGCTGGGAATCTGCCAGCTACCCAAATTACCCTTGGGTAATTTGACAGACCTGTAATATAAGCTCTGTGTATCAGTTCCATGTCATATTTGCTCAGTACCACCGAAAGCATGTTTTTGCCATTTTTCTTCTTCATCCATCATAATTAAAATCACCTAAAATGCTGATTACCAAGCTGTAACGTCAGTTCTGTTATTATCAGCTGCTGGGCTTGGTGTATGGAAGAAAAAGAGGACAAAGAACATTATTCTGTAGCTGCAGTGAACAAAGTGCTGAGAGCACGGCAAAAATGGTCATTTAACTGACCGGATACAGTGTGGAACTAATACAAAAGTTAGTAACAGCAGTATATGGCGTGAGTAATAAAACCTTTTTGTAGCCACTTCGGCACAACGATTTTTCTCCCTCAGTAGAGAAAAGACATTAAATGCTTGATCCTTAAAACCAAGAAGATTTGCATGGGTGCAATGAGATTGTCATAAATCTGTTGTAGGCAACAGGCTGTGTAATATATGCATAATTCAAAAGGAGAGAGCTTGTAAATGAGTTTAGCCTATAAGTGAAATTCAGACACTATGGTGCTTTACAATGCATAAGGAATGCATATTATCCCTATGCAGATTAAAGTATTGATTCCTCATCATTTAACCATTAATATTCATGCAAACCCTGCGGGCTGGTCACCTTGCAGGGGCTCACGGAGCAGCGAGGAGCAGCCTGGATTGTGTCGGTGCTCCAGCTCCAGGCTCCGCGCTCCTGCCCCACGGAACACGGCAGCACCAGCGGCGCTGCATCCCCGCCCCACGGAACACGGCGGCGCCAGCGGCGCCACATCCCCGCCCCACGGAACACGGCGGCACCAGCAGTGCCACATCCCCGCCACACACAGAACACGGCGGCACCAGCAGTGCCACATCCCAGCCACACACAGAACACGGCGGCGCCAGCGGTGCCACATCCCTGCCCCACACGGAACACGGCGGCGCCAGCGGTGCCACATCCCTGCCCCACACGGAACACGGCGGCGCCAGCGGTGCCACATCCCTGCCCCACACGGAACACGGCGGCGCCAGCGGCGCCACATCCCCACCCCACGGAACACGGCGGCACCAGCGGCGCCACATCCCCGCCCCACACCGAACACGGCGGCACCAGCGGTGCCACATCCCCGCCCCACACGGAACACGGCGGCACCAGCGGTGCCACATCCCTGCCCCACACGGAACACGGCGGCACCAGCGGTGCCACATCCCTGCCCCACACGGAACACGGCGGCGCCAGCGGCGCCACATCCCTGCCCCACACGGAACACGGCGGCGCCAGCGGTGCCACATCCCTGCCCCACACGGAACACGGCGGCGCCAGCGGTGCCACATCCCTGCCCCACACGGAACACGGCGGCGCCAGCGGTGCCACATCCCTGCCCCACACGGAACACGGCGGCGCCAGCGGTGCCACATCCCTGCCCCACACGGAACACGGCGGCGCCAGCGGTGCCACATCCCTGCCCCACACGGAACACGGCGGCGCCAGCGGTGCCACATCCCTGCCCCACACGGAACACGGCGGCACCAGCGGTGCCACATCCCTGCCCCACACGGAACACGGCGGCACCAGCGGTGCCACATCCCTGCCCCACACGGAACACGGCGCCAGCGGCGCCACATCCCTGCCCCACACGGAACACGGCGGCGCCAGCGGTGCCACATCCTCGCGGCTCACTCGGCTGTTCTGGTGATCTCGCTGCTGCAGCAGCAAAGGGTAAAGCTGCTGCCTCTTGATCTCCCCATGCAAAAATTGCGCTTCGAGGCCGGATGCCAACTTGAAGGTCGCACACCCTGACACCTCATACGCCAGAGAGAGGAAGCCTAATTTTAGCCTACAAGAAACTAGAGTGCTGATTAGGAAGAATGAGAGTCTATAATGCTTCAAAAGCTTTACAGGGAAAATGATTCCTAGCACAAGATACCCCATCATGCCTACAGATGCCACGCCTCGAGGATGTGCAAAGAAAAGGTTTCCATAGTAAGTGGTGGAACTGCGAGTAAAGTAATTACAAGATTGTCTAAAACGGGGAGTGTTGAAATAAAACTGAGAGATATAGCAGGATTATATACCGATTCTTTACCTCCTGATCATCCAGCCTCATAGGATAACAGGGAAATAAGTAGCAAGCTATGACTTGAAGACACGGGAAACCTTTGCGGTTCTATTTCCTGGCATAGCAGTTTCCACAAAAATCTGTGATGTGAACCATAGACTGTGTGAAATCCCCCTTCACCAAACATCCCCAGATCCGGTACGGTGGCTCCCGGGTGGGATCCGGTACGATGGCCCCAGCCGACTCCTCGGCACGGGCAAGCAGGCTGCGCGGTGGAGAGGTTTCTTTCATAAACACTCCATTCCATTCAGGATCACACATATTTTCCCTTTCTCCTATTTGTAGCCCGTATAAGTCTTGCAGAAGGTGCTGCACTTGCTTTCAGGGAAAAAACACCTCTCTCTCTGCAGTGTTTTTAAATTTGTGGTTAAGAGAATGTAGTGGGCATCCTTTGTGCCGATAATATAGCAGCTTTGGAAAAGCTTTTTTGCTCTTGGATTTATTTGGAATTTTCATTTTCTTATTTACAATTGCATCCATTGCTCGGCATTCAGGTATTCCTCGTTGTGAATGATTTTCAGCTCTCAAAAAGTTATAAGGACCAACTCACAAAACACGCATAACCAATTCATCTAACATACCACAAAGATTATTACCAAGATTTACCCTCTCCCAGACCCTGCTTTTCACCTGTGTCAAACCATAAGAACGATGTCAAGATCAGGTTTATTTTTGTAAGTATTTCTGAGTATTCTTCCCTAATATTTTTTAATAGGAAAAATATAAAGATGCTATGCAAGGAAGCAATGAAGTTAACAGAAGCAGTACTCTATTCAAAAATTCCAATAAAATTATCCTACAGGTATGTGGCCCACTAGATATAGTGAAATATTAATACCTGTCTGCCTACACGTGCCTTTCGCTGCACGCTTCACTGGACACGTCACTGGCATAAGCTGCAGACTTTACGCTCATTGACCTACAGTATATTTCTGTGTCTGCTTTACGTGACAGTTTTGAACCAAAAACTTGCATCACATAGAATATATCTTTACTTTCTTCTATACAGACATCTTGAAAATGCATTGCAAACAAGCATGGTAGAACTAGCAAAAGGAAATCAGTGTTGAATTGTTTTGCAGTTACATTCCCATATTTTGCACCTTCTGCAGTTTTGATTTGATTATAATGATATCTTTACCACTGGAGAATTTCTGTTCACATCAAGGTCAGAAATCGCATTCTGGACTCAGAGTTCAGTCTGAACTGCTTGATTTTGTGTTTCTTTAGGAGACAGAGACTCCTCAAACTCAGGTAACTATAGAAAGCAGTTAAGAACATTAAAACAGCCACACCGAGTGAGACCCAAGACCCTTCCACCACGGCATTGTCTCCAGCAGTGGCCATAAGTGCCTTAGTAGGGAAGAGTAGAAAAACAGGACAAGTATAAATGATATTTCCCCTAATATTCACCTAGGCTCCACTTATTTTCAACTTAGGGGCTTCCTGAACCAGACACGATTCCTACGTGTTCAGCTAACCTGCAGTGAATTTCTCCTCCATGAACTTGCTCAGTGTCCCCTTAGACTAATACAACATTTCAGCATCCATCATTCTTTTGGCAAGATCAAGTACCCACTACATGAAATCCACATCTTTTTATTTGTTTTGAATCTGGCTCCTTCTGCCTCCGTTTGATTTCCCCTGGCTCCGGGACAAGATGCTGTGAAGAGAATGTGAACAACTGAGCCTTATCTGCACTCTCTATGATTTTATAGACTACTATCAGAGTCTCCATCAGCCCTCTCCTTTCCAGACTGAAAGATCCTAATTTATTTAATCATTCCTAATACAGACACTCTTCCACACTTTGCTTATCTCTTTAGACCTTCCATGGAGCCCGTTTCAGTTCTATTACAGCCTTTTGGAGACTGGGGGAGCCTGCCGGGTTAGCAAAACCTCTCATTGTCTAGGGCAGTCAGATCATGGATTGTCACATAATACCATAAAGAGAAACTGTACTTTGTTATTTTTCCTTTGCTAATGATTTCTAATATTTTATTTGCTTTCTAACCATTATTGAGCACTGAACTAACACCACCACAGACTTTACTGTAACTGGAGTACCTCGCAACACAACATTCAGGAGAAGGTCGGAAGACATCGCTGCAGGTATATGAACTTCAGATTTCTTTTCTCACGTGCATCACCTGGCCTTTACCTACACTGAATTTACCTGCTATTTTATTCTGCAGTCGCTCACTGTATCTGCTTTTCATTTGCCAAGCAAAACACTGTGCATCCTTATCAACATCCTCTAGACGTATTTTTCAAAGTGGGCTCAGTTCGTCCTCTCAACATTGGATGCCAGAAATTGTTCCTGCGTGTGTAAAGGTATTCACCGCTATCCAGTCCACAGAGGTCCCAGGAGGTATCTATTACAGTTTATTTCATATATCATAGACTCATTTAGGTTCAAAGAGATGCTCAAGATCATTGAGTCCAACCATAACCTAACACTGGCCCTAAGCACCTCATCTACACATCTTTTAAACCCCTCCAGGGATGGTGACTGCACCACAGCCTGGGCAGCCTGCTCCAGTGCTCCACAACCCTCTCCGTGAAGAAATGTTTCCCAATATCCAATCTAAGCCTCCCCCATTTCCTCCCTGAATAAAGCTTCATTGTCTTGGAAAAACCACGTAGGATTCTTACTGAACACGAATATTTGTGTTGGGGGCTGGAGTTCTAATTTCATTCCCAATTTAAGAAGAAAAAACGGTGAGGAAAACTTGAGAAACATGTGCAGAACTAAATCTTTGCATAACCTCACGTACAACTTGAGCGCCAAAAGCGAGGAATTAATATATTCATTTACATTCCTGCTATCTTCAGGTGATATTTTTCCTTCAGTTTCACAGACATTCATTTTAAAGATGTACATTATTTAATGAACGACAATTAGAAGGATATCTGAAACCAAATCTATTAAGTTGTCAACAGACAAAATAAGACTTCAGATTTAAGAAGGGCAGCACCTTATTTATATGCTCATATTGGTAACTATTCCTTCAGAGGGAACAGATTACTATCCGCATATACCTTTCAATTCCCTAATGAATTCTTTCATTGCCACATCAAGAATATTACACTCAAATCATCAGCTGCTTGATAGCATTCCCATTAAAACCACCTAAATCAACAACGCAAACATGCCTTAAATTCCCATAATAAGAGAATGGGGAAAAAAATAAATCACAAATTCAAATATTTCTAGAGGATATTTTAATTTAAAAGCGCCTAGCATATCTGTTGCCTGAAAAGCTTCAGCTCTATTAGAATTTCAAAACATCTGTTTTCAGAGCAATATCAATGTTTTGTTAGTATTTTAAGATATTCAAAAATATCTACTTTTCTGGGCGAGAACCACAAGCAGAAAAACCCAGACTATTAAGCTTTCTTATGATTCCCATATAGATCTTTCTCCTAGACCTCATATTTTGCTATTCTAATTCATGCAGATGACTTCTACCCCACTGATGTAAAAGGGCAGCTTGCACGATGAAGGGTTGCAGTACAGCTCTATTGCATTGCCCATTTCACATCCCCCCAAAAAGGACCAACATCTTTTGGCAGCATCATTAAAGTACCTGTTGTTCTTAGAATAGAAAGAACAGGCTTTGGCTACTCTGACTGCACAAATCAGCCATTGCAAAGGTCACGCGGTTGTTCTTTTAGTACAGGAATCTCAGCAGTTTTATAATAGAGCAACAGCCACGGGGTTTTCTTAGAAGACACAAAACACTATCATTTTAACCCACAGATTAAAGTGCCTTTCTTCTTCCATTATAAAAGCCCTACACCAGATTAGAAGACCAAATCATAGCTCTGTCTCCATCATGATCTGAAATTAAACAGTTTTTACACTAAATTGACAAAAATCTTTATTTCCATGGGTCTGCATTTGTTCTTATTGAAGTTAATGCAAAAAAATCTAACAGGTTTCAAATAGTCTGAGGGTCCATTCACTGGCCCTTCTGGAGGACATGAGGAAAACACTTCAAACCATTATCCCCTCCCTATGACCGTTTCTCCTTTCTTTTTGTTTTGTCCTATATGTCAAAATCTTAAAAGTTAGAAATAAATTGCCATATGGGAAAAGCATTTCTTGCCACCTGTGAGTGACTTCAAACTGCCATATCTCAGATCGCTGGCTATCGAGATCCCTCCTCTGTTCCATGGGGTTGACTTCTACGTTGGATATTGTTTGCTTTTTGGAAAGATGTGCAGAATTATATTTGGGGGTTGCATTAAATACATAGTTAATTTTTACACATGAGCCTGAAGATGCAAAATATTAGAGTAATTGGGTTATATTTTCATGGAAGGAAGTACTGAAGGGCAAATTCATAAAGCCAAGTCATAATCCCAGCATACTGAACTCTATTTGTTACAGCAATTTCCATTATTCCATCACAAATCTAACTCTGCATATCTCCAGCCTTTTCAAATAGCTACCTGTGGAAGTATCCACTCTATCCCCAAAAATGAGCAAGAGAAAGAGGATTTACCAGTGCCTTTCTAAAACCTAGTGTTGCAAAATCAGTGTGAACTGGTAGGTGCTTGCCTTGGAGCTGCAGACATTCAGTGATTCTCACATTCACAAAAAGCCAATTCTAAATGGCCTCTACAATTCTGTGGGAATTTCCAGGGCATATGCAGCACAAGTCAGATTCCTAATTGTATTTAGTAACATTCAGACCTATGGCAGTTTAAAGGCAAAGGGGAAAATAAAACCTTCAGTTGCAACATCCCAATAGTGACCATTTTGCAAAGACACAGAGTTAGGAGTCCCTGTATTCTTCCCATTCCGAAAATGAGAACTGCAGGTCAGGGCAGAGCTGGAGCAAGGACAGGACTACCCACCTCAAATGGGAACACGGGAGAAACACAGAAAAGGCAATTTCATATAAAAATATCCTGCTTCTATTTTAATATTTTCCCCTGGGAATGCTTTGCTTTGTTGCTGTTTTTTTCAATATACTGGAAATCAAGCTGACGGTATCAGTGAAAATTTGGGAAGGTATGTAGTGAAGCGCATTAGAAGGAAAGCACAATGGCCCATGGCCACGGGAACAGGGAAGCCAAGTCACCGCTCCCAAACACAACAGCAAAGGTCAGAATCCATGCTGCTCACATCCATACTGCAAATTCACATCTTCAAGAAATCAGGGGGCATTGAAATTAACTCCTTGTGTGCTGGTTTCCATATCCTCACATCGTCTCAGCAATCAAGTCTAAAGCTGGTACGAGGTGACTATCTCAAGCACCTTTCCAAGAGGCCAACTGCAGAAGAGGATTTTCTGATTCATTTGCTCACTCAACCCAAGTGTTTCCACGATGTTAGGAAAAGTATTTCCCTGAATAAAGGCCAGTTCATCAACCCAGTCACACACTAATAACACACGGCTCTTTTCTCAGGGACAGTATTTACATTATGGATTTATTATTGTCTTCTGTTATGTTGACACGAAATCATCTTCCATCTTCTCCTGTGTTCAATGAGTGCAAGCACCCTTCGCTCAGTAAATAATTCAAAGACACATCAATATTTTAAGAACAATAAGCAGTATATTTTGGAGCAGTGGAATAGAAGTGAAATTAGTTATTTGTAGCCCGGATCTTGATTGCAGTGCCATAATTGTTCTTCAGTTTCCATTATTCTACAGTGAACCAAATTCCTCCCTTTACTTTCATACGCTGAATATTTAGTTTCAGCTGCAAAGTAATTTTTATAAAAAAGCAGAAGCATTCAAGCATGCACTTCTAATGCTTTCAAATTCCTGTGCTACATACAAGGAAATTTACTTGTAACTATTTGTCCTGCATACATCTTAAGTATAGTATAATAATATTTTTCATAAATATTGTGTTTATGGGTTAATGGATACAACCTCACAGAGCACTTGAATGTAATTAACTAGTGAGAAATTCTCTATCAAGGGAGGGTTTTTTCCTTATCAAGCTGAAATAACAAAGAAGATATTTTCTTATTCTGTTTATATTCACATAGAAACTACAGTTGAAACGATAAATTAAAACTGACCCACAGTCAGAAGTAATAAAAGTTCAGAAAGCTGAAGAACGTGCAGACACAGCAAACGCTCATTCGGGAATCGCTTATTGCGAGTTCTTTCCTGCGATGTGAGGCTGGCCCTGGGATCTGCAATGCAGATCTCACCAGTCTGGAGCGCGACGGCTCCGGGGCCCGGCAAGAGCTCCACGCTCAGATTATCAACCCATTCGCACATCCTGTTCTTTCCCCGAAAGATCAGCACAAGGTTTGTGTATCCATGTCCCTTCTCAGAGCTGATAGGCCTGCTGCAAAGCACAGAACAAGGCAAACCTCCAACACTGAATCTACAGCAGAGCTGATCTGGTGTTAGTTTTAAAACACGAAGCACGGAAAGTTTCAGCAAAATACACGAAGCTATACATTGCTGTTATACGTTGCTGTGGTTCACTGCCTACAGAACAAACAAAGCCATCTCTGAGCAGCCAAGCCGTCGCTCCCTCTCTCTGTACACCGATATTTTATCCGGCATTTGGCCGCAGTTCTTCAGCGCAGCTCTGACAGTCGCAAACCTCACAGCCAAGTGGTTAAACCCCCCAGAATCTCACAGCTTCAATCTAAACCATGCTTTTAAAACACACTCCATGCAAGCTACAGAGAAAAATCTCCATTTGATCACAATTTTTCTATAAAGATGTTTGCAAACACCCTAGTGTTAATTTTTAAGCTATTTTTGGACACATTAAGAAATGAAGCGTGCTCCGTGTTTCAGTAAACCAGAAGTGAGGATGCCGTCCAGCCCCCTGTATCGTAATACACTGCAGGATGAATACGGGACTCGGAAATTCAGAGAACCTTCATCAGGTGCCAAAGAAACATTGTGAGATGGCCGGGGTGTGGAACAAGGCATTGGCTTCATTTCTTTCACTAAGTGACACATTCTTTGCAAATCTATGCCCATTTCAAACAAAGAATTCTTATAAGTTTTGGTCCAAGCCCCTTTCTCTTCACTTTCTGGTGTCTTTCCTTCCCTTTTCCTGAAGGCAGCTTCTTACCCTTTGGGGGTTGGTTTGTTTGTTGGTTTTTGTTTGTTTTCCTTCCCTTTGCTTCCGTTTGGGTTTTTGTGAGTTTTTTGCTGTTGTTTGGGCTTTTTGGTTTGTGGTTTTTTCCTCTTCCTGTTTTAGAAGCTGAGGGTTATTATCAAAACTCTGAAGTCCAGTGCAAGTAACCTTGTAACCTTGATAAAGATCAAGGACAGACCTGGCATCAAGCTGCTACACAGCAGTAGCAACAGAAATGGGAATCACCCCATTAGAAAGGATAGGAGAAATAACCCCTTTAGTCCTCAGAAACAGATCAAACTGATACATATGCCGACTCCCAAAAGCAGCTATTTCAGTCCTGCGACCACCCTTTCTAACATATTTGTAACCCTACAGGAAAGCAGATTGTAAACTGGTGAGCAGACCCTTCATCTGGTAAAACAAAATTCAAGTACTTATGTGAGCATTCATCTAATTGTCTAATGTGCATTTTCTCATACGCATTTAAGTATGTTTATTTTCAAATGCAGACCAGAGCATTGGAAGATACCTAACCAGTATTTTTCCAGCTCCAGACACATGTGGCAAGACGGGGGTTGTCCCCTCAGGCAGCACTTATTTTGATTTGGTAGCTCCAGGAACATCTGGAGAAGATTGCACCTGGATACCTACAGGACCAGGTGGCTTTTACATCTTGATCCAGTTTCCAACTCAACTCCCACTCCTGGTCAGTCTACCATCTCTACCTTGTCACTTTGGGACAGAAACAATGCTTCGGATGAGCAGTATTACAATCAGAGTGACCGACGACCACTTCACGTATAACTGTGAAATACTTGAAAAAGGTTACTGCGGGAACTCCAACAAATTATCAGCATAACCACGGATTTTGTTTAGATTACTTCATGAGGAAAAAACATGATAACAAGACATCCTAATTGACTGTATCCCATGGACTTTAAAAGTGTCAGAGCAATTTAGCCTTTAAAGCGCTACATAAAATATTTTATCACATCTCTGCCTCAGTAACTTTAATAAACTACACAGCCTTCAGGGACCAGGCTCCTTATAAATTAACTGCCTTCAACTTGCTGCACAAGGACCTTTATCTCTTGTCAGCTTAATTATGTGTTTAATTTTGTTTTTAACTTTTTTTTTTTTAAATGACCCACACCGAGAGAAGCCTAAATTGTTTAATTAAACAAATGAATATGGTTATATCTAGCACAATCAAAGCACTAATTTGTCATACTAATGTTTTATATGGAGCTGATAGTTCTATTGTAGTGCTAATACACTGGTTTAGTCTCAAGTTTATCAGCTCACCTTCCCAGTAATAATTCAAAGTTTAACTTTGTTCCACCGCCTTCTTACAACTAATTGGCTGTGGGCTCTCCCCAGTGTCTCAACAGAATCTAGACTCTAAGTTATTAAGCAATTACTAATGCATTAGTGCTTATGCATGTGTTCTAAACGTACGCTGTCCCACAGAAAGGCTCAGCTGAGCGTGGGTAGCGGGATATAGCAGGGAACACCAGCTGTGTCCCTGCCAGGCCGTGCAATGTCACCTGGCCACCAGGATCACCCCTTCTGCTACAGAGCAGAGCGGTGGCCAGCAGCGACAAAACCCTTCACGTCAGGGAAATGCCAATTATCACAGTGACTAATTGGTACTGGGGCTTTTTCTAAATATGCATTTGAAACCCAGGGCAGGGGACGCCAAATTCACACTTTTTGAGGCCTTCAGCACCAGGGTGACACCGGGCAGGAGATGGGAACGGTGCCCAGTGCCACTAGTTTGATTGACCATGGCAGCGCTGTGCGTACCATACGCATGGTAACTCCAAAAGGGATAGAACACACCTGCAAGAAGTCCACTTAGAAGGTCAAAGCTGACAGAGCCTTTATATACGTGGGAAGATGCCAGTGGGAGAGCAATAACTTTTAAGAAAGCTACAAGAAGTAAAAAGCTGTAAAGATCTTGGGGAATTTCCGGCTTGCTTGGTTAATACGTCTGTCTGCCTGACTGATCGTTCCAGTGTGGTCATAACACAACAGTTTGAAGCCAAGTTCAATCGCCCATCTTTCTAGACAAAACACAGAATTTCCACTTGGTTTCACAGCGCCCCTCAGACCAACGACAAATGGCCACCAGTTTTCCCAAATGCATTGCAGATGCTATTATAATAAGTTATTAGCTAATTACTTTTCACCACATGCATCCAGGCATATCAGTTAGCACGGAAAATTTACAGACTCAAGAAATTCAAATGGGAAAGTTTGAGAAGAATTTTCACTAGAATACTTGTTTATATAAACCCCAGATTTTGGTATTTTATTGCACTTTTTTTGGAAGTCCTTTGTTTTTAGGAATTTCATTTGTTCTTCTGCTTTTGCCTTCATTTGAAACCATTACATTTGACTCATTACTCTCCATAGAAAAGAGTTACGTTATCAATGAAGCATGATATCTTCAAGGCAGAATTAGAGAACAAAAGTTTCGTCTTTTCAGGATTAAAATATCAAAATCTTGGGTTTAGTGCAAGCAAACTGTGATAGGAACGTATCACAGGGGTAGAAGCACACAATGGACTGAACCATCAAATAAAACAATTGATTCAAAAGATACCATGCTAGTTTCTCCCTACCTGCAAAACCAGCTGAATAAAAGCTACGATTAACAGCATCTTCTTTGCAAACTTCTGGAATCTTTACCCACTAAGAGTGGTTTGCAGTTGTAGAAATTATTATGAAGTTTAACAATTTAAGTCAAAACTTTCCCCGATGGATGTTGAGACTCGAGACGCCCCTTTGACCGCTGTATGAGTTCTTGCCAGAATACAAACTCCATAAAAATCACAACTTGCTCATTTCTGCACGTTTGTTAAAACCGCAATAAACTCCCCACAAATTCATGTTCTGATTTGTGGCACAGTCATCACGTTTTCTTCTTAGGTTCAGCTGCTATTCTGGACAATAAACCACGCGCTTTCCCCCCACGCTCCCAGCTCCTCCCTTGCCAACGCCGCAGCGCTGCGGAGGAGGAAGCCACGAGAAGGCAGAAGGGTTCGACAATAAGGAATTAAAGGAAAGGGGGAAAAAAGGGAAACAGATCAGGTGGCCAAGAAAGTTTTGAGATAAGAAATTGGCCCTACTGTCCTGCCCACTCTCTCACTGAGACAGAGCAGAACCCGATTTGCGGCCGATGCCAGAATGGCTTAGCAAGGTAAGCGAAGGAAAGCGCCGCTGATCTGCTCACGGGCCATGGACAAAACAAGTCTGGTTTTAAGCCTGTGTGCAACAGGGTGCGCAAGTAAGTTTTCCAACATCCTTAACCCTGACTGCTTACATGGAGGTGACTGTGCTACCTTAATAGTGTTCCCTTTTTGCAGATCCATGTATAGCTATATTTTTATATATACACAGTCCCCCAGATCAAATAATTATGCCACATCTATCAGGTAGCAGTGAAGCAATCCTCGCCTGCTCCAGCTGGTAAAAAATGGCAAATTATAAGTTACATTTGCTTATATAAATCAGAAGAAACATATTGGCACTCCACCTGCTGATAACATCATTACTTCAGTTAATGTGGTACACTACTTCTACTCATAGTGATGGAAAGGATTTCTCACACAGTATTCAGAAGCTTCCAGAAGTAGGTCATGTAAAGTCAGATACATTACTTAATGGAGAGCTCCATTTTAGGTCAGTACCAGTTAAACGTCCATTTTATTTCTCCTACAACTTACTCTCTTGCTGAACGGTTGGACAACAGCACACTTTATGTTAAGCCTAACATTTTACTTAGTTCAGAACTGACAGCTATTTGTACTTTCAGCGATAAATTTTAGAGTCATTGGAAAGTAGATTAGTCTGCAATTTAGGAGATCTTGCTTACGTGTTTCACTTCTCTGTGAGAAGACAGACACGTTCACGAGATGAAGCTCTAGGCTGGCAGAGAACCTGTTTTCCCTGGCACGTATTTCCCTCTGATGTCACAAATCGCATTTAACTCCTGGCTTCCCCGGGCTGCTGCTGGCAGGCAGTTAGTGCGAGACACAGACCACTGCAGCTGGAACCCTCAGAAGCGATCCCATCTTTGCAGACACTGCCTGGTCGACAAGCTGACCTGGCCTTCCTCAGTTCTTCTTTGTCATACACATACACTGCAAGCAAACCCAGTTGGCTTCCCCATCTTTCCCACCTGTGACTGGTCTACCTCTCCATGCATCCTTCTAGACCCGTGTTACCAGTGCCCTCGTTCACCTCAGGTTACAGTATGTCAGCTATGACAGAAAGGAAACTGGTGTGCCCACTGGTAAGGCCTTATTGGAAGGGGTTTTTTGGCTTTTTTGCTCTGTGTTCCTTGGTTTGATTGCTTTGGGGGGCATATTTGTCATTGTTGGGTTTCTTGTTGTTTCTCTCTCTTCCCTCCCCTCATCGTTTGTGAGGAAGCTGGTTCCTAAAGCAGAGAAAACAACCCCGGCAGTTTGACAGGGTCAAGTCAGCTTTAGCCAGTGACTTAGAATTATGCTCCAGTCATCATTCTTCAACATAGACTCCAGAGAATTGAAGAGACAAGAACGCTTGTTCCAAAAATCTTCCTCCTTTGTGACTGCAGACGCTACACAAACACACCTGATCTTTCTTCCAGATGTCTTACAATATTGGAAAGTTAGAATAGAAAACTTTATAAATTCTTTTACTGCTGTACCGTCGGATTTGAACCTTGCATGTGCTTCCACAAATAAAACGGGAAGGCTCTTGCTGCTACAGATGCTGGAAATGGCTAGATAATGCATTTCACAACCATGCCAATGGTTATTTTCTTTCACTCATCATCTTTTGTTCGCTGCCAGTTATTTCAGTTGGCAGATGCGGTTTCACAATCCTCCATAATTGTATCTGCTAGCATCGCGTAGCTGAAAGTTCCTCCCCAGAGCATCTTTAGATATTTCTTATGTCCACTGCAGGTCTGTTTCCCATTAGTTATTTCCTTACAGAATAATTTCTTTAGTAAATGCCTCTTATCCAGCTGTGGACGGCAATCTCCTTATCAGAGCATGATAGGGAAAGGGTCCACACGTTCCCTTGGCAGCTTCTGGCTACCCTGGCCCAAAACTGCGTGACCGTACCCCTTTCTAAGAGCTCCACTAAGCCCAGGGCAGATGTTGCTGTATTTTCTTTCTCTATAATATGTGTTTACACATATTACACACATATTTATATGTGTCCTGCAGGGGCTGACCAGAGAGGAACCTACCCAAGGGTTTTCCAGTCAAAGAGGCAAAAGGAGCACAATAATATGCTAAATCAGAGCACTTCAGTGGCCAGTAAATGCAGATAGAGCTATACATTGATTTAAAATATTTTAAGAAGTTCTCTAGGTGTTTTGATAGTGGGTATAGTGGAATAATACCTTATAGATGTTAGAGCGGATCCAAAGGGGTCCATAAATCATTTAAAATACTTTCTCCACAAGATACAGGCATTTTTACTTTATTATTATTATTTTACCCTGATCCTATAAATGATCAAACACTATCTGATCAACATGTAACATCTTCCCTACCACTTAGTAAAGGTATTTGCAATTCACTTCAGGCAACTGTTTGTGTTAATAACAGAATTTCAGTTTCTGTTGCTAGAAATATTTTGAAAGCCCATCCATGCACACACACTGCAAGTGATAGAAAATAACTGCTGTAGATACAGCAAAAACCACTGAAGTTTAGACTTGGTTAAAAACCAGTTTGATTTTTCGAATCAAACACACTAACGTACAGTTGAGAGGCTCCACTGTTCCTTCACTTTATGTTACTACAGATACATATACAAGTCTACAAAGGCAGAAAAGCAATCAAATTGGAAGTTAAAGAAATACTACCACAGCTTTATTTTTTCCAACATACAATTAGGACCACAAGAAAGGCTGTGGAGTTTTCTGGTTTGTTGTTGGCTTGTTTTGTTTTACTTATTTATATTTGAATTGGACCCTATTCCTTAAATAAAAGGTTCACACTACCCTGGATGGTAGTCTCCCTTGTTTGTACTGCTAACATGTGCTGTAACAAGTTTTGCAGAGGGATAAACACCCATCTACCCACCCAAATTCTTATATTCATGCCGGATTATTTTCCACTTCACTTTCCTTAGCCAGATTTCTATTTACAGTCTTAAGAACCCCAGATGATTTCCGGTCCCCAAGGAAGAGGCAAGGTAGAAGAATAATATTTAGAATTACTGAAGGGAAATTCTATATTTCCCTGTCCCACCCACTCTGCTTCTCGTCTCGCGTGATTAAAATACTAGTCTTAATTACAGAAGTACATTCAGATGACTTTTCAGTATGTTCTCCCTCTCTGTTCACCGTACCCAGCGGGCAGAGCAAAGATTCTCCGCAGTCAGTACGTATTAGATTCTCTGGTTACTGTAGGACCCTTTTTCTCAGTCTCAGATTATCATTCAGCAACTAAACCTGCAGATGCACTGGACTCCTCAGCAGAGTATTTTGTAACTTAGTACTTATTTTCCAAATTACAGGTGAACGAAAAAAGCCACATCTGCACAGAATCTGCCCAAGATGAAGCACTACAGCCACACCACAGAAAATTATTTATTCACCAGGAAATATCAACCCATCTAACAATAAAGCTTTCTTATGATTTATTTACATCCTTTCATTCAGAGAAGAAAATTCGCTATGTCACGATAAAACTAGTTTCCCACTGCAGGCAGGAGCTGTACTGAACCCTACACGTGTAGGATATTGGGATGTCTCCTGCCAAATGGAAAGAATAGCCAGGATATAATCCAACCGCATCCACTACGGGAAACACAGATAAGCACCGACATTTGGAAAATGATCTTACAAGAGCGATGAGCAGCACAACCCACTTCTCAGTCCTCTTGTCAACCACAGCTGTCAAGTGGCACCTTGTACTTCACTAATGTCAAACTCTCAAGAACGTCCAACGGTTGGGTGCTGTCAAGTATTTTGCTGAAATCTGAAGTCTCCAAGCAAGAAACCCCAATAGGATATGTATGAAAATCATGCAAAGTATTACTAAGAATGTGACAAATTATTTGATAGGAATAGCTTCAAAGCCCAGCAGCATGTGCCAATCTGTGCCCTGATTACTGATTAACATCCAGCAACATTTCAGAGAGAAGCCCGACACCAGACAGGATTGGAAGTGATACACGTTATATGTGAGGTACGTTCGTTTTCATAAGCAACTCTACAGAGACTTTTGATAATTCCCAGAGGGACCTCCCTCTAATGACTTAAAGTGATCAAGGATCAAGCACCTGGAATTCACAACCAGCATGACACTGCCTCCCTTTCATGTCTCACATCCTAAGGACAAAGAAACTATGAAAGGTTCACAGCCGTAACAAAACCGAGAGTTGTTAAAATACAGCACTGGAGTGGTAATGATGGCAATTACAAAGGAAATCATCTGAACTCAGCAAACTTTCCATACAACAAATTACTCTAGAAAAATTACTCTCTAACATCCTTCAGTGTAAATCAATGACAACTTCCACACATGCCCCACATTCTTCTACTATAACTCCAACTAACGTAAATAGCATATTAGTTGTACTACTATTGTTTGATATTGAGACCAGCGGGGCAACTTTTGCATTGTTTCTTTTAGTTTTGCGGCCTGTAAGAGCACCTGGATATTTTCAGTTGCCTCTGGTATCTGCTTTCTTTAGGTCACATTCCCAGTGAGGTAACATTCAGCATGAAGTGATGCAGTGTCCTGACAAAGAGAGTGTTCTATTATGCAATATTCAATAGCTCACAGTGCTTGAAAAAAGGATCAACACACTGTATCGGGTGTGATTTACTATGAAGATCCTGTAATTTTTGTTTGACCGTTCCTAACTACTGAAGAGCTCTTCTTACATGTTTAAACAGCAATATAAAGCAAGCATAGAAAGGTAAATATAAAAAGAAACTAACTGGACAAGAAGTCACTGGGAAAATAATGCTAACAATGTATTATTAATAGCTTTTTGTGAAGAAGCAGAGGTGGACACAGCAAGGAGGAAGCAAAGCAGACAGGGATGCTAAAGTCTGTATGGCCCCATAAGAAAAGCTCTTCCCAGAGAGCAGCATCGGGCCAGCAGAGGCCAGGTCTGTGTGACGAGAGGGCACCGCCGTTAGTGACACCGGGACGGGTCGAAGGGCAATGGAAATGGGCTGATTCCCCAGTACAATCCGCAGCAGCAAAGCGTAGATGTCTACAGGAATGCTATTGCAAAGAGGAACAGAACACTGTGGTCATATTAACTTCAGAAGAATAAAAGGGAAATCACTAAAAGCTTAACTATCAGACAGGTATCTATGACTCCCATACACTCCAATCCAGCTTCCTCAGCAATGCAATATTTGTGCGTGATAATTAAGCACAAAATCTTCTGTCACACGTAGAATCGAATCCTAAGCTCCCTTCCCACATCCCTATTACTTAGCACTTGCTAAAAATCAAGGTCACTGGCATCAGTATGAAGTTTCCCCAAATTCTGCTTCAAGTCCTTCCTTTTTGGTCTTGAAGCAGTTATGCTCATTTGCTAAACAAACTGTTTTGGTTATTGAAAAGGTGAGAACACGTCTCAGCAAGTCAGGATGCACTCCCTGATCAACAGGAACTCCGGGAGCTCTTATTCTATGGATACACCTATGCAAGTAGAAGAAACATTGGTTAAATATGCACTAAGCAGCATATAACTTGTTTGCAAAACAGGTAAATGTAGCTTAACCAAACTCAACCGAAATCTATAGAAATCACTGAGAGCAACCTCTATCAGAGCATCTTAGGAGTTTGCACTGAAGCTGTAAGGTCTGAGGGAAAATTATTACTGAAGAAAGCCAATAAATTATGTAAACTGCAATTTGTGTGATCTGTCTGCTGCTATGAATGTTTTCAAAAAATAGTATTCGCAAAGTTGCCTTAAGAAAACGCTGATCAGTTCAACAGATTTCACAGAAACTTATAAAGCAAGTTCCACGCCAAGCATTGAATATTTTTCCATGTAAAAAAAATAAAATACATATATCTGCTTAAAATTACTAAACATTGAGTGCAGAAGTGAGGTTCAGGTCAGCTTTACCTGACTCAATATATTCTAAATTATATATTTAAACGGAATGTAAATTCTTTATAACAAAGATGAGACACTTATGAACAGATGACAAGTCTAGCCTCTGATATTTTATTCATATTTTAATAATGCTGCTGTTTGCATTCTTTCACCTCTGGAAGAAGGTTATACCCGGAATTGCCATCAAAACAGGTAAGAAGCTCTTCAAGCTATTTACATTCAGATTTGTACTTTCTAAAAGTCTTTAGCATCTGAGCGTAGCGTTTTGTGCAAGGTCCCCATTGTGCCCTAGAGAGAGAGGATCCCAACCCGCGCTTTTTCCCCTTTTGTCTGCTGTAGGACCTCGCAACATTGCTACACAAAGAGTTGCTACATTTTCTCAGCAGACAAAATCCAAATCTATATGGAAAGAGTGAAAGAGCAGCCCTTGTCCCTCTGAATACGGAGCTGCAGACCATGCTGACTGCAGCTCTACTTCCGAGCCTTTATTCTCTTTCCACCTTATCCCATCACTATCTTTTCTCCTCAATTAATAGGAGTGGCCTGTGAAATTTACAGTTCTGGTAAAAACATTCTATTTGGAAGGCACTGTAAAAACAGATACATTTTTAATGTTTTGCCAACTGCTTGGTAGGTTATAAACAAACCCATAACGTCAAACTCTGAAAGCAATTTTCAGTGTAAACTCTTTTGGTAACCCCTGTTTAAAATTTGATTACTGTATTTGGTACATTGATTTAGCAATGAAAGTAATAACAAGATCATAATTTTAAACTTCCTTGCAGGAGTGTTGGAGAAATACACTTAAGTTCATGTTTGTGTAGTTTTCCCTGTCTGCTTTAAATTATGAAATGCATTATTTAAGAAGAGTGATAACAGCTCTAATTGCAAATAAAACCAGGGTGTATCTTTGAAAAGTGCTCCTGTGAGACACTGCAACTAAACCCAGGACTGTAGGAACCTCACATAAAACCTGATAGATTGTAGAGAGAAGCCCAGTGACAGTTTTCATGCTCTGTTCACCAATATTGCATTTCTGAAGAACACATTCCCAGTTAAATTTGCTCAGCAAGGAACAGAAACGCTCACTGTTATTTATGTGTACTTAGAAGCTCCTATTATAGAATAAGGCCTCACTGTGCAAGGTGCTGTACAAATATAACACCAGACTTGCCCAGCTACAAAGGATAGGTGATGCAGGTATTACAGATGTGCTCTGTTCACATCCGTGTTGCCACCTTTAGTTTAACATTCTCCAGTTCAGACATTTCTTGTCTAGAAGGAGCTACTTTAACGTCCCGAGCTCCGCAGCGGTACCAGCACAGCTCACACCGACGTGCTGTGTGCAACCCAGCTAACGCTGTGCTGCCTCCTATTTACATCTGATAACAACCCATAACGTTGCAGACAACGCACTTTCCCCCTACCCTTCAGAAACAGATTCTACAGAACACACACTAAGACATACACAAAAAGTTAAGAATAATTGATGTGTTCTGCACTAGATTTAAGGCCAGCTTTGCTGCTCCACAAGCTAGCTGATTTTGGTTTTAATAGCATTAAAGAAGTGATAACTATATCAACCGTGGAACTAGACTTGATTTATTATGCAGATAGTACTGCTCGATATCGATCCCACTTTACCTTCCATTCATTTCTTTTGTCTGACGCATACAAGAGCTCAAGACAAAGTTTTAGCCTGAGAAATGCCTTGTTTTGTTTCTTAAAGCTTTAAATGCAAATTTCCAGAATGTATGGATGAAGCGTGCAACGTTCTAAATGCATCTCCCAACCAGTGTGACTGGGGATGCTGCCTTACATCTTGGCTGTCTCTCGCTTATAAAGCACACAACTATAATTAGTATATCACTCAGCACTCAATGGTATGCTCTTTATGTTCGTGTAATTCATGTCCGATAAAAAGCTCCTGTTAAATTGCCTATCGCTACACGGTGCCTTATTCTAGGTCTGTCCATTGATATGAAAGTCTTGAAACCAGGCAGATGGTTTTGTGAAGTAAAGACTGTTTTGCCTCAAGCAAGAAGCTTGTAGATTAAAAGAAAGGTTAATTCAAAAATAATTCAAGGTAAAGATAAAAATTTGACAGATGTGTGCAGTTCTTTCACCAATCTCTTTTTTCCATCAAGTCACTGTAGTATTTATGTATTCTAGATCATCCCTGTGTGAATGTACAAAATTTATCATGGGAGTGAGGATCTGAAATTCATTTCTAATCAGCACAGAATACCCTGGCAAGGCTGCTGTTCCTTAGTCTGAGTTCCTCAGCCCACACGCCAGGAATAACCCAGCAGCTCTGCTTTCAAAGTCCTAGGAGCAGATATAGTGAAGACTTCACAATACAGATTATCTGGTTTGGCAGTATCACATTCCGCTATGTGCAATGGCAGCGTAGGCTTGTCAAGTCATCTTTAAAAAGGCAAATTAAATGTTTAGAAAAACGGTATCCTCTAAAGGAATGTAATCAAGGTGTTGCATGGAAAACAGCAATGCCCCCTGGTTTCAAAAGTGTAGTGAACAGAAGAACAATCTCCATTGTATCTGCCTATTTTATGTCAAAAAGTTCTGTTTGCATAATTAAAGGACTCACAAGATGTCTTTTTCTGCCTGTTTTTGCAGCAAAGAGCTGAAAGCAAGTGCTATTCTAATAGAGTCACAAATCAAAATATTAATCTAATTTTGCCCTACCAGCTGTGCCCCATTCCTGCCCAAGGTGCCAATAAAGACATTTATGATTTAAAAGCATGTCTTAAACCAGGACTTTTTTGACTAAAACAAGCATTACATGAACGGTTGAAACGAGAAGCTATGAATGAGTTTTACGGAGTTTGGAGGTTTGATTTCAATCAATATTGAGAGCTGGCAGGTCACTATTGGACTGTCATACAAGAAGAGATTTTATTTTTATGCAAGATAAACCTTTTCAAGACAACTGGATCTAGGATGCTCAAGAAAGAAAAAATCCCTCCATTTCCTGCAGTTGGATGGCTTGGGAATGTCCTCAACACAGCCTTTTCCATAGCGTTTTGGCATTACTTTGGAAGTGGTTTATATGTCTATAGTTCTATTTAAGAATTGTCTCAAACCAAACAACACTTCCAAACAAGAGAATTTGTGACATGTGTTCTTTGTGATTATGCTTCAGATTTAACTACAACAATTTCAACACAGAAAAAACGATTTTTTCGATACTGCTGCCTTCAGTTGTATCTGAGGTTTTCATACTGTTTTGCATCAGGAGAACGAGATGACTTGTACCACAAAGTTCTCCCTACGATCAGGTGAGGCCTGTGTTTTTAGGACCGCTGAGCAGGGTTAATCCCCGCTCTGCAATGCCAACCAGGTTTGTCCACTGTCTATGGCGTCACAGCAGCTCGTGTGTAAAAGCTGCAGCCAAGGTAAAACCTTGTTTGCCATTTTCCATGTTGGCATCCAGTCCTGCCGGGATCACTGAGGACGGGTTGGGGACAACCGGATCTGACTCAGGGACTTGGGATTTGACTCAAGTCACTTGGCTCCAAAGTCGTACACCCCAACTCAAGCACAGCTATTACAAACAAAAACAAACAAAAACCCACCAACAAAGCACCACATCACACACAAAGGAGCATCAGCTTCGTATTCAGAAGCGATGGATTTTCCTAGGGTCTCGCCACTTTTGCCACGCAAGCCCCATTTTGCAGTGCTGAAGAAGGCAACAGCTACACACCTTGGCAAGTCAGAGCCTAAGAACTTCGACACCACGCTGCTGCCTTGCTAAACGTTTGAAAAAATTGTTAGCCTTCTTCCCTTCTACTCCTCCTCATTTCTGACCATGAAAACTCTTCAACTACAAGATATTGAAGTTCCCCTGCTTGTCTCAGTTTCACTCAACCCACTGTCACACCCCTGCTACGTGACCTTTCCTAGCACAGATTTTGGGACTGGGTCCTACCGCTCTGTGCCAGAAGGAAGGTTTTTGAACTCCAGTGCTTTCAGCGGTGGTTTCTGCAGTCAGGCATGTCTAACAGTAGCTATTCTGAACCAGGTAACATCCGTTTCAGTACTTACACCTCATTTTTATCAGCCACTCAAACTGTCCACCATTCTTGTTTTCTCCTGCTGCCATTTCATACGATATTGTCTTGATTTTACTTTCACGAATATTACTCTGGGACTACAAGTGAACACATGCAATTGGCAATGTCACTAAGCTGCAATGTTCATCCTGTTTACCAAGGTTAGTGCTCAAGGTTTCATAGAGAGCCGTGATTTCTGCAGCTTTAAGAAAGCTGTCCATGCTAACCTCAGTCTTCCCTTTCAGCACGACTTCTAATTTGATCAAACCCTGTAAGTATCTAGTGCGAAACAGATGGTGTGTGTTTGGGAAAGTTTAAAAAGGAAGCATAATACAGTCCCTTTGGCGGGCGACTCCGCAGTGCATCTGTTCCCTGTGCGGCGAGGCTCCGGTCCCCGCTGCAGGCAGGGGCTCACCCACACCGGTACATCGCCTGCACCTCCCGGGAGCGAACGCTCGTCTAGGTGGGGGTTTTTAATACAGGAAAAACATCGACAAGATTAGGACTTTCAGACTTTTCATTCATGTCCTCAGGTCTAGAAACCTTCCAGATATTCTGTCTGAAAAGCACTAGCAAAAACTACATCTAGTTCTAAGTGGGAGGCAGGCAGCCCGTGGCTGGGCAGGTGCTGAGCAGCAGCAGCGCAATGACCAGATTGATGTAGGATCCCCGGGAGTTCACAGCTCCCGCCTTGGGACCTGCACCTAAACCTGAGTTCAGCAAGAACAAGGAGTTAACAGAGACACCAACCATCTGACTGAGGGCAGCCCCACACCCAGAGCCTCCCGGCACACATCACCTTCTATTTGCGGGAAAAAAGCAATAGAGCTGGGCATTCCACCTTTAGAAACATGAGGCTCACATTAAAATGGTAATAAAATTATCTATCATCACTTAGCTCAAAAAAGGAATGACTACCAACTTGCTTTGGAATCTAAGGAGGGGCTGAAGGGATTCAGTGGGTTAAATCAACACATATCGATATTGATTTGGTTCCTTTGTAGCGTTTGTTACACAGATTTGGTTTTGAAACTTGGTGCCACACGCACAGACCCGGTGCAATGGCAGATCAGGACTTGGCTCAAACCGCCAAGAGAAACACACAAACATTTGATTGAGCCCAGTCAGAGGATGGACATGCATATAATGAGTATGTTGTAATGAAATTACAAGCCAAAACCACTAACAACACCTCATCAATAATCACCTTGCATTAAAATAGTGATGGGAGACAAGCAATGCTGTCTGATTATCCCGATATAGCGCTTGCCACACAGACACTGTCTGTATGTAGAGACTGTAGCTGGGATTCCAGCTTCACTACTCAAGAACCAACACACAGATAAGAACATAAAGTCCAAGGCAGAACAAGAGACTAGCAAAAAGAAAAAGTCCATCAAGTTCTCTGCATCCACAAGCTGTTTGTCCCCTGCACCATCTCCGCTCCTTCCAGGGACTGCACATTCATTGTGTGGGGAAATCACTTGGACCCCAAATTCATCTTTTCATTCCCAGTATTTTGGGGCTTGTTTTTCTCAACAATCGGCCATCGGGCACACGAGACAGATTTATGCATCTATTTATCAGAAAAGAAAATCCACATACTAACACCGAAAAAACTTAACCAAGTCTTCTAGGCCTTTCAGTATAATGCATCTTTAAAAAGCGAATCATTACAATATTCTGTGAGATTGCAAATATATGATTGTATTTTTGAACTCTGCTGGCTCTGGGAACTTCTTTTGAGTTCTGACACTTCAAATTGGTTCTTTTCATCTCTCACATTTCAACCAAAGGTAGAAGAAGCAAAAGCTAAATCTCAGCAGCACTTCAGAGCAGTAATAATCTTGTGAAATGACCTCTTGCTTATAGTATTCCCCAAATAACATTTTTTAAAAGTCATTTTTTGAGGTAGTATAAAACTTTAATTAACGTTAATGAAGTGCTTTGAGACTGCCAGATTAAGACAAAAAACACAGTCAATGAAAAACCTAAGGTATTTGATATTAGAGAACGCAAAAACATTAACAGATAAGGAAAGCTCCATAGGAAAAATTCAAGGAAAAGTAGTCTAAGTTAGTTAGCCAGTTAATACAGCTCTTCCTTTCCTCTTCGATCTGCAGGATAAAGGGTCAGCCATGAGATGCACGGTTGTTAGGCAGACACCCAACATATAAACCAACCTGCACAGAAAGCAGCTGCCCGTTCTACAAATATTGTTTCATTAATCTGAGTGATTAAGCAGTCTATATTATCACTTTTTAAAAGCGTAAAGCAATTAAAAAGCAATACAACATTCTGGAAATTGAATTCTGCACAACATACTGTAAACCCCAGTCTCACTTGTTATAAATACTTAAACAGAGAAAAAATAAACTTTATTATTTAAAAGCAAATAAAACTATGCTTTTCTCTCAACCCAGAAAGTCCCAGGGGTTTTATAAAGTCTTCCCTCTAAAAGACTTTTCCAATTTATTTCCAAAATAGAAATCAGCAGGCCAAAGGAATAAAGGGTCCCCGTGGAAGGGAAGTGTGGGAATGATGCTCCCTTTCTCTGCTCAGATTTAACTACAAAGCTGTAAAACATTTGGCCACAACTGGGAGGAATCAGCTTCGCTAACGTCTTGCTGTACGTGAGCTTGTGGTCAGCATAAAACCAGGCAAATGAATTCAATCCTCGCAGCTAACTATATTCAAAATACAAAAATAGCAGGATTTTATTGGACTAGAATAGAGAATCAAATACAGGAAGCACAGCCAGGTAAGCTCATTCTTCAGTCATCTGCACTGGCACCAAGACTCAATTTCTAAACTAGTTCTGGCCTAAATACAACCACAGTGTAGGAAAACCTCCTGAATTTTGGTTATTGACAGTCGCAGTATATTCTACATTAAATCATATTTGAACAGATGGGTGTTCTTGCAGCTGCTCAGTAGTCTGGGATTCGTTTCACCAGGATTATTCATCTGAGAACTACAAAGTGTGAACATTTGTTTTTAAGTACAAAACAGTGGCTGTCCCACAGCTTCAAGCAAAGTTAGGAGCAAACAAGAACTATATTTTGTGATTAAATAACATACGTAGCCTTGCTAATAAAGATCTAGGTAATCAAATTACTGCTATAATTCACTGATTAGACTCATTTAAAATGACTTTTGTATAAAATGAGGCGCACAAACAGTTTTCTGATGAATACCATGATACAGCTTTGCCATTTTACTAGACGTACTTTCAAACATTTATTCTTTGTTCACCCCCAAGGAACATTACTGAGCCTGGAAGTGACTGAATCATCTTATCTAGCAGCGTAGCATCAACTACACAATCTTTAGGGGAAACGCTGTGGCTCCGGTCAAAGCCAGAGTACAAGAGCGGGCACATTTCATTTACAGGCTTAGGTATTTATCTGTAACTCTCAGCTGAGTGACTGATGCTCAGTGGTACTCACGAATGATACAAACACACCTCTTAGCACACTAGCTTTAAAACTCATGCTCAAGGAAAATATTTGTAGCTTCAGTTTCACTAGTAAGAGAATAAATTGTATAGTATGTCAAGCCTTTGGCAAAAATCTTTCAAATAGTAACATATAGACACAATCTGAATGTAATTTGGTTTTAATTTACAGATGCAATAGCAAGCCACATATGAAATCTCTGCCATATTTCTCATTTGCAAAGGTAGACTTTACTTTTCCAAACATATGGCACAACTGTAGAATAAAAGCAAACATACGATGTAAAACTCTCAGCTTTGTACACAGTAGTAGTACCCAAAAAAAACTGAGGAAGCAGAAGCATTTGACACAAAAAAACCCTGCAAATAGTCAAAACAAAAACATCCACAGCACATGCTAAACCTTTAAACATGATAGATAATTACATAGCACTTGAATGCTGATTATTAATTGATCATTAAGGTTAATTCTTTGCTGTGCTTGTAGCTAAAAATGACTCTGGCATTTAGACCAGAGCTAAACCCAAGCAGATAGATATTCTGTAAAATTAACGTATTTGTTTGATTACGATAGAATGAGAAGGAAAGACACAGAGAACGGCCATGTCTACACTTAGCACTCAACAGATCAGCAGCTGCTCCAGCACTGCGGATGCTCGGGTCTCAGGACATGGGATGCTCCTCTGCATCTGGGAGCCCAAGCCTGGTCACAGCCAGAACAGACAGCAAACGCTGTTTCTCCCAACAGAACAACTGAGCCCATCATGAACCTGTCTTGTGACAAGATCTGAAGCATTTTTCCTAAGATACTTCTTGTTCTGGGGTGAAAGACCCACACAAGAACAAAAAAATAACAACCTGTTGATTGAGCTGTTCAGCCAGAAGATAGGAGTCAGAATTCAATCTCTGTTCTCCCATTCTGGGCCTATAGGCCTTCTGATGAGAAATATCTACGCAACTCATTAAGTCAAGTTTCCAGTGATTAACGGTATAATGTTATCTACATCATTTCATAATTGTCTCAAACAAAAAATGAAGCAGAATTATTTCCCCTGTTATCAGAACGATGTTTCAAAACCTCTCTCCTGCACTATTCAGAAACATTCTTCTAATTTCCAGACTAAATTCAGTGTTACCCGTTTGGTTTTAGTTTAATGCCAACTTTCCATCTCGGACATCAATCCTACAATACATTTATAAGGTAAATTTTACCCTTTCTCAGACTTGACTTCACTGGAATAAACAAAAAGCTCTTCTGGAATGATTGTTCTTTCCCTCCCTGACCTTCTCCGCGCGTGTGTCAAGGGCAGTCACCTTTTATGAAAATAGATGGTAAAAAAACATACACAGTACTCCACAGAGTACCCTTTGTTTTTAATGAATACATAGTAGAGAAAGACTTCTTCAGTATTCAGACCAGAAAGACAAGACATGCATGGACAAATGTACATTCTTTGTATGAGTAATTACAAGCCAATAACCTACCTCTTTCAATGGGTACAGTATAAAACAGTTCTATAGAATGAGACAGCCATCTGATCCACAAAAACCAAACTAAGAAGCATGTAGGCGTACATAAGAAGAATAACAAGATTTTGTTTGAATAAAATATGACATTACACTCCTCCTATCCTGGCCTCAGTACTAATTTAACGGGCAACTCTGTCTAATAACCCAAGCAAGCCGAAGTGGGAGCTATTGAAAAGTCTCACATGGAAAATAAGGAGGCGGTTGGTGACCTTGTGAGACGCCCACCTGGAGCACTGAATTCAGCTCTGGGGACCCCAACATCAAAACCACCACAACAAACACGTGGACCTCTTCGAGATGGTCCAGAGGAGGCCACAAAGAGAGAGCTGGGGTTGTTCAGCATGGAGGAGGCTCCGGGGACACCTTATAGCAGCCTTCCAGTACCTAAAGGGGACCTGTGAGAAAGCTGGAGAGGGACTGTTTACTAGGGCATGTGGAGAGAGGGCAAGGGGTGATGGCTTTAAACTGAGAGAGAGTAGATAGAGATTAGAGATAAGGAAGAACTAGATGATCTTTAAGGTCCCTTCCAACCCAAACAATTCGATGATTCTTAGAAATGCATTAGAAAATGTCTCAGTAGATCAAAGGTAATAACCTTTAGAATCTCCTCACTTTCGTTACTATAGGAGCATAGATGTATCCCACATGGTTTTTGGTGGGTTTTTTTTCGTTTGCATTAAATGTACCTCTATAATACAACCGTCTATCTTTTCTATGTTGGAGATGAGTCATGTCACACTCCAGTCACCACTAAAATCCTACTTCGTGTACCTACATGTGTATCAACATATGCTCAGGTTATTAGAGACTTCAAATAGAAATAGAAGAAAAATACCATAAGGCACTCTAGCTTTGTCCATTAACAACTGGCCAGCTAATCAATGCCTGAAATACACTGAAAGCATTAATTATTTAAAGGAGTAATGAAGACAGTTCTGTTTACATATTCCCTTGTAACAGCAAGAAAACTGTGGTCTGAAAAAAGTCTCTTGGACTGCCACAGGGCTCCTACATGTTCTGTTCCCAGAGACTTTTGCTGTTTGAAATGAATTCTTATTTTAGGGAGAAACTGAAGACAAAATACTAAGAACCACGCATACCTTCTTTTTCAGTCCTTTTAAGTGCATATGTTATTGCCCACACACATCCAGCATATAATTGCTGGCAGTGATGGTTTTTGGCTGGCACATCCTTTGGCGGTTGAAGGTTTCTGTATTGCTAAAATGGAACGGGGGGCTGCCTCAGCAAGAGACAGAACACAGGGGGTGGGGAAGGTTCCCAATTAACTTAAATACCACCACACTCCGAAAACGCTTTGCTGAGAGATTCGTTCTCTACCTTTGCTGCAAGATTTTGGCAGCGTGTTGGCATTTGGCAGCTCATTTTACCAAACTGCCTACAGGGCTCAGGGACAACAATTCTTCCATTATGTTTCTATTTGTCTGGCAGACTTTGGTTTGCCCAAGGGCAAATCTCTCAGACGAATGTGTTTGAAGTTAGGGCGTCCCATCCAAATTATGTTTTCAGCTGCTGTGGATGCCCGGTGTTCTCTGGTAATTAGGGGGCAGCAACTGCACTTTGGGCACCTGAAAGAGCAAGAGATAGAGGCCACACAGAAGCCACTTGTGTTTCTCACCATTTAGAGGCTTAAGGCCCTTTGATTAGACAAAGGACTGATAAAACTTGGACGGTGCCTGCGAATTTCCACATCATCCTGCCAATTTGCCTGAAGCGTAATCTGGAAAGGCTGCTTTAAGATGTCAGAGGGAAGTTCATCCTCGTGCTCACAGAGGCTGCCAAGAAGAATGTAACTGTGACAGGTTTTATTTTTTGTTGTTGTTTTTCTGAATGTGAATACCATCAGTTCCTTTCACACAGACTCCCAAACAGCCATCAGATGATAATGAATTTCTGTCAATACAGATCCGAGCCAAATTTGAACTGGCAAGCTACAAATGGAAGCCTGTGTATCTGTTACCTATCACCTGGGCTATCCATCCCTTCTTACTCACACTTATTCTTAATTTACAAATAAACTGCCATTCAAAGTTAGACTAAAATTAGTTGGAGGAAAAAAAGGAACACTGTTCAAACACACATTTCACACTCTGATTTTAGGGTAGCAATAAATAGGAAAGCCACGATGTGGGGAAGAAATGCGTTGGGTACATCATTACTTCAGCTATGAGCACTTTCTGTGAAGTGCCAAGTACAACTCAACATTGGGCCATGACTTCCCATTCGTGGCCCAGCCTTGTCCACTGTCACTGAAGGGGACACCGGAGGAGAGCTTATACTTGCTTTACATCAAGGTGTTTCCTAAGAGCGAAACTACCACTCCCCCATATTTCAAATACCTCACAGCCATGACCCCTCACCACTGTAAGTTCATTAAAACAGTGCTAATAACCTAAATTATTCCTGAATTAGATGTCATGGCAGACAACTTGATAACCACTGTGTTTCCAACCTTCCTGTGCAAGGCGGTTCATTAGACTCGTCAATGGGAGATGACGCAGAGGCAATGTCCGTTACATGGTGTTTTACTGAGACACATACTACAGGAAATTAAATTGGGACTAATGGGTTAATTTGTTTCATCTTGATTGAGTGGACTGGATCCTTCTACAGGCTGCTGATTTTTCTGAATGCGTTCTGGGATTCAGAGCTCTACACAGTCACCACCAGGAAATAACCAAAATTTAAATGCTCGCCGATTTCGCAAAACACTTTCCATTTCCAAGATACTGTATACACCGCATTTTAAAACTGTATCATCTATTAAGCAGAGAATCAGTTTTCAATGTACACTAAATGCATGGGGATTTGTTTTGTGCAGCAATGAAGAAACTGTTGAGAATAAAAGACAGACATAAATTGATATGGAAAAGGCACTAGAACTGAGAGATACATCTCAACATCAAATGAATGGGAGGCTTGGAAGCACACCTATTGAGAAAAAGCCACAAAAGTTGTTCTCAGATGAAGTTTACTGAAACAATGAGTATGCAGAAGGAAAATCCTCCCAAATACAAAGACAATCCCCCAGACATGGTTTTCTAAACTGCAAAGCAGACTTGTATTCAAACTCCATATGTTCTTGCGAGCAAAATTCATGTTTTCCACAAAGCCATAAAACCTGGTGTCATCGCCACCCAGTTAAAACCTTTGTGCCAGTAGACACAGTGAAATAAATGAATATATGGGGTTAAACAGCTTTAAAAGATGTGGGAACAGCATTTTTAAACGTAAAGAAAGGTTGTTTGTCTACACAGGGAATCTGGATGCATCAGTCCTACAGACCAACAAGTGGAAATATGTACCTGTTTTCTGGGTGCAGCTCCAAGCAGGGAGCTTCCAACCCACTCCCACCAGAGCAGAGCCCACACTGTTTGATTTCAATGGAAAGAGTTCTCCGCTTGAACTCTCCTGGCTTTACCATTGGGATCTTTCCTGCTGGGTCGCTCGATCTCCACCTCCGGTGAAGTGGGGGTGTAGTTATAATTGACCCTCCTGCTTCGTCCTCTCACCTGCAGCACCGAATCTGCTGGAGCAGCCCTGGGGCTGTGCAGGGCTCTGGGAACCCGGACCCAGCGGCCGCAGCCGCTGTGACACACACACCTCATGTGATGAGGATGAGCAGGAAAAGGAGCTAAAAACCTTTCAAGCACTGAAAAAAACTGACAAAAATAAATCATAAAAAATTAACCAACCCCAACCCGCCTGTATTTTAATGAAAGAGGGGAAAAAAGGGACCAATTAATCATTCATTTTAAAATTGTCAGATAAATATCTGGAGCTTGATAGCGGTGTCACATACCCCGTGACTACGCACTGGGGTTTTCAAAAGCCCCACGAGCGTGTTTTTCATTCACCACCAGCAAACGCCCCATCTGCAGGTGGGGACCTTGGTGTCCCCGCCGCGCACAGCCCTACGGTTCCTGACAGCGAGGGCTGCCAAACGTGCCGCTCACAAAACACCAGGATTTCATATTTCTCTATGCTCATTACTAATTGAATGCAATTAACTGATCCTCTCACCAACTGCGTTACCAGATATAACAAAGCCAATTCCTTTCTCGCTGTAGCGTGAATTAGCAGTAACTTTGTTAATGTCAATAACATTATATTCTACAAGAAGGATGAATGATGGAAATAGAGAACAATTCAGACAATCTAATATCAAGGCAACACATTAGAACAATCTATCAAGCCAAGGAATAACAGAAAACAATTTATTGGAATAGTATATTTTGAAATACCATTATAAATATGCGTTCAGGACTGTATTCATTGCATTTCTAAACCCCTTACAAACACGCAATAGCACCCAGAAATACAGTTTAGTGGATGCTACTTAATACCTTGGCTGCCTACAGCTGAAATGCAGCAGTGAGCACAGGACTTGGCGTTCCAAATTTTGCCTTAATGGACTAACTTTTCTTCCTTATGTTAATTTATATTTTCACCTCGATTTGCCTAAGCTGGCTGGTTTTGAGTTTCTAATTAAAAGTAAACACTTCCACATTTTTTTAAAAAAACTTCTAAAGACTAAGATGGCAACATCTCATCTTAAAAGTGTCATATCTAGGAAAAACCCTAAAGTTTTACTTACGAGTAACAAGATTTATGTGACTTTGAAGCTCATAGGTGAAATGTTTAATTGCCATGACTGACGGCCAGCACCTTCCTAAAACTAAGTCCAGTGCCACAGCCTCCCAACACCAGCCTTTTATTGCCAGCCCCCCAACATCATGATCTTAAATGTGACAGGAATTGAGACATTACCAAACAAACACTTATTAGAGGCTGCAGTCCAGCACACAGATAGTTAAAGGCTCCGTGTGTTAATAAGTTGTCCATGATTCAGAGGATCTTTATTCATCAAGATCCACACTGTACAGTCAGCTTGGAGGAGAATAGAAGCGGGTAAGAACAAGAAATGCCATCCCCCTCTGGATGCACACCGCTGATTCTTTTGCACCTACCAAAAGCAGGAGGACTCGACAAGACATATTTGTTTTTCAGTTAATATTCAGAAAAGGTGTGAGCAGGATTCAGAACTTTGGAGTACAAAGCAAATCCAAACAAAAGGAATACTCAAAACTCTCTCATTTCTTCCAAGACACAGCAGCCTTTTCTGAGCTTTATTAGAAAATTATCATGCCAGCTGTCTCTTTTCCCTGCCTGTTATTCACACAATATGCCTCTCTCTTGTTTCTTTTCAGCTTCGTACATGTATAATAATGAGTTTTCTAGAATGGAAACCCAGTGGAATATTAAAACTGCGAGGAGCAGCTCTTCGAGTTCATTTCACCAAAGTGCATCACAACATAATACAATCTAGTAAGAATGAATTTCTAATAGGAATTCATTCATGGAAAAATTAATTAAAATGTTATTGCTAATATAGCTTTTCATATATATGAACTGTTATGTTTTGGCAATATTAAAAGCTAAACGTTAAAAAGAACACAACCTGCTCATGACACAGTTCTGGCCCGAGCCATGAACAATCTCTTTTCACAATACTGTAGCATTATTAACTTAAGAAATGTATGCTTATGATATCATTGAAATAAATGCATGGGGAAGCCCACTCCCCATAGTTACACTTAAGTAAATGATTAAAAAAACTGCTTCCCCCCATTATCAAAAAGAAAATTACCAGAACAATCAAGCTGTCCATAACAATATTGAGTTTAAAAAGGTAAGATGACAATGGAATTTCCTAATGAACAAAAACAAAGATACAATGTCAACACCTAAGCAGATGAGGATATCACATACAAAGAATGAAAGAACCTCAAAGAGTAAAGTAATAGAGGCAGGATGAAATCCAGCCCAGGGAAGGCAACCCAGCTAGAGACTGACAAGAAATTATAACACATGCCAAAATCACAGCTAACTGAAAAGGGGAGCAAAATAGCCACATAGCACAATACAGACAAACTCCTAAAACGGCAAATATTATTACAGGTAGGATATTTCAACCAATAAATTTCCATAGTAGATTAAGAAAATACCAAGAGGACTGCAGAAAGCACTGGCAGGGCCCCATATGCGTTCCTGTGTGCAAAAGTGAACTGGAAAACACCAGAGAAGTTTATTACAATAACCAGGAAGGGACACACTAGGGAATAAAAGGAACCTGTACGAACTGACTTTTGTAGAAAAGTTAAAAAACCCCTGCAGATTAAAATAACTGTTCAGGGGAGAGAAATTAAACTGAAGTCAGTGCTGGAACAGAAACTAACGACCAAAACCAACAGGTCATGCCTAAACTCAGCCTACAGACTGGAGATCCTCACAGAGTCAGAAAATCAAAGCACAGGATCAGCATTCCGAGGTAAAAAATAATAAATGTCGACTTTTAATCTGGAATGTAGTAGATAGTGAAAAGGTTGCATGACATGATCGCCTGTGATAGAATAGGACCGGGCAATGTGTTTCAGGTGACTCCTTCCAGTCCCAAACTTTTCCATTCATATTCAACTATGCAAATGATGCTTGCTCTGTGTCAAACAGCACACACACACCTCTCCTTCCTCACTAAACATCTTCTGGTTTGCTGCAGTTTTTGTGCGTGTGTCAACTGTAACCTCAAATGCTTTTTGGTTTTGTTCCTAATAGGTACAAACTTGCCTTAAATATTTGTTCATTAAACCACATTTAGACACCTGACTTCTTGTCCCAGGCACTTGCTCCTGTTACACACCACATCTCTCACAGGTCAATCAGAGGCAAACCCAGGACAAAGCAGCCTTTACCTTGGTAGCAAGATATTCATCACGGGAAAGACAAGCTGTAACCTCTTTAAGCAAATGAGATACCAAGCCTGAGACCTTATGTGCTACCCAGAAACCCTTGACACATCCCACACAGACATATCTAAGTTAACACACACAAAATGAAACCAGCTTTTTAAAGGGGTCAGCTCAGAAATGTTCTAGGAGACATGAGATATCTAGAGAACGCTACAACATGTGGAATGGCTCCCCAGTGTCCCCATAAGGCAGCAAAAGGGAGGAAAACATTGAGAGTCCCACAGTTGTGCCCAGAACTTCTGCTGTGATCTCTGCCTGGGGGCTCCCTGAGCAGCAGGGATGCACCTTCAGACCTTCCCAAATGGCCTCAGCATCCTCATGTACTGTCTACATCACATAAGCACATCACTAAACACCTGGATTCCACCTTGGAGGCTTTTTTCTGTGTATACAGACCAACATTTAACTCTCTGAAGATTCTAAACACAAGTTTCTAATGTTCAGCCATGTGCGGGAGAGCAAGCAACGAGCGGGCAGCGAGGAGAAGAGGACAGACCGCTAAGATCACAAAGATGGGCTGATAAACCAGGGGCTGCCAAGATGCTGCTCTCCCCTCTACTATGGGGTTTTTTTTTGTGTTTGTTTGGTTTTAAGTACATAAAGCACTGTTCAGAATATCTGACAAATAGAAAAATCAAACAACAGATATTTTTCCTGGAATATATTACAGATTGCTATCATTCATGCCAGCTTCATTCAAATCTGCGAGAAATTATCTGAAAAGACTCACCGTGCACAACGTCACATACTTAAAAGTTTTCAAATCTATATTTTAGCCCTTTGAAGCTTTTGCAGCTTTTACTTTTCTTTCAAGGCCTACAGACGTGTTCTTTTTTATATCATCCAAACATTCAAACTGCAGCTCCCCCAGGCTGAATGACTTGTGCTCTGAGTTGACTTTTTATCAATCATGTTAATTTGGGAATAAGCTATTGGTTTGACTTTTTATTCATCACAGTCAGGAGTGGATTGTGTTAGCCCTGTCCCATTTGCCCTTAATTAACAACCACCGAATCCCCATATTAATTAGCAGAGCTGTTAGATATTTTACATCACTCTTCACTATAGTGGATAATTAAAAGTCCCATTAATAAAACTCTGGTATTCATAATTTTATAAACCTATTATGAAACGATAAACCTGATTACCCTATAGCTTTTTAAGAGCTTGTTTATTGATATGACACTGCCTTAAAACTAATTCACAGCCTTATAAAGGTTTTAAAGTGGTGGTTTTAGTTTAATTCAAGTAGTACATGAAACTTCCAAGATGACTGATAAATACTTCCTGAAACAGCCCAAGAAATAATTGCCACTAGTGGAAATGAGCAACGTTTGGTGCGTGTGTTGCTTTGGGGGAATTCTTGTACATTTACAAAACTGCAAACCTCCATTTTTCTTTATAAACACAAACAAGTGGCCGATTGACTCCTGCTTGTGCACAGGAGGTGCTACCCCAAAGAGAGCAGCTTTAAACCACAGCTACAGCTCCATTGGCATCACCCAAGGGACGCTGTCCCGCAGAAGCACCGAGCCACCCTGCCCCAAGGCACCCGGGCCCGGCCACGGCCCCGCTCAGCATCGCTCGCATTTCCAGATACGGTGCCTCAGGGCACCTCGCTTACCTTGTACCCATTATATATATTCTGAGGATTAACCATAAAGTCACTTGGTTATTCATGAAAATTCAAGTGCCAGAATTGTGCTTTGTAAGGGACCCCCCAGTTGCTGAGTCGCAAATTGGTCAAATCACAAACACAAAGCCTTGGACAAGGGACACCAAACTCATTTTCAGATACTCACACCAAACCCTTCTTCAAGGGCAGAGCTGCTCTCCGTTTCCCTAATAGTACTTCCATTGTTTTTCACTTGTTTATAAAACCTTGGTCATTGATTTCCAAGGCCTCCAAGATCTTCTGCAAAATTTGCCATTACATTACATTTGAAAACTAATTATGCTAAATATTGCCGTCTCAAATCAGTGTAGCAACTGAGTACTCACAACCCATGAAGATGCTAATTCCTTTTCTGTTATGTGTTCTCATCCTGGGTTACACTCTCTAATCACCAATTAATATTTCAGAGACAATTTCAATAGATGGGGGCAAAAGCCTCTTTCCCAAGATGTTGAAACTTTCTGTGTGAAATAAACTACATGTCATGCCAGGCCCAGGAAAAAATAATCTAGGGTGACATTCAAGAAGTCATCGCAGTTTCCTCACCGAAGAAATTGATTTAAATTTAAAGTTTAAAGTTAAATCTAATCCTGCAACCCTGTTTAATTAAGCAATCTCTAGCTCTTCTCACCGAGGGTTTGGTATTCCCTGCTGCATTCTCACTAGGACGGGTTCAATTTGCTGAGTTTCGCTTTTATCACAGTTCTCTTGCTTTCTACCTCTGCCATGCACTCCCAGGCAAAACCCACCTGTGAAAGAGCCACACAAGCTCTCATTTGTAGAAAGAGGTTAAAAATTAGAGGAACGTAGCAAAAACGTACGCCAGCTCTGACGTTCCCTCAGGAAACATGGCAAGTCAGGAACATCGTTCAATATTATGAACTGAAGGCTTGGGCTGTCATTGCCGAGGGAACTGCTGCCATTCTGCTGCTGTGACTTTGTGCAAATGAAACTCTGTGTGGGTGAGAACTGCAGTTAAGTGGAGTGGCTGTGAATTTATAACGCGCAGACAAGATGTTCTGCTGCAATTTAACAATTTGGTAAGGATTCACAACTGCAAACAAACAGGAAAGACACCTCAAAGCCAGCTCATCAATATGCAACTGAAAGACAACGGAAAGAGCGTCTCTCCACTCATCCCTTCAGCTAAATGCATCCTCATGTCACAACGCAGCGCTCAGGATTGCGCTGATGTAAATCAGATATGTAAGAAGCGACACCTACTTAATGTACCAACATTTTGCAACGATGTGCACCTCTTGAGTTGCTGTTTGTAGAGAAAATAAAATCTATAGTATATTCCGATTTGATAATTTATTCTTACATGTGAAATCCAAGACAGCGACTCACTTTCCACAGCATTTCCAACACAATATTTATTCTGCAAAATAACTTCCTAAAGCTACATAGATTTCCTGACATTCAGGTGTTTTGATCTGCTCCATCACTCATATTTTGTAATCCTTTGGAAGTAGCTACGAGCATAAACTAAATACCCAAGAAAATATCTGTAATATTCCCCAAAATCTACCTAATATACCTATACCTAAAATCTACCTAATATATTACCTAATACCTACAAAGCTGTATTTTGAAGGATTTTTAAGTAGTTAATACATCAAACTTCCGAACCTTTTTTTAACCACAAGTATTGTAACCATTTTTCTAAAGGAAGACTAAAAACATGCTTCTCATTATTGACCTTCTAGAAGTCTTTAACCCCTGTATTTCAAGAGCAGCCGAGAGGAACAGCAACCTTGGCACCAGCAGGACAGCCGATTTGCAGGTTTGCCTTTTAATGGTCTATCAGAAAAATCCATTAACTGCATAAGCAGTAAATACGCTGTTAGCAATGTAATACCTTACTACGGAAGGATTTTCCCTGCTTTACTATTAGTGAAGAAAGATACTAGTCACAATGAGTAATGAATGCAGTTTTCAGAGTGTATATTAATAGAATCTGGTGAAAAGAGGGAAAACTCACGTCATTTTATACTTTAAGCATGAATATTTAGACTTGCTTTCACTATTGCTCTATTTAAAATACTTTCCCTATAATCAGAGCTGCCCGGTGAGACATGTAGTGCTGGATACGACCTTTTCTCTCCAGTACCACTTCATTCCGAAGTGAAATGCAGCCACTTCAGATTCAAGACTATCAGGCACCTCATAGAAAGACCGCAACACAGCAGTGCTTTGGAAGAGGAAGAACAGGTAACTGCAACTTGGAGGGCAATTGTTGGAAGATCTCATGAGCTGGCTCGGAACACGGCCAGAATACCAGCACTAAGCTCCAGCTTGTAGAGAAATGGACCTTGTAACAGTCAAGTGAAAAAGGTTGCGCACATTGCTGACTTTGCAAGAAATAACTCAAGGTGGCATTGACCTGTCAAGTACGCCTGAACGTTAATTGCAGTAGTTATGCTTCGTTATGCTTGTGTTTGTATGAAATAACTAAATTCTTATTCACTTAAAAGAAATGCTTTCTTTCCATTAGATTTGATTAAATCACTAATGATTTCTTGGAGACTAAAAGAATACAACCTTTTTATCAGAGAAAAACAGCCACAGGTTGGTGGGTCTTGAATCACCTGAACTGATACCCTGCCTGCTCTCTTTGAATCAGGACAACCGGGACTATCAGCCAGAGTCCACAATGGGTACACTGCTCTCCCTTTGGCTATTTTAACTGTTCCACAGAACAGAATTCAAGGCGTTGTTGTTTATTATTAAATATGCTACAACAAAGATAATCAGAGTAACATCTTGTTCTGTGATATAGTAATAAACAGAGCAAAGAAATCAAAGCAATAATTGAAAAACCTGGAGAGCTATAATGACTCTTTATTAGAGATGCCGTGGGCTGTGAGCCACCAAGGTTGCAAACCAAAGTTGAGTTTCTCACCCAGTACATGCAACACTGCCACTCGTGCTGCCAGCTCAGCCCACACTGTGGCCCCGTAGATACCCATCAAATGAAGGAGGCTTAAGGGAGAGGGAGGCGCTGAAGGGAAGACACAAAATGAGTATGGATCTCATAGGGTGCACGTTGTTTCTGCTTCTATGGATTCACCAGTCTGCTGTAAACCAGAGGAATCTACTTCCTGTAAGTTCATGATTCAAGGGTCAGGGATTGTCGGACTTTTTTCAAGCTGTTTTCTGCAATTTGGTGTTAAGCTATATCATTGCTATAGATTACCATCCCCTACCTAAATGCAGGCTTTGCTGGCTTCTAAACATAGCTCATTGCCTCACATATTCGAGAAGGAACAAACCTTTCCTCTGCCTCCATATCAATAGTTTTTGCAACAACGTCTTTCTATCTGACATGGCAGGAGATTAATGCAGATTAATTCTGGTTCAGCCTTTACCCTTCATCCTGACTGCACACATGTCCTCACCAGAAGTTGAACTATGTATAATATACCCTACATGGCTATAAAGGCTAACAACTGCCCCACAACAGCAAGGCATTTTGGGGACTAGCAGTAGATGCTTGCAGGCTATTGAAAGGTTTCCTTTAAATGACTTAGAGGTGTGCATATGTAGATGAGAGGCAGACAGAAGCCCAGCCAAGTCTCACTCATCTGGTGGCAGACAACTTATTCATTCTGCATTTATTTTAAGGCAGTTTTATAAAGCATCTGCACCTACGAAGAAATACTCAGTGTGTATTTCAAGAAGACATTTAGAATCACAGTCTGACAGCAGAAAAGTGGGTAGGAGTCTCTACCCAAAGAGTGGATGGCCTTTAGTAAACCTGATTTTAAACCATAGGAAAACTCTGGTCTGCATGTGGCTATTAAACACATACTATGCTTAAAGCAGGCCGCTAAAAACCAAACAAAAAGCAACTAAAAAGGGATTACCTGAAAATTGTTATTTCTGTATTTTGCCTGAGTAAGTTTTCAAAGCCTGCCCCCGCTACCCCACCCCACTACAAGCGTTGAATTATTCTGTGTATCCTGTCTATAAACATCCATCCTCATCATGACAGGTCCTGAAGAATTTGAGACTCCACTGTTACAGCCCAACATCCACCTTCACAGCTCAGTGCACGTCCACGCTGTACATCAGCTGTACATCAGCTGTACATCAGCTGTACATCAGCTGTACATCAGCTGTACATCATCAACCTGAACAGTCAACGCAGCAGGGGGAGCATCACCCAGCACCACCCCAAACCAAGGTGATCTCGGACACATTCCTGCTTCAGCACCACCCCGAGGTCTGGAATAAGGAGGCTCAATAGGATCACGCCACCTTGCAAATTCCTTCTTGTTTTTCCCTAATGTAATTGGCAGTTAAATTTCAAAGCTCAAAATACTGGTCTTTTCCTGTCTTGGCTGTCGACCACATCTTAACAGAACAAATTATTCTAGTTTCTGATCTAAAGCACACCGGTTTAGAAACAAAGCATCAATGCATTATCTCACAGAGGTTTATATTCTGTGGCGTTCAGCTCAGGATGTTCCTTCAGAAAATTTATAGCCACATTAAAGTGAGTCCTTGCGATGAGAAGGAGAGCGGCTGGAAGAACAGAGGTGAAGAGAGTTTCAGGCTATGTCAAGGCTACCGATTCCTGCCAGCACTGATGCAGTCATCGTGGATAATAACCGGTTACATTCCTGAAAAACTGCCCACGATGGGAAGAGTTCCCTGGGAACACATAAGTGAAATCGTACGGACCAGCACAGAGCGCAGCAGCTCCACTGTAACGTTATCCTGGGAAAGCTTTTCTACCACATACACAGACCTAGTGCACTAAACTACAGACTGATTCATTATATAAACTCCTGTGGAATAGTTATTCATCATATTCATGCTTTTTGTCTTCTTATTTTCGAATTTCAGCTTCCCTAACTCAGTAAAATCTATTCTTCAAAGAAGTTCAATCAAATGATACCAGACAGGTCAGAAATGCACAGCCAACACGACATTGAAAAACATTCACCGAACTTTGGATTAATGAAGGCTTCACTTGCCGCCTTACTGCCTAAAGTCACCCTGCTCCTGTAAATTAGGCAGCAGAATGACACAGGAGGAATAAAGCGGTGAGAAGCGAGGTCAGCAGCAACGCTGAATCAGAGCTCCCCGAGGTGGCATCTGAGCCGGGATCATCACGGCGCACAGCAGTGCCAAACTGACTCATCGGAGCAGCACCGCGTGTCCCGGCACCCAGCCCATCGCCATCCATCCACGGGATCATCTGCCCCGGGACAACCGACACCCTCCAAGAGCGAGCTTGGCTTTGAATGTTGCGGGAGTGACTCTGCAAAGGCTGATTTACCAGCGACCTAAAGCAGCAAGTGTACAACTTTAATTTCCACTCTCAACACAGGGCAGGATTTATTAGTCATCCACACCGATATTTCTAGCACTACAAAGTCAGATGACAACCTGGAAAAATCCTTGACTTAATTCTAGGCAAAACTTAACTCCGAGTTTCCCTTCTCTAGAAAATCTGACCGAACAGCCACCTTCAACATTCTTATAGTCGCCTTTTCACAAAGCTATATGAAATGCTTAATTCTGAATTTTGAGAACACAATTTAATCAGTATGTTTTTGTTTTTATTTAAAAATGTATAGAATATTTCCTAAGAAAGAGCTGTTCACTTGACAAATTCCATTTAAGACATTTTAAGTTTCTGTGAAGTATTTTCTGAACCTTGGCTACAATATATTCCTGAATTCATTTCATCCTTTGTCAGCTGCAACTCCAATCTCTACCATAAAGGGATGTGCCTCTCAGATAAAGGGGTTCATATGGTTCTAGTCTCTATAGACTGGCTGCAGCAGAGAGTAAAATACCTGGCAATCTTTAGATAAAATGGAAGAGCACCATTAAAGTAAGTGGAAATGTGTTTTTAATAAACTGGGTCTAAATTTCGTTATAAGCATCATAAGCTCTTGTATCCCCAAGAGGCCTTATTAGATTCAGATAAAATGTTTTAGAAAATTCCTATCACCTAACTACTTAGAGCTGCATTAATCATTTTAAATTCCACCCAAATCATGAGCAAAAAGCCTGCTCCCATCTAATGAATATAAATGCTTTCCTTCCATAGCTAAATTTCTTGGGCTGAAGTTTCACAAACATTTAATGGGAAATGTTCACAGAAAATCCATTAAACAAATAAAAGGTTGTGCGTGCAAGTTTCCTATGCAATATGTGGTGTGGAAATTCATCCCCTTTATTGCTTAGCATTTTCTTTTCAAATATCAGGGTTGGATTTTAAATACTTAGAAGTTCTTCTTATGATACTTTCAATTTTGTTTGGTTTTTCTACATCTCATTGCTCGCAATATCACTATAAAACAATTTCCTGGCAAATCAAAAAAAAAGAGGAATGGCACAGAAAGCACAGAGGTCAGCAGAGATGATCTATGGACGAATACCTTAATTCATTCACCTAGATGTCTCCATGGCATGTATAAGTCTATAACACCAAAATGCAGATGTTTAGTGTCAAATTAAATTCCCTGGTTCCTCCTGCTGTTATCTACATAAAAGCACGTGATTCTGGCAGGTCTGATTCTGTCTTTCAGACTCGGAAATCTTCAATCACAAACTTTCTCTTCTCTTCTCTTCCACGGCCACTATCCTTCCCTGTTCTATAACCTGTTCTAACACACTTTCTATATTAGTAATAAGAACTACCATAAAACTCATCCATGCAATAAGTTCACTGAAGCCAAAGAAATCACAGTGATGACTGCTTTGGTCTGCTGTCTCTTAATTAGTTTCTTTCACATTCAACTGACTGTGTTTTACCCAGCTCTACAAAACCAAAGGTTATTATATACAGAGAAACTTATTTGCCACAGTTGCAGTAGTTTTAGATCACACTGATCACCAGAAAACTCCGCACCCAGACCTCTCCATCTCCACCCAGGAGCAGAAGGCAGCTGGACTGTGCAGAAGGTTCTCCGCGGGTCTGCTGCGGCCGGAGGAGTTTGGCTGTGGGCACAGGGCAGGTGCGCTGCCAAACATCCTCCCCTGAAGCCAGGAGAGGATGAACACTGCCACAAACACTGTTTGTTTTTCCCATCCTCACTGGCAAATTCTCTTTGAACAGCACCCTGGAGACACAGACTGGCTGGGAAGCCAAAGAGGCCGCAAGTCTCCCCTGGGGTGGCGAGAGGCAGAACTTCTGCAGTTACAGTGAGGGCACAGGGACACTTGGTGACCTTGTTGGATGCTGGGATCTACACAACTCTCAGAGAAGCAAAGAGGTTTAAAGGCTATATCCCTAGAGCCTGAAACAGGAGAGAAAAAGGGCATTTTCCCCAGCTGAAGGAATTCAGTGCATACACTAATGAGAGGAGCCGTGTGCAATTTCTCAGCTTCACCACGTCCACATTCCCCAAAAGTACACCAAGTGGGTCACACTTGAATTTAGACACAGATGGATTTGTAACATCAAATATTAAGAAGTCAAAACAAATTTTTTTAATACAAAGCTCGTTTCATTGGGCATTTGGGAACAGGTTTGAGGTTCAGCGTTAGCACCCAACAGCAGTTCAAATGCTCATGCAAGTCTTCTCACAACCGCCCTCCACCACAAAGCACTTCCATGCTTATCCACGACTCCCTTCAATCCATCCTTCTGCATCAGGGAACAACACCTGCCATCTCTTCCTTCCCATTTCAGATCCGATCTGTTCTCCTTCCCCCAGGCACCACCAAGTCAGTCCCTGTGTCTTTTGAGCTCTCTGATACATTCCCATAGTGAAGCCTCACTCATGGAGTCCACTCCCCGAACACATCTTGATAACGCACCAAAATACACAGAATTCTCTCACCTTATACCTATTTTCCATCAAGATTCTTCTGTTCTTTAAACTTCGTGTACTTTGAAGCTTGGAATACAGTGTAAGGAAAGTATTCCACAGATCCAGACAGAAGTGGAAGGGCAGAGAATTAGACCCATATCTAGACAGTTGTTTGGTTTTTTGGTGGTGGTGGTGGTTTGTTTATAGTTGCTTCGAGCTTTGGGTATGCATTAGGATAGGTTTTCATAACCATTCAGGAAAACGCAGATGATATTTTAGTTGTTCCTACACGCTCACAATTTTTCCTTTGGTCTTGTCTTTTTCAGGATATTCACAATATTTCAGAGACTTACAGAGCTGGAGCCCAGCAAGGCTGAGAATTACAGATTCTAACTGCAATCCTCAAATACTTCCTTTCTGTCTTAAATACCTAAATAAAAAAGGGAGTATGAAGTTAAAAATCCATTTTAAAACCCCTTGTCTTGAGAATACAACTCAGTGATAAAGAACAAGGTTGTCATTTGCAGGGAATGACAGAACACACCTTGGTCTGCTTTGCCACTTGTGAATTGTTTCAGCACCCAAAATGTATGAAAATCAACACTGCTATTGTACTCACTGGTACCTCTTTCTCTCCATATATATATTTATCATTTTTTCATCTTCTAAAAGGCACAAACAACCTGTCAGATAAACTCAAGCATATGCAAAATTCTAACTAGACAGAAAAAAAGACTCTTTGTTCATTTCCCCATGTGCTCTGTGGGAGTTCAGTCTTGTTGCTGTGATTGATCAGTTCATATTTTACCAGCAAAATCATTTCTCAAACACATACATGCCAGCTGCAAGCAGAAGACAAATATTCGAGCCAGACCTTTCACTGGACAGAGAAATACAGAGAACTGCAACGTTTAACAACATTGTGAGTGTCCCACCAAATAACATTAGAATCCTGCTGAAAAATGACATTGTGGTTTGCCTTATTTCCCCGCTCTCAGTACCCTCGTACCTAGGATTGGACGGCAACATAAAAACCAACCTAAATTTCCCATGGAGGGTGGCACACAAGACTTCCAATAGCCATTGTATTTTCTTTAACAAATCAAGTCTTTGGGGGTCAAATGGCAAATTAAACATCTGGAAACCGGTAGAGTAAGCTAAACCCAGCACTGCATGCATCAGTCACCCAGCACCAAGCTGGGTGGGAGTGGTGACCTGTCTGGACACCTTCTGCGTCACCTGTTCCAGGTGACCCTGCTTTAGCAGGTGGGGTGGACTGGATCATCTCCAGATGTCCCTTCCAACCCCAGCCATCCTGTGATTCTCTGTATGGACGGTGCATTTCCTCAGCAGAACCTTTGTAAAACACTCATCTAAAACAATCACGTGTATTTTCTTCATTTTAGTTATGGTAGCATTTTCTGACTTTGGCGAAACTTCACAAAAACTCTACAGTTGGAAGGTCAAAGGCCATGAAAGATATCACTACAACATTGCAAAAACCTCATAGAGTTCTCCAAAGCTAAAACTGCACTTCATCCTCAGGGTAACATTTTTCCCTCATGAGAATGCACATATTCTGCTAATCACAGTCGTCACTGCATACGGCTTCACTGCCGAGTGACGGGGTAGAGGATCTTCATTCCTAAAATAGCTGTGATGTTCTGAGTGTGCTCATCAGCTGGTTCAGACAGTGTCAGTTCACTGAAACCAATCACCGCAAAAGTATCAAGAACATTTGGAAAAGCAGCAACAACGCCGTAAACTACCTCATGCTCTTCTGCCTTAGCAATCTTGGTTACTTTTGCAATAAGTAGCTTGCCCGTTTTTCAGGACAGTTGTTTTTAGAAGCCTCCACAAATAGCTCGCAGTACCAATAGCAATCAGCACAGCAGGATACACCAGCTTTAACATTCCTATTTTTTCCTGAGCGATATTGGTGTTTACCTGGAAGCTAAAAGGAGAATTGTGTAATTTCTGGGGGAAAACCAGAGTGTTTTCTCTCCAGTACAATTCCAGATACCCGCCTCCTGCTCCCTGGCACTCCGGGTGACCTTGGGCATTTCAACTGACCTCTGTGAACCGCGGGCAGCTCAGCTAGAAGACAAGAGGCCTTTTGAAAAGCAGATGTTGGATCAGTGCTGAGTTTTCTCGGATAAACGCATTTAAAATTTAAAAAAAAGTGATGACTGTTCAACGACCTTTCAGTTCACTTAATGCCAAGGGCCTTTCTTCGGGAGATTGTCTATCCGGAATCGCTAATGTAATTTAAAAAAGCAAAAATGAAAAAAATCAAATTCTAACAGCTCACATACAAATGTAGAGGTAGAAATAGCCAAAGCATATGGTACGAATGAAAATGCAGTACTGCACCTTTTCTCTTGGTCTATTTCAACATAATTCATTTATAACATTTTAACATCTTAGATTCATGCAGTTTTCCATCTTAAGTACCATATTTATGCTGGATCTTTCATGCCGAAGCATCTCCGAATACATCCAAACCTAAACTCACAAACAGACAATACATACTAGACCAAAATCTGTAACAATACAATGAATATAATGAAAAAAAAAAAAACAAATTGACAGAAAGCCAAGAAACAAAGCTGGGTATGTGCAAAAAGAACTACAGTTCGATGGGATGAGGATGAGGTCTCCCCTAACATCCCCAGGCCACGCCACCTGCCAGCTTTGCCATCAGTGGCTCAGCACATACACACACACATATTTCAGTATGGTTCCAGTATAATCTCTTCCAGACTTCAGATCCATTAAATCACTGCCTGCTCTTCTCATGGTTTTTTTCTCCTGCTTTTGCCTTTTAAGGCAAGAGAGTACAATGCTCACCAATTTCCCCCCCTGCCCCAAGTCGAGCAAATCAGGATTTTTTATTAATTTAGTAGTGGTATCAGTTACCAAACAGTTATTTTCTAACCAGATCCACACATCTTCATTTATATGAAACGGCTTTTAGTGCAGCTCTCCAGGAAATATTGTCTTAACCCTGGTCAAATTCTGCTTACTATTCTATCCTCCATTACTCAAGCACAACCACTTGTAAGGCAAAAATGCAGCACTATTGAACACAGTGAAGTAATTCCAGGCGTTTTCTCATCACCAGCGCTCTGATAAGCATTAGGAAGAATAGAAAAAGTAAACACAAGTTTATTGGTTCCCACATCCAAAACTCCAAAGACTGTATTGTTTCTAAGCCCTTCGAGAAGCTGGGTGCACTGCAGAGTTACTGTAAATCTGGATCCTCATCCCCATGCAGCACAATTTATCAGAAGCAAGCGGTTGCAGCAGACTGATGTGGCAGAAAGCGTATCTCTATACATCCAACGAGCAATTGTATAGGCAGGGAGGAAATCTGAATAGAGCAGGAGTGCCTGGCACCTTCCGAGCCGGTCACTGCCCCATCCTGAGGGAGCAGGAGAGCGCACGCTCCAGCTTGGAAAGATGCCGCATTCCCTCCCCGATCGCAGCCCAGTCCCCTTATCAAAATCAATTAAAAGCAAAGCAATAACAAAAAGTGTCTTTTTTACTAACATACACCCGTACACTCTCACTACTGCAAACAGGGCAGTTTTCCGCACCATTCCCTGATGAGATTGCGAAAGAGGTCTTGGGAAGCTACATAGCGAGGACAAAAGGTCGCCACCCAAGCACAAGTTAAGAATCTGAAGTTTGGTTCTGTCTTTATTAATAGATTGCATAGTATTTTAATAGATAATTATCCGTATAGTAGAATATTATTATATTGCAAAATATGCTGTTGAGAATAACTGAGGAGCATCGTAGAGCCCGCACCGTAGCTCAGAATTTCCTTCTGAACAAAGAGACCATCATTTTCAGTCTTTGATGAGCTCCTAGCGTAGAGTGGATATTGCCATAAATGACAAAAAAAAATAGTAATTATTTATTAATAAAGAGGGCTATAAGTAGAAATTTTAATGTTACAATGTTACTATTAAACAAACAATTACTGTAGTTTTAATCCATCTTCTTCATTATCTTCTGTTGGCTTGAATACTATGTGCAAAAATGAAACTGTATGGCCTTTGCAATAAATAAAATTCAAGTACCATTTATACTTTGCAGCCTTGCAAAGAACAGCTGACTTCAGCACTTGAAAGCTTTCTGAAGAACTGAGAATCATTCTCTGGAGGCTATTAACTGAATTCCCTTAGATATTTTGGGAGTTTCTGGTCTACATTCAGACACCCGAGTTGATACCTGACCACTGTGTAGTTGTCTGCCCGCTCAGACCAAACTTCTTCACTTACAAAAATATTCTCAAAGACCGTATCAAAAGCCTTGTCAAAGTTCCAGTAAATAACCACTTTCCCCATCATTCACAAATCCCTTTATCTTATCATAGAAGACAATCAGGTTTGATAAAGATCTGAACATTTTCCCCTTCACTTGGACAGAAATATCTCCTAAGAGAACCTGCCCCATGGCTTTCCCAGGGTCCAAAATGAGCTCAGCTGCCCTGTGCTTCTCCCTGCAGATCTCCTGGCCATCTCTGAAGATGAGTACATTGGTCTTTCTCCAGGCACCAAGAGCCTCCCCCAGTTCTCATGATCTTTTGGGACACCAGCCAGCTCTCTGTCACCCTGGGTGCTGCTTATCTGCTCCCATAGCCCTGAACGGGTTGAGTTACTTCAACTAATTCCCATCTTAATCTTCATGCACTCTCGTCAAACCCTATATTAAACAGGTCCTAGAGGCTTGGGAGACCTTGTCCATGAAGACTAAGGCACAGAAAGCAACAACTTATGATTAGATTGCCTACAGAACCTAATTCAGGCCGGCAAGGGGAGTGCTGTCATACCAGCAATACGGTTGTCACAGTGTAGGAATGGGCATTAAACTTCACATGTTTTGCACATGAGAAATACTTCTTATGCTGTGTCTCACAACCTCATCATTTCCTCACACCAGAGGGATCAATCAGTTCCATAAGCAATGTCTTCCATGCTGTTTTTGAGATTAAATGGTAGGATAACTTTGCCAACACCTTAATCTTCACATGCTCATATACATTCAGCTCCAACAATTTTGACATACAGGTCATAAGGTTGATTTGAGAATAAGCAAAGCAGTTCATAAGGTTAATTTGATAACATCCAAACCTGTAATCTGCAATCAGCTGAAATAAGGTCCTCCAGGTGATACAAAGATACCCATGCTACTCTTAACACCTGGGGAACAAAAATCAACAACACTGCTGGATTAAATTTGCAATGAGTACCAAACCCTTTGAGACAAGGCACACAAACACCTCATTAAAAACAAAAGTAGTCAAAAAAATGAAAATATAAACAGTCTGCTGTGAATACATTATTTAATGTCTTATATACAATCGTGCCTATGATTTTGCATTAATCTCATTTCACATGATGGGTTTACAAGCTGTGACTGCTGAATTCTCAGACTTGACTATTGATCTGAGACACCATGATCATCAGATATTTTTCACTTGGAACCATATATTCACTATACCATAGTTTTATCCCCCATAGCTGCCGTCTGTCAAAACCAAGGTACCTGTGCATTTCTGCAGTGCAAACACCACCAGTAAAGTGCCTCTAACTTCTGTTAGCACTGCTGACTAAATCCGGACAGCTGATTGCCCTAAACAACTCAGAACGCAGGAGCCTACACTCCTTACAGACAGACACACAAAAATCACTGAAAGGATCCAATTAGGACACTGTTGATTGAACAGAGAGGCACAGCAGTAGCAAATAATTGTTTCTCTATACCTAGAAGCAATTGCAGCTTTCCTGCTTTCCAAAAGCTACCTGGTCTCTAAGTCTGCCCAACCTAGACTTGTCCCTAACTCCTCTGCAGAAGCAGAGCTTAGTGTTCCTACTTCTCTTACCAGCCTCGATAATATATTATTTCTTCAAAGGTTTCTGCATTTTCTACCAACAAATCCCGTGCTCAAACCCTTCCCAGAAGAGTTCTGCAAGGGTCCCACTTTCTTCTGCTTATTAACAACTCCCTCTGCAGCCCGCCCATAACATCGTCTGTGTACTCTTCACTGTGTTCCACCGGGCTGCTTGCCTCATTTTCTGTGTCCAGTTCTGATGTTGCCCCAGTACCATAGTAAGGATCTGAACATCAGTAGATCACCTTTAACTGTATCACCCCTTTACTAAAAAGGAAAAGGTTCACCTCAATAGTGAATATTTCTCCTACTAACCTTATTTAAAGTGCTTATTTGATGCTCATAGACCTAACTCCCTCAATACAAAGGGAACTTTGCACACACAGAACTAGAGATTTTGTTCTTTTTGCTTCTTTGTTGCTGAAGTGTTACCTAAAACCCCAAAAAGCTTGCTCAAGTATTTGCCCATTCACGCTTTCAACTCTTTTCTTATTCAAAGTCTTCCATTGACCAAGACTTCTCCCAACAAGATAAGGGTGATTTCACAAATAGCCCTTTACAATAATAACCTTTGTTAGATATCATTCCTTTTCCCAGAAGGGGGAAATACCCCAAACACACACCCCCCACACCACCAGACTTGAACTTCAGGTAAATAACGGGTGGTTATGGGAAACACTGAAACCTAATCAGCACGCTCCTGTTTCTTGCCAGATTCTCATCAAGACCAGAAAAAATACCTGTCATCTATTTTGAGCTTAGATGAGACCAGATTATTTAAAGCATAAGGATTTGTACAAAATACTGGAAAATATCTTAGGAGACAACTGATACTTCAAAATTTCTGTAAGATAAGGCAAAAAGTCCGGGCTGACCACTGCCATCAGAGGATATTTCTACGAAGAAATGCCTTTCAATCTGAAATAGGGAATAAACTTCCAACTAAATTATGTTTGAATAAAGCAAGAAATATAGCTGTAGCAAAAAGGTTATACAAACAGTTAATGAAATAGTCTTTTACATGCTCCACAAAGAATTAGCAGATTTATTTGTTTTCAAACAGCACACGCATGCATATCAATATAGCAGCAACCCAAACGCAGCCCACAGGACACAGCAGCCACGCCAGCCAACGAGGGTCAAGGAGAAGAGTCAGATTTCTTCACCAAGAACAGAATCTGGGGACCATGCTGCATTCACCCACATCAGCACAAGAGGGTTTTTCCCACCCCTGCCTGTTGAAACACGACTCTGGGTACTACTGGGAACAAGTAGCGGTTGTTCCAGCAGCGAAAGAGAGAAGCATCACTCTCAATCTTCCACAGCTGCAGGGAAACTGCTTCCAAGTGGCTTTTGCAGCAGCCAAGCAGCAAGTCCAAGCGTGCTGGTTTCATTACTGCAAGCAGCACACTGGAAGCCAGAGAACAGATAAGCTTGGGAGGGTCTTGGAAATCATTCACAGACTTTCTCCTGACAGTTTCAGTGGAACTTTTAACACTAAACAGCTTGCAAACCGAGATCAGCAGCAGCGCATCAGCCTGTATCAGCTATAATCCTTCTGCAGGTTTCAAGTTATAGGCAGTGGGCATTTGTGCAGCTCAAAGTGCTTAAAGAAAAGAGAGTAAGAAGCTGGAAAATGCAGATATTTCAAGAACAATTCAGGATTTAACTGTTGCTTATGGTAATTTTGTTGTGCAATGTACACTGTCTAATTCTTGGGGGGAATCATTTGTATTATTTTCTCATTATAAAACTCAATTTCATATCCAATGGAAAAAAATAATGGCTAGATTTTAAGCTATTATTTCTGTAGCAATGGGACACTAAATGATTGACAATACAATTACTACTGCAAAGGTTTTGATATGCCAAGTAATACTTAAAACAGAACTTCAATATTTCCATGTTCCTCTGTGACTCCAGAGATCTTCACATGTTCAAGAAAAACTCCTTTAAACCTGATGTTCGTGAAGCATGCACGAGACTTCAACCATACCACTGAAAGATGTGGAAAGTTAATGTTTCCATTACACACAGAGTAAAGTCACATTTTGTAAACTTTCAGGAACTTAAAGACCCTTTTTATTTGAAGAAAAAAAAAAATCTCCATTATCTAATGATATTTCAGGCCTAAATTTCCATATATACTTTAAGTTGAGTTAGCGTGTGGGCATTTAATATTAATGCCAACTTATTTCTTCCCCTTTAGTCCCTTTACTGCTGTTTTTCTCCTTTAAGCTTGCCAGGTACATTCTGACAAGTGGGAAGCCACTGAGATTCACCAGATTCAGTCTCTTGTACACAGGTTAATCTGTTAATGCCAAAAATAATAATATACTATAATTAATTAGACCATTAAAAAAAACGACCCAACTTGATTTCACTTTTAGGCTCTAATCTTCAGTTTCACTACTCTATTAATAGGAGGTATTTCTGTTCACTTGTCTGTCTTTGCTGTGGGCTACACAGAACACGGCCTTTCCATTCTTTCGCATTTAAGATATTCTCAAATATTATAAGGACTGCAAAAGCAAGAGAATTTATATCGCAGCCCTTATTTGGGGAATTTAACAGGTATTGAAATGTTGGCTGAAACATCCATTGATTTCAGAGAGATGTAGATTGAGCTTTGATGTAAAAACTGGTAGAAGACTTCTCCAAACACAGCCCCCAGGACCATTTGCAGGTTTTACCTTAAGTCAACCCCTTTTAATTAGACTAAAAAGTAAGCTAACGATCATGGCTTATCATCTGCTACATTTACAGGCAAAAGCTACACAGCTTTGTCACTGACCTAGATAGTAGATGTCCTTTTATTCACAACTAGCACTGATGTCAGAGAGAATTTGGCTGTCCATCATGAGAGACTGCTATGGATCCTATAGAACATGCAATTTCACAAAGACAGGTGTTCTGCTTTGCATCACGCTCCTGTTAGGACTGATTTGTTAGGACATTTTCTTCTCCTCCTATTACAAATCTCTTCTTTCTGCTCTTTCTCCAGCTTTAGTTTCTCTGGTTTTCATCAGAGCTGCTGACAGGAGTCCTCCCTTTCATTGCAGAGGACAGTAGGATTTCTCACTTCTAATCTGTTCCAGCAGAGATCATAACCACCAGCCCTGATGAGAAACTGTCTTCTGTCAGCTTGAGCTTTGCTGCCTGGGACCACAGGATTTAAGAACTGTCACTTTGACAATTGCAAAAGACTATATCGGTTTATTATCTTAGCCGAAGATACACGGCAGCTTTAAAGAGTAATATCAGTGCTGTTTGGTGTGTAAGATTGAGCCTAGAATTTCTCTGTGTTTTCTGAGGACACAAGGAAGGAGCACAATCGTGTGTTCAGAGGTTGGTACAGCCAAAGAGAAGCTACAAGTGTACTAACCGCATTCGTGGGTGGGTATGCAATCAGAGCACAGAGTATGGTCTTCTGGCTCTTCAGTGAAGGAAGCAATAGAATTGAGCTTTTCCACATGTATCAGGATTCTCCAGAAGCAGCAAACCTTCCAGAATCATTTTCCAGAATCAAAGTGCTTTCCCACTCTTGGAGTGTTTGACTTCACCCACAATCCCATCTCTACCTGCCTTTAGATGGCCTCTGCCAGCTGCTCTTCAGGGTGCTGAGCTCATCTAGGCAGAGGATATCTGGGATACAGTTATTTGGATTAGAAGCGAGTGGGATATACAGTTGATGACTATCTGTGCATTGCTGGCATTTAGGAGGAGAAGCCTATATCCAGCAAGGCACTTACATTTGTGCTCAACTTTGACTTCAGTAAACTACTCACATTTTCAAGATTAAGTGAACGCTTCACTGGATTGAGACCATCATATCCTATAATATAATGAAGTAGAGGTAAGTAGCCTATCTTATAGTGATGTGAATCTCAAATAACTCCACTAAACCCAAAGGTTTCTCCAGAGTCACACTGACATGAAAACAAGAACTGACCAATTCCAATCCCCACAGCTCCTATACTTGGGCTTTTATACTGCAACTTCATTCTCTGCTTTCTCAACAGAAATATCTGTATAATTATTCTGTGGATGAGTTATAGTGGCTTAGAAAATCAACTAACATGGGATTCAGCAGGCCTAAGAATTATGCAAAGACTACTTTAATCAGCTTAGTATTTAAAATAAACTATTTTGGGTTTTAAAAAGTGCATCTACCACAACTGAAATAAAGTTATTTGTACACAAGGCAAATTAGCCATATTTTTTCAGTGCAACAGAAGGGCTGTGGACATTGGAAATTAAAAACAGTAATTCCACGAGGAAAGAAAAGCTACATTCTAACAAAGATATAGTTTTACAGCGCATGTGAATTTCTGGGTTTGTGTGTGTAAATTAGAGAAAGAAGGAACAGTAGGCAAAGAACTTCTACAACAAACCAGAGCCATTAGACCCCACAGCAAAGAAATCCAGATCCACCCCTATTGCCAGCTGTACTTTTACTGCAATCAGCGGAGCCACACCAATATACTCCGACCGAGTATATTCTTGCCTAAATATATTCAAATTCTAAACAATACTGCCTTGAAGGTGTTTCTTTTCCATTGCTAATGTTCATGTGTGCAGCATACCTTGCTGCTTTCTTTGGATGGAGCTGGATGGGTTATGGGAAACATTTGGTATTGTATTAAGGGCTTACTGCCTCTAGTCACCTTATTGACTCTGAGTGTTTGGAGGAACAAGGCTTTAATCAGCATTATAAATAATTACCAACCACATTTTTGTTCTGGGATGCAGAGAAGAGCTGAAACTCCAACTCCTATTTATTTTTGCTGCAGTTCAGAGATGCAGAAGGCAGAATAGCCCTCACGCAGAAATGAACGGCAACCTCTCCATAAATTGTTTTCCAGGTCGCCTCACTGAGTGTTTTGCAGGTATTTCAGCTCATTCCTTGACAACTGACCCAAAGTTTGGTGGGGTTACGTGGGAGACGGGCACTGTCTCTCCTATCCTTGGGTAAAAGAATGAAGCTGTTTTTCCAGCCTGTAATTCTTCCCCGTATACCAGCCAAGGCTCCCAGCTCCCACCCCTTTTCTTTACAGTGGCATTTTAGGCTCATTACTTATTGGGATCAGAAGCAAAACATCCATATCCTTATAAATTAGAAAGTGTCTAATAAGAATGAGCTTGAACAAATTTTTATTATAATGAAAGGATTAAGGTGCATGATAGCATTAATATTTAGGAAAAATTAAACAAAATTGCTTTTTATCTGCTGCAAACTACGTTAAATATTTAATATGCCACATCATAGTGGCGCCATTTCAACAAAGGGTATGAAAACCTTTGTGTAACGAGCTTTCATTTTGGTGATTCGAAGGTAGCCAGGAAAGTTCTGAAGGGGAAATCTGACGTGATGTGCAGGTTTTCTGGGCAGTTATTGCTGAGAGGAGCTTCCAAACTCCAGCAAGGTGTGCAGCACAAAGCCCTGCGAGCACAGGGCCCAGGCAGCTGCCTCCTGCGGGCTCCGCTGGCCCAGCACATGGGTTATCCGGGAGGGAGCGCCGAGCCGAATTGTTCCAGAGCTCATGGGAAGTCTGTTCCTTGCTTCATGCGGAGTGTCTGGGTATATTTTTAGACAGCTTTAAAACACACATGAGTCATGCAAGTACTCTGAGGTACTCTGAGGTGATAGAAGGGTGATTTCTAGCAGCAGATAACTTCTATATAAATATTCTGAGAGGCAAATCCTAGCTCTCAGATTAAAATAAGCGAATATAAATATTCCTTTATAGCTAAAAAAGGCATACTAAATCCTGCTAGGAGCTTCTGAAACAAAGCAAAGATGTCTTGCACTCGGAAGCCCTGGAAACTTTCAGACCTTCTCTAGGAGTTTAAAACAAGTAAATACCTCTAGTGTACCTGCTCACAGCCAGGCTCTGTATTCCATTTTAAGGTAATAATGTACCAGTGCGATGCAGTAAATTTGGTCGTTTATTTTTGTTGCTTTCAGACCACTGAACTGAGAAGCAAAACAGAATGAAAGAAATTCTGAGTTTGCTCCAAAACTGATGCTGACAATGACCTTGAAAAAAACAAAACACACTATTATCCTTTGCCTTTCTCTCTCCTCCTGTCAGATGTGCTAATAAACACTAGTTAAGCATTATATTTCTATCTCGAGATGGGACTCAGAGCAGAAGACAATGAAACGTTATCAGCACCTTGGTTGAGCTGGCTGGATTCCATCAATCAGGCTTCTCCCACTCTGTGTCCCCAAATCCCAATTACCCTAACACTTCAAAACCTGGGAAGGTCTCATTGGGCACTTTTAAGACCCTCCTGCCAGAGCTGACTCTCATTTTAACCACCCAAGCAACTGTTTTCACCTGTATAGACATCCTAGGAGAGCAGAAGCCAAACAGCGTCAAAGGTGCAGTAGCTATTAGTTCCCAGATTTCCTGACTCTGGCCTATGTAGCCACATTCACATATGCCACAAAAATCTGAGACGTGTCTGTTTCACCATTTTCCAGTTTTACATATTGTAATATAAGACAAATAACTGACTATCATTTCAAAAATACAGCTGTTTAGTTGGAAACTAAGATGGAAGAGAACCAGCACAGCCATGCAGAGAGTGAGGCCAAAAATGAGCCCTGACCGAGAACTCTGAAGGTTTGAGGCTCATTTACTACTGGTACAGTAAAAAGATTCTCCGTTTGAACTGGGGGGTGGTTTGTGTCTGTGGGTGGCTTTGCATTTGCTTTTGTGTTTTTTAAGGGTTTTTTTTAAAACACAAACCAAAAACACTTGGACACAAAAGAGGGGAGTACAGAAGTGCACTGCAGAAGTAGAACTCAATATCAAATATCTGTACTTAAAGGTATATCTTAAAAAATATATTCCAATAAATAGGTTTTATGGAGGCTTTGGTGACCATTAACCATTCATGTGTCTCATGCTGTCATGCAGGATATATTAGCGGTACTTTAAGTGTTGTCAGTGAATATATAACACCACTTGTGCAGCTGCAATAAACTATCTCTGATTCACTTACCAGAAGGTTTTCTAAACCTTAATCCACATCTTCGATGGCTTTAACAGAAATAGCATTTATCAATTCCACGTTAAATTAAAGCTTAAAAAAGCCTTTATGTTAACACAAGATTCTGTCAGTGGATATATATGTTTATTTCAGATAACTAAAAACTTCAGAAGAAACTCCAATAGCAAGTTTGGTTAGAGCCTCAAGTTTGGAAACAAAAGGTAAAAACCTTCAGTTTCAACTGTAAATATTAAGGTATTGAATGCTGCGTTGTGCCAGCAACAGAATGGCAGGAACTTTACAAGCATGAAATGCCTCCTTCAAGAAAGGCAAACTAAAACTAGAACTACAAGAGAAGAGAAAGCCTTTGAAGTGCACCCATGCAATTTGGCACCGCTCCCCTTCCCACGCACACAGGCTGCTGTGTGTGTTCTGGGGGGGGGAGAGAGCGGCTTCTCCTCACCTGCAGAATTGCAGGGGAAGCCACACAGTGGCAGTGCTGTGAACGTAAATGCTGCGCTCTATTGTGCGGCAGGGTAAGAGTATTTTAAGAACTAAAATACCGCTTCCCATGCTTGGTTATAGTTAAGTTCACTGTTACTTTATATAGAAGACATTCTGGTTTGTATGGCTCTAAGAGTGGAAGAAAAGCACGCAGTCAACGTGTAATTTATTTCCTTCTGTAATTTCAGTATCCAAATGTCTCAGACACAGAGTTACTCACACATTTCACTCCAGGCTACTATTTTCTCTCCATTTTCATCCACTCTTCTATTTCCTCTATTCAGATATATTTTTGAAGCCCAGCCTCTTAATGTAAACTTGGAGTTCTTTGCCAAAATACAAGGAGAAGTAAACAAACTGAAAGAGCATCCCACACACAAACACATACACACTCACCCCAGACGTTCGTGATTCATCTAGGTTAGCGGTGTCTGTACTTCACAGCACACACACACCAGCTGATGAGTATTAGAAATGACAAATCCAGAATGCTCTGCTCGTTCCCACTGTACCGTGAGGCTCCTGTTGAAGAACGCAGCCCCACAGCTCACAGACGCCGACTCCTGCTGCATCGGTGCCCCACAGCACTGGGGCTGCGGGGAATACTTCACATTAACTCTGAAATGAGACCTCTCAGAGCCCACAGCTAATGAAACAGAAAGGCACAACAACTCTGACTCCTGCACGCTGCTTTAAGACACCTTGAACACCGACATGCACTCAGCCCTCTGCACCTGCTTCTTTACCAGCACACCCTGCTTCACTGTTCCCTTTCAGGCTGATGGACGGACTTCCAGGCCCGTGCTTGTCCATAAACATAACAGCAGTAAAGCAGAGTTACATCTGTTAAAAACTTCCAAAGGAAAAGCTCCTTATATTTTCTTCTGCGTAACTGGTGCCTCATACTTTTCTCCCCTTGCTTCTGTGCTGCAAGCGAGACACTTGGGTTTGCAACTGCACAGCAGTGGAAATTTCCTCCCGGTGATCATTTGGTGATCATTCTCAGTACACGAGTAAAGGCCAGGAGTGCATGTCATTTACTGGATGTAAAGCCTATCTGTTTCTCAGACAGAAATGTAACAGTTAATATGGCCCCATATGCTCGAGGAGTGTGACATACAGCACTACAACACAAGACACAAAGCTTATCTTTTTTCTCACACAGAAAACTCTAAGATTCTCACCTATATCAACTCCCCCTTCATTTCACCAGGTGCACTAACAGCATTTCCCCTTCTCTCCTCCTTTCAAAACAAGTATCAGACCTCAGCCCGCAAGGGTTAACACCTGGTGACTCCGAACGTGTTTCTCTCCTGCTCACTTGACTGACTCTGCGCCCCGGGAGCTGCTGGCAGCAAAGCCTCCCGGCTGCTGGTCCCGGGCTGAGTCATTGCTCAGGTTCACGCAGCCCAAACTGAGCCACTTTCTGAGCAGGATTTGCACCACCATCCCTCCCCAGCACCCCCAGGGCAGCAGCAGCAGCAGCAGGCTGTTCCCACCACATGGGCAGCAATGTGGCCACTCCCAGCCAAGCGAGTTCTTCCTCTTTCCACATTCACGTGATACTTTCTGCATTCAGAAAATATTTCGTTTGTATTCTGTTTTGAATATCCTAGAAAGTCAAATCACGAAATATCTTTGCATATCTTGAAGGTGCTGTTGCACTGCTGCACCACATCGATTTAGACTGGTCTGACCCTACTGAGGGCTCTAGAAACAAACCAATTTTTGTCACTGGTGCTCCATCTTGTCATCAAAGCATTATTCTGCTGCCTTGTAACATGCCAGCTAAGCAAAGAGAAATACTGGGTGCACAGTCTCTGCCAAATAACCTCGCCCCCCATCTCCCCACCAGGTCCTATCCCCACCACCATAGTGGTATTTCAGGCCAGGGCTTCCTTTTGGGAGGAGTTTCTGCATTCCCTAATACCATATGAGACAAAACCAGGGACAGTTCATAACGACTTGAGCCCACGTATGATCTTCCCATACTGTCCTGGAAAGCCTTGTATCTTCATACTCCCCAAATTTCTCAGGAGAGCCCAGGGAATCACATTTAATAAGACACCTACACACAAACACCCATGCATGGCTCCCCTTCATTGACTGAATCACATTTAAGAGACAACTCTAAGTCCATCAATCTATCCAGTAGAGAAGCAGATGGGGAACAATTCTTTGCCTTATCAAAGCTAAATTATTATATCACTGCTGCTCTCAAAGCTATGAGGTACCGGTGCTTTTTAACTACACCCTGAAAAATATTAGAAGAGGATTTTATCAAACATTAAAAGGCATGCTAAATTATCTTCACTTGGATATTCCTCAGTTTCTTTCTATGGTGAATCTACCCTTTTAAGTTGAGTCTCTTTTCATCTTGAGCTGCAATGGCCTTTCCTACAAATTTGCTGAAGGGTATCACACATCTCCAATAAAACATTTGGCAAAATTCTTCGCAGAATAAATAGAGTGTTTTTTTACAATAGCACCTGAAACAGCACAAACAACAGCAAAGTCTCCAAACAAAAAGCCAACACAAACACTATTTTCTTCCTTAATCTCAACAGCAACTCCCAGTTTTGGAAACCACTAATTCTGCCATTGGAAACCATTTCACAGCAAGTCCACCCAGCGCGATTCCCTAACAATTTTACAGCCACCCCCTAATAAAAGCCTAATTCTTCAGCTGCCGACAGGTCACTTTCTTTTCATTCTCATACTTCTCACAACACAGTTCCCTCAGTCACTCTGTCTGGGGGCAGATGGCACCTGAGCAAACATCCAAGGCACGCATACGCACCCGCGGGCGAGAGGATGCCCCCGCAAACCCCAGGGCCTCTCCTCACCAGCACCTACCATTTTCTACCATTTTCTCTCTGAGCTTAGAAGTTTTGAGAAGGAACGGTTGTGAGCACAGAATGGTAAAAATGAGGGAACGAGGCAGCAAAAACGCACAAGATGAGCCCCAACAGGGCAGGCAGCGCTGAGGGCCCTTGCGGCGGGGGCAGCCCCACCACAGCCCGGGCCCCTCAGCACACACCCCACAGCCCCTCTTGCTTTAAACAGAACAGTCCAGCCAAAATACATATTTCACAGATTCTTTGTGATAACTTTAAATAAGCGCCATGCATACCTCGCTGTTAGAAGATAAAAGCAGTTAAAAAGCTGACGTGCTCCTGGGGTTTAAGAGCTGTAAAAGCCCCTTACCTGCCCGCCCATGCAGAGCTCGGAGTCTCTCACCCCCTGTGTGGCACAGGGCCAACCACAAGAGCCTTTTGTCTCAACTGCCCGCACACCTGCAGCAAATACGATGTCCTGAGTAGGGACACCTGCACCTCATCTGCACACCTGTGCTGGGGAGAAGTCCCACACCTGGGGACCCCGTTACTGGTCCTGGAGAGACTTTTCAGCCTGCTTGCCCAGCATCCCGAGACCCTGGGCAGATAAACGCCCAGCCTGAAACTCCACCAGCAGACCTACCAAGTGGCAGAGAGGAGTAAGGAAGGCGCTGCATTGCGCACACCTATACTAATGGTCCGTGGCTTCCTGAGGGACGATGTCCCAACCCAGAGCAGCACAGCCCTTCCCCTCCCCAGCTCCGCTTTTATTGTGCAGAGGTAGGGGAGCGTCAGCAAAGCTTTCTGCTGAAAGCCTGGGGCATCACCTCCCGTCACCCAGAGCTCCCGATGGCCGTCATCCTCGTGCTGCCCCAGCAGGACCAGACAGGGACGTTGGAATTAGCGTGTGCTGCCAAAAAACATCAGATAGTTTCTAATCACACCAGGAGAGCTCTTGCTAGGTTTCCAATCTCAGAGATACTTAATACAGCGAACCAGGAAGATGAAGTTTCACTTTAGCTAGAATTCAATAATCCTACTTGAAGCAGTTGAAAAAACCAAATTTTAGCCACTGCCTCAGCATCCAGAGAGACAGGAAGGACCTTAGCTCTATTATCATTAAATTCTAATTCTCTCAAACTGGTGACATATCATACAGAAGTTAACTCACCACTTAACCCTAGTAATCACAGCATAAAAATTAGGTTTTTATATTTTGGGTTTATATGCAACTGTCAGATCCCATGAGACAAAGTTCAAGATACAGCACCCATTATGTCAGTGTTCTGTTCCTGCATTAGCACCCGCCATACTTATTTACTGCTTATTTTCTCTACAAGTCTCCATTTCCACAGCGCAGCAGAATGTTTCTGTCTTCTGTTTTATGTTCTATTAAAAGAGAAACTGAACTCATTGCTTGGGCTTTGACCATGGCACTTCAAACATAAGGAGGGTGCCTGATAACCACCTCACTTCTATCAGAAGTTCACAACACACAGTTCCCGTTATCCTTTCCTCTGCACTATATATTGTTTCTTCATGGAAAACAAATGAAAAAGTTGTTGTTAATGATTCGAACAAACACTTGAAGATATTAGGCTGGATATTTCAGCCCTAACTTTACTCAGAATTGTATTTCTGATACCTTGCACATCCTATGCTTCTATGTCATATGTAAATTTAAACAGTACTATGCATTTTTAAAATCATATGTTGAAAGATGTTTAAAGTTGCAAGGCTAAGTGACGGAAAGCCAAAATTTAACCTGACTGTGCTGCGTCCTGGTGCATTCTCAATTATATTATGTCATAGGTTATTACGTCTTGTTAAATTCAACTTGTCTAGCACTCTTCAGCCCATTAAAACATTCTTAAAGAGATGTTGCACTTTCTGATTACAGTTTTTGGCTCTTCTCTGTGTAGTCTTGTGTTAACAGTCTCATTCTCAAGTACGTTTCTTGGTGACACTCAGCTTTGTCTGTGTAGGGCTCTTACTACTGAGCACTTAACTGCTGATAAATGCCATTCTTAACAGAGGTGATTTTCATTCTGCTGCGCTCCATTAGTTCAAAGTACAAAATTGCAATGAAAAGCTGCAGTGTCCTCTTGGTAGTTTGACTCTGCTTTGACTTCAGTCCTGCCCGTATTTATCTAACTTACAGACTCATTTTGGGGGAGAAAGCCTCAATCCTATATATATACATTTTTTTAAACCTGCCAAGGTTAGGGACCCAGTTCTGTGAACACTTTTCATGCCATCAGTTCCACCAAATGCCCATCACCTGAGAAGACAGAATGACCTGTTTCATGACGGGATGCAATGCACAGCTCTGCTCCTCTTCTGCAGCCATTAAACTCAATACCATGGACGAAAGTGGGAAAACCCTACAATTCAGTTGTTTTAAACTGCCAGAAAACCTCCTGACTGCAAATTTCATTGTGATTTGTACTGGTGACGGGGGAGCGATTTTCGGGCAACTGCACTTTTTAAAGATTTGGAATTTCTCGTCAGCACCCCAGTAATTCAGCATTCATAGATGACAAAATGCACCTAGCAGGAACAGACCCATTTGCTTCCTATGTGCTTCAAACCTTTCATGAATAAAGTAGTACCAGGGGTAACCTTTCCTGAATACAACCTTAGGGATCACAGAGCGCCCTCAATCAATGCAGGGAACTCGTGTTGACAGAGTATATGGGAAACAGATTGAGGTATTAAAGCACATAGCCTCTGGTGTTTTAGATGTAAATACTATAGCTATCAAATATTTAGACTCTTATGTAAGCAGTTATGTCATTTTTTAAACAGTTGCTGCTAGGAATAAATCTTTAAGGAGGGAATTTTCAGAAGTGCTCGGTATTGGCCTAACTTTGCTCTTACCGAAATCAATCATAAAATTTTCACAACTTTGGAAAAGGACTTGGTCTGTTCATGTGTTTCCGCAGCACTAAGCACAATGAGTCTTGATCCTGACCAGGGCCTTCTGACTCTTCTGTAATCTAAATAAATTGATTTATAGATCAGTCAGATAAGTGATGAGGAAACACATACATACATATAAAATAGCCCGGGTTTTTAAATGATGGCTTAGCAGTCCTTTGGACCTTCTTCATTATTTTCTCTTTGAATCCTAAAATTCATTTGCCTTTTTTTATATTAATTTAATTTCCTTGTTATCAGTTTTCCCCAACATAATTCCACGCACCTTGAATTTCCAGTAAATAATCCAGTCAATAAAATGTAACTTTCTTTCTTGCCACAAACTAGTCCCATTTAGTTTGCACAATAAACACGCTTGGGGATCTGATTCATACTTTGTGGCAGAAGAATATACCGTCTCCTCTGTTTCCACCAGCGCTGTTGCCGATAAGAGTGATATGTAGCCCAGGAATAACTACCTTTGCTGGACTGGGAAAGAGGACGAGAGTGCCTTTTTTATGGGTCTGATGAGTGGGTAGGTCTGTTTCTTTTGTTATTTCACAAGATTCGCACAAACACTAATTTACCCAGGGACTGACTTCAGAGGCAGCTATTTTACTTTCACATGCGGGGAAAACTGTCTAAAACCATCGTATTTTCTCCCAAAGAGCTATGGCAAGATCAAGACAAAACTACTCCTGCTTATCACTCAAAGTGGGATTTTAAAAGGTCAATACTACAATGTCTTTTCCCCTATTTTCTCCAAATAAAATGCTCCAAGTCCCTGAAATGGAGGCCATGGTTCCACAAAGAGTTCTCCAGGCGCTTTCCCAACAGCTGCTCTCCCCATTCCCTCGCCCCTGCTCCAGCCACTTATTCCCAGCTCCCTCCCCGCTCCTCCCATTGGACCCGCACCCCCTGGTTTGGAGCCGTGTGATGAGCCAGACTGAGCCTAAATCCCCTTTCTCTTCCATGAAGCTTTACTCTCAGCACGGGTCGGCTCCCTGTCTGCTGATCCCATGCAGAGCGGTACCGGCACCAGGCAAAGGCTCCATCATCACACACCCCAGCCACGGGAAATACTGCTGAACCTCCACAAGCCATCACCAGCTCCCTCGGCCAAGCAAGAACAAGCACACACTGCATCATAAAACTGGCAAAGGAACAAGTTTCAGACAGTAGCCAAAGTTGCAAAACAGGCCAAGGAAGGAATAAGGTAATGGTAACAGATTGTTCATCTGCTTTACCTAAATTCAGGTGATGCTATCACCAACCCTAGCCGGCTATATATTTTACAGTAAGCAATTCTAGTCTATCAGATTAGCAAGTTATATATATATTTAGTGCTCTATTCTCCAACTGTTTCACCACAAGTGACAGCTCATTTCATAAACAGCTTATCTTGTGGCTAAAGATATATAAATACCTACTAAAAATGCTGCTGAAAGTCTCTGAATGTATAATGCAGCCTGGTAGACATGGTAGTGATTGTAACACTGCATTGTAGACACAAATGTTAAAGAAACTTGGCAAGAATCAACACATTTTAGCTACTCAAAATTCAGATTTTCTCAGTCTTGTCCCCTTCTGATGAATGGAACATATGGGAGTATTGTTCATACGGCTTGCATTGCTTTTCTCGGTGTCTACCAAAATTCCTCATCGTGACAATATTTACCAAGATACATATAGATTCCAATTTGAATTAATTACCTAGAAGTTTTTCTGTACTCCCAGGTTTACTGGAAAAGAAAAGCGCTTCAGAAGCGCTGTGTTGTGAGTATTTAACAGTAGATGTTATAGCAACAGAGCCAGCGCAGCGCTTGCTGGGGAAGGCAGCTCTCCAGTTAAAAGCCATCAATGCCGAGTGAGATAAAAGACGGGGAAAAAGGAGCTGCTGTGCCAAGAAGCGGTTTGAAAGCTGACATTATAAAAAACCACATATAAATCTAGACATAAATCCTCCCTCATAGGCTAAAGGCTCCATAATATTTTAGCTAGCTTTATTACAAACAAACTATTCCTCAAATACAGCGTAACTGCAGAACAGCCTTTAACCTTGTGTCCATCCACTCAAGAGCCATGTTATTTATTATCCCTTATCCCTTAATTAGAGAGACTTCACCTACTGCTCTCCGCTCATTTGAAATGCAGAATAAAATACAATGGATGTCTAAAGACTTAACAGGTGTCAACCAGATATTTGCCAGCTACCGCTACTATTCTACTGGGAGGAGCTGCTGTTCTATAAATACTAATTAGAGTTTTGCACATGATCTTGCTGAAATACCTAAGGTGATGAGTGGCCAGTTGTTACTTTTAAAAGATTAGCACAATCTGAAAAACTAATGTCCCCAATGAGGCAATGCTCACACTGAATAATCAAGAGTTATAGCTGTTCTCTGCCCAAAGGGAATATTTGCTCACTTCATCATTTGGAAAATCTGCTGCCTCTCGAACAACTCACTCTTCTATTTCACTTTGAGAAACTTGTAAAACTTCATGCAATCAATATAATAGCATGGTATATATAATTTAATGATCTTCCAGTGCTATGCCCACATGGCGGGCTTTACTAACACCTTCCAAGGACAAAGCCTGTCGTGTGGAATCATGATTAAGAAACTGCAACAAAATTAGGATGCACTTCGATGCAAAGAAAAATTAGAATAGAGTAGAAACAGTATCAGTATAGCAAATATTTCATTTCCTCAAATCCACCTCTCTTCATATTCTTCACCTCCACAAAACAGACACAGCAAAAAGGCCCAGGTAAAAAAACAGAACAGGTCTCTCTGATATTAATCAAGATTTTATATTTTTTGGTAGTCATTATCAAGAGAAAAGTTCTGTAAAGTCTTCGTGTCATACTTCTGAACAACCAGCTAATTTTAAGCAAAAATATTAAGTGAAAGCCACTGATGTAACACGGTGTGACACAATGCTGCATTTCTATATGTGAGCTGTGATGCATTGCAGCGGAATTTGGCGGACGCAACCAACACAACCCCGCTCTATTTACTGCAAACAGAGCGCAGCCCAAAAAGCAAGGGTAGAAGGACTCAGAACTTAACCTGCTGGGTTCTTTCTTTTCTTTGGCTTTGTCCCTCTGGGAATGAATACTCAGTAAATCCATGACCGCGTATGGGGAAAACAGATATCGCTTTAATCAGAATTTATTTTTCTCTTTTTTTCTTTTTAATAAATAGTCTTTTTCTTTACCATGAAATCTGTTTTTACCTTATCCTTCAGTATGCTGCTTCCTCTTTTTAAGTAGCTTATTACTGGAAATGTTTGGCCTTACTTCAAAAGAGAAGAATATGTCAACAGCAGAACATCTGTGTCCACACGGAACGCTTTGATGACAGTGATATACTCCGTTTACATCAGTGACTCTGAGCTGAACCTTGATGCTGGCTGCATTTAAAGATCTTACCCCACAGGGCAGGAGAATCCAGGTCAAAAACGCTGATCTGTGTTTGACACACTCTCTACTTCAAGAGCACTTGGCAGTGATTTGTTCCAGAGTCAAGAATCAAACCTACAAAATGTTTCAAAGCTCGGAGCCATGTTCACTTAACCACATTCAAAACAAACATGGAAATTCGCAGTCTCTGGAGGCAAACCTACTTTTGATATGCGGGACTTTGTGAGCAACATGGTCAAATTCTACCCTGAACGCAGCGAGCCCTTTCTTATTTAAATCAAAGAGCATAACTCAGGTTTGAATATCTGTTATTAAGAGGAGCGATGTACCTAAATCTCTCAAATGCAAAAAGGAGAATACATACTTTAGCACCTAAAAGCTCAAACCTGATTGTATAGAAGGGGAGAGTAATGGTTGTGTGTGACACAGCATCGCTTCTGTCAGTGTGGCCAGGGGAAGGCGGGAGAGTTTCAGTAGGGACCACATGCTTCTACATGCGGGCACAACAATGAGGGCTTCCTCAAACGTTTAGGGCAGAATTGTTCAGAGATGAAGAACTAAGCTCTGTTACAAAATATCTGCAAACCATGGCTTCTGTAATCTTCCTTTTTATTTGATTTTAAAAACTTGTGTGTTTCTTTAACTTTTTGTAATTAATATCTAATCTGTAATTTAATTATCCACTCTTACATCCTGCTATGCTGACTTAAATCTTATTACAAGGTGGAGAGTTCCAATGGCCTTCTTCCACAACTCCAAAGCCTGTGTGCCCTCGTAGAAACCTCAGCACCTTTGCAGCACTGAATGGTTCAGTATTGCTTACCGGGCTAATCTGCACAAAGCATCCACCAGGATCAAACCAGTGCACCTGGATATTGCGCTGTTCGTGTTCAAGGACCACAGCCACCTGTACGCTGCACTAGCAAGCGCAAGAATTGGAAATCCTATTCCAGCAAACTGAGAAAGAGACAATTTTGCTTACAGGTCTCACTAGAATGCCATGGAAACTGATACAGAGGTAACTGTAGAAGGCATCATCCACATGGAAGACAGCTCTGATTGAAAGCATCCAAAAACAACGTTATGTGTTTTCCCAATTGGAAAACACATGTGTAACTCCTCTTAACATCAAGACAGAAAATTAGACTGAGTAGGTCCCAATCTCACTAAGGTCCCTGATAACAGGATGAATTAATGTGCACCTCCAAAGCACAGCAAGATGTTTGCACACACAGATTATTAGAAAAAAGTATACCCTAACAGAATAATTATATTTTCAAAGAAAAAAAGAAATACAGCTGAAAGTATGGGAGCTGCCCTGTATGAGGAAACTGCTCAGCACCTGCTGCCCACACCGTGCCTGGCTTCAGGCAGCGTTATTCATTCCACACTGTCATGGGAGCAAAATACACCCCCTAAAATATAAACCACGAGAATAAATAGATCTCTGGGGAAATAGCAGAGAAATCTGTTTTTAAAATAGCGAAGGAGCCTATATGTTCCAGAAAAAAAAAGCCCATTTTGCATTGTTTTGTAAGATTTACACTTTAATTTGAAACCAAAGTAAGGCATAAAATTTGTATGAAAGCAATATCTGATTTATAGATAAGCTTAACACACAATATACTTAGCTGCAAATACCAGAACCCAGTGAGAAAAGGCTCTGAAAGATGATTAAAGTATGCTTGATAAATATGGCCCTGAAATGCCCCAAAAGATTTTCCTGAACTTAAATAGTAAACACAATTAACACAGGTTGTGCTGCAAAACAACTGAACACAATGGATTTCTTTAATTAATTTTCAATGTTATTACATGCTCCTATTGAGCTGGAATTGACTCCATCTACTAACTGTACTGTGAGACAGCTCTTCTGTCCGTACGACCTCACCACCCAGAGGAAGGAACAAACAGCCATTGTGTTGGCCATGTGAAGAGGAAGCCACACAATGACAATGACCTTATGACCATCAAAAGTTAACTTCTTGTAGGCGGAGACTTTGTGGCAGGTGAAGTATTTAGGAAAGACATATTTATAAGGCTCAGGTAATGTGCAGATTGATGACACGTATTATTAATTAACCAATAAAAAGTAGCAGCTGTAAAGGATTACAAGAATCAGAATCACAGAATCACAGAATTGGCTAGGTTGGAAAAGACCTCAGAGATCATCAAGTCCAACCCCTGGTCCAACTTCAGCCCATTTACTAGATCATGGCACTAAGAGCCATGTCCAATCTCAGTTTAAAAACCTCCAGGGACGGTGAGTCCACCACCTCCCTAGGCAGGCCATTCCAATGCCTGATCACTCTTTCCGTAAAGAACTTCTTCCTAATATCCAGCCTAAACTTCCCCTGGCAGAGTTTAAGCCCATGTCCCCTTGTCCTATTGCTAACTGCCTGGGAGAAGAGACCAGTTCCCACCTGACTATAACTTCCCTTCTGGTAGTTATAGAGAGCAATGAGGTCACCTCTAAGCCTCCTCCTCTCCAGGCTGAACAACCCCAGCTCCCTCAGCCTCTCACCATAGGTCATGTGCTCAAGTCCCTTCACCAGTCTTGTTGCTCTTCTCTGGACCCGCTCCAGCACCTCAATATCCCTCCTGAACTGAGGGGCCCAGAACTGAACACAATACTCCAGGTGTGGCCTCACCAATGCAGAGTACAGGGGAAGGATCACTTCCCTTGTCCTGCTGACCACACTATTTTTGATACAGGCCAGGATACCATTGGCCTTCTTGGCCACCTGGGCACACTGTTGGCTCATGTTGAGCTTGCTGTCAATCAGTACCCCCAGGTCCCTTTCTGTCTGGCTGCTCTCCAGCCACTCTGTGCCCAGCCTGTAGCGCTGAAGGGGGTTGTTGTGGCCAAAGTGCAGGACCCGGCACTTGGCCTTGTTGAACTTCATCCCATTGGAATCAGCCCATTTTTCCAGTCTATCCAGATCTCTTTGCAGAGCCCTCCTGCCTTCCAGCAGGTCAACACTGCCCCCCAACTTGGTGTCATCAGCAAATTTGCTGATGGTGGAATACATTACTGTACACTCGTGGTCTGAACTCACCATCCATATTCAAACAAAACTCCTAGCTAAAAGCACACGATATAATTCTTGGGAGTCTTGCATGCATTAGGACACATTAGATTTACATATTATTATTCATAGTAGACATTTCATTACATTAGCTTTGAGAAAATGTACCATCTATATGGGTATTCATGTGTTTCCTATGTACACGCCTTTCTGTGTTGTATATATTATGTAGCTTACAACCAGGTTACCTGGCCTTCTTCTGCCTTAGAAAAAACACACCTGACCCTGCTTGTTCACGAGGTCAATGCCCATGGCAGAGCTCACATTCTTTGACTAAACTCCAATCACCCCAAAATGGGGAGAACAAACCCAAACAGCCACTCAAAACCAGCCCAGGCCAAGTCCAGCTCCCATATTGTTCGCGGGCTCTGTTTGGGAGGCTGCGAGCTGACACGGGCCAAACCTGGGCCAGGGACCGTGCCAGCAGCTGGATGGTGAGGATGTCACTGAAAAATAGTTTGGCCCAAGCCCTGAATCGTTCCGTTTGCTTGAATGAACATCACATCAGCCACGCTAATGGAAACAAGGCACAACACCACGCCACCACTGCAGGAAGACGCCTGCAGAGCTCATACCGTCCATCTGCTCCAGAACAGAACTGCTCCTCTCAACACTGCTTCTGCACCTGAAGCTGCACTGGAGCCACGAGGCCTTCACTACAACAAAGTGCCACTTTATCTCATTTAGCAAGTCTTTGAAAGGATAACTTACCACTTTGGTCTGCTAGTGGACTTCACCATTGGAGCCATCCCATCCCTATAGAGGCTCTTTGTTTTGCTGAAGTTGACCACATTGAAAATTACTCTCTGTGAAAAAAAAAAGTCAAAGAAAAGAGGTCAGCTATAGAAAGAGTTTATATGCGTATTGCATATCCCAGCTGCATACAAATATACAAAGAAAATATATGCAATAATTCCATATCTTATGAATTGTTACTCTCCATAGATCTCAAATAATGCATACCCTGTCTGTTCATAGTATTTTAATACTGCAGTCATGTCCATGGAATGCATCTTTTGAATTGAACGTGCTGGTTTTTCAGCAGGAATCCCAGCCCTACAAACAAAGAGGCCACTGAGACTGGAACAGAGGAACAAGCCCCGGCTGTGCGGTCGGTGTCGGAGAGGCCGGTGGGACAGGGGGCCAGTTCCCTTCAAAACTTCCCAACTGCTCCATCTCTTAAAACATTTTAGTTGCTTCTTCCAACCTGCTGAGGCCTCAGACAGCAGTGCAAAAATCCTAAAGATTTCTCATTTTCTTTCCCCAGAGAAAGCGATCTTTTTCTTCAATTCCCTTGGCAAGAGGAACAATTTTCCACTGCAAAAACTGTACAGGATACCTATGCAGTAGGAAGTGCACGTAGCCATCAATGGTTTGAATACGACAAAGAAGAGTCCAACTCGGAGCTTGGTTTACATGAATAACTTTGGGAAAACTATAGTTGATAGATCAAAATCTAGATCTTTACTGGCAATGAACGGACACTGAGAGTAAATTCGTGCTGGGGGAAGAAAAGATAAAACAGAGCCACAACCTCCCTCCTTAGCAGCTGTCTGCTCTCAGCCATTCCATGTAAAATCACTCGTGCTGTTTCTGTTAGGAGAGCTGAGCTTGGATCCAGCTCATCTCCTGCAGTACGTTTACTTTTCAGATGTTAAACCCAGTATACCTGGTTTCTCATACTCTTGATACCCAGCATTAGTGCACACAGAAAAACTGAAATACGAAGATTAAACAAATTTTGATATAATGCTGGGAATTAAATGGCCACTGTACGAAATCGAACAATTTTGACTAAAGCAATAAGATCAATTAGGCTTTCATATGTAAAATTTTGCAAAACCAAATCTGGATCTCCTGGGCAGTCTGCTCAGACAGCACTGGATTAGAGCAGTGAAGTAAAAGCAACCAGCAGTGGGACGGTGACAAGAGGAGCCAGGCACGTTGGCTTTTACATGTGGGGCTGGTAGGAAACCAGCTCAACTCTGTAGCCCTAATTAAGCATCTCTGCACTCAAGACAAATGAGGAGGGTTTTCCTGAGGTGAGGCCAGTGCTGATGATTTTGTAAATGGAAGCACAAGCTGCTACCTATGCAAACTCTGCGAATCACTCTTACAAGTCCAAGAATAACCTGCAGCTTTTGCTGGAAGTGACTCAAAAAACTAGCAAGTTGGGGAAAAAACACTTTCTTCAAGAGGTTAATTCAATTTTGTACCAACATTAATGAGCAAACTACATATCCCTTTACATGAGGTTTCATGTATTTTGCCTATTGCAGGACTTTGAGATTTTCTAATGGTCATGAGAGTCGTTTATTTTCATAACTCTTGATGAAAGCATGCACTTAATTTACTAAATGTTACATTTGTAGTTTTAAGTGTTTAGGATAATGCTTATCTGATCAAATTTCCATCTTGGGAAGTCTCTAGTTCATTTCCATCTTCTTATGCTTACAATGTATGGCTCTAAATTAGAAAACTATATTTAGGTCTCTATATAAGTGCATATATTCCATACTCCACATGGAAGCATTTTCCTGTATTAGAATGCTGAGATTTTCCTCTGTTACTTAAGTCTGTTCATATTTGTGAAAACAAATGAAGTTGCGAGAAATTGATTTGTTGATCTTGATGTTTGCATGGAGCGAAGGAAACAAACAAGATCTCCAAAGCAATTGCCTTAGACTTGGGATGCAATCACGCCACTGTTGGAAAGGGAAAGTTGCTAATTCTGTTCCGTACTGACTCAGAGCAGACAGCTGGTAGAGAATGTTCTTATTCCAATCAAGCTTATTTTGTATAATGAGTTGGGCAAACGTACACAACTGGGTAAGCAATGTATATAAAAACAAAACTATGCAGCTCATTTAACAAAACAGTGCAGCTGATAACATTTGAAGCACCCGTGTGCACTGTGGAGCCGGCACTCAGCGGTGCGTGCAGCTCTCTCAGCCCGGTGTATAGTGGGATTGGCAGAACCAAAAGTTTAACAGCACAGAACAGAGCTTGACCAACACACACGGCTGCAGTAATAAAGTACACAAACCGAAGCACTCAAATAAGCAGCTGAACCCGGTCGAGTGTTCCTGGTGACAAAGTCGTCCATGCAGTTCAGCCGGTGAAGCGTGCAAAAACGTAATGACTGCACCATACACGCCTTAGCCCGAAAAATACGCAGCTTGCTCAATAAGGTATGCAAACATCTTCGAACTGAACGCCGTAATAAAAAGGTTGTGATACAGCAATCAAACGTTTGCCGAACAAATCTGGTTTTGACATCCCTTACCGCTGCAGTTGCACACTGCAAAGCGCAACAGGACTAGGGATGCACTATGCATATTAAAACACTCTTTCATGAGAAAGTTGTCACCACTCCGTGTGTTTTTATGAATTATAGAGATGAACAATGGGTGGCATTTAATGAGCAATATAATTTAGACACTGAAAAATGAAAACAAACTAGCAAGCTTTTTTTTAAGAAGTCTCAAGGAAATAAACTAAGATGAAAAGTGCTTATGAAGTCCCTAGAAATTGCTCTGGTCTCCAGAGCATCAATCCAGAGAAAAAATGGCAGAAATCTTTACAATAGCAATACTTCTGTTCATTTTGCAGGGTATGAATATCACTAAAAGAAGCAATATTCAAACTGATAGCGTACCTCACATTATAATTGTGTGATTTCACTTCAGTCATGATGCATTTTCAATCTACTGTGTTATTCTGATAGCAATCTGCAACTTCTGGGGCGGTAGAAGAGGTCTGGGGCAGAAACGCCTCTCAGGACAGCACCGGGTAAGCCTGTCCTACCTGGGCCGGCACCAGGACGCTGTGTGGCTCCAGATCGAGGGGAAGACACGTGCAGCACCGCAGGCGCTGTGCGCGGACAGATGTGAGACAGATGCTGGAGAACACGACACACGGCAGGTACGTCCTGCCCATTGGGACAAGAAGGAAGGTGCCCACTTTCCATACTGTGTGTGCAGAAAGTCTGCCCTGCTGCTTAAATTCGGACAGAAAACTGAGGAAAGGCTTCGTCCTGCCTTAAAATTTGGTGATTAAATCTGCTTTTCCCAATAGTCCTCTGCAAACTTATTTCAGGAATTAAAAACATAATCAGAAGTTAAGGGATGCCCGGTGTTTTTAGCATGAGCAAGATAAAGATGAGCCTTGAACACAAGGGGAGAAGGTGGCTGGAGCCTGTCACACTATTGATCTTGTTAGCAGAAGCGTGCAGGTTCCTGACTGCGGCTGGAAGGAGCTGCGGGTGTTTGGGGGCAAGCACACACCAGGGCGGGTTTGGCATCCAGCATGGATGGTCACATCGGACACCGTGTTCTGAGAGGTCTGTGCGAGCACAGGGCGAACCGTGGTCTCTTACACTCATTGTTCGCCCGCATTCTGGCAGGTTTTCCATGCAAACCCACCGACTGAAGCAGATAAAGAAAAGTCACACGTTCGCCAAAGGTGAAGTGTTTTCTCCCAGGATAAGGACACGCAATGTCCCTTCAAAACCACTGCCGGGTTTATTTTGCACAGCTTTCCCCAGCTGACTCTCAGGAACAGCTGAGCCGGCCTGGCTGACCTTACCAAAGCCCACAAGAGTCCCCCCGAGGCTGACACCTGGCACACAGCATTGAGTGTCGAATCATCGAAAGCATGAGAAGCTATAACTAACTGAAAGCAGGACTTGCAGTAGGAAATGTCAGGCTTTCTTAGTATTGATGTAACGTACGCATGTGAAATATTAACAATTCTATAATAGATTTAATAGCAATAGTATAATAATGTCAATTCAGTTGACAGTCCTCCGTGCTACAAGTACAATACAGACTTCGCTAGGAGCTGCCTCAGTACCTGGGGACCGATTGTTTGTAATCAAGCAGGGAAAATTCCATCATGTAACCAGTCACAATAAGAGAACTGGGCACCAAGTAGTAATATTAAGACCTTTCACCTGAAATTAAGTCTGAGCTCTGGAGCTCTGAATAAGCATTAATGATCCAGAGGTCCCAGGTAGCACGGGGCCCTTCGCTGCTTGGTGCCTTCGTTTCTCTGCACAGCACCGTGTTTTGGGAACTCCTGAGGCTCTTTGTGAGCTGGGTTCTGGCCTTGTGCAAGAATCTTGGTTATCCTTTCCTTCCTTTCTTTTGAAAATCCTTTCTATTTCTTGTATAAAATTCAAGTGTTCATTCCTTCAAAGGGATGATCTACTTTGGAATTGCACTCCACTAAAAAAGAAAAGAACCAAGCCAACCCACGACTTGTGCGATTTTGAGTCACCGCTTCTGAATGCGAGAAACCGGCAACAAGGAACTGCTGCCTTCTCACTAAAGGTGCTGCTTGTAGGTATTGATGTCAGAAGGTTTCTGGGGTCCTTCCTAACAAAGCACCTCAAACAAAGCCATACAAAACCAAATTGCACTGGAGGGGCTTCAGAATGGAGAGGGAAAATGTGTCACCTGCAACTGCCATCAGGAAAACAAATAATGTAACAGTCAGTGCCGTGCGAAATCCAAACTTACAAATCTCATTTTTCTGACCTTTTAAAATTTAAGTCATTCATTACTGCTAACATTTTGAAAAAACACACTTCTTATTTTTTTTCCCTTTGTAGGAACACATGTCCTTTCAACCGAAAAGGTTTCTAATATGGATAGCATTTAGCCTTTCCTCTTCGGGTAAGGAGTCTTCAAACCTGCTGGTGCTCAGGAGGGGAACACCGATGTGTACTGCGGGAGGATGGCGGAGCAGCCCGGGCTCTGCCAGGCTCACCGCTCCATCACACCTCTGTCTTGTTAACTGGAAACTGGCACCTCCTTACACAGTCAGGGAGTCTCAGGAAAGCGATGCTGAAAATGGCCCTCAAATTGTGAATTATACAAGGTTTTTTTCCCCTTGGTAGAGCTCTTCATTTAGCTACTTAAAAAAGAGAAATGCTAAAGTCTGAGATGTTATGAGGAGCATCATTAAAGTGACACTCAAAGGATTTTAATGCAGTAAGACCTCTCACATGCTGTTATGCTAACTATAAAATGAGCTCAGAATTTATCATGGTATTTGTCTGTGGTTTGGGGATATTCTTGGTGTTCATGCCAGCCCACCACCTATAAGCTGCATTAGTGTTTTTCAGTTAATGGAATGTAACTTTATCTTAATGACAAAAACTATTTTTAGAAATACTTATCCATTTTGTCATCTGCCCTGCTTATCTGCCCTTTCTGGCCGTCCTTTCTTTGCGCCCAAACCCACAGCCCTGAGCGCAGCCCCACGGGAGATGTAACTCCGGGGTAAGGCGGTGCTTCCCACGTCGAACCTCAGCACCCACGGCGGTGCCCTCGCACTCAGATGGAGGGCAGGGGCTCCCGTGCCGTCTTCCAGACTGCTCATCTGGCTTCGGGCATCATCTGCTGCATTCAAACACGGGGAGGGCAACAGTCACTCCAGCTCTTCCCATTCAGCCTTCTTGGGAAAAGGGCAAATTTGTTATCGAACACCCCCCCCTGCCAACCGATGGCAACTTGCTCTTCAAGTTTTCACTTTTTATCTGATATCAATAATCTGAAACTTTCAACTGAAAACTCAAAAATCTCCATTTAGAAAGGCAGCACTGAAGTAATTAGACCGACTCACCTTCCTTGCTCCCTCGGGTCAAAATCTCCAATAGACTTGCAAATGTGCCACAAGACTTATGTCGTGTTGTGTGGGTTCGTCAATAAGAAAAGAGTAAGGGTCCTGACAGGGCATGTAACCAGACTACAGAGGTATTGAACAGGCTTGAAGCTGAAAGCTTCTTGCCAAGCTTTTTCCATTCTTTGTAGCAAAAGGTCAAAATATTTGTTAAAAAATAAAGAAAAAAAAAAGGCATCTTTATTTAATCAGCTCTGGGAAAAAAAAGGTACTTCTATTTTCTATTTTTTCATATATACACAGTATTTGGCCAAAAAGGCCACTTCTAGGTATAGTGCTTGGAAATCGCAGAGCTACAGGAACACGTGAGCAACTTTTTATCTGCTATTTCATGGGATGTCTGAGCACTCCTGGTTTTGTCATTGACTTTGTCCATATTGATGGGTACTATTTCAGGAATCAGCTGAAATCTAAAGCAAGGAAACAGTACACAGTCTTTCACTGAGACTTTCTCAACCAGTTAAAGTATTTCCTAAAGTACTCCACGCCATTTAACAGCTCTTGCCAGATGATATTTGAAGTAGAGTCATGTATTAAACTCTTTCTAGCTAATTACAGAACCTATCCCTGTTTAGGTTCCGTACTCTTTTCAGTCAATATTACGGCTGCAGGTGGGTAGTAACAGCTGGCCGTGCTGGAACGTGTCAGCAGCATTTGCTGGTATCAAACACCCCTCAAGAAGAACCAGCTGAAAAGTCTTACGTTTTCTTTTTCCTAATAGAGAAATTATTTAGTGAGAAGAAACGCTGCAAAAATTTGATGGGATTTAAACCAGTAATAATAATTACACATTCTTGATCATTCAAAAAGACAATGCTATCAACTACACGTTTTCTGGATGACATCCCGTTCATGGTGCAGGAGGCCTCAAAACCATGAGATCAATCTGGAAAAAGGGAAGAGGGCCAGGAAAAGTCACCACATCATGGTTAGAAGGAACCACTGTGAAATAAAAGCAAGCCCACGTTTACGAGCACTGGCATTAGGTGTGCATCAGGAGGCTGCGCGACCCTTGGAAACACACGAGGTAATCATGGCAATTTAAATAGCAGGCAAACACAAAGGCAGCAATCTGTCTGATACCCGGCTGGAAGGTGAGAATGAAAAAGCCTTTTCAAGTGCAGATCCTTGTGAGAAGCAAAAGGCAGATAAAGCAAGCTCTGTTAAACAGAGATTTGGATGAAGCTTTTCCAGCAGTTGTTTACTTTGGATTTTTTGCAGCTGGCATATTTCGCAGTTTAAAGTTATTGTTTGTTTGGAGCTTGTGGGAAAAACCTGTAGGGGAAAAGGAGGAGATGCTAACACACAGAAAGAAAGACAGGATACATGGGAGAGCTCAAAACCAGATATTTGCCTCAGTGTTCTCTGCTGGGTTGCAAAAACAAAGACATTTTGATGTGCACAAGCACCAGCTCTTGCTGCCAGCGGCCTCGCTTACATTACTGGGATCACAGCCTTGCAAACGTATAAAACCTCGCTATTTACTTCTGCAGTAACCCAGCACAGATGGGCTTTGTGTCCAGGTTATTCATGGAGGTCCTTGGGTTTCTCTTCTTTTTAATTCAATCATTTTGGTTGCTATTACAATGAAACCTTTGAACTTTCTATGTTCTTCTATGCATGGTTCTGAATAGCAATGGGATAAAGGTTTCTCCATATTGTATAGTTCCCTTATATTTAGACAGAAGTGGAATTGGATCCTTACCAGAGTAGCTGCAGTGCTGATGAAAAAACACCCCAAAAAAGGCTTTTGTGGAAAATATAGACCATGTGTTATCAATTTCATGAAGCTAAGGGACATTGCTGTGGCATGTACCCTCTTGTTTTCTTTTGCAAAATTAATAATCCCTTCTATTTCTGCTGCAGAGTTGAAATACTTCTTTCCTGCTCTTTGTAGCCGAATCCTTTTGCAATACTGCAACATTCACACACAACTCACCAATTTCTATAAGAAAATGTAATCAATATGTTAGTGTACATTGGAATCTTAACATTGACAACCAGTAGCCTGAGGTATTGATTTGACAAAACTGCTTATGATTTCTATAGTACTTCAGCACTATTTCTTGTATTTCAGTTTTCACTGCCTTAGATCCTACTCCAAGTGTCCAGCTCATGTACTACTTGACTATTCAAAGTTTTGTGCTTCTAAAGAAAACCCAGGGGTAAGGTGAAGGAAATCGAATTTAGTTCCTGCTATTTTTCTCTACCTATCTATTTGACACTTAGAATAAGATCTCAGAACATCCTTAACCAACCATAATAGCAAAGGGATGTATGAGTTGTCCTCACAGCTTTGGAAATCCCATTCTGAAGCTGAAATGCCGAATCTAAGATTCATACGACGATGTGTCTGTTTGCAGAGGTGATTATCAGTGTGCGAATAAACACGTCTGGGCGGTGCCATGGGCAGCACAGCCCAACAAAAGAACTGGGGGGATTTCAAAAGGAAAGTTAAGTGTCTGAAAGCAATGTGCCCTGTGCTGCATTCGTGTAGCACAAGTGTCACAGCTCCCTGGCACTAACCATAGCTGCAGGGGGAAAACCAAACAAATTTAAATATATATATATATATATGTAATACATCATTACTGGGAAATGCAGACTAACGGCAGCCCAGCCAGTCAGGTCCTCTTGTTTTCAAACGCCAAATGCCAAAGGTAAAATTTACATCTTGTCCTGACTGAGCTTTAAACGTGGATAAGAGAACTTTTGTATCCATAAAAGGGTTCAAACATATACATATTTAGCCTCACTTTTAAAGTTAAGCAAACGTTCACACTTTCCTCCTGCATAAGGGAGGATTTCTGATTCAGGGTTTAAGTCAGCCCAGCAGCATGGGGCAAAGATGCTGGATTGCCCAAAGTCCCATAGGCACAATCTATCCTGAGCAACTGATCGCTGTAGATTGGAAGTGACGTTTCTGCAGCTTTGGGATGCAGGAACACTTTTATTACTGTTACAGATCAACTTTAAGTGTAATATTGTTTTGTTAGTTTATGTAAATCAATTTGAAATGCTGTATGAATAAAAGGAATTTGAAAATGGATCGCTCGTCTTTATTGACTTTGAAGTACTGAGTACGTGGTACTGTGCTGAAACTATTATATTATTAAGTTATAAGAAACATTGCTCAGATACTGAGCAAGTCTCAGAACAAATTCTGGTAATTTTCCACCAAAAATGAGTCTCCAAAAAGAGATAAATATGGTGGAGCACTGAACATCTTCTCTAAAGAAATCATATAATATATGACCGAAGCTGCTTTCAATATCTTACAGATTTGATTTTACTTCAGTTCACGTCCAAATGCCAGTCTAGAAATCTGCTTCCAAGTGCCCTCTTGGTAGAGAAAACATCATCTCTAAATGGTTGCTTGTTCTTCTGCAAAGTAGCAATAAAGCGGAGTACGGCTCTGAGGCCACCACCGACGTTCTGTGCAACGCCACAGGCAAATCCTGCGCTCTTCAGTGTGCCAGCTTGATGGGGCACTCAAAGTCGCTGAAAACCCTTCTGGGGAGATGTGAAAATTGATGACATTGCTTCATAGCACAGTACTTTAATACGTCACAATACTAACCATAATTCTGCAAAAGATCTTTCACACTTTGTGGTGTTTCATTTTTTCCTGTTGGAAAGGACTCGAGAGGTTTTTCTGGAAACAACATGTAAATATAATCCCTCTCAGATTTCCTACATTTTGGAAATTGTAAGAGTAGAAGACACAAATTATTAGCAAAAAAACAATTCCAACCAAAGATACAAAACCTTTCTCAGTTCCCTTATGAATTAATCACAGCTGATCATCTTTAGTTGGCCAGAGCATCATTTAGACTCCAAGCATAACTTTCCAAAACAACTGCAATGCATGACAAGTCATCCTTTGGTGCCGTGATGCCTATGGATTTCCCATCACGAGCACTGCTCCCCCAACCAGCCTGCAACCACGTATCACAAACTCAAAGTCTGCAAAACACCACTTTGGTGGCCAATCCTGGGGGGAAGAGGAGCCCACAATGGAAGCAGGAAAATAAGAACAAAAAGAAGCGTATGCAGTGACGTGAGTAGAAGTCTTCCAATAAATAAAAAATACCAGTATGAGCTTCGAAAATCACAAGGAGCTTCCCAGAAAATGGAGCCAGTGCTCTGTCAACAAAACACAATTACCCGTTGCATGGGAGAGCTCCCTACAAACTTCACACTCAATTCCAAAAGAATTTGAGATAAGCTGGGAATTAGGACTTCAGCTGTGAAGGTGACTGGGAGCAAGAAAGCAGTGATTGAAATGTGGGGTGTCAGCTGCCAGAGGAGAGCACAGGGGGTCTCGAGAGGGTGGAATCCGTGGCCCAGCACCACCCCGGTTCTGGACCACGGGGGATTTCTTCAGCACAAATCAAAGCCATCCAACAGCTGGCTGTGAGCCCACAGCACCCACTGCCAGCTCTGCCACCAAGGACTCCCCAAAACCAGGACCTTTCTCCTCGGGTGACAAATAGAGCACAACACGCACCGCCAGCTCCGATCAATATCCGTAGATAAATAATCCAGTCACATCAAGCAGCACTTGTGCTTTCTTTATGTATGAAGGCACTTTAATAGTATTGTAAGCTTATTTGTCTAGACCATGATAACTTTTATGAAACACTGGCATAACAATATGACAAGGAAGATTTTCTCTAATAAAAAATGCCCATCTCCAAAAGCCTATGGCGGTCAGGTGCCCTCTTTGAGAAAGGACAATGCCTTTTCTCACATTTTTAAATCACAGCTCACACTTTATGACTTTTCTTCCTCAAGTAATTGACTGAAAAGCGCATGTCTATAGGAAAAAAGAAAACAAATGGCAGGATAGATGCACATTTTGTAACTCTATTACCCTAACCGTAAACCAGATTACGCGATATTTTACTAGAACAATGACAATTCTAAAACCTATTAAAAATATGAACAAATCAATAAAGATAAAGCTGAATTATACATAAAAGGAACATTTTCTTTATTGAACAATTCTTATAGATCGTTTTGAAATAACATTGTTCTAGACCTTTGCTTGGGTGATCTTATTGCAAAGTTTTAATGCGATAACTATAGTAGATTTGCATTATGTCCTCACCAACAGCAAACAAGCAGAAAAATGGAAAGACATTCAGATATAAGCATATATGCAGCGTTCTGTAAATAGCTTCGGGGTTTTAATCACATTAACAGCATCTTTATTGTTTAAAAAACTCTGCTAAAACGCAGCTGGGAAAAGGAAGAACGTCTTCTTACAACATAAGCACTGCAACTATGCTGAATTACTGTGGTTACTTTTGCTGGGAAGACCGGTGTTGCATATTGGAACTGGTAAAAATTGATGATACTGTATATCTGTGCGAAATGTAAACCTGAGAAGTGGTCTAGTAAATTTAAAACATCTCTTTCAACATTTTTAAAAATATTTTCTTTGCGTTTCACAGATGTCCATATATAAATACAAGATTAACAGAGTAAATTATAGTTCAAATCCAGGGCAGCTCTTATCCCAAGCATTTGCTATTGCTGACCGCAACTGGGTTTTAAGATTTATTTTAATCTTAATAGATATTTAAGTGAGCTAAAACAGTTATTTGCGCACCAGAATGTGTGACAGCAGATTTCACTGCATTATATAGACATAAGTTTCCTAAAGAAATACACCACTGAATATCCAGATTTTTCTTCCGCAAAGGCAGGGCAATTCAGTTCTCTTTACCTCCTTTGCCCCTGGGACGACCTCTCACAATAAGGATTGTCAGTGTTTTATTTATAATGGCAGATCTCAGGTTTGATTCTGGCAGCTTTTGATCTCCTGATGGCCCGAAAGCTTTCGGATACAGAGGAATCTGCTGCTTTTTGGCATCCTGCAGTGCGCCCGAGCCTCAAAAGCAACCTCCAGTCCCAGAAGTGAATCACCCAGGCAGTGTAAGCAAAACACAGACATCACCAAGCGATGAACATCTCTAACAAAACGTCTCTGTCAGACAGACGACAGCCTCGGACCACTCGAAAAGCATTTGTAGAAACTCTCCGACCTGCAAACAAACTTCTGCTTTACAACTTCAAACTAAATGTACACGAAAATAATGAATCGGTAAAACCTCAAATATTCTTTTTCGACATCCATGTGAAAATGGAAATATATCCATTCTTGGAAACATTTAGTCCCTAAGAAAAGAAGATTGCTGCATGTTCCCACGGGACAGCCATGCACAGAGCTGCCTGGGCAGCGCGGCTGCCAGGGGACAGGACAGAACGGCTTCATGGAAACTGCCTGCAGCACAGCTCTCCTGCCTGATTCATTGGCAAACAACAGAATAAATGAGAGGAGAAATATTTGATATTTAAAAGGAACAATTTTTGATGACTATGTGACAATGGCAATTATTTTGCCCCTAGAAATCTCTTCTTGGATAGACTGTATTAGTTAGGTAAGACCTCTAGACCAATGCAGAATACAATTGTCCTAAATTTGAAACGGGAGCATCTCTTGCTTTTTTCTCTACTAACACGTTATTCTTTAACTCTTAGTGAAGCTTAAGGTTCTTTATATTTCTTGCAATGTGGGGAAGAGAAGGTAGGGAGGAGGAGGCCACACAAGGCTGTGAAAGGTGTTGCTCTTGGTGGTTTGGTTTGGTTGGTTGGTTTGGTTTGGTTTAGCACCAATATATAACAAGAGCGGCTTGCCAGTTTTCAGTTTGCTGTGTCTCAGTGCTGCTTTCAGGTTGCAGCGGATGCCATAAAGTACCAGATACTAAGCAAACTGGAAACTGAGATGAAGTGTTGTAGACTAGTAGGCTTGATCCTGTAGCCCTTCTATACCAGCTATAATGTCATTACTGGGAATCAAACCCTTCGAAAACATCTGCTCCTTATGCCAGTTTCTAGTAGAGTTAAACAAAGCATGGTACTCAGAACACATCCACTAACCAACACAAATAAAAGGGCAAAAAGCAAAGAGAAATGTGAGGATACATTCAGAAACAATTCAAAGAGCTCAGGGAACGACAGCAGAGGGTTTGCCAGACAAATGAGATTCTCTGTGCCCAACCGTTAAATACCTGTGTACAGCACAAGGCCCCGTTCTGGCTAAACCTGCGCTGTTAGGTTTACAAATAAACCTGCTAAGGCTTTTGCATTATTGATCAGCGATGGCAGGCTGAGCCCACACATCCTATTTACATTCCATTTCTCTTCTAAGATATAACGTGTCTTTTACAAAACAAGAGCTCCTTCCATTTAAACCCTGCAGTTTGTGTTCTTCATGCATTTTAATGGTTGCAAGCAATTTAGAAGGTTAGTCTTTGAATACTAGAGAAAACTGGCAATATTTATTGGTAAATAAATGTCTAATTATAATAATTTAGGAACACTTCCAATATCGTGGTTTTTTTCTAAAGAAATAGCTGGAAAATTATCTCCTTTGTATACCAACGGTACTTAAATGAAAACCGCCTAACAACTTACATCATTCTAATGTTACAATTAACAGATTTCGCACCTATTCTAAGCACAATGCAAGCATGTTTTAATTTAAAAATAACAAGTAAAACACGGGCATTCAAATCTAGGCGGTTCATGCCCAGCTCTGCACAGAGACAAGCTGAGCCCAGCTTTTCCAGGCCGGTGAAACAGCGGCTAACACAGCCCCAGAGACAAAATGGGATGATGTGAGCTCGGTCTTGAAACAATTCTTCTTTCCAGACCCATTATGAAGGATTCTGGTTCCTTACACCTGCTGCTGACCATCCAAAGCAAGAGGATGCAAGATCAAACCCTCTTTCACAGCCTGTGTGATTCAGAGCCACACGCTCCTGAGCAGAATCATCTATAATGTCCTTGAAAAGACCCAGCAAGAGAGTTTGGAAGCAGCTCCCCAGCTCCCAGCTCCGCTCCCGCAGTTCAAACGCCCGCGTTTCCGAAAGCGGAAGAGGCGAATCACCAGGCACGGAGGCAGGTCCCACATCAGAAACTCAATCCACTCACTTCAGCAGCATTCAGCTCTCAACAACGTTTTGTGCTGGGTCTCCATCAAGTTATTCCGGGCTGTGAGATTGTCAGGGATGATGGATGACTATCAGCCTTCTGCTGTCTTCTTGCCTTCTCCTGAGAGACTTGCGGCTGCTGACTGCAAAGCAAATCCCTCTTTTCTTTTCTTGCACAACATAGCAAATGAACAACAGTAATTATGAGGAAGCCTACACTACAATTATTTTAGCACTTAACTTTGTATTGACATCTGTAAGAGACAGAGCTCTCTAGATTGATTAGCAATGATATAGCTTCCTGCCTTTTACTGATATTGCTGCAGTCATCCTTTACGTGCAAATTCACTCAAAAAACCCCACTGTTTTTCCCTCTTAATATTTGAAATTACAAATTGAACTAATTACAGAAAATTCCTAACACTTTATGAACATAGCGTATTATTATTGCACCAGTGTTTCGAACTGTATAGTATTTCTAACACAATCAAAACTGACATAAGAGAATCATTTAAGGATATTAAATGGGATTATGTTGGGGAAGGTGCTAAAGCCACATTATTGTTCCAGTTTGGAATCCTTACTTGAACAAATCCTGTTTGGGCAGCCAGTGGTGGCTCTGGTGTATATATATATATATATATATATATATATATGTATGTATAGGGGAAAAATTACTGAAAGCAGCAACAAACCTGTTTACACATTGACAGAATTTGATGTCAAGTACTTAAACCATTTACTAAAACCAACTACAGGAAGAAACATCTGGTCTGGGAAAAGAAACAAAATAGGGAGGAAAAAGCAATAGCGAGAGAAAATGAACTGGGACATCCTTCAGTCTCTCATTTTCCTAGTGTATTCAAAATAACCGCAAAATTTATCACAAACAATACTCTACCAATATCACTACACTAATTAATCTCCATTACTCTCAGCCACATAGCTGTTGTTTGCAATTAGACACCGTATCTGCTCAGCTCGATACACAGGGCCACACATACCCAGCTAAACCAGAGTCTGATCCATCTTAGACAGTACGGTCAACCCTGAAAAATATAGATTCCGGATCCCTGGGGCAATCATTAGCAGATGCCATCACCATTTCCATTAACACTAAATTCAAACAACCCCAAAACAACTCCACTTCCCAAAAATCTTAAATAGAGCATCAACTTTTTCCTCCAGTCCATTAACGTACCCCAGGCAGACAAAGGGCTCACATTTACCGGGAGCTTTTCTTGACCACGTTAGATACACGTGAGACAGAGATCAATGTTTCTCCTTCACAGGTCCCTATTCTGAAGCAGGAAATATTTGCAGCTTTCTGTGGTTTAAAATTTACAAAAGATGAAAGTCAATGCCTTCAAGTGGGGTCGCATTAACATAGAGATTTCCTCCCTGACCTTTTTTCCTTTAAATGCACTTCTCCTCAAGTAGTTCTGTTCTGTTTCTTTTAAATAGAACGTGTTTAGCTCACTAGGCAATTAATACCGATTTTGCTGGGGTTATTATCTAATTTGCCTTTTGTGTCAGCATTCCCTTGTTTCTCTCAGCTTCACTAATGGATAATAATTTTATTATGGAATTATTAAGTGTGAATCCAAAGGAAAAGAAATACGTTACAGAAAAAGAGAAACTCCCACTTTTGAGAGCAACAAACTCTGGGCTACAACGTCAAAATTGACGCCTTTGCATGACATTCTGCCATAACCACTGGGTTTGTCGGCGTATTTTGGAGGTCCCATCATTTGCTGTGTATTTCTATTTCCATGAAAAGCGAGCAGTACTCATCAGGAAACCAGGAGTGCTTTCAGCTCATATCAACATTCGTTTGCTTTCATGCTTCGACCTGTTGTGACAGAATTCTCTCCTATCACTTACAAAGGGTTTAAAAAGTGTTTAAGCTGCATGGTTCACTCCCACAAAAAATACCAAAAGGTCAGTTTAATTTTCATGAACTTCAGTGTATAAAAGATTACTTCTCTTAGATTTGAAAAACACAGCGGCTTTCGTCTGCGAGCGAAACACGCTCCTCACCGCAACATTTGCATGCAGGGATTTGACCACTTTGATGGTGAGGAATACTTTTGTACGCCAACAGCAATATTCACTTTATAGAAAGATTTGACTGAACAAAAATGCAACTCAGCATGAATCAAGGCTGCAGCACTTGGCCTTAAAGAGAGTTGCCCCCACCTTGGTCGAAATCCTACTTTCAAAACATCAGGTCAATACCAGGTCAGACTATCAAGCTATTTAATCTGGAGGTCTGTAACATATGAAGCCAAATTCTACATTGAAGGTAGTTAATCATTGGGACTGTATTATCATAATTAATCCTTAATCAGATAAATTAACTCACTGGTATGTTCACAAAAAGTTCAATCTTCTTCTGCAGTAGAAAAATGAATATAACCTCTCCTAGGAAATGTCTTAAATGTCTCCCTCAAAAAGTCATTAGCTGGAATCTGCAGTATATGGTAACTTAATGTCAGAAAAAGAGGTAACAGACGTTAACAGTCACGTAATGAGATGAAATGCAATTTAAACAGTAATCTCATTACCTACAAATAAATAAACCTCTTCTGCTTTACCTTTTAGACTTAGCCTAGGCCTATTTGTTTTATCTCCATTAAGGTTTCCACTTTAATCATATCTCTGAAGCTTTTACACAGAAGAACTGCAGCAGCAACTGAGTTTGGCTACAATATTTGCCCGAAATGTCTCTTCTGCTGCCAACTAGAAGGCAACATCCAAGTCATAGAGCAGAGATAAGGGTTTCGATCCCCTGGCCACAGTCACCTGCTCACCAGAACAGTCTGAACTGTATTCAGTTCAATATTCGTTTGCTTTCAATGCATTCAGTTATTTTTCTCACACCAATAGTAAGACCCAGATATGTGTATAAACAAATGTTGCATAAACCCTTTGTATTATTTAATGTGGTTCTAATACTGTTATCTTCCAGCCTGTAGGAATGCAGAACTCTGTTGGTAATTGTGTTTTCTTAAAAATGCACATCTGAAATCAGATCTTATGTACGGATATCTGCCTATATTGTATACAAAAATAAGGGGGAAGGAGAGAGAAAAAGAAAATGTTTATTTTTTTCATGCATGTAATCAATTGAATACTGATAATGAAAATCTGCACCAAGACTGAGATTACAAGTTATTTCCAAAAACAAAAGCCAAATCTCTGCCATTCCACAAGACATTTATGAACAAACAACGGTTGAAAGAGTTTTGGGTTTGGAAGCTTCACTGGAATTGTATTTTTGATCTATGTTGTTTCTGCTTTGGCTTCCATCTCAGAGTCCATGCTTGCCATTACAGTATTGAGGAGCACGACAGAGTCTTAAGCAAGTAGGATGAGACGCCACACTTGCTGGGCCCTCCTGTAATTCTGCACAACACAACAACAACATCACAGCACAACAACACAACACAACACACACAACACAGCACAACATCGGCTCCCATTGTCGTGTCTGCATTCCCTGCTCCTCCTCCACCTTCAATTGACTCCAGGACTCTCTGGCCCGCAGAACACAGTTCTCATTTCTACAGTCCTGTGGTGCAGCCCACACCAGAGATAAGCCAAGCTCAGGTAACATCCATACCATAATCACCGTCAGCAGTGGCCCCAGTTGGGGAAATCGCCACGATCATGAGATGGTGCTATAAGAAAGTCTGTAGAAACATAAAATTCCAGAGACACAGGCAGTAAGATGGAAAGGTATAACAAAGCAAAACAAACAAAGGAAAGCGGAGGATTTAGTGAGGAGTGCTCTGGTCCCTGGGTGGCTGAGGCCCAGGAGCTGCTTGGTTGCCGGTGGTGGGTCACCCGTGCCCGTGGTGGGCAGGTGGAGGATGGCAGCTCCGTGACACCATGGGGGAGCTCCAACCGGCCACCGAGGCTCTTGCAGAGCCTGGCCAGCAAAGACCCTTGTAGGCAGTGACACGCTAATGCTTCGCCCCGCAGCGCATTAGATCCTAGATATTATTTGTTCATGTTGGACAATAAATAGTCACTTTATCATTTCAGGCTGCATACGGGCTGCTCGCACAGCTGTTCTTTGAAAACTAAAGGTGCCCAAAGAAAAGGGGCCGTAACGGGACATTCTGCAGATGGCAGGACATACCAGGATGACCCTCGGGTGAGGTTTAAGGGTTGGTGTGCCACTGTGGAGCGTGGCGTATTTCGGTGTCTCGCACGAATCGCTGTGCTTGGACAGCACAGCTGTGCGGATCACACCTACGCGACGCCAACAGAAGCAGGGGCTTTCCAGCAGGGGTGGGAAATTGAGGAGGCAGAATAAGCCAGACTTGCTCTGCAGTCCCCCCAAACATCTCACCACCATTTCAAACACACTGGCGCTCCCAACACCGAAATTCCACGGTGTCCCCTACGCCATGTCCGCTTGAAAACCCTCACCGACCCGGCCGGCTCTCCCTGGGGCACCAACATCCAATCTTGCCTACACTGCTGAGAAGACTTAAGCTGGCGCTGATATGAATAATAAGCAATGATCCCATTGGACTAAGCACTGTACAGAGACGTAACGATGAGTTGGTCCCTGCCACAAAAGCTAACAAGCTAATTAATGAAAAAATAGGTTTAGTCATATCTGTAAAACAATGTAAAGATGTAAATGCGAGTCCCATGGTGAGTGGTCCAGTACCATATGAAGTGCTGCAAAACTTTGAGTCCACAAAAGCAGGACTTGGCCACATTCCTAAATTACCTTTAAAATACTCTCCTAAATCTATCCAGAAGCAGGGAGAAGGGAAATATGAACGGCACATCTTATAATTACAGATGTCTCTCTGTTACAGCCTGGTTTTCATCCCTGTTAACTCAGTCCCTAACCTTGGTATTTAAGTGCTCTGTGATTCTCCCCCTTTGCTGTAAAATCAGCGCGGTCACAGAGAAGTATTCCTCCTTTAGGACTTTTAACAGCTTCACAATATGAAGAGAATATTATCCAATACACTGTTATATCCTCCCAGGTCTACAAACAGGTAGAGGTGATAAAACTAAGCGGTGTGAACCGTACTTTTTATCTCTCTGATGTTGCTATTATTGGCTGTTTCTCTGTGGATAATTTTAGCACAGACACCCAGCAAATTTACCTCACAGTCAAAAAATAACTTTCCATCTTTAAAGCCACAAAGAATGCAGCTTCTTCAACCCTTCCCCAACCTCGGGAACTTTTTAAAGATACTTTTTAAATGAACTGTTTGGCAAGTCTGCAGCAGCATGAAAACAAACTATTAAATTCAATAAAATATCAACAGCTTGAGGCGCTACGAAGAAAAAGGATGTACTATGGTGCTTTAACCGGTGGCTTCCAGTCTGGGTGGAAACACCAGTTCAGCGCTACCCCCAGCAGTAAAGCGCTTTGAGCACAGTGCCACGAAGCCCGTAGGATTCATTTGCAGAAGGCTCCGTGTTTTCCCGAGGGTTTACACCTGCACGGTGTACAGTGCGGGCAATTCCCAGGGCCATACCTGGCATCTCCTTCTCTTTATTACAGTTTCTCCATGGCTGCAGGCTCGAGAGTATCCTTGCTGTAAGTATCGGGAGGCCTAAGGAAAAGCTCCTGGAATAAACGCAGGTAAAGCTCTGTCTAGACAGGAGAAGCCACGCCGTTTGACTCAGAGTCCTGGGCTCCAAGAGGAGGAGGTGAAACCAAGTGCACGTTGACATCTCTGCCTACAGAGCTCTGCCTGCACTCAGCTCCCAAAAGCAAGCTTCTGGTGCTCTGCCACGCGCTGCTTTGTTAATTCGCATTAATTCTTAGTTCAGCCACCCCGTTGCTACTAGGACAGTCTCTTGTTTTTCACACAAATTTTAAAACAGTACTAATATTTCAGACAAAGCAAACGGGCTTTCTGGAGAGCATGTTAACTGTATCAGATAAAGACATGCAATTGAAATGGGATTATATCAGATGTTTTAAACCGTAGTCGTCACAATGCGAATCGTATGGAGTGACCATTATGCTACTCACAGAGGAGACTGGATGTAAAGAATGTATCTAAATGCAGAAGATTAAGCACACCAGTCTATTATTTCTATTCGAAGGAAAAATACAGGTTTTAATTTTTTATCTGCATTAATTAGAAGTATAAATATATATTTAGAAAAATAATTTAATGAAGAGGATGTTTCTAGGAGGAAAAAAGCCGTTATTCATTAACTACTTGGTAAACAAAGATACTCTTTGCACACTGTTCGGACTTAGACTTTTTTTTCCTAAAAGCTTTCCATATCAAACCGGGGGGAGGAATGAGATATGAGTAATTCTAAATAATATGGGGGATCATAAATGTAACAAAATTACAAGAAAATCAGCAGTAAGCACTCTGCAGATGCAAGAAAGAGAAAACTCCCAGTATTTCCCATGGCCCACAACTCTCCATTGCTCGCTTGCTGCAGCCGGCCCAGCAGACACAGCAGCACCCCAGAGGGTGTTTCTATGTGGTTCTGAAACCAGGCAGCATGGATCTCTGAATTCAGCACCTGGTTCACAGAAACGTGCCTCAAAAATTGACAGCACTGTACTCCGACTTCTGTCTATTTCTCCTCTGACAGCATACTTTGTGCTCATTTGGAAACTCACAGGTCATGCGATTCTTATGTGAGTCTTCCCCTTGTCCTGTATATAGGTTGAGATCGATTTCAGCAAAACACAAATTTACTGTAAATTTCTCTAGGAAGTGTTCAGAAATGCTCGGGGAAGGTGGTCTTTGAAAACTTCTGGAAGTCCCTGCTGCTTCTTTAGGTCTCGAGTCTTCTGAATTTGCTTTCTTTTCCAGAATAGTTTCAATTACCAGGACTGAAGTGTTCAGAATGACTCCTGCGATGAAGTACGGTTTTTGTGGTTCTGAATACTTTTCTGTCCTGTTTACTCTCCAGAAGTTCCAGGTTGTGCTGTTTCCCTCGGCCCGGACGCACAGCTAACCGCGACACAGATCATCCAAAGACACGCATTCATCCCATCTGCAGGATTCTCTTCAGCACTGCCTACGAGCTTTAACCTTGACATTTTCCTCCACCTGTATTTCACATTTCTCCATTTGATTTGGCGCATTTAAACAAGATGCAAAATACACTTTCTACTTAGTCATGAATAACTGTGACAGGATGTGACAGCTGTGCAAAACAGAGAAGACGACCTTTAGAAGGTTCACAAAACAGGATCTGGGGCTCGGAGACGCTGCTACCACACAGGCTGCCAAGCAAGACTTCATTAGTCAAGATACGATGGCAGCAGAAATGTTTTCTCAGACGGGTGACACAGACTTGAGGCGGCTTTGTCACCGGGCACCGTTAAAGGAGCCGCGTTCTGTTCCATCCCATCCTTCAGCCCTGGCTCCGACACCGGTGCATTTCGTAACCTTGGGGCAAATCACCAACCCCCTCTGCGAACCCCGCTTTGCTGCTGAGAAATGAAAACAGCAGCGCCAACCTGTCTTCACGGGTTCTTATTGTTACCTGTAAAATGCTGTGATCCTCAAATGAAACATTATTTATAAGTGCAATTGGTCTTATATCCCTGATAATGGAAACAGGAAAGAACATCAAGAGAGAAGGAAGAGCAGCTTCATTGCCAATGCATCAGCTTTCTCCTATTGCTCTAATTAGCCCTTCCTGCTCGAACCAACCTGGTTTTCAGTTTTTCCACCAGTATCTGCTTCCTAAAGTCAGAAGTGGTGCACGATATTGTGCAACGGTCACGTGCAAAGCTCCAAATAACTACTAAGTAAGCGCTAAGGTGAAAGAGAACCCAACCACAGGCAGCACAAATGGACTTTATTCCTAAAAATGTTGTAGCCAGGTGAAAAACCTGTGGCTTAGATCCAAAGTCCTGCAAGGCTTGGCTTTCTCAGCCCGGGACTTGAGGACTAGTACAGGAGAGTAGAAGCAGCTCTGTTTTTGTCCCGAAGAGCCTCCTCACACCATGGATACTCCAGCAGAAACAGTGGAAAAAGTTGCAATGTTTGTTAAAAATCAGGAAGTGTACAGACTGGCATTTATCTGAAGGTATTTTTAATAACGGCTCCACTTTTTCACACACGCTATTCTCAGCAACACTTGCCTCCTCCTGTCATCCGGAGGAGGCATTGCCACGGCTCCAGTGTGAAAAGGGGCAAAAAAAGAAAACAAAATAAGCATGTGCTGCTAGGGAAAACGATTTCTCAATTAAAACAAATCCGACATGCATTTTAAACCTTGGTCTGCCTACATAGGTTGAAAACATAGGCAGCTTTGCTAGTAAATAAGGCAGTGAACACCAGCGGAGGGCACGACGAGGAAAGGACGCAGGCAACGGGCGCTGGGAAACGAGAGCCTACAATTAAGGAATAAGCGAACACCAGGAGGCTCGGCCCTGCCCCTCTCGCAATGTGCCTGGATGATTTATATGTGGAAAACAATATCAAAACAAACCAAATCTAAACAGCCTTCACATTTCTGGGTCTGCGGGTTCGTACTTTTCCTCGGTTACACAGTGATAATTAAGAGAAGACATTTGAAACACCCACTTCAAAAACTGAACGCTCTTAATATAGGGTGAGATAACGCAGAACTTAGTAAAGATGTCAGCTCAGTCTAAAATCATAATTACTGTGTACAACTTACTCCTGAGGGGCTTTCCCAGTAGAAATAATTGCATTACTTTGAGTTGCTTTTATTTTAAAAAAATCCAGATAGGCATAACATGTAATTTTGCAAACACAAAATAATGTTTTCCTTTTCTTTCCAGATTTTCTGTTTCCCTGAGAAAATGCCGCAGACTGCAGGGAAAACAGAAGCGTTCAAACTCTAACACTTTGAATCAGATTATATTCAAATTAAACGGCTGCGCAATTAATGATAGAATAAGCAAACTTCCTAATTACCTGCAGTATAACTTTAATGTTTGTGATGGCGTTATCTGCCACCCACCAGCTGGACCGCTCCGTTTATTTCTGGCCCTCATCTTACCCAGAAGCAAACTTTGTTGGTTTGGGGTTTTTTTCTGAAAACAAACCAAGCCCAGTTCCAGAGGGTGACCGAGTGACACATGCAGCTTGCAAACACAAGAAAAATCCCACGTTTTGGGTTTGCACTAAAAAACGTCACCCAGCCTTCCACAGTGCACATGTCACCCCATAACTCTGATCAAACCTAAAACTTGTGATGGAATAATGTATCTTTACAACAGACATTGGGTTGATTAAAGGCTTCAAATGGTGGGGAAGTCCATTATTTCCTACGTCAGCTGTTCCAAAGACGTTGAACATGCCGCCCCGTTGCAAACGTGTTGGTTCTATGGGATGGATTTGTTTCCACCCCCGGATGCCCCGATGCCGTTGAGCTCTGCCCATGCCGTGCAAACACTCGCCCTGAGTCTGGCAGCGTTTGACACGATGCTCGCCAGGCCCTCAAATGCTACAGCAATGCAAGTCGTGAATCACAGGCAGGAAGTACAAATGGCACTTATGGTGTTTATTGTTGTCTTACATGCCCTGATAACACCGGCTCCTTCAGTCCAACCCCCTGTGTTCCTCCCTTGCATTGTGGTTGGATTCCTTTAAAATGGAGGTAACAAAAACCCACATTTCAACCTATGAGTTCCATTAGAAAGAAATTTCCTTTCATTGGCAAAAATCTTTTCCCCTGGTTAAAAGTACATACTTACTTCAAGAGATGTGTAACACCTACAAAATCAAGTGCAACATAGTAATACTGAATAACGACAGAAAAATTAAAGTTCTCATTTATGTGTTGAGCACAGAGGCGCTTATCGAGTGCTGCAAAGCAGCCTCCATCCTTGTAGATATTCCCCAAAACTTACAGTCTATCAGCTACAAACCAGCCTTGATCAACTGGTGGGTGGGCGTTAAAAAGAAACAACTTTTACTTTAAACACTGTATATCCAGTTTTTCCCTCTCCATTTGAAGTTAGGGAGAAAAGATTGTTTTCTTTTATTTTTAAACGAATCAACATTTGCTGACAGCCTGGTGAGTGACCACCATCTTTCCCAAGCGACATTTAAGCCCTCAAGCCCACAAAGAGATTTTTTAACCGCTACTGTCTAACGTAACGAGGCTGAAAATGTGGTAGAAGTGCAGCAAAAGTGTTCGTTGCATGTTGTAATCTCCATGCAATTAAAGAAATCACACCTTTATGCGCTATTAACATGTTTATAATCCAAGATAGAATTATACAGTGAAGCTTAACTTCACGGCTCTGAGCGCATCCATCAGAAATCCAGTGTGCAACAAAACGCAGGCAGCGTGCACTCGTTTCCTTCTGCGCAATGGGATATGACATTGTCAATCACCACGAAAACACTTGGAAAACAACATTGCAAAGGGAACCTCCCCACAGCACCTCAGGCTCAAACACCCTGAAGCTGAGCAAGAAAAATTTCATCTTGAAGGTTGAATCCAATTGCTACAAGTGGGCTGAGCATGAAGAATGATCCGAATACACCTCCCATGCAGGAGGAGCTCACTTTAGGTTTGGGACTCTGGGCCTGTCTTCCCAAATTGCACAAATGAGCTGTGAAAACAAGTCCATTCGCAGTGTGAAGATTTCTAAACTGTCCTGTAACTCATTAAGTGTCTGTTAGAAGTCAAATAAATTATTTCCTCGTAGACACAAAGCAAGTTCTAACTGCAAGAAAAAAAGACAAGCACTATTTATTAAGTAGCAAGTCTAATTATTTCCTGAGCACCCACATTTTCTTCCCCTTAAAAATACCATTTCCCTTGTTCTCCCAGCCTTCAGCTTCTTCCCCACTCATGTTTGTTTTCTGTGGATTGCTGTCTCGTCTGACTGCAGAAAGTGACTGAGCAAGAAAGGAGTTTCTCTCATATGCTTGAAAAAGCAGCATTTTCGAGACAGGGTATTTACACCCACAGTTCAGAGCTGGGGAACCCTGGGCACCTCTCCATGTTCCATCTCCTCCCAGGGACACGGTAGAATCCCCACTACTGCAGGTTTCCCAGGTGCCATTGAACAGAGTGCTACATTCTCTCATCTAAGCTCCTTTTCCCTCAAAATCAGAGAACCATAGAGTCATTTCAGTTGGAAGAGACCCTCAGGATCATCGAGCCCAACCATAACCCAACCTAACTCTAGCACCAAACCATGTCCCTGAGAACCTCGTCTAAACGCCTGTGATCTTTCAAGGTCCCTTCCAACCTGGGTTGTTCTATGACTTCATATTTTGAATGAAGATAATTTGTCTTCCTCCAAGCAGTAAGCCCCATGGCTTCAAAACTACGGGCCAGCTCTGTAAGAAAATGGAAAGCAACCCGATAACTGAAATGGTGATGGAGAAGGATGTGTTATGTCTGGACGACCTCTGTGCCCAAGGCCACTGATCCTCTGGGGAGCATCACCGTTGTTCAGGAGAAGTTATCTGAGAAAATGATGACAACTTTATTTTCTTTATCACAATCTTCCTCTCCTATTCCATCTTCATTTTAATTTTGAGTATTCAGCACTGTATTTTATTAAGCATAACCCGATTACATGAAGACACTGTGATGATATTACTATTGACTAGGATATTAGAATAACCTTTTAAAAACATCATTCTTTTATAACATTAAACAATTCTATTAATATTTTTGACCTCTCTCCCCTGCTATCACTACCCTCCATGGAACCTGTATTAGAAAAGTGGAAACCAAATGAGAATGATAAAGCACAGTCTATATCTATATAGTTACAAAAATAGATACTCAAAATAAACATAATTTCTATATGTGTAAATATGTGTGTTCACCTACAACTATATGCACAAACAACCCTTGCTCTTCAATCCTGAAGGCTGACCTTCATGTAAAGGTCCATTATTCACAGGTCAGTAAATTCCAGATGCTCAGCACCAGGTGGCAATCAGTGTTGTTCACATCTGAAAAGAAGAGGCTGGATAGAAGAACTGAGAGGTCTCCTCATGGGTGGCAAACAAAATACCCCTGTGTCCCGGCCTGACCCATTCTGCCTTCAGCAGCCACTGCATGGGCTAAATTGCTCAGCAGAGACAGGGAAGCAGCATCACCTAAGACAGCGCGACAGCTTTGACACCACGAAGTCTCGTTTGTGCCGCTCAGCTGTGGTTGCCCTGCAGAAGGTCCCGCGAGTGGTGTGCAAGAACATCCAGCTCCATGCAAGAACATCCAGCCCCCGGCAAGCACGGCCAGCTCCATTCCAGCACCATGCAAGCACGCCCAGCTCCATGCAAGCACAGCCAGCTCCATTCCAGCTCCATGCAAGCATGTCCAGCTCCATGCAAGCACGGCCCGCTCCAGGCAAGCACAGCCCGCTCCATTCCAGCACCATGAAGCACGGCCCGCTCCATTCCAGCTCCAGGCAAGCACGGCCAGCTCCATTCCAGCACCATGAAGCACGGCCAGCTCCATTCCAGCTCCATGAAGCACGGCCAGCTCCATTCCAGCTCCATGAAGCACACCCAGCTCCATTCCAGCACCATGAAGCATGGCCAGCTTCATTCCAGCTCCATGAAGCACACCCAGCTCCATTCCAGCACCATGAAGCACGGCCAGCTCCATTCCAGCTCCATGAAGCACGGCCAGCTCCATTCCAGTTCCATGAAGCATGGCCAGCTCCATTCCTGCTCCATGCAAGCACATCCTGCTCCAGGCCAGCATGGCCAGCACCAGGCAAGCACGGCCCCCACTAACCATTTTCCCCATAGTCAACGCATATGCTTGAAAATCACGCACGGACTCGGAAAACAAGCTGCAATGGGGAAGGCTGATTTAGCAGTAGAAGAAAAATAAAAGACATAGTATGCGCTACAGAGATATGCAAATAATTGATTTCCCAGACAGAGAGCTGAACAAAACGTAGGTTAGGAGGTCTGTTGTTTTCAAAGTAGTTTTTCTTTAGCTTTGAGGAACTAGCTAATCAATCAACTAACTAAAGTCTATTTGATCTTGGTCCTAGAAGTTGGGCCATTTCAGGACGATCTGCACTGGATATCTCCACTGCCCTGAAGTCAGACATGGAACAGATTCCCAACTTTCCTTCCAGCTCTCAGCTGAGTGGCTCAGCTGCCGGGCTAGGGGCTCTTTGCACACGTGAATCCTCTCGTTATTGCATTTCTGCCGTCACAGAATCCCCTGTCAGGTCTCTTTGGAATGCGCCCTTGCTCAGACCACAGCCGTTCAAGACACTGCTGCAAAGTTTGTTCTCCCACTCAGCTACTTCGACCACATTACTCTTTGAATCCCTCTACAGATTTTCTTTCAACAGCTGAATCCAAGTTATGCACCTTCATCTGCAAAATGTTTTATACACTCAGATTAAACCATGCATTTCAGTAACTTTGTTTCAGAAGCTCTTCCCTCCTTAAAACATTACACAAATACCAGCGAATTGTGTGTCCAAATTTGACAAGCTGTAACGAGAACAAAATAATACTAGAAGGTAAAGAATTAGGTCAGAAATAGAGCAGAGCACTGCTCTGCTGCTCAGGTGTAAATCCCCTGTAACTGCAGTGAAGTTTTTGGGATTTACAGGACTGTTCGTAAGGGCAAAATCTGCCCCATAGACCTTTGTGAAGTATATCAGGTGTACGAGGTTTCATAAGTAGGCTGAGGATTACATCACATTTTAATAGAAAGACTGTTCTTGGAGGTGAAGGATTTTGCACTTGTTGGAAGGTGCCTGTCAAAGGAGAAGCAGGAGAGCAGAAGAATAGCAGCCTTGTGTCACGGGGAGTCTTATGAAAGCCTTGAATGGAGTGCACTATAAAGATAGGATATTGTTATGTTTTCTGACAAGGATCTGCTTTGCTAAGTGATTCTTGAACTCCACAGGGGGACTTGTCTCTTCACCTTGATTTAAAAGAACGTATAAACAAGACCACTTAAACTCAAAATATGCCCAAGCTGTCTTCTGATTTCACTGAAAGAATCTCAGAACCAGGCAGAACAGATGGTACCCAAGCCCTTTCCTTCAGCTAATACTGGCTGTACTTCTAACTCCGAAAAGAGTGAGAGAGGTTTGAAGACAAAAAACAGACCTTATGTTTTCGGGGGGGGGGGTTTAATTGTCAGTGTTTATAAATAAAGAGAAAGCTATTCATCTAATTATTTTCCATTGTGTGTTGATTCACTGTGGAGTGAGCCAAGCTGACAGATATCAGGATGCTAACCCTCCCTTTCCATAAACTTCAACAGCAGGAAAGAGTTCAGGACGTTGGAGCAGTTCTCCAGAATAAAAAATGGACTATCATTTCGATTAACGCAGTTTGCCTATAGATCTGCAGTTTCTTATGCCAGAATCAGAATTCTTTGAAGCATCTATAGGTATTACACATGTTATACACAACTCTCGCATTAGCGTTCTCCTTTTCTAAAAATACAACGTTTATTTTAACATTTGTTGCATTTTTAATCTGAATTTAAAGGAGAAAACCAAAAGCTCTCCATCAACATGAAGGACCAATCCACTATAATCAGTGGACAAAAGCTTACAGTGGCAAGACACTCAGACTAGCACAGAAAATCACAAAGCAATGGCAACAGGAATTGAAACAAACTGTTAAAAATACTTGTTATTTTCTATTCTCCTAGAGGAAAAAAAAAGGCAGAAAAGAGCACCAAGAAGCCTGAGATTGAGGAAAGCCTTTGTTACCATAGATACTGGGCAGGTGTGTCATTTTCAACTATAAGCACACATTTGATAAGAGGCTCCTGATGGCAAATGCACCTGAAGAAAATAAGGAGGAGTTGTAAAAAACTAATAATAAAAAAGCTGGACGGAGCTGTTTCACACCCCCAGCTCATCTCACTGCCCGTGTGCCACCGAGCCTCCGAAATTCCCATCCAAACAAAGGATGAACAGATTTGTAGAAATTACCGGGTTGTGAGCTTGCAAATCTGTTCAGCCTTCGTTCCCCCACTCTACACAGATTTTAATACCAAACACTCAGGAGATGAGTGGTATTTCTAGACACGCAAGTCTGCGGTTTAGACCTTTCTGTCTTGACACACAGAAGTGGAAAATCTTAATTTTTGCTTGGAGATCTGTGAGAAAAACATGGGAGAAAAAATAGCTGATGGCAACAATGGTTGTTCGGAAAAGAAACAGAAGTGTTGAAAAATTCAGCTCCTCAAAACTTCTGAATGTGTATTGGTGATGCACTCGCTAACACCCAGCAGCAGCAGCAACCTACACAAAATCCATTCAAACCGCTAGTCCCAATGTTAGATTCCTTAAATAGAAAGAAATTGTTAATGTAAAAGTTAAAGGTAGAAGTCAGCCTTTGCATGTACATGTGATTATCTTTGCAAGACTATTAAAGCTGATTTAATTGCCTTCCACTATTCACCTACAGAAACAATTGATAGCCTGTATCAACTACATCCACACCAAAAGAAAAACAAAATGCAAGAAGGAACAAACACTAACACAATTTTTAACATTATTAATAGTTTTATATCACTGTAACTGGGATATATTAATTTTCTTCCAGTCAAGTTCAGTGGGGATAATGGTTTGGAATATGAGCTGCTAAACAAAAAGTCAATCTTCCCACTAAATGTACATGAGATTATTCCACATGATCTTATTTATTACCTCCCAACAGGCTGAAGACCATCTCTTGCAACATTTTGCTAGAGGTATAAAATAAATAGAGGTGAAAAATAAAGCTCTGACCTAAGCCTTTCTAGCCTTCAAAAAGGTTTCATTTCAGCTGTGGACAGTGGTTTATCTGAACTATTTATGTACCTGCTCATCTCGCTTCTTTTACAGCGACTTCACGTGCATTGTATCAACATCATCTCCTTTTTTCTCCTGTAAGAAGTGCAAGCGCAGTTTCATTGAGAAAACCCTTAGTGCGTCAAAGCTTGGCAGGTATTTCATCAAAGAAGCAGTAGGCCTCTGGGAATATAAAAGCATTAGTCATTACATGGAAATTAAAGATGATCTTTAAGTTAAACATCTTCTTCATGTCTGTGAATAATAACAACTTGCTCTATCTAACTATGTTTTCAACTCGATCCACAACTGTACACAGAAATTACTTTAAGTATTCCAACGATAAATCACATTTCCAAGTAACTATTAGGAAGCGGGCTGCTGCCTTTCTCCAGTTGGCCATTGCCTGGTCTGGAGAAACAGCTTGGGGTCCTCCTTGAACTGAAGAACCACCTGATGAGACATGAGGAAACTGAGCTTCTTCAGCTTCTCACACTAAGGTTTCCAGGAGGTCTGTGCCACTGGTGTGGTCTTTGATGTCTGCAGATGGCACATCATAGCCATAGGTTATTTGCTCATGTTTCACACCTATGGTTTTCATAAAGTAGCTTCTCTTCATTCTTCGGTTTTGAAAATGCCTTCTTTCCGATGAAACAAAGTGTGTCCCGACCACATGATGTCACTGAAGCTCATACTTCACCAGAGCACACGGCTTTGCATTGCCATCCTAGTCAAAATGCAATACCCACTTTTTCACATTAGCTTTAATTAGATCCAGTCATGTTCTTCAACTTGACAATAGCAGAGACTTCTATGACTGATTATTCTCAGCAATCACAATGCTAATAAAAATCTTTGCATAGAGGAAATCATCCATTAATTGAGCCTTAATCTCATGAGGTCATTTACTGATTTATCCATTTATACATTTCTGTTAAAAGCAAAGAGCACATATACATTTTCCAAAGAAGCAGAAGCATAAAACATTTCTCTGAGATTATCCTGAGGCAACGTGCCAGATGAGGAAAACCTAATTCTTCATCTCCAGAAATCAAGTCTCACACCAAAGAGCAGTTCAGACTCCGAAGGGCAACTTCAACCCATCTGCAGACAAAAGCACTGCCCAGATTCCAGTGCTGGAAAAATGCTGCCTACCTACTTCAGGGATCGCGTGCATTTGAAATACTTCCTCATACACAATATAACACACAAAGCAACGTCCCTCTACCAGCAAGGAAACAACTTGATTTTAATCTAAGAACTCAACTTCTTTGCACCATAGAAAATATTAAATGCGGTGCAATTCTTAGTCATTTCATCTCTGCTCTCCTAGTCAGTAAAAGAGCTATAGGAGTAAAAAGTCCTTCTTTGGCCCAGTTTGACATTTCCTTTCTTCTGCAAGAATACAACAGTTTGCCTAATAGTGAAATCTTCTTCACCTTCCTTACCGTCTCTGATAAAACAGACAACCATCGCCCAATACTGAAGTTTGTTTTCTGGACATATTCATATGGAAATCGATCACAGGCTGCCTGAACTATCAACATCTTTACTTAGCACAACATGGATCGCAGCCAGGACAAGGTAACACGGTTCAGTTTTCGATGACGGAGAACATTTGTTCACTCTTTTCCCACGTGCCACAGCAGCATGCAACACATTGGATCACCAGACTTTTCTGAGCGCAAACTGGAAGGAAAGTCTGCTGAAATTCCTTCAGAGAGCCCTGGAGAAACACAGGCGCAGCGCAGGATGAAGGACCCCACACCCCACCCGTCACACCCCCCAGAGCAAGCGATACTTCGAGGAACTGCCATTGCATGCAGGCTTTTTCAGCTGGAAGAACCCAGCTGCCAGCGGCTCGGTCGTCCTTCGGTTTGATGATCCCCAGATTCTCCAGACACCTCATCACAGAGCCTGTCATCCACCTTTGAACTGGACTGGAGGACTACTCCACGCTTCACGTGACAACCCAGCTTCATCACCGCCTGCTGCTGCGGGATCCTCTCCCACATCCCACGAAGCTCTTCCCAGGTGCTGCCACCACTGTACAACTTCAAATGCCCATTTGCAGAAGACACCAAAAGGTTCAGGCACGTTTCCTTTTCTTTGATGTTCTGCCTCTTCTGACGCCCCCCGACAAAGAAACCATTCACGGGAAACTTCAAGTGGTGAAATATGCAGCATCTTCTCAGCCACAAATATTTTCAAGAACACTTCAAAATTCTGCTTTCTGCATTGGCTTCTCATAAAGTTTAAGTCCCCCCTCCAAGTGACCTGTGCACCCACCCCAGGGCACCTGAAAGGCAGCAAAATCCTCCACAATACGGATTTCCGCCCACAATTCTCCTCCTGACAAAGAAGAAGGGTGCAGATCCTTCATGTAGCAGAAGAAACTCCTTAACGAGCTGCTCAGGAGCCTGTGATAATTTATGCCACAGTCTGTGTCATTCCAAGGAAAAGCAGAGAGCTGACCTGTTGTCTGATAACAAAACCAGAACATAATTTTTAAAACAAATGGTGGTGGTTTTTTCAAATGACACGATTGCCCTGCAGCAGGGCAGGGCAGGGCAGGACCAGCACTTGCGATGAATCACATGTCTATGAAAACAAGTTCCGTGTTCTGTTACTTGTAATCCAGAATGGCTCTTTTTGTGATGTTTCGTGCAAATAAATGGCAAAGAGCCTCAGTTAGCTGGAATGCGGTACGTGCCAAAAGGACATTTGACTCTGGTCATATTCATTTCTAGTATTCTTACATTTTCCTGCAACTTCAGGTTTTTTATTTCATCCAAGTATATTTCATTTGTGAAAGTTGTTATGGAAGAAATAAGAAACCTCCTCAGACTTAGGTCAGACGAGCCCTAAGCACTATCTACTGCAGAGGCAGGAAAGCACTGCTGTAGTACTTTATCTTTTTTCTGGGAATTTAAATTCTGCATTTACCAGTGGTAATGGTTGAGAGATAATCCCTGGAACCACTTAAGACAGAGAACTTTGTTACTGCTTGTCCTTATCTGGATAATCAAATAACAAAGTCCAACTGGCTACCAAAGCAGAGCTTTCAAGCTAACTCTGAAATACTTTAAATGTAATTTGTTCAGTAAACTGCAGTACATTAAATTTCTATATTAAGTAAATTATAAGGAAGAGTGCACTTTGCAAAATTAAAAAGTGCTCCGTTAACTTATCTATTATTCCTCTGGGAAAGTTTCCAAAGTGTGTCTAGTCCAATTAGATACTTTCTTTATGGACAATCTATAGCCAGTGAAGAATTCTTGCAGCTCAGCAGATGTGTCTCCAGTATTGTTGCGGGTGCCTTTCTGTTTCCCAAGGTGAAACTCCCAGATCACAAACACCATATTCCTGGGTTGTATGGGCAGACTGAACACTTTTAGATAAAAATAACTACCCAACTCACTATCTGGCAGTTAGAATCAAAGAAACATTGATCACCTGCATGTTTTTAAGTGACTTTTTCTAAAAGGACTCTTTGGAAATGGATTCAGAATAAAAGTAATTGGGATACAAGACACAGTGGATTTATTTCAGTAGAGTCCCACCACACAGCAATTAACAAATCGCCCTCATCACATTCTATAGGATATAAATGAGACATTTTCAGCAAGTTATTTTTGTAAGAACAGGTACCAGTGTTTCACAAAGATGTAAAAAATGCTTGACCTATTATGTTTTCCAGTGAAGCTTGTCATTCAGAACTGTTCTTTGACTGTTTGGATACTGAAGTCTGAGAGCGCAGGACTCTCAGCCACCTTCCACTTTGGTGAACTGACTGACCAGTGCTTTTTAGTTACAGCCTTTTCATTAATTGTTGCAAGGACAAAAGTCTGATTTGCGTGAGTTACGCCCGCCTTTGATCCCGTTAGACAAAGTCAGCGGCCACACTGAGAGCTCCACAAGAGTCTGGAGACCACGGATGTTGGACACAACTGGTACTGTAAGAAAGCTCCTCTGCCAAAGAAAACCTGCGGGAGCTGAGAAAGCAGGGACACCTGCAGCAGAGCACCTGCTCCTCAGGTCAGTGATCTACCTGCTACAGGTTCGGTGTCACCCTTCCCATCGGAAATAAACCCCCAGCTTCTTCTGCTTTTAAACACTACAAATTGACAAGGTTGCCTGCGAACAGTTGTCACGCTAAAACAGAAAATAACTACTAGCACGTATGGGGTCTTTGAATACCACAGCTCAGGCTCTCTTTTCACCCAGCCATTGCAGACTCCGTGTCACAGTATCACAGTATGTTTGGGATTGGAAGGGACCTCGAAAGATCATCCAGTCCAATCCCCCTGCTGGAGCAGGAACACCTAGGAGAGGTCGCACAGGAAGGTGCCCAGGTGGGCTTTGAATGTCTCCAGGGAAGGAGACTCCACAACCTCCATGGGCTCTGCATGACCTGTCCTTCAGCAGCTGACACAGCTGGAACAAGACTTCCTGGACATGTCTAAATAATGAGATGAGATAATTGTATGAGATAATTGTATACAGTCGTCAGAGAGGACCTGGCCTACACTATGCTGTTGCTGTAACTGCTCGCTGACTACAACGTGATTAGAAAGATGCCTTCTACATCTCCTTTGCATATGTATGAGCTATGTATTATTTAAACAAGATCATTCCAGAGAATCTTCTTTCTGCAATATCTCTCGGGGACTAAGCCAGGTTTATTACCAGTTGAATACTCAGCAGCTATAAATACACGAATAGTTTGTTTCCAAACTATGCCTCTCCTAGGGCACCACCGCAAGGTGGACGAGCACACGCGGCATGTTGAGAAGCCTGCAGAGGAACAATCCATCGTTGACAGTGTTCTGGCTGGAGACAGCCGGTGCTGACTCAGGTACAGCAGCGCCTGGCAGACTCTGTCATTCACATCCCCAAGCGCTTTGAGGAGTTCGCCTGACGAAGGAGCTGCAGAGATGCGCGTATGTGTGTCATGGTGCCAGCTGTCGGGGCTCTGACAGCCCCACCTCGGCAGGCGAGCGCTGGATCAAGGCAACAAGGCCAAGAAAAAGGAAGTGTTATCTTGTCTTTCTGAGCAGTTTAACAGTGTGGTGTCAGTAAAGACGCCGTGTAGCATGAGTTCCGACTCCTCGGCTCAGGCACTTCTCTGCCAGTTCTCGGTTTTGCCAAGACAATGCCAGAACTGTCACACGCAGCCAAGCTGAGGAGCATCAGGGGGAAAATCCCAGTCATCCAAGAAGCAGTAATAAAGACCAAAGAGTACCATCCAGCCCACCTGGAAGCTGCAAATGTAATGAGCTATTTGGAAAAGATCACGACAACCTCGAGCTCAAGTGACTTCTGTTTGTGGCAGACACGAGCCAGCTCCGCACCTCGCCGAGCTCACCACGGGCCTTGCCGGGTGGTGCAAGTCTAACGCGGGCTCACTTCCCCATCTTGCAAACCTGACTTTGACTCCGCTTGGAGCCCTTCCCAGCACCGCTCCTTCTGAGAGGCGCCTCAGCTACACTGAGGATGCTGAATCTAAAAACAGATGCCAGCTCCTGCCAGCAAATGCAAAATGGATTGTCGCTTTCAAATGCAATCTGCCCACACTGCAATTTTCTATCAGTGGCTATTCGTAATTTTTTACCAGACTTTTGGGGATACTTGCGGACATTATAAACCCAATTTTTACAGAAAATTTCTGGTAGTTATTATCACATAAACTAAAGTGCTTATCAGATATCTCCCATTTTATTTTTAAATTTATCTGCAGTTTTTGAAAACCAAGCAGCAATTTTCTTCACTCCCCAGGACTCTTCTCCCTTCTATTCCTCAGGTTTATGAAACCTTTGTCACAGGTAGCATATGTAAAATGCATTGATAGCCATTTCCCTTCCCACTCTTCCCTACGAACAATCTTTAAACCTTTTGGGATGCATGCTCCATGTGGGATTTTAATTTTCGGTATTTGCACATTCAATGCATAGCAGATGATTTAACTGCTACTCTTGTTTGCCTGGAGTGTTGTGGATGACTCAGGAGGACCGCTCTGGAAAGTAGGGGGAAAAACTTACAACTTCATATCCTGTACTCCAGCCACAAGACCATATTTAATCTTAAGAAGGGAAGAAAACAGCTCCCATTTGGAGGCAATAGTGGAGGCAATAGCAAATGACAACCAGGTCATGACCATCTCTGACCGTAAGCATTTGACCTAGGTGCTCTAGACACTTCCTGGCACTAATTACCTCTTCCCAATATTTACAGTACTGACACTTAGTTCCATAAGCTATACAAGAAATAAGGTCCTTAAAGGGGTGTCTGAATTGTAGCACAGTTATTAACAGATAACTACAATAACCTTAAGTCATGAATGCCCATTAATGTAAACTTTCCAAAACAAATCAGCGTGTTTCAAGAGCGTTTCTTTATGTCCTACTTCCTTCCTTCTTCTCAAGTCCAGGAGGCACAATCTGCCACACCTTCCCAGTCCTTTCCACCTTCCCTTTCACTGCAACAGCCGCAGCACCAGGATGCGGCCTCTGGACTTCTCCCATTCACCCAGGAACCCGAAGGTGTGGGTGGGGGGCCAAAATAGACTTTTCCCCAAACCAGGGGTCCATTCTCAAGCTCCCAGCTTTAAACCAGTACCTGCATTGCTTTTGATGGCCAAAGAGGGGATGAGCACTACATTTGCTCGCCACTGTGCCAAAGCAGCACATCCTGATGACTCTGCCCATGATCCCAGACTGTGATTTGCGATCCTGTTTCTATGTAGACCTGACAGTGTACAAGAAGAAATGTCTTCTCACTCATCACCAAATTGTTAGTAAACAAGGGACATTAAGCAGTGTTTCCGTTCAACAAAGACTCTGCTGGGTAATTTTGGATCGTTTACCCCCAGTTAACCATTAATTGCTACATAAAATTTTAATCTCCTTTTAAACAGACTGTGGCTCTGTATCTGTTTCTGCGCCGGCCTCAAGGCAGCAGTAACTTTGCAGCTGTGGAATGCTGACTGGTTCGTGTTTCCCAAACACGACGGCAGCCCCACGCGCAAACAAAACGTTCAATGGGGAACTAAAGAAAAATCAAAAGCCATTTTGAAACAAAAAAGAGCAGGAGGGGGAGGAAAGGGAAAGAGCAAAAAGAAGGCAAAAAAGTCATTGAAAGGGAAGTTTGAAAAGTGTAGATTATTTTTATTTTCTAAATTTGTGATTAGGACAAATATTGCCTTGAAAGAGACTGGTAGTTCTTTGAACACTTTCAGGGAGCTGAGCTCCATGATTTTATTCTTTTTTAATATGAATATAATGCATTAACCAAAACCTAAAGGATTTTGTTCCCATACCACTCTCTTCTGTTGCTCTTGAGCATAAGGACGGACCAGAACACCACCGGCTCCTGCCGGGCTCTGGCACCGGCGGGGGTCACTCGGCAGTGCCATCCCCAGCACAGTAACCATGTTAGACCAGACAGCTCCGTTCAGAACACCACATCCTTAACAACAAACATCAAATCAAAAGAGCGCATTTCTAAGCATCTTCCCTTGACAAAATCACAAAGGATGGAAGGAAAAAGCCACCATTTCTTGGGTGCACACACACGGGGAAGCTCCCAGCGTCACGCAGGAAGGGACTGATCTCCACAAACAGGAGAGGAAACAGATCCCCCGTGGGCAAAGTCCAACGCAAAGCAAACAGCTCCTTGGAGCCCGAGTTCTAAAGGGAAATGGACATAAAGATCTACAGCTTCCCTCAGGCAGAGCGGGAATTCCTGGCCCCACTGTGCCCGAGGGAGCTTGTCCTGACTTCAGTCAGGCTAGAAAATTCACCACTATCTTTAACCATAAAGAAAGAGGGCTGTTTAGAATTAATTTTACCACCTTCTTTTATCCTGCGTGTTAGGGAACTTACCCCCCGCTTCAATTTTACGCTTAAACAAAACCTCTTTTGGAGTTTCTCCCTCCTCTTGGGCTCTGCAAGCTCTCCGTGCAGTCCCAGGCACTATTTAATCCTCATTTGTATCCTGAATCAAACGAGCCACTATTGAAATACTGAGATTGAACACGGAAATGCTGAGCTCTGTGCAGGCCCTGTAGCGAGACAAGAGTTTCCTGCTGGTTTTCGGATATGTTGCCATGATCCTGCTCCTCAGCATCGCGGGTCTTCTCAGCAAAAGCAAGCGCCTGTCTTATGAAGAGCTGGACATATATAGGATGTCTACGTACACACACCACTAACCATAAATAACAGAAAAGGCAACACGTGTTACTAATCTGCTTCTCTTCAGTGTTAAGCAATTACTACAAAGCATTCACAGGTAAAAGTTTTAAGAACTGGTGGTTCCTACGTTCTTTGTTAATTATGGAAAAAAATAATGTCCTTTGCCACAAAAATTGTCTTACAAATGACTATTTCCATTATTTTTCTTTACTGTTAATCTAAAAGCGAAACCGTAAATCTTTGCATTAAGACATATTTAAGGCATATTTAAACAGACTGGTGAAGGCATGCATCCACATTTTAATTAATAGGCCTTCCAAGGCAGATACTGCTAAACTATCTGGACACAAATCTGTTCCCTGGTGCTCAGAAAGGAAAAAAAGGAGAAGACAAGATCTCCCCCAAGTTAAATATAAATGTAAATGAAGGAGAGAATTTATTTCTTTTTCCAAATAAAAATAAGCAAAAAACAAATGTTCTTTGTTAACCGCCTTCATTGTCAAGGTAGAAATAACCAACAGCCACCAGGAACTGTAAGACTTTCTTCCCCAGCCATGTAAGGAACACCCGAGGATAAGGATGCTATACGGGTTTTTCTATCACATGAGACAATAGTGGAAATAAATGGATTTTTATGAGCCATATGAGGTTTTTCCAGACAAAGCGATGCCAAGTGCAGCCTGCCAGAACAATTTGGGCTTCCTCTGCTTCATCTCCAATATTACTAAAAACCTGGACAACACACAGCAAGTGCAGTCTAGGAATTTCAGCTCTAACATACGTAGTAAATACACCCACTCCCCATCACCAAAAATGCTGAGGATCCCAGTGAAGGGAATTCTGAGTGGTTTCTGGCTGGAGGAACTACCAGTGAGGCACTTTTCTTACATATATATTTGCTTTTCCTTTTAAAACACCTTTGGCTGGAGTAAATTCACTGTCAACAGGATAAAATCCAGAGCATATCCCTGAAGATTCCATCCAAATTCTGAAGTTGCAGGAGAAAGGTGCATAAAAGTAGCTGTTGTAAGTCACAAAAACTGCCTTTCAGCAGGCTCTGGAAAAGGAAAGTGAGTGCTGCTCCTTTCTGTATAGAATAGTACGGAAAATCAAAAGCAGCACATAGGTCATTGCCGCTGTATGTGAGCAGAGTTCAAATAACACCAAAACTCGTGCATCACCTCCCTGCACATTTTGAGGGGTAAACAGTGAACTGAGTAGTGCATCTGTGAGATAGCACCAGTGTACATGTAACATGACAACTCAACCGACTTTGGGACACCAGCTTTGGTCATTCCTCTTCTGTGATTTGGATTTATTAATGTTCTCCCAATGCAAATAATAAAAGCTGTTTTCCATGATGGTCTTCAGAAAAACTCCTTAAATGCAGAGGATGTGCTCGACAGCCAAGGCATAAAATAAAACTGCAAGTTAAACGCCAAACCTATTAATCCTGGATAACGTAGTGCTCTTGTTCCTCCAGATTGCTCTAGTAAAGCACTAGCAACACCAAAATGGGAAGGCTGGCAGCGAACGCGCAGCCCAAAGAGGCACATTAACTAACAAAGCAAGCAAGCAGGTGAGGGAAGGCCCCAGGGTGCAAGCGGTTCCTGTGCGAGCTCCCTGGTGAGCCACATCCTGCCCGCAGCACTGCGGACCCTTGGGCCACAGGCAGCTTTGGGCAGCGCGCTAGGGGCTGTTTGTGCATCACCTCCCAGGTCCCAGCACGGACATGCGACGTTGAGGGCTAATTCAGCTGTACCTGTGCAGCCCAAATGTAGGACCACACTTGTGCTGTGCCCCCAAACATCATCTATGTCTAACAACGTATTTATGTTTAACAAGGCTCCCTGTGCTGCGTTTCTACTTTATTATAAAGCATGCATCTGGATTTGGGACAACTCCAAGCAATATTTACCTATCATACGCAAGAACTGGAACTACAATAATCAAAATGGTATTTCCTGTTCTTCCTGCCTCAGTATCTGCCTTGTCTCCAAGATTTCGTGTGAAGAAGGAGGCACCTGTCACTTCTTCCACTTTCTGGCTCAGTATGAGCACAAATTTCCCCTCCCAACCTGACGAGAAGCTAAAGCGCTTTCTCATCAAAGCCTGTGTGGCACCGTCGCTGCTCTGCTGCCACGGGGGGGTCGTGACCGGACCAGAAGGAACAGTAAAACGAGAAAAAGTGAGAAACAGGCTGTGGGAAAGGACAGGAAACACGCAAAATGGAAATGTTTGTTTTCCAGGATAGAATTGAAGATACATGAAATTGATGGTTGACAATCATTTATGGCCCTTCGGTGACTGACTGCAAATTAGATTTAAACTTACCATTATTTCAGAGTAGTTTGGAATCTGAGCTGAATATTTTCCAAGGCCTAATAGTAGGCATTTGATAACATTATGCAAAGTAGCATATCCAGCATAATACTAAACCACCATAGAATAAAGCAGCAGCAGAAATCACTGCTATAATATGTAGGAGTTGAAGGCATGAAGCGAACACAAGCCCTTGATAAAAGTCAACATTTGCCAGCCATTACCATACAGTTCCCGCAGATACCTCCCATTCTAAGCAAGGAAAAATCATTATATACTACTATGAAATAACTGATGGCATGTTTATGACCTTTTCAGATCAAAAGCAAATTATAGCTTATAATGAGAATATTTACACAATAATGTGAATTCAGTATGCTGCATATCAAATTTAACCACAAATAAGGAGTTGGAACGGTAAAATGCCACACGGTGCTTCATTGTGATTCAGGATAGCCAGGTGATAGTCCTAGTGCTTTGCTGATTGTAATTTTTTTAGCACACAATGTAATGAAAGAGAAAGCGGGAACAGTGGGAACATTTTGGCATGATTAAATGGCCACTGTGTTCAAACAAAAGTTCCGATCTAAATCTATTCTGAATTAAATAGCTGCCAGAGAGGAGATTAATCCAGCGCCTGGGCACTGGAACGGGACTTGTGATTTGGCTTCTTTCTGCAGCCCCATGGGACTCCGCACCAAACCATTATTTTTTGCAGTTTCCATACCCATTTGTAAAACGGACATCATCATACATTTTGCAGCCACCGCACTGACTTAGTAACACACTCAGGAACCAGACAGGAGCGTATTTGCCTTTTTCCAGCAGCATGTCTAACACGGAGGCTCCTAATGAAATCGCACGTGGACAGCACGGTGTAAGAACGAAAACCTCACCCAAACGAAATAGCTACTTGACACAAAGGTATTTTTTATGTCTTTTAAATGTCAGTATGATTTAGTTAAGTTTTACTAAGATTCCTGCTGCGTATCTTTAAGACTACAGTATAAACAAAAAAATATATTGTCAAAACGCTATGTTTAAATTGTACTGCTTTATTTCTACCATAATAAATGCGGCAGATCTGGCTGTATCAGAAACTCCTAGCAATGTTTTTCAGCGGGAGGGGAGCAGTCAGCAGGTTCAAGGGCAGGGCCACCACTCAGGCCGGAGGAACGGGTCAGACAGGAGCCTCGCGAAACTCAGCGAGGAGAAACGCAAAGTCCTCCAGGCACCTGCAGTGACAAGGGCTGGGAACAGACTGACCGGGGGAGACCAAGCTCCACGCCAGCCCTCCTGGGCCAGAAGGGCTGGAGGAGCAATTGTGCCTCTCTACTCAGTCCTAGTCCAGTTTGGGCTCTCCCAGTACAAGAATGACACTGATAAGTGGTGCCAGTCCAGTGGACGGATGCCAGGACAATGAAGGGCTGGAGCACTTGCTCTGCGGAGAGGCTGGGGAGCAGGGCTTGCTCAGCCTGGAAAAGGGACGGCTTCACGGGGACGTACACAGAGGTTACACAGAGAAGCCAGCAGGCTTGTCACAGTGGGGCATCCCAGGAGGACGAGCAACAACTGACGCAAACTGGAAGCGGAGCAGACGTGGCAGCACGGAAGGAGGAGCAGACGTGGCAGTACGGAAGGAGGAACATTTCCCCGCGAGGCGGCTGAGCGGGCTGCGCACAGGGCTGTGCCATCGCCGGCCTCGGAGGCTTCCACGGTCCGACCGGTCAAAACCCCGAGTAACTGGGTCTGATTTCACAGCTGGCTCTGCTTTCAAAGAGGCTGGACTAGAGATCTCCTGAGGTCCTTCCCAACCTCAATGATTCTGTGATTCCATGGTTCTGTAGTTAACTAAGCGCGAACCCTAAGCTGTAGAGAAATTAAATTGCTTTTTTCTTACCCCACCCCCCTGACGAACTAATTTTTTCTAATTATTTTTGAGTAATGACATGGTGCACTGTTTGGTAGTTCTGTCTTGTAAATAAAGCTACGTAACTTATGTTATTTGACTACACAAAATGTGATGTATAATAACTGGCGCAGTGAAGACAGCATGTAGATTTATTGCGGCTGTGCATATTTTTATATTGAAACTGTCCATGACACAAACCGGTTTAAGAAAGGAAGAAACCAAGTCAGTATACCATTGCACAGCTGCAAACAGGACCCGTTTCCTGCCTTTACATTTCCTGCATATTTACTAAAGCATTGTTTCATGCACTCGTCTTTCTCCCAATCTTAAGAGTAATAGAAACTGCAGGAGAAGAAACTCTGAAGTTCAATAGTTATAATCTTATCATAAATTGCATTATATGTTTTTAGATGGAGCTTTAATACTGTGCATATAGTCAATTCTGCGAAATCTCACATGGAGAAAACAATAAGTCATGTTATGGGGCAAGGGTTTGGATGTGGAGTCAGCAGACTCCCCATACATATTCTGTCAAATACAAGCGCCAGGTGACACGCACCTTTGGGGGCTTTAGGAAACCAGACAGAAATGATTCTACAAAGAACAGAGGCCGCAATCTCTTCCCATCCTATTTGTATTTTGTATTCCCCTGCCCTTCCTGCCTACCTGGCTAGGATTATCTATTTTGACTTCACTGATCTCATCCATCCCGGATAGAAGCTCACCCATCTTCCCCAGCGGCTGAAGATGTGGCCCGTGCTCACAGGACCCCTCCCTGCACTCCGCTGCTCTCTTGTCCCATAAGGGAGTTTTGATCACATTTGATGTAGCTCTTAGGCTTTCCAGATGAAATGAGAGAACAACCACCATCAGGGAAGCCAGAGGAAGAAGAGTTAAGGCAGACGCACCAAGAGCGGCTGTTTTTCTCTCCCTGGTTTGCGTCTTTCTGAAGGCAGCCAGGGTTGGCTCTGCTACCCTGCACGCTGACAGGACGAGTGGAAGCTGACGGCTGAATGCAGCAAAATAAGCACATTGCATACAGCTCTTATTTTTTATTAAATACAGTTTAAAGCCTGGTATTAAGGGTGCTGTTTCTTGTTTTTCTACAAATCCCGGATCGTTGAGGACAGGCTGCCAAGTTCATCCATCAACTCAGCCACCGAAATATTTGTGTTCTAAAAAATTTATACAGCACGAGCTCTCCACAACCCGCAACCGCGGGGACTTTTATTTTTAAATTCTAGTGCCCCACTCCAGCTCAACCTCTCTCTAAAAAGGATAGGACGGCATTTGAGAAAAACAAGCGTGCCTGCTGTGGACTACGTGGCTTGGACAGAGGGGCACGTCCTGCAGGACGGGGTCCTGGAGGCTGAGGGGCGGCAATTTTAAGCAAGTGTTTTGCTGTGACCAAGATAGAGCTACAGTTTTCCTCGGGGAAATCTCATTTTCTGTTACCACGAGTCAAAATGTTTTACAATGAACTCTGACTTCTCAGGAAGAGAATTTTAGGCAACGAAATGCTTCATTCTACAGTAAACACACACCTTCGACTTTTGTTTTCATAGAGCCAGAACAATTCAGGTCAGAAGCAACCTTGGGAGGTTATCTCAGCCAAGCTCTTGCCCAAAGCAAGTTTTATATTCAATAAGCAAGTATAGGCTGTGTATAATGATTATGCCGGAACTTAATTAGCCTGAAAAAGATAGCTTCCTAACCTCTGTCCAGTTCTCCTTAGCGCACGAGGGTGACATACGGTTTGAAGTGTACAAGAATACAGCCCGCGTTGTGGAACAAAAATAGATCCGACACCAATGTCATCAGGCATGAAACAGAACAGGGGAGCCGAAAAGGTGAAGCTGAAGTTCGCACATGAAGCAATATAGACAATTTGTATTGGAAATCTCCCTTCACGATGAGTTTCTCTTTCCGAAATAATTCAACGTTTTTAAGAACCGTAAAGGTGAGAAAACACTGATATAACATTAAAAAGTGATTATCAGCAGCGTATTAAGTAAACATCCATCAAAATGTATTTCCAATGCATTAAATAATAAATGCATTTGTATAGTAAGAAACAGCCCTGCCCACAGTGCCATCTCAGCTGTACTAGTCTGGAGCTCTTAGAGCCATTTACAGGCATGTAAACCTAAGCTGCTGCGTGGACCTTCTGAACGGCCACACTGGATAACATTTGACACACAAGAAACCTGCGGAAGATAAGAATGACATCATTGTCACTAAGACACCAAAGCAATGCAGTCACTCCTCTCCAAATTCAGGTAATTTTTCCCATTAAATCATGGAAGTGCTCACTGACACCAAAACTCTCTGCAAATCTCAAGGCAGGGCATCTTACTCTTCTTATTCCAGTAAAAGGCAATACAGGACAATGTGCAGGCAATACTGCATTTGGTATGGATATGAATGGTATGTTATTCTTGCAACAAACAAATCACCAGCTTCATTAAACTTGTAACAGTATTATTCCTAGCATGTGGTAGCAAAGTCGTTAGCTATGCATGACAGCCTAACTTGGTAAAGGAAGCCATATGTGGAAGTTTAATTGTTATTTGTTTATTAAGCTAGCTGTAAAATTGTTAATTATATACTAATACAATGCTAAAAAATCTCCAATAATTACTTAAATATGGTGGTTGATTTCTATAATGAACCAATGTCACACATCCTAAGCAAATATTCTCATATCCTGGAGTAAGTGAAGCCTTTAGCATTTTTCAGCAGGTCAGTCTCTGTGAGACTGAGGACCAAGCAAACGGCATATGCATCAACATCATCAGAATCAGTAGTTGAACCATTCTAAGAAAACCTTCTGAAAGCAGATTTGTACATGCTGAAATACAGACTGATGGGACAGACAACGAACGCAATTACTTCAGAGAGGCTGAAAAGTTTGAGTGAATTCCCAAGCTGATACACAGTGAGCACTCTGAGTGCCATACAGAAAACAGTTTCACGGCAGCTGATTCCTCCAACACAATCTAGGGTTAGCAGATTTTTGCAGTTGCCCCTTGCAGAGATAAAGGCCATAAAGAAATGGTCAAAAGCTCGTAAAGAAAACAACTTCAAGTGAGACTTCCTGTTTGGTCAAGTACACAATGCTCAGCCCAGTTTCCTCAGCCCGTGTGAAGAGAACTGATTCTCAACACAAGCAAAATACACCATTTTGTGCATATCAAAAGCTTCCTAGGCCAGAGATAATCAACGTATACTACAGCTATGTGAATCGTAGCTCTCACCTAGAGAGCAGCCTTGCAAAGTGCAAAAGCAAGGCGGGGGCAACAGTGCAATAAGAAGCCTAATGCAGAGCATCCATATTGCTGTGTATCATCTTCTAGGGAAAAATACGCGCGGTCTTTGTGCAAAGAGAGCGTTGAAACTGATTGACCATGAGCGGACCCACTAGCGTGCCTGCTGGACCGGGGGACATCCGCACATCGCCCAAAAACATTTATGTCTCCAGATCGTGCCCAGATGAGACTTTTCTCTTTAAAAATGAAAGCAGCAGGGGAAGCCCAGTTATACCATTGCAGCAGCAAAGAATAATTTTCATAAACAGACAAAAGTTGTAATTAGTTTAAACCTTCCTTGTCTGTTTGTGTAGTATCTTTGAGCAGATGGCTTTGGCAAAGAGCTACGATTTGCACGCCCACTTGCATTTTGCAGTGATAAAATAAAGATGAAAGACATATCGGAGGTCATCCAGCCCAGCGCCCTAGCAGTGCAGGATTGATCCCTGCAGCATGTAAACCAGCAGCCAGCTATTTGCCATCTGATGCACACAGTGATTTAAACAGAAGGGATCCATAGGGAAGATCGCTAGGCATATAGAGAGCGGTGTGAGATGCATAAGAAATCAGAAAAGTTTACATTTGTAAAAGAAACAATATTTACTGCAGCATTAGCCTCCTGGAGAGTCAAGAGTCACGAGAGAGCAGGGCTGCAGCTACAAGAATTAAATGCTTTGCAACACGGGGATTTAACACATCTCACAGTAAATCATCAGTCTCAGCGTCAGTACAGCAGTGGCATTGCTGCTGCTGCTTCGAGTATTTGTGAAGAAACGGCAAGGGAACTGCGGTTTATCCTTGCCGAGTCAGAATTGGTGCAACCACAGTTAACTGCACAGCGCTCATGCAGCCTCCTTGATCCTGAAACACAGGCAGCTGCTAATGCTTTCACACGCGGATTATAAGGAATGCGCATAATGGTCACTGCTCCAGATATTTCTAGAAAAAGTTACCTTTTTTTACCGTTATTCACCACTATAGTCTGCTCTGTTTTCATTACTAAATTTCCTTCTTTTCATGTTGTTTGTTTCCGACTATTGGCTATGGTCAAAACCACATTGAAATGATGATTTACGCTGTCCCTTCCATAAGGATTTAGATCGTCCCTTTCCTTTTTGCATTTAAATACAAAGCCATTCTGCAGGCCTTTTACAAATGCAACATAACTCATAAGCAGCAGTTTCATTCGCTATAAAAAGCATCACTTCCTGTAAAGAACAGCTCTGCCAAACAAAGGCAAAGCGTCATAACTCCACACTGCGCGTGCATCCGCACGCGTGAAGGTCTTCAGTGTATTTTAGTTATGTATACACTAAAAAAATCCATCTGATTTTCTCTCTCAGATCTGTACTTAGCATCTAAATATTCTAATTATTATTTGAATGATGATAAGTGAACAGCCCCAGTAGCCTATTGATGAGTGCTTATCTCATCTCTAACTCTCATTTGTGCACTTGTAAAGCCCCTTTTGAGCTTCTATTTCAGCATTTTCCTAAAAATAATGGGAGCTATAATTAGAGCCTAGTCGTAACAAGACTCAACAAACAACAGTCAAAAGAGCCACCAACAGCTAAAATACAGAAGAGGAGGAACATCAAGGCCGTATGTCAGCGAGAACTCTCTATAAATCAGAGCAGCAGTGTTCAGACCTCTAGTGAACGTGTACATCAGCAATGCACAGGTTAGATCGGCTGATTAGATAAACATGTCGATGATTACTTGTGCATAAAGAAATAGCACAGAAAAGACCATGGGCTGCATCAGTTTTTTTCCTAGAAGTAAAATAGTATGTAAAGCAGCACCAAGCCCCGCCGACCGTCAAGAGGGAAGTGATGACGGCAACAGGCACTCCTCATTCTGCCTTCTCCAGCCCTTTGATACTAACAAAAACAAAACACTAGTAAAAATTTAATAACGGAATTTCTCCAATAAGGATGTAATTGCAGAAATCATGCCGCGCATCGACACCTTGAGTACAACAAAAATTGCCCCAAAAGTGGAGGTTTTGGCTGGTTTTATCAACTAAGTAGGCAACACCAGTGGTGATACGGGTCTGCATAAGTTCAGGGCTACTGAAAAACCCTAACTTGTTTGGCATTTTACTCAAGTAAGGGAAACAGTCGCAGGAGGACTAATACTCATTATTAAATGATTTAATCCTTTGCATTTATTCAGAATCTTCCTTGTGAGCATTTGAAAGATCTTATAGATATTGACTTATCTGACGATGCTCTACAATGTAGAAATGCTTTTATATGGCTGCTTCATGACAGGCAAACCTGCTCAGATTGCATATGGGATGGTATTTGAAAACTATAGTCAAGTAGATACAGTCTTGCCCATATTTATGCATTATTGCTTCCTGTTTGCTGCTGGCAAAAACAAACAAACAAAAACACGATTTAAGAACCCCCAAATTATATTGGATATATTTAACCCTTCTGAAATATAGCCCTGCTCTGAAACAGAGTGGTGGGAGAGGGATGAGACTATCAAGTATTGTAGTGACATTATTGTAGGAGTTCCATTAATGCAATAAGCAAAGGGGCAGGATCAAATCCTGCGTGCAGCAGCAGAACGAGGAGAGGTGAGACAGCAGAGCGATGAACGGAGCGGCGACCAGAGCAGAGCTACCAGCTGTACTCTGGGAAGCTTTTCCATAGTTCCAGTTCCTACGGAAAGCTGGTAGGGATGTGGCTGGCTCTGCAAAGAACATAGCTGGGGAAAACCTGTCTAGGGAGAAAGACAAGCAGTTTATACAACAACAGAAATACAATATTTCACGATAAATAAGAAGATCTCTTAGTGGCTCTTAGTGCCATGATCTAGTAAATGGGCTGAAGTTGGACCAAGGGTTGGACTTGATGATCTCTGAGGTCTTTTCCAACCTAGCCAATTGTGTGATTCTGTGATTGTTATAAAAATGCTTTGTATTGTCCCAATTTATGACAAGACTATCTTTACCAGAGCAGTGCTGAAATAGCCTTATTCCCGTTTGCTAAACATTCAGAATTTCAATTTGTATTAGAAACAAATGAAGAAACCCTAAAAAATCAGACACTAAATCACATAAATGAAACAGATTGATCTCTGTATAAGATCATGAGAATTGCAGTTGGAAACATACAACAGCCAAAAAGCTCTCCCTCAAAATACCAGCTTTAAGCAGGCTAAATTAGTTCTCTCCGGCTACTCAGAGAGATGGTCCATTAAAATCTGAGAGGTCACCGGCAGTGTCCCCTTAGCAGCTTTGCCTGTGCTACACCTGAGCGAGCACATAAAACAAGGACAGTGGTTTCCCACCGTGCTGCTCTTCCCGGCTTCAGAAGCACAAACAAGGCTCCTCACTCCCGAGGATAAAAAAGGGACGTGATACGGAGCCGACAATAACGAAACTTATGAATAAAGAACAAAGGTTCTGTGAAAAACAGGCCTTGGGAATTAAAACGCAAGGCTCCCTTGGTGCGTTCAAGAGAAACGCAACGTCTTTTACCCTAAAAGAGCATCGCTTCCCTTTCCTACGGAGACCAAAGCTTCCGTTAGACTCTGTGAACAGGTGTTTTGGAAGGGTCAGACAACAAATGCTCATTTAAACATGAATGCAACAATATAGACGCTGAGAAAAGAGCCAGCTGATGAGCCGGTCTGATTTTGTATGTGTATTTAATAATAAAAATGAAAAAGCACCTTTTTGCGGTTTTCCCAGCAGTAAATGCCTTATCTATCACCTTAAATTTTTCTAAGGTTTTACTCCTTGAAATGAAAAATATTAAAATAGAACATGATCAGCGCAAAAAAAATAATACTAATCCTTTTTATAGTTTCATTTCTATTTGCACGAGAAATGGAAACTTGAAGCAAAGTGACCTTGGTTATAAGAAATGGGAAAGCAGTGCCAGAATTGACAGGCGCCACCATTAGTATTTCAGTGTGACAGGTGGGCAACGGGCCTGTCAGCACCGGGCGCCGCGCTGAGCTGCGGCCCCGCTCGCGCCCAGCGCCGGACGTTCCTCCCTGCAAAAGTAATTGCCATCAAAACAAAAAGTGCTTCAATAATACAGCCATCTAGAGATGAGAATCACTTTCTACGGCTGAGCTCAAACAGATGAAAACGCAATACATAGCTTTTTGTACTGTGTAAAAGCCAGGAAAAAAAGCCATTAGGTATAATTAAGTTGTGCAATAATTAAGTATTCAACTAGATGTCTAGTTCCTTGAAACTTCTTTTATAGCAAAATCTGTATTGAAAAAATGGTTATAGAAATGCTTCATATATGGACTTATTATTGTGTCCAGAACATTCATATTATAACAAGCAACATGTGAATCTATTCAAGTATTCATTCTATATGAACACCATGTAATTATATGATCAAATAATCATTCATATGTGCAAAAATTAACAGGTATTGAACAAAATAGGCTTGGACCAACGTTTCCATTAATAATATAATCAGAGTTTTATTACCATTATTAAGAAAAAGTAAGCTTGCAAGACCCGGTTAAATACCAGTTAACCCCAGTTTTTGCAATCAAGGCAAACCCACGAGTAACACAACAAAGCTCTGAAAATATCACTCTCATTTTGATATATGAAGTTCAGACAGCATTCCTGGCTTCATTTCCCAATTGTATGACCAATTCTAACAATTAAACGTGCCGATTCCCTACTCCAACATGGGTAGCCACAGACACTGTCCTGGTTTATGTAGTTTCCACAAAGGCACCATCACCTTAGTGTGAAATTAAATACAAAAGAAGAAACGCTGATAAATTGCTCACATCTGCTTGTGATCCAGTTTTTCTCCTTGTTTGTCCAATGCAAATAAACATTAAGAATCTTTTTCCAAATCTCTCAACATGAGCATTACCCAAGCGATTCCTTCCCACTTTACCTGGAGTAACATCATTGAAACCCAGTGCAGAATCCAAATTACACGAGTACAGTAGAAGACAACGATCACACTTGTTCTTTGTATCCCCCTGTTCATGTTCATTTCTTCTCACACAACCTTAGTAGCGATTACTATTTACAATGCTTCTTCCCAAGGTCTTTTATGACCCAGCAGAATCTCATGGTATTTCACATTGTATATTTCTATCTACATCACCAAGAAAAGAAAAAAAAATCTTCTTTTTAAGCATGAAGATCTGACACACCTCACACAGAGTGGTAAAATAATAGTAAGTTACAAACCTAGTAGTGCAGCTGTTTAGTAAGAACAGATTAATTCCTTATAGCTCTTTCATCTTGAAGCCAAGGTTTATATCTGCCGTCACAATTTGCTATCAGATTCCTAGGTACATGCGATCCCATTTCACATCCAGGCATCATTCATCAGCTAAAAACTTGATACAGGTCAAATATAGAGGAGACAAGAGTGCCCTAGAAGGTAATACCCCATTCTTCTTTTGCAACAGAGGAAATCATGGACTATCCCACTCTCGAACTCCAACAGGGGAAAAATAAACAGTTTCTTAGTTAAAGAGCTATGTTGATAAATCACGTCTGTGCTTATGGCTTTGCTATGTAGTAAAAGGTTTCTCCAGCAACCATGAGTCGGGATGGCCTAACAGCAACTGTTAAAAGAGATGGAACAAACACTTCGGATTCGCCGTGCTGGTGTAGTCCGAGCCGGCTGCCGGCCTGCTTCAGCGCCAAGTGGAGACGGGCACCTCCGGGGTGCCCCACTCCTCCTGCCCTGGTCATGCTCCAGATTAAATCCCATATCCCAGAGTCCGGTTGCCTTCAGTGACCCTGAAAAACTGGCATTTTCTTTGGAAGTGACTGTTCCTTTCCACTGGCTCCGCTGGTGTACAGAAGACTCACTAAGACATCTAATTTAAAGCAATGCAAGACAAACCCCATCCCACACATAATCCAACAGACCATTCAGATTGATTCACTAGTTCATTCTTTTGATCAAGTTGATGCTTTCATTATACTGAAAAATCTCGAGAGAGATACAAAACCAAACTGGAGCCGTTTGGGGATAGAAATGAATCGGGTCTGGCTACATTGACTCTGGTAGTGAACTTGCTGACTGTCCTCAGCAGGTTCTGCATGGAGCTACTTCATAATCTCCCATTTAGGTGGAAATTGAAGATTAAAAGTAAAATTCACCTTTCCACCTGCAAAATGTTGTCTGAAAGATTACCCACTGTACAGATACACAGCCTCATGCTCCGGTGAATAAATCAGAGCATTGTTTTAAGGCAGAAAAATAAAAGTAGAGCAACACTGTTTCAGCTTTCTCTCCTTTTATCATTGCTTTCACAAAAGCCAGAAGGACTATTTTATTCCACGAAGGATTAAAAAAATAGGTCATAGATAAATCCAAGGCAAAGCCATTTAAATAAAGATTTGATAAAAGACTTTGAGCATCTAGTAGAAAGTATATACGGAAAAGCATCTAACGATAAGACCTGAGCATTCTGAGACACTTTCCAATACTTGGCCTTCATTTCAGGAATGCACTGTGTGAAGGGTTTATCATGGCACAGTGGGCAGAAGAACACCCAAGTCCGTCTGACCTCACTTACCTTTAGACACCTGCTGCTCTTGGCTCCTTTGACATCTTCTCCCTTCCCTCCTCACTGGATTATAATATTCCTGATCTCATTTCCTTCTTATAATTGCTGAGCACACATACAGTTTAATATATGAACTTGTACCCTTCATATTGTCAGAAGAACTATCGGAATACTCACGCTAAACCCTTGTACATTTTACCTTATTTCACTGAAGGATTACATATCTGTCCGACTCACTTATAAAACATGTCTTTTAATGATGTACTTTTAGAAAAGTCTAATTAAAATTCAATACATAAAAGTGTGCAAGGTTGATAACCCCCAGAACTCAGCAGACCCTAGTTAACATTCTAATGCATCCTCCATTCGGAGAGAGACACTGAGACTTTTCCACCTCGTGGCAGACACTAATGACACTTGCAAATATGACTAATGTCTTCATTGGTGAAAAATTAATGCACCACAATAATTTTTCTACCTGGGGTTAATGAACATGTCAGATGCTGAAAATGAGTTGTTTGAAAGTAAATTACTACAATCTATATTTAGAAGACTCTGCTCTACGGTGTGTTTGATGTCCTCTGCTTACTTTTGCCACAAATTTCACTGTTTGCCCAGTTGAGAATACACTACGCCGACTTTTCTGTTGGTACAAGGGAACATTTTCCTTCTCCTAGAATGCTCCTTTTTTTCATGGGGAGAAGTCCAACCTGACTCTGTGTGCCACAGGCAAGCCATGAATATTGGATGACTCTGCGCCAGCCACAGGAGCAAGCTGGAGCCCATGAAAACCAGCTCGTCTCTGCTGCAGGTATCCTCGGAGCGGTGTCTCAGCAGGCGTTTTGGAACACCCCCATACCCACTTCACAGCCTGTCTTTCATCTGAAGACAAGGGAATAGTTTCACAATTCAGATCCCTTCCTCCCCCGGCTCCCCTTTTCCCCACCGAAGCTACGTGAACACCGCGTGCAGCTGTGTGAACGGAAAAGAGCTTCAATAAACAGCCACACCAGCGAGAAAGGAGCTGTTTCAGAAGCAGAGACGCACTTTTAGTCACTACAGAATGTTTAAAACTGTGTTCCTTCCAGAGTACTTGGGGTTTAAGTTGCCCTGGGGGAACTGGTGCAAACTGGTAACTGGGAATTAGTAACAAGTTTGAAATACGGTTCTTATTCCTTTTGTCAGAACCATCCTTCCCTTTCAACTGCCATCATTTCTTCAGAAAATATGCAAATGCATTCATCCTCCAAACGCCTTTTCCAACAGAACACACAACTCCAACCCCACATTTAGCACAGCAAGCGTAACTCCACAACATTGATTTCAAAATGTGCAATCAGAGGGAAAAAGAGTCCAGAGGAGCGTGTCTGGCCTTCATTCAGCTTTCAGCTCTAGTTTGTGGTCGGTTTAAGGCACTGATACTCCTAATCAGAATTTAAAGGCTTTAAATCATGGCGGATCCATTATGTTCCTTCACCACCCATCCCAAAGGCTAGGTCTGGCTTTCCACTGGCAAAACTCGTGCACACCATTTACTTTGGACATCTTGCCGACTTTATTTCTATCCATAAGATATTTCTAACAGGCTTTAAAAGCTTTCTGATATTAGACACCTTTACCTGTGTGAGCAGTTATACACCATGACTTTGTTACTCCTGTAAATACCAAGGATTATTAAACCTAATGTATGATCTCTCTAAACACACTCAGAAGCAAAACAAGCTTCTGTCTCTAAAGAAGCAGCACAGAGCATTTCACACGCTTTCAGGTTTCAGAACAGTTTTCTACCTGTATGCAGGTTTCACTGGAACTGCAATGGAGTGCAACTGCCCATACATTCAGTGCATGGAGTGCAACTGCCCATACATTCAGTGCTTGGGGTTGCATAAATATTCCATACCTCTGAATGTCCTGGGCACATACGGGTGTCTGGCAAGTCTGAGCAAGCACTATGCAATCGTAGTTAGTCCTTGGATTCAAATCCAGTTGTCAACACCTGGAACTGAGAGATCAATCCAGCCAACTTGTGAGAATTATCAGTTCACCATATTACAGGAAAGCTGCTGGAATTTAGGTCTCACAGGCTACTGAATTAACAACTTTGCAGACGAAAAGACTTTTACTATTTCTCCAGATTTCTACGGGTTAGAGATTTTTGCTATTAACCTTTTTTTCCCCTCAATTCCATACCCACGTTCTGAGCAATGATTGCTTTCCCTCACTTCTTGTTTCCCGCAGTACTTTGAGCTAGGATAGCAAACACACAAAAGAACTTTACCATTCTTAAATAAGCTGTCTACCCACTAAAATTTTGTCACTCCATTTTGACAGATCAAGTAATAATTTTATCTACCATGGGAGAGTATAAACTGTACCAATACAGGAATCATAGTGGGCGTATAAGCTGTAACCATCAGAAATGACACTTTTTATTCGCTTTGAAAATCCTCCTGATTTATTACATTTACTTAGAGAGTGTCACAGCTTATTTTTACCAGACACATTTTTTTGGTTAACGTTCCATCAAGTGAGCTCCTGTGTGACGCAGAGCAAACCGATAGGAAATGGTGACACCCTCACCCAAGCTGTCACCATTCAAAATGATTTCTTCTGCTCAGGTTGTTTTCATTTAGTAAAATAATTTGATTTTTCTATGTCTACCCACATTCTATTCACAGGAGGCAAAGGAAGCTCAAAACAATGTCTTCTGCGTTTAATATGCAAGGAGAATGCTTAATAGAATCATTTGCAGGATAATTAAAAGTCTGCTGATACATCTTAAGAAAGTGTGAAACAAAGTACAAAATGAATAGAGCCAAATGGCAATTGCTTATTTCTGTAGAATAAGTGCTAAGTCAAAGAGGTCATAATTGCTGTTTTGCATAAGGAAAACAGTTAACAGGGTTTTACAGCTATATTTTCTGCAGTAAAAGTAACGCTGACTGTTTCCATACAGAAGTTCGTTGAATATCACAGATGAAAAGGTTACAGGCTATTGCTGCTGGGGCTGCCTGCGATACCAAGGAAAACAAGCCCACAAATTCATCTAGGACTGCAGAATGGCTTGAGCTGAAGTCAGGCCCTGATTCCACGTATTGACATATTCCTCAAAAAAACCCCCTGACTTTTGCCAGCAAACCAAAACACATCTACCGCACTCGTACACACGACACCCATCAGAACGCTAATGCGGGATAATTAATAAACGGCTGCACCATGCTCCCCGAGCCCCATCCCCACACTCTACAAGCCTCAATGCTCCAAATCATTGATCGAAAGGAAATTTTCCCAAGTATTCACCTTCTGGGGCAGATACGTAAGTCCTGTTATGAGTTATGGGGATCGTGTGTGCTCCCCGAGGACAGAGCATGGCCACCAGCTGTGCCAGTTACCCTGGTTCTATTCATCTCTCATGAAGTGCATAGCCCCTTATCTGGCTTTTTTATGACTACAAATTAGTTCTTAATTACCGCCAGTCATTGTAATTCCAGAGCAACTGCTAGCTCAAGCATTGACCCATTTTAGTGAATCACAAGCAAAGTAGGCAGCACAGATTCCTTTATTCCCCAAACAATAAAAAAAGGAAAAAATACTTAAAAGCTGGCATCACTGTCCCACTCCTGCCTACTGTTTAGACATTATCACAAATAAATCCAAGGATATTCAAGTTAAGAATCCCACTATAGGTCAAACACACTCTGTTAGTTCCATGCGACAGTAACCTATTGCTTCGGTGACCTTACCCGTGCCTGCTTTCCGCTGGAGGGAGAAGAGCGTTACCCCACAGCCCCTCATTACCTGTATTTGGAGTGTAAGCATTGTAGGGATCTCTATTCAGAGGCACAAAAACTTATGCCTGACTTGAATCCTTAATGCCATTGCTGTGATTTCAGTAACACTGAGCAAGATACAAAACTACAAGATACAAAATCTACCAGTAGGAATCTTACGTATCACATTGTTCTTACGGTGGATTTGGTGCGTGTGCAGCTATCTGTCATCACCACAGACTCGTTCATCCAGTTGTGACACTGATTTGCAAGCTAGATAAACCCGGTGAAAAACAACAGGATGAGCTCAATCAGCATTTCATTTGCTCACATCCTATTGTTAGCGGAGCAAAAACTTCAAGAGCACGGTGTAAAGCGGCGTTTTTCCTCAGCTCCAGCAGCCCTGGTGTGCCAGACTGAGCATGGACGTTCAAGTCAGCACTTCTTCATTTCCAGCCTACGTGTTCTGTGTTATGTCTCTCCCCACAAGGCTCTGCTTTCCTGGCAGCAGGGGGCTGGACTAGATGATCTTTTGGGGTCCCTTCCAATCCCAACCATACTGTGATACTGTGTGTGGTACTTACACTCCTAATACCCCACCAGGGCCATGTGTCTGGTGGCGGGTTCATGTTCTCCGGGGGGCACGGCGTGTCCAGCCCTCCTGGAGGAGACGTCACCATGGGGCTACGCTGACTCCCGTGGGTCCCTCCACTTGGCGTGCACTGCCCCACCTCTGGAAATGGGGCAGCCTGCTCCCCTAATTCCACCAGCTCCAGTGACTGCCATAAAGGTCAAGGCAGAGAGAGAGGGGTGAGGGCATGGCCGCCCCCCCGCCTGCCTCGCTGTCCCCGAGCCCCGGGGAGCAGCGCCAGCGCCGCCTCTGCCGTGCTCTCCAGCGCAAGGGCAGAGGAAGCTCCTCGCATCCCCACCAAAGAGCAAACTTGTCAGAGGAAGCCCCGAGCGAGTATCAGAATTCAGCTGCCAGAACTAGAAAGACCAAGAGACAGCCGCACCCCCAGTGTCTGTCATGCTGGGAAGTGAGAGAAATGTAACACATCCACTTGGAGCGCTGACAGACACTGAATAGGAGCTGATGCTTTTCCTGCCTGAGAGGTAACAGAGAGATCAAAAAAGCTCATGCACTCGTATTATACCTCTTGCACTAACCTGGGACTAATGTAATATCCCACACCGAGCAAACGACGCGTTAGCTTCTTTAGCAAACACGTGGGGATCCATTTTGCTTATTTTAAATCAAAAACACTGAAAGAGCTTTCACAATGAATAAAGAGAGAACGACCCAGCCTAACTGTAACATGCCAGGACCTTTTTCACCACCAGTTTTCAAGTTGTTCTTCCTTATTCTTCTGCTTCTGGGCTAATTAGCTATACACCAAACATACTGCTAGTGTGATACAAATAACTAATTGAACACGCTCACAGGCTAGAACATTAATCGTAACAATATATTACGCTTACTGCTGCCTGTCTCTTTTAGCCGATATGAATCCCAGCTTTGCAAACATGTACACGTGTTTCCTGCCATAACAGTATTTACTATTGCCATGGGGTAACGTTGGGACAGCTGCAGGGAAAGCCGCCTTTCTCACACCACGATGGGAGCTCCCCATTTCCTTGTGTTCACCCACATCCCTCAGAAAACAAACCACTCACTCGTCTGCTTTTTCACCGGGGGGTCTCTGAAGAGGCAGAGTCTGAGTTGGCAAAAAGAGCGGGAGAAAGAAGGGGTGGGCAGAGCAAGAACAAAGTGCACTGGATGCAACATGAAGCGGATTTTGGGGTTCCAGGGCTGGCGAGCACGCAGGTATGGTTCTCAGCAAGCCCAAGGTGATTCCTTACAGAGATTAGTAAGGTTTACCCCGAGCACGGGAAATGTTCTGAGAATTTATCACTTGATGCCTACAGCGCTGCAAACACAGCACGTTACGGTAGCATTAAGTATTATTAGTTTGCTTACCTGCAGCTCCTGTACCTACCAGATGGCACCCAGTTTCTCTTTTAAAATCACACAAAAAAATACCTTATTTGTTAGAAGCCATTGTAGTGCTTTCTTGGTGCATAAAATATGAAAATGGCCATTCTAAAGAAAATATTGATGCTTGAGGAAAACTCCTTTTTTTTGCATTAGGGGTGTCAGACACGGTATGCACACAGCATATAGGAAGAGAACAACCCACAGCATTCACTCGACTGAACAAGACCTTTGAGGCCGATTAAAATACACACGCATAAGAGAAAGAAAATCAAGAGCTAACATACGTTGCCAATGGCTGTGGGCTTTTCATACTTTTAGAAAGAAAATTGTGCCATAGATACACAGCCATTTAATAGGTACAACATTTAAATTATTTGTGCAGTTAGCTTTATGTGCAGTGTGTGGATAAAGTGCTTTTAAAATACGACGGTTGATTTTCAGTTGTCGTATCATCTCTCTTTGGCTGGAAAAAGAAGAGTTTTACGACACCTTTTTTGGCAGGTAGATTTAACACCTTGGAGCACCGAAGTTCACTCATTAGCATAAGCTTTTATTACAAGTCGTAATATCTTCTTTATTTCAACTGTTACGGATAAGGCCCTCCAGATACCTTCTCCCATCAGCGGTAGATGGAAATATCTGCCATTTGACTTGAGTATACAAAGCACATATTTGGAACCTTAAACACAAGCATCCTCGTATTTTAAGGACTATCACTAACAAAGCAGCACGTTCAAGTCAAACTGTGTCAAATATATTTTTTAAAAAGACCCTAAGCCACAAAAACACATAAATCAATGAGGAAAAAATGCTATTTTTAAAATATTTTTAAATGTATGTAAGTTTGAAGTAGCATCTAGATGACAGTAAAATTTCGTTGGTACAAAACCGATGTTACAAGAGGAGAAAGTCTCTTTGATTTCACAGTTCTTATTTCCAGTCTCTTTTGCTTGTTCCTGTGATTAGTATACTATAGTTTTCCTTTGTTTGATACTTTATTGTTATCATTTATTCTGTCTCCTTTATAGGGTGGGATATTTTTACAACAATTCCTTATACAGATGTGATTATTGTGACCAGAAGTACCTGTGCTGCAGCCATGCCAAGCAGCCTGAACCATGGCTTGGGATCCTCTCATGGCAGACCACCTTCTAATAAAAGGATTATTCTAGTTTTAAAGAATTTCAAACCCCATATCCTCCCCATGGTCATGAAATCACTTTCTTCCTCCTGAAAATTCCTGAAGAGCTTTTCAAAGGAGAAACTGCTTGGACAGCACAATTGCTCTTTATCCAAGCCCAGGTCTCACTGTGCAATTCGTACAGACGTGTTTTGGGGTGCTGTGCAGGTCTTTACCATTTAATCTTCCTGTACTCCCACGGCAAGAACACCTGAAACAGCAGAATTGTGAGAGAACCTAACAAAACCCAACAATTTAACAAACAGGATGGCACTTCATACTTCACTTCTACTGGGGGGAAAAAGGCACAGACAAGAGGACAAGTTAATGATAGAACATCAGCCTTCACTGCGGATTTTCCAGCTTTTGAAAGATTGCTCACCTTAACCATATTATGTAACACAAGGATTGTTTTAATGTTTTATTTAAAAGCAAAACAGTTGTATGTCAGATGGCTTGTATGTATTTTCCAGCTATATTACTCTAAAATATACCTGTCCCTCTAAATATTGCTCTTGCATCTTTCAGTTTCGAACAGCACCATCACCACCAGTACAAAGAACTGAACAGCGGGATGTGCTCTGCAGGATCCCTACACTGAAAACTGAGATACACCCTGCGGGCAAACGGGCGTCCAGAGCACTGGGGAATGCCGAGGACAAGCGGGGCCACCGCTGCTGAAGGCTGCCCAAGTCTTCAACGGTTGGGGTGGCTTTGGTCTGTGTACCGGTCCCCCCAGATGGGTGCAAGTAGAGCCCAAAGGAGACTCACAAGGCAGAAGACGGACAGTGCACACTGCACGGGTACCGTTCCCGATCCGTATTTCACTCCTAAACATCTATGGACAGGAGCCCAAAAGAACCATGTTCCTCCTTCTATAGGATAGTGCAGGCTTAGCGAGTAATAACAGACTTCAGAAGCTACGGGGGGATTCCTAAACAAACTAGGCAAATAATTATGAAAGGAAAAGGATTCCCTGTAGCACAGGCCATTAAACACAGAGAAGAAAGAATGGGACATGCCCAGTGGGTTTTCCCCAGGAACCCAGCTGCTGGGAAGAGGATTCCCATTTCTTAGGAGCAGAAACCACATCGTACGCCACCTTTAACTCAGTTACCAGTGTTAAAACACAGAATGCGCACTGTGGCTTTTTCCTCTGATCAACTCTGTCCTTTGGAGGAAGAAAAACCAGATTTTTCAGGATATTATGCTAAACCATTACAATCATTAAATACAGTCTACATGGATTTTTTTTTTAATAATATCTGTACTAGATAAATACAAGAACAAATATACATTTTTATTGAGATTTTCCATTTTTTTTCCTCCTTTTGAGATATAAAAACTAAAGACACTTTGTTCATTCAACTGGTGTGTTCCATTTTCATGGCATTTGGTAAACTTCAGCCATATCAGCCTGGTGCAATTTCACTCTGATTAACACTAGTCTTTAATACATTCCTTGTTCTTTACTACCATCACGTATATTCTGCAGGTTATTATTTTTATGAAAATAAGATACAAACAAGAGAGACCAGTATAAAGGCTTCATAGAAGTAGATGGCATTTCAAGAGAAAGCAGAGAAACCTACATGAAGGTCCCACTAAAAACAATGAGAAGTGAGTACTGTGTTTTCCAAAATAGACTTTGTTCTCTGGTAAAAAATGAGGATTCTAGGATCATGCCTTCCATTTGCCAAAGAAGGAAGAATTTAGGAAGTTTTCTAGGATTTTCTCTAAACTACGTTTACATGCTGCTGTGCTGATAGCAAGCACAAGGAAATATGCTTTCCTATATTTCAGAACTTAAGCCCCACTCATAAAAGTTAGGTGCTTAGGAACCAATTAACTAAGTTTGCCTTAGCTAGTGATGGAGCACAAGTGAGACAAGAGTCACCTGTGGTCCCAGTTTGCTCTCATATTTCTCATTAATAGTTGTTTCTCATTAACAGTTGTCAGGACCAGAAAAATACTCTGGAAATACAATCACCCCACCCCTTTCAGGAAGACGTGAGAACCCATTTTGCAGGTGAAGTCAGAGCACCGGGCAGTTCAGGAACAACCACCAGCAGTGTATCATGTATTATGGGGGCTGCCTTGCCTCTCAGAGCAAACTCCTAAGTAATTACATATGAAAAAATCACAAATTATTTTTGTGCTGTATGCAGTTTATGCATGAAAGAAATCACCATAGATGAGTAACTTGGGAGTAACTTCTACATCTTCTGATTTCCTGATCTGCTGAGTTGATGCCATGTGAACAGGTTGTACTTGGGAGCGTTTATGTTTAATTTTCATCAGAGGCAGAGAAGGAGGAAAGTGAGCAAACAGACCTATTCAAGGCATCCACGTGGCATCCTCTTTCACCCATTTTTGGAAGAGGTTAATCATGTCCCATACAGCAAAATGAGGTTTCCAGATTTTTGAGTTGAGAGTCTTTTGGCCCTCACCATCCACGGAGCCGAACCCCAGCAGTCCTACTTGCCACCATGTCTCCATTACTACAGCCTCCAGATGAGAAGGGATTCTGCTCTAGCATGGAACAAAAGATCATGAAATACGTACTCACAGCACAGCAAAAATGGCTTTGGTAATAAAAATCTATCTTCTTTTTTTCTTTGAGGGCCACTGCATAGACAATCCATCATTAGTGACTCACAGCCAGCCACCAGCTGTGAATTGAGCTGATGAATAAATCAGCCTATCTAGATAAAGACCTAGAATTCTGGGTGTGCAAGTGTGCAAGAGAGGTCCCAAACAATGACACTTTTTCTGTTTCTCTGGTTCAAATGGATTTCTATCATGGACAAGTCCATTCCTTGAATGTCCATTTGGATTCTTTGTGTAGTTATTTGAACATTCACTTGAACTTAATTATTATTTGACCATTAATTTGGGACCTGATGGAAATACTGCTCCTTTGTATAACCCAAGAATAGCAATGCATCTTCCAGGTATTTGAAGTGTGAGACATCCATTGCTAAATGCATTGCTTTCATAGCTGAACTGCTTCTTCACAAGAGGAGCAGGAACTCGGCATATTCTTGCCTTTGTAAATTGGGCATATAGCGTTATTTGTTACCCCTTGATTAATCTGTCTTCAAATTAACAGCAAAGCTGCACAAATACTTGTGGTCTGGCCTACAGTACCTTCACAGGTTTCTCCAAATCTTTTACCTGATGATGACACAGCAACATTTCTTGTGCTTTGTGATGGATGCATCCCTTTGGATACACCACCAATTTTACAGTGGAGACTGTTTTCTAGCTGTCTTGGAACCTTTCTGACTTTTTCTAACAGAAGCATACTGAAGTTTTTCCATCTTTTCTGACCAGTTTTCTGCTACAATATGTGGGGTAACAAAGACGTTGAAGGGAGTGGAGCATCTGCCGTGTGAGGAAAGGCTGAGGGAGCTGGGGCTCTGGAGCTGGAGAAGAGGAGACTGAGGGGGGACTCATTCATGGGGATCAATATGGAAAGGGGCAGTGTCAGGAGGATGGAGCCAGGCTCTTCTGGGTGACAACCAATGGTAGGACAAGGGGCAATGGGTACAAACTGGAACACAGGAGGTTCCACTTGAATTTGGGAAGAAACTTCTCCATGGTGAGGGTGTCAGAGCCTGGCCCAGGCTGCCCAGGGAGGTTGTGGAGTCTCCTTCTCTGCAGACATTCAAACCCGCCTGGACACCTTCCTGTGGAACCTCAGCTGGGTGTTCCTGCTCCATGGGGGGATTGCACTGGATGAGCTTTCCAGGGCCCTTCCAACCCCTGACACTCTGGGATTCTGTGATTCTGTGAACATTTCCTTCTGCTTTATGTCTGTGGTAAGCAGCTTTTGGGTTTGCCATGGGTTTTTTCCAATCCTTGTGCAGTATATGTTATATATAGAGCAAAACTTGATGGAATCATCACTTTTCATCAGTGCAGCCTTGATAAAACCTTAAGAGCTCTGCAAAGACCTTGTATAGACTAAAAACTCTCAGGAATGCTATTTGCCACCTTTCATAGTTCAAATATAGCAATATCTGATATATTCTCCAATGTCTCCTCGCTGTCTGCCACTGTAACTAATTGTTTTTAATGTGCTTTGTCTATGGTTGTGAAAGCAATCAGAGAGGTCAGAACAACAAGCACACACAGAAACAAACATGCTCCATCACAAGGCTCCCGTGGGATTCACAGACTATGTGAGAGCGTTGCCAGGGGGCATCAGTTCTCTGGTGTTTCCGTGTCCCCCCCAGAGCAAGACTGGGGGTGATCCTGCATCTGGACAGCATCCTGCTGAACCAAAAGCCTTCATGACCATACCCAGTGCTGCTGCCCCGGATTCTAACTACTGCCAAAGGAAAGACAGAGAACTCGTGCAAGAATCTGGGATCACAACATAAAAGCAAGGCCACTTTTCATAGCCCAGTACAGAAGAAGCCAGCAAAGCCATGTGCCCGTGCTGACAGCGTTTTTAAGGTAATGCTGCTGATTGACAATTCCTCGTGATTTGTGCAAACACATTACCTATGTTTTCTGCTTAGTCAATACCTCCTCCTTTTTCCATCATATTAATTAAAAAAATATTACAATATAAAAATCAGTATACAACTTGTGTTATAAATTTTTTTGTAAAATACTGAAGTTCCTTGTATTTCCTATAGCATCGCAATAAAATTACATCTGCGCTAAAACTGAGATTGCAGAGCAATGGCCAGGGCCGTGCTCTTCCGGATCACTTTTAGCCAAGCACTCATAATCCAGGTTTTTTACCAATCTAGCTATCACAAACAGTTGTTTTTGTGAAAGTGACATGAAACGGAGTGGAAGTGTGCTGTTGACATTTTAATCTACATAAACTAGCAGAGGATGGGCCCGGTGCGGAGCTGACATCTGCTATTTATGGTACAGAAAGAACTTGGTAGCACCTTTGCTGCCCCGTGGGAGACCTCTCCCCAGGCGAGCTGCAGTCAAACCCGCACCCCTGGCCGCCAGCAGCCCCTTCTGCAGGGCCAGGCCCCTCCTGGCTGCCCTCGCCACCTCCAGCGTGTAGCCTTCTTTAAAGGTTATTCAGCGCTATTACATCTCAAATGCCCCCGATTTCTTCCCCCTTGTTCTTACAGTTCCCAGTTCAACTTGAAACGGTATTAACACCTCCTAGCAGCGATACTGAGTTTTTGTTCCTCGCTGGCTATTGTACTTGGCAGTAATTTTACCTCAAAATCTTTTCAGAGCATCCTTGTCCTCCGCTGTTCCCTGGGTGTGCCATGGACCACGAAGATGGGCAAACCCAGCACATAATATATACAGATGCAACATCATCCTTAAAAATCAAATGCCTCTAAGAGATAATTCTCATCTGGACTGTTGCCACCATCAGGATATTTTCATTAATTTATCCCTTTTCTTTCTGCCTCTGCTTTCTCCTCATAAATATTTTTTTTTATTGCTAAAATTATCCTTTAAATTTATGCTGAGCAGTAAGACAGCGTGTTTATCGTAAATAATTTAACAACATAAAATATTTGATAAAAGTCACGGGGAAACAAGTTATTTACATAACTAAACTTGCTAACAGGTATGAAGTTGGCAATAATACTTGCTTTATCATCATAAAACTCGGTAGTTGCTGTCAGTGAGCAGGACTCCACTGTGCCAAGTGCTGTGCGCCAGGTGCTGTGCCAGCACCGAGCAGAACACCGCTCCCGCCCCAGCCAGCTCGCCATCTGCAAGACACGGGATCGGAGACAGATGGGGAGGGATCGGGGGTGACAAAATGATTGGGATCATTGTGGTAGGAGCAGAAGAACACCGCTGTTGACAGGTTTTAAATAGGCATCACAGAGCAGAGAGGGTTTAAGGAGATACAGTTCTCCTAAGCCACTGGAACATGTCAGCGACTTGCCCTTTAGGTCTAAATTTTAATCTGGAGGCTCCTTTTCCTCTCTCCAAACTCTCAGATCCTCTCTGAATAAAAATGTGCAAGAAAACACACAGAATCCCCACTATCTCTACTTGGAGAAGCTCCACTTGCTGGTAAATTTCCATAATGACATTTAAACACATATTTAAAGCTTCAGAAATATGTTAGAAGACTATAAAAAGTATACAAGAGTATGCATTTGTATGAGTCCAAGATTTATACCTATATCAGTGCTGTTAACAAAGGCATAGCTTCAAATTCAGACCCAAATCACTCTGGCAGAAGAAAAAGATTTGTGAAATGAGGGGGGAAAAAAAACGATGATGATGAAGGTTTAATGTGCTGCAGTATGCGCCAGCTCATCAGGCTGAACGTCACCCCAGCCCGCACTGCGCGGCTGCTGGAGACACCGAATATACCGGTGACAGGGACACTGCGCGTGGGCAAAACGGAGTTTACGATCTGTAGAGCATTAGAAAGCTAAACTGGCTGTTTGCATTAATTCTACTGGAAATCGGTGAGCTTACCTTCTTTTTATAAGTGCTCTAACACCAAGCCCAATGTCCCCGTAAGCTCCGACAGCCCAGCTGGCAGCTCAGGACCCACGCTCTGGCACACGCCCTGCGGGAATGGTGACAGCGGTGTCCCCAGGGCGTCCCCAGCCACATCCCAGCAGCCCGCGGGCTGCATTGGCCTGAGCCCCGGCCCAACGTGCCCCCCGGGCTGCTGACTGAGCTCCAGGAGCCGCCTCATTCTGCTGGACACCTTCGGGCTGACTTCTGCCTGCCTGCAGGCGCTTTGCTGCTGCTTGTCTTTGTACTACCCCCTATAATAAAGTGAGCATATTCAAGGTTTTCAACAAAGAAAGTGGTTACAGCTCCAACAAGTCAATATGTACAGGAAGGAGAGAAACACACCCCCTCATCTCTTCAAATTACCTAAATTCTAGTAAATTTGATAACTTGCCTTTATTATTGAAAGGCAAAACATATATCCTTTAAAAATTCACACTACTTGATAGAGTAGATTCTCAACAGTCAAAGCCCATCTCTTCCTTAAGTGGGTGCAATTTTAAGAGGAAAAGAAAGTAATATAAGTATTTAAATTAGCACTTGCATTTCAGCTCTGAGAAGCATCAAAGAAGAATAATTGTAAGTCCAGGGGTGCAGACTTTGCAGATGCAAACGAACTGTGGCTGTAGGGAGGAGTCTCCGTGTAGGCATCTTCACTTTCAGTCACAATGTATTTGCTAAATTAGACCATTCAGACATTACAAACAAATTGAGAACCAGAAACCCAATTTACATGCGTTTGTGTTTCTCCTGTCAGTCCAGGGCCCTCATCTTCTCCCAGTGTGCAACGCTGTCAGCAGAGATCATCCGGTGACATCAACAGCAACACTGAGCCCAGACTGAAGGATAACTTGAAAATATATGTAGGTTTTAGTTTTACTATTTGCCACAGCCTTCCCTAATTTCCATGCATCATTCCTGACTAAAACCTCTTTATGCAGTTGTATGTCACAGTTGCCTTTGACCAGGCAAAGACAAATCACTCACTATAGGTTGATAAACATACATTGCAATGCAACGTACTGCAGTGTCCAATCTCAGCCGTGGCCTCGGGTACCAATATTATAGCTATACACATTTTATCTCATTAAGCTGTAAGACAGAATTCCAGTGTTCTCTGTCAAAACGTGCAGCTGCTGCAGCCTCTTCTGCTTTACTCGTCCTCATCACTACCCCACTTTACTTAACAGTGGGAACATCTCAAACTTGTAAAAATACTTTGCTGTTGTCATAAGCTCCAGCGGTTTATATATTGCCTTCCAGTGCCTTTGCATGGCCCAGGCTTAACATAACGGCAAACGCTTCCAGCCATGTGTCGGCAGCACGTCAAACAGCAGCGACCGCAGGCAGCCAGGAGCCCCCCATGTTTAAAGGAATTCGCATAAAACTTCCCCCCTCCCCTCCGACGGATCAAAGAGCGCCCGGTTCTTGAAGCCATGACAAGAGGCAGAGCGCGTGGTGCTGCACACCAGGGCAAGAGCAGCTCTGCTCTCCGGGCACACCGCATCAACGAATGAAACGCGCACCAGAAACGCAACACGGCCCAGAGGCTGGACCAGAGGAGGAAGGATGGGAGAAGTTAGGACGAGAAAGAACGGAGCGTGACAAGAGCAAGAGGAGATGCAGAAGTCAAATAGACAATAGGTTCAGCTGGTATGACGTGCACAGTCAGACAAGAGGTGCAGCAGCCTTCCAAATGGCATCGAGCCTCAGAAATTAAATGGGGAATAAAAAGAAATTATTGGGGAAAAAAAAAAACACATGAAAAACACGAACAGAGAAGAACACAAGAGAAAAGAAAGCAAAGCTGCCTCAGATGTGAAGCAGTTCTTGAAACAAAAACCTCCCAACAGCATCAATCGGGGTGTCAATCTCTTATTTCATGTAACTACTGCTGCATTTATACAGTCCTAAAATTACATTGGGTCCTTTGAAGGCAACCGTGAGGTTGATGCGACCCCAGGTGAAAATGAGTGTGCCACCCTTGGCATAAATGCAAAATGGGGACAAATGGTGAGTAAAGAGGGCTTGAAGAGCAGGTCTCGGGTTGCCGCTGGCGCGGTTGCTGTGCCGAACGCAGCCGGAGGAAGGGAACAGCTGGCGCCTCCTCCGCACAGAACGTGCGCCCCTAAACCACCCCGCGGCGTGCGCCCGCCTGCAGCCACTGCCGCGCCACACGCGGGAGCAGATGCTCCGGTAGACACCGAAACGTTCCAGCAAACGAGAACGGACTTTAGAAGAAGACAATCAACAACCAGTGCCGTATTGTAATAGCAGCCATAGGCAAGAAAAGAATAAGAAGTAACTGTTCTTCATAAAGAAAAGTCTTTGATGATTTGTAGATACAAGAAAGAGATAGATTATACCTGCAGCAAACTATGTGACAAAAAGGAATTGTGCCCAGAGGAGCTGAATAAATATTTGCTCAATAACACACAATATGCATTTATATGTTTTAATTTTCAACAGCTCTTTTTAAATGCTTTTAATGTTTCAGTAGCTGAGCCCCAAAGCCCCAGCCTTTGGCAAGGAGCCTAGATGTGAAAGGATGGGTATTCTCAATGAAGATACCTTGGTCACCAATCTTAAGGATTAATTTCCTCAATTTGCCTCCAAGAATTGAATACATTTGGGTGGGCAATTTGAAGACTGTTTAATTTCATCCCTAATCTATATCCTCCAATAACAAATGTAGTGATTCTAAAGAAGCTGTTAACTGAGCAAACAACAGAAAGAGACTCAGCTGTCTACCATATGTTTCTTGCTTATTTAAACAAAAATATCAATTTTGAGCTCAATTCAAAGTCCATCCAAGTCAATGGAAAGATTCTTACTAATCAAACAAGATATAGAACGAAGTTTGTGTGCTTTTACACGTAGAAACTGTGTTGTCTATCAACCCTACAAGTGTCCTGGACACCCTCAGCTGGAACACCGCAGAACAACTTTGAAGCTGTGCTAGTTAGTGAGCGCTGACCTGCTAAACCTCGGGCTCCAGGAACTCAGAACAGCAGCTGCTGAGACACCAGACAAATGCTCTTTTGTACATTCAGCTGCCTGCTGTTATCCAAAAATTCTATTATTTGAGCATTAAGCGCTTGTTTCTTTGGGTATTAATACACAGAGGTAAACCTTCTCATATTTCAACATTACGTCCTATTTGTGTTCATTTCAGACGGAAGACTTTGAGAAACAGGAGCTTATTTTATCGAGGGCTACACAGATTCCCTAAAATTTGAGAGAAAAGCTGGACTGAGCAAATAAAGACATTATTTAAGTATATTAAATATTTGGATTTAAATTTATTCAAACAGCTTAATTACTTAAAATTAAATATAGTGTTTAAATATTTGTATTTAGTGTTTATATACACATTAAAGATACGAGGAAGCACCACTTAAATCCAATGCAGAACAGCCCTGGGGAAGTCAGCCTTAGTTCTGGACCAGTCTCTCTGCCTCTGTTCCTCCTCACAAAAAGATCAAGCTCAGGACCATCCTGCTCACACGTGTGCTCCTGTTGTGCTCTCAGGTGCCCGAGGACGCGCAGGGACCCTGCAGACCAGGCTGCCTCACTTGCAAACATCAAGTACCCCACGCAAAGCCCCGATTGTCACCAGATCCTGCAAACCTCTCAAACGTGGCATTTACTCTGTTAAACCGTATTTTTCCTTTTACAAAATGTTGTTCCTTGACAACACTGACGGAGAGTTCCTTCTTTTTCATTAAATACTGACATCTTGCCCCTTTCGTTTTATTCAAAACTAAATAAAAAAAAAAAAAACACCAAACACAAAACCAAGAAAGAAGAAAGATCCCTTTGATCCTTGTGTCCGACCTCCTCAGAGTCATTTCACAGCTACCGGGCCCACAACATTTTAAGAAACCAGATGCTCTTCCCTACGTGGAAGTCACAACTGCGCCACGATAGCTTAGAAAGTGACTACACAGAGATTTGCTGCAGCAGCCGAAATGCAGCAGCCTCCCCCGTCAATACCTGGAGGAGGAATTCTGACCCAGGCAGCCGTAGCTGTGATGGATGCAGTGACAGACAGAAATAAACTCTTACATAATTTCCCAGCCTGCAATTTAGACATTGCAGCAATCCTTAATCAAATTCTTCAAATAAGCGTGCAGGAATCCAATACCGCTTGAACTGCAGCCTCCGCAAATATCGCAAACATCCAGTTTCTAATGTTAAACACAGTAAGTGTTGGGAATTCTTCAAACGTGCATTTGCAAGCATCACTGCAGCACAAAGCGCGCCTTTCCAGAGCATCACCCCCACAGGGGCTGCGCCAGGGAGCAGAGAAGGAAGGCTCCTAACAACTGCGTGCAGACGCAAACAGATTCTTCAAGGGCCTTCAGCCTTGGTCTACGCAACCCAACGCAATCTATTGTCTCATTGCTTATTAACTGTTTTGACAAGACAACACTGAATACGACCGTTTTCAAACGGTTTCAAAAGAAAACCAGTTTTACGCCTTCAGTCCACTGCATTCGGTCTGAAATGGCTGTACAACCAGTAGCAGACTGGGCAGCGTCAGTACAGAAAGAGACATGAAGGAAATGACGTTGCCTTAGCCTACAGGAGGAAATCCCTCACCAACGCCAGAGAGGATGGGGTGTACAGAGCTACACGTGGCTGTGTCACCAGCGCCACCTCCTCCTCCTCATTTCCAGCAGAGCTCTTTGGCTGCTGAACACACCTGAACTCCACGCACCCTTCAGCCCACCCAGCTCCGCACCCTCCTCCTCCTCCAGTCCCGAACGTCCAGCAGGATGAAGTCCCACGTAAGGTATGATCTAGATCTGGGAGGCCCCAACCCTCTAGGTACCTCTTCCTTTTTGCTTCAGGGGAGAGAAAAACATAACTAACTCATAATCTGTTTCAGTGCCAAACTGATTTTACTTTAAGTCAATGATAAGACTTCCATGAGCTTCAAAGGAAGTGGTAATAGATCCTCTTTGTGTCAAGATATATTCCAAGGCTAACTTAAATTTAGCATATTCTTTCACAAGTTTATTTTTCAGTCCCAGAACACTGGCAACAATTAACACTACCTTCTTACATAACCGGTATTTTCTGTCAAGATACTTCTGTGTAACTACATGGCTACATTAGAAATATTACCTTTAATCAAAAAGAATTGTAAAAATAATATGTGGATGAAATTTCTTAATATAAAGATGTTAGCCTAAATGTTTTGATCGCATTATATTGAACTCATGAAATCAAATTTCTACACGATAAAAGCATTTTTAGTAGATTACAAAACACTTAAGTGGTGGACATGACTAATTCAATAAAAATAAATAGGAGACCGATATGATTACATTTTTCCATCTTTATTTCCATTTCATCTATCATTTTCTCTCAAAACACACGCCTGCACTTCTATGAAATTGTTTATTATTTGTATAAGCAACATTATTCATGTTTCATGAATCTGACCACGTTCATAAACTGAAAATGACTTGTGATCTACCTTAGTGGGCTTCTCCATTAAAGCTCTGACCCGGCTGGCCCTGGCTAATAGAACAAACTGTTACTCAAGGCAGGTTTTACTTAAGATTAAATAAAGAATCTGTATTTTACTTGTAATGTCCAAGTAAATTATTTAAGCAAGTAATTCTGCAAGCAAATGTATCCACTGAGTGCCAGATTGCGCACAGGAGCAGGAGGAAAGCCCCTTGTTAATCTTGTTCACCATAGATCTCAAAGTACTTTACAAAGCAGCATAACCCTTATTTTATCACTGAAGGTAAAAGAAGATTGTCCCGAGGAAGGAAAGCATAAGAATTTCAGAATTTGTCTCAATAAAAGATATAAAAAACCTGCTAGAGTTGAACAGAGCTATTATATCACAGAGAAAAGCTTAAACTGTAATGTTTCTCTTTTTTTCCCCACCAACTTACTAGATTTCTTTATCAAATTAGTAAAAATAGCATCACTACATCTTGTAATACTGAAATAGTAAAGTAGCAGAGTATTTATAAGTTCTGGTTACATGTTTGGGGATTTTTTTCAAGTATTGGGGATGATTTTGAGGAGCAAGTTCTATTTATCATTTACAGAAGAGATGAATGGAAAGAACAAGAAGAGCGATTTACAAGATAACCACAGAACGATTTCAGCATCTGCCCGTGTGGAAAAAGCCTCTGTTGTAACGCCTGGGACACTGCAGGACACGTAGAAAACGTCACATTCCAAAGGCAACGGAAGTTCAGCTCCAGCAAGGGGTTTTGGCGTTGTGCACAACAGGTTGTCGTACCCGAGGAGCGGGCTGGAGACGCCACGCGAACCGGGGGCTCGGGAACGAGGGGAGACTTTAAACACGGGCAGCGTGAAAGGACGCGCTCCCTCCTGGGTCACTGTCCGGAGCTGCAGCTCAAAGATTTATGCCTCCTCCTTAAACCCAATGCAAGAATAACCCAAAGAGCGCTTATTGTCAGCATGCGGGCTGCACTGCTGGGCACAGATGTGCATTCCTGGCTGCCCCGAGCTGACGGCACCGAAAGGACCTCGGTGGCAAAACTCGGGTACCTACGTGACTTCAGACACCGAACTGCTGGAGGGGTTACAAAGACCACAGAAATTACACGCGTTCATCCAAATTCAAATTCAGGCGCCATTTGTTCACCAGTTGCTGGAGGTATTTTTTGAAAATCACATCCTTTTAATCTGTAACGGGGAGTAATTATATATATATATGCACCTGAGATCGTGTAATATTTTGCAAATTTACGTTATAAATATTTCTCTCTAAGTTGTAATTTTCTTCAGGTGATGGTGAGAGCTACAGCACATTCATCTGACTAACAATGCAGGAAGATATATACATATTTCAGGATTAATGATAGGGTGCTTCGAGCAGTTTGCAGTAATACTCTGAGACGAATAAGAGGTTGTCATTAAAAAAAAAAAGACAGGAAAATTTGGGGATTGCAAACTAAAATTATTGTGCACAAGTAATTCTTTTTGGTACTTTTTAAAACATGATTTAATCCTGCTCATGTCAATGAACAGAAAGGCGTATTATCAGATACTGTTTTCTTTACTGTCACTTCGGTGTCGGAGCTCTCTTCGTTAGACTGGTCATAAAACCATATCTATTTAAATGAGGACCCTGGTGGCTGCATTTTTTCCCTGTCTTCACAACACTCTTCACTAACGCTGGGGGAGGAAACAGTAACATAAATTTCGTGATGCCTGCAATGACAAGGTCACCAGTTTCAATTCAACATTGTTTAAAAGAAATAGGTGTCATTAGAGCTTGAGAAATGTATTTAACATTCCCTAGCCTGCACTCTAAGCCCTCGCTACAGGAAAAATGCCAGCGGAAACATACTCTAAAAGCCTCATCTTCTACAATTTAAAGGAATACAACATTTGTGTATCACTCGCAGTATGAGGTGTTTGTTTATGATGTTGCAAACTGTCAGCTCCTCTTCTACTTCTATTACATATAGAATGTCAAGAACTGTCAAGAGTGAGTTTCCCCAGGGACAGGCCGTGTGAAGGCAGAGCACGGGGCAGGTGCCGCGGTGAACACGCGGCCCTTGCCATTGCAGGAGCTCCTACAGAGCGAGCAGGGAACGGGGGTCTTTGCACCAGTGGGGATGGTGGCCGAGCACAAGCACCTCCACACGGGGCCCGCGGGGACTGCTCGGGCTAGAGAAAGGAAGAATTACAAACTCCACACAGGTGAATATATGAGGGAAATTGGGAATCAAGGAATGGAACGAAATGTTTATACTAAAGAAAACAGAGCAAGAATTGGTAGAAAACAGCCATGAGTAAATTTAGGCTGAGAATTAGATGACTATTTCTAACCATCGGAGAAGTGAAGTTGTGGAAACCTGCCTCACTAGGAGTGCTGGGTAAATAACCTAACCCATAATAATTTACTAAGAGTGCTGGGTAAATAACCTAACCCATAATAACCTATGGAGCTCAGCCTCCGAAAAAAACCTCAAACAAACCACATTGTACGTGTGTCTCCATGGTACAGTGTCGGAGAGACAAGCTTGCTGAGAACAAACAAGGACATGAGAAGCAGATTAGGAGCATTAGCGCATCTCTCCACCCACCGTTTGCGTCTCGTCGGCACTGAGCTTCCTCTTTGCTCCGCAGCATCGGGGAGAACCCTTCCATCTGATCTGTGGAGTCTGCTGTCCCCTCTTTCACTCTTTTAATCTCTTTCTTTCCTCTCCCTATGCGCTCTGAGTCCTGCCCCTGATTTTGTCCCGTCCACCTCCTTCCCCACACAGACCATTCTCTTCAAATGCTGCCTTCCCTTTCATAATTTAACAGTCCTTTCTTCTCCCACACATCCTGGCACCCACAATTTTTATTCCCATCTGCTGCTTTATGCCTAGGATTGAAATATTTACCAGAAACATAGTAACTAGTGAACTAAATGAAGAAATGGAGCCCATTTTCCAGAGACAATACATAGATAGCAAACCAAATAATCTTGTTCGTGTTCAGATATACTGATGCCATTAATCCAAACTGGTAAACTAAAGCAGCAGCATTTGGCAGGAGTGAAGAAAAGCGTCTAAAATAAAGAGAAGACACAGCAGTTTTAAGAAGACTATTTCTTTATGAACTCGAGATACACATTTGTTGCAAGAAACTCCTGCAAATTTTATCACTGCATATGGAAATCCCAATCAGCATGTTTCTCTCAAACCCATGTTTTCTCGCATTCAATCCAAGTTGTGTAATAAACTTGGGGACCTTACTCATTAGGCTTTGTAGGAAATAAAGCAAGCTTCACCTTCCTTACTCACATGACGGTGCATTTGGGCTCCAGAGACGAGATTACAGGTGCCAGCAGAAGAGAATAACAGAAGACTAATAGTCTTCAGGGTCCATTCTACACTGAATCATTCCACCAATATGTCCCACTTCTCATTGCTGGCCTCATCTTGGCACTTTCCCTTCTGTTCAACCCATCCCGAACAACACTGTTCCCAGGTCTGAACCCGTAAAGTCACTGACTCAATAAGAGAAATCTTAACGAGGCTGGTACGGCTGCTACATTGCGCCTCAGTCTGCCTACTGAGATGAGGCAATTGTGTTCCACACGGCCAACAAACAAGAGACGACCAAAAGAGGCACGGAGAGACAGAGGAGGATTCCTTGCCCTACGTATCAGCACTCAGGATCAGACCTCAACTGCAGACCCAAACACCAGCAGCCCGGACCTGCAGGCTTGCCCGGACACAGACTGCACAGACAGGTTACTCCATTGGCTTGACAGCTGAAGTAACCACCAATTTTTCACCTTTTCCTAAGAAATACTCGTCCCCTGTTTCCCTTTCCACCAGACCTGCTTGTTCTGATGAGTATCTGTCTTTGGGGGCAAAAAATCCATTGATATAGCTCTACGACAATTACGACCAATTATAACCATTATGGGCATTTCTCAAAATGGAAGCTTGAACATTTTAGATTACAAGAGGTCTCTTGGATAAAGATTTGTATTATTGGTCTGTTCAGTTAGGATGATAAACTTGTCAATTCTTTAACACAGAAACTGCTGTAGGTACATTCAATGCTGCACTTGCTTTACTTCACTTCCTACAAACTGGAGTAGATCAGCCACTTAGCTCCTTCACATGCTCATCACTTTCAAACACCTCTATCCCCTTTGTCAACCCTGCTTCCTTTATTAGTATTGGCGAATACCATTTAAACTGAATTCTCCCAAGTCCCAGATACGAAGGAACAATCAACATGTCAACTCACACATTAGTCAGAGACTATCACACATCAGATCTTTTCAATGTTTGTGATTCTATTGGGAAAATATGGATTGCAATAGTATATCACAAACACAGAAAGGAAGGTCTCCAGCGACAACAGTACATCAATGGTGTCAAAACACTGTCAAATAAAGCTATTATTCTCCCAGCTGATACTTTCACTTGCATAGTTTTCCATTGTTATGTTGCAATCTTCCCTGTATTTTCATTGTTCAAAATTCAAGCAATTATTAATTTTATGCACGCGTGTCAGTTCAGACATTAAGCAGAGGAACATTTTACGTGTTCAGGAGTTATGCTTTTCATTACAGAACTGTCTTTCCTCCTATGAAAGCCTTTCATGCCATGGAGTGCTATAAATGTAACCTCTCTGTTTTTAAGCACTACTGTACACGTACAGGAAAACTGCAGAAAAGCAACTGAGGAATGTACTCTGTAATTGAAGACGCTCCAATTGAACAAGGTTGATTTCACAGTTTGCTATAACAATGAGCAGAAATGTTGTTATCAGGGAAAACATTTGTAACGTTATGCCATAAAGGCCTCTCTGCCGCACAAAATGAGACAGAGATCCACTTCACCTTCCTGGAAAGATTAGCAAAGTCACTCAAAAAGAACCGGGGAAATGCTTTTTAAGTGTTCTCGTCAGTTCGTACAGGCTTTGAAGTTATACTGTATCTTAAAAGTAGGTCATTGCGTGTTGCTGTGCACATAAGTTTAAGGAAACATCTTAGCCTTGTAAAAACAGTATGTAAGTGGGAATCAAAAGACATTCTTCCTAATTTACCATTCATTATCTGTGTAACCTTGAATAAACAGAACCGTTTGCTTTAAATACACCGTCTGTGCAAAGGGACTAAGTTACCCCCTTTGTAAAGCACTCTGCAATACTGGATCAAAGCAATTCCTCTGTACAAAATATTGTTAGACCTAAAAAAAAAAACGAAACAATATAATTACATACTTAAGTGCTGAGCACACTACTCAGTAAGGAGCTAATTATGAATGCTGGTACGGAATACCGGGTATATATAGTATTCAACCCTTCCTCCTGCCTCTGAGCTTGTGTTCCATGCTGGTTTGTGAAAATGTTCATCTCTTCTCCATTATCGGGCAAAACAAAACCAAAAATACATTGGAAAGGAATATATAGAAAGAAATAAATTAGTCTCTAGTTAGTGCCTTGTCCTGCAGTACTCATAGATTAAAGCCTGAGAGCAGAGCAATTAAACACATCTCTCTTTAAGCTCCAATCACAGTTGACATCCCTGAGGACCCAAATCCCTTGAAACACATGGATTTTTCAGGCTGAAAGACAGGATAATATAAATAGCTGGAAAGAGACAATTCAGTAATTATCTTACAATTTCATCCAGTCTAAAAATATTCATGAAGTAGAGATTAATAAGTTTTGAGAGTGCAGAAATGTGACTGTGGGCCAATGACTATATTCCTGGTTTGAGTATGGAAAAGCCACCCAACTTTGTTTTTAACACACACACACATGTAACATAATACAAAATATAATACAGGTTTTCTGAAAAAGGTTTGTTGCATATATCCCCAAAAGACAAGACGGATTCTTTTTCCTTTAATCTCCATACTTCTTTTTGAAGACAGCATTGGGCTGCCTTTTTTTCTTTTTCTAAATGAAAAAACTAATTCCTTTGGCACATTCTGTCAATGATGCTGCCATTTAGCAACCTGCCCACACAAAACCTGTCTCCATAGTCCTTCTTTCATCTCTTTAATGTCACTTCAGAAGAAGCACCTGCACTCGTAGCTGTACCAACACCCCGAGAATAAGCCTGGCTTACTTGGGGCTGAGATCACAGGTAAACTGATGTGCCCGAGGAGCTAGCGCTGCCTTACAGGAGAGTAAATGGAGGGATAGGACTCCCTTCGAGTCCTGAGAGAGGACCGTTTGCTTCTTAGGATCTAGTAAGGACCAGTATCACACTCAGGACTAGATCTTGCACCTATGAATGAAGGAAGTCATTATTTACTGATATGATTCTTATTATAATAGATTCCCAACAACAGCGGGCACTGGACATACATGTGATGCTTGTGCTCTGAGTATTTTTAAACAGTTCTAGAGACTCTGGAGGTTTGAGATAACGCTGTCGAAACAGAAGTAATCGCAGATTTAAAAGGGAGATGCCTGCTGCGGCCGTTGCCCTGGGACAGCAGCAGTGGGATGCTGACCGGGTTTGCCACATTAACTCCATATTTTACATTATTAAGACCTACAGAAAGACTTCTGAAAGAGTGTTGTAAGCCACAGCCACTCACCCGAATTCCCAGTGTGAATCACCTACGCTTCGCTGGGAAGAGTAGAATGGGGAGAAGAGGGCAAGGCAGAAATTCACTACCCTAGGTTTCGGTGTTTATATTCCATTAGTTTAGCGAGCAATACGACGTGGCTTACAACCCATGGAAACAGGCTACAATGAATTAAACGTGCTGTAGAGTCCCGCCTGAGGTTTTCAGTGTGTTCCGTACTCATTTTCACATGCTGCATAGGCTGAGTTCTGGTCAATCAGGAGCTAATTATTTCTTGGTAGACAAGTATATTTCTGTAGGGTGAAGCTCCATTCAGTACTTGTCTCCCAAGCATTTAGAATCTTATTATAATCCACGTGACCTGTTTCTATTTCAAGTGAAGTAATTCACCAAACTGACACTGATAATTCCAAGTAAAGTTTTATAGTCAATCATGTGAAACACAGTGTGCGGATTTTATTTTATCTCAGTATATTATAAAAGTAGAATTTCATTTTGAATCAATGCAGTTTATAGGATACACTGCATACAGACACAGACAAGGCCAGCAGCAACTGTTAAATTGTCACAATTGATTTCTTAGATACTGGAATAAGGTGTTTTGAGAAGGATGATACTTGCGTGCTAAATTTTTTAAAATATTTGGTTTGTAAGTCCAGGGAAGAGCTAAAGTAAATCTGATATGATAGGTACTCATATAGTAAGTTGCACCAGAGGCCAAAACATCAACTCGCGATCCCAGGCAATTCTACAGCAAATCTCTGTGTCAGATACTTTTAGAAATAAATTCTTCAGTCAAGAATCAGCCAACTAGTTGATTGTTCATGTGATTTAGCACCTTTTCTGTGTGACACTTCAGAGAGCTCCAATACCCACACGGTCCCCAGACTCAATATGCGAGATGACCTTTCAACAATCGTTTCCCCATGGTATGGCTCAGCTTCCCATCTGCAAAGCATTAATATTTCTTATAATACATGTAAGCACCTTCAATATTTACTCATGAGAAGTGATCATAAAAGAACTAGTCAGTATATAGAGCTTTAGCCAACAAGCAAAATTCTTTACAAGTGTGTAATTAAATGAGAAATAAACATCCCAGTCTGCTTGACACTGGTTGAGCCACAGCAGTAATGACATCCAGCTTTGGTCCCCTCAGCTCACGAGGGACACTGGAAACCTCCCGAAGGTCAACTGGAGGGCCCCCAGGAGATTAAACAGTTGGAGAACTTGACGTCTGAAGAAACCTTGAGTGGTTTGGGTTTGTTCAGCTTTAGGCTGAGAGCAGCAGGTATGAACACTGCCCCACTACAGCTGCAGCTGACATCGACCAGAGCCATGCCTTAATTCTGCTGGACATGGTGTCACAAAAGTACGTCCCTAAACACCTACACTTCACTTGCTCTGGAGCACTACAAACATAACAAATGCAATAAAGACCTTTACAGCATTTTAATAGCCAATTCCATTGATCCAACGCAGACATAAAGATCAAACCCTCGAATGTCCATTTTAGACTTTGTGAGAAATGTTTGCCAATATGACTTGTCAACGTATTTCTAAAGCACGGGAGATGAATCATAGATATTATCCTGTGAGCAAATGCACTATTTCCCTAAACAAATCACCTCTTTGCATTAAGAAGCTGATGTGACACTTCCTTGCCTGTTGATGCAAAGCACAGCTATACGGCTGTCTGTCATTAAACAGACACTGGCCAGCAGCTTTCTCTACCACCTTGAGATACAGCAAACATTCAATCTCTTATCACAGCAAACCGTCCTGATGTAACCCCTTGAGTTGGGGTGTTGGGATGGATACTCTGGTACTGGTGATCTTATATCGTCCAGTTCCAATGGAACTGGAAAAGAACACAAGCAATGCTCAAAGCTTGTAGACAAAGTGTAAGAATTATGATATCCAGGCAGCTCTTGACAAAACCAGCAAATTCTCTACTAAACAGGCAGAGGTAAAGTGCACCAGCGAGTTACCTCTGCCCTGAAACACCACGACTTGCTCTTCCACGAGTCAAAGAGCTTTGCTACGTTAATATAACAAGGATAGACATTTATCGATGAGGCTGTTTGTTCTTGATAGCTTGGGATATCTGAAGATGACAATATAGCACATGTGGATTTTGTATGTGCAAAATTTAATCTGTTTTCAAATTTAAAGTACCACACCCTTCAAAAGAATGAGCAGTGGTAATTGCTTACCAGAGCAGCAACAATACTCTCCAGATATGGGTCACAGGCAAAGGACAATAACAAAATGAGAACTTAAAACTTATATAATGCACATCACTGGTAATGCTGTCAGAAAATCAATTCAGACAAATTTAAGCTTCATATTGAATTCACTACTTTTCAAAACTATTTCAGATAATCCAATCCAATCCATGCCAGGAATTTACTCACAGCTGTATATGTGTTGATAGTGACAGTCGTCTTAGGTGTAGGAAGGCATAGACACAAATGTATTTGCAAATGTAATAGACACAAGGAAAGAAAACTTACATATGTTGAGTTGCATTAGATAACCATGTAGATATATTTCTGCTCAGTTATCCTGATTACGTGTACAATACAACCAACTTTGGAATTATCTGGAACTTTATTATGTGTTTCAATATAACACTACATGGTTTTATCAAAGATGAACTAAAAACAATAAGTCTTTCCACCTAGAAATGGATTCTGGAGGCCATCAAATTATTGGTTTTACTAGAAAAATTGTTTAAGAGGAACTAAATGTAGATAGCAAAAGCTTTGAAGCACATGATAAAACAGGGGCCACAACCAGTTTTTATGCTGGTTTAAAAGAAGGAACCAGTTAGTGAACATAAATTAATAAAAATAGGCCATAACACACACTTTCTACCTGCCAGATATTTAAGTACTCTTACTGGACAGTTAAAATGGTCTAAAAAATTATATAGCTATAACAACATTTACTTATTTTTATATTAAAGTAATACGATCAAATTATAGGCAGCAAGGTTGCAGCTTAACGTCAAGAGAAGAAGTCCTTGTCCTTTTCTTTCCATTCATAATACAGCAAGGCTCAGTTCTCCCTTTGCCGGGTTTTTTGGAGGGCTAGGGAGGTTTTTCTGGTATGTGCTGAGCTTTACGTCCTCAGCACCATTTTACATACTTGATTGCAAGAGAGGTACCTAGCAGTCTTAAGGAGAAAGATACATTCCAAATCAAACCCAAAAAGCAAGATTTTCCAAATATGCGCTTCCCAGACGCCCCAGGGAAATGAGCAGATGCCACGCGAACCTTGCTCTGAAGCCAAAATAGAATTTAGGAGACACTTTTCAACATGCAGCTGGACAAGACACAGGACAACTTTGCGTTATGGACGAGCAGCTGATGCACAAGTTTTAATAGCTATAGGGTCACGGGCATGGCACAACCAGATATGAGCCACACAAACATAAGCAACAAGCACAATTACCTAGCACTAGGAACCTCCAAATCCGGGGACTGTAGAGGTCATACCCTTACAATGATTTTGTGAACAAAGGAACACCCTAGAGGTTTTGGAGATGATCTGTATAGGCTGGATTGCCATCTGTGAAAAGGAGAGAAGAGACACGAAGGTTCAACAAAGCAAAAGCAATCCTGTCTGACATGAGTTAAAGAGGGAATATCTTTCAGCTTTGGCTCAGGTGAGGAGAGACTTGTCTGTGTACTGAAATAAGATCTGTCTTTGATTTAAACCATGCCATAAAGCAGTGGAGAACGTGCTTCGCCGCACCCCAGGCAGGAGTTTGGAGCGAGCAACCGCCCACCCTGCTCTGCTCAAATTACCAAGGAAAGTATGCAGCTATCTAGTGGCATAGCTCAGCACTTCATTAGCGTTCACAGCACAGGGACAACTACCGTGATTTCCAGAACCTCTAATAAATTAAGAAAAAAATCATCTGCACTGCACTTCATCGTATGTTCAAGTTCCGCCTGTCTGCTTGTTGGAAAGCTCTCCAGTATCAAAGTGTCCTGGTTGACTCCATGTGGCTTACAAAGCATTTTTATTCTAAGAATAATCGCCATATGTTTAAGAAATAAAAAACAGCATAACGAGTTTTTTCTAAGCGAGAGAAGGAGCAGAATCAATGTGGCATAAGAAAAATTAATGGGGTTTTTGCACTGGACAAGCACATCAGCTCTATGAAAAATAACTCCATTCAGACTCATGTGTCTTCAAGCGACCGAAAATGCAGATGGATAAGGAATATTTCTGCATTTACTCCTACATTGACATTTATACCACAAGTTATCCACATTTACCTGCTCGCTGAGACTAAGGCGCAGTGTAAAGGATGAAACGTACTCGCAATTCTGTATTCCAGAGAGGCTGCCGTGCTCTGAGCACCCCAGCCAGCAAGTGAGCTGGCATGCACGAGCCATATTTATCTATAAGTATCAAACAACACTGATGAAAAACAAAATCAATCTCTTAAATACAGCCGATGTGAAGAAACACAACAAAATCAATTGATATTAATATCAACTCCCATAAGGGAAACAAGACAATCATAACTGCAAACATTTAACCAGCAAGTGTTTAACAGCCCTGAAGCCTTGCTGCTTGGAGCATCTTTATTATAGCGTAAAAAGCAAAAACACTATGCAAGAATTAATCATAGTACATATTAAAAAGATAATTCAATCATAATCCTGCTCCAGTAGTCTTAAGTGAAGATTTCAGTTAAATGATAATGTATAAACCACACATATAGCAGCTCTTCCCTTGCATGTAGCATTCAGTTTCTTGTCTATCATCTGTATATCCTCAACCTTCACACCTTCCCCTGCTTTGTGCAGCTCTATGGAGCAACTATTGCGACTGGGTTTTCTGCCCAGTGCCATGGGTACCAAGCTAAACACTCAGGCCTCATTCTTCAAACACATCTGACATCCTCCCATCATCTTTTTGCTGACTTTTAAGGCAAGGACTTCAAGTCTAATGAATTTCAGCATTTGCTATAAATCAACTGCACTTAATGGGACAATATTTTCCTCAGCATTTTCTTCTAAGGAAAGCATTCTGAAATTTGACTGTACGCTGATTTTTCCAGCTAACACACAGCACAGCAAGAATTATATTCATATTGAAATTGATAGTTTGGTCTATAAATTTTATATTAGAGACTAGATTGTGTGTAAGTAGGTGAAAAAAGCCTGCTGTCACCAGATATTACTCAGTTCTGGGTACCACCATTGGCTTCAACATTGCCAAAAGATGTGAGGTATCCCACATGATAAGCACTGTGCTGTCCAAGTAAAGAGAAGGGGAGGCAGGAACAACAGCCTAATAACCCTATGATTAATGGGAATTAATAATTAATGCCACCTTTTTAATCTTAGCTTTTGAACAGTTAAGCTGCCACTTAGAAGACGCATATTGTCTTCAAAACCTAATTCTTTCTAATCCATGTGCTGCCTGTATGATATTCTTGTGTATTTTTCCCACACACACTGAAGTCAGTACCAATACCAAAGAGACAATATCTTGCTTAACACAGAATCTGTGTTAAGCCTTTCACTCAAGTAAAATAACTCCTTAAGTACCTATGAAAATGTATGGCAAGCGCTTCCAGGCAGTGGATGATCTCTCATTTTGTCTTTAAGCTGAACGTTTGGTCAACTTGTGATCTTTCATATACAAAACAGAAACAGAGCACCTGTTAGCATTGCTTCCATTGGCTTCATCATTGGTCATGAAACCTCTCAACGATCAAACACCTTGCTATTCTGGTTAGTTTGCTGCATTCGCAAAGGTAACATTCAGCTCTAATGCCTTTTTTCCCTTGTTCTGCTGGCCCTTCTTGATCTCGCACTCGATCAAAAAATTATGCCATTTTAATAAATATGTAGTTAATGGCAAAATATTGTAAAAACATCTTCTCTTGCGATGTCAAAACTCCCCAGAATGCCATATGCGGTACCTACAGACTGACAACAAAAATATGTCGAGCGCAGCATCACTAAGCACTAGCCGGCTCCTCTTTTAATAGTATTCAGAAATGGTGGCTAATTAAGTGCATTGTATTGGACTGATAATGGCCTCTCAGTTATTGCTCATCTCTAGAAGCATCTATTGATATGTAAAGCAAAGACATTAGCCATGTAATTAATCTGCAGCATAACTATCATCCTTCACTCAATCATTTCGGTTCCAACTGCCCAAACAATAGTAACATTTCACAATGTTTTTACTTGAAATAGCTGGTGCCGTAATCATAGTGTGAATTTCTTATGAAAAGCTCCCACAGATAGTGTACATCATGCTGGGAAAATGAGTTTAAGTACAAGAAACCGATTAAAACTCTAACAATCTCCTAAGGATAATTTGTTAAAGGGGTTTTGTTACTTTGCCTCAGCTCTAAAAATAATCTAGCTCTTTATTAAAAGGTTCAGCACCTTAATAACTATTTAAGACTGTATAAGAATAATCACTGTTTTTCTCTTTGTTGGCTACATAATTTTATATTAAACACTAATGCAGTTTTACTGCTAGTTTTAATAATATTTCCACATACTTCTATTTCATTATTCACATGATTCTGTTCTGAAAGAAATAAAATACACCCTAAGCAATTATTTGAAAACTCCCAGTTCATTTTAAGATGGAACTGGAAATGAAAGCACTTTTCAGATGTTTCCTGCAGTAGCAGAGCCCCAGATTCTGTGACCCGTGATTCCCATCTCCCTTTTGTCCTATGTTCTTGCATTTACGTAGCCTGTTTTCAAGACATATTAAGCTTTTCATGCTCTGTAACATATTCCTTAGTTATTTTATTATAATAGACGTCTACAGTGTCAGTTAAAACTGACTCTGAAGGTGACCCTTCCTCAGGCTTAGACACAAGTCATCCCTCCTCATCTATCTCTTTATTGATACCTACAGAAAAACATCCACATTGTTCCCTAAAAACCGCCTGCCTTGAGGAGGAGAAGCAAACTCACTCCTGCTCCCCAATGCATTCCTAATTACGGGATCTTGCCCACAGAGGGCAAGAAAGAAGGGGCCAGGAGAAAGGCTTCAGGTCCTGAACACAGCGTGTCTGAGCTCAGAAGCTGTTACTAGGAGACGGCGCAGAGATTTAAGTTGAGCCGAGGAGTGCCAGCTCAAGAAGATTCCACATGTATTATTTGTCCATTTAGTGTCTGAAACCCATAAATTAACAGTAATGAGTGTGTAGCTGTTCAAAGGGCTCCAGGAATGACCTTACGTGTAAGATACAGTAAACTAAATACTGTTTGACTGTATGAGTGTCATTCGATGCAATCTGATCCAGAAACACGTCACCATTTAAAAACAAAAGAAAGAAAGAAACAAGAGAGAGAGGTTGGGATCCAACCTCAGGAGAGCCAAGGCAGTCACCTGGAGCCTGGACTGGAGAGGCTCACCTGGCTCCAGGTGTTCGCCACGACCCCAGAACAGCACGGAACACCCCGTTACACCCGGGAAGGGAAGCGGCGGTTGTCATTGCTGTTTCCGACAGTGACAGCGCCAAGCCGGTGATGCTGCAGTTGACACGGGCTGCTTTGCACAGCTGGAGCTCACATTCCAGGAAGGTTGGTGCCTCTAAGTGGGCTGGACTGAATTTGTGTTTCCAGTCACCAGACGACAGAAACGTTTCATACTTTAGCAGGGAAACCGCGGGTTCTGCCAGTGGTTTTGCCAACCCTTGAAGGCTGTTGGTGTGTCCTGTCTCAGACTTCTTCGGAAATTTTGGAGTTTGACAAATCTTTCTCTGCAAGTCGTGATTTACGAATCTTAGTCCAAGCCCACACCTTTAACAAGAGAAGGCAGAACACGCCGCAACAGAGAAGCAGATAAACAGTGTCTGAAAACTGATTTTCCAAGACAATGCCAGAGTCCAGTGGCTGAACCAAATTCACGTACATCGGCTTTATTCAGTTAGTGAAAAAATCTACTATTACTTTTATCCCAAGTGGCATTCTTAGTCATAAAAGAGAAGACAAATTCACAGTAGTCTATCAGCTGCATCAGTAGCTCAATATCCACAGGAAAAAAGAACTTTGCTTTGTTTTTTAACTCATATTTAGCAATTACATGTTAAACGTATACCAAAACTTCTTTACCACACCAGAATGAAGAATGGCTACTATTCTGCTAAGGTTTCATGTTGGTGGTGGTTTAACCTACTCTTCTTCACTTCAGGGAAACAGAACTTTGCAGCATGATGTGCTAAGAACAGAAACAAAGCAAAGCCCCTGATTTCGCCCCCATCACCAACCTAACCTTAGGTCACCCTTCTGCAGCAAGGTCCATATCCTTACTTCTCATGGCTTTCACTTCAGACGGGGGAGCTTTGGGTACCTGGCACTTAGGTATCAGACTCAACATCCTCACGTTTTCTCCAGTCATATCACAAGCAATCTTCTTTGTGTTCTGCTTATTTATCTGAGAAAAAGGTAAGGTAAAGGAAGTATTTAATTCTTTTCTCTGATAATGTCTTTTTTAGCATTTCATAAAAATTTAAAATTCTTTTTCTCGAACATCCGCAGTTGAGCAGAAAATAATTGGAAAACTATTACAATTTGCAAGAAAAGTCTCCCTAAATTTACCTGGGCATATTATGTAAATTACTGAAGAGCTCAGAGCTCCGCTGTTTGTCAGCTGGCAGGCTGCCCGCGCTGCTCCACTAATTCCTGTTCCAATAACAGCATAAGAAATTATCTCACTGAGCAAAGATGGGACTGAAGTTGTGAGCACTTCCGTGAAAATATGATTATCTTAAAATCAAATACGAAGTTCCAAACTGAACATATGAATAAGAGTTGCAAATACAATGTGACTGTCTAACACTGTCCCTAACAGTAATGGAAGCGAAATGACATATATATTGCATTATCTTTTACTGTAGTTTGGAGTCCTGGTGGCAACACAGCACAGGAAAATGTGACTTAATTAATCCAAATGATACTGCAGAAGGTACTTTCTGACCTCAGCCACAGATAATGAGAATAAACCAGGCAATTGCACACCTCAACGTGCCAGAGTCCCAGGGTGAAGTAAGAGCATAGTTCTCAGTTCCGAGAAACTTTCCGTATGCCCAAAATCAAAAGGGCCACTAAAGTACTGAGTGCTGGACCAAAGCCATTTGTTCAATGTAAGGCGACAGCTGTTGGAATTTACATAAATTGTGTTGTATTGATCCATAGAGATCAAAAACATGCCTTATTATCCTCCCTGTGTCTTATAGGCAATGCTGCACCAGAGCAACTATGGAGCAGGTTTTTGCATTAACTCTAAATTCAGAGTTCAGAGTTAAGGCAAAGACTGATCCACGTTAGGGCAATTTTGACCGGTATGGCACCAGCTAGCAATACTAGAGGCTAGATCTGGGTTTCATGTAGGAAAATACATCAGAAATAGACACTGGAGAAAAAGCATATTGTAGAGCATGTTAAACAGCAGGACAAACATGGGGAAATAAGAATATTTGTGCATTATCTCTGTTTGCTGTCTCAGTATTTTTTAAAAAGAGAGTAAGTACTAGATTTGTGGGGGACTGGGGTTACTACAAGTCTGAGGACAAGCAGCGAAGCATAAGGAAGGCCCCGAGGACCCAAGTTTTCATGTGAGCTGCCAGTTCAATATGTGGATTGCATGAGACAGATAGGCTAAATTAGACATTGTTTGTATTGCATTTGTGAAGATCATAAACGCTGTAATGGTGCTGAGCATTATTACTGGGTACCAAATACATTAAAAGAGCTCTGTAAGACCAAGAAAAAGAAAAGCAACACCAGCTAAGGTGGATAATTAAACATAGCTACTTCTGTCAGGTACTCAAACCTGCCCGCATGCCCGTCGGCCTCTGCATTTGCCATGGGCGACCACTGGGAAACAGCAAGAGTAGAAAAGGAAGAAAATAAAATGTCTATTGAGCCCCAGGGTGCTGGGAAAGGAAGAAGGGGCATTAGAGCACTGCAGTACGGGCCCCGGGCTCTGCTAAAACCCAGCTCAGCCTCAACGCAGCCAACAGAAAACGACACCTAAGACATCCTAAGGTTAGCCTCACCTTAATTAAACCATCACAGTACTGTACTATTATGCTCTTATTTCTTCTGTGGATTTTACTTTTTCTCAAGAAATAGTCATTTCCAATTAGAATTTAATAATAAATCTGAATGTCAGAACTCCCCACGTATGAATGTCATCTCTGTTTAGAGGCTACAGAGAAGAGTTGAAAGCCAAGACGTCCTCGAGCACTAAAACCAGCCCATCACAGGAACCTGAATGCAGCATTAGACCTCAATCCGGTTAAATCAGAATTGTAGCACAGCAGCGTTCCAGGACCGACCGCTTCACTGGAAGCCACACGCCGAGTGGCAACGCCAAGATCCCAGCGGAAATCAGTGCCAGGGAATGGCAAATACAGCACAAAGTAAATTCTACATCCAGTCCGAAGTTTGGCAAAATACTGGTGGGAAAGAGCAAACGAGGATTTCCCTCCTCCACAATACCCAATACCTTCTCTGATGTTTCGGGACCCTGTGAACATTTGGACTTGAGGCAGCTTGTATGAACATCTGATGTTGTCTGGCTGCCCTTGCTAAGGTTTTTTTGTGCAGAATACACATCTCTGTGGAGGGGACATAAGCACCTTCCCAATCAATGACCAACTGCCTGTGTATTAACTTGCTGACAGTAACCAGCTGCACTAAAAGATATTTTAGGTAAATGACCAAGTCCTCATTCATGCAAAACCTGCAGTGCGGAAACACGGATCCCATCACCTGCATTCCCTTCAAGGTATTATTTTATCAGCCGTATGATTATTCGCCACCATCTATTGTTTAACACTATGCTTTCTTCTTATATTTTTCTAAGAAAATGATGGTACTGATTAGTAAGCAACAGTTTTTCTCTTTTTTTGCCCGAGGGCACACACAATAAACTACACTTTTTTCAGATGCAATTGTTTCTGTTCAGAAGCAAGTGTTCATAAATATGTTGCCATGTGAACTGAATCTAGAAAAGTGCCCCTTCTACTTTTATCTCAGCCTTCAGGAAGTGAGAACTGGATTAAAAACGGTTTTAAACCTTTCAGTAAACTTGTCACAAGTATTTTGAGGATTTTCACATGGTTAAGTTCATTCAGTGTTTTGTAAGTATTACCGAGGTAGCGCTTCGTACACAGTTAACGGGCAGTAGGAGCACGTTCCCAGGATGTCCCAGTATTGCTGCCCACCACGCAGGGGAGCCTGCAGTCACCGCCCCACCATTCCTCTGTCTTTCACCTGCTCTAATCTAATACAGGAAAAATAATACATCGCAGCAATTGAATTTGTTAAGGTAAAACCCTTCAGTCATCTAACGAGAATGCACAATGTGCAGATAAACTGTCGAGGTCAGAGCTGACAAAAGTTAAGAAATACACAAACATAACTAAAAGCACTAAGTTCACCTGCAAATGCACAAAACAAATCCCTTTGGATGGCTGAGATTAAGATCCAGCCACGTCCTCTTTTACGTTTGGAATTTTAGAGAGGAAGAGAATAGACGAGGAGAGGGAGACGTTGCTGGCATTATTGCGTTTTAATTTATTTCTGCGTTGATGGCCTTCGTCATACTTGCTCTCTGTGTCTTTGAGGACAGCCTGGATCTCGCGCACAGGAGCCATCTGTATTCCACCTCAAAGCTGTTTGCTCCAGGACTCATCTATAACACCCATTGCTTTATTATCTGCGTTGTCAGGTTTAAGCAACTCTAAGTTTTGGAGCAGATCCAAAGTGAGGAATTGTTTCCAACGCTTTGGGCTCTGATACTTATCAGGATAAGGAAGAGGAACAAAGTAGAAATTACTCCAAACACAGACCTATGGTTTAAGCAAAACTTGTCCTTCCCGTTATAAGCAGATGTGCAGTCTGCAGAATAAAAGTAGGAATCAATTTTTGGTTAAATGCCACTTACTGGCAGTGTCAAAGCTTTGGAGAAAATCCCCCTTTCTAAAAAAATGGTTGGTTTTGACATATAAAATTCTAGTCTCTCTTTAACTGAGAAGAGTGATAGCAATAAACACAACACACAGTATTTATAACCTTGGGATGTCTGCAACTAAAAGTAGAGGAGACCAAGAAGTTTCGTATTTAAAATCAAAGCAAACTGAAGGATAATCACATCATAGAGTTATTGTGGTTGGAAGAGAACCTCAGGATCACCAAGTCCCACCACAACCTTAATCTGGCACTAAACTGCATCCCTAGGAGCCTGCCCGTGTGTCTTTGGTGACTCCCCCAGGCTGGGCAGCCTGTTCAACGCCCCACAGCCCCCTCTGGAGAGAAACGGTTCCTAACAGCCAATCCCACCCTCCCGGCACAAGCAAGAGAAATCATTGCTGTGATCCATTCAAGTACGAGACGGAGGAAATCTGTTGGCCCTTCAGTACATTTTCCTGTGAAATCACGTTTTGACTGACTAGAGATATTTATGAATGCAAATACAGCAGAATAATTAACAGTACAGAGTAGTAACAAGTGTGTACAAAAACGCCATTAAGATTCCACATACAGCCCTAATTACTTACATGGGAGAGATTCTTATAACCTGGAAAATTTGACATAAGAGTTCTTCAGTAATCAAAATCACATAAAATACACAATATTAAAATATTTATTAAATTATTGTCATCATCTATTATGACAAAAGGCTTCAGAATGTTACATTTTACTTTTTTACTGTTCGATTTACAAACCCCAGAATAGGTTTACTTATAAAGCTATTTATCTTTCCATCAGGCCTAAAACATGTGCTTTATGGTGCTGAAGTTCCATGGTTGTTGTTGTATTTCACTACTCAGGTATTTGGATACTCAATTGTATAAAAGAGTACTTTCAAACAGTTAAATCCCCAAAAGAAAATAGGAGATGAGCCAAAATTTTTAAGTGAGATGAACTGAAGCCTGGAATACATCTGTGTTTACACATGGTCTGTTAGTCTGAAAATATATGTGGGCAACTGTGCACACCTAATTCCACAAATCTGAGTTGATAAATTCGTGCGCTCCACTCCCAGTTGACACTGTCAATGTATTCTTTAGTCTGTTTGCTGAAACGGGACCAAATGCGCCAACCGCGATGGTGACTTTGGAGGCTGCAAACGCTTCCCATGAGAAGCGGACTGAGCAAACTGACTGACTTTGCATATGGTAGGAAAACAGATGATACTGGTGGTTATTTACTATCGATACGTTCCACGTTCAAAAGAGCAGTCTCGAGCCCACTGCCTGTCCCTTGAGCCATCTGCTCTCCCCATTATTAATTGTTCTAGCCAACCTTCACAAGAGAAGAAAAATATTGTTGTATCTTCTTTTATCTTGTCTTATAATAGGAATCATGTTTCATAACGTTGAAATAAATTACTTGCACAGTGATCAAACATCTTAGCTTCGTTTCAGCATTTAATCACCCGTGAAAGCCGTTTATTGCTGCGGATACTCCAAAGCCATGAACATTATTTCCTAACTATTCTATGGAAAGCGTCTTTCATTTTTATTTTTCAATTATGGCTTAAATTCTTTCATTCTCCTAGCAAGCACTTTGGTGTAATCCTACTGTATAAAAGACCTTTGTTTCTCTAATATCTATTTCTTTTTCAAGTGTTTTTACCTGTTACATGGGAAAAGGAAAAGCAAAAGGAAAATGGCTAAAGTAATACTATTTTCATTGAGACTACTTTATTGCCATTCAACACGTAAATTAAAAAGCCTTAGAGAATAATAATTAAAAAACAAAAAAAGCCACGAACTCAATACATCACCAAACCAGGGCTCCAGAATCCATGCTGTTTTCTAGGCTGCGGTCAAAACAGCATTGCTATTCCAAGGAGCCTTCCATCACTTCTGCCTGAAATCCTCACCAGGTCTATGGACAGAACAGACAACCATTTAACTTCACACGCCTCAGCACAGGTTTTGTAAGACATTTAGATTTTTATCTTGTGAGTTAGTTCGAACTCAAACTGCCTGCTTCAATGCATGAGGTGAATCCAAGTCTTTACTAATGACAGAAAAAAACCCCACACTTCCAGCATTTTAATAGCACAACACACACACAAACACCCCTGCTATTCAATAAAGCTGGATGAACAGAGTATAATGGAGAGAGATTTCTTGAAAACCTCGTCAGTCTGTGTATATCATAATGGAGGAGTTTTGTATTGCATCCCAGAAGGATTAAATCAGCTGACATAGGTGTCATGACTTGCAGTGACAGAGGAACTACCAAACTAAAGTATGCTCTAAAATACCCTTTACATGTAAGACTACCTTGGGAGGGAGAGGCCCTTTTCCTTTTCTCTCCTGTAGATGTGTTCAACCATAGCCAGAGATCACCAGGAGAACCAAAGGACCATGTCCAGCACATGAGCACTGGTGGCCGCAGAGCACCCTCCTCAGCCTGACGCCCCCTCCGAACACCAACCACTGGAGGTGAGCAACCCCATCTCGTGCACGGTGGCCCTGCTCAGAGCAGAGGGATGGAGCCAGAGGATCTTTAAAAGGTCCCTTCCAGCCCGTGCCATGCTCAGCCATTGTGTTCGACGTCATAGCTGACATTTTGATTTCCAGATTGTTCCGTATTTAAAGACCTTTCCATGACTTTCCAGCATTTCCCTCAATAGTTTCCTTTATGGAACTGCTGATGTGGCAAACCTCCTCCCCCTCCCCAAACACCATAGATATCCTTTAAAATGAAGAAATGAATTTTGGTACCTATTGAGTCAATAACCAGAAGAACCAGATCACCTCATTTGCTTCTACAGTTTCTCCTGTACTGTTCATGTAATCATAACATGTACTGCCCTGTTTACCCTACACCTAGATTTCCAAAACTGGGAAAGCTACACATGAGAATGACATTGGAGGCATATATACACCTCCGTCTGTCCTTATAAGTTTGGGCTTCTGTATCTGGATATAATGAGTATTCTGTCTCTTGCTTGACCTTATGCTGTGTCCCCAAGCCCCCCATGCGTTGCCCCGCCTGTGGGCAGCGTGTCCTGAGCTCCCCTTCGTCCAGCTGCCTCCCCACACAAAGGGAACTCCAGAGTCGGGTTGGGTTACACCAAACGCCCACAGCACAGGTTCCTCCCCTGATCTCCTCCCAGACAAAGAGAGGGGCTTTAATCCTTGAAATCCTCTTAATGACCTTCCAAAGATTGCAATCAGCCGTCTTCCTCCAGTCCCTCCAGCAGAATCCCATAGGTTTAAATCTTTGCAGATGACTTTTCATAATGTTGATTGACACCATAAAAATATATCAAGTGTGCATTGTATCAACTGCAATATAGCAACTCACAGAACTAAGAGGAGAAATTATAGCTTTCCAGGCCAACATTAAAGCCAGGGAAAGTTAACTCGTTTTGAGTAAATAAACTGTGCAAAGTCCCATGTTTGTGAAACGAGTCCTACTGAGCACAATTCTCCCCATTAGTCACACGATAATTATGCAACTTCACACAGTAAACAAATCTCAGACTTCTCCTTTCTTCTGCCTCCGTTACTGAGGACTCAAGAGGACACGGCTGTTATTGAGTAAAAGCACTAATCTCTTAAAAAGCATGTTTGTAATGCTCTCTTTTGTCCCATGAAACAAATGCAAAACCAGAAATTGCCAATAATCTTACTGTGGAAGCACAGGAGAGTATTTGTGAGCAACACTACTCAGTGCTCTGAAGGATCAGAGCGCAGAACTGACTGGAGATTTTAAATTAAGGGTATTGACCTTAACCAAACATGAAAAATAATTTAAGAAAATAATTACGTGGTCTAAAGAGCAGCAATACCAGACTTGTGGAAGACGCGTATCTGCGAGCTTCGCACCCCCGTCAGCACAGTCCACAGCTGTTACAGCTGCCGCTCTTGTTAAAGTACATTAGAGTTTATATACGTTCTATAAATTATTCCCCCGGAAATACCAGTTCTGCACCCTGAATCTGAACAGAACACAGGTAGTTCTGAATCTCAGCACAGCCTTGGTTTCAGCCCACGGCGACAGTGGCTCTGGCACCCCCAGCTTTCAGTGCTAGGAAAACCCCTCTCTCTTCTCAGTTTGGTCAACATCTCATGATCCGCCCAGATCATTAATTTTAAGTTAACTAATATTTTGTGTTGCATAAAAAGGACAATTTAATTCTGTTTAGTGGGATTTAATATGTAGCCACTTATTTGAAGACATCTTTTTAATGATAACTTCTGAAACTTTAAATATCCTAAACTCATTAAGTGACAAACTATAATCAGAGCAAATTAAGGTATATTTTTTTATTTAGTTCTGAAACTAAAAAAAAAGCCAAGTGTACAAGTGTACATGGCACTTCATGTTTAATACAGGAAGGGATATTAGAAATGAAAAGAAAAATAATGATATTACATTTCAGTCGCTAGAAAATCCTGTTACACAGTACATTTATTTTAATTGAGTTACACCTTCTCGAGATCAGAGATGGAAGAAGTCTCATTTCTTCAAACAATAATTCTCATTTCTTCAAATGCTGAAACAAATTTATTCCAAATAAGGAACTGATAAGAGGTTTTTTCTACCCAATAAAGTCAAATTGGTTAAGTTATTATTATGTGTTCTATAATGTGTCAGGTTTCTGCTCTGTGGATGTCTTACACTAGATGGTTTTAACCTTAAATCTAATTAATCTTACATCTAATTTCTCCCAGCAGACGGTGCTGGAAATGCGGGTGTGCATGGCAAGGGTGCTGCCACTCACTCACTGCTCAATCAGACCAGCGAGAAACCGAGGCAGGCTTTTAATCCTTTAATGTAATGCAATGTGAAAAGTGTCATTTGAGCAAAAACTTGATTTCTAATTAGAAAATGGGTTTTTAGTTTGCATTTATTAGCACGTTGTTGTGTTGGTTTGGGTTTTTTGGTTTTGTTTTTCTCATGTTGTTTTGCTTTGGTTTTTATGAGGCACTGTTTATCTGCAGTTTGAGGGATAAATGATGTAAAAAAGTCACCTAATTTTCCTTTGCATGTTAAAATTAACTGTTTCCCAATGGAGCTATAAAGTGCAATAGACCTCTCCAATTGCTATTCCTGCCCAGTTGCTGTTTTCCAGCACTGGGCAGGAGGAAGGGGAGCAGCGTCTCTCCCGCAGCCCTCTCGCTGGGCTTCCAAAACCTCAAATGCCAACACTGCAAGCACAGAGTCTTTGCTCCCCAGCGTTAATTTCTCTACAACCACAAAAACGTCCCCATAATTTATAAAACACAAGTCTGTACCATTGCTTACAAAGAAGGAAAATCTTTTTGTTTGTCTATCTGCTAAAAGTGGCTGTATGGAATGTGCTATTTTAATTCTTTTCATTCCTCTCTGGAAGAGACTTTTCCTCAAAAATAATCCCTAAGGTTACTTTACAGATAAATTCACATCTTGAATCCTGGATTTGAAATGTTCCTGAATGATAATTTTATACTTTGATTATCCCACAAAAAGAACTTCTGCTTTAAACCACTCAAGTTTGCTTGGATTCACCTCAAGAAAGCCTGAGCCTCCAAAAGTTCTGTGAGCGAATCTTCCAATCCTTGGTGTTAGACGCAGAAAACAGAATTACCTCCGGTGTAATTATTCACAAGCTAAAGATTCAGCCGGTGTCGTTGGAGAGGGACAGCCGAGGGTTCAGCCGCAGCTGACTGCACGGTTAGGGACCTCAGAGACTGCAGCATCTCAAGGAGACAGGAAAGCTCAGTGAGAGCTGCCACACAACAGCGCACAGCTGCCTTTCGCAAATTCAGATCAGACCAAATAGCCTCCAAATTGCTCCCAAAGTCAGGACATCAGACCAAACATTTAGTTAAAGCGGTTCAAAGTTAAGGGAAGGAAAAAGCTTCAAACTCCTGCAAGGCTGACGTTTCTATTTGTGACCACGGAGTACAAATCATTTTATAGAACAGCAATGATGAGATGTTTAATGTGACTGGGATATCCGATGACACAGGCCTACCTCAGGAAGAGCTGCATAGCTTCCAGCAACAGCAAGTCTTTAAGTTGCTGTGATTTCTATTGAACATGGCAGATGTATGTGCCTCATGGCATAAGACAACTATTTGTAAGAGTAGCCTCTGTGGCCCAGTAACAGCCCCACAATCAGCACCACCAGAGGTACCACAAATGCAAACAGAGGCTCATTTCCAACCCAGCAAGAGTCTCAGGTACTAAGGACAGCATCTGGATCATAAAACTCACGTGGACAAGGCATGTCACGCAGCCAAAAAGTTCACCATGGGAAGTAGTTAGCTAATAACCCATTGACCGATTTATTCATTAGCAATTACTCTTTAAATATTATTCCAGTGCTCTGAATATTTGTGCTGTGTCCAGATTGGGGTGGGTGGCGTGACCATGACCTCACACGGAAGCAATAGCACAGGCTGTGGTGGGTGACAGCAACGGAAGGAGCAGCACCGAGGCGCAGGGACAGCTCCTGAGAGCGGCCTGGGCGAGTCCCCATTCCCGGACTGCGCCACAACTCCCACCGCAGATCCTACAGGGACAGTCATCGCCATAACCGCATCGAGACATTCACCGCACCTCAAATATGTTGTTTCGTTTGATTTGAATTTCAATGAGATTGGGAGAACGTTTGTGAAAGAAAATGACTCATTGAAATGAAAATCCAGTTTATACAGAAATGTGATATTTGACCTAATAACGATTTATCCTAATGCAAAGCAGTAAGAAGAGGCCCAGTGTAGGCTCTTGTATTCCAAGTTCATGGTTACCGGAAATATTATTTCAGTACATGTTAGAAGTCACAAGTTGTCATATTATGCAAAGTCAAGGTAGATAGAAAAAGTCCAGCTGAAATAAAACTGAAGTCACAGAAAGGGCAAAGAAAACCATTAGCATTTGATACTGTGGGTAGGCAGATATTCCTGGGCACATAGCAGAAAAAGCTCTTGTGCACTGTAATAAAACCAGCAGACAGAACACACCCTTGCACAGCTTGAGTCGAATGTGGGAAAGGCTGATGATCACCCGCTAATAATGCACCTACTGAATGTGGGAAAGGCTGATGATCACCCGCTAATAATGCACCTACTGAATGTGGGAAAGGCTGATGATCACCCGCTAATAATGCACCTACTAAGTGTTGGGCAGGTGGGCAGCAAAGGGGCTGTGGTCCCGAAGAACGTTCCCCTCCCTGCCCAAGCAGACGGGTCAGCTCCACAGCCACCGGCCGTGGTTCAGCACCACGGGTTGAGAGAGACACAGGCTGGAGAAAAACCCAGCTCAAAAGTAGGTCTGAGCACTTTCTCCCTAAACAGACTGCAAGAAACGACTGAAAAACTGCAATAATCGTTAGCCTGAGGTGAAACAATGCGTCAATAAGGCTGCCAAACACCATCAGTGCAGCTGCGCTCCAAATCCTCAGCCTAATCATCCTGCAGTCTTATGTCAAACATGTCTTGCCACCCATTATTCAAAACACAAACACCAAACAAAGCAAACCCTCCAGTGCTTCTTAAGGCTTTTCTTTTCGGTAGAATTCATTGTGCCAGCCACATGGTGAGGAGCTGAAAGGTCGTTGTGGGACTTAGATGCATTATTTCTCTCCAAAGGAAAAGTCTGAAAGTTTAAACTTCACTGTTCTTACAATGTACATATAGCTGACAGTTGTAGTTCTATTACCATAGTTTCTCTTCTAGCAAAATGAAAATATACAGTTGCAGAATGAAACAACTGCGCAAAAGAACACAGAAAATAAGGCAACAAATTACTGGTTTAAAAGAACTACGTGGGAACACAGTTCTGTGGCTCTAGAACAGGATTTTAAACCTACATGGCTAACACAAAAGTTTGACAGAAATTGTAGTTATTCTAGAAAACAATTACAACTGTTCGCTGTGTTTAAATGAGGTAATTCTCTTCACTTAAGGAAACAAACTTATAAAATCTGGTGTTGATTAGACCACAAAGTTGTCAAAGGGAATCGGCTTCATAGAAAGGAGCGAAGATCCACAGCGGAGCGCAGTGAATGAGAGGCCTTGTGACAACGGGAAGAAGGGACCCGCGTTGGACAAAGGACTCGACTGCACAGCTGGCTGTGCCGTGTTGGCTCCTGCTGGTGCAGTCGTGGCAACTACAAACATCAGGCTTAAAAATTAAGCCATCGGCAAATCATATTGGCTAACATCCTGTAATACATCCCATTGCCATACAAAGTGTGCACGGGCAATAGAAAGTCAAAAAATATCTAAGTTAACCAGGGTAACTAACCCTATCTCTGTTTGTTACCTCAGCAATGTAACAGGGAACACTTCCAAGAAAAGGTCCAAAAATAATGAAACATGGGACAAAAAGAGTCAAATTCTGCTCAGTTAGTGACCACAGATTGGATCTTTTGTCTTCAATAAAGTCACTCAGTGCTGCCAACAGTGTCACTGAGAAAAGAAGTGCCTTATCTGTATTTTGATGTTGCACTGATCAAGATGCAAGCCCACTTTGTCAGCAGTAAATGTTTTAAAATGAAGATGGAGGTGTAAGTCTGCGAAGGAAGCGCAAGCGCCCTGCACCCCGGGCTGCACTCAGGGATTCTGACCAAGTCCTGGTCAATCCAAGCAATGAAAACAAACACATGATACTGGCTTGGTGGGAAGATGTGGGTAGATGGGACTGGAGAGAAGGAAGACAGAAGCTGCAAAAGAACAACCACTCCTTGTTTCATATTTTGGAATCGATGCATCCTGAAAGTGACGAAGATCAAAAAATGCTGAAGGACATTTGCTCTCCTGTTGTTCAGATTTCCTTTGCTTTACAAGGTATGCACCAAAATGCATTCTGGTGTAAGGCCATCATCGCTAATTAAATTAAAATATCCTTTTCATTTAAAGAACAAAGTACACAACAAAATGCAGTATCTCTGAATTATTTATTCAATTTATTCATTTCTTCCTAATTTACACAGTTTGGTCATCTCTGATACAAATAGAAGGCACTAGTGCCAATCACTAATGTTCTTATTTAAAGTTTAATAAGAGAAGTGCTTTAAGATTAATTGACTTTCAGTCACTCACCTCTGTGTTCATCTGACTATAGCTGGACTATATATCTTTAGAACCCAAAACAGAACAGGATGCTATAGTCTTTGGGCTCATTTTTAGGTACTAATACTGTCATTAATTTATGAGAATAAAGAACTCTAGGTCCTGTATGATTAAGAACCTGTCTAAAAATTATTTACTTAACCTTTAATTATTTATGGCTGTTGTATTTTAAAGGAATATTAGAATTAGTTTTTATTACTGAAGTGATTACAAAAACCTATAAGCCTATTAACAAATAAAGCAGCATGAAAATAGCTTTTTCTGCCCTCACAAAATCTTTATGGATTTCTGTTTATGCTTCAGTATAAAAAGGAAGAACAGCAGCATAGCTCATTTTACCTCATAGAAATGAGTATAAAAGGTTATGACTCAGTGAAAAGAGAAATTTGGAGTTGAGTACTTCTGTATTGACTGTAGATTCCTTCCTGTTTCATTACCCATGACACATCATAAAGATACTGGGGTTTTTTTAAGGTTCTTTCCCCTAGTGATTAAAATGGAATCAAAACAAAGACAGAAATATGTTCAAACAGTCCTAAGACAGCGTCTGAAGAAAAACATTTTGGTTTGCCTTGTCCTCTTCTATTGTCACTCACCTATTCATTATGTGCATGTTAGTCATATGCACAAGAATAAAACCAATATTGGGCTGCAAGCAACGGGAATTCAGACCACGCTCTAAAGAATCCTGTGTGCGCCACAGCTCCACTTACAAAGATACTCAGTATTGGAGAAACATGCATGATCAAGTTCTGTGTGAAACATTTATTTAACTTCAATAACACCTTCCTTGCAACAGAAATTACTGCTTCAAAACTGCCACGTTAGCCTACTTAACTTCAGGGTGCCAGCACTTATTAAATAGGGATGCGCAGCCTGTACATTCCAATAAAACGGGGAATTATGATGTATGGTCCAACCACTTGCACTTAGAGACACATATCCTAGAGTAATAGGTATATTGTATTTCCAATTTGAAAGAAAAATGAAATTAAACATTGAGGAGAGTGACAGGAAAAATATGCCACTGTATGAAATATAAACTATATCAAAACGGTTTTTCCTAATCTCAGACAGGTGATGCTTAAGTATAAAATAAACTATTCTATAACAAACCTAAAGGTTCTTGAAGTTCTGCAACTTGGAAAGTTCTCTCCGACTGCGTGTCAACTCCTATCCCAATGCTCTGCTGCTGCAAGCCAGCTCTGTATAGAATCCATGAGAAACCCCTGCCATACACTCAGCTAAAAGCCACCCCGGCACAGAAGCCCAGAGCAAGGCTCAATAAAACAAGGCTGAGTTAAGAGGTACCGGTAGTGCATGTGTCCTGTCCTTCGGTCAGCAAGATTCAAAGGACATTCAAGTCCATTACAATCCTGAAAGAGTCCATAGGAGTAAATAATTCCCTTCTATTAACAGAGGCACAATCCTCACACAGGCAAATATGCCACTGAACTCAATACAATTAAATTACACTACTTTTACTTAACAATTTGGAGGCAAATTTTGAAGAGCTGAAGAAATAATGTCATTTTTTTTAATAGAATAGATGCCAAAAATTAGTCCAATGGGAGCTTTGCCTGAAGACCTAAGAAATTCAGCCTAGACCCTCCAGATCCTTGTAGCAAGCCATGGTCCTCACTGGCGATTTCGACTTCTCAGAACTTATTTTCATCTGCACGTTTTATTCCAAATCCCCTCTTCCTTTTGGAAAATTGCACGTCCTGGTCAAATATCTTAACGCACGGCAGTGCTGGTAATAACCAAGCAGAAACCTCACCAGACTAAATACTGAGGAATGAGCTACCAAAAGTCTTTCAAAACCACTTTTTCTCTGTGTAACATGCTCCTTTCTAAAACATAGCATAGCAGGACCGGATCAGCCACGCGTGCCCGTGGTGCAGCACCCCACCTCTGCCGGGGAATGATGGAAATGGTATTTTGGGGCTCTAAGGAATGGTGTTTCTCTGGGTACGCTTTTGGGAACTTAACGAGCCAGTGGTTGCACTTTGATGACCTTATTTACAGCCCCTGGAAGCTTTGGCCCCCAATCATTTCTCTAATCACCCCAAGAACCCCTTTCCAAAACAAGCAGTAGCAGTACATTCCCCAGGATCTTTATTCGCTCTGTGAAACACGTTGCTGGATAAAAAGAATGGGCAGCATCCCGTAAAATCATCTACGCCACCCACAATTTAATAGACTCCTGATATATCCCTTCCCATCATCTCTTGGTGAAATATTATTACCTATTTTATGGATGTCTTAAAACTTCAGTTTCTGGTGTGGCTATGTCTGTAACCTCCTTCAACAGGAACGTTTTCTCAGCTGCTTTGTTACTGTCTCATCTCGCTACGCTGCAAATATTTTCAGTCCTGCAGACCGTCTGATAGGTTTTTTGCTTCTGTTTGAAGAGCCTGCACTGCTAATTTTTTTACACGTTTAGCAAGTTGCACCCATAGATCCTTTTGGCCAACTGTATTCTCATTCTCTGCCAGAGTTATACAGATATTCATGTCTTTTACATAACCTAACTACTCAAAATTTAACTTGCTAGCCAAAATTTGGGCTGTTGCCTTCCATCAAAAGCATATACACATATGCAGAATTATCAGCATAATCTGCATTTTGTAATGTTTACCAAAAAAAAAAAAAAAAAAAGAATAAAAGGAATTAAAATGCCAACAACTATTACTGGAAGCCCATCCATGGGTTTAGCTGTGCAGAGCGTCAGAATTACTTTATTTACAGACCGTCTAGGCCAAAAGGCAGAGGCAAGCTCAGGTCTGTGCTCTACCTACCATTATCCCGGGTTTGTGGCAGATAACCAGGCACAGCTCGGTGCTGGAATGCGTCCCAACAATCCAAACACAGCACAAATGGCCACGGAGAACTTGAAGCCTGTGTCGTACAGAACTTCCAGTCTAGAAGAGTTTCTCTATGAGCCAGATGGAATAATTAATATAAAATTCTAAAGCCCATTTTACTTTTCAAATTTAATGCCACAGAAGCGTGGGGCAATTGCTAGGAATTGTCTGCCCTCCCCTTGTGGCATCAAATACATAAATCAATTCATATCCAAGGCATTTATTTGTCCACGTGATTAAACTAGATTAAAATAACCTCCATTATATTACCTGTTTTTCTATCTTTTTTGATGGGAGAAGATCTTCTTTGATGTTATCTCAGAGCAAAATATGCTTGTTGAGTAAAGGAGTCCTCAGGTTTAAGTGACAGCTGTCACTTTTCTTATGGAAGTGCAATTCTGTTTAATGGATTGATTGCCCCACATTGTGAGTGCCCACACAGGTCTGTGTGAGCAGAGCTGCAGAATCAACGCCACAACAAAACAAACACGCGGAGTGGAAAAGCGGGGGGAAAAAGCACGAGAAGAAGCACACGCAGGGTGTTTCAGAGAAACCAGACTTGGCTACAATGCACTTGGAATCACAGTTTGAGAAGGTGACTCCTCAGGTGTGCTTACAGATAGTTCAACATTGTTAATAGGAGATTACACTTGTGTCTTTGCATTGAGAAACATCCTTTTGCCAGTGCGGCTGTGACACTCAGCATTCTGCTTCAGCTCTGGTCCAGAAGACAAAGTGACTCAGAGACACTCCGCAGTGCTTAAGTATTTAACTCATTATGGGCCTCTAATGTTTTCAAAATCATTTTAGGAAAGCCATTGTTTAAAATAAAATGTAGTTCTATTATAAATGTGCTATAGTACACATCCAGCACCTAACATGGTCCCAGCCCAGCCTTGGTCAGACAGCATTGCTGAGCCACCCTGTTCTCAGGGCAATTGTGAGCGCTCCAGAAACAAACTCTTTTGAGACTGCTCACTGGTGGTTACAATTTCCACCTGAAGAAGACAAAAAGTCAACTCATTTTCATTAGGGGACCATCTTCTCTCCTCCCTTGCAAACTGAAGGGCCTGGCAATGAATTAGGATTTAGAGAAAAAACCTTTCCCTACTTAAATGAAATTATGATTCTGCCATTAACACAGTGTCAAGATGTTCTTCCTGTATACGAAGATAACTTTATTGCAGAGATTGAATGGGTAAGTAATATTATACACTGTATTTCTATAGTAATTCCCTAACGGTCTGCAAGAGGCGAAAGATGTGATGAATTGAACGTCGACCACAGAGAAGACTGATCGCTGTCAGGGCAGGAACGAATGGTGCTAAGCTCAAAGCACCGCAGAGCAATGACACAAGGCTGCTCAAGTGCGCTTCTGCACTTGCTCCACCTGCAACAAATACTGAATCCATTTGCTTGCTTATCCACTTCTCTTCAGCAAGCTGGCTGCAGCAAACAAAATTAACAATTGCCTACTATAAATCTTGGAAATGCAGATTCAGAGACAGCAGAACAACATGACAGGCGTTTGTTATCTTAGATGGCGTTGCTGGAAACCAGCGTGTTTCCTGCAGTACAGGGAAGTGCATAGAAATTCAGGGCTGGAATTAGTCCCGAATGCCATAGAAGATACTGCCGAAAAAAAGGCAGCACAATCCATGATGATCAGACCATTTGAAACCTGTCTGGAGTTTTGTACAGTTTTGCTCTGAATGATTCACCTTTTGTGCTTTGGCATGTTAAACTATAATTACTTTGCATAAATATCCCTTCAGTCAGTCACTCTTACAAACTTAGACCACTCCAGCATCTCTAAGTCTACTGGTCCTAACACTGGGTGCTGCTTTTCATCAATCTGGCAGGACTGGGGAAATAAAAGTGAAATTATGACAGTCTTAGAAGACCATGAATATATTCATAACGGCCAAGGCGGGTGACCCAGGCTGACCCCATCAATCCTGAGTAAGTTAGAGGAAAAAGCTGACAGGAGATTCAGTTGATAAAGAATTAAAGGAAGGAACATAAATAATGCCAGTTTAAACGATTTTGTGGAAAATGAGACTTGTCAAAAATTACTTTATTATTTTAATCCACAGGTGTGGGTGATCATGTTAACCTCACATGTAATATACTTACACTTTTTAAAACTCTTTCAATCCATACTGCATGAAACTAACTTAAAAACTCACCTTACAGAATATTAGCAAAGCGTATATTAGATGTATCAGGAATGCGCAAACCTGCCAGTGACTCCCTAGCAGGGATTTCACTCTGCGAAACCTACCAGCAGGTTCAGAGAAGCGTTGGAAAGAACCATGTGCAACCTGACAGTGAACACGTTCACCATGTATCTGAAAACACGGGCTCATTCTGCTTAGAAAACCTGCAAGTTACACAAACAAACAACGCAAAAGACAGGACAGCCACAGAAGTGAACTGAAGCAGCTATTTCAGCTCAGGGGCATATATTAAGTGATTTTTGGGTTTTATCTGTATAAAAATTCATAAGGATGCAAACTTTTCACCGAATGCATGTCATATTGTAGAAACCAGAGACCTAGGAAACACTGAGTTCACACTGGATGAGCAGTTTAACATTAGAACTCCATACAGCGCTGCAAAGGGGCAAATAAAGAAGGAAATAAAGAACAAAATATGAGCTACAACATGAATTCTATACAAGCACTGGAAAGCCTAATATTTGGGCTGTGTGCAGAATTCTAGTGCTCTTATTTTAAAGCGCATGTTGAAAACCGAATTCCCAAAGTGATTTGAAAGTTGGAAGCACCTTACAGCAAAACCATCGGACTTCATTGCTTTTAATCAAAACCAAAGAGACGAAGCACAAGCATAAACCAAGAAGTCACCCTGCTGTCACAGTGGCACTCCACGGAGCACGAATCCCAGTGCATGAGCTCTGGGCAGAACAGATTTACAGCATAGCCCGGCCCTCCTCCCCACCATGGGAAGGCTGCACGCAGAGCCCACAACTCAAATGCACTATGTTAGACCTTTCCAAAGGAAAAATTACGACTTTGTTCTAAGTGATTGCTGGGAAAGTATCTGGAAATGGAAGCCAGACAACTCTTAAAAACTTGGACTTTTTTTAATTTAATAAGCAAAAGTTGGAAGAAATGGCCCAATTTAGTAATGCCTTCCTCCGGTGATGGATGTCTTTGAAGCAAGATCAGACATGTTTTCAGTGGATGTATTTTGATCACACACAGTTCATCATTAACAGCTGAAGCGCAGGACTCCTATTGAGAAACAAGGCGGCCCAGGTGAACTGGGTTCTGTTATATGTTTCTGAAAAGCATCAGTTGCAACCACATTGCACAACTGAGTTACTGACAGATTTTACTCACCTGCCCGAACTTGGCAAAGATCATCAGTAATCCCAAACATCTCCCTCCTCGGAGCACTGGAAACCACGGCATCGCAGCCCGAGCACGACAGCAGGGGTACAGAACATCCCACTTACATCAAGAACGGTTACACACAACGCTGGTCTCTACCAGAGACTCCAAACACAGCCAAAGCAGCTTCAACAAGAGATTCTCACAGGTGTTCCCTATTTATATCATCTCTTGGTTTGAGAGCTGCAGAACAGCTGAACAGTCTCAGCTGTGAGTGAAGAAAATAGGAACTATACATCAAATAAAGTAGTGCATACTGGTGAGCACTCAAAGAAATCAAGTCTCAGATGTTTCAAACTGGGCATATACAATATGCCTGACATTTGTCTATGCTCCAGAGCAGAAATAGTCCCTCCTCAACAAACAAGCATTGAGGTGGCAATTTATTTCACACTGTAAGCCACTCCAGTCTTACCGCAATGAGTTATATAGAAAAGCCCACGAGGAAGCTAATTATTCTGCCTTTAGCACAGCACTTGAACAGCACATAGTAAACAGTGTACACTGTAGCCTGGGATTACACGTCAAACGTGATAAAACAAAACACTGGATCACTACTCATTAAATTCTTATCTCCTATGTGAAAGCAACTTGAGATTATGTATTTAAAGACCATACAACACCACATGCTGACGAGGAGGCTGCATGGGCAGCCCCAGCACAGCAACCCCTCCAGCTCCCCAGCAGCCCGTGAGTAGTCCTCATACACCTGGACCCACTATTCGTCCTGTCCCCATTTTGCTTATCTTTTTCATTTATCAATTACAGGCTCTCAGCATAACCTGAAGTGATTCACCATTAACAAGAAAGAACAGTCTCCTACCTTTACAGGAGCTCCAACCATCATCAACCCCTCACAGTGTCAAAACCTTCACTACCTCTTCACTCACTATAAAAGCAGAAGAGTCTCCCATTCTAATCACCTGCCTCCCCACCCTCCATTTCTACCACCTGGTTGTGAAGGCACCTGTTAGCAGTCTTGTCTAGACTTTCAAATAACCGTCTCGAGAACACCTGTTTAACCTTTTTCCCCCTGGTGGGACAAAGCAGGACCCCATCACAGTTAAAGTGAAACTGCAGGCAGCCTAACATGGAAACACGAGATATTGCAACTTCTGTGTTCTTTTTTGAGGGGCTTTGGTGGGTTTGAAAATATCAAAAAGTTGGTAGTATTTTGAAATGTGATGAATTTCAGAACATGTCAAAGGAACAGGAAGTTTCTTCCTTTGCACTCCTACTTTGTTTTGCAGAAAAACCTTTGCTTTCAAGAAACTATTTTGTTTTGATTCTTTTTCTCTGACTTTACAACGTGAAGAGTAACTCTTGACTGGCATAAGCAGCTTTCAGAGCATAGCCACACAGTAAATACAGTGGCAGATATAGCATGCTGAAGTTCCATGTTCACTGTCTTTCAGTGATGTCCACACCTAGTTGGTTAAATGACTGTTGAAGAGGTCATTGCTGTCACCTTGTTGGGAATGGACCAGCTGGGCCCTTCCTGCCTGCGTCTGAAACAGTTAAAAAGATTTTGCAGTCAAACTTTCTAACCGCTTTTGCCAATGATGCACCATGAGAAAATACAGCCTAGCTCACCTTTCCATAGCTGCAGAGACCGCACCATTTGGCTTAAGTCTGAATTTAAACCCCAGCTCGGATGCTGATGTGATCGCATAGGAAAAAACTCTGAAAATTAGCTGAAAGCTTCTGTCTCTGCGCCTCTGTCCGTAGTGAATTACACACAGTTCTGCCAGAAACGTTGTCGTTCTCTGCTTCGGCGCCTAAACCAAGTACACAGGGAAACTGCTGTACTTCACTGTGTAACAACCAATAGCTATCGGCAACTTGTTAAGAGCAAGTTCTACACCACTTTGCATGGCCTGCTATGGTTACATTGAACAAATAAATTGACAAACACACGTACACCCAATACATTCTATTGATATACTAAAACGTTGGTATATTGCCATTTAAAATTTTTCAAGAGAATAGAAGCATTAACTTATTTGGCCTCGAAAAGAGTAAATGGCAAAAAAAGTTTATAGCAATTCAGTGATGGATTCTACAGAGGCAGCTGAGACATCCTTGTTCCCAGCTTCGCACTCAGATGCCAAGTAATTGATTTAATTAATCCCAGCACCTTCATAAGTTCAATGAGGCAACATGACCTACTGGTTTAAGCACAAGTCCCAGAACTCTATCATTTCTAATATGACTATGCAGTGGATTTTTCTGCATGACCTTTATCATTTCATGTACTTTTTATGAACTAAAAGAATTAAAGGTTTCACTTTGACTGCACAGAAGGTAAATAATAGCAGCATTTGGACCCAGCTTTCTGTATTTATTGGTTTTATCCAACTATACAAGAATCTTTGAGGGTTTAAGGTTAGCTTTGCAATGACTTGCTGACCTCCTTATTCCCACTCATTTCAATGAGGTAAGGATCAAAATGTCCCTGAAATCTGTGCCAAAGCACTTGTAAGAATGTAAGAAACCATTTGAGTTTTAAGGCACAGCTCCGTTAAAAATTGTTAATGTCTACTAGAATTCTATTAATCGTGCATATATTTCTGAAACTGGTAAAATAAGCAACTTATGTCTGCAACAAACACAAGCAAAGGAAATCACAGGATCACAGAATCCCAGGATGTGAGGGGTTGGAAGGGCCCTGTAAAGCTCATCCAGTGCAATCCCCCCGGAGCAGGAACACCCAGCTGAGGTTCCACAGGAAGGTGTCCAGGCGGGTTTGAATGTCTGCAGAGAAGGAGACTCCACAACCTCCCTGGGCAGCCTGGGCCAGGCTCTGCCACCCTCACCATGAACAAGTTTCTTCTCAAATTTAAGTGGAACCTCCTGTGTTCCAGTTTGCACCCATTGCCCCTTGTCCTGTCACTGGTTGTCACCCAGAAGAGCCTGGCTCCATCCTCCTGACACTGCCCCTTTCCATATTGATCCCCATGAATGAGTCCCCCCTCAGTCTCCTCTTCTCCAGCTCCAGAGCCCCAGCTCCCTCAGCCTTTCCTCACACGGGAGATGCTCCACTCCCTTCAGCATCTTGGTGGCTGCGCTGGACTCTCTCCAGCAGTTCCCTGTCCTTAGCTTTCCTAGTTGCCCCCCTACACCCTCTGACAACAGCCTGATATTCTCCCCAAATGGCCAGCCCCTCCTTCCATGATCTATAAACTCTTCTCTTCCACTTGGGCACACCCAGCAGCTCCCTGTTTAACCACGCAGGCCTCCTGGCTCCCTTCCTTGACTTCCTACATGTCGGGATGCTCTGATCTTGTGCCTGGTAGAAGCAGTCCCTGAACACTGACCAACTATCTTGTCTAACCAAATATCCCGTCTTCCATTTCTGTGTTGTGAAATAGGCATCAGAGCAAACACAGAGATGCTAAGAAAAAAATCAGATCAGGTCTATAGTTACAGGAAGAAACGACCATATGCGCTGCATGGAAAAGGCACCATCCACTGGTTTCCCTGTTTTTCTCCATTTCAACCTCTATCTAAGGAGACATGAAAAATATTAGGATTTATTATAGGCTTTGAAAATTATCTGGCGTGGACAAAGTAGTTTATATTTTCCTGTTGTGCAACATGCATGAACATACAGAAAAGTCCCATACAGGCCAAGTACATTTGAAGCTCTTTGAATCACAATTAATCTTCGTAAGCACCCAGGGAACTGCCAGAGTATTTAACACAGTCTGCATGCTGGAGGTCCCTGAATGCCTTCTAATAAAATCCAGCATGAATTTTTGAATGTTATGTTCACTGCCTCATCTCTGTGGGAACCTAATGACAAATGCAGGATGGGAACCCAGCATGTATATTCCATACAAATAATTGCTGTAAATGTTTATTATTGAAAATGCAGCAGTACACGAGCCTTAATGTAATCTATGTTACAGACTGATCAAATAATTGACAGTGATTACTGATCTTAACAAACTTTTGTTCATGTCAATAACATTTTTAGGAAGAGATGTTACACCATGCTAGGAAGAGCATGTTGGGTGAGAGAATCCATGCTTGGAAGAGTATGGGAAGAATATATTTAGTATTTACTAGCATTTACTGTAAAACATTCAGGCAAAATCTCCAACAGAGCTTAAAGTTTCAGATATAAACGAACCATTCTCACAATGCATTGCCATTTTCAAGTTTATAGACATTAACAGTATCCCAAATCACCACAAACTACAATAAACAAAGTACAGGTCATTACTTAATGTTCCCAAGTGAGAACAGTCCTTCCTATTCTAGGTGAGCATTTGCAAAAGAACACTACTCCTTTTTCTTTGATAAAAATTGGTTAGTTGGACCTGTAGTTAGTACGGTCCTTTCTGATGCAAGGAAGTAATTGTTCTATTCACAGAACACAGAATAGTTGAGTTTGGAAGAGACCTCTGGAGCCTGGCTTGTCCAACCCTCTTGCCCAAGCCGCGTGAACTCAACAAGTTTTGAATATCTCCAGAGACAGCCACTCCACACCCTCTCCTGGCAAGTTGTTTCAGTGTTCAATCAGACTTACAGGCAAAACAATAAATGAATAGTGGTGTTTTCTCGTAAGAAGGCCAAAGTTCCTTGGCCTTCTCTGTGTCCTTTGCCACCCCTTACAGCCTCTGGAAGGCACACACAGGTTATTATATCTAAACTTTTAAATCTAGTTATGACAGTTAATATTCTTTTATTGGGGTTCAATGAAACTTATTAGGGCAATAAACCCATTAATGAAACACTGTGGTTGAGAATTTTAATGCAGTGAAGTCCAGAAATTAATGCGCAATTATAGTTCTGCATATGAACCAGCAGGTCTGAATAACCTATCCGGTATGCATACTGACACAAATATTCAGCATTCTACACAACAAAACAAAACTCATCACACATATACAGTAACCCCTAATAAATCCTGAAATATGCAAGTTCACTCTTGGATTCCAGAACTACGTCAAATGCCATGGGAAATATATATATGTATTTCTGGTTCTAGTACACGAACCAATGTACCTGGCATCAAATAATGCATTATTCCAAAATTAAAGGGGGGAGAAGTGAAACAAAAGCTGCTGCCTGTACCTTGCATCCAATACCAAGTACTTCTCTCACTTTTTTCCTCCATTTCACTGATCTTGGCTACAACTTAATTGGTAAACATGTTCTCTCTGTACAAACATGAAATGAAAGTCTCGCTGTAACGTTGCAGACACGATAGTCTGATGAAGGCTAAGTTTGCAGACAGATCCTCACACAAACAATTTTCGCCTCTTTTTACACATCTGATTCTAGATGTGAACCCAATAAATGTCATTTGGATCACGATAATCACAGTAATTTTTGTGCTTGTTTTCCCTTTGATACACATCACGGTTGAATACATCCTCTGTCAGCATTCATGGTAATAAACGTTACTTAAAGGGAAGATTTTGAGATATTCAAGAACAGAAGCAGCCTGTGAAGAACTGCTCTGGCCACGTAGCGTCAATGCATGTGCAATCTTTGAGATAAAAAGATCATCCTACGCACAAAAAGTGTGATTGTAAAGAGGCTTCTGCATAAGGAATCACCAGAGTATTTCCTTAGGAGTTGTCTTTAATAAAACACATTCCTTTAAGAGCAATAGATCTTTCTAAGAAAGTATTGATTAATCAACCAAAACAAAACTGAAAGAGGCATGTACTCTAGAAAACTGTAGGGAGGCTGTTATCTAAATCGGCGCACTTGGTTTTAAGATGAACTGTAATCAGGCTTCATTTTACTTATATTTCTCAAGTTTTGTACTTCAAGAAGCTGACCTACATGAATATTTGTTCAGGCAATGGCACCAAAAGCTATCGATGGTCGATCGGGCTGGACAGTGATTCGGGAAGCAAAGGAAGAGCAGAACTCACATAGAAGTGTCGAAGCATAAGGAAGCTGTTGCGGGCAGGAAATAAATGCTACATGGCCTTTCAGAATCACAATCGCTCTTCTGTCTCAGCTCACCAAGCTCATTGAGATCTGCTGCGGAAGACGCTCTAAATAACCACCCTGACTGGAAGGGCTGGGATATGGGAACGAGTGGTATGGAGCTGATTTTCTGCTTGGGGAATATCTGCTTTTAGAACTAAATCTATGTAAAACTGTTGGAAAAGAAGACGACACATTGTACCTGTAACACTGGAGAAGATGCTTGTAAGAGGATTCACACACAACCATACTCATCCTGTGTGATGTCATGAGGGATCAGAGCACCAACACAATAAGAACAGCTATATTCTGACGCATATTTTACCTACACATAGACTACTTCATTTCTCAAATGAGTAATATAACCACTGCGCTTAAAATACAGATATGCACATCTTAATTCTTTGCCACATGTAAACCTAATTAAAATATATTGCCCAAGTTAAACATGATTTATGTAATGGAACAGTTCTTGTTTGGACTGAAGCATAAATTGAGAGCAATCCAGGGCACTGAAGAGAGCTGCAGCATTACCCACCTACCCGCAGGCAGAAAAAGGCATTTTTGACTGAGGATACCACCTGTCTTTCAAGAGAAAGTTGTGAATACTGAAGCAACGCCAAATATTTACCTTCTTGAAGAATTAACAAAAAAACCAAGCTACATGTTGTTTTGAGTAGTGGTGCAATACTTTTCACATGGTCAGATCCAGAACCTGCAAAAACATCCATGAAATTCCAGATAACCCCCTGAATCTAATACAGTCACAGCATAGAAAGCCCATCATGACATTTAAGAGTCAGCCAACCAGTTTCTTAGGGCCAAAGCAGTCTCGAGCAAAAGTCAGGACCTGTTAGTATCGTTTACACATTAAGACATTGCACTTCAACCCATTTTTGGATGACTTCTCAAGAGAAGTATGAACTCTTAACGCTTACCACACCCGGCGGCTGTTCCAAATGAGATTTGTGTCCCTTTTCGGAGTTCGAGGCTGGTGCAGAAGGATCCAGGGTTGGAAGCCCCGTTGTGCTGACCGGAGGCCGCTGTGCTTCACTGAGTCTTCCTCCTTACGCTCCTCTCTTCTTTTTGTGCTTGTTCCGTCGGGAGGACAAAGCAGGAGGCGCAATGCTGGAGCTGAAACCGAGAGCTGCAGCGCCCCAGCCGGTCCTCACAAACGTGTAACCCAACATGTGCACGGCTGGAACGGAAATGGATCCGCAGTGACAGGCACTAAGGAGCTCTATGGTTTTCTCACGGTGCAGAGAAAGAAGATTTCAGCAACAAGAACAAGAAATGTTCAGTAATAGGCAAGAAATGAAGAGCATCCTGGGGGGTGAGAGGCTCTTAAAGATCCCAGTGTGCTGCACCCATAGGGAAACTACCTGATTCAAGAACCAACCGCTCAGTAAACTTAGCCTTAAACGACAGTCTTTCCCAGCCTGTATGCAGCCGTTATATAGACAATCAATACTAAATAAGGTGATAAAGACCATTTTAGCCTCTTTTAGCAGACAGATAAGATAACATTTACATGTAAACCAGAAGAGGCCACGTAAACTCAAGGGCACCCTTTTGGGTCAAGAGAACTCAGTGTTACAATTTTTCAGACGACCAAGGTTATTTTGTGAACCTGCAGATAAACCAGCATCCCCACCCCAGCTCAGTGTTTTCAGCTGGTTATCTTCACTACAGCTGCACGCAGGGTGCATCCACGGCCTTTTTTGTCCGTGTTTCCTTTGCACAGACCGGGCTTCCAGTGCTGCGCTCCAGCAGAAGCGCTCATTCACACCACTCTACACTTAAATCCTGCGCTTACAGGTGCTGAGCAGCCCCCAACTCCCCAGCTTGATCTCAGGGTCTGGATTTTACCCTGGATTTAGTGCCATCCAGCTGGGCATGAGCTGGACTTATCCATCCACCCCCCGAGGCCGGGACTAACCTGGCAAATAGCACCTTTTGTTCCTTTAGAGCAACATCATGAGCACCTTTAAGTATCTCTTTTTCATTTAAACAATGTAATGTATGTCACAACTCTTTCTTCAGTTTGGCAAACACAAACATCACAAGAAGGTGAATCCCATTTTCATTTGGTTATTGCCATTTTTATTGTGTTGTTACAAAATCTGAAATATGATAGAATGTTGATCAACATGTGTTTTGATAATAAATTAATAAGTCTCATACACATTCTTCTTTATTATTAATTTATATTGCTTTCTTTATTAGTGGTAAAAAAATAAATTACTTCCACAGTTGTCAAATGGAGTTGTAATAGGCGAATAGATTTTTTAGCACTTTTCAACACTACTGATATGAATTGTTACAACAGCAATTGTTTTCTCCAGTCCTCTTGTGTTTCAGGTTCTCCACTCTCTGTGAAACATTGAACTGTCGGGGCAAAAACGAAAACAGAAAAGAAGAGAAACCCCGGCAAACTAACTGTGTTTTTCTGTTCGCAGTATTATTGCAATTAGATTAATATTTCCCAAGTTTGTAATTAATTTGATAGAAATGTCATTACAGTTAAAAGTCAATACTCCTTCTGTTCTGTGCTGGCAAACTTTCTCTACAATGCAGAAATTTAGAACTGTGCCAGAAACCATCAATTTGCCTAAATATGGATATACACACATCAAATATTTGTTTCTTTTTACTAATTTCTATAGCACCTATTACCATGGTATCTAGATGCATTTATTATTTGACACAATGTAAGCAGATATTTAATACAAATACCCCGATCTCTGCTAATATTGCCACAGTTCTTGTGTAATTTCTTTCTGTCTTTGAATATAATGAAACTTACCATTTTATATCTTGAAGCCAGATTATCATAACCATTTCAGTACAAAGTAAATACACTGAAAACATTAGATATTAATCGTATGAAGTACTTACAAGTGCTGCGATCGTTAGCAGCAAACTTTACATAAAGAACTATATATTAATTCTTGCAAGTTTAAAGCCATCTTCATTCTTTAGTCAGTGCATAATATGTGAAAGGACTTTATAATTTTAATGCCAGAAATTATATACCTCTAAAAATGTCTTTAAATAAGGAGCTTGATACTGGGAAGTTCTTTGCCATTTCAGATCTCTGCAAATAACACTATAAACCTCAGTTTCACAAGGAAACAACATAACAAGTCCTACGCATTTTATTGAACTGTTCCTGTATGGGACTGCTCTAAATTTCACCTCGGACCGATAGTTACTGTTCTTTGTTCTTTAGTGACAAGTGCAAACTCAATTTCTACTCAGCAAATACTTTATCCTGTTGTTTCCAGAGAAGCTCGAGACAACGTTGGATCTTCCCAGCACCTGAATTGAACAGCAGACCTACAAATAACATTGAAAATGCAGAGACACCAGAATGATGAGGAATAGCCTCTGTGGCGCTGTTCTCTACCACAGGGAAGCATCACCCAATACCAACAGGAGGAGTCCACAAAATAGAATTCCTAGAGTACTCTAGAATACATTTTCACTCAGAAAATTTGGTGATGAAATCGCATTTCCTAAGACCGATATTCTGAAATTGGAGAATGAAGAACCGGTTAGGCCAGGTACCCCATGCCAACAATTCGAGCTGCATTGTTTTTTACAATGGTTTTGCTACTAACCCTTGTTTCTGGTTTTAAATGTAAGGTAGTGTAGCTTCTATTTATTCTCACCCTGTTTTTATTTTCACCTGCTGGTGGCACAGGATGTGGCTACAAATGGCCCTTTTCTCTGACCTCCGACCGTGAGCTGTTGTTTCTCTGCACCGCTGCTCTGGGAAAACTGTTCCAAAGCCCATTGGTCTCGTGAGCAAATCTTCATCCTCAAATGTCACTGGATATTTTACCTTCCTGATGCTGTGCACAGGGAGTATTTCCTTTCACTCCATTAGTTTTCAATAGTTTCCTGTACTGTCTCAGAATTCTTTCCCTTAGTTCTTTTTAAATACCCACGGGGCATCACATCATGTACCTCTCCCAATTTTAGACATTATTTGATCAATTCTTACGCAGGGGAGCATTTAACCAAACAATGCACTAACCCCGGTGTCATTGTAACTATTTATACCTTTCAGCGTGTTTATTTTGCTGTGCCATGGTCTTAGATCTTTCACTCTACTATAGCAAACAATTATTTGCCATTTCCTTATTACTTTTCTAGTTTTTCTGAATTGAATGTGAAGTCCAAAAAATTTGTGTGCACATTTTAAGACGCTCCACCACAAAACTCGCATTTTATATCACGTTCATAAACTCCCAATGGAAAGATCATTTTCAATATTTGAAAATGTCATATCTCATATTAGGTATCTATTTTATCTCATCTCTTTGTTTGCTGTTGTTGTTTTGCATTTTTACAGAAATTTAAAAATTCAGAGGTAATTAGAAGAAGGGCAGAAAGACCAAATAAGCAAGAACCAGAAGGAAGGAGGAGGTTATCACAGGGCCATAAGAGATAACAATAAACACTGAAAGAGCGCTGACACAGACCAAAACTACTCTTCACTGATATTTGCCCCACATACGCACATCACTCTGATTTCATCTTGACCACACATCCCTCGTTAGATTATGAGAATGTCTTTAAAGTCTCTAATGAAAGAGGCTTCATGACCTAGGCAGTCTGTTCCATTCTCTAATTATCCCTGTAATTAGAAAAACCCTTTACAATCTAATTTAAATCTTTTGCTGTGAGTAAAATTCTCTGACATGACGATACGAAGACCCATGGATTACTGTGTCTTTAGACTGCTCGCCTCTGAAACTTAATCAAGTTACCTGCATCTGTCTTGAAGTGAAGCCTGAAGTGAGAGATGTTTTCCATTTTACCACCACCGGCCTGAGGTGAATTGTAATAATTATCTCACATCTCACACACAACACTCCCAGTTACACAATTCAGAAAAGTATCTCCTGCTTTTGCCATCCAATTACAATAATCCAAACTCAGCTTTGATTTCTCTGTCACCCTCTTCAGATGGTGCAACTCCCTAACCAGTGACCTTACCTTTTGTACTCAAGAGTTATTTCTCCTGCCTCAAAGTAAGGCTTGGGTTTGTTACAGAACCATTCCTGCAGTTCTGTCGAGATCACTCCGAATTCCGAGACCTTCTTCCAATGGCATTGCAAGCCCTTCCACTTCCTGATTACAAAAGATCAACCAATTACAATTTTATGAAGACCAAAGTGAGAAAAGCACTGAGTATTTGTCTTTGTCTTTCCCTTGTTTGTTTGTTTGGGGCTTTTAAATAAATTTTTTGATCCTTTAATGTAATACTCATAGTGATCTTTTGGGTTGTAGTAGTAAACAGATATTAGAAATATATATATATAAAGTATATATAAAGTATATATAAAGGGATATATATATAAAGTATTAGAGATAAATTTGTTGCAGAAGAAAAAGATGAGCGTATCAACGGCCTCCAAAAATACTGGTTGTCTAAGTGTTTATGCAATGATGTTTTTAGCATGAATAACCCAACTGGAGACGCTCCTCCATTGCCAGCATTCAAATTCCACAGGGCCGGAGAATGGACAACATGAACCCTTTGTGTGGACCCTTCCCGTGTCTCCCGGTCCCCTCCACGTTCTCGTTCTCCCGCACGCCCCTTGGCCAGGCTGCTCAGTATAAATCCAAACGTAAATCCTGGGCAATACGGAGGTGACTCCAGTGGGTTAATTGGAAGCTGCCGGGAGGCAGCTGGGTTGCCGGCAGCATAGCGCTAAAAGTCATACTTCTAAGCTACAATGTGCTAGTTTTTATTAATTATTACAAGTATTAAATAATATGACTATTTTAGCCTGGTACCCACTGCAGTTTTTACATACAAATTACAGAGCGACCCTTGGCACAAAGACACGGTTTAATAAATCAGTTATACATTAACTATGAAGCGCATTTATTTATTGCTACCTGCACTTCCTTAAGACGCAAAGCATAGATAAAAGATTCTCATCTTCACAATAAAAAAGTAACAGACACTATAGTCTTCAAAGCTGCAATGACAGTGGAAGGGCATCTTGCTGAAGAAAACTAATATACAAAGCAGTTAAACTATGACAAAAAGGTGAAATGTTATTAAATGTAATTCATTTATTCACTTATGAATACTGTATGTGCATCTACAAAGGTATGCTTCTTAATGCAATTTAATGGCTTGGAATGTAATTTTCACACTATTTACAGATCTGACCCTTCTCTGCAACATCAGTTTCTCAATAATCAGCACTTTAATGTTTGCTAAGTCCCAATAATATTTGTAAAATAAAGGACATCGCAGAGTAAACTTCGCATCCGTTAACTTCAATGTACCCCTTGTTCTGCACAGCACCACCCACAAACCATCTTTGCTGAGCATTCTAAACAAAGGAAGGCTCGGATATCTCTTTCGTTCTATAAATATTATCAACCTAGCAACAACGCGATTAACTATGATTGTTACTAATAAAAGTAGTAGGTAGTTCCCTGCATATTTTCATTTTCGTTTCTAGACAGAAGAGGAGTCTTTTTAATATTGGCAGAGAATGGATTTTCTTCATCCTAGCAAGTATTATAGCACTGAATAAAGTCTTTCTGATCAAACCATACCATAATAGCTTTTGTCTTGTGTCACTTTACGTTAGCCAGCATCAGAAGAGAAAATAAGCAGAGGCTTGCTATTGTGCCTCTATTTTAAAAGGGCCTTCCATCTGGTAGGAAGCAGAAGCCATCAGCACTGTAATTAAAATGCAATTACTGTCCCCCGCCGCAATCCCAGGACGACCATTCCATCTGTGTGATATACAGTGGAAAAAACACCATTTTTTGCACTTTTCTAGCTCCATTAAGTTTATTCTCTTTCTATTAATTAATCTAACAGCACTAAGGGGTCGTTCCTGCCTTGCACGCCATTGTGTCGCAAACCGCGCACTCACAAAGCCCGAAAACACATGAATTTTTAAAACTCTCCGCTATCCCTGTGACATAAAACCTTAATTACTTCTGACTAAATCTGTAATTAAAATATATCACCGCAGCAGATTTACCTGCGTGTGGGTGTTGGAGTGCATGCTTCTGTGACTGTCACAAATGAATCACTCTCAGACGGTGTTATAAAAAGGGAGATTAGGATGTATGACAGAAAGGATGCAGAAAAGGGACTTGAAAATTAAAAACGGGCAGCAATCTAGGGCAAAGTTGTACACTGGTAACACAAGGAGAAGTGATTCTCTTGTTTTGTTGATTTCTTTATAATAAAAATATTCTTGGGATGTATAGAGACCCAGTAAATGCTCCCACGTTCAGTTTTTTGTAGTCCTACAATTCAGTATGCTACCATGACCTTGTAACAACAAAATGACAATAAGTAAAATATCGCATGGTATAAAATAAGATCCCATAGCATTTTTCACAGCACTCCATCTTGTATTCACAGAGATCATCTCATCACCTACCCTGCCTTTCATCCCTAAGTGTGCAGTCCAAGGCCTTCCATCTGCAAACACACAATCTGAAAACCTTGTGAGAAGTGTAGGCACTGTGTACCTCAAGACAATGATATTAGCTAAACACTAGGGTGAAATCTTGGCCCTGTCACCGCCTGCCGGAGTTGTGCCTTTGACTTCAGTGGAGCCAAAGACTATTTTGTCTTTTCGTGTGTGTTGCTGGGGAAAAACAAATAAATAAGAGCCTCTGCAAGTGAGCAGCGCAGAGGTGAGCAGAGCAGCAGCGAACCTCAGCATGAGGAGTTTTGCTGTAAAACGTAATGCAAAAATGATATTAAAAGTGTTGGCAATATTTTTCTTTAAGCTTTGAGTATCTTGGAATCCATGGAGGTCCAGCAAGGCCACGAGTGTTTTTACAGACTCAGCATGTGAGCTCAATGTGTCTCCACACAAGAGAATTTTGGCATTGCATGGATTTCATCAAGGGTAAGGCCAGAAGTATTCATAAAACATCTGGGCTGGCTGCCTGCAGCTCCCAGGCCATTAGGAAAGCCACTCGCCCTCCCGTTTAGTGCAATGACGTGGGTTTGGTCAGCGCACCTAGGCTTCCATTCCAAAGACACCACGAGACTTGAAGTCCCGGTTTGCGAGTTTGCCCCAGGAGGCAATGACACCAGTAAGAATTTGCCCCTCGCTCCACCTTGCTTCATCTGCTTTAAGATTCCAGCATTAGTTTCTACCAAGCTTCTGTGCTTGAATTAAAAAAGCTTTTTAACAGCCAGTATTTTCTTCCTATGAATTTACTTGCACACTGTAATCATGTTACCTATCAATCTTCTTTTGATAAGATAAACAGCCTGAGCTATTTCAATCTCCCACTGCAAAGCATTTTCTCCAGCTCTTTAAATGTTTGTGTCGTCTTTCTGCATCTCCTGCAAAAGTGCGGAGAACAACAGTGTGTAAAACACCCTCCATCCTCGAGGTAAGACAAAAACGATGAGATCTGCTGCTCTATGTGGCTACGAAAATAGCCTGAGCTAGGAATTGGCACTTGACAAGGAGAGAACGGATCTGACGAGCAGTCTCCCATGAGGACGTGGCTCCAGCGACTGGTGGGTTCCCATAGATACTATGGAGAGCTTCAGTTTGCACGTAGTAAGTTACCCATGATATCCTACCTGGCGATATCTGAGGTTTCTGCAAGGAAAGGCTCCCAGACCGGTCAGCTGCACAGAACCCACGAGAATTCAGTGGGTTCAGGAGTTACTGTCTCGCTGGAACCAGATGGTTTGGCTATAGCTTTTCTCTGTGCAGGAAAGCCGTTCTCAACGCTTCCTATAAATGTCATTCAAACTGGTATTTTTTAAAACAGAAAAGTGATTATTTGGTGTTGCTTAAATTAAAAAAAAAAAATAGCAGTGATATCACATGTTGCCCAGCCCCAAATGTGAGGATTCCACACATGAAGGTAGATTGCTGTATTGACAGACAACAGAGAGGAATCTCCAGATTACCTACACGCGGCTGAATGGACCAAGCAGGAAATCCAGCACTGGTCACGTATGAGGTATGTTGGCACTTACATATAAAAAAGAGCTGAACTTATATTAAAAAAATTTTAAAATATGTAGGAGTCACTCTGATAAATACAATTGCTTATAATTGGAACAAAGATCAAGAGTTTAGATACATTGGGTTTCTGGCTACTAATCTACTTTTACGATAAAATTATTAAAATGGTTATTTGAAATTACTCTGTAAACTCATTTGAAAAGCTATGAATGCCCCAGTAGGGCTCTTCATGCTGCTGTAATGCCGGTCTTCCCATTACCGAGATCACTTCTCTCCTGTACAAGCAGAACAGACCCAAGAGTACGGATGTGGCTGTAATGCACATTGTGACAGCACTCGCTGGCCCCCTGCTACATCCTCTGCACATTCAGGTCCTGCTAGTATAATATATTCAGATATAAACTGAACACAGAAAGATCCCAAGATCCACTCTAAGAAAACAAGAACATGACGTGGTAAGCCTACGTAACTCATTTGATTGTGGTGGGAGTTCAATAAGACCAGATTCACTAGGTCAGTTATTTTGTCAGTACAGTTGCAGGTACGTGGAACATAACAATTGTGTATCCCCAAATTCTGTCTAATGCTATCAAGTTTACTTCCTAAGGACACCCTATAGGACACTGGTCATTGTTTTGCCACAGAAAAGAGTCTGCACTAAATAGGAACGTCTTGATGGAATCAAACTGACTAACAGGAATCTGGCGGGTTAGCCGGGAACTATAGACAAGAGAATGATAGACAACAATTATAGACAAGCAAACACAAGAATAGGTGTTTAGAACATGGCACCTGCTTCGAGCCCCCCTTGGTGCCCAGCAGCCGCTGCGTGCAGGTGAGGACAGAGCCTGTGACAACTGCCACGCACCGGCTCTGTTCTGCTAACGCTGCGCAGAGAGCAACGCTAAATTAGCTTTCATATCATACAGTCTATCATTGCTTGACCCTCTGGGCTGCTTTTATTTATAGAATGTAGTTTCTAGTTTACTTTAGTGTTTTCCTATTAAATAAATATTCATGAAAGTGCACTTTTCCTGAAATTGGGTCATTTAGGCAGACTATCCCATTAAAAATAGATTTACTTTTTTTGCAGGTGTCATCCATTAAGGTGCGGAATAAAAAAAAAATCAGCAAATTGTATGTGTCAAGAAGATGTTAGTCCTTCTGGAAAGTCAGTCTTCTGTCCTTCACAAATAGCGCTTCATAGCAAAATGATTAACTTCCTTTCTGTAGTATTTGTACTTCAGGGAATTTTTATTGTTGCAAGATTTGCATCTGTGGGTTTGAGGAGATGTTTTAGTCCTCCTGACACCAGGCGTATGGATAAAATGTGCTCTTACTCGGTGAGACGTGACCAGGCTCCTGCAAGGGCGGCTCAGGAAGAGGAGCTGAACTCCTCACTAGGGTCAAACCTGAGCAAGCGACAGGAGACAAAGCAGAACACTGATGTGGTCCCCTCTCGGGTATGTGATTTAGGAAGCCCCACACAGCAGTGGATGCACGAGGGTTCTGTTTAGTGTGGTCTTGGTCGTATAAACGCGCGTACATACAACAGTGTGGGGTTTTAAATTCAGCCTTTGTCTCACGTGGACTCGAACCACAGCAGTTCAGTTGGAAAGAATGTGGAATAAGAGTTTCAGGAGCCAGCGCACAGAGAAATAACATCTGTGACAGATGCTGTAGGGAGAACTGGCAGGTCTTGGGGACAGCCCGAAGAAAGGGGCAGGGTGAGGGGTGTGAGCGGAGCACGGGGCTGCAGGAATGGAACAGGCGGGCACTTGTGTAGGGCAGCCCACCCCGCTCCCCAGAAACTGCTTCAAAATGGGATGAATGGCCTTTCAGAGGGACTTCAGGGGCTCTTCTGTGATACACAGAGAATGCTTGGACAGCTAATCTAGACTGGAAATCTAAACTTCAGACTGCGGCACTGGGGTGAGATGGGTTTTAGGATTAACAAGGACACTTTATCAAAAGACACAAGCAACTCTGACTGGTGTATTTCCCCAGTCAGAATCAGTATTTCCAGTCCAGACAACACCAACCACCAGTATGGATGTTTCATCCTTATCTAAGAACACGAGGCATGAAACCAAACTGCGAAAGGGAAATCTTTGTGGAAAGGAAACAGAAGAATATTTCATCACTTCAGTGTCAATGATCCTGTAATGAATTCCAGTTTCACCACATGGCATTAAATTCGGGGCCCAGTTTTCAGGACGTGAGTTTATATGAGTGGTACTACATTGTATCCGCCCCCAATAGATCGGATATTTCAGCAATCAAGTTCTACAGTTTTCTCTTGTTTTAGTGCAGCCAAATTATGTTGTATAAAATGACTAACCAGAAAACATACAAGGTTTCCAACATTTGATATGCAGAAGGGTGCTAAAAAGAAGAAATTGTCCATTTTCCATGGGTATTTTCCTAGCAACTTGAAGAGTCTTGAAAAATATTCTTAATGTATTGAGTAGGGCATCAATACAGAAATCAATAGCTCCCATTCAAAAGATAAAACCAACTGCAGAGGAAAGCAATTTTCAAATTCAGCAATTATTGCAAACATAGTTTAAAAAAAAAAAGACCACAAAAATTATCATCGAACATTAAAAAGTGAAGCAATTCACAACTAACCAACCCAAGTCAGCCTTGCACAATCCTAATTGCCCCCTAGCCTGGGAAGAGAAATTCTTCTGACAGGCAAGTAAATTATCATTACTCTTGTCCATTATCATCAATCATCATGGCAAAATGCTGATGAGTGAATTTATGCCAGGGCCGGTACGTTTCATGTCAACATTACAACACAGGTTCAGTTTAAGTTACAAGTCAGAGCACAAAAGAAGCCAGAATCAAATGTACAAGTTTCTCCACCGGCATGCTGATCCGTATGGCCCTTACCATTTTTAATGTAATAGGAAGCAAGTCCTCCAAGTGTTTTTAGATATAATAAAAATGATTGTCTGTCACAAGGTCTATAAGTGAACATCCAACTAAAAAGATCCAAGCGAGATGACTGGACTTTGTTTCCATTGATGGGAAATCACTCATACTACATCTAGTGCAAAGCATAACTCACGTAACAGAGCTGATCTGACTTCTGAAAGAAGAATTCCAGCTTGTGCGAATGAGGCTGATTTATTCCTTGGCTGATTGGCACCAAACAGAGAGTGAAGAGTCTCCTACGTAGGGCTGCTTTTGCAAAGAACTGCTCGATTTCAGAAAGCGTATGCTGCTTCTGAACGCAAGTGTCAACAAGAAGTCGTCACCGTTACCAGATGTACGGTATCTCGCTGGAGCCGCTCTTAGCCAAAAGTCCTTCTCTAAAGAAACAAGCAAAAGGACAAGAGGAGATGTTGCACTGGGCAGATTTAGATTGGACATTAGGAACAATTTCTGCCCCAAAGGGCTGTGGGGCGCTGGAACAGGCTGCCCAGGGCAGTGCTGGAGTCACAGTCCCTGGAGGGCTGGAGGGGTGCGGAGGTGTGGTGCTCAGGGCCGTGGTTTGGTGCTGCACTTGGCAGTCTTAGGTTAATGGTTGGACTTGATGTTCTTAAACATCTTTTGCGACCTAAACAATTCTGTGTTTTTACGCTTGATAGTGTATGTAATTACAGGTTCTTTCCTGAAAGAAGCCTTTTTGTTTATTTTACTGGAAGAAAAACAATTTCAACAAGAGCTTAGAATAGAGAGAAGCTCTAGACGTACGTTCCCATAGTTTCACATTCTTGGCAGCTACCCATACATGGAGCTGTCCCGCAATGCATTTAGATGCAGGGGCCAACAGCCGGTGCCCAGTGCAACCGAACAACCAGAACAGCTGGGGAATTTCGTGAATTTATAGACTAAAGGCCTGAGGTGATCATTGTGATCATCTAATTTAATCTTTTGTATAATACAGGCATGTACTGATTCTTTTTGAAATTAAGGTATATATTTTAGGGTGAAATCATCCATCAGTTTCCAGTGATGGAGGGGGAACCAGTCTATGGTAAATCATTCCAACACTAATTAACCTAATGGTTATAAATAATTTCTAGTCTGAACTCACCTCAGCTTCAGTTCCCAGTCATTCTATTTATACTGGTTTTTACTGAACTGAAAGCTCACTGTCAAATCTTTGTTTTCTAGTATTTTACACGTTCTCATGCCTCTTCTCTAGAGCATTTCCAATTTACCTACACCCTTCTTGACTTGATATGCATATTCATTTCACAAACCTGATTTCACCCTGTTTTTTTTCAGTCTTTTTGTCTATGCCAAAGTTTCCCCATATAGATGGACACGAACACCTACCGTTTTCATTATTTACTGCTTGACCAGCTCTTTGTCACTGTGATCTTCATCTGTGTTTTAGGTTTTCTTTCAAATCGTGATAATAATGCTAAATACTATAGATCTAAGAGCTCAAAAGATTACCTACCCCTGGAGAAAGCTGTTCTTCACTGAAGTCACTCTCACATTAAGAGAGATACATATATATATATACATATATATATAAAACTGTTGGAAGTTTTGAGTACTACTGCCAGTGATTAACTCACATCTGAGTAAAAATGTCCTTGGAGAAAAATGTCTTCAGACACCAATTCCCAATAAGATAAGGGTATTTTCTTCTTAAAAACAAACATAAACCACCAGAGCAGTAACACTTGATTTCAAACCTACCGAGCTGTATTTGATCATCACCGGTGTGACTACTATGACACGATATGTAATAATAGCTGCAGCTTTACAGAGATTCTATTAACGTTATCTTTTCAAACATCCCCAAAGAATTACCAGTCTGATATAAAGCCTAAACACTTTAAATTAGCTTAATGGTTTTATTTTCTTTTAGCATGAAATTTGGTGAGCTTAAGATACAATTCTGACCCCAGACTCTCTAGATAGACTTCTGATAAATACATATTGGCTGTTGACAATTATTTCTTTTCCCAGCCAACCTGATGACTCAAACACCCTTTTCCACATTGTTTCCACTCTTCTCTAGACTTAAATGAATCAAAATAGGACACAATCCCACAGGAACTGTGGCATTTTCATTGCTCTGTATCAAATCTAGTTATTTTGGTTGATGCAATACAGAGTTCTTATCTCTTTGCCCCTTATTTTCTTCTCTCTCCATAAAAGCAGATGGTATGATAATAAGAGAAGAAGGATATAGAAAATGTAACGTCCATGGGCCATAGGAAACATGAGAATACTCATTGGGTACACAGCCTGGCCCTGTGTTTTCAGAGTGCAGGAGACACAGCTGAAATAAGCACAGATGCTTTTGAGAGTTTTCTCCTCTGTCAAGGGTAGGAGACTGAGATGAACAGATTATTTGCGTTAACAGCAAAAGAACTTTTAAATGAATTGCAAAGAGTTCGAAATGGTAGCAGTTACGTTCTATAGTAAACTATGCTGCAACCAAATGAGTTGTCACATAAAGGCCGGGATGTCAAATCAGCAAACTGCTTACAAACTTCTGCTCCTGGAGCAAGTGCCAGGTGATTTTGAACTAAAGCAAAGATTCCTATGGTACTCTGAGTACCTACATAGTAATGAAAATGTAGCCATAAGTGTAGGACTTGAAAAACATAAAAATAAAAACTAGAGAGCTGGTAGTCTCTGGTAGTTGGGGTTTAAATTACTTTGGTGATTTACTTAAAGAACGTAACACTGAAAAGCTTTGAAGAAAGAAGTTGTTTTGCATTATGACTACATGCCATTTTATACTAAAAAACAATCTAAGAAATATAACCCACTGTTATCTGTAGTAAACAACCCATTTATCACTTTGAAAATATGTGATCTGATCTTTTCAGAAAAGCGGGTAGAGTTTCAACTTAAATACAGGGTAGACTTACACTCCTACAACGATTATTTGGATAGGTCACTTTCTGATCAGCTCTCTGATTTGTATTCAGTCCCAGGGCGGCTAACCCATCGTAACTGGTAAAGAGCTGAGAGTTATGTTTCTTATAAAGCCACAGAGTACTCAGCTTTCATTCCCCATTTTAAAACCTACGGAGAAATACTACAATGACTAAACACACCGTTCAAAAACGCTCTTGCTGATAGGTGTTAATTTTGAAAAGAACTTTCTTTGCAAAAAGCTGCCCATTATTTGGTGCCTTTTGTAGGTGTTGAAAGTAACTAGGTCATTTTCTTACGCTCCCTGTAGATCCTTTCTGTCCTTCAAGTCCTCATAAACAAAAGCTCTCGGTTTTGCTCTGCACACTGAGGTCCGGACCTGTACTCACTGCAAGTGCCAGATTTGGACCAGGCAAACGCGGAATGAAGCTCAGTTGTCAGTCACCAACCACAAACATTTTCTCCCCAGTACAAACTAATCTAAATGCCACATATATATAGCATTAATGTATATATTAGTAATCCGTACATATAGTAGAATAAATACTATATATTAATATATCTATTAGTATATCTACATACTAATTCAGAGTTGCAGAAATTCTTGTAACGTATAACTGCAATACCATTATTTAAACATTTCTCAAAACCTATCAGGCCTGATTCTGTAGTTGTACCAAGCCTATCTTTTTACTAATTAACACTCTTGGGATTTAATCATTTGTACACAACTCAATCACACAAAACACATTAATAACAGGAGTAAATCTTTAAAATAACCTTACCTTGAACTTAGGATTCAACATTAACCTTTCCTATCAAACTGCCATTACAATGGAGTATGTTGTTCTGCACAACATTAAAACAGGAAAATGTGTGCTTTTCTAGGAAATGTTCTGAAAACATGTACATAAAAAAAAATTATAGAAATACAGCACATAACACGATACATTCTGTATATTTTTCTTACACACACACACCCCCCCCCATTGCTCTAAAAGATTATGTAATTAGGTTAACAATTGCCACCAAACTGATATGAAACTGATATGACATTCAGTCAGCTCAGTGACAATGTACCGCACAGCACAGCGCACAGGTAGCTCAAGAGCAAGCGTACTTCAACTCCCACACCATTCAGAAATAGAGCCTCTGTTACGGGGGCCTTCATTTTAAACTGTAGTTTAACATTAAGGAGGTAACGTCAACAATTCTCCACGTAATACCTGCTAAATATTCAACCAGAAAGAAAGTGCCTGAGTTCACTTTCTATTTGAACCTGAACAGACGCAAATCCATCTTCCTGCCGCGGAGAACAGCCTGGAGCAGCTCTCTGCAGTGCTGCTGAAGCGGGAGCCTGTCCTGGTGGTCAGTTTAAGGCTGTTTATTTGTGAATTCTGTTAGCTCCACAGCAGGTTAGTAACTTCTGTGCAGTGACGTGTTCCTACCCTTTCCCATGCAGAAGTTTGGCTGTAGTTCTGCAGATATCACAGGCCACCTCTGCTCTGTTTCCCACTGACCTCCTGTTCTCAGGCGTGCTGCTCCCCCACCCGCTGCTCAGACATCCCTGGCTCAGGCTGCTTCAGCACTCCCATGGTAAACCCGGAGATCTGGGCTCTGACGTCTGGTATCAGATCTGGATCTTCATCCTGCTGGTCTTATTTTTATAAGATTAATTGTGGAGCATTATTTCAGTGTTTAGTCTGAAAACAGAAGTTTTTGAACCGTATGCTTACACGGCATCACGAGATCTTTTCTGAGTTTCTCAGGTGCTGGGGGCAAAGAAAGCCAAATAGCTTTCATTTACTTCTACCTTCCTTTCCTTTGGGGGCGTTCGTGGGTTTGGTTTGCCCAGTTGTTGAGGTTTAGGTACCAGAGTCCCAAGACATGAACAAGCAGTTCTCGGAAGCCAAGAGCGCTGTGCTCACAGCACAACTCAGCGCTAGAGAAACACACTCGCAGCTAATGCGGCTCTATTGCTTCTAGGAACCAAGCTAATTAAGTTAGAGTTAGATCACTGGATTATGAAGAGAAACCTCAGAGGGCAAAAGTTGTGCAGAATAGAATAATTACGGGATTAGCTTACAACACAGTGTATTTTGCTTTTAAGCTACAGCAATAGTTTAATAAAGATTTTCAGTTTCTTTTGTATGGTGGGGATCTTGATAGATGAACGCATTTTAAAAATATATATATAAATACTTCATAGTAAAATTACTTGTGCAGTGATCCTAGAGGTCACGTTCAGACAAGACGATATTGTTAAGTCTAGATTATTTTTTGGCGAATAAAGGGCTTTCTTAGTTAAGACTTCAGACCAGACGGTCCTATTTGAAATCATAAATACAGCAGATCTAGACCTACTAATTATATTTTGCAGTAACAGGAAATTAAAAGCTCAGCAATAACTAATTGTGCTAATATTTAAATACATACTAGCATTCAGTCATTACTTAAGCTGGTTTTATATCAGAGTTTTGCAATTAGCAATACTTCACTGTTTATTTTCACTTCCAACAAGTAACAAATTAAATTGTTAGAATGTAAAAATGAAATTCTATCATTCTACAGAGCCAGAGCTCACGTTCAGCACTCCGTTCTAGAGCTAATTACGTGGTGCGCACAAACATTCCTACGATAAATGTTTATTATGGAAATGCTAACATGACTGCACTATAATGGCAATATCACGATGCAATTACAACGAATCGCTATCATCTGAGAAGTGTTTTGAGACACTTAGATATGCCGTAGACTTCAGATACAACACGTTATGCCGTTTCATTTATCCAGGCAAACAGAACTCTCCACTCCTCACATGGTTTCACTGCGGCTGTGTCTGTGTCTTGCTGCTATCACCATCATGTCTGGGACTTTCAGACCTTGATCAGCATCTCTTTATTTTTTCTCTGGGTGCTGCTCAAAGCCAGGAGGAGAAAACGGTGTTGGCCAAAGCACCTTTCAGCGTAAGTACGAGACACAAGACTACGGAGGCAGACACATGGGCAAGCACAAGGAAATACTGAATCAGTGGTGCTCAGCCTGCCTGACCGGATGGTGCCCACACACCAGCAACCCAGCCCTGGTCACATCGCTCCACAATCTGTAGAGGAAGAAGGAGCTTTGCAGGAGAGGAAAGGAGAATAATGCATTAATATCATGACTGCAACCACCAAGCAGTCAGTTAATAAAAACCCCTATTCATACATGACAGTGTGAAGTTCGAGGTAGTTACCAGAGGAATCACAACTTGAACCCCTAAGGTTCTTGAAGGGAACTTGGATGTTCCCAAATATAAACCCTCTCCTTTTTTTTCATTCCTGGAGTTTATTTTAAAATAAATCTGTTCCTAACAGTAACTATTCTTTTTCCCTTTGCACTTAATTCAGCACTATATCTTTCCCATTCTTGTCTATGTATATAATTAATACAGGTAGAATACTGAATTTACCATTTCCTTTGGCATACAAAAGAAAGAATGGTAACTCTAATCAGCCATTTGTATCGTCCTCTGCCTGCGTTTTGTATTCAAATTGTCCCTTCACTCTTCTGTGGCACTTTTCATTCACCCTTTACATCTGGAAACCCTCCCTGGCAATGTCGTCTTCTCTCACTAATCGGATACTTTCCAGAGACCCAAAAAAGCCTAAAACAGACTCCCAAAATAGCTCTCAGAAGTTAAATAAAGACCAAGAAGTTAACCATAGTTGAAAAAAATGTTCAGATTTTCCTGCATTTTATGACCATCCCATCTGTACTCTGGATATGTTGAATTTTCTAAGAAGGGAACCCTCATCTCCACGTTATGTGCAAAGGCCTTGGCCCACCTGTGGTGCTAAGTGAGCGGTTATAATAGACACACGGGTGAACAGCACTAAACGGCAGCAGGCACAAAGACACCGACCGGCTCACCTGTTCTGACCGCCTGCGTAACGTGGTGGTTGCTCGTGCATTATTCACTCACAGACCTTCCCCAGCGACAAGAGCCATATTGTGAGCGGCCACCAGACCCATCCTGATAATTCCGCGGACACGCAACAACTTCCAGCGTTAAAACCCTTGTTGCACATTAAAAATTATAACCAAACTATATTCTGAGTGAAGAATTAATTATCAGGTGAAAAGGCAGAAAAAAATACACTGATTTTTAATTCTATCTTCTATAATTTTTGAAGGGAACCAAATATAGTATCCTCGCTTTCCAAAATCTTCAGTCTCCTAAGTGGCTTAATTGGTCCCTGTTCATTACTTACTGAGATCATTTATGAACTGCCTCCATGGTCCCTGCTGCCTTTCCGAAGCAGCATATGGTCCCTCCATCCATGATAGTTACAGTTCCTATTAGTGAGTAAAGGAGAGGAAAATGTTCATGTCCAATTCAGATTGCACCACAAAAAGCCTGAAACAAAGTTTGGGATCCAGGAGTGAAGGTATCAACAGCAACAACAACTCTGACACAGCACTCAGCCTGTAGGATTTATAGTGTATTTTAGTACATAAACTACCAAAGTACCTAGTACAGATATAGGGCTATATTTAACGAGAAATTTAGGCTTCTTTGATTTAAATCAAGCCAAAATCAATTAATATAAAAGTACATCTCAGTATTGAACCGATTAGGTCACAAAATACAGAAGAACAAAAGAGTTCAAATCTGAAGAGTTACTGTCCCATCCCAAAAGATTAAAAATCACAACTAAAAGACTAAATATAAGAATGACCATTATCTTTAGCCCTAGTTGTTATCAACTATGTTACTAGAAGGATGCATTTGATAAACTAATCAAATGTGATTTAAATTTAAATTTTGACTAAGTAGAAAAATATTGCCACAGTTCTGGAAACAAAAGCTGAGACCACTGATTAATTCCTTTGAGGGGCTAGCAACCACAGAAATTTAATGCAAAATAACGCACTAATTAAGCACTTGGCACATCATATGGGTCTCAAAACACTTCTTAATGGCCAGTAGAAATCTTAAGGTCCCAAGTTCCAAAGACCACCTGCTGTGACAAGCCACAGAAAAGAGAAAGAATAAGAACTCCAAGGTGCTCTTTTAGGTCCCTATTCGCAAATGTAGGCTATTAACTACACAAAGTCAGGAAAAACAAAACCAAAACAGATCAAAAACCAAACCAAACCAAAACCACCAAAGTAACCAAACAACCAACCCCCCAAGACCCTTGCCAGTATAGCCCCAGTAGAACCATTAATAGTCCCTGGTGAGCACATCCGTGGGGAGTCCACCAGTAAAGCAGAACACCCGTGTGTTTCAATGGATTAGAGAAACAAACATGTCAGCCTGGCTGGGAGGCAAAATACACGTTAAAAAGGGAAAAAAAGGATCATCTAGATTACACTAAGATTATTAATTTTGCTTATCATTACATATTTTTATTAAAGCCGCACTCTATCAGTAATAACTTCATGGCACAGCGTGTGCCAGAGGACCATTGCTGGATTTTCCTTCATTCACTTCCAAACACTGACCAGAAGAAACTGTCACAATTCCCATTTTCTCCTCCTCAGAGCTGTTGTTTCTCTGCCAAGCCTAAGCAGGACACACTACCTAAGACCACCTGTGGCCCACTGCTGTTTCAAACAGTTTTTAAATTGCTGCAATATTAATGACTAATTCCAACATTTATAAACATATATCTATATACTGTTAGACTTAGGAATCCTCACCATTTAATGTTATTTTGACCATCTAGTGACACTTTTTAAATGATTATAAAAAAATAACAATATTTTAACTTATCTTTCTGTTCTTAGACTTCTGTTTCCCTTTTTTGCTGGTTCTCTCCTCAGTTTCACCCCGCTAGCCAGCCTGGATGAGAGGTTAACACATGGCTGATTGAGATACGCTGGATATCACCGTGAACAGCAGAGGCAACTTTTATGGATGGTGATACAAATTCAATAAAGCTGAATTAGCATGAAATAAGGCTAATTTAGTGCCTGCATATTTACCAATTGATTTCAAATTTTCCTCTTTAATGTTTATTTCTTTCATTCAGGAAAATAACTGTTTGTCATCCAGTTCTCTAAGTGACTTGTTTCAGTCCAATAAAAGCCCTGGACGTGCATCAGCTTCAGGACTGTACGTTACCAAGTCCTCCTATTCTCACTGTATCTCAGCTTCATTCTCATCCTCCCACACGATTCATAAAGATTTGGAATTAAAATACCCCTACAGCTGATTTTTTTTTTCTCGAAATCCCTTTAATGAATATGTTTTAGGTCTATTTCTAATGTGTTGACATCGGATAAAATAATTGGTTCAAGTATAAAAAGAAACCAACTCTCTAATCGTCTATATTTAAGGTATAGACACGAGTACATGATGATTAAGTTGTTTGACCTGTTTTAAGAATGACAAAATCCAGCTATGCATTTTTAAGAGGATGCAGAAGAAAACAGGCACTTAGAAGATATGTGCATGGTAAAAATCTATTATTAAATAGTTCCCAAGAAAAGATAAGCTTTCCTATATATGGATACGGTTCTTATTTCCCAGTAATTTTGTACAGGACAAATTTGTTTCATACAATAAAAATTAGAACAGAAACATAAATTTTAATATAATAGGCCATATTTCAACAAATTCAATTTGCATGACTTGAGTGCAGGTGGTTATTTATTGTGGTGTATATACACATCATCTCGATGTTTTGAAGGTGACTCAGACTGGCTGAGTAAGTAAAGCAGGGACAGGACTGAAAGCATTTACTCAGCATCTAGAGCACATATTACAAGCTCAGCTCTGCATGAAGGGCAATTTGGACCATGAAGAAGCAGCAAACTGAATCAAGGACAAGTGTACTTTAATACTTCCAATCTCATGAACTGAGAACAAAATCCCACTTTTAAAGGAAAAAATCTAAAGATAAAAACCTGCTTCACAAAAATAGCTCAAGTGCAGCCCTGAGAATTTAGATCAGCCATAATGAAAGTATGTCTATTATTGCATGGCTGAAAACATAACAGCTTGTGTTTTTCAGAAAATGATTTCAAGGCTAGTAGGTTTGTTTTCTTATCTTTTTATTTCTTTTATTTTCTTTTAAATAGAAAGCAATTCAATTTTATGCCCATGCAAGTTAAAACCTTTATAACCTGGTAGCAGTGGGGAAAAGGAAAAGGCGAAAGAACCAAAAAGATGTAAAAGCAAAGAGGGTGAGGAAACAGAGGGGTCTGAATCTAGAAGGGTTGATTGAAAGAAGATGAATCCTGAAAACAGAGAGAAAGAAAAAGAAATCAGCATAAGCAACTGAAGGCAAAGGCATAGATTGTACTCGGAGCTGGACAAACACATTTCTTATTGACTTGAATATAAGTAGAGCGTGTCCTTTTGGCAAAGAGGCACCCTAAAAGACATTTTAAAAAATATCTATGTAATCGTAACATAGTTAGCCAAGAAACAGTATTGCTTAAATTTGATTAATTTTTACTGACAGCTAAAAAATTATATATCATGTTTACCTTACAATTATAGGTTGTACATTCTCCGTATTTAACGCTGAAAGAAATTGAGTTACATTAGCTCTTAAATATGATTTGTCCATTAATAATTTTGTCCCAGTCTCCTTGGTCTGCCTGAAATTGCTGACGCACTCTGCAACACCGACCGTCTCATTTGCGATGCCTCGGCAGTAAGACCCATTTCAATCAATAGATATACACGCATGTACTCAAACCTCATGTTTCTGCCAGCAGGCTTCATCTAGATGCCCACAGTGCTAAGGATTTTATAGGCTACTTTGTGCCTTTTACATTCACTGAATCACAGAATGTCAGGGGTTGGAAGGGACCTCGAAAGGCTTTACTGAAGTCAAGGTAGACCACGTCCACCGCTCTGCCATCATCCATCCACCTTGGTACATTCTCATAAAAGTCAATGAGGTTGGTCAAGCACGACTTCCCTTTGGTGAAGCCACGTTGACTGCCCCTAATGACCCTGATCTGCCTTGAGATGGCACCAAGGAGAAGCCGTTCCATCAGTTTCCCAGGGGTGGAGGTGAGGCTGACGGGTCTGGAGTTACCCGAGTCCTCCTTCCTGCCCTTTTTGAAGACTGCAGTGACATTTGCTTTCCTCCAGCCCTCAGGCACCTCTCCCATTTCCCAAGACTTGGCAAAGATGATGGAGAGCGGTCCAGCAATGACCTCAGCCAGCTCCCTCAGCACCCGCGGGTGCATCCCATCCGGACCCAAGGATTTATGGATGTCCAGATTGCCTAACTGCTCCATAACCCAGTCCTCATCAACCCAGGCAGACTCTAGGGAGGCCTTAGCTTTCCTAGTTGCCTCCCTACACCCTCTGACAACAGCCTTATACATTTTACATTTTATGCAACAAATACAAATATTTCTTCTGCTGACCTACATGAAGTTCTTATGTTTCACACACACACACAACACAAAACCACAAAAACCAGAATTCAGGTATATTACATCATTACAGTTATTATGTCAAGTCTCATTAGAGAGAAACAGCATGAACAGTAAGAAATAATTGTTCGGAAATAGTAAGATAAGTTACAAGTATCAATACCAACATCTGTGATACAGGTGCTACTCTACACGCATGTGTACAGCACTTACAGAGCACAGTATGTACTACTGTCTTCTTTTTGTAATCAGTGAAACTGAGGTAAAGATATGGGCAGCCCCGGATACAGAGTAAAGAAGGAATATTTTGATAGGCTTGGTTATCTCAAATCTTACAATATACCATTAGTTTCAAATTTAGAAAGCAAAAAATGAAGCTGTTGATCGGATATGACCAAACTCAACCAGGCTGATGCATGTTCTGGCCTTTATCCAGTAAGGCGCAGCTGTCGTTCTCAACGCGAGCAGACTTACACTAACCTTGGGCACCCTTAGTTCTAAGTGTCAGCTTAAAGTCATCGCTGAGTGGGCCCCAATTTGCACAGTTTAGCAGCACTGCTTCCAAACATATCCTAATTCTGGAGCTTATTTGTCATCCCAAAAGCAACGAGTTTTACTCAGCTACTTGTGTAAGTCAGGTTTCCACATATGAATTAAGGTTTATAAACTAATCCCTATTATTATCATTTGTCAACAGGAGCATGTGAAACTATGCTAATTTGAATGCAAGCAGGGTTGCACTATCCTGTTTGTACATATTTCATTGTGAATATTTTACATTGTTCTATATGCAAACCAATTTTAATGCAAACTATTTAATTTCCCCTAGGTAATGAGAAGGTAAAGGAGGTAATCAAGATGTAAATCAAGATTCTGCTGTTTTCCTGCTAGCACAAATGTAACATCAATTAAAGTTTTATTTACCAAGAAAATCAGCATTGTTCTAAGGCAAATGACCTCAGATGTCATCTGCTTCAGCCCACTAACGTACAGAAGAGTCAGGTCTGCCTCTGGTACTCCGGGTGGGTTCTTGTCTAATCTCTGTTGCAGACACCTAACGATGGACACTATTATCATTTTCCTAGGCGGGCTATTCTAGTGATGCCTTTTCAGCTAAACACCTTTCTCTAATACCTAGTTTGAATTCTCCTTAAGCAATTCCAGTGTCTTGCAACAGTTCAAGTCCATTACTCACTGTCCAGTCACAAGTGACACACATACTTGAAAATTAGGCTTTATCTCGATATTCTTTCCTAACAACCTTATGCTCTTCTGATTTTCCTTTCCAATCACCTACTACCTGTCTGATTATTCTCTTTGCTTCTCCTTCAGCTGCCTCCACACCGTTTTCTTGAGGTGTGCAAACTGGGACAGGGTTTGGCCTTACTGATGCTGTGAAGAGCTCAAACGTGACTCCACCTGTGCTGTGGGCTGTGACTCTGCTCATACATCCCAGGATGTTGTTTCCTCTCTCCAAGCATAAGATCATTTTGAATTCTATTTTTGTCTCTCAATAATCTTTCCTGGAATGGTGTGATCAGATGCAAATGTTATGCTGCCGTCTGAGGAACAGAATGCCACAGAGTGCCACCCAATACTTTCTTCACTGTTTTGACTGTGAACCTCTAACAACCACTCTCTGGGTGGCTTTCAAAGTGTTATTATATCAGCTATAATATAATCTCATCTATACATTTTGATAATGATAATATTGTTGGTAACAGGGACAAAAGCCCTGCTAAATCAAGATTATATGGTACCTATTATTTCTTCTCTAACCATAAAAGTTATAAAATATTTTAAACCGTACAGACTTTGCTGTTGAATTTACACCTCCGTTTCCATTGGCTTTCACACAACTGTTTCACTTCAGAATTGCTTCATATGAAGACTAAAGTTAAACCAGCTACCTCTTCACTACAAGAAGAACATTAGAAGTATTCTAACATGAGCTGTCTTTGTTAAATAAAAAGAATCGCACCACTTTCACAGTTTACTGTGGGGAATCTTTCCTCTTCAGACACAAATGGAAGACGCCTGGTAAGAACATAGATGGGGAAAAATACCATCCCCAGTGCTTGAGCATTCGCTAAAATATGTCAAGTTTAAATGAATCATTAAAGAAAAAAGTTCTTCCCTTATGGGGAATCAGTTTTGAAAAAGAACAGCCAAATGAGCATTTTGCAGAATATGACACAGTGCTTGGAATCTACAATGCAACAGAGTGCCTTCCTTGAACATCAATTACAACGATGCACAAGTTACTGTGTCCAGAAAAGAAATCACATTTATTAGCCCTGTTCTGTTGCCTTATACAGTATCTTAGCGACCTAATGGTATTACTTTAGCACCACTGCTGTTGGAGTAGAGATGGGCCCAAACTGAATGCAGATACCCTTGAGCCTCACTTAGCTGGGAAACAGGCCAGGACACAGTGGTTGGCCCGGGTCAACGAGGAGGAGGAAGGGAGCTCAGAAGGGCTTGAGGGGAACAAAGTGAGAATGAAATTAATTAAACTGTAAACAGAAGAGAGCAAACAAACAAAAAAAAAGGATTATTTAAAAGTAAAATACTAAAGAGTAAAAGACTTTCAGAAAGGTACAAGAAGTACAAGTAGGCAACTATAAACTATAGAACTATGTTGCATCCCAGCCTCCTTATTTTTTTCTTACATGCATTTGGTGTTTGCATAAGTAAATCACTGTTTTAAATATTTGGTATAGTCTACAGACTATGCAGAGTCTTATCACCCTCTATACTGACTTCAGCGGGACTACTCTTAGTACGTAACGTATCGCACTTGCGGAAGCACAGCTAAACAAGCACCGCACTATTTCTCTTTTCTGTTTATGCATCTGCTACGATATTCACCTTTGACTATCAATATTCTACTTACTAACCCATGACAAGCTGTTAACCACTAAATGGAAAATGCTGGCAGTCATTACAACATCGTGCTCAACCTTTTAGGAGTTACTCAGGTCACCCTTCTGCACGAACAACATGGTATTAGTGAACTGCACCGCACTACAGTGTAAAACGAAAGAGACTTTCAGGAGTTTTAGAAGAAGATTAAAAATAATTGTTAATGCTTACAATGCATCTGTGTTGACTCAAAGGATTCTCACAGAGAATATCAACTGAAACTTAATATTATGAGAAAGACATCGCGCAGATTTCCCATATTTGATAAAATTCCTGCTGAGTAATAATCTGAAAGCTGAAATAACACCTCTGTGACAACCACCATCACAGCGCCTTTTCTTCCAGTGCTTTACTGCTCAGGGGCTCCAAGGACAATAGGAGGTCACTAATTCACGCACACTACTTTGGTATTTATATCTCATGATTTTGAGATTCTACTTTATGTTAATGGCAGTAAAGAATTAAGGTATTGATCTAACTAAAGTACATGTTTGGCACAGACAATTCTTTGTACAGTCCTGATGCTGTGCTTCCAACTTGCAGCAGAATTTCAGTGCTCTAAGCTAGTTTAACCGTGAAACAAGCGTTTGTCCTCCAAGCGGAGCAAGCCAAGAGAAGCGAGCTGGGTACCAGGAACGAAGGTGGCGAGGACACAGACTTGAGGGCAAAGAGAAGAACCGTGCTGGATGTGGGTAACGTTCCACTGGTTGTGCTTCATGTCAGGGCAAACACCACTCACTGCTCCCTCCTCAGCAGAACGGGCAACAAAAAACAGGTTGAAGAAGCAGACACAAAAGTGATCTACAGTGGAAGGACTTTAGTCACCACAAGAAGAGTGACAAAACATCAAAGCTGATTTAAGGACAGTTACTGTGAGATATCCATAGGGTATTCAAAGTGGGAATGACACCACTCGAGATCTAAAGTGCTAACTTTCCCAGATCAAATAGCCGATAAAAAGAGCTATCACTGAAAACTAAGACAAACCTGGATTTAACGCATAGGAAGATCAGTAAATGAACCACAGAAGTATGAATAACAATGCTGATGGAAGCAGAAGCAGGTAATCTATATATAGCTAAAGACATGTTTTGTAAGTGGTATATTACAGACAAGTGGTCATACAAAATACTTTAAGGAAAGTAATCACGAGTTACACCCATTCAGAGAAAACAGAAAGATACATGCAAACAGATTAGCAGCAGCATCCTTTGTTCCAAAAGGGCATATACTGAGAACTTATGGAAAATAGTTACTGAGGTCAGCTTTACTGCAGAGCTTATCAGTGCAGGTATTCAAAAGGCTTCCGGTGTCTTTAAAGTAAAAGGGAACAGTATCAGAAACTTGCAGCTGAAGCAAGGAAGAAAACTTGCAAAAGACTCAGACCAAATACAAAGCAACTGTCTCAGTGCTGCTCATGCAGGCTTATGAAAGGGGGAGGCAAACAGAACAAGAAATGACGAACACAAGTGCCATGAGCAGGAAGGAAGAAGGCACAGATCTTTGGAGGAGATTCAAAGGCCTGACTTGATTTTAGGGCAAAGGGAAGTCTGGCAATGGATATGACTGTTCATAACTACATAGGAGAAAGAAGCCATAGGGAGGCAGAATCACCAGTTAATCTTAAGAATAATATTGACAAAAGAACAAATGGGTATTAAGTGGTTATAAATACACTCAGTTAATACATTAGAGAGCCTCTAACTGTCAGAGGAACAACACCTGGCGCAGTCTTCCCAGAGGAACACTTCACCTGAAAGGACAGACGCCCAAGTTCAGGAGTTTGTGGTAACCAAGAACTCAGCCGACCCCACGAGGAAGTCTCTTCTGGGCAGCACTGCGGTACTTCTGTGTCTGGGGGGGAAGGGATGTCCAACCACTGACCTCTAAGTCAGTTCTCATCATGTTGTAATTTCTCTACTTTCTCAAATTTTAAGCTTTTAAAAACGAAATCTTCAGCTGCGCATCTTGTTGCTCATCAGTCTATTTAATTTGATTCACCTTAGAATGAATTAATTAATACAGCATTCTTCTTCAGTTAGCACTTTGTTGTTTGACATCTATCAAACAGTCTATAATCACTAAGTTTTCTTTTAATCCAGTGGCAATACAACATTCCTGTATAAAAATGCCAAATTATTCTCCTATCTGATCTTGCTGTTGGATACCAGAATCCCTCCCAGAGACAAAGCAACTGCTCACTGTTCAAGAAGCCCATCCAAATCGTTCATATAATGCTGGCTTTCTCTAGGGACAGCAAAAGCAATCCCACAGAAAAGCAAAATTATAACAAGCAATGTGCTGCTTGAAATGAATTTCATTTTCCATGCAGTTAGCAGGCAAAATGGAAGAAGAATATTGTGTTGGTTATGTAAATTTAAGGGGAAAAGCCGTGCTATTCTGACGCTACAATACGGATTATTTCAAACAAAACTGCAGCCATCATCAGCGTCTGAGGTTTTAAAGGAGTACATTGGACAATGCAGATAGAGGACACCGTCACTACACTTTCCCATACGTGGAGGTAGGAATAGCACCCTGGCACCTAGACTCAAAATGATCCTGTTCTTCTGTGCTGAGAATTTCTTTGCAAATAAAGTAGTTACCAAAAAACCACCAGAAACGTGTTTTCTACCCCAATGTTCTACAAATTGAATATTAGAAGTGATGTTCAGCCTTTCAAAAAGAAATCATTATCTAGTCATTAACTTTGCTTTTACCCTTCCTCTCTTAAAACTCAAAGTGTAAATGAAACTGTTTAAGACAATATATTGCATACAACTAACTAAATGCTTATGCCCACAGAAACGAGTAAATAGGAAGGTGAAACATAATTATGTTCATTTATGGTTTCATTCCTGACATGAAGTACTGAGTCTGCTCATTCACTCTTTTATGGGCAGACACCAATTCTTAATTAATTCGCTCAATTAGGGAGAACAGGATGAGGAACACAAGTCAAACTGTTGAACACATTCATAGCAATTATATTTTAAAACAGAAAGATAATTAATATGTATCTTATTTAAGCAAAATAGGAATCTCATTAACTTGGAAAAATCTCTCTCATCTTTAGAGAGGCAGCAACAAGAGGGTATTGAACAAAGGAAAAACTGAACACTGCGAGTAGCACAGGACGAGCAATAGAAACAGTGATAGCATCAATTAGGTGGGTTTATTAATACATTAGCGACTCTGCCTGTAGTGAAAGATGCTGCCCAACAATTCTGTTTCAGTACAACAGTCAGATTTGATTACTTCTCACTACTGTTCCTGTAAGTGCACGCGTGTGTGTGCACGCTCCTCAATACCATGAGAATTTGAAGAGTTTTGTCTTTTCCTCGGTTTAGCACAACGTACCCAGAATGCCAAGCGTTCATCTGCAGGAAGGTGCACACGAGCTGAGCACGCAAGAATGGGCAAACACGCTGCTCAGACTGCGGGACTCGCCGCGTTTACAGAGCGACGCTTCCATACATCCTCCTCCCATCGGAGTGGGCAGCCCCGGGAACACGACCAACACGTTTCGAAGCTTTCAGATGCATTTGTAGTATAGGCAATGATGATATACTTATTTAATAGGCTCGTGAATTTAAATAATTGACAATTTCAGCAATAAAAATACTTATTTTTCACTTGCATTAAACACTACAAATATATCTGGAGCATTTTTGCATGGACTCCACTGAGTGGACGAATTCATGCAACCATTGTCTGATGGGAAACTTACCTCTTACCCAGAACTTTATTATAAATATTTCATGCTGTTTAATTTCAGTGAAAATTTGCACAAAATTTCACTTCAAATAAATATAGTTTGAGACTCTTTTCATCATTTGACATACATCCATTACCCTGTTAATCACAATAAGGTGTCTGCAGAGAGTGGACAATAAACGTGTCTTGAGCATGAACAAAGTAAATCTTAACTAAGACAAAGGGTGTAAAACTATTTGAGACCAATTTCTTATTAAAAAAATGAAGTCAACAAGGTGGACGCTTTCCTGTATCTCTGCATTTGCTCTGTGACCATTCTTTTTTTCCTATGTTCTTAATTTTCATTTTTCAAACGCAAAGTGCTCTGTGTCACCTGAGTTGTGGCCAAACAGGAACTCAGGAGAGAATGACAGGTCTATTTTCACCTTTGAACCACCATTATCAACAGTGGCGTGTTTATACCTGAATAAAATGTTAAATCTATGGTGTTATTTACGCATGTTGATATGTGTGTATACCAATGCATACGCTGTAGCTTGGGCTAATCAAAATATCCCTCTTAAGAGAACTATGAGTAAAAGCTTTATTCAGGAAAGCAGTACAATTCATCTTCTGAACAACTTCACGCAGTTAGATGGAATAAAGTGAAAGACAAAGAAATAGAAATGATCAAATGCTTTTTTGCTGTGATACTTTGCTAGAAAGGAAGATTATAAAGGCCGAGAAATTTCCAGTCAGAACAAAAGGCTTTTAAAATCTTGTAAATCTTTTGTTGTGCTTGTGATTGCAGGTTGAAATGATGGATTGTCCCCTATGACAGTATCTTAAATTGCGTGTCACACAGTCAAAATTTAAAGCTTGACACGTCCCCAGCACAAATTTAAAATCATTCAAAGAAGCTCAAAATTTAATTAAGAAAAACATTAGACCAAATAAGACTAAATGGTGGTATAAAATATTAAGGTAAAACATGTATTAGTGTGACATTTGCATTTTTATGAAGCATGAATCACAGAGAAATAAAAACTGCTACTAAATTTCAGTTAAGTCTCTTTTAAAAATCTGGTTTCCATGGCAATGCTGAGTAAGTTTCCAGAGGACGGAAGATATGGATTTTTTATTTAAAAAACAAAAAATGAAATGAGAAATAGCAACATCGTGGCCTCTTTTCAATTTTCTAATGTGCCTGAGAGGCACCGACAGGAGTCACCGAGACACCAGCGCCGGGGGAATGCAGGGGGACAGACCCTACTTACGGCACCGCTTTGCTCTACGTGTCTAAAAAGCACATTCACCAGCATAATTCTGCTGCAAACACACTAATTGTCCACCAGACAACAGCATTTTTGCAGTCTGAAGGCCTAGTGGTGCCCGTTCGATCAGGAAAGCTTAATAACACCACGACCCATTATCAAAATGAGCGGGAATTCCACTACAAAGGCTGCCTACGACAAAGGTAACCAAGTGATTTTTCTCTTACATTCCAGATCTAAGAAAAGTTGCTCGAGTCTCTAATGAGTAATCAGGGATTGAGGTTTCTAGGCTACAAAAATCCTGTTGTGGCAAAAAAGGCAGAAAGCTAAGACCCAAATCAATACTGTATTACTCTCTCCACAGGCAAGAGCTGCTGGGTCAGGAAAATCATGAAAAATTCATAGTGAAGGTGGTCAAGTCATCCATAAGATAGAGAAAATAATGCTATATCTAAAGATCCCTTGAGCAATCGAAGACGTTTTATAGATTTCACCACGGATAAGTGCTGGTTTGTTTTATCTATGTACCTTAATGCTGTTCCTCTCTGATTTCTAGCAGTAAATGAGAATGTTTGGGTCTATATTTACTGTCTTTCTTATTTACTTTATTAATTTCTCAGTCCTCATGCTCCACTGTTGCAATAGCCACCCACGGGAGAACTCTGAGTCATTGCTTCTGGTGGAAAAAAGGGTAACACGTCTTGGAAGAGCCTTCCACGTGAATTGCTCAGCAGGGTGGGCATCATTCTGGCCAACTGAACAAGCTGAAAAACGTCCTGCTCCTTCCTGTGCCATCACTTCTCCAAAGGGGCACAGGCAACAGGCCTTCGTCTTTCATAAAGCCCAAACTCTCAAGTACAAAAAGATACCGTTTTATTCCACATAAGGGTAATAGAGGGAAAACAAGTGTTTAAACAACCACACGCGGAAAAACGAAGAAACAAAGATTTGTGCGTGATTAATGGCTTGGTTCACACATCTCCATTCTTCCTGCAGCATCAAATTCACATCTAACAAAGCCACAGTAAAATGGTGAAGAAGGTCCCCCTGCACAGTATACAACAGAGTAAATAATAGAAATGAACTCTTAACGATAGCAAGAAATTATGGAAATCTAACTGCCAGGTAAATGACACGTAGTTTGCTAAAGCTGCATGAACACTTCCCAAAAGCCTACAAAGGTGCACTCCTCCAGATGCCAGAGCCAAAGCTTTCCGGCAGGATGAGCTGCACGCTTACTCCACACCTGTACACCATTTAAACATTCTGTGATTCAAGACACTTGGGGGGAAAATTGATGGAGTCATGATTAAATCTGTTATGCCAAAGTAAGACAATGTTAGAAGGACCCTGCATCTTTCTGCCATTGAGCAAGAGAGTGTCAAATTAAGGATAAAAACCACTAGTCCCTTTTGTCACTACCTGCTGTTCAAAATTAGCAACCCCTATCTACTGAGCTATTTAAGAAATGTTAAAGTTTTTTATTGTCTTAAAAAATGACTATTCATCTGTGAATTGAATCATCCAATGTATTGCCTCTCCAGATATACATCAGGCTCAATTACCCTCAAGTTCTTGGAATAATCTAGAAAACCATGAGTCCAGGGCAAGCCACGTTCCCTCATAGACTTGTGTGTCATATATTGTTCTATTATCACTGCAGAAAGCTCTGAAGTTTTATGCAAGATTATTTGAAAGTACATGAGAGAATGTATAGAGATTGGTACAAGCATGTGCGTGCCAGTTTTCCAAGGTGCGAACAGTGCTGAAATCTCGCTCAAGTCAACAGAAATCGGGGTTATTTTGCACTTATCGGAAAATGTTTGGAGACAGCGAGTCCATAACAGGGAGTTGGTGCGGTCCCTCGCGGCAGCCGCGTTCCCCAGCAGGGTACGGCTCGCGCAGGAGGCGCAGGGACTTGTGATGAAGCAGAGGGCTGAGATCAGCTCCAAGGGAAAACTACACCCTTATCGGTGTCATGTAGCACCCCCAGGTGCTGTGTATTTGGGACATGAGCCAATAGCATAGAAAATAGCGCACATTCATACCTATCAACAATGTATTGCTCGGTGAAATATAGTGGTCAACCAGATTTACCAAATATTGTATTTGAACAGTAGATTAGAACAGTTAAGTTCCTTTTTGGACATTATATCAAATATTCAATGTATTCATGTTTTGCCAAAAACGTTTCCTAAGTTTTACACGTCATGACTCAGAAATTTCAGAAAACAGCACAGTTTTCTAGAGATTGACACAAAGCGTCATGAATTACAACATTTCTGGGTTTTCCAGTGTTTCACTATATATGAAATAATCTTTTCACCTAAGTGAATGTAGAAAAATGCTACGTGGGACAGACGAGAACACTAGAAAACCTGTATTTTGCTGAAGCTCTGGCACTTCAGAGGGACAAACGGCCAGGGCTGAAGCGTCCGTCTGTCCCAGCCTTTCCCCTTGCAGTCCCTATCTCTGTGCTGACCCCAGACAAGCCAGCTGGGGCACGGGGCCGTCGCTGTGCTCCCCACTGCTCCTCTGCATGCTCCTCCTCACATCGCTGAGCTCACAGCTTCTCCGGCTCAACATGTTTGCAAGAGTAGCAGAAAATATTGCCATTTGTCTTGGTTTAACTTATGGGCATCTGTTATTAGTAGCACTAACGTGGTTATTTGTGTGGTACACAGAGCTTTTGTTTTTACATCACGTTTCTCCCGACAGAAGTTGTCTGAAATACTTTGTTCTGAGGCATTCTTACAATGGCATGTGGATACAAAACCAGAACAGTTTCATTAGGAAAGAATGAATGATTGGAAAAAGGAATACGCAAATTTAAATAAGCAAACCAGTGTGACTTGCAGAAAGATAAGGATAGGCCCTAGGAGAATGGGAAAAACTTGGCATTTGTTCCTGTTAATTATACACTTCCTCTTCAAAACCAGGCAAAAACGCAGAATACTTTTCATTCGTTTTCCACATATATAGTATATCGTTTAATAAAATAACTCTTGGGTTTAGTAGAATGCGTTTTACAACCTGATGAGAATTGCATTACGTTGGAAAGTAAAATGGCTGTATCGTTTACTGTGGTCCTATCATTTAATATAATATCTGTAACAGCCTGCGTGCTCTCACAATGTTCTAACTTTACATCACTACAAAGCCCAGTCTCCTCAACTGAACAGGTCTGTACAAACAGGAGCGTATTTTCATACACAAAACTTGACATAGCACTGCACTTTTCTTCAAAAATATTCATTCCTTTCTCTGACATTTTTTTGGCTCACACACCAGGGTGCCAAACATTTGTGACAGCTTACAATAGAAAAACAATATTGCTTTTAGTTAACAATGTTAGCTATGAATATATATTGACAGCATTTTCACCGCAAATTTGCTGCCAACATAATACAAAGCAAATAGCATTCAATATGCTGAAACACTCCGGGGAATTAAAGAGTTTCAAAAACAAATTTATGGCATTAGGTGCTGAATGCTAAATCTAATGAAAATGCAAATTCACGGGTATCTCCTGCACATACTCCATGCGAAGGAACACAGTTTGGCAAAGTGATAAAATTAAGATTGTTTAAGTCAGGAGAAAACTCTGTTAAAATGCCTCTGCTTGTTTGACTTTCCATAAAGCCAGGTTTACCACAAAGATCCATATTTTTCCTGAAGTCCTTTTGCTTTTTGACTTGAAGTGCATCAGAGAGAGATCATGAACAATCTGCATTCCAAACATGCCCAGATGTTTTGAGGAAACACAAATACATAGGTGCATCCTTTTAATATTTGTAACTTTGCTACGGACCGCACATTATCCAAGCACAAGCACCGCTGCTTCCTTGAAGAACCAAAGCTGAGCTTTGCTGCCCGGTCTGTATGTTGGGTATGACCTACAGAACAGGCAAAGCAGCGGATAGAAAGCATTCTTTAAATCTCATTAAAATACAGCACTGTACAGCAACGCTGTAGTATCATCTCCTATATGGTAAAAAGTATTTTTTAAACCATTTATTGACAAATTTTCCAGACTTTGTAGCCATTGAATATGATTTGTTATGAATTATTAGATGATCTTGATATTTATTATCCATAGTCATCAAACCCACTGTAACATTCACCAATTTATGCATTTGGGGTTTATTAGAAAGCTGAATGGAAGATATTTTAGGATAAACTTGGCCATAGTTTACTATGAGAGTCACACCACTTGCGCTATGGAGTAGCCCGAGCTGCAAAATGGTGCAGCATGGCCAGCGCGGTGGTTTGAAAACACACTTTGTGCACATCAGGCACAATATGGACCTGAATTCTATAATAAGCATCAAGCAGGTTATTTTTTTAAAGCTGAAAGACCTGGAGCTGGTGGGGCGAACGCAGTTAATTAGTTAACATCTACGCTGCCTCTTCTCACTGACTGTCAAGGAAATCATATCTCACATTTTTTCCAGTATGTGCTTGGGAAGGATTTCCTCGTAATCTACACTAAATCTCACTGAAGGGTGACAACAGAAATCAGTATGTGTCCCTGAAGAATAATCCAGCCAAACATTTACGTTTGGAATATTCATTTGTGTTTATGCATGAGGAATTCCTGGCAAAAAGGAATTCTCTTCCTACATACATGCAATCTCTTTTTATAGGCCGACTTTTATAATGAGCAGGCTTTAAATCAGGACAATAAATATATATTAGTCAAGTAAGTTTTGTGATTAAAACAACTAGAATCCAAGTAACAATTTACCCAGGTAGGTAAATTTGTTTGGTCGTTCTGCAGCCCTAGAGACGAGAGAACCCACAGGGAGCAGCTATTGCAGCTTCCTCCCGGCTGTTCCAAACCTGTGGAATTGCCTTTCCACATGCCTGCCAGCAAGGATATTCTGTTTAATCTGGCTATCAGGCGATTCTGCATCTCACACTGGAGGTTCTCGGCATCAACGGCAAGTTTGCAAGCACGTCCGGCCAGGAATCCCACAATACGCTCTGGTCCTCTGATGCTGGGATTAGTTTTGCCACCAGCGTTCACGAAGATCAGAGCACAAACATAGGAGACGACGCAACAAAGCAGCATCACCCCAAGTACAACATCGCCCTCATTAAAGTACGCGGTGGCACGGGGAAACCTGCCGGAGAATCTGCACAGCAGTGTAATAAACTGCTTATAAAACGTTAGTCGGTTTTCTGCGAAACTTCACGTGAGTTTTCAGAGGGTAATATGAGGACAAGGAACACAATCCCCTTTAAAAAATACGCTACACAACTAGGAAATTAAATAACCGTTCCTTAGAGAATCGTGATTTGAAGAGAAGAAAAACACATTTGCCATTCCAGTAAAAGCTGGCGACAATGCACAAGGTCAAGGATCTGAATTCATGGACCTCACGGTCCAGCTGGAAGCCATATATATGGAACAGGCAAAGATGTTGACAAAAATAGTCTTCTCAAAGTGGAAATTGCTAAGAAAGCAATTGTATAATTTGTTGTCAGTTATCGTGGAAAATGGTCAGGGAAGCAGGAGACCAGAAGCACTGACCCTGCTCAGTGAAGACAAATGTTTAGGGGCAGATTATTTATATTGCTTAGACCAAGCTGCTAAGAGCTTCAGAAAGATTATCCTCTCAGTGCCAACGCAATCCCTATTCAACACACACACCGGATTTAGCAGAAACACATGCAGTTGTTTTAAATCCATACTGAATCTTTTCCACTGTATATACATCCTTTAGTAAAAATAGTAATAAAAATCTCATTTCTACTTGAAAAACCTTCTGAGTCTTAGCTCCTGCATAACATAATGCATATTTAGACTAGCATGTTATTCAGTAAAAGATGTCCAAACAAGATGATTTGATGTTGGAACAGTCATCTCAGAACAACCAGAGCAATGTAAGGTAAAATAATTGTCAAGTCAATCTCTAGCTTACACTTTATTGCAGAAATAAATTGAACTCTGCTCTAGCTTTTTGACACATAATTCTGATACTAATGGGTTCAGATCCATTTCTCTTTGCTCTCCTTCCTTAACAGGAAGCTTTATGTAATACTGTGTCAGAAATCTACCAGTTACTGCCTAATGTTTCCCTTCAATAAAAAGTCTCTGCCTGTAATAGTTTTAACAGCTGCCATCAGTTTACAGTAACGAGCTCCAGTTCATCATGGTAGCGCTGCTATCAAAATTAGAAGCTTCCACAGAGCTCCTCAGTTCACAACAGAAGTACCAGAGCCACCATGAGCAGTGGTGTGACAGCAAATAGCGCCTAAGGTTTGCAAGCCAGATCCTAACCTGGTGCAACTGTACTCGAACATTATAATTCTGCACAGTTTGTTATACCCTGTCACGCATTAAAAATACAGCAGTTCTGGTTTGAGGGTCAATATGTAAACCCAATGTTATTTTTCTTAATTTCTCAAAGCAAAAAATAGCACACTCATTTTACAAAATATTTCACAGCCTCTTCAATAGAAATATGGTTTTTTTTTTTTTTTTTTCCTGGAGAAAACAATGATTTAACTATATATACTGTAATAGCTTGGGTCACCTAGACAGTGCAGAAGAATCTTGCAGTTTCAATCAACAGTTAAGCATATATAAATAAATAAAATGAGTAGCTATGGCCATTTTCTTTGTTCCCTTAAAAAACTGAAGATGCGTATCTTAATGCTTGATACCTCCAGAATTCTATAAGCCAAGCACTTGATGTCCCGTTCTGATGGAGGCTACAGGCACACAAGACCAGAGGCAGATCGAGCACTCCTCACAGCCCCTTTGCTCCAGCTAACAGCTTCCACAGAACCAAGTGGAAGGCTCTTATTGCCTATAATATAGCAGAACACGTACTTTCAGGAATTTGTTTCTCTCTCAACCCTATTTCTCATTTTCACCATCAAAATTCCAGTTTTCTCTGCTTATTATTCCGCATATTGCAAGGCAGCAGATATGTGAAGACGCGGTGTGCACCACAACCCAGGACAGGGTTCGGGTGTCACCACCCCAGGCAGCGCACAGCGGCGAGGAGAGGGGGGCAAAGGGGGGTGTGAGCAGACGTGGCTCCCCGTGGCAGCACAGGGGATCAACGGGGCCAAGCACTTAACACACCCAACTGCACCCCGCAGACAGGAAAACGACTTCTGCACCACTCTTTCCAAACGGGTTCCGAACTAAGCACCTCTTACGGAATATCACTGTTATTTCATTCCTAGACTCACCTGGTGCAAGACAAAACACAACTTTCTGCAATTTTTCAGCACTAGCTTCTCTTCTTCTGCCCTGTCACTTAAACACCAAATGGTTTCCCTCTTCCAGCAACATGGATTGACCTACATACCTTCCAGCTTCAGGTTCCAGCAATTTCTGCACTTTATCTCAATGGCTCAAACATTCTATATTCTGCATAAGAAAGAATTAAAAAGAAAAACAAACTAAAAGCAGGAAAGTTTAAAACATCTCAGATCCATCTCTTCAATGTAAAAACGTTTTCTTTTACTTTAGTTCTATGCTTCTGCATTCTGATGCAAAGACTTCTCAGCAATAAAAGCAGAATGAAACCAAACTTGCACGGAAGACAATTAACACTGGAACTAAAAAGGAGAGTAGTTAATAATAAATAACCAAGTTTTTAAAATGAAAGAAAAGTACACTTGTCACATCATGACATCAAGATCATCACAGTGCTGATTTTGTTTATGGCAATTATAATGTATTTTTGACATTTTGAGTGACAGATGCCACCATAATGGGAAATTAAACACACCTGGTCATTAGATTCCCGTAAGCAGAAGCCTGGGTTAAGTCTGGAACACACACTATGTATGCAATAATTACCAAACACTGACATCTAAACCGTGCTTAGAGACACCTGCAACAGAAGAACTTGATGAATTTAACACTGTCTTGACAAGAGAGAACATTTAATCAGAACCGCAGTTGTTTTACTAGCACTGAATACTGTCCATGTTTGCTAACCTATCCGTATCCATTACTTTTTAAAGGGTGAGAAATTCCATGGCAGCTTTGGATAATTTCATGGAGACGCACACTCTGCTGCACTTACCAAAGCTCCACACGCACCCTCAACCTATTCCAAGCACAACTGAATTATTGATCCAAAATAAAGTCATATGTACTTGAAAGAGTTCCAACTTGGGAGAACCATCACTTATAAATCTGATTTTATACATGACCAGCATAGCCGCAACTTTCCAAAATGGCAAAAGTATTTTTCTTCAAAACTGCAGCACGTTCAATTGATTTTTCCTTTTTTAAATGTTGAGACGAACATGCAATCTACTCTAAATGTCATCACTTTGTTTCTTATTTAATTAACATTTCATATGGCTTCCTCAGTAAATAAATAATTACTTCAATCACGGCACATACCATCTAACCCCACGCACCTTCGACTTACTATGAAATTCTCTCACTTTCAAACACAGTGATCAGTGAAACTGCTTTCAGAAACTCCAAAGGCTCCTCTGAAAGAATCGGTTGGATTTGTTAACACACATTGCGGATAACCTGAGCCCTTCCCAGTGAAAGCCGATGGATCCAAATCACCACATGCTATGGTACCATAAGATAGCACAGATCAATTTAAAACTCACTCGTTCTGGTACATTGTTACATTTCTATTACTCTGTTTGTTTGCATTAAGTTTTGATTTTGTCCACATCCATGTTTTACACTTCTGACTGGAACAGTAATTGACACACATTTCTGCCACAAAGTTTCATACAAAACTGAATTTCATTTTAATTGTTTACTATTTAACGAGCACATTGAGAGAGAGGAAAGGAATTAGGCAAGCATATACATTTTCTAGAAATAGCAAATTTAAACCACTGTACCCTTCTGTACACGAAACGTTAAAGCACGCTAGACACTAAGCTGCTTTGAAAAGCTAACCAAAAGCCTCTTCTAAAACCAGACTCGTAACAGCCACATAAACTCAACGTTTATCTTTTCAGGAACACAGACCTTGTTTGATGCTTTAAAGGTTCTGGTTTGGAAACCAACAATCTCACATCGCTCTTAACCTGAGTCGCAGCAGGATTCTGCTGTCTCACCAGTGGCTGCATGGAGCACCAAAATCAGGCCAGACGAGCATGCTCAGTAATCCAGTTCTTATATGTATTCTATTCAGATTCGCTACCTAAGATCATGGCTTTATTCAGATTGCTTATGACTTCCAGATGCCTATTCTTTACAAACCTCCAGATTTCAAATTTCAAACTTTTAATTGATTAAACATGCTTGGGGAGGCAGTGCACAGGTATCAGCAACCTTTGCCTTCAATCTCTTAAAATTAGGTTATTTTCAATAAAAGTATCAGAAGAGAGGAAACAAAATAAATGTATATGACAAACCAAAACTGGTACATGTAAATGATTAGGTTTGTCTACCTGTGTATAGAGTGAATAAAGTACCAAAATACAGGAAGAGGTAGAGGCACCTTTCTAGTATACTACAAATTAACATAAGAAGAGCACATAATGACGGGTAACAGCTGAGGGCTGCCTAAAAAGGCAGAATTCAAATAACTCAGTGATTCTTCTCTTAGATTCTTATAAAGAGCTATATAGGGAGATTATAGGAGCTGACCAGAAGTGGATTAATACATTATTAATGCAAACTATTCAACAAGGAATTACTCATGCTTAATTTAGTAAGCAGGTATTTATAATGAAATACACTACAGAAAATATGTATTTCAGATTGGTTAGGAAATGCTAGAGGTCAAAATAGGGTTTATAGAAGTCTTCAGAATTTCAGAACTGTACTCCATAAAAACATACACACTTCCGTACGTGCATTTTATAAAGCCAGGGAAATGCAATATAGCCTTTAATGAACAGTAAAGAAAATATCTGCCTTCTAAAATGAGCCACTGGAAAGACTCTAAGATGTTATCACGCATTGTGGTACCAGTACCTTAAACCACCAAATGGCAGCAGAGCGCAGAACGCCTGCTTCGGGAGAGAGGGAAGAGGTGGCCCGTTCCCAGCTTTCAGCTGCTTTTGGTGCCACCCTTAGTCCTCCTCACCATGCAGCAGCTTCTGCAGGAGTTCACTGCACAAGATGAGTTCTCAGGCCGGAAAGAACTGGAGCACTTGAAATCGTGCCTGTTTTCCCTTTCTCCCCCTTCCCTGCCTCTCCAAAATGCATCAATGGGTATACTGAAAACATCACCGCTCCCTATACACCCAGCACCCATACCTTTAAACAACCACAGCTGTAACATCGGAAAGAAGCCGTTATCTGCTAAGGATCAGCAGTTGTTTCAGAACAGCAATAAGAGGCCAGAACAAACTAAGAACTCCAACACCAATAACAAATAGTTCCTGAAAATCTAAAGAATTAAAGATAGCAGAGATTTTACAGCCTGCTTTATTTTACAAGACAGCGTAGGACAAAAAAAAAAAAAGAAATAAAATAAAAGAGAAAACTCTATTATGAGAGCTCTGTGTGTTCATAATAATGTTCAGCTACAATATTATCTGTCTTATCTTGGCATTCTATTTAAATGTATGAAAAAGAATAGGCTACCTTTTTTTCTGATCCACAGATATATATTAAAAAAACCCAAAAACATCTTGAGTCAAAGAATACCTTTGAAGGAAAGAACAATTGTTTCTTTGATTTTAACCTCAATCTGGATTGATTTATTAATTGTAAGTATGATCCAATCCTAGCTGCCAAACATCCGCTCTTCTCCTCTGTCCTTGTTGGTATATTTTGTCAGTACCTTTGTGATGAAGGACTCCAAATGTGTTTATTAACACCTACAGAACCAAATCAGGCACTATTAGGAAATCCCTTCTGTTGGGAATGCTTTTTTTAATCTCAGTGAAAATAGCATTTCTAGCATGATTCACCAGACAGCAGCGCTGTTCAGGTACATACAAACACAGGATGCATCATGCGGCCTAGATGTGCGTTACTCATTGCTATAACACGGTTGCTGTTTGTTAGAGTAATTAAAGTCCTCACAGTCATTTTTAATCCTTTCATCATTTTGTCATATTCAACTCTTCTCTCTCCTCAAAAGTAAATTCTCCAGGACAGAGATCATCCTTTCCTAGCATGGCTACAGTATCTGGAACAGTGAGCATCAACTGCTAGAGTCTAATTTCTGTCTATGGCCCCCAAGAGAAACGATCGTTCTTTTCACCGGTAAAATCCTCCAATGCCGGTATACTGGAATATTTTATAATTTATCACACGTACACACATTTCTTTTTTTCCTCTAAATCTCAAATTGATCACTGTCACTACCCACACCTTTAAGGACGTTCCAGCTCAGAAATAGCCACGCACCGGAAGCACTGCCTATTTAAAATACCTGGAATGCAATTTGGAGATGGCATTTGTTCATCCGATTTGGGTTCCACGAAGAAGGAATTTAGCAAAATTGTAGAAGGTGTTGTAAGGGTCACGGCTGAAGTTAATAGGAAACAAACCCTGGCCAATAAAGAGCGTTCTCCAGAAACAGCCTGTGACACGTATAGCATTAGAAAAATCAGAGCCTTTGCCCACGAGAGCAGGTGTTCCACAACAAACCCCACTTCTTTCATTCTCCTTTGATGTTTATTGTAAGTGTAACCATTCCATTATTATCGTCCTTAAATATTACATATCAGTTTCTTTTTGTTTTTTTCTGATATTGACGTTAATTCAATTCACTGAACAAATGACCAAAAAAATCTACAGCTCAGGTCGTACCAGAACAAGTGACTTGCAAGTCAGAAACCATATAAAGAGACCTGAAGATCAAATTTTACATCTCACTGGTATCTCATGTGATGGTTCTTTTGTTCCTTAAATACAAGCCACTAGCTACTTCTTTTGATTTTTTCCTTGCTAAAAAAGTATCAAATAAAACTGAGAAGATAGAATGTCGGATGTGGCAGTCCAAGTCGTAAGGAGGTAGAAGTTAATTTACCAACTTTGAAATAAAACAAAAGTCTACTGTTTGCACTGTAACATAAGGAAATGAACATTAAAAAAATCATGACATTCTAAAAATAATGCTGAAAATCTTAGGCCACTCACTGCTGTGCTACAGGAGACAGTTCTAGTGCTTGCTCTTCTTACTGAAGCACAACCGTAACCTAAGGCACACGGAACAGGAGGAAGGAAGGAAGGAAGGAAGCAATCATTCTGAAGACAACTCATATATGTTAGAGAACAACAAATTAGGCACGAGTTTCCATAGTGATCCGGCAACAAAAGCCTGCTGCAATCTCCAGCTGTCTGTGCTGAGATGGTAACAGAGCAAAGGGACTCCAGTCCCTTCTCTGTCAGCTGGGAAGCCAGCGTACTCACAATTGTCCCTTCAATTTTAGTCCCATGCTATAAGAAAATATTGAAGGAACTGGAAAAGGAATAATAACACTAAAACCAAGAAGTCCTGCAAGAAGAAAAACTACTAAGTGCTATGGATTTGGATTTCATGGTTGGATTCTCCGGTATCTTAAAAATGCAAATTCCAATGACTGCTGTCTCCTGCACATCTCCCCTGTGAATTCCCTCGTGTTTAATAAGAAATTGTCTCGTACTAGAGCCTTGCTGCCAGTGAGAGCACTGACGGGGTCTGTTGCCATCTGGCAGCACGCTTTCCGTAGGAACTGCTGCCCGGTGCTGTTGAAACTGGCCAAGAGTTAAGAAGATATTGAGGGAGAAAGGAGAGGATAAGATCAGCGGCCCCACAAAAACCTGGTCTAGCAAGTAGACTGTGCGGTCGTATAAGTCTTGTTTCCCTGGGAAACCAGACTAATTAGCAAAGGGATGGAAAGATTTATATATGATCAAAGTCCAAAGGTTCCAAAGCCAAAAAATACTTAAACACTTAAAAGGTAAAGTGCTCTATTGGATATAGGGCTTGAAGAACAAAACATGATAGCTGGGTTGAGACACAAATGAAGACGAATGTTGTAATTTACAGAAATATAAATGTTAGCCAAGGATGATGAGGATTTATTTGTACCATGAGGAGCTATTACTAAGCAGAATTGCAACTGGGAATAGCGGGATTAAATAAAGGAAAGCTTTAGGCTAAATATCAAGCAACACTGATGAGATGAGTCAACGGGACAGTTTGGAGACATAGCAAATGGAAGCTCCATGGCTCAAGAAAATGAAAACTGGAATGTAGAACACCTGTTCTCTGCAGAACAATACTGTATGGGAGGTGAGGCTGTCAGGAATGCCTAAGAGCTCTTTAATTTATCACTAGATTAATAACACAAAATACTACACTAAACATACTGTAAAAGCTGCACTAGTATTTGGTAGTAGAATTGAAAGCTAAACCAGAAATACATAAATTACAATGATGTGTCCTTAGTGTTTGTTTGGCTGTTGTTTTCACACTGTGTCGTCTTTGTTCACTTTTTCCACTGTTGGGTGTCAATGATTGGTCTCACGCAACAGGAAAAAAAACATAACGGATGATTTTTAGTGTCAGACAATGAAAGGGGGTTTCTTGTTTCCTCACGATACTATCAAAATACGTTTCTTTGTAAGTTAAGGCTTCAGTGTGAAATATCAAGCAGGGCTGGAGATATTCTCATAACGAGAAGAAAATCTTCAACATATTTTCAAATCTAAGTAAATAGAGTTGTTTAAAAATTTGAAGTTGAAGGAAGAGGAAAGAAAAGGAAAAGTAATATAGAAAATATAAAAAACTAGTAAAAGGAGCTACTCATTTAGAGTCCCCATGGAAATGGTTGAAATCAGACCTAGAATATATAAATGTATAGATCTGCCTTCCTCCCACATCACTATATGATACATTAGAAATAAATATAATATTACACAGATAATTTTTATATAGAATTATTAAAATATCTACTTTTACACACAAGGGGATCAAAGTCACTTGTGTATTTGTGCGACATTTTCAAGCAATACTGAATGGTAAGATTTTCATTGTTATTATTGTCTAGTAAAACAGAAAATAGTCAAAATGCACAAACCAGATGACCCAGTATGTTTGATGCAGCAATTACTAACGTTCGCTCCATACAGCCGAGCTGCAGTGACTCATACTGCCCGGGTCCGCTAGGACAGAGACCTGAAAAAGGTTCCAGACTAGATCACGTCCATGCAGGTGTCATTGGAACGGAAATTGGAGAGATGAAGAAAAGATTATAGGAACACACATTATAAAAACAGACCTCACAAGTCAAACTTAATAGCAAAACCATTCTCTTTCATGTAAACAACCATGAAAACAAATATCCTGTAAGCACTGGATATATATTGTATCTTTCTACCAGATCTCTTTGCCTCCTTGAGACAGATTCCCATTCATCTCATGACTACATAATTTGATCATAGTCGGGTAAGGCACAGCAGCAGAAAGGGTCTGTCTGATAAAGTATCGGGCTCCAGGAAGAGAGATAAACAACGTCATGATTTCCAGTTGTAGCAGGAACGGTACAGTGGTGGATATTAATGGATATGAAGATATTAGTCTCGCAGGAACACAAATATCAAGCTTTGTAGTTTCTTCTCTTATTAAATGTGTTTTCTTTCCATTAAGTGAAAATGACAGTCTGATTATGATAAACTAAGAACAGCCGAATAAAGTGCAAGGTACCCGTGAGAAGTGGAATTACATCTATTTTGATTTGTCACTGCCAGAGTTAGAAAATAACTTTTTTTTTTTTTTTGCTTAATTTAAGAAAAGTGAAAAAATAGAGCAAAGAAGTTTCTCTCTCATGGGGTATTTTCACTGCAAAGAAACACTATTTCAAAGTAGGTGAACCAGTTTCCTATCAAGTTGTTTCACATTTAAACCTCTTTCATAAGGGACACATTGGCAGGAAACTTCTCCTCTACCACAGTCACTGCAGTAACGCCTGCTTGCAACGCTAACACGCTGTTCCACGTGTATTAAATGTAGGCTTGAGTGATAATATCCGAACAGCTATGATGGACTTCTTTTTCATATATTAACACGTATATTTCGGTTGTATTTATTAACACAGACACACAGCAGCCATTACCAATACAACTTCTGTTAAGTGGCAAAAGTTATAGTGTCTTTGTCATTACCTCCTGTCTGAGAAACATGGTGAAATCCAGTCATACCGATACCCGCTTTTATTTCTAAAAACTCAAAGAACAAAATTGTATTTTACAGCAAATTTTTACTTACAAACCCTGCACATCATTTTTTTATTAAAACAAAAAAAACCTTCTGGAGTCAGGAATTTTTAAAGTTAACATACCATCTAATTCAGCATCACCTACCTGGGATTCCTTGACATTTTCAACAGTGAAGTTGAACCAGACTCGAAAGCGGGGGTTACAAGTATCTGGTCTAATGAACAGGTCGTACTCAAACTCCGTGACGTGGTCCACCCGGCCAAGGTTACCTACCAAGAACACACGAAAAGAATGCATTTTAATGTATGGCGGGTAAACTCTCCAGGAACTACACTGAGAACAGTTTCCAAAACTTCCACCTCTGTTGGCCAAAATATCTAAGTATAATCAGCCTTACAACAGTTGGGAATTATTTTAAAAGACTTAATCTTAGTCAGAGACTAAAATACATAACAGTAAGCTACATGCGTATGAATATACCAAAAATAAGACAACATTGATTTTCTTAATTCGATCAAATCGATCTGTTGTTTTCTCTCATTTGAGTATTCCAGTTCAGTGTCCTCTAACATCCTTTTAATGATCTTTCTTCTTTTTTTCCCACTTTTCTGATAAAGTCCCTGCACCTACTTTAGCCCCCACCTGTTTGCATTTCATTTTCCATTTGCCGCCCATTTTCAAGCACCTCTAAATTAGTGTCCCCGTGTTGCCACCTGGTGCCCTGAGCGCCCTCTCCCCACAGCTGGCCCAGCCTTCATCCCCTTTGTTGTTCCAAGGCTCTCAACACTTTTCCTTTACCACCTGCAGCCCCTGTCACCTCCCTCCACAGACACAAACGCGCTGTAACATTTCGCCTCAGATTTCTCCCGGTGAATTTCATGGGATAATATTTTTAAATACAGTCAGAGCTACATTGTCCCCCATGGCGTTATTCAGCAAGCAACCACACCGGCTATGGAAATTAAGTTCAGCACTGGGAAAACTTGCAAAGTGCTTTTAAATTGCTAAATTGGCATTTTTCCTTTGAAGTGTGCCAGGATTTTGAAAGACAGGGTTTAGACTGTCCGTTTCATTTATAAAGTACAAAAATAAGACGTCATGTTTTCCTGCTCCAACCTAAAACCCATCTCATCAGGTCTTGTAAGACACGACCATGCTTTCGCTCAGGTGCTAAGTTATACTTTGGAAACAATAGCACTGTAAGACGACCTCGTTTTATATTTCCAGATAGATTCTTGGGTTTAGATGTATATTCTGGGGTTGGACATACACTGTTGGGTTCAAATACTTATTTATGAGGCTATTTGAGGTTAACAACTCTCCCTTCAGCAGGTCCCGGTCCAGTCAATGTGACCGTTCGTTGGTGACGTGCACAACTGTTGTGGAAAAAAAGCGGGAAAAACGTATTTTCAGCTCTGTTCATCAATATATTTGCAGGATTTATTCCTTATCCTAAATTGTTTCTGGCTTTACTAACTGAACATTTTAAGTCTTCCCTATTTTTAATGTTATCCTCTGCTTTCCTACCCACATTCGTCTTTTCAGAAGAAAATTCTCTTCACTGACTCCCCCTGCGGAAAAGCGCTTGGTGCTAACAATCTGTTCCTAAACACCCGCCTGAAGGACACGATTGGCATATGAAATATTGGGGAAAAAAACCCCAAAAATAGTAACATTGTACAGCTGGAATACCTTTGCAAATGTAAATAAAGTCGTGTGCAGAGCTGGGTGTCCGTGCCCCAGCGGGGGCAGCGGGGCTGCAGGGCTGGGCTCGCTGAGGTGGGCCTGGGCTGCCCCAGCCGGTCCCAGCCGGTTCGAGCCGGTCCCAGCCGGTCCCAGCCGGTTTTGGGTGGCTCCGCATGGCCCACGGCAGGGCACAGCACAGCCCTCCGGCAAGGCGGTGGCACCTCGGCGAAAAGGGATTTAAGGAAGGGCAAACCCACCACCCAGGCAGTGAGTGAGGGAACCTGAGCAGAACGAGGGTGAGGGGAGGAGGACAAAGGGGGTGCTCCGGGTGCTGAGGCAGAGCGTTAGCTTGTTTCATCTTTGCTCCTTACTACCCAAGCCTATTTCAACTGGCAATAAGTTAGTTTTCCCCCAGTTGAGTCTCTTTCGTCTGTGACGGCAACTGCTGAGGACCTCCCTGTCTTTATCTCGACCCACGAGCCTTCTGATCCTGTTTTCCCCGTTGCAGTGAGGAGGTGAGCGGGCAGCGCTGGGTGGGCATCCCGCCCCCCGGCCAACCCGCCAGACCTGCCGACTCTGGTGCAGCCCCCGCGCACCCGCGCGCGCCCCCTGCCTCGGGGACCAACACGGCACCGCCATTCGCAACAACACAACGCGAATCCTAACGTGAACTATTGCTTCCTACAGGTTGTTATCAAAGTAAATAAGAGGTAGAACCAAGCTATTGCATTGTCGTATTTTTCATTGAAGGAATTAGTTTTACTGTACATTCCATTGAATGTCATGAACACGTGAAGTTGTGGGGAAAATAATATTCCTCGTGGATTTTGGATTTTAGGTGGTCCAAGCTGTTCGGCCACAGAGCCTGGGCTGCAGCCGCCCCACAGGACACGGATGCAGCTCCGGACAACGTGTGGATGCCCAGGGTCACGTCGACCTGAGCTGTGTGTGGTGCTGATGGAACCTCTAAGGCTGTGGAGTGGATCCAGCTTTCAAACTGCTCGGTGTACAAGTCTCCCAATGACCCCGGCCGCTCCAGATACGATCATCTGCAGCACGGACCAGGAGGTGCAAATTTTGATTATTTCCAAAGAAAAACACAGAAGCAATTAAATTTACAGAGATCATTTAAAAGTTGTACCGCAAGGCACAGGAAATTGAAAGGTTATCAAGTGAATAAATAAAAAACAAGCAAAATGAGACCTTGATTTCTGAGCTATTGCAAATTTCAGCTTCTCTTTCGACATCAAGCTGATCTGAATGGTACAGGGGACAGGTGGCCCACTCAGATCCCCTTGCCAGCATCTGTAGGATCCCTAAGCAATACTGGAGAGTTGTATGATGGTGAACTCACTGCTTGTGGGTGAAGAGCTGGTGCACTGGAACCGCTCCATATACCTACCTCAAATACAGCAGAACCCTTCACAATTTAATCATTGTGTGCCTGAGACTCCAAACGCGGTTTTATGTCTTTATCTGTAACACTTTATTTGAATACTCACCTCCCTCTTAGCGCTGTACTTTTTCCTTCTGTGAATTGCATCTCACTTTATTACTTCTTGCCCACAGAACTGCCTCTTCCAAGGCTCCTCCGCAGCACAACAGCTGCCATGGTCACCTGCAGCCATTTGCAGTTCGCTGTCATTTGTACGTTCCATTAACACACTATTTCTTCTCTGTCTTCCAGATGCTAAATAGGCTGGACCGAACACTAATGCCTTCGGTAAGCAATTCAACAAGTTCCTGGTGCTCAATAGACTATTGTTGGTAACACCGCAGCCTTTGCTCACAATCTGTCAGCCTAATTTCAACCCACATAGCAATGTCATTAAACAAGACGGCAGTTTTGGTGCAAGGAAACCTAGAACTGTAAGAACAAAACATTTCCCTGCTTTATGAGATGCTTTGTAGAAAACTGATTATGGCATTGAAAAACATTTTTTTGGTGTCCAAGGACATAAACTTCCCAACATTAACCTCATAAACAGAGCTAACAATTTTACACGCTGCCTTCACACTGCTGGAATCACGGGAAATAGATTTCTTCGAACGAGGGAAAACCATATTCCAAAGCCACAGGTGAAATGCATTAGAAACTATGAAACAGGAATTAACCATTGATTACATTATTCTATTTAGCCATTATACCATTTTAATATTTTAAAACTGAAAATAAACATTTTTTTTCTTAAGTATAAACAACTTCTAAACAGCTTTTATTTTTTAATAGCTCTATAAGGTTCCTTCAAATTGCTCTTCTCTTGTTAAATGCATAGCAAGAGAGAAAACGGTTTAACGAACGCTCAGCCAGTAAGTTCTCCCTGTGCCAGGGGGTCTCTGTGCAGTTACACAATACCTAACGCTCCGCTTTGCAGCATCTCGGGCGGACTGCTCCTGTGCTGAGAAGATGATAAATCTGAGAGAGAGCCAGATAGCTCCAGTTCTGAGTAATGGACCTACCAACGCTTTTCAGTCTCAGTACAACTATCGCAAGACCCTTCCCATGCACAGTTTTATTCTGTGTACATCGCTGGTCTGGTAATTTGTGATATCAGTGAGAGAGTCTGTTCACAGCCATATTGGTTAAGTGTGTTCTTTTAAAGTCAGAGAAGAAAGTCTCACACTACAAACACATCAGCTCTGCTCTGCTTTGCTTTGCTTTGCTTTGCTCAAGTTTCATGCCCGCGTGAGATCAGCATCACTCCATTCAGTAAACATACAAGTTGTACCTATGAGCTTATACAACATTTTTAAAGCATTATCACTCCGTAATTTGTGATTTGCATCGTATTTGGGGGGTACCATTATAAAACATAAGATATTAATGATGTTATTTAAGGTACATGTAAAATTAATTACTTGACTGAGTAATGTGATCTGCAAGGGACAAAAGCCCAAAAACATTATGAGCAGTAAGATCTGAGATCATCGGCACTCTAAGACATCTGGTTGTCAAATGGCTTTCTGACTTTATCTCAAAAGTACAATAAGTAATTTATTAGAGCATCCAGCGTTTACCAAACATTCTGCATTTTTTTCTCCTATGCACTCTGAAATTAGTTGCAGGGGGGTTTCCCTATTATTATTTTACTTCACAGAAATACTGGCACAGATCTTTTAAAACTGAACAAATCAAATTCCCAAATGTCTATAAACTGACTTTCCCGTAGCCTTGGGGTTTGTTTTCAAGACACGTTCAATTTTCAGCCACAGTTTTGTTCAATACTCTCAGCATACTGAGAAAAGAAGAGAAATACTTTTCTTTAATCATTCAAGCTGAAACTCTTAATTATATTTGCTTAAATCGCTTTCCAGAATAATGTTTAGTGCAAGACTCTCAAAATGGGAAAAGTGAGAGGGGTCAACAGCATCTTTCAAGTTTCTTTAAGAGTCAGGAAAAAACCCAAAGTTGCTATTTTATTAATCATGCAAAATACACTTAGTCCTCATAAAATATTAATGTTGATTGCTTCCTACGTCAATAAAGAGTGTACTTTGCACAAAGAAAGAAAACCTGCCTGAGAAAGTGCCAGCTAAACTTACGAGCCATTCGAACAATTATCATAAAATGCTAGAAAAGAAAATACAGATATGTTAAGCAATCCTAAAATCTTCTTAAACCACACATTGTGCTTTCCTACAGAGAATTTTAAGATGAAAAATAGACCTTGAGGGTCTCAGACAAGCCCGAGGCAATAGAAAGAAAAAGGTCAAACACTCTGCTAAAAAGGCCCGTTATCTTCAGAACAACAACTTATCAGGCAGCTTGCAGCCCTGCTTATTTACAGTTATTGGTCCCAGAGGAAGCGCACTCCAGCGCGGCGCCGCTCCTTGGTAATGAGTTTGCCAGAAATGGTAAAGGAAACTAATTTGTAACAGCGTGCTGTTCCCCGCACATGAACTTTCGCAGACACTTTATTTATTTTTGTCCAGCAATGAATAACTAACTTCAGGCTCCCTAACAAGCAGTGCAAACGAGTGCACTAAAAACCACTGCGTCGGAGCATGAATGGCTGAAATACCCGTGATTATCCCCCTCAGCTGTCCATTACGGCGCCCGGGATGCCCACCAATTCCCCTGCGGTGGATACACAGAATGCAGGTTTCAGGGGGTGGATTTGCACATGAAAATTAACACCATTTGGAAGAAAATAGCCTGCACCTGTCACAGATTAGCAACAAAAGGTCAAATGCCTCCTTTTACACCTAGAGCACTTGCATATTGTACCCTTTGCTTATAGGGGCCTAATTCTAGTTTCTTAATTCGGGAAAGTGAGCACCATGGTGAACTGAGGAGAAAAAAAAAGAATGAAGGCTTGGCTGAAAGCTATCAATAAATCTATTGATCAAGATCCATCTGAATGGAAGCGGCCGAGGCAATCTCTGCCTCTAAAAGAGGTAGTTTTTCAAAAGAGAATTACGCAAAGTGCTCTTCTGTTTTGGTCAATATGCTGCCAGGTTTTGAAATACTATTTTTCATCCACACAATAAAAATCTTGACAAGTAAGCAACAGAAAATCACTAATACACTCGCAGCTGCATTTCAATCTATACAAATTCTTTAAACAAAAACAACCAGGGAACAGATTGGAATATACATCACTTTCACCAGTTGAACCTGGGATCAAGTCTAAGATAGCCAAACAGTAGTCATCTGTATTTTCTTGCAACCCTGTATTTCACAAAATCAGGTGAAATCTAGAAGATGGAACACCCTCAATGGAATTCACCCTTAAAGATCACAAAACACATTGAAATGATAATGCAAAGAAATTGTATTGATTTATTCTAAACGGAACAGGAACTACGGGGACCAGGACCTGTAAAAACTTCTCTAGAGCTCAAGATTAGCTGTGTGCTGAAAGGAGTGCATCCAAGAATGCCAGTCGTAAACTCCCGCTGGCTTTAGGGTCTTTATTTATAACAAATAGTTTGGTGAGAAGTCCTAAACCGCTTCTAAATAGCATCTGAGTTTTAAATAGGAAAGAAAATCTAACGAAATAGTGGTGACCTCTGAAAACCTGCGGCTGGTTTTGCACCCTCTCCTGGACTCCTGCCCAAAGACTTCTGACACTGCAAAGCTCGTGATTTGAATAAAGAGAAAATACCATGAAGAACACATATACACCACCTTGTGCATTAAAGTATACCTTAAATCATTAAAATTGCACGTATTAAGCACTGCAATACAAAGTAATATCTACACTGACATAGTTAAATCAATGTTTTGGAAAAAAGCCTCAACACTCTTCAACGATATCGTATTGCACACCTGATGTTTCACATAAAACAATAGCAATGCTCATGACTCAGCTTTCAGCCTAAATCCAAATCAGCAAATGCTCAAGACTACCAAATAGGCAAAAGACTTTCAAAAGTAGCTGGTTGGAGAAGCTGGATGCTTCAGGCTTGTACTTGTCTCTTTTCTATCCTCCCTCCTCAATTAAGCAAGTTGAAATTGCTGTGTTTCCATTACGTTTTTATCTACAGTGACATCCAAAGGACAGTAAAATCAGTAGCTTTTGTGAACTTTTGGTGAAAAAGACGGGAGTGAACAATGACCATCTCAGCTCTTGGCGGCTGATAAGAGGCCAGCTCCCGTCACTGGAACGGCTGAGCTCAGATGTACATATCCATACCTAACCCAGGCTGAGGGCTTCTGATTGAGCTTTTATTGCAATCAGACAGTGTGATAAAGTGTAACTGTAACTGAAAGCACATGAAAATTCTGGGCTTTACACTACTCTTGTTTATCTACAAATATAGCATTAAAATGAATTCTATTGGTCTGTTGGGTATGTAAGAGTTATGGGTCTCCACTTGTTTGTTTGTTTCTCTACCAAACGATTCAGCAACAATACGGAGAAAAGCAGTGAATCCAAAACTCATACACGCTCTTATCCTTCCCAAATATCCCATTTCTTTTGGTGTAACAATATTGATTTTAGTTGTGTTGCTCCTCATTCGTAACAATGAGCACGAGCTGATTTTGCTCACCTTTTCAGGATCATGGTCTGAGTTCCCCTCTCACCAACATGTCCCTCAGGGGTGGTGCAGGGACGGTGCACCAGACCCGTTTCCTAAGGGCGTCTGCCATAGTGTCTGGGATCACAGTTACTGTTTCTCTGTGGGCCCAAAGAAGTGTAATGAATAGACCTGTAATTCCTTTGTATTCAGTTAAATCACAGAAATATTAAGGAACAGTGTGGCCTAAACTAAAACACCCACAGGAGGTTTAGAAATTAAAACTTTTCCCTGAATTAGAGTAGGAAACAGAATTTATCACCCACAGCAGCTAATCTGAATCTAGATTGAAAGGAAGTGGTGGGACTGGGGTCTGAATGAAATGAGAAAAAGGAGAGAGCCATTTCTAAGGAAACTAAAGAACTGTCTTCTGCACTGAAGATGAAGGGATTTGGAAAGCTTTAAGAAAGCAGGACTGTTTGAAGAAGGAAAGAGGCATAAACCAGGATAGATTTGTTTTATTAATTAGATATAAAAGACAAGAAAGTTGGGGGAATGATGCTGTGATTTCTTTTCTTCTACTGAAAAGAGTTACAAACATATTCTCCTCTTTTAGTCTGGACAGCACCACCAATGGATGGATTTAGGCTGAGTTTTCCTTTCCTCAGTCACTGGTGTTTGAGTGATGTGCGGATGAGGAGAAAGGGGGACGAAAACACATTGAGCAGCAATTTTGAGGCTCCTCCTGCAAGGAGAATACTATTACTGATCTCACAATAGAAATCATTTGAAAGTTCTAATGTGTTAATCCCCAAGGCCACCTACTTACATCGCTTGCAACTTTCCTTCAAAGATCATCCAGAAGTAAACAGCACCATTTAGAAAGACAACATGAGCAACTAGGAGAACAGAATATTTTCTGTCTTTTGTGTTCATTAAGAGGAGCAATCTCAACGGCAACCCCAGTTCAGAGCACAATGAAACACAGCAACAAGTAATCCCAAAGATTTAGTGATCGCCATAGCTCAAAAAAACACCACAAGCCAAACAGCACAATAGCAAAATATAAGGAACAGATATTCCAATGCAATACAAATATAATTGCACAAACAGCAGGCTCACATACATATAAAGAAATTATATACTAAAATCTTGCTGAAGGAATTCAATAGTTTTGATCACATGAGATTGATATTTAATCACTAGCAGCCAAAGAGCCTTATTTCAGAATTGCCCTTATCAATAAATACTGATGCTTTCAGTGAAAGGACCTAAAAACCTGGAGCCGTAAAGAATAAAATGTCAAAGTTCACTGTGCAGGGAAATTGTAATGGATGGATAAAGTGGAGTCAGTCTCTTGACTCCTTCTCCTGCATCTATGAGATTCCTACGAGTTACAAAAACATCAGCAAAGCCCAAGACTGCAACACAAAATAAAGTCACAAAATCAGGTAAATAGAGAAATCGGCAGCAGTAAAGTAGCGATGCATCAGCTCAGTGGAGAGTGTCGAGAATCCTTACAAACCAGAGGCCTGTGCCCTAAGACGCCATCACACACCCACCAAATCCCCAGAAAAACAGCGACGGCTGAGCTCTCTGCTCCCTCTTTATCCATTCCCCAAGGGCCTCCAAAGACAGATGGGCAGTTATTTATCCATGGCAGTGAACCTTTGTCAAAGGAAAATCAGAATACAAAGAGGTTCTGTATTAGTGCCACGAAACTCAGCTTGCTTTAACAAAGTAATGCCATCGGAACGACTGCGTATGTACCACATCCTTCAAAGAGAAGCTCTTAAAGGAAAAGCATTTGGGGAAATTTCTGTTTGGAAGTCACTTAGCATATAATGGGTGCTATCCTAAATAAATAATTAATAAGCTTATAAATAAATTATAACAACGTCTGCAGCCTTAACCACGGAAGAAACCACCACGGCAGATGAGGGAACATGAGCGACGGTACCACGGCGGGAGGTACCACTGTTGGTGTGCAGCAGGGGACACGGCTCTGAACACCAACCTCGTCAGGGCCTGATGCTCAACATGCAGCCTTGAAATCTCTTGCTGCCTATTGCCTCTCACATGAAACATTCTCCTGTTCACCTGCTGCCCAGACAGGTGTGCAAGCCACACTTTGAAAATGGTTAAAAATTGTAAAAGCTGCTTATTTTTTTCACTCTTAAGTACATTGCAGCAGCCCTACTTATGTAATTCTTCCTACTCAATACGGTCACCATTTTGCAAATACCCTAAGAATTCTTGTAATGCAAAAGGCAAAACAGAACTTTCATCCTGCAAGTGAGGATATTTCTGTTGAAATATTACTGTACAATAATATTGTAATTCTGCATTTGGCTTAGTTTGGTGCCTGATACATGGAACCACCATTTTTCCAGGGGAATCTTTCCACTGTATAGCTGCAAACTGCCACCTGAGGAAAATTAATGGCTGGAAACCTCGATCAGCCTGGAGAGCTGTAGGTAAATGATATTCTCAAGGATCTCTCCAAAGTCACCAGAGCTGTAAATAAATTTGCCTTTTTTTTTAGTTAAAAGGAAAAAGCAGAGTATTGACAGAATAGCTTCAGGTATTGTCTCATAAGAATCTTGCTTTTTGACATGGATCCAAAATAAGAACTTTCTTTAACTAAGAAATTACTGATTTTATGGCTAAAACTATCCTTTTGTATCTTATACAAGAATTTCCCTGGACAATGGTCTACTGCAAGGATAGACTTTGAGAACAAACACTGGATCAGAATAATATCTGTCTTATATAAAGCTTTTGCAGAAGAAACAGTCTTATTTCAGTTTATTATGAAACTGAATTTGGTTCTCTACGTCATTATCAATCTAGTCACAAAAACAGTTTTGGGGCCAGAAATGTTATCTCATTTGAGACATTAATCCCATTATTTCATTGCCTAGAAGTGAAATCTCATAATATAATCTCCATGATAAAATGTACAGATAGATTTCCTGCAGCCTGGGTACGTTTTTGGCCATTCCATCAGATTAGACTGAGGTACCACTTCACTGTTCACCTGCCCCTCTGCTGTAGTTCCCCGTCTGACTTTCTTCTGTAGAACAAGGTGGATTCTGTACTTTTCTCTTTACCATACAGCATTTTGATCCTTCTGTGGGCAATGGAACTTGTTCCTGTATCTTCACTCCTGTAATGTTCTGACTCCTGTGCTGTTTTCCTGCCCTCCAGCCCCCAGTCTGCTCTGGAACCCCCCTGGCTTCCAGTCTTACCCATAATTATGAAATGCTGATACTGTTAATATCCCAGCTTTACTCCAATGTGCTATACGGAATTACACAGTACCAAGGAACTCCATTACATTGGTTTGTTTGTGCAATACTGATAGAGTTTACAGCAGACCTTCTTAAATGTGCCCACAAGGATGCACCAGAAAACTGCTCACCCTCCTGTATCTTTGTTCAGTCAAAGCTTAAATTAGACCTTAAAAAACTATCTAGTTGATGTTATTTTTTCGATCAGATGTGATAATTTAAATATTGACATTTTAGATGGCACCAACATGTTTTTGTCTTCTGCCACAGTTAGAATGGTTTATTATATCTCAATGTCTGTCTTCATTTTGTTCGGGTATTTTTCTTTTTTTTCATTTTGCCAAATCTAGAAGCATTTCCTTTTATTTCAAAGTATTTCTGTGTTTGTAGTAAATTAAACATTAATCTTTCTCTGCAAATGTCAAGTGATATTTAAATGTTTTTCTGGCAGATAAATGATTATTAATATTAATGCAATAAAATCACAGCTCTTTGTCCTTTCTTTGATATTTAAGAAAAAATTAAGGATGTCAAAACAGTTCTGCAAAGAGAGAATTCATTGGTCTGCCATCCCTTCTTCATTAGACTAAGAGGTAAAAAATTACTGATCTTGTGAGACAATGTGTTTATAGAATCAGAAAGGGTTGGAAATGAATTACTCTATCAGCAGTAGAGTGTGTATCTCTTCAATGTGAAAATGCCTTGTTAAAGTTCATTTTAATTTAAAGCCTCCTTTTTGTCATTCAAAAGGCTCTAGCACAATGAAAGAGTCTTTGTCACTTTCATAATTAGCCCCTCTTGCACTAAACGAGAGTAAGATCTGATCAGAAGTCCATACGGGCAAGGTCATAAATCAAACAGAAAAGCTCCACAAACAGCCCTGTGAGGTGTCCAGAGGTGCACACAGCTCGGGATTAAAGCACTGTAGTTAGGATCCACGCTCAGAAACACTCCACAAAAAAAAGTCCCAATAACATGTGTCTGACAGGCCAGATTTATCTCCATATTCCGCAGCCCTATAAGCACACTTGGCTGTGCAGATACAGAAGCAATTTCAGCACCAAGGACAGCTCAGGGGAGCAGGGAGCTGTCCAGTGCTACCGGTACCTGCGCTGCCGGAGCCGAGCGCACTTCACCGAGTGCTCTCACTTCATATCTGATCACTGTCATAAATCTGGAACAAAAATCGTATTAATAGAAAAAACTCCTTAGAAAACCAAGATTAATAAGTGAGCATGCAGCCCAGCTCAAACATAAACTGGATTTTATTCAACTTACTTTCATTTCCAGATGAAAGTAAAAGGATACTTTGAAAGAAGTAACAAAATGGTAAACCCTGGACAGTTAGGGCAGGAGTGACAGCACATCTCTCTGCTCAGGGATCGTCAGATATCAACAGGAACCCAAGCCATCAGCATATTATTTGACTCCCCATGTTAACGCAGAGGGAGGATTTCACCAGCAGATGTGTCCAAAGCATGGGGAGAGCAGAGGGCAAGCAGAGGCAGGGCAGGAAGCTGCTGGGATGACTTATAAAGAGACAGCCAGCAACGACAATACACAGTCTAGAACAGAGGTACTATCCACAATTTGATGTATTAGGTTAACATTAAATGCTAATTTTAAATGCTAATCAGCTGAGAGTTTTATAGCTACAAACGTACAAACAGGAATTTTCATGAATACACACATTTATATCCATCAAGTATACATACATTTGTAGACATTTGTATATATTTGTACCTTCAAGTACGTTGCTATGTACATTAAAAATGTCCCTTCACTGCTATATTAGCAGAAATTACTAACCCTTGCACTTTTCACTCTCTAGCTGTGTTCAGTCCATGTTTTGCCTGCTACCTCTCCCAATTACAATCCTTATCTCAAGCTCCTCAGGCTCCATCTTGGGCGGCAAAGTTACTGTGGTGGCTTGACCGTGGCTGGACAGCAGGCGGCCACAAAGCTGCTCTGTCGCTCCTCTCCAAGGCTCACGGGTCAAGATAAGGACAGGGAGAGATCCCTCACCAGTCACCATCACCGGCAACACAGACTTGACTTGTGGAAATTAATGTACTACCAAGCAAATCAGAGTAGGATAATGAGAAATTACCCCAAATCTTAAAAACATCTTTCCTCACCTCTCCCTTCTTCCTGGGCTTAACTTCACTCTCGATTCTCTAACTCCTCCTCACCAGCAGCCCAGGGGAGAAGGAATGGGGGTTGCAATCAGTTTGTCGCACGTTGTCTCTGGTGCTCCTTCCTCCTCAGGAGGAGGACTCCTCGCACCCTTCCCCTGCTCCAGCGTGGGGTCCCTCCCGCGGAACACAGCCCTCCAGGAATTCTCCAGTGTGGGTCCTTCCCACAACTGCAGTTCTTCACGAACTGCGCGGACGTGGGTCCCCTGTGGGGTCACAAGTCCTGCCAGCAAACCCGCTCCAGCCTGGGCTCGTCTGCACGGGGCCACAGGTCCTGCCAGGAGCTGCTCCAGCAGGGGCTCCCCGCAGGGCCACGGCTCCTCCAGGCACCCACCTGCTCCGGTGTGGATCTCTGAGCGCTGCTCCACCAGGGACCTCCATGGGACAGGGGACAGGCGGCCTCGCCATGGACGGCCTCACCATGGATGGCCTCGCCATGGGCTGCCCACGGGTGGCAGGGGCATCGCTGGAGCACCTCCTGTCCCTCCTTCACCACCCTCGGTGCCTGCAGAGCTGTTTCTCCCATATCTTCTCACTCCTTCTGTTGGCTGCAGTTGCACAGCTGTTGGTTGGGTTTTTTCCCTTGTTAGCTGTGTTATCCCAGAGGAGCTGCCACCCTCGCTGGCGGGCCCAGCCTTGGCCTGCGGTCACTGTGTTGGAGCTGACCGGCACGGGCTCCATCAGACACATAGGAAGCTTCCAGCAGCTTCTCACAGAAGCTGTAGCCCCCCCACTATCAAATCTTGCCACACAAACCCAACACATTAACTTTCCTTTATGAGCTTTTGTTTTTTAACAATATTTTCTCTGCAGAACCAAGCTGTTAAATTCATGTCTCTAGCCATGCAGACACCAAACTACTTTAAAAGTAATGGCTTGATTGGAGGGTGTGGGTGGTTATGTCTGTCATATGTTCCCAAAATTTCAGGTTACATTAATTATACAACAATCATAAGTAATTCGATTCCACATATTTAGGAGACATATGAAAATTGGTCTGCTAAGCAACAGACTGAAGAGCATTAGTGCGACAAAAAGAGAGTAATGCATTTTCTCCATCCTCACACAGTCTTTAGTTCTCTGGCAGTCAACTCCTTGAGCTGGTGAAAAGGTAGTGAGGACACACGTGAGAGCCCCCTTGGATACAGCCACCTCTGCTTGAGCCACGAAAGAAATGTTGTTGGCCTTGTCTGTCAGACACACAGGTATCTGAAAAGTGCAAATTGCAAAGTACTGGACAAGCAAACCAAGCCTGGGAACTGTGACCAGGGCACGCAGGCGATTAAAGAAAGAAAATGGATTTAAGATGGATGGGATGAGAATCTGAGGCAGACGTATTATTGAAATTGAACTCCCTAGATCTTTTTCTTATAAGTGAGTATTCCAAAAAGCCAATAAAGCTTTTAAACAAAAAGCAGGGGTTTTTTACTATATAATAAACTAGATTAATTGGCTTTTAAATAAAGACAATACAAAATTACTAAGAAGGAATAAAAATCCAAACAGATCTCCCCTGCCCGCTGCACCCTTGCAAGCAGACACTATTCCCACGGTTTCCTTTAGTTTCCTGTTGCTAGAATTCCAACACATTCTAGATAGCCCTCCACTGGACCCCCAGGGAGATCCTGTCACCTCTGTGGCCAACCCTCTGTCTTTTCCTTGTGTTTCTCAGCAGCTTTGCAGCCCGCAGGCGCTCCAGCCTCGCTGAGCACCCTCAGCCTCGCTGAGCACCCTCACCCTCGCTCTGCTGCCCCGGCCGCTGTGCTCTGGACGCATCGCACTCCCGAGCAGGCTCAGCAGCTCCCGGCTGAGGGCAGAATCCCCCTTCCCTCTGTCACTCCCCTTGCGACAGGGCACTCGTGAAACAAATAACACCTCTTTCAATGGGTTTAAACAGAAAAGTTCAACTTCATCAAGTCCACATTGTAAAAGACACCTCCAAAGTTCCTCTATGATTCTCGCTAACATCTTATTCTCACATACTATGTATCCGCGTGGGAACAATTCAAGTCAATCAAATATCTCATAGTACCAGGTAGATCCTTCTTAGCATGCCCTTAGCATTCAGCTCCTTCACGCCTCCTCAGGAAAGGGAGACGGGACACCAAAGCACAGTCTTTGTAGCCAAGGATCTCAGATCTTCCCATTTCCCCATGCCAATGAAATCTCCCACCTTCTCTTTACTTATGCTGTTACTTTTCACCTTTATCTTCAAGACACAAAACCCAGGGGAAACTATGAATTTAAGATTCCTATGAAATACGACTATCATTTTAAGTGCCACTTCTTCATAACCAAATTCTGAACCAAATGCTGCTACAGTGGAAAAAAAACTCAGCACCTCCACCAACAGAGCCTTAATACAGCCCGTGCCTTTCTGGCTGTCAAAATTGTGAGTTAGTACAACTGAAACATCCCAAAGAAACAGCTCTTTATATTGCAGCTGCATTAGGAGGCAATTAATGGGAGGCAGAGAACCCAGAGGGGGTGGCGGGGTATGAGGCATGGAGACGGGAGGACTACAGCCATGAAACGGGGGCGAGCTCGCTCCTTCTGGCGATGCTCATGGGAACCCCAGCGCTTCTGCAACAAGTGTGGCCTCTCAATTCACAGGCATGTCCTCAGCTTCTCCTTCTGAGTCTTTCCATCATACTGCAGGTCTGGTCTCCATCCATCGGCTAAGACAGACAGGTACCACTTGGTCGTACGCACATCAGTTTGTTCCTACTGTGGAGGCACATAACCTTAACCCTTCGGTAGGTCTTCAGTTGAGACACCTTGATCTTTGGAATGTTTCCTCTGTATTAAGAAAGAAACTGTAAGACGAGCAGGCCAATTACTCCCATATTACTCATGTCTATATATAGGCTAAAGTGCAAGGTACAGTCAGAGGCATATTTAAGTCAATAAGTTATTTGCAAAAGCTTGGATGGTGAGCTAAGTGGGAGGTTTGGGCTATATAAAGGCAAGGTTTGCAGAGATGCTCCTATATTAATAAACTAAGCCAATCACAACAGATATGGACTTTTTCTGCTCTTCTAGTAATACTCTGACATCCAGAAGCTTCTAGCCTATCAAAATGCCCAGTGAATCCTGATTTAGGACTCTAGTTAAGTGGATTAAAATTCAATTTTCTCTTATTTGACTGTCTCTCCAAGTTTATTCTCCCAGTGTCTGTGTTTGGTAGGACCCTCGTTTTCCAAAAAGAAAGGAAAGAAGAATTTTAAAAAGAAAGATGTAGATACTTAAAAACAGATAAGGTGGGCAGCTTGCTATAGTCACCGGGATGGCACGAGTCTTGTAAATATCTATTTAGAAACAATTATTTTTTTTACAAATAAAAATTAAATTAAAATAAAAATACAGAGAAAAATACAATAGGGGGTATCAGGAAACCTGATGGATTATCAGGCATGTTTTGATTTTTAAAACATCTATTTTTTTGTAATCAGCAAATTGATTTTGTTAAGTGCACAAAAAACCTCACTTGCAAAAACAAGTTCTACACACGTTCAGGGATTTGGCCCCTCCAGAACCAGGGGTTGCAGAGTCCTGTGATTATCAGTACATAATTTACAAACTATGTCTTTCAAATGTAGCATCCACAGTAAAATCACACTGGATTGCATTAATCTACTTGAATTTTCTCCACATTTTCTAATTCCTACACTTGGGAATTTTATTTTGCTAAAATAGACTAGCCTCTGTTTGCTATCACTATGAAGCCACATAGATAATAAACACTAAATCGCAATTATAAAATTATAGTAATACAGCTTTCCGATTTCAGTATACTTTCTTTCTCGTATGAATCAACAATTAGCATTTGTCTTCCAGTTATTATTATCAATTACTAAGGTTTGTTGCAGTGCTATCAGAGCACACAATATTGCTTATCTCCTCATCTGGCTTAAGTCAGCCAAAACTGAATAGGTTGCAAAAGATAATGCTTGTTCTCCCTACTCCTTCTTTACTCAGAGTCAGTGGAGATAACCTCACACAATTTCTCCAATAGCATTCAAGTTTTCCTGTGTGGCTGAAATACTATCAGTTATTGTTACGTTATATCTGAAATACGATCTATTATTCCTAATATCTGCTGAAGCATGGCAGATTCTAAAATAGCACCATTACAAAGGAAAGTCCATCTTATCCACCCTGATTCAGGATGACACGTACTCTGTTCGGTTCTAAAGAGTAACCAAAGGTGTGGGCTTAAATCCAATTACTGTACTTCAAAGAAGACAATGTCGAAATGCTTCAGATGGTGATTCTGCTGTATAACACCAAAGCTCTTAACTTCTGCGAGCCTCAGATTTCTGAACTACAACGTGAAAACAAAAGCGCCTTGGAAAGCACGTGGTGATTTCCTGCACTAAGACATTATAAGCATAAACTGTTATTTACTAGGCTAGTATTCTAAAGAGAAAATAAAATTAGAGGTCCTGGGAGTCATGTATTCACATCCTAAGAAGTATCTAGATGTCATAATGATTGTTACACTACAGACGTGCTGGACAGACACTTTTAATTGACCTTGATTGTAATCACTCAGCATGTTCTTATTTTCATGCCACCTAACCAGTCTCTGTCTGCAGCTTTCACTCTTCCTGACCCCTGCCCACCGAAAAACAGAACTTCTTCCCAATTGCCACATGACTATTAATTCATAGAAAGTTTCACAAGCGTATGATCTAACCCCAAACCAACAGAAACTGTTGTAGTTCCGCAGCAATTTTTGCCCTGATTTGTGCCCTGGACCAGGCGCTGAAGATGGGGCGCCTGTCAACACCGGTCCCCTGCGCTTGAGAAGAGATTGGAAGCGAAGGTGAAGTTTTCGGTAAGAAAGGAATCCTGTCCAAAAGAGGACGCAGACTGACTAAGGACAAATAATCAGCAACTATCAGGACAACAGTTCCAGGACCTGGTTTCTTTAAATAATAATTATATATATATATATATATATAAAGACAGATTTAAGAAAATATTTCAAGGAAGAACAGTAGGGATATTTGCAGAGGAAATAACAGGAAAATGGGAAACCATGACTGAAATAAAAATGTCTACTGATGAAAATGCAAATGCAAACATGAGGGAAGGAAATAAACGGATCACTAAATCCAAAAGGATAAAGACGAGCACACAGATGGGAATAATGGAAAACTAAACAGATGCTAATGGAAGGCCGATAACATAGAGTCCTAGAGATGAGGATAACGAGGTTTAATTTGATACAGCATTCAATGTACGGGCTCAACAAGTGCAGCTCAACATTCTCTCAACAGACAAAAGCCGATACTTCAGCAATAACATGTACACAAAAGGCAGGATAGCACTGTGATAATCAACTGAGAGGATGACAAGTGTTTGGGATAAGTGAGAATGGATCAATCCAGCAGCTACTGAACAGAAGAACCACAGGAAACACATGCAGTAATGACCAAAAGTCAAGTCTCAATGTGCTATCATCTTTTATTTCTCCAGTGAAAGCAGAAATTAATTACAACATTGCTGTTCCACTCCTTCTCTTGGCTGTTTAGGAAGGGGCACATCTACAACGCTTTTCAGAGGAATAAGCGCATCATCCTACGTCACCTCACCCAGCTCAGACACCGATCAGCTGGCAGCAATGTGTCTGCAACGGCAGAGAATTGGGGGTGAACAGACCCTCCCGTATCTATGCAGCCTCCAGACGCTCTGGGCTGCGCTAACACGGCCCTGCCATCCCACCTGGCTGCACATCTATGTGATCACTAGAGCACTAGAGATTTCATTGTACAACTTCACAGTCATACGAAAGCCGTATGTAAAGCATTATATTAATGAAACTCAGTGTAAGTAGACAAAAATTGCAGACAAGAAAGAAGAAGACCAAAAAGGAACACAAATGTCAAGTAATTATTAGTCAATCATTTCAAAACTCACTGTGAATATAATTTCTTAAGCTGACCACCAAAATGTTGAAAGGGGAAAAAATCTGGCTGCATTATACCTTAGCTCTATATATTTTTATATTGCATTCATGACAAAGGTTTAAAGGCTTTTCACATGAGAAATTTGACATTCATTTCCAGTCTCGGAAGAGGCTGCCAAAACTGAATTATTCACAATGTAGAACAGTAGCAGCAATCAGCATTCAAAACAAACTTCTTAAAAAACAGATAACTCATACTTCTCACGAACAAAAAGTTAACTTACAGTTTCAGATGAGGAACAGAGAGAAGTGATTCTACCAGAAATTGTTGTAATATAATAACAACCCTTAATATATTATGGTAATTTACCTCCACATTACGTTATTGCAGGAGATCCTGGAACTGCAGTAGTTGTCTAAAGAACACACAGTGATAATAGATGGTTTGTTCCCAGCTCGTTTGCAGGAATATCAACACTAAATCAACATTAGCGTGCTACAGGCTGAACCTAGAAGGCAATTACGCTACTAAACAGAGTCAATAAATGCAAAATGAAGCTCTGCATGGAACCAAGACAATGTATGTTTCACACCTCATAGCTTGGATCCAAATTCCTGTTGGGCTGAGCAACATATTCTAAAATATTATTTCCTAAAATAATCTAAGAATAAAAATGCGTGTAATTGATGTAGAAACACCTCTCCTGAGGTATGTTTTTCAACCCGTGTTCTTTCAAAAGTACAAACCATTATGTATTTCAGAGTGTTTTGCCTCTTCTTGCGTTACAGTGGCAGCTCAAACAAGCAAAGATCTTCATTTGCGTGTTAACTTTGGAACAGCAGACAACTGAGAATTTAGAAACAATTTAGAGAAGGAAAAGAACAGAATCCATCTGAAGGGTAACCTGACTTTGGGGAGTGGTAATTCCCAAGTGATTTCTAAGGGATCTCAGGGCAGGAGGAGGTTGCTCCACACACCTATCTGAAGGGTAACCTGATTTTTTGGGCAGTGGTAACTCCTAAGTGATTTCTCAGGGATCTCGGAGCAGGAGGAGGTTGCTCCACACACCTATCTGAAGGGCAACCTGATTTCGGGGAGTGGTAATTCCCAAGTGATTTCTCCCATTTCGCACAGCTGAATTTCACTACAGAAGGTGCCAGGTGGCCAAGAGCCACGTCCTTAGTGCTGCTGCCTTCTGCAAAACAGGGATAATATTACAGATCATTGAACTAACCGAATAAAATACCACTGTTTAGTCTAGCAGAATATTTCAGCCTTCTCCCAGGTGAAAATAAAGCCTTTCCAATACGTCTTAGCTCCAAAATATTTACTGTTCTGATGGCACTTTATTCTGAGTGCAGCCATTCCTTCTGATCATCCATATAGCACCATAAGCAGAGTAAAGAACACTTCTCAGTTCCTTCTGGTTCTCAATGGCTCTGACTTACAAAGACAGAGTTTGAGCCAGGCCAGCGAAGGCAGAGAACTCTTCTGGAAAAGAGCAAGGAGAAGAGTCCCTAACAAACAAACAAAGCCAAATGTTCCCACTGAAACTGCTCTGCACTCTGTTTTCCCTGGGTTTGAGAACTCGGCAAGAAGAAATTCTGGAAGGGTGGCTGGCAGCTCTTTCTAAGGCTCGAAATCAGATAACAAACTAAGGTAAAGTTACGGTCTGCACTGCACCCGTCAGAAGAGATTGACCTGAAAACTAACATGATTCTCTATTTAAAGCAGCAATTATTCAAAGCCATTATTTCCTTAGTAACTGAAGAGTAGCTCACCTGTTACTCTATAGAGTAACTATAGATTTATTCAAATCCAGGAACTTTATATGAGAAGCATCTCGCATCTCCTCACCAGTGACTCCAATGCTGCTACAAACATTTTTAGGTAAAGCACAAACTGGGCTGCGTTTTTCTCTCCCTCCTTTCCACTGTGACCGTATATACACACCTCTGTGCACCCATGAGTGAGCAACTGATACCACACTCGTGTCCACATGAACATGTGCAGTTTGAAATAAACACAGCTGCATTTATGTCAATGATTTTATATTCAAATCTATCTGATTATGCTGAAATAAACACAGCTGCATTTATTTCAGTGATTGTACATTCAGATAAGGATATTTGTTCTGTGCAGTGTAATGTTCCTCCATCCTGGCAGGGACGTTGCGATTCTTCCTTACATTTCCCTCTATCATTTTTCCAGATGGAAAATTCTGAACAGAGCCAGAAAAAACGGAAACTGGAAAACATATCTCACAAGCTGGTAGATATGAAAACCCTTCTGCTTCTTCTGAAAAATGACTTAAACACATTTGTGTAAAGTATCTTTGTGATGATGTTTATGTTTAATTTCTGCTCTGTCAAAGAGCAAACTTCAAAAAATCCCACCAAAAACTGAAAGTCTGATGGAAACGTAAGTACTGGGAATGTATACTGCAGAATCCTAGGAACAGATCTGCGTCTGCACAGCTGCTGTTAACGCTCACGCTCCATCGTCAACCACTACCTTCCTTGTTTCAATGGAAACAATAACTGTAAGATTTTCCTTCCTTTTATCTGATCAAATTATGGGTTTGCATTATGTTAATTTTGATTTATAGCTATAACCTGTAATCTATATTTAGAAATTAGTAAAAGATTATCATATGTACCAAAACTGATAAGCTATTTAACCAGCTCTATCTACCAGGTGAGATCCAGGTCTAGTCCAGCCAGAAACGGATCCCTAGAGAAATAATGGGAACAAAGTATTCAAGATACCTCCCCACAATAATTACCCAGTTTACAATGTACAGTTTGTGAACCTTTGGAGCCACAGACAGCATCAGTATTTAGTAGCTCTGAGCTGATTTTTCTTCCCTGGTCTTGCCAGTTGGGTTTTTTGGTGGAAAGCACGACACACGTAAACTTTCAATATCCACAGCATCCCGCAGGAAGAAGCTTCACAGGTTAATGAAACAATATGTGAGGAGCCATTCTCCTTTGTTTGCTTTCAATAAGTTAACTGTCAGTGTCATTTGAATGCCCTGTGCAAAAAGAGCAGAGGCGGAACCACTGTTTCATATTCATTGACATTTTGGGTAAGAATCATGGTTTTACAGACCACCAACAATATTCTTCGCCCATTGTCTCTCTTCCAGAGTAAGGATTCGTCCTCTATTTGGCTGCTCCCCATAGAGAGGCTGTTGAAAATCTGCTCTGGGCTTACAGTTATCTGATCTCAGGCATTTGTGCTTCCATTTGCAGTCGGTCATTCTGGTCCCTCTGGGTCAGTTGAACAGCAAATCAAGAGGTGCCTGCACAGCAGCAGGAGACGCAAAGGCGGCGCGAGGCAGGAGGGAGAGGCCGCTCTTGGAGAAGGTGCCACGTAATCACACGATAAACCCGCTGTGAAGATTATCATCAGCACACCAGCTACAATTAACATCCTCATTCTGTACTGATGCTATTACACTGATTCTTCTCGCACTGTCATTAGCTCCATGAGTCACAAATATCTGTTTCGCACAAGATACTCGACTAACGCTGTATTTGTTACCTGGAATCACATCAACGCCAAGCACTCCACCGGCTGTAAAAATGTCTTCCATACCATATTCTGTTTAGACATATAAAAGGTTAATATTTAGTTCCATTTGCAATGCTGACCTAGCAAGAAAGAAATTAATTTGGCATTACAGCAGCAACATCAATTTCCCATGTAACTTTAGCAATGCATTTACTGGAAGGAGATTAATATCAATTCCATAAATCATTCACACGCTCTTTCCGGAGCTTGAGACATCTGAGTAATGTCATATATGTTAACCGATATCACTTTGGGTGTGCTCCATCCATTAATCTGCGCCTATGGTCATCATTAGAAATAAACAAAAAAATCAGATCAATCTTTTGTTCTTCACTTTTTGGTGATTTCCAACTTGCAGCAGCCACAAAGTGTCAATATTGTGATGGAATGAGACTGCTCTGAGCCGGCAACAGACACCTTCAGAAAAAGGAGACGTTTGGTAAGTTATCCCTACTGCTAGCAATAACCACTTCATATCTTCATGTGAAATATGGTATAAATTACTGCCAACAAATACGGACATAACTAAAATGAAGTGTTTCATTAATCAGACACACCTCGATGCCACAAAAGTGGACTGGAAACAGACATCACTACTGAAATAATACATTGGCTTCCATTTCTTTGTTTCTACATTGGGTATAAGCATCGTCACAGAGTGAAAGCCAGGAGAGTCCACCTGACTCAGTGATTCCTGCTAAACACAGCAGAACATAATATAGGAAATATGGCACAACAACTAGTTATTGCTTCAGAAAAAGTGTTTACACTGGGAAAAGTATTTGGAGCGGCTCGTGCAGTTGCCATGTGTAGCAGTGTGCAGCGCATCGCCTGTATGCGCTGCTCCTGCTCCAGGGTCACAGCAGTGCCACTGAAATCCCGCTGAAAATGGGTATTTGTGAACACACGCAGGGTCAGCTCAGTTAAAACTTCTGGAAGCATATTACAATTGTATAATAAATTAGATGGCCAAAATTCCCAGGGTGGATTTCAGTTTTCTTTTGAACTTGGAGCTAGCAGTATTGTCTTATGTATCATCTTAGCTTCCATTTTCAAACTTTTACAAACAAAAATGTCAATTTCATAAGATGTTTTGCAACTCAAATTTTACAGTATTTTGTTAATCACAAGTGAGATGAATCTCACTTGATTTTAGCTGAAGTTACAGGTCAAGTCTTAGCAACTGGGGCGCAGGCACCCTAAACGGAATTCATCCCGTATGACATCGTTCAACCGGTATCTTCCATGGTAAAGCTCAATGGCCCATTTCACGCCTGTAAGAGGTTACAAAGAGATCAGCAGAATTACAGTCACTTACCGCAATTTTGAGTGTTGTGCAAAGTGGTTTAGAAGTACATTACCCTATTTTTGAAATACAGAAAGATATTTAAAACCTGAACAAAAATGACACAAGTGTACTTCTCAGCCACATGAGGTCTCTTACCACATTGTAGATCTGAACTTCTTCTCAGTTGATTAACATCATTTGGATTTTTTATCAGGTTTCTAATACCAAATGTTTGATAAACGTGTTGTAGGAAAAGACAAACGAACGTCTGACGATCATTTCCACTGCAAGGTGTTGGTACAGCAGTCAACACAATAATACATGGTTTGCAGTAATTGAGATTGAAGCTAAGATTCCACAAAACTTTAATTACAACCTTTTGAACACGAACCACAATACAGAAATTACCCAATCATAACATTTTTTCATCAAAAATCAGAATTCATCCAAAGGATGGAAGATTTAATGACTCTTGGCGGAGTTCCACTTTCTGGTTGAAATGAGAATAAAAGCAGACGGCAGCTTCATTTCTAATTTCAAGAAACACAGTATTTTTTAACATTTAAACAGCATTCTATTTGACTAACAAGCCAAAATATGTATTTTCAAAACCTTATAAAAAGCCCCGGTATTTAACAGATGAATGTTGAGATTTACGAACCTCTGTGAGCCAACGCTGCTCCTCCAAACCTCAAAAGTAATTACAAGCCACGCGATTTGGGCCACAAGCGGCAGAAACCATGGAGTTGGGGTTTTCAGGGTTTTGTTTTCTGCTCCGTGTTCCCCCACTGTCACCGTCCTGTCCCCCACGGCAGCTCCCCCGCGTTCCCTGGGACACCCCCAGGCACCAGAGGCACCACGACCACCCCAGAGCATCAGTGCGCTGCTGTTTGCATGTGTTCACCACTGGTCGGATCATAGCAGGGAATAGATCTTAGCATTGATACCCATTTCATAAAATAGACAATAACTAGTTAATTTGCTTTGACCTGCTAAGGTACTCTAAGAAATTACCTGGCTGACATATAATGTAAGATAAAGTGAATTTACATATGAACTGTACACAAGATTATTATCATTCTTGCTAATACATCATTGTCATGAGAAAGTAAATGAAGGCATTAATTGTATTCATATTTGTATTTTGGAGGTGTCTGAATATGCAAAGCAACATCACAGCCTCATCATGTCATAGTGTAAATAAACACAGTATTTCAAACAGCATCTGCCTCTATCACATGGGATTATTGTTGAGGTATATAAAGTATTAACATTACCTTTGAACTGAATAAATGTTTTAATTTCAAAATATCATTAATTTTATTCTTCAAAAACTGAAATTAAACCATCATGCAATGACTCACATTACTTCACAAATCATTTGATGGCTTCTACTGATCCTTTTCATTCAGAGCAGCTTAACACACTGAAGTAAGTTTCTCGGCTTGGCCAACTGATTGATTTCATAAGCCATCTTCTGTTACAAAAGTTTGTAATACCATAACGATAATGAAACAGCATCCGAAGAATTTGTAAAAGTACAAAACTGTTGTCTGGACCTTCAGAGACAAACCCTAAAAAATAAGACACTCTACTGCTCATTGCATCATTCCCACCTTTTACATAAAGCAATCAATAACTCAATTGACCGTTCACCCGGAGCTGGCGGCCAGCGTTGCAGCCTGAGGGGTGAACTCTTCACAAAAACTCCTTTTACAAGACGTTGTGGCTGTTTTGGCATCACCAGAACCGCTCACACAAACCACGCGCAAAACCAGAGTTTATCCTGCCAAATGCCTTTTGTACATATGGTGTTTTACAGTGTTCTCCAGGTCTGTAAGCCAATAAGGAGAGATTTAAGCTGAAAAATCTTGAGACACAGATATATGTAACACAAAAATTCAAACGATGCTACATATTCATACATATAAACCTACCTATATACCCCAAACACATATAAACATACATGACGAAAAATATTCTTTAAATTAATATGCTAACTGTAACTCCTGTAAAAACAAGTTCTCTTTCAATTTGCAGCAGCTTCCTGAGGTTTAATTCTCCTTCTGTGGACATCAGAGGTGGAACCTCTGTCACCCTCAGCAGTACAGAGTTAGCCCACAAGAAACAGAAATGCGTTTAAAGACAGCGCATACACGTCTGTAAAATCTTCCCACTATGCAAGGATGGGCTCGGCTCTTCATGCAGTAAACTCCTTGGCTCTTTACACAGTTAACTCCTTGGCTCTTTACACAGTTAATTTCTTGGCTCTTTATGCAGTTAACTTCTTGACACTTTACACAGTTACCTTCTTTGCTCTTTATGCAGTTAACTTCTTGGCACTTTACACAGTTAACTTCTTGACACTTTACACAGTTAACCTCTTGGTTTTTTACGGAGTTAACTTCCCTGGGAAACTGCCACGTAACATTTTAATAAACCTCCCATACTTTCAATACTACACCTTTGATGAGTGGCCTATATTGTTATAGGTATAACAACAGAATAGAATCGAGTTATGTATCTACACGTGGTAAGAGATGGACCTGATGAAATGTAGATTGTAGGTAATAACAAATTTCACCACCTTTTCTCCATTTGGACCGTCTGGTTTTACGTCATACTCTGACCGAAGGAACCAGTGAGTTGAGTAATAACTAATGCAAGTCTTCTTTAGAATTGAGACACTTTTTATAAAATGTGAGTGACGTAGTTAAAAGTGTTAACATATTGACAACCACGTAACACGAAATAAGGCTGCAAACGCTTACCGCTTTCAAAGCAGGCGTCAAACACAAGGTGTCCTTTCCTAGGCTGCCCACAGTGTCCCGCCGGCACAACAGCGCACTTGCTCACGTTCCCCGCTATGACATCCTCGCTCCCCAGGGCACCGCCTGCTGAGCAAGAGGAGCAAACAGAAACACCAACAAGAAAAAGGCGTAAGCATCACAGAAAAAGCTGTAAAACACACCATTCCCCATGCTCTTCTACAAACATGACATTTGCCCATTTCACACACGCACCAGGAAATAACCCTTGCTTTTCAAAGTTTAAGAGCTTGGCTACAATAACGGCATCACATTACAGGTTCTCCGAACTGCACAGCCTGGTTCCATGTGTTAAAGGTTCTCCAGCTACCGAATCGCACAGCCTGGTTCCACATGTTAAAGGTTCTATGGCTACCGAACCGCACAGCCTGGTTCCACATGTTAAAGGTTCTACAGCTACCGAACCGCACAGCCTGGTTCCACGTGTTAAAGGTTCTATGGCTACCGAACTGCACAGCCTGGTTCCACGTGTTAAAGGTTCTACAGCTACCGAACCGCACAGCCTGGTTCCACGTGTTAAAGGTTCTACGGCTACCGAACCGCACAGCCTGGTTCCACGTGTTAAAGGTTCTACGGCTACCGAACCGCACAGCCTGGTTCCACGTGTTAAAGCTTCTACAGCTACCGAACCGCACAGCCTGGTTCCACGTGTTAAAGGTTCTACGGCTACCGAACCGCACAGCCTGGTTCCACGTGTTAAAGGTTCTACGGCTACCGAACCGCACAGCCTGGTTCCACGTGTTAAAGGTTCTACAGCTACCGAACCGCACAGCCTGGTTCCACGTGTTAAAGCTTCTACAGCTACCGAACCGCACAGCCTGGTTCCACGTGTTAAAGGTTCTACGGCTACCGAACCGCACAGCCTGGTTCCACGTGTTAAAGGTTCTACGGCTACCGAACCGCACAGCCTGGTTCCACGTGTTAAAGCTTCTACAGCTAACGAACCGCACAGCCTGGTTCCACGTGTTAAAGGTTCTACGGCTACCGAACCGCACAGCCTGGTTCCACGTGTTAAAGGTTCTATGGCTACCGAACCGCACAGCCTGGTTCCACGTGTTAAAGCTTCTACAGCTACCGAACCGCACAGCCTGGTTCCACGTGTTAAAGGTTCTACGGCTACCGAACCGCACAGCCTGGTTCCATGTGTTAAAGCTTCTACAGCTACCGAACCGCACAGCCTGGTTCCACGTGTTAAAGGTTCTACGGCTACCGAACCGCACAGCCTGGTTCCACGTGTTAAAGGTTCTACGGCTACCGAACCGCACAGCCTGGTTCCACGTGTTAAAGGTTCTACGGCTACCGAACCGCACAGCCTGGTTCCACGTGTTAAAGGTTCTACAGCTAACGAACCGCACAGCCTGGTTCCACGTGTTAAAGGTTCTACAGCTAACGAACCGCACAGCCTGGTTCCACGTGTTAAAGGTTCTACGGCTACCGAACCGCACAGCCTGGTTCCACGTGTTAAAGCTTCTACGGCTACCGAACCGCACAGCCTGGTTCCACGTGTTAAAGCTTCTACAGCTACCGAACCGCACAGCCTGGTTCCACGTGTTAAAGGTTCTACGGCTACCGAACCGCACAGCCTGGTTCCACGTGTTAAAGGTTCTACGGCTACCGAACCGCACAGCCTGGTTCCACGTGTTAAAGGTTCTACGGCTACCGAACCGCACAGCCTGGTTCCACGTGTTAAAGGTTCTACGGCTACCGAACCGCACAGCCTGGTTCCACGTGTTAAAGGTTCTACAGCTACCGAACCGCACAGCCTGGTTCCACGTGTTAAAGCTTCTACAGCTAACGAACCGCACAGCCTGGTTCCACGTGTTAAAGGTTCTACGGCTACCGAACCGCACAGCCTGGTTCCACGTGTTAAAGGTTCTACGGCTACCGAACCGCACAGCCTGGTTCCACGTGTTAAAGGTTCTCCAGCTACCGAACCGCACAGCCTGGTTCCACGTGTTAAAGGTTCTCCAGCTACCGAACCGCACAGCCTGGTTCCACGTGTTAAAGGCTCTCCAGCTACCGAACCGCACAGCCTGGTTCCACGTGTTAAAGGTTCTACGGCTACCGAACCGCACAGCCTGGTTCCACGTGTTAAAGGTTCTACGGCTACCGAACCGCACAGCCTGGTTCCACGTGTTAAAGGTTCTACAGCTAACGAACCGCACAGCCTGGTTCCACGTGTTAAAGGTTCTACAGCTACCGAACCGCACAGCCTGGTTCCACGTGTTAAAGGTTCTACAGCTAACGAACCGCACAGCCTGGTTCCACGTGTTAAAGGTTCTACAGCTACCGAACCGCACAGCCTGGTTCCACGTGTGAAAGGCTCTCCAGCTACCGAACCGCACAGCCTGGTTCCACGTGTTAAAGGTTCTACGGCTACCGAACCGCACAGCCTGGTTCCACGTGTTAAAGGTTCTACGGCTACCGAACCGCACAGCCTGGTTCCACGTGTTAAAGGTTCTACAGCTAACGAACCGCACAGCCTGGTTCCACGTGTTAAAGGCTCTCCAGCTACCGAACCGCACAGCCTGGTTCCACGTGTTAAAGGTTCTACGGCTACCGAACCGCACAGCCTGGTTCCACGTGTTAAAGGTTCTATGGCTACCGAACCGCACAGCCTGGTTCCACGTGTTAAAGCTTCTACAGCTAACGAACCGCACAGCCTGGTTCCACGTGTTAAAGGTTCTACAGCTACCGAACCGCACAGCCTGGTTCCACGTGTTAAAGGTTCTATGGCTACCGAACCGCACAGCCTGGTTCCACGTGTTAAAGCTTCTACAGCTAACGAACCGCACAGCCTGGTTCCACGTGTTAAAGCTTCTACAGCTACCGAACCGCACAGCCTGGTTCCACGTGTTAAAGGTTCTACGGCTACCGAACCGCACAGCCTGGTTCCACGTGTTAAAGGTTCTACAGCTACCGAACCGCACAGCCTGGTTCCACGTGTTAAAGGTTCTACAGCTACCGAACCGCACAGCCTGGTTCCATGCACACGTGTGTCCCGTGGGTGAACACGCTCGGGTGCAACAGTCTGATACCAGCTGGATCCCTTTGTCTGACTGGGGCTCTCTAACACGTGTGTTCTGCACAGACTCCCTAGAACTGAGCTCCTCCACATCATCTTCCTTTACCGTAATCCTCCGCATCATCTTCCTTTACCGTAATCGTCAGCAGCATCTCCCTCACTATGGGCGTTAACGGGATCTTTCTCCTCTATCCTACGGCCTATTTTCATGCATCTTAAATGAACTTCAAACCTTTGAGACTGCCAAGTCCCACTCACATCTGCAATTTGAAAACTATTAGAAGGGAGGCAGGCGATTATCTGAGCCTTGCTTGCTTAGAAAACAAAACTCAAAAAAACAACTTAAATAAAGAATTTTTTTTTTTATGTAGGAGATATGAGGACATAAACTTTCCGCATAACGGCATGATTTTTGTCAACATATATCCGCAGTGTATATATTGAAAGCTTTGTCCTCCCAGTCAAATCACGCTGCGTAACAAACTGCACTACACAAAAACATGTGTTTCCATGTAGGGATGGAAGAACACGGCGCTTTTTTCATTTCAGCAATGTACAAGAAAGAACATTAATATTTGTATATTATACTATACATTAACATTATAGTGAAAGAAATCCACACCAATACAACTAGCTGTTCACTCTTCTGACATGAGCTCACCATCTTCTTCACTATTTACTGTTGGGACTATCATTTAGGAATAGAAAAACTATCTTCTGTGTTACAGAAAACCAGAAGAAGTGTGTGTGTCTTCAAGTGCCGAAGGAATGTGGTAGAATAATGGGATGATCATATCTCATTTCACTCTGATAAATAGGGCTACTAAGGCTTCCAGAAATAGACTTTTGGTCTGTGCTGATTTTTTGACATTTAAATGGGTTATGGGGGATGATGAATGTGACATAAAGCTCAATTTGTTTTATTTTTATATCGAAAACTATTTCACACAAATGTTACAAGCAATTCATACTGGACCTGAATGATGAAAACAGCTTATTAATTAAAACTGACCTTTCCATACATAAATGCGTTCCACCTCTTGAGGCAAAACACCTTAGCTGAGGTAACAAATTATATCAACATATTACTGACACCACAGTTAAAGGGTCTGACAGGCTTTCTATTATATACCCATATTTTCAGAGGTATATAAATCCAGATTAAAAAAATACATCCAGGTCAGCCCTCGGCATATAAACCTGCATTCTGCCGGGGAGGAAACTGGAGCCTCCCTGTCTTCGAGAAGCACTCCCGCAGAACAAAGAGAATGCAACCTCTTATTACTTAATCAGAAGCTCAAAAGTTAGATATTAAATAATGCATGCTAGTATTTTTTAGCAACATTATTATTTGCAACCTCAAGGTTATTTGTTTTAGACCAAATAGTTACTCACAGATAGCGATCTGCGGCACTTAAACTGTTTTCTTTAAATGGAAAATCGCTATTACTCATGGTATTTTTCACTGGATAGTTTTTACCCCGTAGAGTTTGGCAACAGGCTGAGAGGATTTGCCGAAAGGTTGGTGACACCAGGGGCAAACTCAGAGCTGAAAGGGGCATCTGTGTACGCGAGTGGCCACGATCGGGACACTTGATGAATTCATCCCTCTGCATCTGCGCCTGCAGTTCAGAACAGCAGCCACAGGAAGGCCATGTCCTCAGCCTCCTTCAGTGCCGCTTCGACTAAGAGCCCACACACACCTGTGGCAGGTGGTCACGTTAATCGTCTGTAATCCAACACAGGGAATCAAGGACACAAAGGAAAAATCAGGGAAAAGCTGCGGATCTCCCCCCAGGATGCAGGAGCTGCCAGGGACCGAAGGGAGCAAAGGGGAGGTGGGGAGCCAAGCGAGCAGAGCGGTGCGGAGTCTGAGCTCTTCCTGCTAAACTCTCACTCGTAAATCTCCGCTCAAATGAGGGGCTGCTTGTTACTCCTCAAAGACAGGCGGGAAACAGCGCTGAGATAAAGATGAACAAGAAAAGATTGCATTCATAACGCTGCCACCACAAACAGTGTAGGAAAAGCAGGCAGGAGACAGAGCTGCATCTCCCTTCCCACTGCACTGACAACGAGAAACCTGCCAATGGAGCCTGTACACGATGCAGAAGGAAGCTGTCTAGTGACTGTGTCCTACCAAAACTTCCCATCTGCTCCTCCTGGCCTAGTGTAGCCATGGAGGAATGAGAATAAAATCATCAGATGTCTTATAATTCATAGACATTTAATAATCTCTCCTTGCACGTTCTGTATTACACAGTACTTTCTTTAGTCAACCTTGAAACACACAACACAGTGTTTGAGCTCCACGTTATTACAATAAATAGCACGACACATGATGTCCCTTTTGGCACGTTCTGCTTGGGTGCCGAGGCAAGGCCAGAGAACCGGCCCCAGCAGAGCCGGCGCGGCTCCGTCCTCAGGCTCAGCAGGGGCAGCGAGTGCTGCTGGGGACACGGTGCCACCTTCACATGGAGGGAACCGTGTCCCTCCGTGCCCCGAGTCCCTGGCCAGCCAAGGGACGCTGCCCCGCACCGGGGACTCCGGCAGGTTCCCCGACGGAAGGCACGGGTGTGCGGCAGAGCCTGGGACGGGAGGGAACCCAACCCCCGGCCAAAGATCACCGACTGAAGCACATCCTGCACTTCGCTCTTAAGATCAGACTCTGCTTTGAAAAATGTTAGATGAGACACGCAAAGGCAAAAGTAACTTAGCAAAGACATCTTCTCAGACTGTAGGTCTTATTTTGTCAATTATTTTTCTTATAGGTTGTATGACACATAGCTATTTTATTCTAATTCTTCAGAGCTTAAACTCCTGGAGTCTCCAGCAAATCCCTAGGATTTACTTTTACCGCAGTATTAAACTTTAATGGTAATTTTCTATCAGGTATCAAATCTGTAGGTGTCTGAAATCTCTGTAAGTATATAAGGTTTTAAAATAAAACCCGGACAGAGCCTTCTGGTATCTGCATTCATCACTATTGTCACTGTGGATACGTTTCATACCAAACTAGTGAAAATGCATAGAATCAGTTACAGGGATCTGGGATTCTCAGTATGAAGAGTCTGGAAGCTTCCAGACCTTCTTGATATTCTTAAGGTCAAAGGGTAAAGCAAACACCTTTTTTCATTTAGGCACATATGAAAACAGTATTTGCTACTGTGAACATTATGCAAATGTAGGCACATTTTCTTTCAAAGCTGCAGTTTCTGGAGGAAGGTACTTGTTGAATAAGTAATGGTTACTCTTAGAAATGGGGAAGAAGCAGCCCAGCTCCGGCTGTGCCAGACCCCGAGGGCTCAGGTCCGCAGCCAGCAGCCTCCCTCACGCTGCAATGGGGAGGACAGCACAGCTGCACCAAACACCGAACGATACACAGGGAGTTTGCCTGGAAAACCTGCATCGTTCTTCCAGCCAGACTTACTGCCAGTTAGAAAGGAACATGCAAAGATACGATAACCGCCAGAGAGCTTTGTAGACGTCTTTCTTTAAGTACTACAAACGCCATCAAGACGCCTCTCATTCTGTGATGAGATCCTTATTTTAGAACAAAATTAGGATACATCTTGCCCCCGAAAATTTCTACAGTGCAAAGGTCTAATAGCCAGAATACCGCCAGCCAGGGCCCAAGAAAGTTGGCAGTTCTCCTGGCAGAGTTTCATCGGCCTTGAGCAGCACTGTCACCGTAAACCCAGACAAAGAGGTGAGCCTGGACCCTCGGTGCAGTTTGCAACGGACAGGAATCCATTCAGATGGCCGGGGCAGCTCCTGTTAGCTCCTAACCACACCAAGGCTGTGGATGAACATTGCTTCCCTCACGTTTGGGACACAAAACGCTTATGGAGAACGTGCCAACAACAGTGTCTTCTCCACCAATCAGAAAATTGCAAACAATACAATTTTAGCAAAATTATTTCATATCTGCACTTGTAGAAATATATAGTCTTAGTAGCTGATTATGGTCTTCTGTTCTATTGTTTATTTTTTTTAAGAAAAGCTTTCATATCATTGTCACTGGGCTTCAGCAGCACTGATATTCAAGAATACTTGTTACTTCTGCTCGCAGTGCTCTATTGCCATCCTAAAAATCTACGGGCAGCAGCAGGGAGGAGCTTGGAATCCCAGCTCCATTGGCTCCAAAACTGCTAAGGACCAGAAGAAAACAGCGCTGCCATTTCCATCCTCACCGCCACGGATCATGCAGCGAGGACTGGGAACGACCCTGCGAACCCAAACGCTGCAGGGGCTGCGGTCAGTCTGGAACGTGCTGGTACGGACTCACTGCCAGCTGGACAGAACTTGAAGAGATGATGTTAACACTACAGATCCCAGGGTTTGGGACAATGTCCTGCATGGCAGAACCACACCTGCTGCCCCACGGTCTGCGCTGGGCCCATCCTGACACTGGTACCTATTTCGGAGGTCAAGCAGAACAAGGAAAATGTTGATTATCACAGACAATTCTCATACAGCTTGGGTTGTTCTGAAAACTGGTAACATTGCATTGCATTTAGAAAACCAACATCTTTACAGTAATTATCTTTCACTCTCCTCCTACAGTGTGCCCAACAGACTGGCTGTCGAGAGCCCACCTCCAAACCCTAAGAAGATATTCACATCCAAGAAATTCTGCAGAATGAAAGACAAGCACAAGTTCAGTAGAGATTATCAGGTAAAATCTGAGCTTTGCACAAGCTTTGAAAGCACTCAGGAAAAATAAACTGCAAGCTCACTGCTCTGGACTCACAGCTTGTGGCTGGGTGCACAAAGAAGGAAACACGGCACCTTTCTGGTTTGGTTTGTCCTCCCTCTCACCACAGTCGCTGTTTCTGCAGCCATCCATCCTACCCACCGCGCGTTCAGAGGCAGGTGTGTAACCCCACGGTGCTGTCAGACACAGCTACTCTCTTCACTCTGCAGTTACAATCTTCTTAATGGCTACATATTTAAAATAATTAGGGGGTTTTAGTACTACTTCTGGAATAATTTGTTCCCCAAGGTTGCTGAAATCAATTACGCTATTAATTACTGCCATAATTCTAATTACTCATTGAAACAACCCCTTTAAGTTCTTCATTGAGAACAGCATCTTTCCCCCTACTTTCCAAACCAGGCCTTTCAAAAGGAAATATTTTAAGTCACTGAGAATTCCTTCCAGCCAAGCATTGCCCACTCACTCCCTTACGAAACACTTCAGCATAACCTCATATTTCATGTTAAATTATTAGATCACTGCAGTGTTTTATCTTATTAACAAAGTACAAGTGCTGTATAGCAAAACATTCAAATATTGTTTCAGAATTCCTATTTTCTAACACAAAAATGTCAGCAAAGCAAACTTGATCTATTAACTCCCTTGCATCAGCAACATAGCAACAGGAATTTAACTACAGAGAACACTACTAACTAATACACCGGATTCAGCAGTTTTTTAACTAAGCAAACGTTAAGTTGATACAATATTTATAGGAATATGAAATGCATATAAAGTATTTAAAATATTCAGAACACAAGCCAAACCTCTACCTACAAGAAGGCTTACACAGAAAGCTCTGAGCTCAAGTTACTGATTATCTGTACTGCTTAGAAATCAAATAAGCAGCAGGTATACTGGTGCTGAGTGCGGTTACCAAACCTCTGTTACCCTGCAGCACTACAGACTCGGGTCTGGGTGGGCAGCACAGACACAAGTTCACCTCGCAACCCTGTTCTACATGGACACCTCCCTGAAATAATGTCCCTGCGTTTGGATTTGTAGAGGTTATTTGAGGAAATTTTCATTAATCAAGTGCACCGTACTCTCTCATCTGCATCATATAAGCACCAAAACGTGATAGCCGCTTGATGGGTGCTACCCAGCTCCAAAATTCACTGTAATCGCACAGCAACTCTGCTGCTTATTGCAAACGCAAACACATCAGCAGGACTGCGACGAACCAGCTGGGCTTGCTTTGGAATGGATTCCTGCCGCTCCGCTCCGGAGATCCACGGGAACGGACGCTCCCCTCGCTTCTGTGGACACTGGAATCCAGCACTTTTGTCAGGGTGCTTATGAAATAATATGCAAAAGCAACATCTTGCCATTTTTCACTTGTGACCGGGAGATCCACTGCTAAGTACACACCTCTAAGAGTTAGTATGTAAATTAAATGCAGTTAGATAGCTTATTTATTTAATAATACTAATTTAAAACAACTACTTTCTTCTCCTGTCCCCTTTTCTATGCCTGATTTTTGCCACAGTGAATCTATAAAATCAGCCACTTAATCATACTGAGAAACCAGGGACACCTATGTATATTAGAAAGCATATGTATCAGACTATACATTCTAGTCTCTAAACTTAATGCATTGCTTATCCTAAAATAGAACCAATAATGAAAACACTTTACACGTATATATATTGAACTCAATGCCAAACGTTTGCAGGATCAGGGCCCTGGATGTAATATTGAAGCCCACGTCTCTGAATTTGCATAGCCCGTGACAAAATTAAATTGAGATCATCAGCACTATTTTGGTAGAGCAGAGTTTGCCAAAGCATTCTGACATGAAAATAGTAAAATTACTACCAAGTGTATATATGTATAGGGCTTAAAAATATAGCAGTTCTTAAATGACAGGCTTGGCTTCTGTGGCAACGCAAAGAAAATGATGAGTTGTGGGGACGATGTGACGGGGAAGCTGGGACATGGGACACAGATGTGTACCCATAACCAGTGCTGGATTCCTTGTAAACTGCTTTACCTCTACAGCAGATGACGCGGGGACACGGCTTGAGCAACAGTGCCATCTGAACACGGCAATTCTGCGCCAAGGCTCTGCGTGCCAACTGCTTTGGGGATGACTTGAGAAACCTGAGCTGGTTTCTATAGAACCGTACAGTTTCCTCCCGAACGAGGAGCACCGTGGCAGGATTGGCGCGGGCAGGGGGGCGCGAGCCGGCCCGCAGCGGGACTGCAGCAGCACAGCCCCGTACCCACTCCCCTCCATGTCCTGTAGCTCCTCCGTCATTCAGGCTTCGCTGCTTTCTGCAGTCATCTCACTCTGTTGCTTTTGTCCCTAAACAGGTGTTGCTGGAGGAAAGGGGAAGAGGAGGAAGGAAAATGTGAGTGTAGACAAGTTGTGCATCTCTCCTGTGCAAGACAAGAGCTGCTGTTACGAGGGGTCCCGTTTGGAAAGCAGGACTGTGCTGCACATCTGAGTCCCCAGTCCTGTTGGTGGCCCCATGTGGAGATGAAGCCAGTTCCATTTTAACACAGGAATCTGACTTTAAAAGCTATTTTAATGAGCATTATATCTATAAAGCTCAGCTTCAAAAACCAGAAATGCTATGTAGGCCACAGAAATGCATTCCAAGGTTGATCTGTTTTTTTTGCATGAGACTTCTACCTACTAAATACAGTGAGTGCAACACTACAGAAACTTGCAGAAACTTGTTTTACAAATTTCAGTATAAAACCTATTGAAATTCTCCATATGTCTCATTTTACTTTTTACAAATTCAAAAACCTCCTCTCACAAGTGCTAATAATTAATAGGGTGCTTTGAACTGCACCGAAAGCCAGCGCGTCGGGAGGCTGGAGGTAAGTAACTTTCAAAAGCTTTGATTATTTGTCAAAGAAAGAGCTGTTTGAAATGCGGCTGGGAAACGGTAAACCATTAACGAGTGGCAACTGGAATACCCAACACACCCTGCTCCTTCCTCTTTCTGAAATTGTATCTTCTGGCTATAGAAAGCCTTCATTAGTACTTCTCAGGTCTCCTTATATGGCAAATTATGTAATAGAAATATGATCAAAGCTCTAAGTACCAAAAGTATATTAGCAGCTCTTCTTTGGTGAATTCTTCTAGTGGGGATTGTTTCCACTAGATAGCTGAAGAAGATGGAAATTAGTTGAATATCACTCTACTGGCAACAATATAATGATAATTACAATGTTTTTCTGTAGCAAGTGTAGCTAATTTCTATACATCAATTCCACCAGTATTTCAACTTCAGCAGTGGAAACTGACACAGTTAACAGTCCTACAGGGTGCCTCAAATTTACCAGCAAACCTGGCTCTTCCATGCCCTGCACCCCCAACTGCTTAAGCTCAAAGCCCTGGCAGGAGGACACGGTGGGCAGGTCCCTTTCCACAAGAAGCCCAAATGCCCCTTCCCAAGCCCTGCAATGCAGCTATGGCTACAGGCTAGTGCTGAGTGTTAGGAAATAACCTACATTGTCTATATACACTCGAAAATTCAGAAATCTTTTAAGAAAGGACAACTCAAGCGACGGAATTAGATTTGCCTGGAAGACCAGAAGCACTACTGATGAACAGTGTTATTTTAAAGACGAAGATTGAATAATATTCTTAAAGTATTAGCTGATCTCTCCTGCTTTAAATTCCTTCACGATGATGATGAAGTGAATGAGAAGTTCCAGTCACCAAAAAGGAAAAATTAAAAAAATTTAAAGACCAATAATTTAGGTTGTCTGATCAAGTTTGGTTTTTTATTGACTAATTAAGGCCACCTAAAACACAGTAGTATGCTTCTGATACTAGAACGGCCATATGTGCTTAAATATTTTTAAAAGAATAACTATTCCTTTTTGAAAGAATAATCAAAGGCTGTCGTTCAAACCGGTCCGCTCAGCACGGCCGTATTGAAACCCATCAGAAACCAGTGCAGAATTTGCACAGCTATCCTGTCAGGTGCTCCGCATGCCGCTCTGAAACGCTGATCTCAACACCGGGCGTTTCGGACCCGTGAACTGCTGCCCGGACTCCGAGTGGGCTCAGCATCCAGCATTCGGCCTCTGCTTCCACTGTGATTTCAGTGACGATGACTCAGTGAAAGAGCAGAAATACTAATATCCACAAAATGACAGGAAACTGTGGAATGACACATATTAGAACTGCCAATCCAGGCTAATATGCTGCTGCCTCGGATAGAAAACCATTACAGAACTCAGAGATAACCTGCACCCTTTGGTCATTGAGGCCTCTGGAAGAAGTCTCCTGAAGGTAACAGAGATCCCTAGGAAAACCAGAGTGACCTTGGGAGAATAACAAGTGACATTTCAGCTGGATCCATGGCTGAACTTTAAATACTTTCACCTGGGCCGTGGGTCAAAAAATTAGCAAACACAGGCATCTGTACTCACTTGGACCTACTCCCAAACCTTCCTTAGAGAAGTTAATAAGGTCCTCTTTGCTACAGCATTGGAAAAATAGCACTGACCTGGTTTTGAATAAGCTTAACTGAACTGGCCATCTTGCTGTGTCCTGTATCTTCCAAAGGGCTGAGCAGAACTGGAAGTCGAACCAAAAGCTCCTGAAAGTGACTAACCAGTCTTTATCACTGACCTTCTCCTGCAGGCTCCCTTTACGGAGATTTGATTTGGGTTAAAATTGGATTCCTGGCTTGAGACACGAAGGCTTTCAGCCTGCAAACCCAAACAGGGAAGCACCCACACGCCGGGTCTGGTGCTGAAAGCTGATTTGAGCAGTTCCAAGGAGTCAGCCAGGGCTACAGAGCCGATTGCAATGGGAAAATGATGGACTAATCCAGGGCAAAGCACGCGGTTCACACACAGCACTCTGACCAGACATCAGAACACGGAAACGCTGTCAATGCATTAGGCCAGATGTCTGCCTCGTCCAGAGAGGATAACACCCGCATATAAACTCCGTAGTGGACAGATGTGAGATAATCTACCTTCCATATTAAGTCTCAATCTCATTAGAAACACTTAGATTGGCTTAAACCATGATATAGAAAATAATGCTGAGCATAACAGTATCATAAGAGCCGATGGTAGTCTCTCTGCTAAGTACACCGGGCAATTCGCAGTGTCCTAATCTCCTACAGGAAAAATGAGTGGAAATATGACAATATTTGTCTATATGGAAACAATCATTATGATTACCAGTGTAAGACTAACAGACTTACTTTCCTACAACACAATTAGGAGATACCAACAAAACAGAAAGAAAAATTCTTACCCTGTGCAAAGGTAAGTTTTCCATAAAGTATAATTCAGATACAAAACCTCGTGGCACAGTATCTTCTCAAAGCTGAGAGTCTGGAGGGGTTGTACGCATCTCAGATGTATACAATTCCATACCAGACAACATTTAGGAAAAAACTGAAGTTTTAAAATCCCCTTTCTGTAAGCGCACCTTGTATTTTTCTGACATCTTTCCCCGACACTGACTCTTGTCAAACACAGGCCAATGAATTAAACCAGTAAAGAATGGTCCATAACTGTGAGCCGTGATGCTATAAAACACAGATAAGTTACCTTTAATTTCTCTGCAACTCAGTTTTCTCATTTGAAAATTACAAATAACAATAAATATTTCAAGATGGGAGGATAAGCCATAGTTATTACTTGTGTTTTCTGATCCAGAAATAAAAATATAACATTGCTGTAAAAACCAACCAGCAAGTATAATGTAGTCATACTGGCTAAATCAATTTATGTGGTTTGGACAATGTTCAGTCCTTCTGTAACAGCTTTATTCTCCTTGCAACCATATATAAAATTATAATGCAGGTTCCAGAGCTGGACTCCTGGCTCTCCTAAAGCCTGCTCCAGATCTGACATACCACAGGGATACACTACGCAGCCAGGACGCACCAAGAACGCTTCCCCGTTCTGCTACCTGCACATCACAGTGTCGGTGTCACCTGGCCCTGAAGGGACAGACAAGAACCTGTTCCCTTAGTGTCAGTGACGCTCAGAAAACAAAGTTTGGGGGCAAAAAGGCAAAAGCAAACCACCCCACCTTCTTCTTTCCCACAGCCTACTTTCCAAGTCCTTCCTTAAAAATGGGCCAAGGTCACAAGTTTGCTTTCCAAGCCCTACAGATCTCTGAAAGTTCTGGGTCTTTTTCCTATTTTTGTGGTTATTCGCATTTTTAATTCCTCATCTGGTTTGTCCAAAAAGGAAGGACCAGCCAATTAAAACCAGCAAAATGGTCAGACTGGTATTGCAAAACAAGCAGACATGTATCGGGAACAGGCAACAAACCATTATTTTGGCAGAAGCTGAAACACACTATTTATGAGAACATCACTGACTGGTTAGCTGCAATGGTTACATGTGCAGAAGGTTCTGGACAAGGTTAAAAATAAAAGGCAAATGTTGTAAAGCTGCAGATTTAAATAATATAGCAGAGAACAGAACATAACAGTAAACGTATGCCCTGATCTGGAAATAGTAGGCAAGTTACATTATTTGTTAAAGAAAGTTCCTGATGACACAGGCACAGGTGGATGAAATAAGCAGGAAAGGTGACGAAATCAAACAGCCGCTGGAGATTTGTTTCCCTGTCAGAGCGGATCAGCTGGGCTTAGTAATGTTGCACAACACAGTGGGTGAAAACGTTTAATGTATAATAAACTTTACAACGTGGTTTCAGGGGTTTATAAACAGTATGGCTGAACACAGGGAATTCAAGAGCTTTATGGCAAACTGATTCAGATGCAGCCTTTGCAGTATGGTTTCCAGGCCATGAGAGCATTTCACACATTTATCACTTTTTTTCACCTTAAGGGGGCCCAAAATCTAAACTCAGTTCTATGGATAACATAGCTTCCTTTGGAGCCACCTCTGAGGCTGAAAAGCACATGCACAGCAGCTAACACAGCAGGCTGGGAACATGAACTGTCGGTCCAGGAACCCAGATAATTTATGTATGATGCTGTGGGATATTCAATATTCAGAAAAACTGTCATCATCTTTGTTTCATGTTAGTATATCTAATTCTGATAACTGGGAGGAGAGGGGAGTTGTTTTCATATGGGTTGGAAAAGACCTCAGCTGTGTATTATTACCATAGGAAAGAACCCTGCACTTAGAGGATCCTTGTAACTGATGACGAAACACAAACCTTCAGTTTCACTGACAAACATCTTCATATACACAGAGCCATTGTTAACATATCCTGAAGAGGAAGAATAGCATTTGGCACCTTCCGTAAAGCCAACCTCATAGAATAACGTATGTGAGCTGACCACCGAGCTGCCCCCCTGCAGCCTCTGTGCTCTTCACACCTCCAGGACAGGCCAAGCAGCACCCGCAGGTCACCCCCAAGCTCTCAGCTTTGCGATGCAGCTTCAGTCCCAACCCCGTGCCTCCACATACTTCGCTTTCCTCACTGTAAATCAAGCGGGTCGCGGTTCCTCGTGTGAGGGGAGCTGCCGTGCCCAGCACCTCGCTCTGCCTTCGCCGGCTCCAGCTTTGCCCCAGCCGGGGTGCCGGTGCCAGGAACGCCACCCCGGAACCCGCTGCTCCCCGGCACGGCCCGGGCTCCCCCGCACCGGGGTGCCTGGGAGCTCTACCCCCTCTCCCTGCACCACCAGCTCTCCCCTGGCAGCCGCTCCTCCTCCCCCGCGGCAGGTGCCTTGCCCTCCTCCACGGCTCCTGGGCAGCCTGGGCACCGGCCTCTGCCCCGGCCCCTTCTCCACCGCCGTGCCCTCGGCCAGCGGGCGCTTCCCTCCCTTTCCCCTGAGAGGAGCGCTCGGGCCCCTACGCTCCCCCTGGGCTGCCAGAAGCCCCTGGGGCAGGGGGTGTCCCCGCTCTCCCCGCCCAGCGGCTCAGCTGGCACTGACCCGTCTCTGCCGTCCTGCTCCTCTCCGCCATATTTGTTGTCATCCCCCCGCTCCCACCCCCGCGCGAGACGCTGCCCGGCCGTCGCCATGGAAACCACGTCAGCGCCGGGAGCCCCGCGCCCCTCAGCCGCCATGGCGCGCGGGAGCGCTGACGCGGGAAGCGGAAAGGCCTTCCCGCCAGCCGGGGAGCGCGGCACAGGGGCCGAGCCGGGCCGGGCCGGGCCGGGGCAGCGCGGCACAGGGCCCACGGTCCGGACGGGGCAGCGCGGCACCGGGCCCGCTCCGCCCTGGCCCAAGCCCGTGCTGCTGGAGGGCGGGGCGTGTGCGGAGCCGGCGCTGCGTGAGGGGCGGGGCGGCGTGCGTGCGGGCCCCCGGCCGCCGCTCCGGGCCGCTGGCTGCGGGGGTTTGTTTACAGGCACCGCTGGCCCGGGGGAGGGCGGCTCGTTATCTCGTCCCTGGGGCCTCTCCACCTCGGCAATTACAGTAACGGTGCCCCGGAGGAGGGGGCGGTGCCGGGTACCGGAGCCCCCAGCCGGGAGCGGGTCACAGGGCCCCGAGGGGCAGGGGCTCGTTACGGAGATGGCGTTTCCCCTCCGCCGGGCCGGGGAGCAATTACAGCCCTGCACCCGGCGGGAAGCGGGGCTCGGGGGCCTGTCCGGGTTAGGGGTCTCTGCCTGCCCAAGGGACGGGAGCGTGTCCCTCCCGCCCCAAACCGGCCCAACGAGCACAGACATTGTGAGGACGCAGCGTTCGGGCAGAGATAACAAACCTATGTGCACAGCGCCAGTCCCCGCCCCGCCCTGCCCCTAAGCCCGGCAGGTGAGTCTCATCATGCGGCTCTTACGTCAACTTCCAACTTTTTTAAAAAATTACTATTATTATTATTTTTTAAGGCAGCCCAGCGGGGAGCTTCATTATGTGTGAGTGTTGCCCTTCTGTCTCCTCCTCCCAGCCCTAGCAGGTGAGCCTGACCATATGGCGAATATAGCGGTGCTTCCCGGGGCCGGAGCGTTTGTGTGCGTGTCCGCAGGCCCGCGGGGTGACACTCACCATGTGGCAAATGCAGCAACGAAGGCTTCGGTGCAAAGGGGCTAATTATGTGTGTGTTTCCCCAGAGACCCGGCAGGCTGGGTCTGATCGTGCGTGTCCCACTAATGCGAGGCTGTGACGGAAGCCTCCTTGTATGTTCTCAACGCGACCTTGGTGGAAACGGTTAAACAGAGTGCACAGGCAATGCTAAGCAATGGCAATGGGCACGACTGTGTTTATGGCCACTACACACTAATGTGTTTGCTTCCTTGTAGCTAGTAAATTAATGTAACCACCTCCTAGTGACCAGTGACTAGCCAGTGAAACACTCCAAGCTTAAAAATGAAGGCAGGTGAAATTGTATCTTTCCATCTAAAGTCCTGGTTTTCAAACATCACTTTACCTCTTTATCTTCCTACCTGGTATGTGCCTTTTCTGCTCCAGTTCCACTCCTCTTAAAAAGACTCCTGTGGATAATACCTGCAGGTTTTTCTGTAGGGTCAGTTGCTTCCTTTCTCCCTGGCTTTTGCAGCCCTGTCCATTCTTCTTTCAGTTCGTAGTTCTCTAGTTATTTTTGCAGCATCTATTTTTGTAGTTTCTCGTCCTTTTGCCATTTTCCTTCTTATTCAGGGGTGCTGAGGCCTCTCTCCTTCATCTACTTCTCTTCACTCTCAGTATCTTACTTCAGTGTTATATAAGCTATATAATATTGCTTTAGCCACACTCCCATGCCAGAGACTTGACGGAATACCTGTCTGAAGTGGAGTACCAAGGGGGCTTTGTGATGGGGTCAGAAAACGGACCCGTGCACAGAAGTGTACTGGAGAACGGCTGCTGTTCTTTGCTCAATGAGGGCCATCTAGATCCGAGGTCTGGAAAATATTTTCGAGACTATTGCCTCTGCAGCCCCCCAAGCTGTAGGTGGTGGCTCACGTACTACAAAGGCTGAATTGTTCCGCTGCCGACAGTGAGCTGCAATAAGTACACACACGGCCCTCTCCAGGCTGGCGCATCTCCCAGGCCCTGTCCTCTTCCTTGCTGGTTGCTGGGCAGATGATCCTGGGACGTCCTCTTCAGAATATGCCGCATGTACTCTGATCTTTTTCTTCTGTCCATTCAGACCTCATGGCTGATTGGTTATATTAATTGCTCTTGCACATCCATTGAGAAACATCCTCAGCACCAATTTAGGCTTAACGTAGATAAAAACATTCTCTCCCGGAATCTCTCCAGGTGTGTGCATTACAGTACTGCCTGTCACTAAAACGAACCTGAGTGTTCCTCTTCCTCTTTGTTTGTCCACCCTGTTACCCAGTCTGCCTTCCTCTTTCTCTATGAAGAGGTGACCGTATCTGTATCAGTGCCTAGGACACTTTTTTCGCTTCTGGCCATCTTTCGTCCCAACATAGACCTCCTTCAAATAATTTCTCATAATATTTACCCCTTCGTTCATCTAAACTTTCCTTTTTCTGTTGTTCTCTTTTTTAATGGGTCTAAGATAGTTTTGTCCAAGTCTGCATCTCTAGTCTGGTTTCTTATCATGTCCCCAAATCCCCTTACTCCCTTTGTTCTACTTGCTATTCCAGCTTTAGAATCCCCTCATCCATATTTCATTCCTATCTATTAATACTCATATAGCATTTTTCATCTGTAAATTTCTAAGAATTAAGTGCCTGTGGAGAAACCTTCCATACCAGTTCTTCAGATGACCTCTTTATTCACATTTCTCCGCGCGACTCGCTCCTATGACAACCACAAATAGCAATCCAAAGGCCGTTTGCATCTGACTGCCACGCTGTTAGCTCAGGTGCCTGCAAGAAGGTCGATGGAAACCCAAGACGTCTGGGGGAAGCGCTTTTTCCAGTCAAATGAGCTCTTCTGAATTAACACACTGGAAAAGCCTAGAAATGCCACACTCATTTTTTTTATTTTTAGTCTGAGTTTAATGCTATGTCGTAGCCACCTCACCAAGCTGAAACGGCGTTAAATATAGATGATGTGCAGTCTTTCCAAAAACGGTACGGCAGTTTGACAGGAGAGGACTGGAAAGTTCATACAGCAAGTTCTTTTGAAAATGGAAAGATAATGGAATGGCGTAACTTGAAGAATAAGGTCTGAAGAACGAGGGGAATAGTATTCAGGAGCAGTAGTGGCTCGTTTGTATTTAAGCATTTTTAGAGCACCTGAAAAGCAGTTGGGGTGCTCATTGGTACAAAGGCGTCTTTGGTCCCTGCCCTTCCAAAGCCAATAGTCTAATTTTGGACACCACAAGACAACAAAGAGTAACAGAACACCATGTCAGCCCTGCTCCTTGTTTCGGTGTATTCCCCCCTCCTTCACCAGCTTGGCTAGCAAAAGCTACTTCACTTTTGTGGCTCTTTACAGCTTATTCCCACCCGATCATCTTTCAATATCCTATAGAGAACCCAACAGCTTCCCCGCACACATCTCATTCAGCAAGAACTCTCTCCTTGTTACACTCTCAAACCAGCACCTTCCTGCTTTCCCTCGCTGCTGCTTCTCACTCCCACTCACCTCCTTTTCTTCCTTCAAATCCCTCGCTGAAAAGCCTCCCGTGCTGCGCTGTGCGCCGGGGGAACGGGAACGGAACGGCCGGCAGCCGGTGCCGGGGTCACCGTCTGTCCGCTGCGGCACCGCTGGTGGCCTTGGCTGGCCTGGCTCCTGTGTCCCCCTCCTGCCGAATGACGGTGCCGTGAAGCAGCCCCTCCTCTCGCTCTCTTAGTTACGGGGTCCACACTGGGCTCTACAATCCCTTACATAAACCAATCGAAGTAAATGGAGGCAATTGAAGTAAAAATGGAAATGTTGGCTAAACCCAGGAAGATTAGACAATAATTCAGTCATGATTCATCGGCTTAGGTAAATTTACATAAAAATTAATGTGACAGACAACTCCCTTCATTACAAATATTGAGAAAGAAATTATTTTTCTAAATACAGAATTGAGCCATTTTTCTCTTTCTAATCTATAAGGACTTAGGGAGCGTGTTTTACTTTTGGATCTGTGCTTGACACATTAGATATTCCATTTGTTTGTTTGTTTGTGGTGACTGAAGAACAGGGGAGGACACAATACCACAGGAGCGAAGGCTGAAACCAAAGAAGACTTCTGATCACTTTCTTTTGTTTTTAACATGAATATAATTCAGATATATTGAAGATAGAATGATTTGCATTGCGCACTCGATACTCCTGATTCCACCCGAGGTGCCTGCTGTCAACACACGTCTGTTGAAACCCCAAAGATCTTCCAAGAAAATCAATAAAACTCCAATTTTACACTCCTGATATTTTCAGAGAGTTTAAAAAATTGGCCAAGAACACCCTTTTTTACACACCACAAAAAAGCCAGTAAGGTGCGTTATTGATTTTTCACAAATAGTTTTTAAGTTATCACTAAGGCTGGGTGAGAGTAAGAAGACAGAGTATTAAGACGAGTTTTGCATGCGTTTCATACACCACGTCCATGGTAAGGTGTACGGTGTGGTTCTTCAAAGCGGGGATTTAAAAATCCAGATGGAATTGTGTAGAAATCCTAGAATTACTGTTTTGTATCGCTCTCCCTAGTAGAATACAGTAGCGCATGCATTCAAGTACATGTTCTATCGGTATTTCAGCTGCTGTCAGACGAGGCCGGGACGACGTTTCTGCTACGAACAGGTCATCGGCGCTGGCTCTGCAAGCAGAGTAGGTACAATCTAAACTAAAAATCCTAATTAAAAAGCCTGGTCAGAGTGTTTAGCCAGGATGTTATGGTCTGATAAAGAAAAATAAGAGAACCAAAAGGAAAAACCAAAGCCTAGACTGAGGTAGCCAAATGGAAGTGAATTTTAAAACACACATGCATAACGGAGGAATGCTATAATCTTATTATTGTAACCTTCAGCCACTCTTTCTCGCAGCATTTATTGCTCTCATTAGTTATTTAATACCTAAAAGCGCATTGTAGATTTCTTGTGTCAGGACAGTATCTTTAATGTATTCTGAACATGCCGAGGATAACTTTACATGTCCTATACAAAAATAATATTACCTCTTGGGTTTTTCTGTATCATTTCTAAGCATAGGGAAAATTAAAATGCAGCAAGTCTGGAAAGGTCACACTGTGTCTCCCTCATTCTGTGCACGGCTTCAGAAATAATCAAAACGTTACACTGCAATAACTGATACGAACCCTGAGACACCGTGATCACAAAACGCGGATCAATTTGTGCCCGTGCAGGTGAAGCGTCATCTCGTTTCACCCCTGAAGATGTGTGCTGGGCTTCTTCTTTCAATTTTAGGTTTTATGGATATTTTGAACTGTGTGTTGCTAACGATTGCCCTCATGGATGTGCATCAATACTGTGTAATTACACAGAGAAGCTGTCAGCCTGAAGGAACCCAGCCTGTGTGCTACCCCCATACAGAGCATGGAGGTGAGCGAGTTGTGGCTCCAGGATTTTGAAGGCTGCCTTGCTAATCCACTCCTCCACAGGCACTTTTGCGCTGGTAGAAGCCGGGCACCGCCACCGTGCCGCGTTTGTGCAGACACGTCTCCCCGTGCACCGCTCCCCTAGCGTGGCCGCGCTGCGATGAGGACGTGGTTGCCAGAGTGCGCTTACACCCTGGCTTTGACTAGGGCAGGAAGTTCATAGTGAACTTAGGAAGCATTTAAATTCCGTACTTTTAAAATGATTTATTTAGTTTTTCTTTTTTAGTGACAATTCCTCCAGGTCCCAGCGGCCCAGATAAAGGAGCAGAAAATCACTGAGACAATCACCACGTGTAGCAGCTGGGAGAGAGGAGGTAAATGAAATTGCAGGAACTTACTTTAGACTGCAATAAGCTTATGTTAGCGAGCACATGGCAGCTGATATACAATAAAACCCCAGTGCAGAAAGGCCTCTTTTAGTTTTCACTTTAGTTAGCAGCTCATGGTAAACAGCTGGCTCACCCCAACACACACTTGCCTTCCCTATGGGTTCTTCCATGTAAGTGGCAAGGAACTGTCTTTTTCTCCTATCGCACCCAAGGCCTGTGAGTGCTCAGACAGGGATGAAACAGATCCATGCCAATGTAAGCCACGTGGATTAGCTATGAGCTTTTTGCTTTTTGTTCCTGTTAAAAGACTCCAAGGAGTGAATTCAGAGAGCGCAGGCAGATTGCCTGTGGTACTTAAGCTCACCTGTGGGCTTGAGTTCAACGCACTAGATGGCTGGAGACTGTCAGTCCTCAGGGTCTTAGTTCACCTTACGGCTTTTGTTTTTGCGTTGTACGTGTGCAGGAACGCTGTTGGCTCACCAGTTATCCCACAAGCCATACAGTGCCGCAGAAACAAGTCCTTGTAGTAAAAAATATTATCTACATCGGCCTTTCATAATAGTAAAATAAGGAAAGCTCGAGCCCATAGCAGCACTCCAAAGAGCTTAGAAAGGGGACAATAGCAAGTCAGAGCCATTCTCTGTGGAAACCCGAGTAAAGAATGAAGTAAAGTATGGGACCTACCAGGGCAAATCAGCTTCTCTCAAGAGTGCAGGAAATGGCGTTGTTTGGTGAATCTGGCCCTGAATACTGCCTGCTATGGCAAAATAAGGTGAACTCAAGTCAAAAAGGTCGTTATGCCTCTAAGGACAACGTTGTAACTGGCGATGGTTACCAAGATGATCGGGGATTAGTGCTGCCCGTGCAAATGCAGCATGATCATCTTGGACCATCTTGAGACAGCAGAGATCTGGCTTTAGTGTCGTTAGAGAATCGTCACACCAAGACCACATTCATACTAACATTTTAAAATCGCTCTTTTATGTGTTTGAAGACATAAGCCGCACAGCATCTTCAATTTCTCTGTATTTTGTCCAAGTAATATGAAATCCTAGGTAGTCCTGAACACTTTGATTACCAAAGTTGTTTCCCTAGTTATAACCAGCAATGCTGGGAGTGGATATTCAGTAAGACGTGATCACACCGTCTGCCCCAAACCTTGGATATAGGCTGTAGAAATAAACACATGAACTTTTTGAAGTTTGCATCTCTAACGCCTGCATTGCAGAGCTCCGAGGACCTTCAGAGCACGCGAACTTTCTAGCCTGCCCTGCAAGAGCTAGTGGTCCTACAGAGGAAAAAACATTATTTAAATTAAGACCTTAATTAAATGAAGAGGTATATATGTATTTGATCAGATACTGCAGAAATCATGTAAGGAAATTACTACCTAAGCCATCTTGTAATCAAGGATAATTTCAGCATTAAGACATTAATATGAAATTAGAATGACTTGAAGACTGGATGAAGCAAGTACACGCAGAAAATGTAGTTACCATGTGCATCTTCTAAAGGAAGCTATTTGCTGAAGCACAGATGAGCTACTGTATTTCTTAGCCCTCTGACCCATGAGGATTGGCAGGGAGACAGTGTTCCCATATGTACATCGCTCCTGCTTTTGTACGTGGCATTGAACTATTACATTTGGGAACCCATCAACTCATTTGGGATGGCGGCTGCTGTGCCAGAAAAAGGAAACTGATTTCCTTCTCATATTTTGAGCACACACAGAAGTGGTGGCGCCTTAGGAACCAGCTCTTAGAAACACCACCTGGAATGTAGAAGCTCTTAAAATCTTACCTGCCAGAACCTGATATTCCATTACAGAGGAGAAATGAAGTTCGAGTACCCTGGGGTCTGGTTAAGGAGCGAGGACATTCCTGAAGCTGTGCCAAAACTAGAATTGGTGGCAGAGATGCTCACAAACCAGACACAGTGTCTGCAACTTCACAATGTCTAGGGAGGAGGCTTTCAAGTAAATTCCACCTTTGCTTAAAATTCTGTAATGGAAACTGCAGGACTGGACATGCCAGTGGTAACCCCATCAGCCACCTGGAGTTAGGCCGTCCCAATGGGGTCAAACGTGACTTGGCATCACCTGAGGACCCACTGGAGAGCGAGGAACCGATCTGGCTTCCCAAGTCTCAAGCTTATCCACCAGGAGCTTCTAAAGGGAGCAGCTGCCACCAGGCAGTGAACCAGAAAGTGACAGAAAGGTTGGTAACGTGTCCTGGTGTAGCGCTGCACTCTCACAGACATTCACACTACAGGCAGGATTTAAAACGAACACAAGAATAGATGCTATTTAATTAGAACCTTCACAGAAAAAACATCTGGTATAATTGGTTAAGGGGAAGTCTTTACTCAGGCAACGTTTATTGGGATATAAACAATGTCCAATTGTAAAAGCTAATTAAACAGCGGGGCTAAGGTAACAGAGAGTTTTGCCAGCATGACTAGGATATAAGGTTTATAATCCGTGCTGTTATGGGACAACAACAACAAAAACAAATAATTGTACATCCAAAAAGTCAGTGATGCCCTTCTTTAGTAATAACGTGCTCCAGAGGTCAGAGAATCCTTTTTTCCTTAAGTAACACAGCCAGTCTTCTATAGAGATTGAAGCTTGATTACCGTTCAGCCTGTGTTAGGAAACTGAAAGCAGCCAAACCAGCCCGTTACTGTGAAGGTCTGAGCACCTTCGTGCCCTTTGCTTTCACAGAGCAAATTCTCTGAATTTGAGCCATCTGGCCTATCACAGTTTCCAAGGAACTTGTCTCCTTGCCCATGTATTATTTTGAAGGTCCTTTTAAAGGAAGTTCACTTACAAGTAATAGGGATATTTAGATACACATATATTGTTGAACAAATGGAAATTAAATGGCAGGTATGCACACGCCCACGTAGCTACAAATTGAGTGACAAATGCCTCCTGCAGAGCGTCCTCAGACGATATAGCCCGGCTGTACCTGCCCCGGCTGCCGCGGTCACTCCCAGGACAGCTCCAGCATCCCCGCGATCCCGTACCCGTCATGGCAATCCACGACATGCAGTCTCCACAACAAAATTCTGCTTTATTCACTTTCTTCTTACTTCTTGCACTGGTGCAATGACATAGCTCTGCAAATCGTAGGGAGAATAAGAGGCGTAGAGGCCAGGTGCACGCAATGTCCGCTATGAGGAGGGACATTTTCCCTTGAATGCCGCTGTGTGCACCGATATCCTCCATGGGGACTGAGCAGCAATAAAGAATGTCCCAAGAAGTCCTCTTCCAAACCAATGGTGTCCAAGAGAGCTCTGCTGTCTTTCATGGGAATACTATTGACATCTTTTTTCTTCTGTTCTTTATAGTTATCCTGAGCCAGTATAGGCCAAGGTCATTTGCTGTGCTTTACGAGTATGGGGTCCAACAAGTGGCATTCTGCGAGAAGGCTGCGTGGCCAGCAGTGCCGCACAGACCTGGTTAACAGACTTCTAAAGCGCACTTCATTTTCTCACAAACCAAATACCTGCAGCAATCCAAGTGGAAAAACTAACTTCAACAACTTTTAATGTGTTTTAAATTCATAGCCTCTGGCAATATATTATAATGAACAGCAGGCATAAAACTATACTCAAAACCTTAAATGTTTTCACAATAATTTTTACTTTTAATAATTTAATTTACTGCATTTCAGATTCAAAAGTAGCAAGGACAATTTCAAACGGAAACTTCAAAACCAAGATACAACCAAAGACTTTTCCAGGATGAAAGAACACATGGAAGGAGATCAAGACCCTACAGTGAGATCAGCTATTAGCTAATTAAATATGTGACTAAAATTCATCACGTTAAATAGCAGCCGTATTGATGGTGAGCAATCTGGTAAGCAAACAAATGACAGTGGATTTTTTTTCATATCTTCAGAGAGAAACATTTATCTTAATAAGATTCACTATGCCATAATACACGTGGAATAAGTCAATGTCTACTAATTAAAGGACACTGTCAACCTGATTTTCTAAACAGCTAATTAAAATATGTAGCATCTAATGCAGCACTTCTTGCAAAGTATGCCGTGTTTCAAAAACACATCCCTGGAAAAGTTCCTTGTTTTTCTGTTCCCTTGTGTTTGCTTTTTTAATTGGTTTTCCAGGCAAGGAGGATCTGCTGAACTGAGGTTCTGTTTCTGTATCCCGCTCCATTAACGCACACCCCTGTGCTTACGCAGAAGCCCCATGATTTGCAGGTCTAAAAGGCTATACCAGAAACCAATGACACTAATCCTAAGGGTTTGCTGCTGTTGGTTTTGCAAGGGTGACAAGATTTTCTCTCTGGTTTCGGGGGGATTGAAGATAATCTGGGTGTTACTCGAAACGGTAAAATTTTCATGTTGATGCGGAGTCTTTAACCTTCCATTCCATAGATTACATTAGTTTCTCAGAATTAGCAGCCTTCTCTGTGTCTTGTTCTGACTCTGAATGGAGCTTTTTGGAGAGAAGGAAGTTGTTGTAGATCTGTCAGCACGGCTCTGGGAGTAGGAGGATGTTTGGATTTCCGGCATATTGCAGCGCAGTTCTTGGCCACCAGCAGAGCTCTGTGTGTGAATCTCATTTTATAGCCCTTGTTTGCAGTACCACATATTTTAAGAGGCATTTGAAATAGTCTCTGTACTCCTAATCCTAGATAAGTAATCACAAATCATTCCCTAAGAGGCTGAGGAGGCAGAACACGCACCTCCGTGTAACTCGGGGGCTGAGGAACTGGGGGCAAAACGATGCTGTCATAAAAAGAAAATAAAACCTGTTGTATCCTCAACAATTCAAGTTGGTAGTCAAAGTTCTTAGTTCAAATCAGCATATTGCTTGCAGTGACTTGAAACCAGTTCTCTCCATTGTAAATAATGCCAGAATTAAATAATAATAATAATAATAATAATAATAATAATAATAATAATAATAATAATAATAATAATAATAATAATAGTGGTGTTGACAATGGCAAAATACTTGTTACTCTTCTAGAACTGTCTGCATCCTGCCGTCTTAACGGGAGTTAAAACTTGCTTTAGTCATTAAAGTAATCAGGTATGAATCAAGAAACCTCGGGAGATGTTGGTGTTGAGAAAGCAGATATTATTTTCACACAAACAAGCATTTTTCTCATCCTCCCTTCGTCTTAATGGGTATATATCTTTAATAAACAAAACCATTCTTTTGAACTGTATCAGGAAATTTCCATCTTTAATATTGTTCAAACAAAAAGATACTAAAGTGCTGAAAGCATTTTGGGTTTTTTTATACACAAATCTAGCATTTTCATTGCCATAATGCAACGCTGTAAATGCCAAAAAAGTGAAGCAGTGATCTATAATTCTGAAATGCCAGTGATTTCCCAGCTGTCGCTGATCTTGGAAAATTTCCCCAGTAGCATGTGGAGATCAATAACTGTTTATAGACTATTTAGTCCCAGTTTACAGGGAGCACATAACCACGGACTATGTCAAATCTCTTAACAGTGAAGCGAAAGACAGATTTCACACTTAAATCTACCCCAAAGCACATAATGCTGAACAAAGGCAAGGAGGATGATCCAGGGGACTACAGGCCAGTCCGCGTGTGCGTGTTCCAACGATGACGCCAGTCTGAGGAGCCACTTCTGAGGAAGACAGAAAGGTGATTGGAACCAGTAAGCAGCGCGGACTTACCACGGTTTGCTGTGCTCGACCAAGCCTGGTTACCTCCCGTGAGGAAACGGCAAGATGTGCAGAGAACGGAGAGCGGGAGATGTCGGCTGCCTTGACTTCAGCACCCTGGTATCCAGGTTGGAACGTTATAGTGGGGTGGGTAGCCTGCCACCCTGTTTCCCCCAAAATAAGACCTACCCTGAAAATCAGGCCTAGCATGATTTTTCAGGATTTTTGAGGATGCTCGAAATATAAGCCCTACTCCAAAAATAAGCCCTGGTTACAGTTCATTTAAAAAAAAGCCAATTTAAATAGTGTCCAGGCAGCTACACATGTAATTAAGTAAGCATCTTTTGAGGCAAAAATTAATATAAGACCCTGCCTTATTGTCAGGGAAACAGGGAAGACAGGTGAAAATCCACCTTGAGAGAGCACAACTTTGTCAGGGTTGCAGAAGCCGTCAAACCAGGGGATGCCGTCAGCACCCTCAAGACCAGAATGGTCACGTAGAGGGACGTACACAGGCTGGAGGAATGGACTGACAGAAACTTCCTGCAAGGCAAGGAGGACCCGTGAAAAGCCTTGCGCGTGGGACGGACTCACCCCTGCAATGGTACCCGATCGGACCTGCGGGTTTTCAAACCTCCTTGCGCCACGTCAGGAACAAACGGGTGCGATTTCACCCCGAGCTGAGCAGGAGTCTGCGCTAGAAAGTCTCCTAAGGTCCCTTCCAACTGACTGACTCTGATTGCGGGTACAGGGAGGAGTCTCCGCAGTCAGACCGTGCCCGCCCTGCTGTCCGTAGGGCTGTCGCTCTACACGTGTAACTCTGGGCTGATGTCAGAGGACGTAAATTAACATGTCCTCCATCATCAATATCCTGTGCAAGCTGATCCCAGATTCCACTGCGACATTCACGCATCCCATTATCAGAAAATACCTTCTGCCCACGATTTTCCTTCCTTGCTCATGTACCTATGTGAAGGTCAGTAGAGAATTTCACTGTGTGATGGAACCTTTCTCCTCTGGGAATCCAGGTGTTTTTCTATTCCATATTTTACACAACAGGTACTGAAAAATAATTTTATCTTTGATTATGTCTCTTTACAGCTTATTCATCAATGTTTTTAGTTATGCTCGATCAATTCCATCCTATGCTCATTCATTTCTTCTGTTTTGTTTAATTTTTTCATCAGCTGAATCTTTTCCTCGCATAACTGAAACATGAGCTGCGGGTTCACACGCATTGCTGTGTCCGTAAGCCCGTGGTTCCTCAGCATTAGTTGCATAAGAAACAAAGATTGGTAACAAAGCAAGCTATATCTCGACACTGTAAAGAAACGAGACTTTTGAAATGTTCTCATGAAAACCAAAGTTTAACTACATTTCTCCAGGTAGTGGAGGCAGACATACTGGAACTAGCTCTGATAACCTTGGGTTTATCTCTTTACATTGACGTTCATACTGTAAACTCCCTGGTCAGCAAGTAAGACATTGCGGGCAAACCTCAAAAGGAGCAGTAAGACTGCAGTATAGTCATTTGTTACATGATTGCACATTCCACGTGTATTTAGCAAATAACAGAAATGTATACTGGAAATGAACCATATATTTTCTTCCTGTTCCTACAGGATGAGTGTGTAAACACATTAAATTGTGCAGTTTCACATCCAAGGTCTTATTTCCCGTATTATGAAAGATTGCCTCCAAGTATCTAAACCTTCTTGGTGTTGTATCATCATGAAGGAAAAACCCAAGTTGTAAAGAAAACTTACAAACATGCAAAATTCAAGTAGCCAGTGGAATTCTTTCTTTTGTGCAATCAGAGTGGCATAACATGTGGTTTCTAATGTGTGATAAATATACAAAATTACTAAGCATGAAAATGACTAGGAGCCTATTTCGGGGCACCTATAGCATACATGGGTGGCTTTGCCACAAACTAAAGCCAAACACCAACTTCTTTTAACCCCATGAGAAATCCAATGCTCTTCCTGAGGTGCAGCACCCTGGGTATCTATACAGGGAGCAGTTTAAACCTATTCACACGAGAAAAAATAGAATCTTGAAAGTCCAGAAGGGTAACGAACAATGTGTCCTTGTTCTTTATCCTTTTCCCACTACGGGCTGTGCAGATCAGAAAAGGTAGAAAGCTGTGAAGACTCAGCAAAACACCTTTTGAAAAGAAGGACAGATATTTAAGTGGTGTAAAAAGCCCGATGTTATGGTGACTGTTGAAGGCAGAGCGAATGTCATGTGGCTCCGAAGCCTGATCTTTTAAGCTGCTCCTAATTAAATGCAGCTTTGTTCCTACTGGATGCTAAGAGCTTTCCAGGTTAGTGCCCGCATTAGATGAAAATTAGATACTTATCTGTATGAATATTGCAAAGCTGATTGAAAAAAAGATAACGTGTGAAGTCTGCCTCAAAAACTAATATTGCTGATTCATTCTAATGTGCTTAGGCATTCCTGAACGCCGGTGGTTCGGCAGCACCTCACAGTACAGGTCATGAGCCTCAGCAGATAAATGCCTAATCCAAGATAAATCGTAATAAATCCAAATGAGATTAGACCTTTACTGAAACATTCGATGAGTGGTGTAAAAACATGTTTGAGTGACTGTGATACCTCGGTGGGAGTCACTGACTGAACTGCAGACAGAACTTAGAGAAGGTGCAGCAATAGTCAAGAGACAAGCAGAAACACAGTGCTAAGTGGCACGTGGGTGCTGGTGGCGAGCGCTCCTCTGAACAGCGTCCTGCTCAGGTGAACGCTGCCCAGAGCCCAGCGCCTGTGGTGCACACCAGCGCTCTGGCAAGGTCACCTGCTTTCTGACACACGTGGTTTATTTATCTGCTCCTCCCCACTCCTGCTACTCTGAATCTGAATAAAACCTGCAGGGGCCTTGAGGCTAAATCATTCAGTGGGATCCGCTGGCGTTTCCATCCCCGCTGTATTTGGCAGTTTGACATCTGGATGGCTTGTTCAGTATTTATAGTAAAGCACATCTTTGCATAGTATTAAAAAAAAAATCAAAAAGCCGTATTAACTAAAATGAATAGTGTTCTGATTGAGTAAATGCATTATGGTTAGAGCTGAACCAGAAGATAGGAAAAGAACCTGCTGCTAAAGTCTGAGATGCTGTGAAAGTCTGGAATGTTCACCTGGCGGAAACGCTGGCCGTCCCTGCTTGTGACACAAGCGTGGCCTCTTAGCCTGCCAGCTGCCCACGAACAGCTGCTGTCTGGATGCAGAAGGATTTCAGCTACATTTTTTAAAGTTTCTTATTCTGTAATAATAAAACCTCCAAGAAATCCCATTCTAAAAAACGGTGGTGCCTCACACTAACCATTTTGGTTTTTAAATCACTACTGGAAATCACTACTTAATAAATTGCAACATGAATTAAACGGCGATTCTGAATGAAGCTGCTGATGCAGGGCTGAGTTCCATTGGTATTGCTGAGCTGTGATCTGGGGACTCCATGGGAGTTTTGACTGTGAGGAATTCAAGGTTCCCATGTGATGTCCTCAAAGCCTCGGATGTGTTTGCAGCTTTCACAGGTCGGTTGCAAAGATAAGCTTCGTAATGGCTTTCTACACTTACTTTCAAAAAGCACTGACACTCTCCATTGCTTAAGATACACAAACATTTACTTCTGGCAACATTTGCTATTTATTTCAAAAAGAGCGGTATGCATTAACAATGTATTGATTCAGAACGCTAGACCGAACACGCAGTTTCATCATTGCGCTCCTAGAGCACAGTGAAGTTACCAGATCTTGTCACCACGACTTTAGCCCGTCCCGCTGTTCATCACCCAGCAACGCGAGCAGAACTCACGTTAGGTGTTACAACCCTTCTCACCACAAATCACGCCCCCTCCATTCAGCCCAGGTTTCTCAGCTCCTGTAGATCCCGTCGCTGGTTGCTCGGATTAGACAAAGAAAGGCGGCGGATGGTGGGAGGAGCAGCAGGAATTGGATGCTCAGGTGGAGACAGACGCGCATAGAGACAAAGCAACCCGGGTGCTTCCCCAGTGCACGTGTAGAATGCGCGCTCGGCCCCGGAGGTGAGGCTGCACATCGCTGCGCTGCCCACAGCACGCGACTCGCTTTCCTCAAGGAGAAACGTAAGTTCTTCTTTTAGAAGGTGTTCTTGGTGGTGGCTTTGTCATGTAACTGAGATAGGAAGTAGCGTGAAATGAACTAAATATTTTACTTTGTGTGGTGTGTATCTAAATCACGCATTAGCAGGATTCAGTTGTAAGGAACATTCACATTTTATCATATTTGAGCACATCTACCTAGAATTCTCTTTTCAGAATAACAATAGCAGGCTCTACACTTCTCCAGAGCACAGAAGACTTTCCTATGAGTATTTGCTGCCATGTTTTTAAACAGGAACATCATCTGAATCCAAACTTGCATATCAAGCAAACGCCACATAATGATCATTAGCTGTACAACAATGTACACCTTGTGCTACACCGCTGGAGAAACATTTGCACTGTAACCAGATCCAGCAGGAGCTATAACATGGTAGATACAAGTTTTGGGAGTATTAAGTAGATATTTTTTTTCCAAAGAACCTAAAAAAACCCAGGCAGATAACTGAAGTGCCAAACAACGCAGACTCGGTATACTGAAAAAAGAGATGTGATTTTCTGTAGGAATCCAGGGCTTCAAAGTGAGCTGTTTTCAGAAAAGCTGTTGTCTAATGGGGTGATACCTTGCCATTTAATGCGTTGATGCCCTTTTCCTGACTGTTGTTTGGAGCTGGACTTCTCAATTCTTAAGACTATCAATAGCTCTTCAAAAGAAAGTTGCAGAGGCTGTAGGTCAGGAGGGATTTCCATAATTCTGTCAAAACAGACAGAAAGGATACGGCGCACCCACAAATACAGCAACGCTACTTCAGTTCAGAGAGAAGTATTTCGGTATCAGTATACCTTTAGGGGTAGATGGTTTTTAATGTAACATAAAGCGCACTGAGAAAATCAAACTTGTTTTTCAGGAAAAAATATAACTTTGTCTCGATTTCTCACAATCGCATTTCGTATTTGCACTTACTAGAATAACTCTGTATTTTAGGGGATGCCTGCAAAAAGTATATCCCAGGTCCTTTCTGCATGTGATAGTCTGTCTGAAAACAAGAGAATTTTGACCAAACTAATAGACAGATGAAGCCAAACAAACAAATTGCTGCTATGCCAATTTCTGAAACAGATGGCTCTGCTCCAGCATTCGCTAGCAAATGTAATTCATTGTCAATCTAACACAGAATCGGGTGTATCTTTCTGTATGTATAGCATATAGGAAGAAATCTGGCTCAGGATCCTCCACCCACAGCTAAATTTATAACAAAGAGCTGAAAATCAAAGTGCATAAACAAGCACGATTCTGCCGTACTCGCCGCAAGTGGAGATTAGACCACTGTTTTGAAGTTGCAGGTACAGATGTTCAAAGGACCGAGACGCTATGGTCCTTCCTCACCGGGGTACGAACACCCCTGGAACCAACACAAGTTGTAGATACAGCTCGAAGTACAAGGGTGTACCGGGCAGACCACCCTACAGGCTTCTCATTTCCTAGACGTGTAAACGGCTGAGATTTTGTGGACTTTAACCAGGCTCCCTGGGAAGAAAAACAAAAGGTGAATAAAGATGTGGCCAGTTTTGCACGCAGGGTCCCGAGCAGCCCAGCCTGGGTCTAATCCAGCGTTCTGAGCCCGTCTGCCTCTGTGGGTCCTGCGTCTTCAGCTAAATTTAGCCTAATGTTAAGAATGACCTACACAGCAAGGAAATAAACCGTTTGCAAGAATATAGGACAAAGCTTATGTTTAAGGGAAAGCTTCCCACAATGTTCTATTTGTGGCACACGATCATACATTTGTGTCACATCGTCTTCTCCTTTCCGTGAGCGCCGGTGGAAACACAGGCTTTTAACCGCTCGAAACTCTCCTCCGTACACCGCCATCGGCGAGGGTCACGGACCCGCTGGGAAACGGGCCGCACCTCCGGGGGGCTCGGAACGACCCCGTCCCGCGGCCGCACTTCATCTACCCGACCCGCACCGTGAGGCACCGGGTGCGGAGCAGCTCCCCCGCCCGCGGGCGCAGCGACCCACGCGGGTGCCTCCTCGCCCGCCCCGGGAGCTCTCCCCGCTGCCGCCCGCTCCGCTCCGCACCGCGCCCGCCCCGCCGCCAACATGGCGCCGGCTCCTCCCGCCGCCCCGTGCCGCCGCGCGCCGCCCCCGCCCGCCTGCGCGGGAGCCCCCGTAGCCGCCGCCGCCACGTGCCGCCGTCGCGCGCTGCCCGGCCGCGCTCGCCCCGCGCGTCCCCGGCAGCGGAAGATGCGCGTGCAAGGCGCGGTGAGGAAGCGGCCCCGCGTGTCGCGCGTGTCCCGCGGAGCGGCCGGGAGGCGCGGGCAGCGGCGCAGGGCAGCGCGGGCCCCGCTGCGCCAGCGGCCTCGGAAGCGAGGCGGGGGGGGCGCGGGTGTCTTCGCCTTTTCCCCCCGTTCTGTACGTGTTCCGCAGCGCGGAGGGGCGGGCGGGCGCGGGGACCCCCCACTCAGGGCGTCGAGTGCCGCCGTCCCCGGGGCCGGCAGGTGGTGCGTGCGCCGAGACGCGGGCGGCGCTCCGGGCCGGCCAGGCTGGGGGGGTTGGGTGGTGCCGCCCGGCCGGGCTCCATAGTTTCGCGGGATCTTTCCTGAACTACCGGTTTGGGGAAGGAGAAAATACTCACGGGACCCTCTTTCTGCTGCGAGCTCGGAAGCCTCCTCTGGCTGCTTTGCTTTTGCAAGGGCGGGGTGCGGGCAGGAGCCCCGGGGTGCAGGCAGGGGGTGCGGGCAGGAGCCCCGGGATGCGGACAGGGGGTGCGGGCAGGAGCCCCGGGGTGCGGACAGGGGTTGCGGGCAGGAGCCCCGGCAGGAGCCCCGGGGTGCGGGAAGGGGTGCGGGCAGGAGCCCCAGGGTGCGGGCAGGAGCCCCGGGCTGCGGGCAGGGGGTGCGGGAAGGGATGCGGGCAGCAGCCCGGGGTGCGGGCCGCAAGGCGGGAGCAGCTGCACGGCAGTGACGCTGCCTTTGCAGCTTAACGACCTTTAGTGACTGAGTACGTTTAGAGGGTTGGTTGCACCGAATGTGTAAGAACCAGAAAGAAAAGGTGAAATCCGCGGGTGTGATGACTCTGCCCGAACGGTTTCCCTTTATTTCGGTGCGTATATGCGTGGTGGCGAGTTTTAAGAGTTTCAGGCTCAATCTAGTTTGCTGTGATTAGCACAATTAAGATGTTTTTAATTGAAATTTTTACCCGTGATAGTATAGCTCTGTTTGCCTAACACTTGCGATGGAAGTGAGCACGGTTTTGTGCCGGTAGCATTTTTCCTGCAGCGGGCTGAGAATATTAAGTATTCCAAGCTATTAAAAGGGTAACTTTGATATATTTGAAACTTTTGTTTGCTTGTTAGTCCGTGTAATATAAACGTGATATTGCTTAAGTAAATGTTAGCGGCGAACACGTGTTAAAACGATGTCTTACTCTAAATATTTTCTTTGAGAACGGGAGGTTTGGGCTCACGTTGGGAACGGGAAGGTGGGGATGCCCACGGTGATAAAGAGCAGGAGTGGGATCGTTCACATGTGCCAACACTTGGCCTTTTCCTGTAAAAAAGGCCAGGGAGAACAGCTGAGATTTTTTACTTAATAAAATTAAAGCAGTTCCCATTTATTTTTATTTAGAATCTCTGGAACAGTATTGGAAACATTAAACAGGAGCCCCATTCTAGCGGTTGAGGAGCAACGTATTCGAAATGAAAATGAAATTGATAGTCTAATTTTACCATCCGCGCTGAGTGACATACAAAATAGTGAGGAAGCCTAAATGATGAAAAGTAAATTAGATTTTTAAATTAGGTAATGTTTGAAGATGTTAGAGTATTATTACATTTATTTAGTTGTTAATATTCTGCGATGTTTTAGGAAAAAGTAAGGAGAGATAAATCATATCAAAATAATTTAAATGACATTTTAAAAAAATCAATTTCAATGAAAGGCTTATTGCTGTGCAGAGAAGCCTTTGCACAGGAATGAGCCGTTGACTCTGCTCCACCTGTTGATCAGACGCGTGTAGAGTGGAGCAGAGGCGCCTGTTTGGCTTTGAATGGTGGAGGAGATGGAGCCGCCGTTCCCATCCTGGGCGCCGCGGGGTGCGCAGCACGGCCGTGCGTGGTGCCTGCGTTCTGAAACACAGCCGGCGTGTTTAGCTATGTACACGAGGGACTTTTTATCTTCATTTCATCTATTTTTGAAAATCTGTTTTTCTAGAAGTTTAAAACGACTTTAAGCTGTGTGCTGTGGCTGCTCTGTGGATTGAGGGTGCCCTGGATCTGTGGGGGAGGGAGGTGACATCTGCGAGTCCTGGCCCGAAGCTGCGGGCAGGCTGCCTGTCCAGCGGCGGCCACGCGGTCTGGAACTTGGAAAACATCGCTTCTGGGTGCTTGAAGTGTTACGTTGGGTAATATGTGGTGATACAGCAGGACAGAGCATCTTTTTAAAGGCCTGTCAGTTTCCGTTAGATAGGAGAGCATGTTTTAAAATAAGTAGCATCTTCATTCCACATAGTTGGAGTTTATATTGAATATAAGAGCTTCTTTTAAAAAATAGAACTGTGGTTCTCTGTACCTGCAGAAATACCTTTCCAGAGGGTGGTTCTTGTTAAGATTTTGGTGAGGAGCAGCAGTGTGCATCTCAGTAGCGCCTTTTCGTGCCAGCGCTGGTCCGGAGAGGTGGGAATTGCTAATGGCAGTCACCGTGCCGTTCGCATCCCGGGATTGCGGGTGGCAGTTCGTGTTTGCCCGGCTTCGATTGGCCTGGGTGTACCTGGGGTTGTTGCAGCTGAGCGTCAGCAACTTTTTATTAATTCTGTGGAAAGAGATGTGTAGCAAATAAGTTATTAAATAACTTCGGGTGGCGTCAGCAGTTTTCTTTGCTTGTTTCTATCAGCATTAACTAACTGTTACTGTTCAAATCAGCCCGGTAATAGTTTTGAAGAATGGCAAAAGTAATGAGAAGGGATGTGTTTTCATGGAAGGGTAGTATATAGGAGGAAAAAAGGTGAAGCCTTAATATTGCCCGTTAGATTCCTATTATCTGTAACTGCTTTTTGGCCTTGTGGGAAGTTCACACCTAAAAGAGAAATGGGTGTGAAATAGCAGCAGAATTTTATACTGGTCTAGATGCCAGATAAAAGAGAAAATGTGGAGTGTAGAATTATTGATGTAGCAGTGTATCGGGACCAGTTTGTACTGACTGTGGGTTTGTTCAGGATGAGTAGGGGGAGTGCGTCATTATAATTGTGCCCCTGTACAAATAATACTGTCTTAGGCAGAATAGAGTGTCCCAAACCCAATGACAGAACATGCCTGTCACGTTCTGATGGTTTCTTCAGTTTTGGAAGAATTTGGTTGGAAGAATCCTGCATACACACAACGAATGAGTCAAGCAAGCTGTAGGGTTAAAGAGCAAGTTGAAAAATCACAACTAAATTCAGTAACAGTGGCAAAATAATTGTGGTGCCTTCCTGTTAGCCAGTTTACTTCACAATACCAATTCGGGCTTTTCTAATCAAGCATATAGGCTGATGTTTTTTGTGATTAGCTCTCCTTGATTTTTCTTACGTATGTTTGTGCCACCCTCACAGGGCCGGTCTGCCAGAGCTTGGGTTCTAGAGCATTAAGGTGCTGATACCAACCTGGAAACAGCTGCTTTGTGCCACCCTCACAAGGCCGGTCTGCCAGAGGCTGGGTTCTAGAGCATGAAGGTGCTGATACCAACCTGAACCGCTGGTGGGGTTTTTGCGTTTGCCCTTCACTGGAACCTCGGCGATCTGGTTTCAGTGGGTGTTGGGTGTGGAAAGAGCCTTATAGTGGGGAATCTGAACGTACGTTTTGCTTCTTGCAGCCTTCTGTAGTTTGTCAGTTTGTTGTTTTTCCCCACTGTTCGCAGCCAAGTGTGGCACAGAAGCACAGGAAACTCTTCACCTCGCACAGAAAGAAATAACATGTCAAATATTACAGTGTGTTACTGGATTCAAAAAGCAATTGACTTGTGAACCAGGCTTGGTGAACCATTTTATTCAAAATGCCTTTTCATTACTTATTCAGATAATTGATGTTTGAAGTCCTGAAGGGCACAGAAGCATCTGCAATTTCATTGACATAGTGAACTATTTTTTTTTAAAGTAATGTACTTCTCTGTCTTCACAATAGAGGAAAAGTGCAGCCTTTGTTTCCAAAATGATTTGAAGTTAATGCATGCGAGATTGGCTTTGGGATTTCCATAAATTAAGGGTTTTTCCCACCTTTCAACAGTTGGGTTTTAGTACTGAAAAACAAATGTAGTTTATCTGTGGGTTTTGTACGACTCCAGTAAAAATAAGAGTTCTGGTGCTTCCCCCGAATTACAAAAAGTAACAATAAATGGCATCATTTGTAGAAGTGCAGCTGTTTCTGCGGTGAACGCACGGAGCAGACGTGTCCGCCGCGGCCCGGTGGCGCGGTGCCGTGTCCCAGTGCCCCCGCAGCCGTTCCCCGCGCTCGCCTGCTCCCCGCTTCGCCCCACGTGCTCCGCGTGTCCCTCGGGCTCTCCCGTCGCCCGGCTCCACAGCAGCCTCTGCAAGCTGTGTTAATCAGCTCATCCACTTAGATTAGGAGGGTTTTCCAGCACAAGAGGAATGGTTTGCACCCCTCGCTGCCGGCCCTTAGTCCGGAGCAACCCTGGCCCAGCTTCCCGGTTTATTATCAGATTTACCGCTTGCTGTGCTTCCTAGATAAAGCTGTACTTTTCCGTGGGGTTTTTGCATGTGTGTCCATCTATGTTATCTGGCCTCTTGCCTGCTTTTATATATATAAAAAAAGCTTACTTTTTCTTCTTGATTGATTTCTTCCACTTGGCTCCTTTCATTTTCTTCACCGACCAGTAGTTTTGTCACTTCTGGGATTTCATGCACTATTTCCAACACGGTTGACTTTATTTGAACCAGCCCTCCATGCTTCCACGCAACCTACAGCTGAAGAGCCTTTGCATCCCGTGGTTTGGGTTTGCCTGCTCTTGTTCTTTTCCAGTCAGGCACCCTGGCTTGCTATAGGATAAATACCCGTGTGCTGGCGCTTATGGGTGGCACACAAACAGTGGATTTCCTACCCTTCCCAACAAGCACCTTTGCTCTATGTCCTTTTGTTTGCTTTTCCTTACAAATGCATGGTTCCAGATTTCTTTTAGCTCAGTGGTTTGACACCCGATTCATGCGCTTTGGCATCCTCGCTGGTTTCTTCAGCTGCAGTGAGGGTGTGAAGTTACCTTGTGCAGAACCCCAGACTCTGAGGTAGATGGAGATGGTGACTGTTGACCAGAGCTCCTGTCCTGCTGGGCTGTTGGTCGTGTGCTCCTGTTTAACAGCTCTCTAACCCACTGGCAGCTCTTGAATGGGTGGCAGGAGGTGGGAGTTTCAAAGATGCTCAACTACTAAAAGCTTTGCAAGATCACACCTCCAAGAAAAACCTTAATTTGAGCTCATCTCGTTGGGTAGGAGATTGCACAGCAGCAAAGCTGAGTGTTGTTTCCGTGGGACGAGGTTCCCGCTAGCAGCCTTGACATGTGGGAGATTATTTCTCTCATACTCTGATGAGAAGAGATAAAGCACTTTGTATATACTTATTGACATCCTAGGTAGCATCTCATAATCCAGGTAATTTACTTTTTGGGTTGAGTCAAGATGCCTGGTGTCTGTGGGTGTTTGCAATACTATCCTTTCCGTTAATGTACTCATAGCTGAATTTAAGTGCTTTAGGGAAAGCCTCAGCTTTAGTGGTGTCTCAGAGAGCCATGTGGATCCCCCGGTGCGTTCCCTGTCGCTCGGGGCCCCTGGCTGTGGTTTGTACCCGGCTCGCTGGAGCCCTTTCTGGGCTCTCACCTGCCCCAGGAGCTCGGGGCAGCACCAGGGCCGTTCTCTGCGTGTGTGCGTCCGTGTGGCAGCGCCCGGCTGCGGTTGGTAAATACAGGAGATGGAAGTGGTCGAGGTGTCAAAGGTGAAAAGAGGTGGGTGGAGAAAGGAAAGCAAAACGGCATTCCCTGGGGCTGGGACATCAAGCAGATTGGTTTGGATGGTGGGTTTTGCTTTTTTTCCGTTCTTGGCAGTGAACATGGTGTTTGTTGACCAGAAAAGCGGATTCTGGTGCCTAGGGAAAGAGGAATAAACCCAAACTTGCAGAAAGGCGTCTTGGACGTGCCCGCGTGTTCCAGCCGGTGCTGGGATGTGTCCTTGCTGTCTCGCAGCCTTCCTGACCTCCCTAAACGTGCTCCGTGGGCTGTTCCTGCGGGAGCTGCGGGATCTCCGGAGCAGGACGGGTGTCCAGGCAGGAGGAGCCTGCGGGAGCGCTCGCCAGGCGGTCGCGGTGCCTGGTCTTGGCACGGGTGTGACACGGGACGGAGCAGATCAAAAGCAACCAATACTGTATATTTGCAGTGCGGTTCCATGTCATGCTGGGCATTTTCCAGTCCATCACATAACTGACACTGGCTGGGAATGATGTCAGGAGGTTTTATTCTTTCACATGGTGTGTGAAGCTTCTCTTCTCCCCAGTAAGTCACAGTCCTCTGACATCTGAATGCTAACAGGGCAGCCCAGTCTCCCACTTCACCCGCGGGACCTCCGGAGGAAAAGCTGCCATTGCACATTTTCCGAAGCCAGCGAAGTGGCTGGAGGGGCGAGAAACTGGCTTTCCAGCCCAGAGATCTTCCTCTGGCAGCAGAAAGGGAGGAAAGCGATGCCAGACCTCCCGTGTCCTCGGCTGGTTTGCGGAGGAGGATGTCACGGTCAGCCCCGGCTGGCTGTGCGGTGGCAGCGTGGGTTGTTCCCTTCGCGCAGATGGTCTGGCTAACGCGAGTACACTGCTGAGCAGAGTTCGGAGTCTGGGCTGTTAACACCCAGAACTCACGGCCCTTCATGGAGCCACACGGTTAAAAGAAATCCTCTGTAACAGCAGGATGCTGCGTGTCGTACAGGGGTTTTGGATCTGTGTGCCTCTCGGTGCCTCTGACCAGTCTTAGAATCATAGACTGTCCTGAGTTGGGGGGCCCCCCAAGGACCATCGAGTCAAGCTCCTGCACTATCCTACAGAAGTTCACGGAGGTGTCAGAAATCGCAAGCCCGTGCTCAGGAGGCGCGTTACCTGAGGTGCCCTGGGGGTGTGCAGCTGTCGTCCTTGCTGGGTGCGCGTTCTCGGGGCTGAAGCGTCTCCCTGCGCAGGGAAGGGCTGGGCTGTTCCCCAGCGTGCCCGGGGCGGGTGGTGGAGCCCGCAGGTGGGGCAGCGCTGAGCAGTGCGTTTGGGATCCTTGTGTGGTGTGGGGCCGTCATCGGCCGACGTGCTGCTCTTCTCCTGCTCACCCGTCAGCTCTGGTGTGCAGCAGTCGGGCTTTAACAGAACGGTTAGGCTGGGCTTGCGGACAGGACAGGACGTGCGGATGGGCACTTTGGGTGCACCAGAGCATCTGGCCTGTCCATTTTAATCTGAGCTTTACACATAGTCTCTTGTGTGGAAATGGTGAAGCTGCTTCTGCTGTCTTACAGAGCCAGGTAACGTAAAGCCTTCTTTAAGCCTGATTGCAGCAGTTTTAACGTGATTTCTCTCAAGGTCTTGTGGAAGCATTAGGAGCAAGGTATTGCTGTGTACATTAAACGCTTTTTCCCAACATTCATTTTAGGATCTAGGCTTATTTTGGTTTGTGTAGATGATGTGACTGTCTGAGAGATGTGGGGTTTTTCCTTCATTCATTACTTAAAAGCTTATGAAATATGCAACATGTCTAGTTTTGACAGATTTTTTTAAATAAATTGCTGTTATGATCTTATGATAGAGAAGGGAAGGTTGTCCCTGCTCTGCAGCAGTGAGGAGGCTTGGGGGTCGTTACCTGGGGAGGTTTTATGGGCCAGCAGCGCGTGTTCCCCAGCGTGGCGTGCGCGGCCGCCGTGTCCGTGGCGCAGGGCCCGGCTCCCGATGAGCACGCTGGAGCCTTGGGCTTCCTAAGGCCTGGCTGGTGCCGATGGGAAGAGCAGGAGAGAAGGTTTGGTGTGCGTGATGTGATTGATGAGGAGCGTTCTGTGCCAGTCCTCAGCAGCAGGGTCTTGGTGTCCTAGCATGTGGCACCGGCAGAACAGATAGCCGTGCCACCATCCACCAGCCTGCCCAGTCCCAGCCCGCTGAACAGGGTGGCTTCCCAAACACACGGTGCCTCCTAAATAATTGGCCTGATTGCCAGTGTTGGCCATCTTCCAGTTACCAGTGGGCTTAGTGGGAGTAATTGGTTAATAGTTTTGTTGTGTCTTAAATCTGAATGGTGCCGCTAACCTGAAAGGTTGTGAGCTGAGGTTTCTGCCACAAAGCCACGTCATTGTGTGGTGTGCCCCCGTGCGAGCTGGTGTTTGGACAGACCGCACAAGGTCATCCAGACATAAAACGGAAGGAGGTAACCGGGGTGAGGAGCAATACAGATACGCTGCGGGGGTTTTGCCGGGTGTTGCCAGCAGTTGAAATATTCTTTGTTAAATGTTCCCCAGCATCACTGGTTTTCCTTCACCCGCAGAAGCAGGACCTCTGCCACACAGAACACAATCTAATCTCGGATTTTAAAAGTAAATTATTCTTTGCTCACTAGGTGTATGTTGGTCATCTGTGCTCTCTGGAAACGTTCTCTTGAAGCTGATTTTTTTACTTTATACATGTTCGTGTAGGCATTTGGCTATGGAAAAATGTTAAAAATAGAGGCCCGTTTTGTTTACTAGGTGAGTTTAAAGTTCCTTCATTGTTCAGTGTGAGAAGAACAATTAAGTTTTATCTGAGCAGAGCAGGGCGTCCCTAGATGCAGGTTACAGTGCATCCGGTGATACTATTAAAATAAAGATCGTTTGTTGTTGCATTGGGGAATCCTTATAAAACATTAGGAAAACTGCCTGGAAGAACAGAAATGTGTTCATGCAGTGGAGTGCGGTGCTGTTGAAGTGCAGGGTGATGGCCTGTGGCAGGGTGGGGTTTCAGAGCAGCTGTTTTGATGTGATTGTTGCTTTTCTCAACAGTCAGAAATGATGTGTACTGGAACACTTCTTTTTCTTGGGGCTTCTGCTGATTGGAGTTATGGTTCAGATCAAGCAATGACCGGTGATCTGTGCAGGTCCCTCTGCAGGGCCCCCCTGCCCTCCAGGGTGCCACCAGCACCCCCGGTTCTGCGCCATGGCTGAACTTGCCTTGTGTTCCCTGCAGTCCTGCGCCCGAGTCGTGTACGAAGGCATCGCAGAGCTGGTCGGTGGATCCCTGTGGAACCCACCACTGACGGTCACCAGCCCAACACAACCCCATTTACTGTTACTGTGAATTACGTTACTGTTACCAGTATAGCCCTTTGAGCCTGAGCCGCCAGCCAGCTGCCCACAGTTGCGCTGTGTGTTCACCCAGCTGTGTGCCGGACGTTTTGGTTGGGAGGAAGCTGGGAGAGACAGCACCGAAAGCTGTGCTGAAACCCAGACATAGCGCATCGGCCGGCTCTGCTTGGTCAACCGTCTGAGTGACCTTGTCCCGTAAGGAAATGAAGTTTGCTGAGCAGGACTTTCCCCTCGCGGACCGCGCTGGCTGGGACCGGCGGCTGCGTTGTCGTTCGGGTGTTGTTCGGTGACTCCAGAAAAATCTCGGGGGTGCTGGCTGAGGCCTGCGGGGGGGGGCGGGAGTGCGCCCGCCCTGGGTGACACCCCGCGACCTCCCATCCCAGCTCTACAGACCCCCGGAACGCAGCTCCCAAATGCGTATTGCTTGCTAATTGCAGCCGAGCTTATTTATTGGCAAGTTTAGCCTTCAAACAGTTTTTATAGCTACTAACATATTTTGAATGGGTTTCTGTTTAAGAAAAGTGCTAAAAATACCCATTGTTCTTCATCTGCCTTAGTTTGTAGGGAGCTAAAAATCATCTGTTAAGAGATGTGTGATGTTTTGCAAAGAGGAGTTTAAAGAGAACCATAAGTGCACATGGGAATGTGTGAAATTGGGTACGAAAACTTGAGGGCTTTCTGGCCGGAGTTGTCCTATCCCAGGACACAGAGAGCAAGAGGAGCAGCTGCAGGTGGCTTTGAGTGGCCTTTCCTTGGCTCCTCTCCTGCATGTGCCGGTTTGGAGAGGTCAGAGTCAGCACGAGTCCTTCCTGAAGTCTTGTGTCTGCTCTGGTTTTTCTGCCTCTTCCCCTTTCTGTATTTCATCTTCTTAGTTCTCCTTACCGCTAGGAAATTGCCATTTCTGTAACTGAGATTCTGCACTGTGGAGCTGTGTGAGCTCTGCTGATGAGGCCGCTGTTTATCTGGGAGTTTGGGGTCCCCTTCAGCAGGAGCAGAACAAACGGTGAATGCAGGAAGCACCTCACAAGCCTTGGGACTCGCAGATGTGAGCGTAAGCTTCGGAAGATGAGGAAATGGGATTGATTTATTTAATTAAGCTATTTTAAACTTTCTCTTGTCCTTTTAATGACCCTGGGGTTTGGGTTAGGTTGCGTGATAAGGTCGATGCAGATGTGACTGTGAGGTTTTTTTCTATATGAAATTGTATTACTTATTTACATTCTGCCTGCTGTTATTAAAATACTCTCTAAGAGCCAGCTGTTCTAACAAGAAGTAATTGGGACAATTAATAGCTCTCAACACGTTTTATTGTCTTTATTCTCTTTTGTATCTTCCCTGGTTCTGCGTCCTTTCCTGTAGTTGTGTGTTGGAGCCGTACCCCTGATGCCGCTTGTTGGTCCGTTTGATTCCGGCCGTACCTTTCCTGACCCAGCCGCTTCGCCCTCTTCCCCAGACCTTGTTCTGATTGCTGTCTCAAAACCTGGAAACATCAGCACATTAATCCCCCTTTCAGGCTTCTGTCTTTATTCTCGTTATTGATATTATTTGGCCTGGGTGCACAGAGTACAACACGCTGTATTACAGGTCGGTTTAAACCGAATCCACCGGCTTCTCTCAAATTAGGCAATGCTGGTTGAAAGACCTCGTTCAAATTCTTTGAGGGTTTTTGTGCTCGTACATAGGCACATTAAAAATGGCTGAACTCATGTGAATCTCCCTGGTAAGTCCAGACTTCCTCAGTGTCTGGGCCCTTCCATTATTTACAAGTAAATACATTTTAAAAATGCAGTCATAAATCTTTGAAAACTTCTTCATTTGTGCTCAGCTGAAACTTTGCTAAGTGTGTTATGCAAAATGGACAGCGGTGCGGAAATGTTCTCACTCGGTAGGCTGGGTTGGGTCCTGCTGGCAGCGATTAGGGGAGCAAGCTGTACAATTCGGGATGTCTGGTCTTGAATGCAAGTGTTCATATCTCTGCATTTAAAGAAAACAGAACCAGAGGGCTGAAGGCATTGAGATGTGCGTTCCTGAGCCAAAATCTAAATAACTGGGGAAGGGGAGAAGAATTGCTGTATTAACACAGTCACCTAGCATGTATGCTGCCTTTTGTCTTTCAGTCTGGCTGTGCGTTCTTTAAAATGCATTGAGATCAGCCAGGCAGGACGTGGTGTGAGCGGGTGGGCACTGCTGGGCATGGCGCTGGTGAGGAGCTGGAGACACCACTGCTGGTGAGGAGCAGGGGCCAGGGACACCGCCGCTGGTGAGGAGCTGGGGACACCACCGCTGGTGAGGAGCTGGGGCCAGGGCCACCGCCGCTGGTGAGGAGCTGGGGCCACCGCCGCTGGTGAGGAGCTGGGGCCACCGCCGCTGGTGAGGAGCTGGGGCCACCGCCGCTGGTGAGGAGCTGGGGCCACCGCCGCTGGTGAGGAGCCGGGGCCACCGCCGCTGGTGAGGAGCTGGGGCCACCGCCGCTGGTGAGGAGCCGGGGCCACCGCCGCTGGTGAGGAGCCGGAGCCGGGGCCACCGCCGCTGGTGAGGAGCCGGAGCCGGGGCCACCGCCGCTGGTGAGGAGCCGGAGCCGGGGCCACCGCCGCTGGTGAGGAGCCGGAGCCGGGGCCACCGCCGCTGGTGAGGAGCCGGAGCCGGGGCCACCGCCGCTGGTGAGGAGCCGGAGCCGGGGCCACCGCCGCTGGTGAGGAGCCGGAGCCGGGGCCACCGCCGCTGGTGAGGAGCCGGAGCCGGGGCCACCGCCGCTGGTGAGGAGCCGGAGCCGGGGCCACCGCCGCTGGTGAGGAGCCGGAGCCGGGGCCACCGCCGCTGGTGAGGAGCCGGAGCCGGGGCCACCGCCGCTGGTGAGGAGCCGGAGCCGGGGCCACCGCCGCTGGTGAGGAGCCGGAGCCGGGGCCACCGCCGCTGGTGAGGAGCCGGAGCCGGGGCCACCGCCGCTGGTGAGGAGCCGGAGCCGGGGCCACCGCCGCTGGTGAGGAGCCGGAGCCGGGGCCACCGCCGCTGGTGAGGAGCCGGAGCCGGGGCCACCGCCGCTGGTGAGGAGCCGGAGCCGGGGCCACCGCCGCTGGTGAGGAGCCGGAGCCGGGGCCACCGCCGCTGGTGAGGAGCCGGAGCCGGGGCCACCGCCGCTGGTGAGGAGCCGGAGCCGGGGCCACCGCCGCTGGTGAGGAGCCGGAGCCGGGGCCACCGCCGCTGGTGAGGAGCCGGAGCCGGGGCCACCGCCGCTGGTGAGGAGCCGGAGCCGGGGCCACCGCCGCTGGTGAGGAGCCGGAGCCGGGGCCACCGCCGCTGGTGAGGAGCCGGAGCCGGGGCCACCGCCGCTGGTGAGGAGCCGGAGCCGGGGCCACCGCCGCTGGTGAGGAGCCGGAGCCGGGGCCACCGCCGCTGGTGAGGAGCCGGAGCCGGGGCCACCGCCGCTGGTGAGGAGCCGGAGCCGGGGCCACCGCCGCTGGTGAGGAGCCGGAGCCGGGGCCACCGCCGCTGGTGAGGAGCCGGAGCCGGGGCCACCGCCGCTGGTGAGGAGCCGGGGCCACCGCCGCTGGTGAGGAGCCGGGGCCACCGCCGCTGGTGAGGAGCCGGGGCCACCGCCGCTGGTGAGGAGCCGGGGCCACCGCCGCTGGTGAGGGGCCGGGGCCACCGCCGCTGGTGAGGGGCTGGGGCTGGGGACACCGCTGCCCTTGGGACACGCTGGGAAGGGGCTGTGTCATCCTCTCCGAGCCCTCTGAGCGCCGTGGCCGCGCTGCTGGCCCACCTGCCCCCTGGGAGCCGCTGGGGCGACTCGCCCGCGTACCTGAGCGCCCCAATCCGTGCGGATGCCCAGCGCTCGGCTTTCAAAGTGAGGGTGTCGTTCCTACGGCGAAGACTTCTCTTTCATCAGAGCTATTTACACCTGTGCGTTTTCTTACCTCTGTGCTCTGCTGTGCCCGGGAGGGTTTTGTTCCAGTCTCCCAGCGTTCAGACATCAGTATCCGCAGGCGGATTTGCAAATACACAGGTCTTTGGAAAATTGGTGTGTGATACTTAGAGCAGCTCTGCAGCATCCGAATTACACATCTCGTAAGGCATGGAAAAGAAAGTGGGCAAGACACATTAAATAGCATATTTGTGCAAAAGCAGCTGAAGTGTGATTTCTGTGGGAACTGTGACTACTTGCCTAAACTTAATATATCTGAATTCCTCATTTAGGGTTGTAAGTATGTAGGAGGGCTTTTTGTCTAGGTTTGCATCTTGTGTCTTTTCATTCCAGGCCTCTCCAAGGAGCTACATCTCTGACTGCCCTTTGATTTCTCTTTTCTCCAGGGCACAGATCAGAAGGTGATAATTTTTTCGGTAGATCCGTGCCATATTTAATCTCCCGGCGCCGGGAGGGAGCCCGGTCCACCAGAGAGCACATTGCACCAGCACTCGCAGGGCTTGAGGTGGGGTCCAGAGTGGAGCCAGGGGCGGTTCCAGTGATCCCAAGGGATCATCAGCTAGAATAAACTAATAAAAGCTCCAGACCGTGTCAGTTGTCTTTTTCACCTATAATTTCCTCAACAGTTGTGTGGCGTTTCAGCCTTTTTTGTGGGTAGCGTTTGAGTATCATGACTGGTATGTATTTTGCAGTGAAACCTTAAAAATTTGCCTCTTCCTCAAATAGACGAGTTCAATAACCTTAAAGAGCAGTTGCCTGAAGAACATTTTCAGTGTCATGCAGTGTCACCTCCTGATCACCCGCTCCTGCAGGATTTCCACAGGGCAGTTGGTGGGCTGTTTTATTTTGCTGGTTGTTTTCTAAGCTGTTCAGTAGCTGAACAAACAGTGGGGGTGTTCATGTGTACACTTGCTTGTAAGCTGTTTACATAACAGTGCAGAAATCCTCACCATGTAGGTAAAGAACCTGTCCGGCTGTCCTTTCCCTCTGTCCGCGGTCCCTCCCGTGTCCTGCACAGGGCTGCGAGGAAGGGCCGTCTGTCTGTCCACTGGGCTGCTCTGGGCGGGTTTGTCTGGTCTGACTTTGGGCTGGGTCTCTGAGCGGTTTGGCCTGAGGTGACTTTCAGCATCACTGAATTGCGTGTTTGGCTTTCCACGTTTGCTTGTCGTTTCGTGGCTGGTTTTAAAACAGTTCATTTTTGCGCTCTGTGTACATCTGTAGGGGTTCGTACCCCTTCGTGTTCCCTTTTTCTTCTATTGCCCTTTTTTTTAGTTAGTCGTGCAGTAAATTTGCCAGTGGTTTAAGTGGTGCAGGGTATCTTCAGTTCCTTTGGGATTTGCTACTGGAGGGGCCGTGTGAGCTCAGTGTTGCTGAAGGTAGCGTTGATGTGGTCTGTGGGGCTGGAGATGGGTTCTGCACAGGTTCCTCCTTTCCTGTGCAGGGCAGAACCCAGTGCTGGCGTATTGTAATGTCCTTCCCCAGCCCCTTGTCTTCTGCTAAACCATTGTGTAGTTCAAACCCATCTCTCAACTCTTGCGTGCATCTCCTTTGTTCCTCATCCACCTGCGCCTTCCCGTCTGTTGAACAACAGAACGCTCTTCGATCAGAATTCAGTATTAACTTTATGATAGGAATGTCTTGGAAAAGAATAACGCAGTTCTAGGTGTAGATGTTTAGCCCTCTGGAAGGATGGAGAAGGCCAGGTTGCAGTTGGTTTGCTCTAATCACGTTAGGCCAGGATTAAAGGGGCTTCCTCACACCGGCTGCAGCGCGATGGGGCCGTTGGGCCACGTTCTCCCCGCCCCGCGCCTGCCGCGTTGCTCTGCAGCCGGGCTGATGGTGGCACGAGGACGGTTTCATATCGATTGGACGGGTTTGCCTCGGGGCGCGAGCGCTGTGGGTCCTTCAGGATGCTCTTCCAGATTATTTTTTCCCCTTTTCATTTGAAAAAAAAGAAGTCTATTTATAAAACACATCTTTAAATCAGAAGAGTATGTGGTCATCGCAGCACTGAAGTTACCTGGAAGTAAAAAGTCCTTAAATAGATTATCACAAAGACCACAAAGCCAAGAATACTTATTTACTGGATGATTACTTTTTTTTACATTAGAGGAAAGTGACACTTTTAATTAGTGTTCAAGGCATATGGTGAATGAGAAAATAAGCTTATTTCATGCAAACAGAAATCAATGCAAATAACCTTTCTCCTCATATAAAAAGGGATGACTTGAAACTCAATACATATTCAATAAGGTTAAGTCATTACTGCATCACTTTAATATTAGTTAAAGGCCAACAAAGAAAATCACTGCTCCACGTGTACTCAGTCAGCAAGGATTGCTCTGAGTGAAAGGATTGGGTGCTGGTGCTTTGTAGATGGCAAATCTGCAGAAGTCCTTGTCCATATAATGCGTTTATTCTTTAACCTCGGTAAATAACCTTTTGGGTTCTGCCTTAGCACAGGTAGTTGCCAGAGATGCCTTAATTCTGCAGTGACGCTCATCCCATCGTGGTGCTCTTTGTTCTTGCTGATCTGTATGCCCTGTGTTTATTGTTCTTTCTCACACCTGTCTTGGTTGCCTCAGTCTTCTAAACGTTGCTTCTCAATACTTTGGCACGAAATGACTTTTCAAATGTTTGTGCAGCACCTAACACATGGATCCCGATCTCATTCAAGCCTCTGGGTGTTGCTGTGGAGCATTAAGCGAATTAATATGTTTTTTTAAATAGTAATGGAAGTATTCCTTGAGGTATTTGACCTTAAAGCGGAAAAAAGCCCCGAACTTGCAGACACGCAGGAACGGGGACGCTTTGCTAACCTGGGAGACTTGGGTGCTGTCAGACTGGGTCTTTCCATGTATTTCAGTGTTGTGCTCTGATGCGTGCAACAGTGATTTTGCGGATGAATTTATGCCAAAATACGTCACAGCAGTATCTTACCCAGTTGTCTTCGAATTTACTGGGAGGTGTAATTTGTATTTTCCAGCAGACCCTACCCACCCGTGAATGATTTAGAGGCTGGATTTTGCGTTCCCGTGGTGGAACTGCTGTGCCGAACTTCAGGCTGATGTTGTTTGTCCTGCAGTGCCGACCGTTTCTGTGGGCGTGCTGCTCCTTCTGATTGCGCTTTGTTCTCAGAGCTGCTTGGATTTCATCGTTGAGTCCATTTTTGCCGAACGAAGCGCTCCTGTGTGAATGTCAGGGTCCCTTTAGCAATCCACAGTAGAAGTCGGTGGTTTTAGGGGGTTTGCGTGTGGGCTTCTGCGTAGGAAAGGGCATCAAACACCGCGCGTTCTCGTTCTTTTTGTTGGTCTGGCTCGCTACGTGTAGGGGATTCGGGCCGTATATCACAACCAGCAGCTATTCCAAGGAAAATCTTTAAGATGGTTACTTGGATTTGTGTGCACTGCCCACCTGGTGGTTGTGGAGTGAACTGTTACTTTAAAGAATAGTTTAAACAACAGCCATGTTTGGGGCAGGCTGATCTTGCAAAGGGAGCAGTGCATATAACAGGAGTCTACAGTGTGATAAGGGGAAATTCAGCTCACTGACTAGATGTTTTAATGTGCGAACTCTAGGGAAATAACATATTGACTGTTCTGTTGTGCGCAAGAAAATTGAAGAACCCTTTGCAGACAGAGGGCTTGCAAAGGATTCTTTCTGTTTCTCTTAACCAAAACCTGTGGCAAGATGTTTGAAATCAGCAGGACGCTTAATGCTGCTTTGTTAAATAATGAGGTAATATTTTGTCACTTTTTCTGGGCAGCATCTGTTTTTTCTCCTTTTTCATCTGTCTGTGAAGGATTCAGTGTAATCTGATGGAAGTAGGAGATCTGGGGGGAAAAAAGAAATCATTCTTCAATTTTGTATTTTTTATTTCCTTTTGATGCTTTTGGAGAATTGGGTTGGCTTTTATTTGTGGTTTCAATCGGCTGCTGTTGCCTAGGACATTATGCCACGTAAGGCTTCTAAACTGCACAGAGTAGGTAGTTATTAACGCTGAATTGGCTTCTGGTATAGTCCATCTGGGCTCTGTATGAGAGAGCTTGCTAGCGGCTACTGATGCTAAGATACCCGCAACCTTTGGGATGTATGCGTGGTGGAGAGGGGCTCAGTGATATGAGATCACTTCTTTTAAGGGAAACTGTCATTAATGAGTCAAGAAACTGCTCATTTATGGTAAGGAGAGGGGAGGGGGGGGGGAGCTGGGGAACAACCCTGTGATTTCATTTTGATATTGGATTAGCTGTTTAAGACAAGTTTCTTTTTGTGAGGATGGCAGATTGCATTAAAAAATGTGCTTTGCTGAGGGGCTGGCTGGCTGGTGCTGGAGAGGCTGTGCTGGGGATCTGGTGCTTTGCTAACGTGTCACAGCCGTGGCGGGGTGCTCAGTCCTTACCCGAGAGATAAACGGGTACCGTTGGAAACCCGAGAATAAGGGTGACTTTTCCAACAATAGGATTGTGCCTTTGTGTGTGCGGAGAGGCCTCCGAGGCCGCGGGAGCGGAGGCTGGCGTCCCCGGGAAGGGCTGCGTGCCGGGAGCGCTCGGGGTGCCGGGCACCTGGGCGGACGTGGACAAACAGCCCGTTTTCCAGAGCAGCCCTGTGCTATCATTGTCTCCGAAAAATGGCCGAGTCTTTTCATATGCAGAACGAATTTCTAGTGACAAACTAGGCTGAAGTTGAAAAGACTTACCGATAATTTCTAGGTGCCTCTTTCGGTGTTATTAACCCCTAAAGAGACCTGAAGTAAAAATTTGCATTACAAATTTAACTTTAATATCTGATGTATATTTGCACGAGAAGGTATGGTAATGTACAAGCTCTGTCGCGTTTCGATGCCCGTGTGTTCGGTCTAAGAGGTCACTAATATTAGACTTAGGATGCCTTGTCTTAGGAGCCAGTTTAATCTTTACGAGTTTCTACCAAGCTACAAATGTGCTCAGAAAGATGCGTGGTGAGAGAAACCCTCTGCAGCCTTTCACATTGTTCGTATTTTAATTGAATTCAGTGCTCATTCCCCAAGTAGATTGTACGATGTCTTTTCAATGTGATTTTTCTCCTTGCTCGGTCTGTTTGTAGCTGGATTTTTAAAAGCTTACTACATTTCCTATGTTTTGTTGGTGTGTTTGTGTGTGTCTGTGGTTTAAGGAAATGCAGAATGTGCAGCATGTCAGCTCAGAGCTTCCCAGTCTGGAGGGCATATTTATGCTTTAAAGAAAATCAGACTTGTAGAACAGTGATGATCCGATGACATGTTTTAGAAAATGGGTTTGGTGGTTTGTAGCCAGGTTTCTTTATTCAGGGAAGAGCTGAGTGAGCTTATAGCACGGCCCATCCAGCTTTCTCCGGTTTGAGCTCCTGGGTTCCGAAGCGCTTGCCATGATGCTGAATTTTTAGAAAGCGTATTCGGCTGTTGAATGTGCGAATGGTGAAATGAAATGATTCCTACGTGTGTTAATAGAGCAACGCTCGGTTGCTTTATTTGAGATGGACGTACGTCCGAGGTTAGGTGCAATTACAGGGTGCCATGCCTTGGTCAAAACAAGCTTTAGGAAAATAATTCCAAGTAATAGAAAGAAATGAATGTTTCCCAACTTGTGGTAATTTTTACTAAGCTTGCTGTGGCGGGGAGAGGGTGAAATATCGCTGCTGGGAAGCGAAGTTGTGTTAGTTTGTCAGCGGCGGCGAGCGGAGGATTAATGAGCGTGCATTGTTAAGTGAAGCACGTTTCTATCTGAGCCTGGAAAAAAACCTCTTAAATGCCCAAAGATCGTGGTGGTTTTATTTCCTGTAGAGCTGAAGAATAATGAAACGAGGTGGTGAAATGATGTGAAATACAACTGTTGTTCAGGGGGAGCGCTCTGACAAATAGGTGTCTGCTGTGCCTTTGACAGCAGCAAGTGACAGAAATACAAAATCCACTTCTAAAAATACGGATTTAAAAAAAAACCTCGTGGGGCTGAAGGAGGAGAGGTGGGCTGATAATTAAAATCAATAGTACCTGAAAATAAATGCAGCTTTAAATGCATGTCGAAGTGCTTTTGTTGTGCCTTTAAGCCTAGAGGCAGATCATTAAATATGCATTTCTCCGGAAAGCAACTGTCGAAAAAGATAAGGTGGCTAAAATACGCCGGCCCGGGGAGCTGGGCGTGCGGAGGTAAGGAGGTGCGGGCACCGGAGCGTGGCCGAGGTTCCACATCGGGCCGAGGGCTCCTGCGCCGCGGGGTGGGAGCAGGAGGGGAAAATGAAGCAAAATACATAAAATAAAAAATACGGGGATGCATGTTGTTTCTTCAGCCGGGCCTTAATTACTAGACACAAGCAGCAGTTCAGAAATCTGGTCTCTGTTGTTGCAGAGGTCACCGAATCATTAACATTGTCAATCTGGCAGCGGCTAATTTCAATAGCACCTGATGTCGCAGCGCCCGCCCGCGCCGCGGCGGCCAATCAGCGCCCGCCCGCCGCTGACAGATGGGCCATAAAGGCGGGGAGGGCGCCGGCGGCGGCAGTGCCAGCAGGCCCGGCCGGGACCGCCACGCTCAAACAGGCCGTTTCTTATTTATTAGAATTATTATTCTCGCTGCGCAAACGTCTAGCACTGTGCTCTGTGGATCTTTAAAAAAAAAAATTAAAATAAAAATAATTCCCTGAAAAACCTTTAGCAAATCTGTAGAAGAGTTGAAGCCTTTCAAGACCCAATATTTGCCATTAAGAATGGTTATGGTAGGTATTAGTAGATTTAAAATCTGATCGTAGCGGGTTTCTATAGAGGTAGATATAGAAGCTAACATATAGATTTTCCCCGAATCTGCATCATTCTCAGTCTGTGTTTTCACATGAATGTAGTTTTCTGCTCCTGATTTGTTTGTACGTGATCTCTCCCTTTTCCCCTTCCCTTCCCCTTCTCTCTCCCCCCCGCTCTCTCTTTCATATTTAATGTGTGCGTATCCTTTAATAAAGGATGTACTTTGTCGTTGTAAGGTAATCGCGGTTCTCTCAGAATAAAGCAAACAGCTCGTTTCTGATGCGGGGCTGGTATGTGGCTAACTGGGATGCGAAAGGAAGAGGCTTTTTTAAGTGGCGGGGGGGAGTTAATTTCCACAGTGACATTTTGGAGATACAAATGCAGAGCAAAATCCTGGGGAAGGGGGGTGGCGGTCGGAGGGGGGAAAAAAAGCCTCGAGATTGGTAATTTTCTTTGGGTGGACTGCGCAATAGGTATGGTAATTTTAAAAGAGGGTGATTTATATGAGCTTCAGTAAATGCTGCATATTGTATTTCAAAGAGTTTCCTGTCATGACCTCATAAAAAGAGGAGGAGGCTTGTATGTGTTGCAGCGCCTAGTATATGTCGATTTTGTTGCATCGTTGGGCAGCAGCGCTGTAAGAAGGAATGTCAGCTTTTACATAACGCTCTTTTTGCTTTTGACTCTGTGAGGGGCTGTAAGGGTCCATCTTTGTGATCACAGATGGAGTGGAATGGCTTGAAAATGGTAAGTGAACGGGGAGAGCCTGCTCGTGGGGTTTTGTCTTGCTTCTCGCGTGCCTCGCGGATTTCTTTTGTTCGGGCGGCGGATCGTGACTCATAAAATAAAATTAGGGAGCCTTGCTTTTATATACATTTTTTTTTTTTAATTTTTTTTTTTTGGGGGGGATATGTCTGCCTGCGTGTGTGTGTATATCTATATATCTGTTTAACGTATGTAAGTGTGATGGCACTCCACGGCGTTTCCATCGAGCGTTGCGTTTGCGAGTGGCGAGGATGGGCGCCGCTGCCAGCCGGGTGTCATTGTACCGCATGTGCCTGCCGGAGCGGGCAGCCCGGGATGCCTGCCCGCCGCCGCCCGTGTCCCGCCAGCCTTACACCCAAACCCGCTAATCGCCTCTGAGATTCAGGTAGTGCGCTCGCCATGGAGCCGCTGCTGTGCAGGGTGGATGGATGGATGGATGGATGGATGGATGGATGGATGGATGGATGGATGGATGGAAGGGTGTGTTTTTTTGTGTGTGTGTGTCGGGTGGGGGCTGGGGTGTGGGGGGGAAGCCGCGTTGTTTTGTGCTTTTTTAAAATGCTGGGGAGAAGTCAAAGCCATTTATGCGGAAAAAAAAAAAATAGTATTTCTATTTTTAGCCCGTATTCTGCTGGCAGCGGAGCCCGAACGCGCCCCGCTCGGCCCCTCTTTTGTGCCTTTTTTCGCTCTCCTTACAGATTGTGCAAAATGGCATGATCAGATACAACCGGCGGGGCGGCCGGGGGGGCTGGGACCCGCACACACCCGGCCCTGCCCCCCGGGGCTGGGGTGGGGGTCCCGGCCCCCCCGCGCTCCCCTTCGTTTAACGTTTTGCAGACTTTAGCCGCGGATATTTATTATAACCGGGGAAACAAAGCGACGGTCTTTTCCCATTCTTACAGGATTGTCTTTGTCTAGCTGCTTGTTTTGATGGGTGTAAAACAAATAAGATTAGACTGAGCAGCCGAACTGAAAGCGATAGCTGGGAGGAAAAGCCAATGAAAGGTTGCCGGGGAAACGAGCACAGGGGAAGCTGAGTGGGGGAGCAGGTGGCAATCATGTGGGAATACTGCAAACAGCGTAAAAAAAACCTAAAAAAAAGGCAGGGGCTACCTCGATTATCTCTGCTGTTCTTTGTGGCAGTCACAACTTTAATTATTCTTTATAAATAGGTGTTAATTACATTTCTGGCTCAGGCTTACAGTGATTTCTAGAAATCTGGTTTTAAGCATCTGTTCTTTCTCCTCTGCAAAGAGGGTTATCTCCCTCTTTTTTTTGTCCTCCCCCCTCCCTGCTGTGAAATTGTACGTGCAAAAAATGGCAAGGGATCCTGCGAGGCTGTGCTGGAACAAAATGTAAATTATCCTGAATGAAGTTGACAGAGGTATAATAGTGAACTCCCACAGCTGATAGCTTCTGCAAATCATTTCTTAGAATTTTCCAGCAAATGTCCCTATGAGAACAGTAGGTAGAATGAATTTACCCTAAGCAGTGATTTTGTGTTAAGTGATATTGGTATTTTTACGAAATCAGATGGTTATATGGCAGAATAATCAGTTCAGGGGAGTTCACCATATCCTGGGGTTTATGTGCCGAGTGGAATTTATGAAAATAACGAGTGTTCTGCTCCTCGTCTCCAGCCCCACCTTCAGCCCCATCTGTGCTGCCTGCTGGAGCCATGGCCACTTCTCCTATCGGGCTCCTCTGGCAACTTCACTTTGTAACTGCGGCTGAATACTCTGCTGATCGCCGTGGTCTCTCGGTGCAGAGGCAGACAATAATGGCAAACAGCAGAAGTGCGTCCTCAAACAAGGCTGTCGGTGCTGGAAGTGTTAAAGGAGCATAGTAGACTAGTAGGTGATAGACAGTAGCGTAGAAGATACAAAAATGTGGTTGCCCAGAAAATGCTCCTCTATCTCGCATCGGGAGGCACGAGAGCAGCAAAGCCAGGATGCAGAACACGCCTTGCTTTCTGTCTTCAGATTTTCAGATATTTTTACTTCCCTCCTTTCTCTGGTGCAGGATGACTTGGAATGCAGATTCAAGCACGACTGGTAGTGCTTCGTTTAAATACGAATACAGATAAATTAGATGCTCGTTTTAATTTGCTTTGTTTTAGGCATCGCTTCTGCTGCAATCCTTCCTGTGAATAACTAATTGAATGGCCCTCTGTAAACTGCACTGCTTTGCAATGTAGAGGAGGGCAGAAATCTGGAGGGTGTGTGTGCGTGTGTAAACCCTGTATTTGTCGGTCTGTGCATGTGCAGAGCTGTGTTCTGAGATGTATTGTAGTTGTACGTGAGAGTAAAATAATTTTTCTTCTGTGCAAAACAGAGCTCCTGTGTTCTGAATCTGCTAACTTGGGCATGACAATAAATAAGGGTGCCTTTTATTGTACACAGCTGCATTGTTTGCTTTAAGAGCCAGCAGCGAGTAGTTACATTTTCGTTTTCTGTCCAATTTGGTGTTTCGACAAAGATTTAAAAATAATGTAATCCTTGTTTTATGGCGCACGTGTTCCTGCCCCGATCTTCCTCCCCTCTTTGTTTTAACATTATATTAATGAATACAGCCTGCATGTACATAATGACATTTTCTTTTTGCATATGAAAGATTGCATTGTACATCCTCCTATAGAAAAATAGCTATTAAGTTAGCAACGTTGAATTCAGACTGCTACAGAGAGTAAAGAAAGATTAAAATGTTAGAACCTCCTTCTGTTCAGACAAAAAGGTAGAGAAAATGTACTTGTCTTCAGAAATACCATTTTTTAAAATAAATGTGGTCTTGGTGAACAGAGTCAGAAGGGCTGAGATTTTGCAGCTGGGTGTTGGTGCAAGGTGAACAGCAGCCCTGGGTCTGGAATCCTCTGCCCGTGTCCTCTGGTGCTCAGGTCCCGTGCTGGATCCGGTGCTGGATCCGGTGCCTCTCCTCTGGCTGTCTTGGTGCCTCCTTTGCTTTCGTCTTTATTAATTTCGCGTTTTTGAGCTCTCTCAACGTGAGCCCGAGCTGTTGTGACAAAGGATGGTTACAATGAGCCAGAAGGGCTATACTTAAAAATCCCGTTTGAATGGGTTTGGAATAGTCTTCATCATCTTTATTTGGTCCTGTTAAATATTGTGACTGTTGAATGAAAATCCGGTTGTGTTACTCTTAGATATATTTAATGTATTTTTTAAAAATAATATCTTCTAGGTTACAGTGCATTTTTTTTCCTCAACCTTCCTACTTGGTATGCTGGGAGTGTACTAATTAAATGCAGGTTATTTTCTGTGTGTAATTGTTGTGCTGTTGGTTCATAACTGGGAGCCGCTCTGCATCCCGAGCTTTCTCAGAAGAAACAGAGTATGATTGCTTCCCCTATTCCGGCAGGGAATTTGTGTTCTTTGGGAACTTGCACTTCCAAAATCGTTTGAGCAAACACCCCAGGCAAGAAATGGGCAGTGGCAGAGAATATTATAGCGAGAGGGAGAGAGACGCAGATAACTTGACGAACGCACTCGTCTGTTGAGGCAGTCTGTGTCCACTAGACAACTCATTTACGTGCCTGGACACATTAACGTGTACATGTGTTTGTCTGTGGGACAGCTGACTGGATACACTCGGATGCACCGGCAAATGCTGCAATGCAGTATTTTTTCAATGTCATTGGGGTTTTTGGGGGGAAGTGGGCGCAAACGGCCCTTTTGGAGGGAAGGCGATGTTAAAAGCCGCGGTGCCTCTGGGAAGGCCAGGCCAGGATTCGCTGGTGTGCTGGGAAGTCGCCCTCCCCCATTGCACTGCTCTCCCTCTCTGGCTCCTTCTCTCTTTCTTTCCGAGCAGGATGGAGGAGGAGATGGGTATGCATGTATCTTTATATATGTGCTCGTGCGTGTGTGTCTGCCCTTCTCGTGTGAGTAGATGTAAGGAAAATGCTGGGATTTGTAAGAGAAAGGAAAGGGCATTCGCATAACGTGCTACTTCTCAGTTGTTGGCGTGAATGTCCAGCTACCAGCAGCTAGGGCTTCCAGGGAGCTTCCAGAGCAAGGCACATTGCTCATTTCCTAAAGAATTTTGCAAAGAGGAGGGTAACGTTTTCATTCAACAAGCACAATAGATCTAATTCTAATAAAAAGAGTGCTTAATGGGGACCTGTACCTTGCCTGAGCCTTTGCACTTGAGTACGTTTAACCATTTGAGATCATGTAAAGTGAAGGTGTTGGAGGAACATTCAAATATTCAAAGACTGTTTACTCGCCTTTTATTTATTTTTTCCCTCGAATGACCGGTCTTTACTTGGTGCAGTACCAGCGTGTCTGAGGTGCAGGGGGCTTTGGTGGGTCACTGGTGTTACAGGGAGGAGAAGAGACGAGGGAGAGAAGGTGCTGGTGTGCCAGGGTCAGTCGTTGTCTGCAATGAGCTGTCCAGAAGGGGCAGGGAAGGCTGGGGGGCCGGAGGAGGCTCAGGCGCGTGGACCAGCGCTGTGCTCCGGGGAGATGGGGACTGGTGGATGGGAACCCGTGCGGTCCTGTGCTGCCCCTTAATTCCTCAGAGCCTTGACTTTGCAGGTTTGTTACTTCGTTGTTCGCACGTTTAATTATAGCCAGTTTTGGGTGGGAGCTCGGGGCGCTGAAGATAGGACCTCGTGTTTACTGAAGTATTCAGTTTGCAATAGCACTGGAACATCAGTGTTAGACATGAAATACTTTCAGAGGAGATTATAAGAATGCAGTTAATTTTCGCAACTCTCTAACGTTGTCTGATTTGTAGCATTTACATTGCTTGCATAAATTCATTAAAAGCCAGCTCAGTAGAGCTGGTGTTATCTTTATTTTCTGTGATGATGGTCCGTGTTTTCCCCTAACCATTTTGGAGCTTCTGATGCATTGCTGCTTCTTTAGGGCCCCAGAAGGTGGAATCTGCCTTAGCCATTGTTCTACCCTTGGTTGTGTCTTCTGTGAGGACTTTCAACGCACAGATCTGTAAAAATCAGGAAACGCCGTGAGCCAGTTAAGAAGCTTAATTAAAACAGGATGAAAGGAGAACATTGAGGAAAAAATATAGCGAAACCTTTGCGCCTCTTTTCTGGGAATGGTTTGTTTGCGCAGTAAAATGCAAGCTTGGCTTTGGCAATGTTCAGAGTCATGATGTATATAAGGTTCTGTAGTATGCCTTTGTTGCTAAGGCACACACAGTTCCATCAGCGATGCTGTTGTGATGGGAAATTACGTCCTTGAATTCTAAAACAAAAGATAATTAAATACTTAGTGTCATTTATTTTATTATTGCTTTTTCATTTTTTTTTGTTATTGCCCTTTATTGCTGCAAAAGCTCTCACACATTATGGTTGGTGTTTTTCCCAGTCTGGAGCTGTATACCCATTGTTTTTGAGGATCGGGGTGGTGTAGCATGTTTGGCTTTTGAGGATGCTGAAGTCTTGGAGGTGAAGGCCATGTTGATACCCCTCCGTTCCGAAACAGACGCAGATGGCCATGGGAGGTGGTTCTGTCACTTGCGGTGCTTCAAGAAGGTTCCACACGTAAGGCGTCTGTCCACATAAGCGATTTTGGGCGCTGGCGGAGGGCAGCGGTGCGCCGGAGCCTTTCAGTAGCGTTGGGTCCTCCAGATGCAGCCGCTCCGGCTGCGCTGGCCGAGCCCGGCGGGAGAGCCACACCGCTCTGGGCTCGGCTTCGTGGGGGACGCGTGGGGAGAAGGTCCGGTCCGACCCTCCCTGCGGACACCGAGGGGTGGTTACGGGGCAGGTAACGGCGCCGCGGGGCCGCGTGCCGGCCTGGCCGTGCCGCTGCGCTCGCTCGGCGGAGCTCAGTGCTTTGCTGAGCACTGGGTGGTGTTGACTCCCAGGCTGAGTGCTGTTGAAAAGCTTTTGTAGGACATAAGGGCTGAAGGAAGCTTGTCCTTCTTGTTTTCTTCCCCTTGTGAAACTCGGGCTTGCGCACTAAAAAACTCGCCAAGACAGCAATACTCACCATTTATAATTTATGGTAGATCTGACTCATCTTGTGATGTTCTGTCTAATTGCCCAGTGAGGACGTGGAATTCCAGGAACCAGTTTTGTCCCCTTGTCTGTCCTGGTACAGATCAGGACAGCTGCCAGAAGTCCACACTGCTCTACTGCTATTAAAAGCAAAAGTGATATTTGTGACTTTGAGAATTATAATGGATAGACTAAACTTCCTTGGAAAATTTCATATTGGACGTTTTTTTGTTGTTTAATCTGTGGGTTAATTTAAGCTCTTGATGTCTGTACGTACTTAAGGTGTGGGGAAGTCAAGCTGTCTGGTAGTTCTGGTTCAAGAGGGTTGTAGAAAACCACATGAGCAAAAATACTAATGCATCTTTTCATTGAGTGAAATGGTGACCTGGGGAGGAGGCCGTGCCTTTTCTGGTCCTTGTCAGCTGACATGTGGACTCTAGAGCCATCAGACAATTTGTGTTGGATAATCCGAAATTCACAACCCATGTTTAAGTCGTGACACCGTGGTGAGGTGTGAAGATGTTCTGCATTTGGCATCAGAGATACTTGGGGATTTGTTCTGTTTTTACTTGGTGGCAGGGTTTATAAACGTGACCGTTGATTGCTGTCCTTGTATTCGTCTTCTCCTGGTCATCCTTATCTTCGAATGGCCGTCAGTGGCTCTTTGCTGTGCTGTGTGCAGAACTTGCAGGCAGAGGCTGGTGCTGATATTTCTGTAGAGCAGAAGGGGCAGTCACGACACCATAGAAGAAATAATGCATGTAAACAAATGCTCCCTCAATAAAAATAGTTCCAGTACTGTTCCCTGTATATCTTTGTTCCAAATGAAGTTACTGGCAGTAGATGAGTAGGGGGAAGTTGATTTTTAGCAGAAAGCGTGAATGCTGGAAATCCATCCTAACGTGCGTGTGCCAGCTCTGCCGCGGCAGCGCTGCTGCCGGTGCCCTCCCTGCGAGAGCAGCTGTTCGGGGAATTAATCTCATTGCTGGGTGCGGAGGGTCCTGCGGAGCGCAGCGCGCAGCGGCGGTGGTGGCTGTGGCCATTTTTAGTGTGGCCGCTGATGGGAGCCGACTCCATGATCTCGCACAGGAGCGGGTTGGTCTGTAGAATAACTGGGCCAGGACAGAATTGTCATTTTCTGTATTTCGTGTGTTCTGAGAGATTCCGGAGTGCACTTCAGAATTTGACATTGCGTTTGATAATTTATAGAGCACAGTTTATATTTAACTGTAGACACACTAATCCGGGGAAAAAGAGTAGTATATTTTTAGAATCCCTTTTTTATTGTCTGTGCTTGTCATTACCCAACCGCCGAAGGAGGTGTTCACAAATGTGGATGCTCGCTGGGGTAGAAGATGTTGAGTTCAGGGTGCATCGTCCGTCTTTGCTGTATGCAGAACTGGATGTGTCCGCGTGGTGCTCTTCGTGGCCGTGGAGCAGCCGTGCGGCACGCGGAGCCGCGGTGGCCGCTGCAGGAGCCGTGTTCTCCGGAGCTGTGGCCCCGGAGCGGGCCGGGGTAGCTGCGCCGGGGTAGCTGCGCCGGGGTAGCTGCGCCGGGGTAGCTGTGCCGGGGTAGCTGTGCTGGGTGCCCCAGCAGGCAGGGGCGCTTGGGTGGCAATACTCCTTTTAATGGTGACACAGTGTCGCTTCTGTCACTGCCTTCTCCTTCTTCGAGGTGAAACAGTGATAAACCCAGAGCCGTGTGCGCTCTGAAGAATCCACCTGTGGCTGAGTATTGCAGAGGGAAAGCTAGCCAACAGAAAGGACAGTAACTTCGGTGTTTTGGCTGTAGCAATGTTAAATAAGCTGCCCTTACGTGGTTAGGCTATAGGACGTTTCTGCCTGGTAATGTGTAATAGCGCTGGTGCTTTTCCAGTTGCCCGTTGGCCCCCCAGCCGGATGTGATGTGTGGGTTTGGGGCCGGGTCCCAGCGCTGGGCGGGCAGAGGCTGCGGGCGCTGTGCCCCCGCACGGCCGCCCGTTCATCCGGGCCCGAGAGACGCAGATCTGCCCTCTTTGCCTTTTTTTAAGAGGAGTCTTGAAGGATTTTTAACTTCTTGGTGTTTGGGGTCTGTTTGTTTATTTGAATAAGAATTTGATTTAATTTGGAAATTTTAGGAGGCATCTTAGTAATTGGAGTAAGGAGGGTGTTTGATTTGGCCTGTGGCGCGTTTCTCTGTCTTAGTACAGAGATTAGTAGGGTTTATCTCCAGGATAAACCTTAAGGATCTCTTAACCTGACCTGGGACATATACCTGCATATGCACTTGATATTTTGTCCTTTATTGATTAATCATATATTATTAATCTGTGATAATGGGTTTTTAGCTTAGCATAGATGCTTTTATGCATGAGGTCCTTTGAATCTAAACATTACTGGGGTATTTATCCCGTGGCGTGCCTTGGGGCGTGCTCTCCTTCCAGCCGTCGTGTAGCTGTTCCTTCAGTGGGGCCGTCGGGGGAGCAGCTCTGCGTGCTGGGTCACGTCTGAGCACTTTCCCACCACAACGTTTTCGTCTTCACCCTCTGTGGTCTGTTCGTGACCCTGGGGATGGTGATGGCCTTGTGACTTTGGAGGAATTCATTGCCATTTTTCTGCTGTGGGTGTGTTACAGGAGCAAGAGCAGCTGTATTTCATGAAAATGTTATTTCCATAAGCAATATTAACGTGGTGCAGGGCTGTAGGCTTACAGGTGATCTGTGGGAAAGCTGTGAACTGTATTACTAGTCTAGTTCAGTTTCCAGAGGAATACACTGTCACTTTGCAGGAAGGTGACGTTTCTGAGGATGGAGGTGGAACCTCTGATGCTCAGCTGAGTCCTCTTTAGGGTCTGTCTCTCCTAGGCCTGCACGCAGCAGTATCCATAGAGATGTTGTTGCCAGCAGTTGAGATGTACACATGTTGATTAGTGTTGCCTAATTGCATTTACCAGTGTGTCTTCATTAAGATTCTGTTGAGGACAGAGCCTTAAAATATCTTGGTTGTGGCATCCGTTTTGCTAAGCCATCCGTTCCTGCCTAGTATGAGCCTGTCTTTGCATGAAAAATGTATGGGCAGCATTTTCAGAAGAACTTATGGCTTAGGAGCTGAAATTCTGTTGCAGTGAGCATTAATGAATCTTAAATTGCTTAAGGGCCTCTGAAAATTGCAGCTTTTGTTTCTAGAACTTCAGTAGGAATAACAGCAGTGGGGGGTTGGATGTTCTGGGCTTCACAGAGAGCCCGCTCTGTGCTGCCTTTGCCTTCTGCCAGGTGGATGTCTGTAGGTTTCAGCGTGGCTCGTGGCGCAGCTTTCGCCATCCGAAATCTCGCCTTGCAAACGGTTCTAGATCGTGTTCTTAAAGGGAAGAACATGAAGTGGCATCGTGGCAGGCCTGGAGCAGCTGGGGACCTGCAGCCGTGGGCCTCTGAGACCAGCGGGCGCGTGCCCTGGAGCCTGCGGCAGGACGCGGGCAGCGCGCGTTTCCAAGTCACCGGTACCGTTTGGTGATAGATCAGTAGTGTATAACTCGGTGACATAGTCAGTAAACTAAACAGGCAGTGATTAGGAAGCAAAACTCTGAACTAAAAATAAAAATCAGGAAGTAATCGAACATATAAAAATGTTTTCTCCATTTCTCTCGCTTTCATTTCAGTGTATTTTTAGGCCGTGTGTCCTTTAAACTGAAGATCTGTCTTAGATATTGGTCTCTACCACACTCTTATATTATTATTATCTAGTACCCAGGCTTTTGAGAAACCCTCTCCAATCTTTAAGGGTTTGTGTCATATACTTAATATTTTCGGTGGTGTTTCTTTTTTTAATCACCATGCTAGCACAGATTTTAAATATGCTTTTTGTTAGTCACCATCCCTTTCAAGAGGGACGAGGCAGTCACCAGGAGACCTCTTGCCTTTGTGGTATCTGCTTAATAAATGCAATCCATGGAGGAAAGGAGGATGTTACCGCATTTTGGCTTGGAGCCTCAGTCACAGAAACATCTCGTCTTACTGTTGAGGTTGTTTTTTCGGACTCCTTTGGCCTTCGTCTGCATCTTGAAAGAACAAATAGTAGATGCAGATGAGAAGCAGGAGGGAATAAGGAGCAATCCAGAATGATGGAGTAATATTTTATAAGGGTTTTATTTATGTGGAGAGTTGCCTGGTACGGGTTTGGCAGGAGGGGGGTTGGAGAGGAAAGCAGATGTTCCTTCAGAAGGCAGAGCCTGACCACGTTGCCTTGATCCGGGCCTAAGAACCGCCCAGAGCTCTGAGCAGAGGTGTCGGGAGCCGGTGGTGGCCCCGTCCCAGCACAGGACCGGGACACCCTCCTGATGCCACCCGTTGTGTGGGACACACGGGACTGTAAGGGGTTTTAACCTGAGCTGGCTGCGTGATCCTTCTACAAGACTGGGGATGCATCAATTGCGTTAAAAATGAGGGATTTTTTGTGGTGGCTTTATCCACAGCTGCCTCCCAGCGTGGTGCTGAGTGCTGTGAAGTCAAGGCGGCATTCTCCCTTATCTTCGTGTGTCAATTACATTTAATGACAGAAATGACTGCAAGCAAGTTCTGGTGAAACCAACCCACTTAGAGAAGGGAGAGCTGGCTGGCTTTCTAGAAAAGTTTGTCTTGGTGAAAAGGATGACCCTGGTACAGGGGTAGTGGGAAACCGCTGCAACCATCGCCTCTTATGCTAGTTTTCCTCACTTACTGTTTTAATTTGTGCTGTTGAGCACATTTACTGTAGACTTTCATGAGATGCTTGGAGGACACTGAAGAGTGGAGCCACACACCTCTGAGACTCCAAACGTGTGGTTTCCCGTAGTCATCGCCAGAGGTGAAGAAGCTGCAAACAGCAATTGAAAAATGAAGCCAAGTAAAAGTTCATGAAGAACCTCAAGTACTGTGAGTCAAGGTAACACATAGGGCAGAGCTGTAGCTCCATTCTGCTCCTGGAATGATGGTGTGGTGCGTACAGGTGTGCAGTGCAGCCCGTGCCGTGCTGGCGGGCGCCTGTCCGTGCGTCTGTCTGCTGGGCGCCGGGACTGCTGAGCTGTGTGTGTGCCCAGCCGAGTTCTCCCATTTCTTACCCAGAGGACCTGCAGGAAGAGTAGGAGACCACATCAGGTCTGTGATACGGTGCCTTTGTTCCTGTCTTGTGGGCAGTTACCAACGTGTAGTTCTGAGCGTGGTTTGCTGATACCTCAGTAGTTATTGATGGTGGAATGGTTGTGGCTCCTTTATTTCCCACTCATTCCATTTTATCCTTGAAATCAAATGCAGAAATGTAGAGTCCATTCTGCATGGGAACAGAAGACATTTAAGTGAAGCTTTCTCATAAAAAAGCCAATTTGGTGCTTCATAATGCTGTTTAGCTCTTTCAGAAAGCTGTCAGGAGTGGTGACCCTGTCACAGGGCCGGGTTTGAGTAGACGGTGTTGTGCTGTAGAGCCGTCACAGGTTACTGTGTCACTGCGGCCGTTTGCTGGGTGCCTTCCTTCCTCTTTGACTGTTCCCTTCTGCAACACTTGGAATGAAACACCGGGTTCTGCCTCTGTTTGTCAGTGTGTGGGTACAGCAGCGGTCGCTGCCCCACCACCCATCCGTGCAGCGTCTCGCACAGCTCGGTGCTGCTATCAGTTACAGCCTTCAGGCACCGCTCTGCCGTAACAGCCAATATTGCCAATAAACTTTGCATTCGTTTCGCTGGCGACAGAATGTTTTGTTTTAGCATATTCACGCAAAAGACTATAACGGATAACTTCAACTATTAAGGAAAATAATTTTCTCTTTTTGTTTGAACGGAAGCTTGCCTCTGGAAATGATGGCATTTGTTGTCTTCTCCGTTCGGATCGTTTGTGTGCTCTGTACAGTTGTTGTGGCACCCATGGATGTGAACCTGCTGGGGGTGTTTCAGCGCTGTTTCAACCCGAGTGCAGTGCGCTCTGGAGCTGGGGTTTTGTCAGACTGTCCCTGCCGCCTTTCTGAGCTGGGGTTTTGTCAGACTGTGTCCCTGCTGCCTTTCTGAGCTGGGGTTTTGTCAGACTGTGTCCCTGCCGCCTTTCTGAGCTGGGGTTTTGTCAGACTGTCCCTGCCGCCTTTCTGAGCTGGGGTTTTGTCAGACTGTGTCCCTGCTGCCTTTCTGAGCTGGGGTTTTGTCAGAGTGTCCCTGCCGCCTTTCTGAGCTGGGGTTTTGTCAGACTGTCCCTGCCGCCTTTCTGAGCTGGGGTTTTGTCAGACTGTCCCTGCCGCCTTTCTGAGCTGGGGTTTTGTCAGACTGTGTCCCTGCTGCCTTTCTGAGCTGGGGTTTTGTCAGACTGTCCCTACCGCCTTTCTGAGCTGGGGTTTTGTCAGACTGTCCCTGCCGCCTTTCTGAGCTGGGGTTTTGTCAGACTGTCCCTGCCGCCTTTCTGAGCTGGGGTTTTGTCAGACTGTGTCCCTGCCGCCTTTCTGAGCTGGGGTTTTGTCAGACTGTCCCTGCCGCCTTTCTGAGCTGGGGTTTTGTCAGACTGTGTCCCTGCCGCCTTTCTGAGCTGGGGTTTTGTCAGACTGTGTCCCTGCCGCCTTTCTGAGCTGGGGTTTTGTCAGACTGTGTCCCTGCCGCCTTTCTGAGCTGGGGTTTTGTCAGACTGTCCCTGCTGCCTTTCTGAGCTGGGGTTTTGTCAGACTGTCCCTGCCGCCTTTCTGAGCTGGGGTTTTGTCAGACTGTGTCCCTGCTGCCTTTCTGAGCTGGGGTTTTGTCAGACTGTCCCTGCCGCCTTTCTGAGCTGAGACTTGCAGCTGGGGCTCTGCTTGAAATATTTAGTATGGCTCTTACTCAAAGGAAGGTAAAGATAGAGCCTGTAAAAGTGCACAAGAGTAGGGAGGGTGTTCAAAATACAGAGGGTTAGATAATGATTCGTTTCTGGGGTATTGGATTTGCCTCCAGGCAGATTTACTCAAAAGCTTCATTTTATTCCTTCACTTCATGTTCATGATGTATTTATTAGGTAAATAATAGCAAAGTCTAGTTGTATGGTACATAAGCCTTAATAAAAGTGTAATCGACAGTGCGATTTGGCAGTTGTGTTACAGAGGAGGAAACCTGTGCCGGAGCTGCGTGCGGAGGACTGGTTGCATTGGTTGCCTCTGCTGAGGTCACTTTAGGAAGAGCCCGGTGTGATGTGTACGCCAGGTTCAGGTGCACCTGCCTCTCTGCCTGGAGTTGTGGTTTTGAACCAGTGCATACCTAAAATGACTCTCTTTTTGTGATGCTGCTGTGGGAAGACGTGGTTTTACGATGCAGTGCACTGTCCTGCAGCAATGCAGGTGTGTGCTGAGCTGCCCAGAGTGGCTGCCTGCGGGCGGGGGCCGAGGGCCCTGGTCTGGCTGTACCTGTGTGTTCCTCTCCGCTCCTACGGCCCGAGCGCCGGCCGTTCACACGCACCAGCACCCGATGGGCCGGCCAGGCGGCTCCTGTGCATTGGGTTTCTCTCACCTGCAGGGAAGTCCTTGTGGGACCAAGACTTGTGCTGGGCTGGCTTCCCTTCCCTTCAGAAGAGCAGATACGGTTGCAGTTGAAGCCTGTTTGTCATTACAGGAGGGAGAACCTTGTGCATCCAGGTTTATTTTCTTCGAGAGGGTTGGTTTGTTTCTCTCCTGCCGTGTTGTAGGAGGTGGCTGTGGGACCTCTGCCGTGGCACCGCTTGTTTTCGCCCGTCAGAGCGAACAACTCGCAGTGCTAATTGAAGAGCTTTTCCGGATAAAGTGAGAGCTTTGCATTATTTATCTGAAATCTTTTTTTTTAATGGGACAATGTTCGGAGTTTGTTCATTAATGAACACTTAAAAATAATATAAAATTAGACCTCATGAATTCTTCATGAAGTGTAATCTACCGTGATCATTTTTCTTGGCATTTAGGTGCTGCGAACAGTTCATTATTCATAATAACTTGTTTGACTTCCTGAGTCCTCAGAATGGGCACGTCTGGGTGAATTCTCCATAGTTCTTAGGATTTTCTTCAGATTTTAAATTTAGGAAAAGATTGCTTGTGGTGTGTTTAAAAACACTTCCCTTTAGTGCCTATAAATAACACTCAATTGTTATTGAGTTTTTTCCCCGTACCTATTAAATTAATTTCTCTTTCTTGTGGAAAATGGGCAGTGGCGTATATGTAATTCAGGTACCAAGAACGGGTGCCAATTATTTGCTGATAGAAGCTCCTTTCAGAGCACGTGTGCGCCAGTCCTCGGTTCACATGCGGACCTTCTAGGCTGCTGAGAACACACACAGTAAATAGGAAGCATGTGTATTTCCATGTATGGAGCCATTGGCTATTGGTTATGCATGCAGGAGGGAGATAAGACGGTCTTAATCAGTCTGCGGGTGGTTTCCCAAATGATTCATTACCTGTGCTTTGTAATATGTGACATCCATCTACCATTTATTCTAATAACTGGAGATTAATGTCGGTTACTCTGGCTTGTTTAAGCATTGTAATAGTTGTATTTATACATACAGGTATTCTTTGCGTTATTGTTGGAACTAATATTTCAGCAGGAATAGATTGAAGGTAATTGAATTAACTGTAGGAACAACCAAACAGATGAACATACGACAGAAGTATTTCTAAGCGTTATTTGTGGCGCGGAGTTGCTGTGATGGGTGTTGGTTGGCGCTGTTAGCAGGCGGTTGTACCCGGCCGTGGGGAGCAGTGCTCGCAGGCCATGCCGCCGCCTTCCCCGGCCGCGTCGCGCTGTGTGCTCCGTCAGCCTGGAACACCCGTGCTCTGCCGTACGGGACCGCGCCGGCACAAACAGGGCACCGAGAGGGCGTTTTCAAAGGCAGCAGCCTGGTGAGATACACCCAGAATCTGAAATACGGGCTGCCTTTAGCTTACAGAATTGCAGCCATGAAATTCTGTCACAGATTGTATTGTTCAGTGCTGTAAAGGCAGAATATTCAAATTATTGGTGGCTAAATTATCAGCGTCTATCAACAGTCACTGCAATTTATTCTTCTTCAGAGCCGCTGTAGGTCTGTAGGTAGAACACGGTGCTGGCAGTACTGGGAGGCTGGCAGGTTGACGAAGAAGGGTTTGGTGGTGTGGGTTTAAGCAGCGCGTGACTGTCACCACACGTGACATTGGCACCGTGGGGTTGCAGGACCGGTAGGAGCTGCCCAAATTGGGTCAGAGGACATCTACAGAAGCATAGAGATGCTGCTGGGTTTGCGTGGCATGTCTGGAGGTGTAATACTGATCTGCAAGGGATAAGAGGATGTATGTATATGTGGTGGGGTTTTTAATTAACATGGGGGCTCAGTCATTGCTGGATTTTTCCACATTTATTTTGCCTATATCCAGATAAGCCCTTGATGAGTTAAAAACTCCCAGCCTCCTTTAATATCTCTGTAAAATTGAATTACAGCCCAAGACTTTGTTAAAGCAAGTTATTACCAGTAATTAAGACAAGATGAAATTTACCTGTGTGCCCAGGAAACCAGAGCTATCAGTTTCAGAAATGTTCACGTTGTGGTGCAGGTGCTGAATTAAAAATCTATAATCTTAGTGTTGTGCATAGAGGAAACAGCACATGAAATGGTGAAGTCTGTTCTTCGAATAAGTGTTTTTTCGTGTGACGTGGTGGCTGACGTGGGGTGCACAGCTCTGTAATACTGCAGCGAGGTGGTCACCAGCAGGGCCTGTCCCGGCGCACCCGCTCCCTTCTGAGGTGCCTGGGTTAGTTGGGCAGAGGACAGAAGGTTTAGAAAGGAGAGCTAGGCCTTACCTTTTCGTTACCTTTAATAACTGAACTCTTTACTAATTACGTGAATCATTATGTGCATTTAAAATAACCATTATTCCTTTGTAAGAGCTTTGAATGCAAACTCCGGTACATAACTGCTTTTGCAGGGAAATCGCTCTGTAAATGGAGACTTAAAATTATGCAGAAAAACAATTGCATTGGAAATACTTGATCCGAAACATTTTTAATAATGTATCAGCATTTCTCTCTATCCATGTTCTTTTTTTTTTATAAAGCAGATCGATTTTCAGTAACCTACAACTTGGCAATAATTTGAAGGGCAAATAAGTGCCTTGATTTTCATTCCTACTATTGAAAAATCAGGCAAAGCTAATTGGAGTTGAGTGGGGAAGAAAACCTGGCACCTGGTGCCGCGTTAGTTCATGCCAAGATGTTTTGATGAAGTATTATATGAGAGAATCTGCTCGTTCAAGAACAGATTTTTACAGAGCAGCTTAATTTTCTGAACATGTTAAATATCTGAGTTGAATTGCATTTATTTGCTTGATGTGGAAGGTAAGCATGCTGAAAATGTAACTAGGAAGGGTTCAGAAAATGCGTAAGTAGGACACCAGCCAGTTTCAGATTTTGTTTTCTTTCACAGATTTGAAAAGATCCGGGGTTATTGTTTATCTGGGGAACTATAGATAGCTTTTGTGTCTGCTGCTAATAATAGATGCTGTACCTTCCTCAGAGCTTTGTGCTCCTGGAACTGAAACCAGTGTGTGCTCTTCATCTTGGCTTTAGAAGGCAAGATCAGTCCTTAAAATTGCAATGTACCGTGTGGGTTTTTGGTGTCGGGAAGGATGCAGTCGGGTGGTCGAGCCGCACACGGAAGGCTGCGATTAACTGTGTCAGCTGCCTCGCTCGGCCTCTGCTTGTGTCTTGCTGGCAGAACTGGCATTTCCCCCCAGTCCTTGGCCCGTTGGTGCACATCCAGCCGGTGTGAGCACAGGGTGCTGCGGGGGGTGTTTGTTTGTTTCACTGGGGTGCACATCCAGCCGGTGTGAGCACAGGGTGCTGCGGGGGGTGTTTGTTTGTTTCACTGGGGTGCACATCCAGCCGGTGTGAGCACAGGGTGCTGCGGGGGTGTTTGTTTGTTTCACTGGGGTGCACATCCAGCCGGTGTGAGCACAGGGTGCTGCGGGGGGTGTTTGTTTCACTGGGGTGCAGGGCAGCAGGCTGGGCTGGGTGGCGGTGGGGCCGTGGACACCAGGGGCTGATGCTCCAGCTGGACTGCTCAGTTAAACAGATGTAGCAGCATCTGAAGCATTTAGGAGTGTGAGTAAATACATTGATGAAATCGGATTGAAGGGGAAAGAAAAAAGGAAGCGTGGCTGATAGGGGGTGAAAGGGAGGGTCCCGAAGGAGCGCTCGGGATGGTGACATGGGCAGGGACTCTGCTGTGGAGGTGCTGGTTTTCCTTCAGGAAGTTGCTGTTTTTGCAGAGTTAATTTCCCAATGGTTCTGCGGTGTGGTTGAAGCACAGTGTGGCAAGGCTGCTTCGTATTTAAAAACTGCAAAACGAAATAGCCGTTCCTGATAATACAGAATAATGGTAACGCAAAACTTATTTCCATTGATTAAAAAGGGGGTAATTTCCTGAAGGAGACATTAAACTAACACTTAAGCATTTTAATTGAGGAAAAAAATAGAATTGACCAGAATATAACCCGAGCCACCCTCACGCAGTTAATTTTAGAACAGACGCCCATTTTCTGCTGTCTCCCCCATCCTGCTGAGTTGCAGCCCTGATTTGTCACAACATGTACCTCCCTGGGTTTAGAACCAAAGAGGCGAGTTAGGTGTTGAGCGGTTCTGGTAGTCACGGGGTGGTGGAGGGAAGGAGGGCCCTGTGGTGTCCGGCCCTGCCTTGTCCGAGCCGGGCTGCGCAGCCCCTGCCAGCGGCCGCTCGTCCTGCGCTGGGGCTTCGCTCCTTGGTACCAGGCACCGGTGCAGCTGCGGCGCCCGCAGGCAGCAGGAGCTCCCATTGCAGTGGCTTTAACTGGGCCAGGCTGGAGACTCGGCCGATGTCCTTCCCTTGTCAGCACCGGTGACAGCGGGGCCGTGTTGGAAGCCGTAGCAGAGACAGACACCTGTGTAGAACAGGCCCAAAGTGCCCAGGTTTTTCTGCTTCCTTAGTTTGCCTGTGCAGTTTGGGGTGAAATCTTGCGTTCTAGAGGCCTCAGGCCGCAGATAAACATGCGGCTTTGCTCATGTGACCGGTGGCGCTGGTGACAATGGCGCTGCTGTCCTGCCTGCTCTTTGCTGGGCTGGACTCTTATTTGTCGGTTTTTCAGTCTTTTCTGTGAAAATTAGTGTTTTACATTTCAAGAGAGAAGCGCTTGTTAAGATTCCAGCCTCCACCTGTGCCTGATAAGCCTTTCTCTGATTAAACCTTTCTGATTCCAGTAAATATCCAAAGACCTTTGTATCTCTGAAGATTGCAAATCCAGGGCCTTATTATTTAAAGAGGTGTCAGCTGGTTAGTGAAAAATACAACTGGAGAATATAGGTCATCCCTAGAACCAGCAACTGGTACGTCTTGGGACAGCGGGTGTGTTAACTGAAGGCAGTCTGAGTGACGGCAGGTTGCAGGTAGACTCTGCCTGCTTAATGTTGTTGTCATTGCACTCTGTGATACACTTATTAAATAGGTAAAATATTTTACCTTTTTGTGTAGAGCGTACACTTACTTCATCTGATTTAATGGAACTGTAATTTTAATTATGATTATTACCTTAAATTATAATTAAATTTATGTGGTTTGCATTTACGTTTGTGAAAATGGCTGTGTGATGAAAGCGGGAATCGGCTTTGCATTAACAAAAAATGTAGGTTTTTTTAACTGCATCTTCGGATGTGCTCACAGCCAAAGACTAGCATGACCTACTTTGCAACAATAACAGAGGAATCAAGCCGGGTTTTTTTGTTGAAGTCTGTAAATTGGCCATGAATGCTACCTACTCATTCGTTTGTAAGTATCTTTAAAAATAGCTATTGTATCTATGAAACTTAAGGGCTTTTTCCCCCCTTCTCCTCTTCTTTTGCTGTAGATAATTAGCACCATGGAGCCTCAGGTGTCAAATGGCCCTACTTCCAATACAACCAATGGACCCTCCAGCAACAGTAGGAACTGCCCTTCCCCCATGCAGACGGGGGCTGCCACAGACGACAGCAAAACCAACCTCATAGTCAACTACTTACCCCAGAACATGACCCAGGAGGAGTTCAGGAGTCTCTTTGGGAGCATTGGCGAGATCGAATCCTGCAAGCTCGTCAGAGACAAGATCACAGGTAAGCGCCTCGTTGTTGGTTCACACGCATCGAGGTCAGTTGCCGTTTGGGTTGGCGCAACCTGGGTGCTACACCGCGAGTGCCCAGCACAGGGATGCTGCGAGTGCCCGGCGAGCCTTCGGTTACCAGGGCTGCATCCCCAGCCTCTGCAGGAGAAGCCCTTTGTCTTTCCGGCTCCGTGCAGGCCTGAGCGGAAGAACAAACCTGGCCAGCCTGCACGTGTGTGCCACCAACAGCCTCTCAGCACAGCTCAGACGATGTTATCCTCATCATCTGGGGTTTATTTAACATTGGCTTAAGTTGTAGGAGGGTAGTTCAAATGGCTTGAGCCAGCTGACCATTCTTACTATTTCTTTTGAAGCTCGCCATACCTTCATCAAATTTTTGTCTGTTTCAACACCACTGTAAAGTTAAGATGGTTCTGTGTGCTTGCTACAGCTTATTTACAATGGCGTTCTTGTAGAGCAGTGGTTTGTAATTGGGAGCCACTGCTCTGGATTTCGTTCAGACCTTTGTGGGTACTGGTTAATGAACTTAATTTTGTTCCCTGCAAACATTTTAATTTTCTGTGATCCTTTCTGGCATTAAGCGGCACCCATTGGTAGCTGCATTCAGAGCAAGAAAAGCCTCCCATTACAGATATTGCCTCGCGCAGCAGAGCGGTGTCTGCGGCGTCGCTAGAGGAGGTGTGGACGGTGCCGATGCGCCTCGCTTGGGCTGTGTCCTTGCAGCTGGAGCCCGCTGGTGCACAAGAACACGGTGGGATGAACAGTCAGCTTTTATGGACCGCTTCCTGGGTTAGTTGATAGTTGATAGGTCGTGTGTCTACTCGCACCACAGGTGGGGAGCAGCCGAAATGCCCTGCTCCTCAGTGCACACCAGTGCTGGTATGTTCAGCGCAGAGAGCAGCCGCCTTGGCAGGGGGGTCCAGAACAGGCACCATGTAACAATGAGGAATTGTAATACACCTCTTCATACCTACTTCCGTAATAGCCTGACAGCCGTTGTATTGGCAGCCCTGAGATGATTTGCTTAGTGTTTTTAAACACGCAATGCTTCTTTTTTATTTACTTCCTGACATACAGCCGTGTCCTGGTTGAACGCAAGACACGTAACAAATGGCAGTAGCTGCAGGGCAGCTCCAGTCCTCGGAAGCGCCGGCCGGCAGAGCTTGCTTGAGCACGGTGACCGTGATGTATCTGCCTCGATGTGTCTTCTGATTGGGATGCAGCTCCAGGGGTATTAAGAGGAAGAAGACTGAAATATTGAATTGACTTCTAATTCTTTACTTCTTTTCTACTTAAAGGAAAACAAATTGCTTATAATCTTCTGCGCCAAAAATGTCCATGCAAGTAGCTGAAGTGCTCTCGTTCTATAAGCGCAGTTGGCCCCGAATCCTACTGTTAGAGATCACCCCGATGTCTTCCACCGCACCAGTTTGTCTCCAGACTGTTGTTTTCAGCCTGAAAAGGATCTGGGGAGCTGAATTGCTGCTGAGTGCAGTTATTTCAGACGGAGGCGAGCGCCTGACCCTCATCTGCAGGGCTCTCCTGTGCTCAGCTTGGATTCTCATCATGGCAGGTCCTGTGTTCCGCGAGGGCTTTTTGCTCCCCATACCCCTCGCATTCATGGTGGTTTCCTTGCGGTATAATTCGGTACTGTAGATGCTCAGCGTTGTTTTCGCAGACAATTGGCCGTCTTTGGACAGAGCCATTACTTCATCGGCCAGGAACAGTGTTCTTCTTGTTTCATCCCATCTCCAGGCTTTTGTCTCTGCATTTGAAGATGTGAGAAATTTGCTGTATGATCTTCTGACATATTCCTGACTAGTTTTGCTGCCTATGATTTTTCTTTCTATACAAAGCGCATAAATCTTCGCTATCAGTAAAATACTTTAAAGGAACTATCTTTAAGGAAAAAGCCTACACGTATGCTTTGAGGACATCACCCCTCAGTGGCTGAGGAGCCTGCGTGTTGTTTTAAAAAGCAATACAAGTACAAAAGAACCAAATTCATAAAAAAATGCCCTTCAAAAGTCCCTGTGCCGTTTTTGAAGGCAGAATTTAATCTGCCAAGGTTTTCAGTTCTGTTTATCAAGCCATTGTTACTGAATGTTAGGATGCGTGCTCATTCCTCACGTTGAGTTCAGAGTCAGTAAGTGGCATTGGTCCTCAGCCAGAAGCACCCCATGGTTTTAGGGGTTCTTAGTGCATTGACAGTAGCAAAAGGGAAGTGCACTGAGCTCATAGCATCTCATCTTTCCGGATTGTCATCCCAGTGTGTTCTTCTTTGGGTTTGTGGGTTTTCACGTGTTTGGGGAGGGCTGTTACAGGACCGACTGGCTTTTCAGGGCTTCTCTGAGGTTTTTTTTCCTATCAAAAAATAGATGCAGATTTTTTTGACAGTGCCAGCTGTATTGCAGAAGAAACAGTAAATTCTCAAAGTGTTCTCACGGAACTGGTGAATTTAGGTCCAGTCTGCTTTGGGGTTTCTCATTGTGACTGTTCCGAGGTCGGTGGCTGTGCTGGGTCTCAGCCAAGCGTGCGCTGCTGCTGGGCAGAGGTTGGAGGTGTTCCCGTTGGAAACACAGATAATCCCCAGAGATTGTGAGCGTTCCTCTTCCTGCTAAGGAAAGCCAGAATAGAGGGTTAGCTGCGGAGACACGTTGTTTAAAGTAAAGGTCATAAACCAAATTGTCATCATTGGCTACTCTGCTAAAACCATATTAGAAAACCTCCAATGATTTTCTGAGGCTACAGAGGATTTAATTGGTTCATGCAAAAGATTTGATTTCCCCTGTCCTGCTAAGGAACTGCACAGATCTTGTAAAATAACATTTAGGCTCCCAAAATACTGTTTTCAAGGAGTTCAAAGCTAAACCAAGTCTGGTAAGCATACAGGATCCCTTTGAGAGAGTTATGATGTCAACTCTTCTCATACTTTTAAAATGGATTAAACAGCATATGTTGGGGATCTGCCTTCTTGTGTTCGTAGGGCAGCAGTAGGGTTTTGTAAGAAAACTGCTTTGTGATGTTGCCCCTCGCTTGGGAAAGACGCGTGTTGAAACAAGCATATTCCTTTGCTAAAAAACACAGGCTAATTCTGTAGTACACTGTGCCGAGTTGAATAGGAATGAGAGCTTCCGAGGCAGCCTTTCATTTGGTGTTCAAGACCAGAACTGTGAACCTGGGCTGTGTTTGGTAGCTGCTCGGAGCAGGCGGGATGTGCAGCAGCGTTTTTCAAAGGCGCCGATGGCTGGAGGAGACCGAAGTCGGGCGTGCGCTGGAGTCACGGGAGGGGTGCGAGGGGAAGAAAAGGTGGGTTTAGCTACAGAGGTTTGAAGGGAGCGAGACCAGGAAAGGCAGACCGGAGATGGCTGCCGTCATTTGGCAGGGTTGTTTAATAAAAGCAGAACTTGTGGTTGTAAAGTGTGCTTATTAAATTCTTCATTTACACTACCTAATTAATTCTAGCATTTTAAATTAACAGTGAAACTGGTCCCTGCTGTACCATTTCATAGCTACAGCATATTTCGTCCAACAACCCAGTTGCTCAGGTTTAATCAGCTGCTCTCAAAAAATGAGCGAGAACTTGAGCTAAAAAAGCCAGTGGCGTGCGTGTTTTCCAGCAGCGTTGGCCGAGGCGAGTTCCCGGGGTAGCCCTCGGCTCCAGGCGCACGTGGGGCTCGGCGCCTGCGAGCGCTGCCAAGCCACGGAGCTTTGCAGGTGATCCTTTTCTTATTTTGTGCAAAGAAGGCCGGTGATAAACATCTTCCAGACCTGGGGAGGCGAGGGGGTTTGAATTAATCAGGCAATGTTGAGTGAAGAAATGCTGCCCCTGGTTTGCCCTGTGTTTGAGCACAGTAGATGTGGCAAGCGTGGTGTCCTCGGATGCTGTAGCCGCTGCTGCCCAAGCCAGTTGTCCTCGTTGGTGGAGTTTGGATGTGGGAGAAGGGGGATGTTTGTTATCAATTTTTTAATTGATTTGGTGGCCTCAGCTGAACTCTTAAGAATCATATTTGTGTTTCTCTGTAATTCATGCAGGAGGTTACATCGCCAGGTCTTTAAATGGTTGGTATCTAAAAATGTTTGGATCTCAGATAGTGTTTCATATCTTGAAACGATGCAGGCACACTGTAAAGCAGAATATTTATTGATACAGGATTTCTGTGCATCACTTAACTTATGACAGAGTTTGCATATTGCTGCTGTGTGGTACAATTTGATGTTCTCTGCATGCATAATCAGGAACTCTATTGCTTCTCTGCCCAAAAAGCAACTCTGTTTTAAATTACTTCTTTTGAATGTGCAGTTCCTTTAAGATTACACACAAAGATCTTTAATTTTAATTTCAGGTATTTATAATAGGACTGCAGTTTGGAAATAATTGTGGCATTATAAGTGTAGTAGGATTATTGATGATCCAGTGCAAATGCAGGGCAGACAAGCTGTTGACTCAAAGCAGTGGCACCTGTATGTTGTCGTGTGTTAGGAGAGCAAGAAATACTGGTTTACCTCTGGATTTATCTCCAAGTTATGGGTTGTCCTTCCTCTTTAGATGTTCAGCCATGTGATCCAAGAGCCAGAAGCTCTTGGAATGGTGGAGTCAGAAATAATGCAGTGTTACGGGGGAGAACAGGAGAGGAGTCTCTGTCAGCAGCGTTCAGTGCGCGTTCCTCCGTGGGAAGCAGTGGATTGCTGGTGTGGGAAGAGCCCCTGGCTGTGCTCTGAGCAGCCACCGTGAACCCCTTCTGCTCCTCAGGTGTGCCCATGCTCTCAGGTGTGCCCACGCTCTCAGGTGTGTCGTCAGCCCTGTGTAGAGAGTGTTCCCTCCTGTTTCCCTGCGTAGCGGCCAGCTCGGCAGCACGGCCTGGAAAGGTGCTGCTGTCAGAAGCAAAGACCCAGATTTTACGCAGCCAGGAGCGCGCGGTGGATGGTGGCGCTGAGCTGGTGTTTGTGCCGGCAGTGTGCCCCTCAGATTGCACGCCCGGAGCTTCCTGATTTGGGGCCTTAAGTTCAGCATCCGGAATCAGTAAGTGCTCTGAAAGCGGTGGATGCAGAAGGTTTGTGCTCGGGAACAGAAGCCGTTAATTGCACAGGTGGGGTGACCCAGGAGACGAGCGGTCGTGTTCCCCAGCAGTGTGGATCTCGGGGAGCAGGGATCTCCGAGACAGGAGCGGTCGTGTTCCCCAGCAGTGTGGATCTCGGGGAGCAGGGATCTCTGAGACAGGAGCGGTCGTGTTCCCCAGCAGTGTGGATCTCGGGGAGCAGGGATCTCCGAGACAGGAGCGGTCGTGTTCCCCAGCAGTGTGGATCTCGGGGAGCAGGGATCTCTGAGACAGGAGCAGTCGTGTTCCCCAGCAGTGTGGATCTCGGGGAGCAGGGATCTCCGAGACAGGAGCGGTCGTGTTCCCCAGCAGTGTGGATCTCGGGGAGCAGGGATCTCCAGGAGGGAAGCTCCTGAATCTGATGGCAAGCCTGCAGTAGCAGGAAAGAGCTATTTCAGCTTCCTTTAGTAAAGCCACCTCTTCTGCCTGCAGTTGCAGTGGGCAGCTGCCAAACTTTGTGTTTTAGTGGGGAATTTTGATGCCTGATAGGACAGAGGAGTGTCCCTTGTGGTGTCCATCTCAGGATTGAGGGGACTCTGGAAGTGCATCGTAATGGAAGGACACAAAGCAAACACGGGATTAATGGCTAAGTTTAATTACAGGGAAGAGTCCTTAAGTTCATGACAGCAGGGAACCATTGCACGGCCAAGTCTGCGCTTGAAAGGCTCTGGCTGGAAACTGCAGAGATATTAGTGAAGTTGTGCTGCTTTGTCGTGGGGGAAAGTAGGAGTTTTATCCAAAGGAAATAGTTCACAGCTATAGGTAGAGTGTGCGTTCACTGAAAATTTCACATACGAAGACTACCGGTGTGTTATATATGTTTTCTTTAGGAATTTTGTACAAGGGCATACCAAAAGTATTTCCTATTGGAAGAAGGGAATATAACCCATATGCAGATCAATACAGCTTACTGTGAAACCCAGCCTGAAGTCACCTGATCCTAACTGACCGAAAGCCTAATCTGGGCATAAACTGCTTCATGTTTGATGTCCAGTTCGCTGATTGTGCTTTGACAGTGCCTCCCATTTTGAGAGATGACTAGTTCCAGCGGTTTTCCCCGCCTACAATACATTGGACAGATAGGATTATAGAATGTAGGGATTATGTTAGATAAGACTTATGAACTGTTTAGAAAGTATGTAAACATATCTCATGGCATAAGCCCACCTAATAACGGTTTAGGAGAGCAGTACCTTGTAGAGGTAGTTTATTCCCTTGTTGGCTTGGAAGGGTTCTCAGTAAATCTCGTGGAGCAGTGGTAGCTGGTGGCTGATCTCTGCTTGGTTATTGGTGTGGATCTCGTTAGCCTGGGCTGTTAGCAGCAGTTGTTTGCTCCGGTAGTGGATGAGAATTAACACAGTCCTTCAGATCAGGGGGAAAAAGAGCTGTGTTCACCATTTACAGAGTGAATATTGCTCTTGTCATTGGACCTGATGGCATTTAAACCCATGTTCAGTAGTACCCTTCGCAGTGGCTGTGCAGGGAGTCTGTAAGAAGCATTTCAGTGTTGTGTGTTTGACTTCCTTGAAAGCAAAAGGGTTAGTATTTGCCAAAATAGGAAAACTATTGATGCAGCAAAGTACCCTGCTAGAGTTCTTTTGTCTGAAAAATAACGCCAAGGGAGTGAATTACCAGGGGTGTTTCAGTGGGTGACCTGCGGGTTGGCCGGGCTGTACTGGGCAGGTACAGGAGGCTCTATGGGAGCTGTGTGTGTGTTGAGTGCGTGGGCCAAGTGCCGGGGGCAGTGGCTGGCAGGGCGATAGAAATGGAGCTGGAGTCAAGTGCCCAGGGGGGGCAGGAGCCCAAAGTAGTGTGTGCAGAGCTGGGAAGGAGGAAATCCCTTCTGTGGACCGGATGGAATAGAGTATGCCTCAGTTCTGGCTTATAATCCTTGTCTGGTAGATCCAGTTGCATGCTGAGAGCAAAATATAAGACATGAAGAAGACACATTTTTCAGTCGTTAAAATGTAAAATCTAGAACTATTTTTTAAAAGACTAAATGGCTCTAAATGTCATTGAAGACCTTTGATAATTTGATCAGAATTTGCTTGCCTAATTTATTCTTGTAGCTTCTTATTTCCTGAAATGCATTTTCTTCTTGAGCAGAGATGAACCTCATTTCAGCATTGCATGTCCTGTTCTAAGGGCTGTGAAGTCAAGACAATCCCCAAATATTGATTATCTAAAGGAGTACTGACACGTGGTATCTGCCCTAAATTCATGAGCAGTGTGGGGAAGGGAACACAGCAGCAGTAGCGAGCGTCTCGGTGCTGGGTTGCTGAGATGTGCTGGGTGCGGGTTGATGTCTGTTGTGAACGCTGAGGAAAATGTTCATATTTGCACCCGTCGCTCTCTTTATAGCCGGTCTGCAGTCGCCTGCTCTGTGCCGGTGAACAAGGAATTGTGATTTCCTGATTATTGGAAAAAAGCAATTGAAATGAGGGGGGCAAATAGGCAGAAAGCAAGTTGGCATGACCCCTGTGCTGCGGAAGAGCTTTCCAATTAACTTCAGCAGTTCCGAGCCTGAGCTTGTTCTGAACTGTATTAAATGCCTTTAATGCATATTTAGTTTACTCATACCAAGCAGTTAAAACTGTGAGTAATAAAACAACATCACCTTAATGTCAGGTCTAGTGAGGAGGGATTAGCAGAGTGGTTTTCTGTACCAGCACGACCACACTTACACCTCCGAAGTTCTGGCTTCTAGATACAGGGTTATTTCTGAGGCTTTCCAGTGTGTGCTCACCTTCTACCTGAGACCTTTCTGTTCTCCGTGTCATCTCCCGCTGCCTCCCAGGAATGGTGAACGGCTGGGTGGAGAGGTGCTGCTGGTGGAGCCTGTTTGGTGACAGGTCACTGCTGCCCCAGTGCTGCTGGTGGAGCCTGTTTGGTGACAGGTCACTGCTGTCCCAGTGCTGTCTGTCATGGAGCCTGTTTGGTGACAGGTCACTGCTGTCCCAGTGCTGCTGGTGGAGCCTGTTTGGTGACAGGTCACTGCTGTCCCAGTGCTGTCTGTCATGGAGCCTGTTTGGTGACAGGTCACTGCTGACCCCAGTGCTGTCTGTCATGGAGCCTGTTTGGTGACAGGTCACTGCTGTCCCAGTGCTGTCTGTCATGGAGCGTGTTTGGTGACAGGTCACTGCTGTCCCAGTACTGTCTGTCATGGAGCCTGTTTGGTGACAGGTCACTGCTGTCCCAGTGCTGTTGGTGGAGCCTGTTTGGTGACAGGTCACTGCTGTCCCAGTGCTGTCTGTCATGGAGCCTGTTTGGTGACAGGTCACTGCTGACCCCAGTGCTGTCTGTCATGGAGCCTGTTTGGTGACAGGTCACTGCTGTCCCATTGCTGTCTGTCATGGAGCCTGTTTGGTGACAGGTCACTGCTGCCCCAGTGCTGTCTGTCATGGAGCCTGTTTGGTGACAGGTCACTGCTGCCCCAGTGCTGTCTGTCATGGAGCCTGTTTGGTGAAAGGTCACTGCTGCCCCAGTGCTGTCTGTCATGGAGCCTGTTTGGTGACAGGTCACTGCTGTCCCAGTGCTGTCTGTCGTGGAGCCTGTTTGGTGACAGGTCACTGCTGTCCCAGTGCTGTCTGTCATGGAGCCTGTTTGGTGACAGGTCACTGCTGTCCCAGTGCTGCTGGTGGAGCCTGTTTGGTGACAGGTCACTGCTGTCCCAGTACTGTCTGTCATGGAGCCTGTTTGGTGACAGGTCACTGCTGTCCCAGTGCTGTCTGTCATGGAGCCTGTTTGGTGACAGGTCACTGCTGTCCCAGTGCTGTCTGTCATGGAGCCTGTTTGGTGACAGGTCACTGCTGTCCCAGTGCTGTCTGTCATGGAGCCTGTTTGGTGACAGGTCACTGCTGCCCCAGTGCTGTCTGTCATGGAGCCTGTTTGGTGACAGGTCACTGCTGCCCCAGTGCTGTCTGTCATGGAGCCTGTTTGGTGACAGGTCACTGCTGTCCCAGTGCTGTCTGTCATGGAGCCTGTTTGGTGACAGGTCACTGCTGCCCCAGTGCTGTCTGTCATGGAGCCTGTTTGGTGACAGGTCACTGCTGTCCCAGTGCTGTCTGTCATGGAGCCTGTTTGGTGACAGGTCACTGCTGCCCCAGTGCTGTCTGTCATGGAGCCTGTTTGGTGAAAGGTCACTGCTGCCCCAGTGCTGTCTGTCATGGAGCCTGTTTGGTGACAGGTCACTGCTGTCCCAGTGCTGTCTGTCATGGAGCCTGTTTGGTGACAGGTCACTGCTGCCCCAGTGCTGTCTGTCATGGAGCCTGTTTGGTGACAGGTCACTGCTGTCCCAGTGCTGTCTGTCATGGAGCCTGTTTGGTGACAGGTCACTGCTGTCCCAGTGCTGTCTGTCATGGAGCCTGTTTGGTGACAGGTCACTGCTGTCCCAGTGCTGTCTGTCATGGAGCCTGTTTGGTGACAGGTCACTGCTGCCCCAGTGCTGTCTGTCATGGAGCCTGTTTGGTGAAAGGTCACTGCTGCCCCAGTGCTGTCTGTCATGGAGCCTGTTTGGTGACAGGTCACTGCTGTCCCAGTGCTGTCTGTCATGGAGCCTGTTTGGTGACAGGTCACTGCTGCCCCAGTGCTGTCTGTCATGGAGCCTGTTTGGTGACAGGTCACTGCTGTCCCAGTGCTGTCTGTCATGGAGCCTGTTTGGTGACAGGTCACTGCTGTCCCAGTGCTGTCTGTCATGGAGCCTGTTTGGTGACAGGTCACTGCTGTCCCAGTGCTGTCTGTCATGGAGCCTGTTTGGTGACAGGTCACTGCTGCCCCAGTGCTGCTGGTGGAGCCTGTTTGGTGACAGGTCACTGCTGTCCCAGTGCTGTCTGTCATGGAGCCTGTTTGGTGACAGGTCACTGCTGTCCCAGTGCTGTCTGTCATGGAGCCTGTTTGGTGACAGGTCACTGCTGCCCCAGTGCTGTCTGTCATGGAGCCTGTTTGGTGACAGGTCACTGCTGTCCCAGTGCTGTCTGTCATGGAGCCTGTTTGGTGACAGGTCACTGCTGTCCCATTGCTGTCTGTCATGGAGCCTGTTTGGTGACAGGTCACTGCTGTCCCAGTGCTGTCTGTCATGGAGCCTGTTTGGTGACAGGTCACTGCTGCCCCAGTGCTGTCTGTCATGGAGCCTGTTTGGTGACAGGTCACTGCTGTCCCATTGCTGTCTGTCATGGAGCCTGTTTGGTGACAGGTCACTGCTGTCCCAGTGCTGTCTGTCATGGAGCCTGTTTGGTGACAGGTCACTGCTGTCCCATTGCTGTCTGTCATGGAGCCTGTTTGGTGACAGGTCACTGCTGTCCCAGTGCTGTCTGTCATGGAGCCTGTTTGGTGACAGGTCACTGCTGCCCCAGTGCTGTCTGTCATGGAGCCTGTTTGGTGACAGGTCACTGCTGTCCCAGTGCTGTCTGTCATGGAGCCTGTTTGGTGACAGGTCACTGCTGTCCCAGTGCTGTCTGTCATGGAGCCTGTTTGGTGACAGGTCACTGCTGTCCCAGTGCTGTCTGTCATGGAGCCTGTTTGGTGACAGGTCACTGCTGTCCCATTGCTGTCTGTCATGGAGCCTGTTTGGTGACAGGTCACTGCTGTCCCAGTGCTGTCTGTCATGGAGCCTGTTTGGTGACAGGTCACTGCTGCCCCAGTGCTGTCTGTCATGGAGCCTGTTTGGTGACAGGTCACTGCTGTCCCATTGCTGTCTGTCATGGAGCCTGTTTGGTGACAGGTCACTGCTGTCCCAGTGCTGTCTGTCATGGAGCCTGTTTGGTGACAGGTCACTGCTGTCCCATTGCTGTCTGTCATGGAGCCTGTTTGGTGACAGGTCACTGCTGTCCCAGTGCTGTCTGTCATGGAGCCTGTTTGGTGACAGGTCACTGCTGCCCCAGTGCTGTCTGTCATGGAGCCTGTTTGGTGACAGGTCACTGCTGTCCCAGTGCTGTCTGTCATGGAGCCTGTTTGGTGACAGGTCACTGCTGCCCCAGTGCTGCTGGTGGAGCCTGTTTGGTGACAGGTCACTGCTGTCCCAGTGCTGTCTGTCATGGAGCCTGTTTGGTGACAGGTCACTGCTGTCCCAGTGCTGTCTGTCATGGAGCCTGTTTGGTGACAGGTCACTGCTGTCCCAGTGCTGTCTGTCATGGAGCCTGTTTGGTGACAGGCCACTGCTGCCCCAGTGCTGTCTGTCATGGAGCCTGTTTGGTGACAGGTCACTGCTGTCCCAGTGCTGTCTGTCATGGAGCCTGTTTGGTGACAGGTCACTGCTGTCCCAGTGCTGTCTGTCATGGAGCCTGTTTGGTGACAGGTCACTGCTGTCCCAGTGCTGTCTGTCATGGAGCCTGTTTGGTGACAGGTCACTGCTGCCCCAGTGCTGCTGGTGGAGCCTGTTTGGTGACAGGTCACTGCTGCCCCAGTGCTGTCTGTCATGGAGCCTGTTTGGTGACAGGTCACTGCTGTCCCAGTGCTGTCTGTCATGGAGCCTGTTTGGTGACAGGTCACTGCTGTCCCATTGCTGTCTGTCATGGACCCTGTTTGGTGACAGGTCACTGCTGTCCCAGTGCTGTCTGTCATGGAGCCTGTTTGGTGACAGGTCACTGCTGCCCCAGTGCTGTCTGTCATGGAGCCTGTTTGGTGACAGGTCACTGCTGTCCCATTGCTGTCTGTCATGGAGCCTGTTTGGTGACAGGTCACTGCTGTCCCAGTGCTGTCTGTCATGGAGCCTGTTTGGTGACAGGTCACTGCTGCCCCAGTGCTGTCTGTCATGGAGCCTGTTTGGTGACAGGTCACTGCTGTCCCATTGCTGTCTGTCATGGAGCCTGTTTGGTGACAGGTCACTGCTGTCCCATTGCTGTCTGTCATGGAGCCTGTTTGGTGACAGGTCACTGCTGTCCCAGTGCTGTCTGTCATGGAGCCTGTTTGGTGACAGGTCACTGCTGTCCCAGTGCTGTCTGTCATGGAGCCTGTTTGGTGACAGGTCACTGCTGTCCCAGTGCTGTCTGTCATGGAGCCTGTTTGGTGACAGGTCACTGCTGTCCCAGTGCTGCTGGTGGAGCCTGTTTGGTGACAGGTCACTGCTGTCCCAGTGCTGTCTGTCATGGAGCCTGTTTGGTGACAGGTCACTGCTGTCCCAGTGCTGTCTGTCATGGAGCCTGTTTGGTGACAGGTCACTGCTGTCCCAGTGCTGTCTGTCCTTCCCTCGCTCTGCCCTCCCATCTGGAAGCACACACCCCACGCTCCAGCACTCTGCACAGCTGCTTTCTGTCCTTTTAGCACAAGGAGGAAGGGCAGGAACGGAGCTGGGGAGTTCCAGGAGAGCTCTGGTAGACTGGCAGTGATGTCCACTAGTGATCTTCCAGCCAAGGAAGGGTCTTTTTGGGGCAGCAGAAGACGGGCCCCCCAGAGCCCCATCAGGGCTCCCAGCCTGACTTTCCTGTCGTTTATCCGTTCTTTGCTACTCAAGCCCTTCTTCCTTTCGGCCACAGGATCGAGCGCCGTGGCCGTGCTGTGGTTCACCTCTGCCCACCTCTCAGCGCTCGTTCCGGAGCAAAAGTGACCTGTGTAAAACCAGTCTAAATGGGTTTGGAAGTGTTTTACCTCCTGCTCTCCCTTTCCACGACACCGCTTTTCACCCATGCTGCGTTAGGAGTTTCTTCTTGACTTTAAGATGGTGTTTATTGTACTTAGAGTTATTTGACCTGCCCTCACTAGCTATTTCTGAGATTCAGTAGCCAGTTGCCCCTTCCGTCACAGGGCTGATCCATCATCACTTGACTTCCTAGCGTGCCCGTGCTTTTCTCTACAGCCACAGAGCCCTGCAGGATCGTCCCCGTGGCTGCTGGGAACCGCAACCCGGGACCTTCAGCTGGGTGTCGGGTCTGCCGCCCAAGGGAGCGCTCGGCCTCCTGTCCTTCTGCCTTGTTCTATGCCAGCTCAGTCTGTGCCGCCTCTGCCCATGAGACCAAATACCTCTTCAGACCCCATCCGCTCAGACCCCGTGCTTCAGATGTTCTTTCCTTTTAGGGTTATTCTAATGTGATATGAGCAAGGACCCATTTACATGATCAAGTCAACCTGTCTGCTATCTATTTATGAAGTGAGATGCTGACTTTTTAAACTGTTTGCGGTGACAGCTTGAATCTTGCTCAGGCCGTTCTGCGTCTCTGCCTGCCTCTTTAGACAGGTTTTGCCTGGGTGCCATGTTCCCATGTGTGTGACGCCACGGTCTTGTGGTTCCTCTCATCCCTGGGGGGTTTTCCTTCTAGAAAGAGTGGAGAAGGAGGGAGGATGTCACTGAAGTCCAGGTCCATGTCTCTGCTCTTCGCACTGGCTCCAGGGCTGACTCTGTGCTGGGGTTTGGCCGTCGCTGCTCTGGAGCAACCCCAGGTACTGACTGCACTGTTCTGCCGGCCCTGCTGGGGGCTTGGGTGCCGGTGCTGGGCACGCTGGGCTCGGCAGAGCTCTGTTCCAGCCCCGTGCTGCTGGTCTCACCGTTCTCGCAGCATCTGTTTAATCGGTGGAATGTATCTGCTTGAGGGGGAAAACATGTTTTTATTATTTTTATTCACAAGAACCTAGAATGTGGGTTTTTTTCAGTTAGGTGGTTTTAAGGGGTGTTGCAGGAGCAGATGGACAAATAGCTGTGTCATGCTCACCTGCAAGCAAACAAATGGCAGCTTCAGCGGTATGATTAATTATTGCTGTACTGGAGGGGCTGCTGTTTCTGCAGTAGAAGGTCTGATGTGCCTGGTGCCCTGTATGGATAACTGTGCTCCTGTGCGTTTTAAAGCACCTTCGGTTAGATACCCACAGGTGTCCTCTTGCTCCGGGGCTCCAGGAGCCAGCAGACGAGGCCGGTTCCTCCTCCTCGGGACGCTGCTGGGTGGATGGGGGCTCTGCCTCCCCGCGGTGAGGGCGGCAGGTAGGGCAGGGTAAGGTGGCACACGTTAAACGAAGGAGTGTTCTCCAGCAGCTCCCTTTTTAGACTGCCCTGTTCTCCTACGTGCTGCATCTGTGCCATTTCTACTTACCTATGTATCTCCTTCTCCCATTTCTCTACCTTTAAATATTTTCTGCTCTGGAAGCCACTTCATCTTAAATTGGAAAAAAACCCACAAGCTTGGGAGTTTGACTGATAGCGCTTTTTTCCCTTATGCTTTCCACTCCGTTGGAACAGCTGCTTCGTTACCTTGATTTTGTTCGGTGGTAGGATTGTGGTTCTTACTTGCTCCAGGTTAGGTATTTTGCCAAACTGGAAACAAAAGGGAAAGTATTGTCCCTGTCCTGTGTTTGCCACCCCTATATTTAATGTAGTGACAAGGCTGTTGAAGGGTTGTGTGGTCATGGCACTCGTGACGTCCGCTCGTGGTCCATCAGTGCCATGCGTGTGGGCAGTGTCGCGGGAAGGGGATTCAGCTGACACAGCGGAAATCTGCCACTTGCTTTTCAGTCGGGAGAAAATTCATGGAGGAGCACGTTTGCGCTAATATTCTTTTCAACAGAATTATCAAGAAATTTAAGTGGTAGAACTGAGTACTATGTGCACACAAAGTCATAGTATTTTGTCCATTAAACAGTTCTCATTACTTCTGTTTCCTACAAGTACCTAAAAGGCATCTTGTAAACATCTGAAGCGCACTTAAACCATTGCTCTTGTTTTAAAGATCTGTCTTAAAACCAAAGCGAATTTGTTAGGTAGGCTCAATGCAGCCCAAGTATTGATGGTAGCAACATTTTTATAGGTAGCACAATTTAGAATACGGTGAAGTGGTTTTAGTTCTCTCAGCATCTTTCCAGATGCCGTGTAAAGTCATCTCCGTAAATCTATTACAGATTAACCTTCTTAGCTGTCAGGTTGCAGCTTTTCTTTGTTTCGCTGATCAGATTAAAAATGCCGCAGACACAGGTTGTGTTGTTAATATTAAATTTTGTCTTCCGGCCTGTAATAAATGACTTTCCTCTATGCATTGGAAAAACTGGTTAGCAGAGCTCAAGGAGTTTAATTAGCAGGCTGTTTATGAGCCGGAGCAGGTATTCTGAGTCATTGTTCAGAATGACTGGGAGATTTCTTGGTGTTGTGGCTGCTTTTGTTTCTTGTTGTTTGACAGAGGCTGAGGTACAAAACCCTGAATGTTGCCGAATTAAATCATTTAATGACAAAATTACCAGGGCTTTTTGAATTTGCAGTCAACCAGGTTTCAGATATTGCTGCTGCACTGTATTGTTATGTCCTACTTAATATTCTTGTTTTGCAAAACAAACTCTTGTTTTTCTCCGGCTTTATGTGCCTTTGCCATTTCCTTTAGACTGGAAGCATTACAGCCACCGTTTCCACAGAAAATGCTTCCAGGTTGGAGGCTGCACTGGGTTTTCCCATCCTAGCCGTGCCTTTCCTTCCCCAGTTCTCTGCTTGGGTAGTGCTGCTGTTGGCAGAGCACGTGCTTGGCCTCCTAACAAAAATCTCCTGTAAACCAGGGTAGTTGAAGCCACAGCTGGCTTTGTGCTCTGCCCCATGGCAAAGGCGGGACCTGGGTCAGTGGTTCTGCCGTGGCTCTGTCCGTCTGCCTTCTCCTCGGCGCTCTGCCCTCGCTGCCATCCTCTCCTCAAATAATGGCTTTTCTCATCAGCGTTGGCTCTGGATGCCTGCCGTGGCTTTTCTGTGCGAACACTGGGCACATTTGCACCAGAGTTGTGCATCTGGGGCAGTACGGGATGGGTGTGATCTGAACTCACTGTCCCGTTGCTTGAAACCTGACCAGTGGGGAAAAAAATCACCTTTTCTTCATTTGCTTTCAGTTCCTGCCCCATTGTTCAGTATTTTTAGTTGCCTTCCAGTTCCACCTGGACTCCAGCGCTGGGGCCGGGGGCAGGAGGGGATGTCTGCTCTGGTGGAGCGTGTGTCTGTTCCATGATCTGCTCTTCACACTCTGGGAGAGCCTTTTCTTTTGGGTTTCAGACCATGTAATTTGTTATACTCTTAATTTCATCTTCTGAGTAACAGCGCTAAGTAGCACGTTTTTAGTATTCCATCTCTGGTCACAGTCTTGACACATTTGGGATATCTCTAGGGGTTTGCATCTCCTTTTAGTCGCAGTTTAACTGATGGATAGCATATCTTAATGTTTTGACACTGGACACTTCTAGTTTTGTATCTTAATTTACTCTCAAGCCTGAGATCATCCTTGCTGTAGTTTGCCTTCAGTTTGCCTTCAGTTTGCCTTCAGTTTGCTTTGCTCGTCCCCAGTCGGTGCGTCTCCTGTCCGTGGAGCGCAGTCAGCGCGTGCCGCTGGCCGGCGGTGCTGTGTCCCCTCCGTGCTGTGACACCGCCTGTTTGGGATGGGAGGGGCTTCCCACCGCATATCGTGTGCTTTATGTAGTAGTGATTTTTAATTCTGCTGCAGATTTCTTTCCACGCAGCTGTTTACCATTTTCTATGTGCTGGTGTGTCTCGCATGGGTTTTTTTCTGGGCCTGTTTGCACCTTTTCTTACTGAATATTGTGGTCACTTAGTCTGTTTCTAATGTCTGCATTCTTGCATTTAACTTGTCTGTTCTTCAGCATTGCATTTGCTGTGCGTGGCAGACAAGTCCTGGCTGTTTCTCGCCCATTCACGCCTGTCCTCGGGACACAGGGCTCTTCTGGTCCGGTCCCCGCTGTGTGCTGGGGCAAAGCGGGCAGGAGCGCAGCCGTGCCCGCACAACAGCTGCTCATTCAAGGCTCCGAGGCGAGGGGGAGGAGGAGATGGAGAGGAGAGGCGAGGCGAGGGCTGGCAGCTGGGGAGGGGGAGTCCGGTGTTCGTTCGGAAGTGGAACTCTGTCCCATGTATGTCAGGAGCAGTAGCTTCCGAAAACATACTTAATCGGTTACTTGCAGCATCCATCCTTAAAATCCGGTTTCACATCTAAAGAAACATGATAAAAGCAGGAAAACAAAAAAAAAAAAGCCGAAGGAGGATAATGTATTCTGCAGCATGGAATGTGTGTGTTGTTTACAAGGTATCTCCAGCCCAGCACAACTCGCCGTGGTCTGATAATGAGGTGCTGTCTTACAGCGGGGAGGTGCAGTTTTGGATCCTTGTTCTAGTGACTGTCTTATTCTGTCCAAGTTCGCCCTGGAAAGCTCAAAGCCTTTCAGGTTTTGGTGTCCAAAACACGAATAAAAGTGCTTTCCTCAGTGGTGGTTGAGAGGAAAGGTGCCTTACTGAGATAAAATGCTTCCATGCTACGGTAATGGGAGCTGTGTGAGACTCCGGCCAAGTCAGCAGCATCTGCCTCAAACTGCCGCTTACGCTTTGCATGCAGATCAGTCCATGTCCTCGAGTGCAGTAATTACACAGCTGACTTCGTTAAAACTCTGTGTGCTGTGCAGGTAGGAGCAAAGTCTCGTGGCAGGTGAGATGGAGAACATCTGAAATGCTGGAGGCCTTGGAGCGACTGTAAGGCACTATTTGCAAGAGTAGAGATGTTTAGTACTGTTGGTATGGTCAAGGTTAAAATGGAGTGGTTGCGTGTTGTTGGGAGTCCCTGGAGGTGCCTGGGCAGGGTTTTGGAAGGTTCGGTGGTGCTGGACGGCTGTCCGAGCATCCTCCATCTTGCTCTGTTTGCAGGGTGGGAGTGTGGGGCCGCTCGCTGTGTCTGATGTTGAGGGATGGGCCACTGCTGCCGGTTGGTATTTGATTCACATGAGAACGGCTGCTGCTCCAGCATCTCTGAAAACATGAAGAGCTGAAGTTCCACCGCCCCGCGTTAAGGGATCTGGAGGAGGACAGAGCTGGCGTAGCCTCCTGTGGCACGGCCTGTTGAGGCTGAGCGTTGTGACCCTGCGAGTGCTGTCTGGGTGACCTTGCCTTCTGCTGGGGGGAGTTAGTTGCTTTTGGGGGGTCTTTGTTCCTGAGGCCACTGTGTTCAGGTCCTGGTGGCTCTGTTCCCACAGAGACATGGGCTCTGGGGTCACAGTTACCTCACTAGTGCAAGTCATTCGGTCGCGTTAGCTACATTTATAGGATTTGTCTCACGTTTTAGGAAACACTTTTTCTCATTCCCCTTTTATTTTTCTAGACTTGTTGTCATGGTATCTGGCACTTCCCATTCGGATATTAAAATGGAGCCAGTGGTGTCTGCGTGTCTGGTTCGTTTCCCCGAGGAGGGTTTTCCGTGGGATGCAGCGCGCTGCTCGCAGGGCCTTCCTTCGGGGCATTTTTAAGCCCTGTAGCAGTGTCCCTGTTGCAGAAGGGCTGGCGTGAAGCAGCCCCTCCTGCTTGGACTGGGGATACTACAGCTCAGGTGCACGGAGCTCCTGTGGGAGAGCTCGCTGTGCAACCTGTGCCCCTCCCCAAGCCCCCAAAATGCTGATCTCCTGTGTAAAATGAGCTTTCATCTGAGTCTCTACCGCTACCGGGATTAAAACAGTGACAGGATTTTCTCCCTGCGGATCTCCTGTGGGGAGGGCCCAGAGTTCGCTGTTTGGGGATCAGGGCTCTGCTGCCTTAGGGGAAGAGTTTGCTTGAGGGATCGTGTCCCATCTGAGCAGGTTTGTGTTGATGTTCAAGCCTTTACAGCTCCTTTGGCTGGAGCTGGGCTTTGGCCTAGGGAACACGGAGGGATTTGCCCCGAGGTTTGGGTTTAGGTTTGCTTATTTGTTGTGAGAGTACAAGGGTGGTTTTTTAGGAGAAGTTCTATTGTGCGAGGATCCCAGTGTGAGTCTGAACCTGCCTTGCCTGTCTGGTAGCACCTTGAGAAGAAGGAGCTTCTACTGACACTCAGGTTTTGCTGGTGGCTGTTTTTAACCAGGAATAAGCTGTGCTCCTTAATTGCAGGTGCACTGTGGCATCAAAGTGTATCTGGGGCTCTAGATTGGATTGCACTTAAATACAGCTGACTTATCTTAATTTAGAAAAGGGATCATCTCAAAAGAACTAACAAGGGTGCCTGAAATTCAGTAATTTGAAGGAAGGGTTCCAAACAAAACTTGTACCCAGTCACCTTCCTGCAGAAGTCAAAAGCCAAGCTATTTATTCCTCATCCTTCTCTCCTTTTTGCTTTGAGAAAGATTAGATGTTTTTCCTTACTTCTTGCAAAGGTGAGACTTGCATTGTAATAGGAGAAGGATGCTTTCTTGCTATTCACGGACAATCCCAGTCTGTACCAATATACAGAGCCTGTATTCTCAGTAAGCGGCAGACCAAGTGGGTGCTGTGATACAGGTGCACTGAGCACAGGTTCCCTGTGTGGCTGGATTGCAGTGAACCGTGACGGGTGGCCTTGGCTCCGTTGCATGGTCCCCAGAGCTGCTTCCATCCCGGGTGCGTGTCCTGTGCCCCTGTGTGCGCTGTGCATCGTGCGCTGTGCATCGTGCGCTGTGCATCGTGCGCTGTGCATCGTGCGCTGTGCATCGTGCGCTGTGCGTGGCGGGGCTGCCGCACGTGCTCCTCCTGGTAACGGCCCTGCGGGGCGAGGGAGCGCTGCTGGTGTGAAAGCCATCGGGCAGGGAGAGGGGCTGAACTGGGCTCATGAGCACATCTCATTTTCCCTTGATGTGAATCTTCTCTCCACAGCTCTATTTGTTGATAACTGTCATAGAAACAAAAATAGGAAGCAGGCAGTTCACTTGACCTTCTTGGTGCATTTCGAATGTATCTTCTCAAGGGTGTTTATGTAACCTGCTCCAAAAGCCCCTGCTTCATACAGCTTTTCAGAAGTTACAGTCATTCTTTGTCCTTCCAGGAATGTGTTTAAAACACTTCTGAGACAGTTTGGAGGCTCACGGGGTTGTGGTCTGCAGTGGGCCGGCCAGCTGGAGTGGGCTTACCTTGAATATCGGTAAATGTCACCTGTTACTGTTCTTTAGAAGATGGAAAGCATGACAAGTCTTTCTTGACCAGCTCTCTTACTGCTTTCCTTGCCAGCCATCTGTAGGAGGCATTAGGGACACCCCGTATCTATGAGCATTGTTGGGAAGGCTGAAGAGCACCTGCAGGCCTGCGTGGTCACAGCTGGGTGGCAGGTTGAGCTCTGCTGTGCTGACACAGACGCTCAGCCACACACCGGTCTCTTCCCTGAAGGTTCACCAAGGTTGGAACAGGCAAATTTGGAGCTGGGAGGCTCGGAGAATTCGTGGAGAGCGTTGTTTTGTCCCTTGGTCCCGCAGCTGGGGTGGCTGGAGGCTGTTAGCGTCCGTCGCTCCGCCAGCCCGATAGCCGAGCTGTCAGCGTGGCTGCGGGAGCAGCGTCAGCGCTCGGCACCTTTCCTGGGCTTTTACAGCTGGGCAGGAGACAACAAAACCACCAGTTAAGGCAGTTCGGTTCTTGCTGTCCCATTCTGCACTTGTTTTCGTGAGCAATTGTTTTTTGTGAGGACCATAGTCCTTTAACTGCATTCTACAGGAATTTCTTCTCAAGAAAAAGAGGTATTTTTAATACTTATCTGGTCACAAGTGAGCAGTTCAAAGTTATGTTCTTCTGTATAACTGCTTTTAGAATAGTTTCCAACAAAACTTGTCTGAGAAAGAAGTTCGCTTCTGCTTTCCATGTGGGAGTGATTGCAGTGGGAACCACATGGAGAAAAAGCAGCAGGAACAGTGCATTTTGTAGAGCTTCGGAGTAGGAGAGGCTGTTGAGCACTTCACACGTCTCACCAGCACCGCGCTCGAGCCAGAGCAGGCCTGCGGAAAAACCTGAGCTTTCCGAATTTGCAGTGGCAGAAGAGCTGATGGAATGGTCGGTAGGTAGTTAAATGATCTGTTACCTTCAGTGTCAAAACCAGAACAAACACCTTCCCCAGGAAAACAGCGTGTGCTTTGTTGGTTTTGATCTGATCCCTCTTGTTTCAGCTGCCGAGCAGTGGGGCTCGGGATACGTAACTCCATGTTTTATCTGCTGGACAGACATTGTTAAAATAACAACAATCTCTGCTTCACACAAGTATGAATGTGGTACTGTTGGGGTGGAGAGATTGATCCCCTTCTTCTGTTGGAGGAGCTGTTCAGTCCTATGGCAGCACCCCCAAGGTATCGGGGTCTAAAGCAGGGGCCAGGATGGTGCTTGGTGCTGGGCAGCGACTCTTCTTTCCCTTTGCAAATCATTTTAACCCTTTTGGCAGCACTGCGAACTTGATGAGGTTGATTCTCCATCACCCTGTATCCCAGTCCTTCATTCCCCATTTGGAAAGTACACCACAGTTCTTGGTTTCTGCGTTAGAGCCGTGGGTTTGTGCTGCCTAAATGCATGTATTTGTAGTTTAGCGAGCAGCTTGAAGTGGTTTGCGCCTGTGCTGCGTCCTCTTTGTTCTTCCCCTCTCATCCGTCTCCCTGCGGTCAATGATCCTCAGGAGCACGGAGTTTGGTTTTTTCCACTCGTCAATGGCAATAAACAGTTGAGGGCCGGGATCTGTTTCCTGAGAGAGACCTGCAAGAGAACGTCTTCCTGATGATTTCCTCTGCACAATTCCCGGTTAGAGATCTGGTGGCTGATTATGGGTTTTTTAATCCATTTAATGTGTGCCATGTTAATTTTGGTTTAGTCAGTTAATAAGCGGTACCAAATCAAGTGCTTTATAGAAGACAAAGTATATCAATGCTATTAAATTGACATTCTTAAAATTTAAGTCAAACTTGTAATCTAATAAAGAAGGATGTCAGTTTAGTTTGACAGAATCTATTTTCCATAGACCTAATTTGATTGACATTGATTTTATTACCCCTCTCTAATTCTTTATTATTAGAGTCCACTATGAAACTCTGTGGTTTTGCCTTGCCCAGCATTTGATAGACCTGTGATTACTCAGCTCATCCTGTCCTTGCCTTCTGAATTTCAGTGCAAAACTGTCTTTTTCTCCAGGAAACTGGAATTTTTTCAGTGCTGTAAAAATACTGAAAATCACAAGAGAACCATTTGCCTCTTTTTTTGGAGCCTGTTCCATGCAAGCAGTCCAGATCATCTCATTTAACATGTATTATTTCAGGAGCTGCTGTTCAGCATCCACCTGGGTTGCTGGTTCTGCTCCATGTGGCTTCTTCAGGTGCACACAGTGCATCTGCTTTGTGTGCTGGTTCTGTTGCAGTGTGCTGGTTCTGTTGCAGTGTGCTGGTGCCGTTGCAGTGTGCTGGTGCCGGTGCAGTGTGCTGGTGCCGTTGCAGTGTGCTGGTGCCGTTGCAGTGTGCTGGTGCCGTTGCAGTGTGCTGGTGCCGTTGCAGTGTGCTGGTGCCGTTGCAGTGTGCTGGTGCCGTTGCAGTGTGCTGGTGCCGTTGCAGTGTGCTGGTGCCGTTGCAGTGTGCTGGTGCCGTTGCAGTGTGCTGGTGCCGTTGCAGTGTGCTGGTGCCGGTGCAGTGTGCTGGTGCCGTTGCAGTGTGCTGGTGCCGTTGCAGTGTGCTGGTGCCGTTGCAGTGTGCTGGTGCCGTTGCAGTGTGCTGGTGCCGTTGCAGTGTGCTGGTGCCGTTGCAGTGTGCTGGTGCCAGTGCAGTGTGCAGCTCAGTCAGTGCGAGTGGTAAGGGACTTTTTACTGTAGTCTAAATAAAAACTTGTGTTATTCTGACATTTACTAGCTGGAGATTTTTGTGTGTGTTGTTTCCTGTGATTTTTCTGTTCTTAGTTTCTATCCATTTTCCCTTTCATATCTTAAACATGGAGTTGACCTAAGCAGGCTGGCTTACAGAGGAAGTCAGGACAGGTGCAGGTCTGTAGCCACCACTGCCTTTTTCATAGCTACAGGGTTTGGGCTGTATGGACAAGTGTTGTAAACAGGGTATATGGATTTTTCCATATTATTTTTCATGGTTTGTTTTAATCTTGGTGCTTTTTCAGCTCTGCGGAATGCAGCCTCTGAAACACACAGTGTGTGCATTACCAGCTTGGGCTTGGCTTTGCATGTGGTTTTTTTAGACTGTCAAGCCCTTGATCGTTCTCAGCCCCGTTCCCCCTCGCTTTCGGACCGGTTCTTTGCCGTGCCACAGGAGGCCCACTGTGCGTTTCCTCAGGCCAGATGAACCGTGCAGAAAGAGCAATGGTAACAGTGGTAGAACAAGGTGTTCTTCTAAGATCATCTAGAAATATCTCTTGCGTGCCCTAGAGAATGACGGCGTGCGGTGAGCTGCTTGGGTTCCACCCGACAGGAAATACTGGCTGTTGGCGGTGCTGCTCCCGGGCAGCGTGGCGTGGGAACGAGCCCCGGGCTGCGGGGGTCCCACCAAATCCTCCTCCTTCCTCCAGCAGTAACCGTTGTTCGTTCTTTCCTTCTTGCCTGTTCTGTCTAACATGAGCTGTGTTGCTCTTGAGAGTAACTTAGAAATGGTATTTTTAGCTGGATAATCTTTTTTGCCTTTTTAGCTGTAAATGTTAAGGACGCTAAAACTTTGATGTCTGCCAGCAGCCATAAAGCTCTTGCAAAGTAATTTTTATTTTCTTTTCAGTTTTTTGAGGCAGTAGGGGGGATGCCTGTCTTCATTAGATGTTACCGGGAGATGCCTGAAAATCAAAACTAGACCAATGCAAATTCACCGCTAAAGCAGCAAGCTCTTAACAGAAAGAGCTTTCTCCGTGGAGCGTCGCTGGTTCACGGTGGGGCAGGAGGCGACAGCAATTAATATATTTGATAAAAATCACAACCAATAGCATATGAGTAACAGGTCTTAAATTCTATTACAGGTTTTATATATTTCATGATATTCAGGAATATATAGTACAAGAGGAAATCATGTTTCCATGTACCCATTATTCTAAGCAAAACTTGGACAATGTCATTGTTTTCCTTAAGCCAGGTTCTTAATGCTCATGGATAGGCCTGTGCTGGGACTCCTTGTCCCTCACCTTGGAGAAGGTATTGGTTTGTTTCCAGCGCAGAGATGGTGGTATCTAAACTGGGATGATGTTACTGGAGGGCTACAGGGAAGGAAGCAAATGAGGTTTTGATATACTTCTGTTCTTGTATTGCCGTTGTTTCCCGTCCCTACCGCTTGCCTTGTCTCAGGGTTGGGTATCCAAGGTCTCTTCCTTGCAGAGCTGCTGACAGAAGTGAGAACGTTCCCACGAGAGATGATGAAAGTCACTGTGTATGTGGTGGGGTTGAGAACAGCAGTGGCTGGACTGGAAGCCCATGTTCAGACTGGTGTACATCCCAGGGCCTGGCGTCTGCTGCTCCTCATGTCCACAGCTGGCGGCAGCGGATGGTGAAGGGGAGAGGAGTGACGCAGACTCACGTTATCCAAGCCCTGAGCTTCGAGCCCCCTTTTTCTGTAAGAAGAGGTTTGTTTCCTAGGGAATGGCTTGCTCCTGCCGAGGACAGTGTAGGATTAAGCACACTAGGGATGTGCCGTGTTCAGAGGCACGCAGGCTGGGGCTGTATAGAATAAGCAGACAGGAGGAGGAGTGCATGGCCTGGGAAGTGTCTTTGCAGTGCTGCTGCTCCAGGCTTCCTGCTCACATTGCAGCTCCTTCTTGGTTCGTGTTGTGTAAGTTGCATAAGAATTTGTTTGTTTAATTCAGCTCTCCAGGAAGACTGGATATGTTTTTATACTTTTTTCTGAATTAAGCTGATTGGATGGAATTGCTCTCTGGACATATTGTAGGTTAAAACAGCTGTTTCTTATCCTTACGCCTGTACGTGGGCATTTTAGGCGTGAACTGTGATGTTTCCGTGGATTTTAAAGGTCTTCCATCGCATAGTTAGCAGCTTTCAGTGCTTTGATCTGATTTCAAGAGACAGAAGCGGTCCCTGTATTTGCGTTACAGCAAACGCTGTATTTTTTTGGTGGCGTCTGACTTTGAGAAACACACAGATGCTTTTTTGTAGTGCAGCAGACAAAGAGACCAGGCTTTGTGCGGGGAGGCAGGGTCCACGGGGAGCGCGGGGAGCGCGGGGCGCTGGGGGCGCAGCTGCCGTGCGGCCCCCTTGCTCCCGGGGCTGGGGCTGGGGCGCCGTTTGCTGAGCCCCCCCGAGGAGCCTCTGCCCAGCGCTGCCCTTCTGGGGCACTGGGATCCCGGAGCCTCCCGGAGCCAGGCCGCTCTTTGCCGTGCCGCTCTCCAGACGCACCGGCGGGCCCTGCGAGCAGTGTCTGGAACACAGCACCGCCTGCCAGCTTCCTTGGGCTTGCTTATTCCTGAAATCTGATTTTCTATATTTTGAAGACTGTGTGCCTTAATTAAAAAAAAAAAAAAAAAAAATCTGTGTTTTGCAAATGTGCAAAATAACTCCAGTAGGAGGCTGGAGGAGGAAGGGGTGTGGAAGCGGCTGTCTGTCACATCGCATGGATGGGATTGATGCTGCAAAACGCGTACTTGGGAATGGGAAAAGGCACCTCTGGGAGCCGGCTCCCACAGCCCCGTTGCCGACCGGGCTCCGTCCCTGCGCTGTGAGCGAACGTCAGTGCTGCTGGCAGCTCGGCGCCCCAGCGCTGTGCGCTTATCCCAGGTTCACCAGGTCTGCTCTTCCTCCTGCCACGCAGACACAGATCTCGCTGGTGAAACAGGAGCTGCTGGGGTGGTTCTGCCTGCTGAAGTGGCTCCTGCCATCCTGCGCACAGCAGCACTTGTGCTGTTCTGGGTTTGCTGTCATCTCTGTGCACAGAGCAAAGCTTCAATGCATCTTCTTACCCTGCTGCAATTTGATCTGTCCTTCCTGTTTACTGGATGCTCACCGAGCAATGAAATGAGATGTAAAGGTTGTTGTCTGTTTCTCAGTTGCTTCAAGGTTAGTGGTAAAACACTGCTTCCTAATTTCTGCATTTTAACCACTTAAAAACTTGTTTATAAACAGTAGCACAATTGTGTGTGTGTGGTTTATCGTGAAGAGATGGGCTCATTACTGCTCTGCAGGTCAGGCAGTTGCATTTATCAGGAACTCGACACAAAGCTGTCGCAGCTGTTCTGTGCAGCCTCACACACAGCAGCCTCCTGGCAGAGGCGGGGTGCTGCTTGTTTTTAAAGCAGGGTTTTCAGGTCGGTCATTTTAAATTTTCATTAGCTTCCAGTGTATTAAGAAAATAATGAAGAGCTGCATAGAGGAAACAGGGATGAAATGAATGGTATAAGAAAATTGTGGTCCCCTCTTAGAAGTTGTTCCTGTGCTTAAAAAAAATACTGAGTCCTTTTTTCTTTGTTTCTTGTGTTTCAACAGGGCAGAGTTTAGGGTATGGATTCGTTAACTATATTGATCCAAAGGATGCAGAGAAAGCCATTAACACTTTAAACGGACTCAGACTCCAGACCAAAACCATAAAGGTAAGACAACATCAAACACTTTTTTGCTCAGTTCAGGAAGTGGAGAAAGCAGTTGAAGTGGTTTCTGGCAGTTTCCTCCCGATTTCAGCCTCCGTTGTAAGGGGCGTTGGGCTAACAAGCTCCTCCTTGGAACAGCGGGAGGAGCGCGGAAGGTGGGATCTCTGCTCTGAAACTGCTGTGGTTGTTGTGCAGGGAAGATAACGGGAAGCTCCTTAAAGCATTGCGGTGAGGTTAATGCAGAGTCAAACAGCCATAGCGATACCTTACCCATAAACACAGGTCAGGTACATGGCGGAGTGCTCATAAGTTACACGTTTTCTGTGTTTCAATGGGAAATCCCGTGACATGGAGCCCTCTGGGTAACTCTGGTGCAATGGTAGGTGTTGGCAGCGTGTTTCTCCCAAGTTAGAATATGTCATTCTCAGAGAAATACTTTTTTCCCTCAATTTCCCCATCCTTAGTTTGATTTATTCTCTTACAAACGGGAGGGATTCGGGATCCCACAGAAGTCTCTCCTCTCATTGTTGTAATAGACCATTAGTTATTCAACGACCTCCTTTAGTGGTCTCACAAGAGAAGCAGATTCCTACACCATCATGTGTTTTGCTGCATGGCTGATGGAGCCTTTTGAAACAGCTTAGGGGAGATTTCCACAGCTCGACTTCTGACGAGTAATACAGCGTAAGGAACGCGAATCGAAAAACGGAAGGGTAACAAACAGATGTGGTTCGGATGATCTGAAACTGCTTTGATCGTATTTGAATGCTGGATTTCAGTTTGTGCCATTTTCTTAATTTTTTTTCTGTACTTAATTTGTATTCCAAAGACAAAAGTATTAGTGCATCTCTAAAGGTTGTTCCAGCCACGTTTTCCATGGGCTGTTGAATCAGTGAACAGCACAGGTCCTGAGCAGCGTTATGGAAGGGGTGGCGCAGCTGCACAGGCCACACAGACGTGGGTGCTTGCAAACGTGCTCCGACCAGCCAGGTTCCATCCCATTCAAAGGATGTGGGCCATGCATCCAGAAAGCTCACAGCATGGTTTTGCAGAGTTAAAGAGAAGAATTTATAGGAATATGTAAGGCTAAGTAGCAAAATCTACTGTCTTATCTACTGCTGCAGGTGGAAATAAACGCTCCGACTCAGCAGTTCGTGGTTACGGTGAAAAGTTGAGCAGTAAGTCGCTCTCCAAATGGCTTTTAAAGGCATGTTATCAGAAAAAGCGTAATATTTTGAAAGTACTAACCTATCTCCTAAATACTCTATGAAAAACTCAGTAGAACTTGAAAAACCTAGGTCAGTTTTCGGTGCAGCACTTTGGTATCTTGAACACTATTCTGTGCTCACCAGGGCGCTGCCCTTCTTGTCCTCAGTACCCGTGTCGTTTGCCTCTCGTTTGGATTCGGTGGGCAGAGCAGTGCTGTTGTCCTCATCCCATCCCAAGGTCACAGGGAACAAAAGCTACAAAAAGGCCTCCAAAAACTTCAGCCCACCCCATTGTTACTTTACATTTCTCTAGCACACCAAATTAAACCATTATGCCTTCATTTTATCATCTATAGTAAGATCTGTTATCCAGGAATCTTCCCATGCTTGAACATCTTTCTGAAATGTTTTCTCTTTAAGTATTTTTCAATTCAGAGTGAACTCTATGCGTGCAAGTGGTTTGTTAGGCTTCCGTGCCTATTAATAGCTAGTAGACTCTTGTTGGGCTCTTTTCTTGGGCTCTTGAAAGCTGTTGAAATGTAATAACAAGCAAAAGGATTGACCTAACCTACATGCATGGGAGCGGCATCATTTCTTTGGTGTTTGGGAAGATGTGTGTAGCCTTTTTTTTTAGTGAAATTGTGTTCAATGAAGTGTTTACACAGTTACTAAAACCAACCCAAGGGAGCCTTCTGTTGAAAGAGCCAGGTTTGGGACACACGGATGTGTAACTGGCACTTTCCAACCCAATTTTGAACTGTAGAATCACATGTAATTAACCTCACCTTAGCCCTTTGGTTTTTTATATTTTTAATTATGTTTTGCTCGTAGACGTTTAACGAGTCAGGTCTGCTTCGCTGTTCTGTGTGGTGGGGATGCGGGGTTCCCGGTGCTCATGCTGAGTGGTGGATCGTGTGTTTTAACCTCTCCCGGCCGTGTCTGTGCTGCCGGAGACGTCCCGCGTTTCCAGGGGGTGGCACGGGGGTCACAATGGCCCCCGGTGCTCGTCCCGTGTTTCCAGGGGGTGGCACGGGGGTTACAATGGCCCCCGGTGCTCGTCCCGCGTTTCCAGGGGGTGGCACGGGGGTCACAATGGCCCCCGGTGCTCGTCCCGTGTTTCCAGGGGGTGGCACGGGGGTTACAATGGCCCCCGGTGCTCGTCCCGCGTTTCCAGGGGGTGGCACGGGGGTCAGAAATGGCCCCCGGTGCTGCCCAGGTCTCCTGGTTCACCTCCTGCACCCACACACCCTTGCCAGCATCCTACTGTGATTCATTATAAGGCTGAAGTATTTTGATTTGTGGAATTACTGTATTTAATTATCAAAGGCGATTACTTTAGTCTAGCTAGATGCCCTTTACAGTTATTAAAAATATGCTTTCAGTGCGTTTAAAAAAGCCTGTCTCAAAAGAACACATAGAAAGGGATTTGGTAGCACATAGTTTTGTAGGCTAAAAAATATTTAATTCCATACTAGGATACCATTGAGCTGGAGAAGTACGGAGCATTGCTTTAACTCAGCTTGGTTGGTGTTTGGTGCCCCAAAGGGACGTGCGGTGTGCTGTGGCCAGCCAGGCCGAGCCGTGGGCCGCTGCCACGTTTGCTGGGTGGCCACTGCCCTGCACCCAGCGTTTCTCTGGCCACCTTGCGTTTGGAAGGTGTCCTGCGGGAAAGTTGAAGTGAATGATCTGTGCAAATAACTTTTACAGGGGCAAATGGCTTCTGCTTGCCAAGGTCACCTTGGACCTGCGGGCCGTGTCCGCCTCCCTGCTCAGGCCTGGGCTCTGCTGTCCTCGCACCAGGCGCAGCAGGAGCGGCCTCTGCGGGTCACGTTTGCACTCATTTTTTGACCCCACAAGGCTTAATTCCCATTTAGAAAAATACCTATTTCTTGCGTGTGTCCCCAGATCTGTCCTCTGAGTGCCTGTAAGGCTTCGGTGGCAGCTGGGCGCTGTGCCGTGGCGCCTGGCGCAGCGGCTGCGCGGCCGCGGGAGGAGCTGGTTCGCAGCAGCGGCGAGGCGCGGGCTGAGATAGCTGGAGAAATGTGCTTATTTCATTGTTACAGTGAATAATCCCTTCTCGCTGTAGCAGCTAAAATATTTATGTGCGTTTTATTGAAGTCAATGATGCCCTTTCAAGTCGAGGTGGAGAGGTGGCTATTTACAAAATACCTGTTTGGGGAGCATTGGAGGCAGTGCTGTGTTTGGTAATAGGTTATACGTGCTGTGTTCCTCCTCGGCTGATCACAGTGCAGATCTTATTTACGCCATTTCAGAGCATCATCATCTTATGAGGGAGAAGGGCTTCACTTTATTTTTGCAGTTAAACTTGACATAATTCCACAAAACAGCTCAGAGTGTGAGGGAAGACACAGCGCGTGTTGGAATAAATACATATTCCAGAAATTGAATCTATTTTTAGAAATTAAATTTGCCCATCCATAGAGCATATGAAAGGTCAGTGCTGCTGTTGAAGATTGCCTGGCAATTCAGTTGCATCAAATATCAGAAAGAAAATAAGCTGTGTGGTGCCCAGGGTGCAGATTGTTTAAACTATGCTGCTTTGCCCTAAAAAAAGAGACAGCGTCTGAAAGGATGCGAAGGGAGCGTTTTATGATGTACGTGGGGATTCAGGTGACCTGGCTTCACGATGGGGGACACTGAACAAGGGCAGAACAGAGTTTTGAAAGGACGTTTGAAATCTAAAGAGAGACAGCGGCCCCCCCGAAGCGCAGTCCCGCGTCCCCCGCCTTCCTTCCGCCGGTGCCCCAGAAGCAGGGCGGCTCCCGTTGGGTCCTGGCGAGCAGGGCCGTCCCCAGCCAGGTCCCCGGCGAGGTCCCCGGCGAGGTCCCCAACCAGGTCCCCAGCCAGGTCCCCGGCGAGGTCCCCAACCAGGTCCCCAGCGAGGGCGGCGGCCGTCTGGGCACTCTGAGCCTGCCCTGCCTGCCCATCCTTAAACCCGTCACATCTGTCAGATGAGAAGATACCAGACAGCACCCTTCCTCTGTGCTCAGAGCCTTTCTCCATTTTGATTTTCCATTAAATGGGTGAATAACGTAGAATATAGCTACTGCTATTTTCATAGTCCTGTTGTTCATTTTTTTTCTGCTTTACTCTCCTGTTTTGATCAATAGGACTGGATGGTCCTAGTTTAAAATACAACGAACAGGGTGTGGGAGAAGGCACTCCTGTGCTTTCTGGAAATGAAGTAGGAACGTTACTGCTCAAAAGATCTTGCTGTTTATCTTGGTTTCAAAATGCCAGCTATTTCTACAAAGTTCAGGCTCTAAATCTGTCCATGCTAATTCTTGTGGTTGTCTGCAAAACTACAAACCATCCTGTCACCGTGGGGTAAGCACAGAACAGAAATCTCGGGCTGCTTCGTCCTACAGAGTCATTTATCAAAAAGAGGTCACACAGTCACAGGATCCGTCAGGCCGTGCTCGGGGTGAAGCAGCAGGAGGAGGAGGAGAAGGAAGAGCTGCGTCCTCTGCACCCTGTCCCAGACCGCTTAGGGGATGTGTGAGGGGGTTAAACCCAACAGTTGGAGGTACAGCCGGACAGTGCTGCCTTGTGGATGGTGACGGTCGCAGGTTTCTGGTGTGGGTGCAGCACTCTGCCCAAACCCCTGCGTTTTCAGCCCGTTTAACCTCCCTGGGGCCGAGCTGGCTGCCAGCACCCGCAGCCCTTCTCCCAGGGACGGAACGGGGCTTGTGCGGGGAGGGTGCACAGAGAGATCTGGGGAGACTTCGATGTGTGGGGGAGCTGGGGAGAACAATCTCGAGAGAAAGGCTCAGAGAGGGCCGGGTGCTGTGCGAGGGGCGGCGAGCGCGCTGCGCTGGGGCGCAGAGGGGCTGCTGCGCATCCGCACCGGCGCCATCCGCCGGCTGCCTCCGCGCGGGCCTGGCCGCGCCGGCACGGCCTGGAAGTTCACGTTACAGCCGTTTGCATGCTGCACATTAGCGATGTGATTTGTCTGTAGTGCCTTTCACAGTTAAGGTGATCGGTTGTTGTGTTTTGTGGTGGCTCGGTTTGTCGTAAGAGGGTCATCTGTGACTGCTGCACCTCAGGACAAAGCCATGGACAAAGCGCTTCAGAGGTGCCACCGACTGGGAAGGCCACAACCAGGTTTACTTCGGTTTTGCTCTTTAGGAGCCTCTGTCTGCATAACCTTTTGGTCTTCCTAGTGCTTGTTAACAGATCCTTCCCCAGCCTGTGTGCCCACGGTGACGCTGCCGCTCCAAGGACCTTTCAGTGCTGCATTTGAAGGCTCGGGCTGGGCTGGGCTGCTGTTAGCAGGCACCAGGGAGCCTTTACCTGTTAGTTTTGTGCATCTTCTCTTAACAGATATTTCTTTTTAACTGCTGCAGTTTCGCCAGTGAGTCCTTTTCATTCCACAGAGCCGGAGCAATTATTTCTTAGCCCTGCTCTTGATACGGCTGGAGTACTTCTAGGTTATTATCTATGGATGTTTTTCCTGAAATGATGGGATAGACCTCTGTATCTTACCTGCAATCATAATTAATGCCAGTAAAATGGCACTGAATTGCTGCACAGCGAAGTGCATTGTCACTGCCTCCATCCCCAGCCAGGGGCGTGGAGGAGAGAAAGGACAAAGCCGTGCAGGCAGCAGATGTCAGAAGATGCCAGGTTCTGGTCTGCAGCCTCTGCACCAGGGCTTTTCTGCACGTGATTGCTCTGATAAAGCACCTGGCTTTTACAGAGGGGGTGTCATAAATCCTTGGTTTTACACAAAATGAGAGCATGGACAAGGTCCTGGAAGTGGCTGCCGGAGAGGTCTCTCCTGACCATAGCCCATCCTGTGCTGCTGAGCAGGGTTTCCTTCTGGTTTTGTGTTGTCACGAAACAAGCGTGCTTGTTTACACGCGTGGAGCCCGGTGAGCGTTCGTGTTAAAGCGCTTGCGGAGTGTGTCAGTGGAACGAGAGGCAGCACGTGAAGGAAAGGTTGTTCTCCTTTTACACCCGTGGACCTTGGGCAGAAGAACAGCACAGTGACTCACCCTGAAAGTCACGCAAGACATCCTGCATCTCGGAGCGCGTCACGCGGAGACGAAGCGGAGTCTTTCAGAGTGATTAAGGTCACCAAGACGTTCAGTAGTCTTGAACGTTGCACAGGCTTTGTTTTCAAAGTTGTCCAGGGAGTCGTTTGACACTGACTGCAGCGTATCTGCTCGGGGCTGGAGAAGCGTCCCAGGGACGCAGGTGCCGTCAGCGGGTGGCGTTGGTGGCCTGCGGGTGCCCGTGGTTCCACACGCAGGTTAAAAGCTTCTGCCCAGCCTGTGTTCCACAGGTGAGTAACGGTGGATGCAGAGCATCTCCCTGGAGGAGCTCTGGGTTTGGAAGATGTGAGCGGGTAAGTTGCTCCTCAGCAGATATTTTGACTGGGGCAGGTGGCTCTTCTGGCAGAGCGCGTTGGTTTTGGGGAGGCCGATCCTGTTCCTGTTCAGAGCAGACAGGAGCTGAGAAGCTGTTCTGACTTGCTCCACAAAAAAATACGAATTTTGGGAAGAGTTCTCTCAGAATGGAGTTAACGTTTGAGAGGTCCAGGGTCAGCGTGTGCGCTGCCGAGCTGTGTTGCGAGCAGCAGCGTTGCGTGGCGTGTCCGGCGCCCGCCCGTGTCGGACTCATGGGCTGCGCCTGTGCCTCTGGGCACCTTTGCTGTGGGCTCCGACTTGGAAAGACCAGGCTGCTTCAGTTCACCTTCCGAAGAGCCGGGAGCGTAGAAATCCTCCAAGAAGTTTCCTACGTGGGCAAACGGGTAGGAAATCAATAGGGAAGACAATTACTTTAATTTGGAGGTATTTTCTGTGCTTCTGAACAAAAATGTGCATTACCATGGAAGATATGAAATGCTGGACCTTATGACTCTGCAATAATGTTTGCAGACAGTGGCACAGGCTCTTGAGATGCCTGTTTATCCCTTACACCAGCTAATGTTCAATGTCAAATGAGAAACACCCTAGCAAATGTTTTTCCACAGTTAGCATATATATTTATAGAAACGAACTTTGGAGGTCAGCAAGCCATAAAATGAATTGTATAGTACTTTATCTTCCTTGCAAATTTGACCAAAGAACTCCTAAAAGATCTTATGCAGTGAAATTTAACACCGTGGCTTGACCTCCAACCATCACACAACGGACAGACGTTGTAATGCTGGAAGTGCCTGGGTCAGGCAGTGCTGTGGTTTCTCCAGCTCGTTTGTTCGCATTTCTTGAGGCGGCCAGGATTTCCATATTCTTTTCTTTACAACACCCTGTTTCATTATAGGGCACTAACACTGCTGTGAGGAAAAACCATTGTCAGTGTAAATATGTAGAATTAATGCAGCATCCTCACCTGGTGATTTGTGATCTTGAGCAATACAATGGGGGCTGGTTTTGGCTCCCATCTTGACGTTCACAGCACAGGGAGCTTCTGGTCTAATGGCGGGCCAGGGTGGGTGTTTTCTCCCTTCGCTAGCTAATACATGGGAAGGCATCCCATCCTCAGCACTAGCTGAATAATAGCTGGCGAGCAGGCTGGCAGCGTCTAACCGATCGATTTGTCATTGGCTGACCTGAGAGGGAAGATGAAAAAGATTCAAAAGCAGATAAATAATTGACATTCCTAGCCTTGAGTCCATTCAGCTTGCAACCTTTTCTCCTTGATGTTAAAGACGGCTGAGTTGCTTTTGGCAGCTTCTTTCTTCGGCCCGGGCTCCCCCGCGGCCTGAATGTTTCATTGCGGGGGATGGCGATGAAAGCTGGGCGGCGGGTGGGTGTGCGCGAGTGCATGGGTGGGTGAGCGTGTGCAGCCTCTCCTTCCACTGCTGTCTGCGTGGCCCACGAGAGCACAGCATCTTCCGCATGTGGAAATACCTATCTATAATGTCAGCCACTTGGAGCTCGGGGAGGTGGTGGGTTTTGCGTATTCCGGTGCTTTTCATCTTCCCTGTAACGTGGCGTTTGGTTAATGAATGTGCCAGAGTGAGAAAACCCAGAGGAAACCCCTGGCTGTTTTCCCAGGAATTTTGTTAATTTTGCAGCTCCGTGTTGAGCAGTAGGTGAGGTCCCTACTCTCACTCCGGAGTGGTTTTTAAACTGTTATTCCTAAAGCAGGTTGAGCTGCGGGGGTCTGAACCCGTACAGCACCCTCTCAAGGTAAGGAATCTGCAGGGTGCGTGGAGTATGGATGAGGAGCCGCTGACCTGAGACCACCAAACCAAGCATGGTCAAACCCAGCTATTCTTGGCATGGTTTTTGTAGGTGGAAGCACAGTATGGTTACCCCTGGCTTCCCCAAGCGCCTGCCTTGACCTTGGTTACATAAAGCCAAGCAATGCTGTGTGTTCTGGTCCCAGATCATCAAAGGGGTGTTTGGAACCAGTGGTTGAGCAACTTCAGTGCTGCACCCCATGGGCTGTGAGGTCCTAAACTGATGGGACACAAATAGTTGCACCCCAGCGTCCTCCCCCCTTGCAGCCGCTGCAGGTTTGCTCTGCTCTGCTGTGCCGGCTTGGTGCAGGCCTTCGATCTGACCTCCTTTTCACGTCTCTGTCCCTCACCCTGCCCACCTCCTCTCCCAGCCTTCTCTGTAAATGTTACATTTAAAAGGTTATGTACAAACATGCAAGTTATAAAGAAGTTGCCAAAATCGTTAAAATGTAGAATCTTTAAAGTTTGTCTGCTATTATGCAGAGAAGATTGTGGAAGCAAATATTAGTCATTCACATCATTTTCTGTGTTGAGTCAACATCTATTTTTAGGTGTGGAGTGCATAAAGACAACTCTTTGACACATAAAGCACATGAAGACACCCATCTGACATGGGCTGTGTTTGGGCTGAGGCCTGGGGAGAGAGGAGGACACCTGCTGAATGTGTTGTAGTGTGATGGGACCCCCCTCCCGGCTTCTTTCCAAGACACACTTTAAAACAAAATGCAGGAGTGTACTGATGTGTTTATACTTAAATAAGTCAAGATGAAGTGCAAAATCTGCAGGTCTGGATCCAAAGCTAGTTCAGATGTGCTGCAATGTAATTCCTCATGATCTGTCCTGAACACTTGCCATTAGGCTTTATGCAGGAAGTATTTTTATTGTGTTAAATGTGTGTATTCTAAAAGTATATATTATTTTTAAAGCACAGAAGGCTTTTTATGCACGCATGGTAATTATAAATCTGATTCATGGGTAGAAGAGCAGTTAAGAGAGACTTGATTTAATGGCTTTCCAATGGCGTACATGCAGTGCCTCAGCTAGACTCTTCTCCTGTTTGGCCGTAATATTTTATGGTCTGCTCCTGGGCTGTTAGTGCAGGAAAAGTTGCCGTGACAAGCTGCAGCCGTGCCGACGAGTGCTGGTGTCCGGTTCCCCGAGCAGAGGTTCCTTAGTCTCGTTTCACCAGGACCTCGCTGTTCATCCAGAACAGATCTTGCCAGCTCGGGATGGAAACACAAAGAGGATAGCACAGAAGATCACTCTGCAAATAACCCGATCTGGTTCAGACACCTGGGGGTGTTGCAGTTAAAACACACTGGAACTTCAGAGTCCTGTGTATGTGCTAAGGTTAATACACGGTGCATACAGTAAATCATCCGTACACCCACAGCCCATAGGGGTAAGTTTACAAAGCCATGCGTAGGAAGCTGCACGTTAATCTACCTGTGAACAATAGTTATTGTGTGCCTGCACTTAAAGAACCCTTGTGTGTGTTTTCATGGTCTCTCCAGCTCTGCCTTTGTTCTTCCAGCCCTTCCTGGTTTGTTGGTTTTGCAGAGCAGGTAGCGTCTGAACTTCAGGATTATTGCTTGTGAAAGAACAGGAAAAAATCTCTGCGTTTAAGATGCAAAGGGCTGGCTTAGTTACTAATGCACCTTTCCTTTCCTTTCCTTCCGTCCGCAGGTGTCGTATGCCCGTCCAAGTTCAGCATCCATCAGAGATGCGAACTTGTATGTCAGCGGCCTTCCCAAAACAATGACCCAGAAAGAGTTGGAGCAGTTGTTCTCACAATATGGGCGCATCATCACCTCCCGGATTCTGGTTGATCAAGTCACAGGTTAAAAGAAAACTTCTCTTGATACGTGCATGTTTTTATGGAAATGGCAAAATTGCAAGCACTTTCTGGCAGTTGGGTTTCAAGACAATACAACTTTTAGTTTAAAGTGCAGTACCTGGTTATTTATAAGTGTAACCATTTGGAGGCATAACTGCTGCCTCGTTAATGAGGGATGTCAGAGGGCAGGATGTTTACTTTAAATCCTGGTATTAAACATGGTAGGGGCTGATTTTGGAGGACACAGCTGGGGAAGGACACTTTGCTTTATGGGACTTTGTTTCATTTGCCAGCTCTGTATTCGGTGAAGTCAAAACCAGCGTTCGGTTTATTCGTTACATAGGTGAGGCCGTTCCTCCAAATACTCATCTGTTCGCATGTTTGAATTCCCAGGTGTTTCTCGAGGTGTGGGATTTATCCGCTTTGATAAGAGAATAGAGGCAGAAGAAGCCATAAAGGGACTCAATGGCCAGAAGCCTAGTGGTGCTACAGAACCAATTACTGTGAAGTTTGCCAATAACCCCAGCCAGAAGACAAGCCAGGCACTCCTGTCCCAGCTCTACCAGTCTCCCAACAGACGCTACCCTGGGCCGCTGCACCACCAGGCCCAGAGATTCAGGTAACGACCTGGACAGGACCCCAGCTTCCACCAGCAACAGCAGCGTGGGGCAGGTGCTGCACAGCAAATGGGCTTTAGTTGCATAGGCTGACCTGATTTTCTTTGTAAAATTAAATATTCCTTCCTGGAGAATGAGGAGGAAAATCTGCTGACAGCAGTAGTCATGTTGTATTTACTAAAACAGCTGAAGTACTCTACAATCAGATCTCAGGAAGGCTCATAGGAAAGGGGGGAAAGAATAGAGTTACACTGATAATCAAATGAGCAGTGACTCTCCTGTTCTTTCTCGTTTTTTGGTAATGCTTTTATTTTCTGCTATATTATTACAGTTTTGATGCCGCTTAGACTTTGATGTTAATGCCGGCGGATTGGTAGCAGGAAAAGAGCTGAGTCTGTTCCAGTCAGCAGCAGCATCATTAAATTTATTAGCCCGAGATATCTGCTCTTAAGTATAAAGAGACCTTGTATTAGTCTTTGTGATTCTTCAGATACTTTCAGGGGTGTTTTATGCTTTGCATCCTGAATGTACTGTTTCCATCTGATCCATAAGCCGGAGTTAGCAGTACACGATGTTCTTATAACTTACGTTAGATGGTTGATAACTTCCAGGCCATCTAGCGCTCAGGTCAGAGTCTGCCTTCAAAAGAAATGCTGAGCTTATTAGCGTAACTGGGTTGCATGCAGGCTTTAGAGAATTATTCAAAAGTAATTGTAGTTTTTCAGTGATGGAGAGTGCTAATGAATTAAAGATCATTTTAAAAAGTCATTAGATACATTAACCTTGCACCTGGGTTTGTGTCTTTGGCACGCAGCTCCATCGAGGTTATCACCGAGCCGGTCCATGGACACAAGGGCTTTCTTGTGCTCCCGTGGAAAGTGACCTATTAAATCCTGCAAAATCCGGTGGTCATTTAGGTGAACCTATCGTGGAGGATTAATACTAAATACATGTAATACAGTGGGGAGAATGTATTACGTTAAAGCAGTTAAAACCAAGCGTTTTTCCAGTTCCATCCATTTTGGACTATAGCGTTTTATTTCCAAGTTAACTGTAAATAGAAGGTGAATGATTTGAAAAAAAAATCATACTAATATTGTCTAAAATATACAAAGCAGAAGTGGATTTTAAAAAGCAAACCCTGGCAAGTAGGGTTTTCTCTGAGGCTATAGACGAGTTAGAAGTGACTTTAACTGCTGTGCTGGAAGGTTAAGCACAAGCTCAGCTGTAACAAAGCAGGCCGGGAGTTGTTGGGCTCCTTAGATGTGTGGGAAACTTGTTGAACGTTTCTTCTTTGCAAATGGAACACTATTAATAATAGTTCCATTGAGCGATCTTGCCATCTGTGAGACATTAACCCAAAGACCCTCCTTCTCTTTTCAGGCTGGACAATTTGCTTAATATGGCCTATGGCGTAAAGAGGTAATTAGAATTCCGCAGATTGCCAGATGTCCGTGTTGGCACAGATTGGTGCTACAATTTTTTTTTAATTCACTAACTTTATCCTTTTTTTTTGTTTTAATTCCTTCTTTTCTCCCACCAGCATGTCACGTTCTTTTAAGTTTGGACTTCAGTTGGTTTTGTTACTTTAAAGGCCGCACACACAAATTCTGTGGGGTTTTTTTTCAGCCTTTTTGATTTACAGGTGGGCTGCTCAATGGTTTAGGTGCCACAGCTACGAGCTCTCAAACTGCAGTTGTCCTGCTAAATGGCACTTCTTCCACAATCAGAACTAGTGAGTTCTTAATAATGGAAAACTAAACAGTCAAAACCAAAATTACGCTGGTGTTGTCTAAACATCACGGTCAAGAGCTTTCTGCTGCATCTGGCGTCACAAGTTTGACTTGAACATACAGCTGTGTGCACCTGAATCAGCCCGAAGTTTCTTTAGTTCCAGGTTTAATACTTTGAAATGTCCTGAGTTGGTTTGTGTTTTGTTTCAAATGGCCATTCTGTGTGTGTCACGCGTGTGTGGTGCAGCTCAGCTGGCTTGTGAACGTTTCTGCTGTTTCATAGTATGTTCAATGTGTGAGTTGAGTGTCGTCAGTGTTTCTCCTAATGGCACGCATCAGCGCCAGCTTTACAGCAAAGTAAAGGTGTAGTCTTACTCCTGGTGTTACCGTAAGATGTCCAGCCATCCCCCACAATTAGGATGAGAAAATACTTCTTAATCATCTGCAATGGCCTCCTCACCACACTTGAAAACGATTTGAGCTTTTTCTAAAGCTTACCCTGTAAAATGGTTTGGTAAGTATCTCTTTACACTAGCTAGTAGTGCACGGTAACGTGGGTTTTAACTACTGCCACAGTAACTGTTACAAAAGTCACAAATCTTAAGGCTGCTTACAGCAGTAGTAGTAAACACAGAGGCAGTGTATCTTCCCAGAAGCATCGCTGCTGGTGTTCATCGCTGCATTTGTTACCTTTGCGATACCCGTAGTGGTGATGCTCATGTGATGAATCAGGGCTTATCCCTGGTTTTATCAGAACGGCTTCTCCTGCACTGTTCCCTCTCATTGTCAAAAACATGGCAACACTCTCAGCCCCAGAGCCTGTCAGGCACAGGTGTGTGCAGGATGGGTCGGTTCCACCTCTCCCTGAGTCCGCTGCTGATTTCCCTGGGGCTGGGCTGGTGTGTGGTGCAGGGCAAACCGGGCTTAGTCTGAGCTCTGATTTTTGTATGACCTACAGAGGTCATGTTCTAGGTTGTACATCTCCGTTCTTTAATAGTCAGTCTGCAGTGTTAGTCTTAAATCACAACAGTTTAACTTGGTTTGTAGGCATCTTAGATTAGTTGTGTTCTCCTCCCAGAAAATCTTGAAAGCTTGCACTGGCGAACCCTCTGTTTACAGTCATAGAGTCACGCAAAAGAGAACTCCTGGAGCTGCCTCTGGAGCTTCCATAGTGTAGTGTTCCTGGATTTCAGGGCTTGGTTTGTTCTTTCCCCATGTTAATTACATGATACTGTTGGAAAATTAGATGTGCTGATGTGGAAAAAAGGTTTTATTGGCACTAATTTCAGATGACTTGCTGGTAGCAAAGCTGCTTCTGCAGTAGGTTATCTTGTATTTGTGTCAATGCGCTTGCACTGGTTTTAGGTTCACAGCAGTTCTGTGCTCGTGGTTCATCGGCAGCTGAAAGCTGCGCAGCTCCTGGAGCTTTCCAGGGAGCAGCATTTTCCTTGAATATACATAGAAAGAAGCCAACAGAATGGTGAGCAGCCATCAAGCGTGTAATTTCCTTTATGGTTATTTAATACACACTGCATAATATTGTGCACGTTGTTAAATGTGTGTGGAAGCGCTACAGGTGTGAAGGAGCAGCTTTGGAGAGAACAGGAGTTCACTTAGCAACCCCGAGTTCCCCCTTTCGCTCCCTCAGTCGTCACAGAACATCCTGAGGAACCGTTCCTCAGTTCTGCTGTGAAAACTCACCGTGTGGAAGGTACATGTGGAACTGGACTTCTATCAGGACATTTCCTCTGTGCAGGGTTACATTCTAAGTCATATCCCAAAGTTCAGCTTCGGGGCTGATGCTGTTTAACACGTTCATGACTAGCCGGAGTCGTGGGCTGCGCTGTGCCCTCCTTGCATTAGCGGGTGACACTGAGCTGGGGAGGGCGCAGGGACAGGCACTGCGTTCTTGGCCACCTCGACAAGCTGGAGCAACGTGGCCACCTTTGGGAAAGGCAGATGTGTAGCCCCTGGCCGCTGTCTTCGGCTGCCTACCGGGGCGTCAGAAAGGAGGTGAAGCCGAGCTCTTGTCGAGAGGCGAGCTGCGAGAGGATGAGTCAACAGGAACAGGTTGCTGCCGGGAAACCCAGCTGAGCGCCAGGGGGAATCCTGGTGAGCCCCTGGAGCAGGGGCCGCGGGGCCGGAGTTCCCGTCCCTGGGATCTTCAGCACCTTCCCGTGCAAGGTCCTGGTGGCAGATCTGATGTGAGAAGGTGGCCTCGCTCCGCGGAGGAGCTTGGTCGGGTGACCTCCGTACGTGTGAGGTTCTGTGTTAACACAGCACCTGGCCACAGCTGCCCGGTTCAGACGGGAAGCTTAGAGGGACCGGCTCCCAGGTGACGGTGGAGGAGGGAGAAGTTGGGTGTCTAGGAGCTTGTGTCTCTGCCTGGGCTGTCCTAAGAACCCAAGAGCCTATCGTGGATGTGACCTCCTCACAGTACGAAGGGTTTAGTTGCCATGCTCATTAATTATGTTTGTGCACTGCTTTACTTTACAATTGCTGCATAAATCTTCTTTAATACGTCGCCAGCTTTAGGACTTTCTCATTAACTGGATTTTTTTCTCAGTGTATGTCAGTTAAGGACTATGTTAGGAGGAGAATTAAAATCTACCACTTAGAGACATCTCTCTAAAGCTCACAGTATTTTTAGCCGAAGAGGCTACTGTTATAGCTGAATCCTGACAGTGGCATTTCAGCTTAATTCTCAAGTTTTGAAGTTCGGGGTTTTCTTTCACTGCAACCGAGTAAGAAGGAAAGCATTAGATCTCCTTTGCCCTGAAACTAGAGTCTTCAGCATGGGAATAAGTGACCGATTCCTACAGGCATTTGAAATGAACTCGTGTTTATAGCAACATGTGCAGGCCCTTTCTTGACTTAGATCATCCTT